>NC_056631.2:197263886-198578886 GCF_002870075.4 Lactuca sativa | reverse complement strand
AAATTCTTCGTACCACGAGTAGTTAAAAGATATTATAATAACAATTTTTATATTATATATATATATATACACACACACACACATATATATATATATATATATATATATATGTATATATATATATATATACATATATATATATATATATATATTGTGTATAAGTCCATAATAACTATAAACTTAAACATAAGTTATACTTAAAGTAGGGTAAGCATAACTTACTTATAAGAGGGTTTGGCTAGGAAGCGGGCTCTATGGGGGTAGAACTTCTGAGCCGAAAAGCTCTTCTTCTTGGAGCCTTCTGGCGCTCCGAGACTCACCTCTTAGCACTTGGGAAGTACTAAGGGTTGGGAGAGGTTTAGATAGAAGTTAGAGAGAGATAAGGGTTAAGGTGTGAGGAAAAGTGGTGAACTCCGCATGCTATTTATAGTAGAAACTGATCTCACAATCATCGCTTAGCATTCTAAGTTTAAGTCTAGAAATCCTGTATATTCCTAGTTCTCTTAAACTAACACGATGATACCAGCTATGACGTCCCCATTTTCACGACCAGAAAATACCGATTTGTTTATGCTTTATTTGAAAACCAGAGTATACTTTTGAAGAAATATGTTGCGGAATTTGTTCCCAAAAATATGATAAAGAATTTATCAAAGCATTTCCAAAGAAATGTATTTTCATTATATTGAAACCTCGGGATGTCATTGTCAATACATATCACAATCATAAACAGAAACAACATAGGCCTTACAACATCTATTTATTCTAGTGGCCTATAATCCATTGATCTCTCATCAGATGATCACTCATGTGCTCTCTTTCCATTACTTGTATACAAGAAACTGAGTGGGTAGGGCTTGGGAGCCTGTTAAGCATATAGGATTTTTCCACCCACAATAATTAAGTTTATTAATTTCATCAAATCAAACAACCTGATTACCCATTCCCGATATACTCAATTTATGTCCCTAAAACATCTAAAGTAAGGGACCTAGCTTAAGGATTTTCATCGGGGTGACAACACTTCTTAGGGGATTCCTCAGTAATACATGTCAAATAAGGCAACCTTGAGGGGGATAGTACATCTGGTAAACACTTAGTTCAAAAACACCTACAGGTTGCGAGCCTGCTAGCGTTCCACTGGACTGTCTAGAACAGTCTGTGGTTGTCATCTATACTCCGCTAGATGGTTGGATCATCTTAAGCATTGAGGCCTCTCATCATTTATTTCATCATCTATATCATCTACCCATCTTTACCCATCATAATTATAGGTATAAAATACATATACAGTTTAAAACAAATAAAAACATGTATATTTTGTTCATCCAACAAATATATCAAGAACACAGATAATATGCACGCTTAGCACGTAATTTATATTAAATACTTCATATCTATGTGTAAGATGAAAGTAACTATGCACTCACTTGTTAGAGTGATGATTCCCACTTGGGCAGCGCTTCACTTCTAACAATTCTATTTCCCTTCGACGAAACCTAGTATCATTACCGCTAGATTTTAGTCTAAATTTTATTGCGACTATTTACGAGCGATATTGTTTTATAAGTGTTAAGCAATACTTTTCAACTACTATGTACAGACAAGGGCCATACATGAAACATCGGAGGAAAGGACCATTTTGGCATTATAGCTATTCTGAAATTCAACAACCCTATACAGCCCTTCAAACCAAATTCTTCGTACCACGAGTAGTTAAAAGATATTATAATAACAATTTTTATATTATATATATATATACACACACACACACACATATATATATATATATACATATATATATATATATATATATATATATATATATATATATATATATATATATATATATATATATATATATATATATATATATTGTGTATAAGTCCATAATAACTATAAACTTAACCATAAGTTATACTTAAAGTAGGGTAAGCGTAACTTACTTATAAGAGGGTTTGGCTAGGAAGCGGGCTCTATGGGGGTAGAACTTCTGAGCCGAAAAGCTCTTCTTCTTGGAGCCTTCTGACGCTCTGAGACTCACCTCTTAGCACTTGGGAAGTACTAAGGGTTGGGAGAGGTTTAGATAGAAGTTAGAGAGAGATAAGGGTTAAGGTGTGAGGAAAAGTGGTGAACTCCGCATGCTATTTTTTTTAGAAACTGATCTCACAATCATCGCTTAGCATTCTAAGTTTAAGTCTAGAAATCCTGTATATTCCTAGTTCTCTTAAACTAACACGATGATACCAGCTATGACGTCCCCATTTTCACGACCAGAAAATACCGATTTGTTTATGCTTTATTTGAAAACCAGAGTATACTTTTGAAGAAATATGTTGCGGAATTTGTTCCCAAAAATATGATAAAGAATTTATCAAAGCATTTCCAAAGAAATGTATTTTCATTATATTGAAACCTCAGGATGTCATTGTCAATACATATCAAAAGCATAAACAGGAACAACATAGGCCTTACACCATATATTTATTTTAGTGGCCTATAATCCATTGATCTCTCATCATATCATCACTCCTGTACTCTCTTGCCACTTCCTGTATACAAATAAACTGAGTGGGTCAGGCTTGGGAGCCTAGTGAGCACATAGGGTTTTTCAAACCACAATAATTTAGTTTATTAATTTCATCAAATCAAACAGACTAATTACCCATTCCCGTTATCCTCACTTTTTGTCCCTAAAACATCTAAAGTGAGGGACCTAGCCTAAGGATTTTCATCGGGATGACAACACTGCTTAGGGGATTCCTCAGCAATACATGTCAAATCAGGAAACCATGAGGGGGATGGAGTACATTTGGTGAACACTTAGTTCAAAAACACCTACAAATTGCGAGCCTGCTAGCTTTCCACTTGATTGTCCAGAACAGTCTGTGGTCGTCATCTATACTCTGCTAGATGACTGGATCATCTTAAACATTGAGGCCTCTCATCATTTATTTCATCATCTATATCATCTACCCATCTTTACCCATCATCATTATAGGTATAAAATCCATATATAGTTTAACACAAATAAAACATGTATATTTTGTTCATCCAACATATATATCAAGAACACGGATAATATGCACACTTAGCACGCAATTTATATTAAATACTTCATATCTATGTGTAAGATGAAAGTAACTATGCACTCACTTGTTAAAGTGATGATTCCTAACTCGAACAGCACTTCGCTTCTAACAATTTTATTTCCCTTTGACGAAACCTAGTATCATTACCGCTAGATTTTAGTCTAATTTTTATTGCGACTATTTACGAGCGATATTGTTTTATAAGTGTTAAAAAATATTTTACAACTACTATGTATAGACATGGGTCAGCACATGAAACACCGGAGGGCAAGACCATTTTCGCATTATAGTTGTTCTGAAATCCAACAACCCTATGCGGCCCTTCAAACCAGATTCCCCGTATCGTGAGTAGTTTAAACATATTATAATAACACTTTGTATATTATACTTTATTATATATATATATATATATATATATATATATATATATATATATATATATATATATATATATATTGTGTATAAGTTCATAATAACGATAATAAACTTAAACATAAGTGATACTTAAAGTAGGGTAAACATAACTTACTTATAAGAGGGTTTGGCTAGGAACCAAGCTCTGCGGGGGCAGAACTTCTGATGAGTTGAATAACTCTTTGATCGTTTAGATCTTTAAACAGGTTAATCATCGAAAACGTAAAACAGAAATATTAAGCACAAGAGTGAATCAAAATATGTCGAATGATTCAATAGATTCAAGCCTTAGCAGAGCTCGACAAAGAACTTCTGCTGTAGAGGCTATTAGGGTTACAAACGATAAAGATAATATCTATGAATGATTGACTTCAAATCTTACGTACTAAGATGCATGCAAGCATCTATATATACTAAACCCTAGAACATAACTCACGGATGGACAGGCCCAATCCGGATACAAAATTGGACTAAAGAACGAGCCCAAGACGCAACATCTAACGGACCCTACACATTTAACTCATCTTGCATGGCTTGAACCCAGTCTGAATGATCAAGAGCCGATTAACAGTCTTTGGCTCGATTTTGGACACGAAAGAATTGAACATGCAGAACTCAACTTTTGAAAATAGAACAGCCTGTTTCGCTTTGATTTTGAGATCGTGTCAGCACCTTTTCAGAGGATTCCCCAATAATTTGAGTCTGAGGATGATTTTTGGTCCATTTCATAAGTGGAGGAAATTTTGGATCATAGATGGGATCCAATTCAACATTAATTTCTTCTTCAAGTTCAGATAGATTGTCATCTTCACTAACGGTTTTATCCCCCTCGAAGAGTGATTCCTGTTCAGGACCAGCATTTGTACCTCCTTCATTTGTTGGAGTTTTAGTGGAGGTGGTTGTATTTGTTGATGAGTCCTCCCCTGGAAAGAAAAACCTTGATCATGATTAGGAGAAGAACTCTCCCCCTCAACAGTAGGATGGTCATCAGAAGGTTGGCTTCCAGTTGTATCTTCGGTTCCTTTGGATTGTTCATCAGCCATTTTCCTAGCAGCATCATCTATGACTTGTTTCAAATTGTCAACTTTGTTGTCTGCAGCTGTTGACTCTGATTCGATCGCTTTCTGAGGTTCATCAAACAAGAGCATGAATTGGTCAAAAAGATTTGAGATTGAGACAGTAACCTGACCGTTCTTTGGAAATATGTCCTGTGATGCATCTTCAGTTGCCCTTAACTTCTTAACATTACTATCATCAAAAGTGACATAGTATGTTTCTTTAATTTTCTTCGAGCGTTTATTAAGAACTCTATATGCCTTGGAGTTCAGGGAGTAGCCTAAGAAAATTCCTTCCTCCGCCTTAGCATCGAACTTGTTGCGATTCTCTTTGGAGTTGAAAATGAAGCACCTAGAACCGAACACATGAAAGAATTTCACGTTTGGTTTTCGGTTGTTCAGAATCTCGTAAGGAGTAATGGAGAATCGTTTATTCAAGTAAGATCGATTCTGAGTGTAGCATGCAGCCGCAATTGCATCAACCCAGAAGTATAATGGCAGGGATGCGAAGCACAACATGGTGCGAGCAGCTTCACACAGGGATCAATTTCTCCTTTCAACAATGCCGTTTTGTTGTGGAGTATAGGGGGCTGAGAAATTGTGAGTTGTCCCCTTTTCAGCAAGAAAACTTTCGAAATCTTTGTTTTTGAATTCCAGGCCATTATCGCTCCTTATATTATGAACAATCTTTATGAGTTGTGTTTCTATCTGTTTAATGAAGAGCTTGAGCTTTGTTACAGCTTCTGACTTTAGCTTGAGAAAGAAGGTCCATGTGAACCTTGAGAAATCGTCTACTATTACCAGAATGTACTTGTTTCCTCCAATGCTTTCGATGGACGATGGACCACATAAGTCAATATGTAGTAATTCAAATGGTTCTATTACTTTAGTGTTGATAATAGAAGGATGGCTCTGCCAACTCTGCTTTCCCATTTCACATGCTGCACAGAGATGTTCTTAATCGAATTTCAGAAGTGGCATCCCTCAAACATGATCACCCAAAACTAATTTGGTGATGTCCTGAAAGTTCAGGTGAGAGAGCCTCCTGTGCCATAGCCAGCTTTCATCGGACGGAGCCTTTGTGAGCAAACAAATTGTTGGTTTTCCCTTTATCGGATTGAGATTCAGTGGATACATTTCTCCTTTCGCTTGGATCTTAAAAGAACGTCGCTTGACTTCTTCTCGACAATTTCTGATCCTTCGTCGTCGAAAGATACTTTTAACTCGGTACCAACCACCAGCTGCGATACACTTATGAGGTTGTGTTGGAGCCCTTCAACGTATGCTACCTTCCTTATGGAGAATTCGTCGTTAGTGATCATTTCGTAGCTTTTGATAGTTCCAAACGAATTGTTGCCATACTTTACAATGCCGCCATCTTTTAGAGAGCGAAACTCCCTTAGTTCCTCCTTCCTTCCTGTCATGTGATGCGAGCAGCCATTGTCGATGTACCATTCTTCGTCAAACTGCTTGTCACGTATAACCTGCAAAAATTAAGCAGATTTAGGAACCTAAAGTTTCTTGGGTCCTTGTGAGCCTTTTATAGGACAAGGTATTGTAAGAGAAATATCAACCATATATGTACGTTTAACTAAAGTTGTTTCATCTTTTCTTTTAATGGTGAAAACTTTAATTTTTGTTGACTTAGAAGGACTAGGGTTTTTGACAGATGGACTAGGATTTTGAGATTTGGATTTAGGAGAGACGTTAGGTTTTTGGTTTTTGAGATCAGACTTGAGGGCTTGAGGACCGAAACTCCCCTTTCGGCTGTTTAGGGACGAGGGACCGAAGCTTCCCTTTCGGTTGTAATTGGAAGATGAACCAAAACCTCCCTTTCGGTTGTTTAGCGATGAGGGACCGAAACCCTCCTTTCGGTTGTAGTTGGAATATAAACCGAAACTACCCTTTCGGTTCTATTCATTTGAGGGACTAAAACTGCCCTTTCGGTTCCAATCTTTTGAAGGACCGAAACCGCTCTTTTGGTTCCTGTCACAACTGTGCTTCTGGTTCCCTGAGTTTTCCTCCAATTTCGACTTTCTTTCAATCCTTACAAAATCAGGATTTTGAGAGTTCCATAATCGTTTTCTTTCGGAGAGATTCTTCTTGTATCTAACGTTCCGTTGATGCTTTTGTTCGGCGACCTGTTTGGGATTTCTATGAATGTTGGCCTTTCTTTTAGAGGCATGAGCACAACATTCACTCTTTGTTGAAGAGGTATCACTCGTGGTTTGTGTCGGTTCATCCACATAAGGTTTGGTTCCACTTGTGCTCGGTACATCGTACTTTGTAGGGTCATTGAGTGGTTCAGGTATATATCTACCTTTCACTCTCCATGAGGTTTTCTGAGAGAGGCCCTTCGTCTCATCTACGTTGTCGATTGGGGCTGACCAAAAGTACTCATCACATCCACCAGCGTTGTCTTCTTCTACCATCGCTGTCAACTCTGCAGTTTGTTGTGGAGTGACCCCCGACACAGTGTAAACTTGATTTGGGGTAGTTTGAACCTTTTGGTACACAACATCTTTAGCTTTGAGAGATTTGGTCTTGTCGGTAGTGGAGCGAGCAAACTCAACAGAGTTTTCAGAAATGAGGTTCTTATTGGACTTTGGTTCATTCTTGGCTAATTCTGAATAATCTACCAAATCTTCTACAGAAATTTCACTCATATAATCGTCCTCATTAAGTTCAGATGTATTTTCAACATCAATTTTGTTATCTGAACTCAAGTTGGCATTCAATGAGTCAAAATTTTGTATTGTTTCGGCTCTCAGTTTCAATCTATCATTTTCATCAAGTAGATTTTTGAGCATGTCCTTGTGGTCCTTGGACTTTATGTAAGATTCAATTTTGTCTAGACCTATCTTATATGCTGGGGACACTTCATCAGAGGACACGACACTTTCACAATTGTATGCTTCGACATCGATTTCATCCCCCTTTAATTCAAGGAAAGGTAAAATCATATGATGAATTTTCTTCCCTATTTTCACAATCAAGATGCAACTGAGTAATGTTAAAATATAGCCTCTTAGCAATTAAACAGAAAACATTTCTTTGTTTGAGAAGTTTAATATTGTCTATTTGCAAATAAATCAAATCATCTTTTGGTCTAATTAATTCCTTTTCCTTTTGCTCGATCCACATTCTTCGTTCCTCACTCTTTGAAGAAATCCTGCTGATTTGATCAGTTAGGTTAGAATTCGTGACACGGGTTTGGGTAAGACTGCTACTGATGCTAGAGAATTTTGACTTCAAATTATTTAATTCCTTTTCATAATTATTTGCAGGTAATTTTAGAGAAGCAAGAATATCTTGTACCTTTTTGATCAACTCATCGCATTTGTTGATCTCAACACTAACAGGCTTGGCAGCGAAGCATCTATCCTCTCGCTCCTTTTCTTCTTTAACTCCCCCATCAGTTGTGTATTCTCTCATTTGGGACACACCCTCTGTCATTGCAAAGCATCTTTCCATTGACCGCTCTTCTTTTGCCATCATTGCCTTTCCGTGAGTAGGCTTCCTGACTTCATCATCCTCCGAATCTGTGGACCAGACTTCCACACCTCCAAACTCATCACTGTTGGCTGAACTTTGCACAATTAAAGCATTCATAGTATATTTATTAACAGCAGACTTTCTGTTCTTTATCTCCTCCAATCTTCTCAGGAGGCTCGTTTCCTCATCATCTTCGCCTGTCTTCTCTTCTTTCTTTCTTAGCATGCAATCTTTGGCGAAATGATATTTGCCTCCACAATAATGGCAATCAAAACCTGAGTCTCCTCCAGTCGTTGTCTCCTTCTTCGACTCTTCGGACTTTGATCCCAACTTCAGTTCCTCCTTGACCCTTTCGGCGCTATAACTTCCCTGCCAATTTCGGTTTTTGTTGGCGGGAAATTTCTTCTTAATGAATTTTCTTGGGTTTGACATCATCATAGCATATTCCTCGCTGGTTAGATCAAAATCGGCAAGATCTAATTCTTCTTCTTCTTCGATTGAGCTCTTTCCTTTAGAGACAAGAGCTAGAGAAACAAGAACCGAAACAACATTCGTTTCCTTCGATAAGGCATTCTCATGGGATTTTAAGATACCCACGAGCTTTGCCGAAGAGTATGACTTGAACTGTTCATGAGCTTTGACATTTGACACAACAACCATCCATTCAGGTCTGAGACCATTCATGAAGGTGACCTTTTGTTCAATCACCTTTCTTTCAATACCATGCTTTATCATCTTGCTCAAAAGATGATTGAAACGACTGAAAGTTTGGATCAGCTTTTCTTCAGGCTTTTGCTTAAAATCACCAAACTTTGATAACAGGAGAGTTTGGATAGAGTGTTCCATATCTTCATCTGTGGAATATAATTCCTTCAATCTATCCCAGTTCTCCTTGGCTGTAGTACAGGAACTAACCAAATGAAATGTATCTGATTGCAGCGCAAACCTTATCATCCTTAGAACTTTGATGTTGCACTGAAACTTCTCCTTTTCATCCTGAGGAATGTCTTTGATGTCATTAACGAGCTGATTGTATTCCTTCTTCGTTTTAACAATCTTTGACGTGCTGGAATGAGCGACTGGGCCTGAAGTGATTGCTTCCCAGATTAGATATCCGTTGTCCTCCGATCCAATCACGTAGTATTCAAAGTGATGCGTCCAGACTTCATAGTCTTGCGTATATAAGGTCGGTATTCTTGTTGTAGACCCTATGCTGTTTGAGATATTGACCGGATTGGTTTGAGAATCGTCCATAGACATCTTGAATACTTTTGATCGAAAACCTGTAAAAGATCAGACTTGTAATTTTTCGATTAGGGTTGGATCAACAAATAATGAGCTACGTCAATAAAGAGTGACGACTCAATAAATATTAATCAATGCGGAATAAAACCCTACGAACTTCTTCGACAGAAGAGGTGTGTATAGATTGCACAGTCTCCTGCTCTGATACCAATTGAAGAGTTAAAACTCTTAGATCGTTTAGATCTTTCACAACTGCGATAAAAGAATTCTAATAGTTTAAGAACAAATAAGAACAAACACAAATCAGAATCAAATATAAGCTTATGATTCAAAACTGAGTCACGCCTCAGCAGAGCTCGATGAAGAAGTTCCGCTGTAGAGGCGAGCTAGGGTTTACAGAATAGTAAATATGAAAAACAATCAAAGCGCTAACTTCTAAGCCTGCATGCATGCAGCTTATATACTAAACCCTAATGTAAAATAATGCACGGCTGGACAGGCCCAATACCGGCAACAAAACTAGACTATGGACCGAGCCCATGACGCAATCCTCTAGACTCAACAATGTTACATGTCATATATATATATATATATATATATATATATATATATATGTATGTATGTATGTATATATATAGTGTTGTTATAAAAATTTTAATTATATAACATATAGGTATTGCGAATATACTTCTAATTTGGATCTTTTGAAGTCGCATACGGCACAAAAAATATATAAACATATATAGTGGCCTTGTCATTATATATCTTAAAAACATTTTTCATAAAAATAACTACAGTATCATATATATATATATATATATATATATATATATATATATATATATATATATAGGTTTATTGTTATGTATACCTCGTCTCTAATACCCTCTTATCGATTCTTATAAACTTTGTAAAAGTGCCTGCTTAATGTTCAAGTCGTGGTGATTCCAAAAATGCAGAAGGAATAAAATTCTGGCATACGAAACTCCGTGAAATTACATTTAATGTTTCGAGTTTATTTAAGCTCAAGATGTTTGGTTTATTACTTTTATAAAATATTTTTATCAAAAATACTTCAAATATGAAATTAAATATTATGCTATGACATGAGTCCAAAAATGTTTTCAGAATTTCCATGTGATGTATGCAAGTCCCTCAATGGATAGAAACGGTTTTAGTGGTTTTAAGAAAATCAATATTATATCGGTTTTTGATTCTTAAAACGGCCGTATATTTTGTATACAGACTCTGTTTTGGACGTTCTTTATATTTTTTAAATTAGGGAAACACATACTATGAGACTAGAGTGTTTGTATTGCTCACAGTTACTTAATGCAAAATTTCAGTTTCTCAGACGCATTTTTAAGGTTATAGTTTGACTTATTTGCCAAATTACACATTTGGAATTAAAATACCATCTGGTATCTTAAAATAATTGGAATGAATTCATTTATTTAAAAGAGAACGCACTAAAACTCAAACAGACAAATTACCAAGAGACTTACTATGAACTTGACCGTTCACAGTCTTTGACCTACATTTCAGGATGTCACATTACCTCTTCATTAAGGGAATTTCATCCCAAAATTATTATGTTCTAGAATAATTTGTTCCACTATCATTTTGTTCTACTAGGGGAGGGAGCACCGCTGAATAGTTGTGGATAATTTGTTCCACTATCTATGGGAGTTCCATATGGCATTTACTATAGTTATTTGGCTTTGTTTAAGGCTTTTGATTTACAATCCATGATCTCCACCTGTTCCTTCATGAAATGTATTTTACTGTTGACCTGGATCTCATCGAGAGGAATAACAAGGTTCGTATTAGAGAGACACTTTTTAAGATTACACACGTAGGAGATATCGTGAACTTTATTGATTTATTGAGGTAAATTGACTTTGTACACCACCGAATAACCCTTGAACAGATTTCAATAGGTTGGATGTATCGGGGGTTTAGTTTACCTCTATTTCCTTATCTAATGACACATTTCTATACTGCGACCTTTAGTGGGACACGGTCTCTTACTTTGAATTCTATGGGTTGGCGTATCATTTTGAGCTCTTTCTGGTTGAAGATGTGTTGAAGGCTTTTGTGGTCGGGGAACACGACACCCTTTGTTCCGTAAAGGCAGTGTCTCCAAATTTTTAAGCAAACACTATAGCTCCTAACTATATGTCGTGGGTAGTGTAGTTGGTATCGTTTGGCTCGAGTCGTCTGGATGCATATGCAATGACTTTTATTCCTTTGCATTAGCACGCATCCTAACTCTTGGTGTGAGGCATCAGAGAATACTACAAAATCTTTTGTTCCTTCTATGAGAGACAACAACTATTTCAATTTTTGGAAGGTATACTCTTATCTATCTCCCTAATAAAAAAAATTATCCTTCTTGGTTAGAGAAATAAGAGGCTTGGCTATCTTGGAGAAGTTCTCGATGAATCTTCGCTAATAGTCTGCAAGCCCTAGGAATTGGCGTACTTCGGTTGGCATCGTTGGTTAGTCTGAATGGCATAACAAGAAACTCATAGTGACCATACCGAGTCATGAATTTTGTCTTTGGAATGTCTACTTGTTGCACTCTGAGTTGATCATAGCCGAATCTTAGATCGATCTTTGAGTAGTAACAAGGTCCTTGTAGCTGGCCGAACAGGTTATTGGAGTGGATATCAGTTATTAATGCATAATGTTTTTTCAACTCTCGGTAAGCATATCCTGAACGATCCATCCTTTTTTTAACAAACAATACTGCAACTCCTCAAGGGGAGAAGCTTGTCCGGATAAAGCCTCTGTCAAGAAGTTATTAGAGTTGACCGGATAGTTCTTGCATTTCCGATGGAGCCAGACAATAGGTAGATCTTACCAATGGCATTGTACCTGGGATTAGGTCGATTCAGAATTCGACCTGTCTGACTGGAGATATTCCACGTAGATCTTTCTAGAAATACGTCCAGGTAATCGTACACTTACAAAATGTCTTTAATTTCCTTACCCTTGTCTTGCATATCCACCACGTAGGCCAAGAAAGTGGAGCACCTCTTCTGCAACGCTTCTTTGCCTTCACGCAGGTGATGACTTTTAGGTTCTTTCCATATTTATCTTTGTAAATCACAAGGGCATTGTTGTTGGGAAGGGGTAGTCGAACATATTTTTCGTAACATAAGATCTCTGCTAGATGAGGTGATAACCAATAAATTTTGATGATCACATCGAAACTTCCAATGGTCATAGGTATTAGTTTGATGTTAAAGATGTGGTGATTCAGGATGAGAAGGCAATTAATGAGTATTTCTAAGGTACTTTCTAATTGGTTGTTTGGTTTTTCGAGGAGTGAGGATGAATCCTGGGTATATGTCAAGGCTAGTGGGGGTATAGTCGGCTTTTTTGTATCGTATGTGGATGACATACTACTCATAGGAAATGACATCCCAAATTTGTAGGAAGTAAAGTCCTGGCTTGGGAAGTGTTTCACTATGAAGGACCTTGGAGAAGTTGCCTATATCCTAGGGATAAGGATTATGAGAGATATGAGTAAAGATTAATTGGACTTAGTCAAAGCACCTATGTGGATAAAGTTTTGAACAGGTTCAACATGCAGAACTCCAAGAAAGGCGAGTTACCGATCCAGAGTAACGCCAGACTGAGTAAGACTCAGAGCCCGAGTATAGAGGCTGAGATAGCATAGATGAGTTAAGTTCCGTATGCTTTCGCTGTAGGCTCGATCATGTTTGCTATGACTTGTACTCGTCTTGATGTAGCCTTTGCACTGAGCATGGTCAGCAGATATCTGGGGAATCCTGGCAATGATCACTGGACTGCGGTAAAGAACATTCTCAAGTACTTGCGGAGGACTAAGGACTGGGTCCTTACTCTCGGTGGGAGTGATGACTTGAGAGTAGTAGGTTATAGTGATGCTAGCTTCCAGACTGATAGGGATAATTTCCACTCACAGTCAGGCTGTGTCTTTAGCTTAAACAAAGGAGAAATAACTTGGAAAAGTTCCAAGTAGGAGATAGTAGCTGATTCAACTTGCGAATTAGAGTATATGGCGGCAAGCGAGGCAGCAAAGGTGGCTATATGGCTAACCAACTTCATCGAAGACCTTGGAGTTGCACCAGCTATAAAGGAGCCTATGGAGATTTTATGTGACATCAATAGTGCGGTTGCCTTAGCCAAGGAACCAAGAGATCATGGCAGATTCAGACACAATGACAGAAAATATCATTTCATCAGACAACGAATAGAAGAAGGACTCCTCGTGGCAAAGAGGGTATCATCGGATGAAAACCCGGTAGATCCCCTCACGGAGGGACTGGGCAGGGTTAAGCATCTCCAGCATGCGAGGCGCATAGGGCTAAAGGATGATATTAGTTTTAGTAGTTAGATAGCTTTGAAATGTGTAAAGTGTAATTGACATTTGATGATGAATAAAATTTGTGTTTATTTATGAGTAAAGTGTTGCTATCATTTGTCAATCGTTTACTATCATTTCATTTTGCATGTTTTGACTTCCAGAATAATTATGTTATGGTATATCATATTATTCAAATTCTCCACAGTCGGTCATATGTCAGAAAGAGATATGAATCAAGACTGTCATTTAGTTGGTTGTAGATGTATAAGATGTAGGACATTGCAAAGTGTTGCTACAACACTCATGGGTGCTCATAAGTTCTGAGTATTGGATTCAACCCACGCTCACTGGTATCACTTCAAGAATTTATCTCGAGTGATCATGAGATGGTAATATCATATAAGTCTTCAAACCTAGAGATATGACTTGTTGCCTATGAGTTAGTTATACATTGATTGTACGAAAACGCATTGGTAACTCGACGTTATAAAACATGCCTTTGTGTATAATTCAACAAGTAGTAGAACAAGCATATGAGTCGAAGTTTATTTGTTCCTTATTGGATTAGAAGCAATATCTGGGTCCCTCGATGATTTTGTGTTGACCCATGTACCGGGCCCAGTCACAACTAAGTTGATGTGTTCAATTAAGTTCTATGTCAAACAAATTGGAAATCGAGAAACAAACCGTTGGACAATAAGTAAGACATTGTTCCATGTATTTTCCGGCTGATATCTAGAATAGAGGATTATATGATTCCTTATCTAAAACGGCGCTTCATAGTTCAACAGAGATTTAAGAGCTACGATTGTCTGTCGGTTCCTGAAGTTCTAATTGCAACTATAGTTATTAGACTTATCCAAGTGGGAGATTGTTGGATTAGGTATCTAAGTCCATAACTATATTTGAGATGTACTTGACATGACCCGGCATGGTCCATTTGGGTTGCACTTCACCCGAACAATTTATATGGATAATCTTTTGAGAATATTAGAAGTTATGATTTATTAATATATTATAAGTTCTAATATATTAATAAGAAATCATATTATTTAATTAGTATTGATCTAAAATTACTTTAGAATTAATTTAGTGATCAAAAGTGTGACTAATTAAATATGGACTCTTGTATTGATATAGTGTGGGCTAATGCTTATTTAGAATGGTAAGTCCATGGATAGTCCATGGAGCTTTAACCCGTGGATCTCATGGAAATGAAAAGTCATGGGTATTAGGGTTTACATGGATGTAACCCTAATCCACCACACTATATAAAGGAGTCCTTGGCACTTGAAATAAAACTAGTTTTTGTGTGAAAACTAAGAGGACCGATTTCAAGAAGAGTGATACTATTCTCTCAAGTTTCCAAGGTTTGTGGTGATTTGTGACTTCCATTTGAGGCATCCACATTATTGGTGCTAGGCTCTAAAACTCCAAGCAATCAACCTCTACTAAAAGGTATGTAAATTTACTAGCTTATTAAGTTTCAAAGTTCCCCATGCCATGCTAGTTAGGTTAAGAACCTTGGAAAAGTAAATTTGCATGTATAAAAGTAAAACATAGATCCAAGGTTTCTAAGGCTGCATGTACACCATAGGAGTGTTAGAATGCTCAAAAGCCTATAGTGGTATCAGAGCCTAGGCTTGTTTATTTGATACTTGATGCAAATTGTTGAAAAAACTCAAGTTTTCTGCATTCTGCAGCATGAACTCGTCGAGTCCATGGGGGGACTCGACGTGTCCATGAGTGAATTCATCCTACTCGTCGAGTAGGTTCGTGCACTCGACGAGTAGGAGCCCCAAAATGCAAATTTTCGAGTTCTGCTGCTGGAAATGGACTAGAAACATTACCCTAAACTGTTTTGGTGTTATAAAACTTGTTTTAGATGGTGTAATGGTTATGCTAATCAATTTTCAATAGCTATTATCAACATTTCAAGTTTTATATGGTTAATTTATGAATTCTTGAAATTGTTGATATGCATGTTCATGAACTTATGAGTTTAGAAGATCATAGGAATTATTTGTAACTTGCTTGTTAGTTTGATTCTTGATCATTATGTGTTTTAATGGAATCCATAATTTTTCCTCAAGTTATGGATTACCAAAAGTCATCCTTTTAAAGTACATTAAAGAAACACATAGGTTACATAAAATGAAAAGTCTCTCATTTTATTAAACCATTAACTCATAAGTTATGAAAGATGAAAAGTTTTGAAAGTTACAAAACTTGGCCTCAAGTTTTGGAACATGTAAAGTCACTTTAAAAAAAAGTAGTTCCAACCCCTAGAATTTAAAAGTTAAAATTCAACCCTTATACTTTATAATATTATAAGTTTAATAATAATTATATATGTATAAGAAAAAGTCGTTTTACCGCTAGTAGGCCTCATTCACGAAGCCAATCTATAAGGAGAGTATAAGGTTGTTGTCACAACTGGAAATTTTGTGTCATGTAATCTATACATTCAAGCTATTGTGAATCAAAAACTTCAATCAGATACATCATACAAGTGCTACAAATAATCATCAAACAATTGGAAACCCTAGAAGCTTTTGTTTAAGTCCCTTTTGGACTAGGACTCCCATATTGGATCCACATGGACCAATAAGCTTCTAATTAGACTATCATGGGCTTAGAACCTTATTTGGGCTCTAATTGGACCTACACTAATGTATTTCAATATTTTTGGCCATATTGGGCCTAGAATGAAATGAATTAAAAGCCTTGATACATGAATAACCTAAACTAGTCCAATAAAAATATAAAAATCCTACTACATTCTTTTAAGCATAAAACACACTCTAACTAACTCTAATTTTGGGCTTCAGGGAAAAAGCCCAAATTTTTCTTTTCCTTTTCAAAAATCTCGGCCCAAGGCCCAAATCCAAGGAGATAAGAGATGAAGTTGACTTTGGTTGCCACCTCATCTTTACCCATGGGATATCCATGCAATATAGTTCATGTTTCCATGCAACATCACCTCAAATATCACTTCTCTTCTCTCCTCTCTCTCATTCTCGGCCACTAGCACACACACACCACAAAAATCTCTCAAACACTCTCTAGATCACTCAAGAACATCTCTCCCTCTCCACTCAAAAATCTCGAGTTCTAGGAAGCATTCAAGAGGAAATCTCCACAAAATTCTTCATCTAAGGTAAGATTATGCATAGATCTATGATTTAAATTCTTTTGTTATCAAAATCCTTTCCTAATCTATGCAAAAATCATGATCTTGCATCCTAGAACCATCTCAAAACTCGAGATCTTCATCAAAGGGAGCTAAGGCCAAAAACACTTCATTTTCCTTGCAAAACCGAGCCCCCACACCCAAGGTGAGCTTCATACCCCCTATTTTCTGTTTTTATGAGTTTTGTGGGGGGGGGGGGAATACAAGTGAAAGTGTAGATCTGTATGTGTTTATATGCCTTGTATGATTTCCATGCTTATATGTATGCTATTATGTGTTTTAATGTTGGATCTAGCCATAAAACTCCTCAAAACCGAGATATAACTTATGTTGTATGATTTTAGCATGAAATGTATTTCTACATACAAAGTGTTTCAAGAAAGATAACTAAATGGTTTAGTAACAATTTTCTTTAAGCTAAAAACACAAATTTTGGGCCAAAAATGTGAAAAATACAAAATTAAGGGCCCAAATTGACATTTCACAGATTCTGATGGATGAAGTGTGCCAAAACAGTTTCCATAAAACTATTTCTGGAATTATACTCAATTAGAGGATTAAAAACATAAATTTCAAGCTTAATGGGCTAAAAATGAAAATTTCGGCCCAATGAGGCCCATTATGCAATTTTTTCTGTTTTGGAGGGCCAAAACTGTGAATTTCTGTAAAACAGTGGACCATAAGTGATTCAAGTCCTTTTCAAAGGTTTAAAATGCTTTTTAAATTTAAAAAGGACCAAAGTTGCAAAAATTTTACAATTTGGGCCAAAATTGTCAAAATTGCGAAAAGAAGGGTATTAACCGAGAAAAACTGAAATTTCAGGGACCTAAGCTGTTTTCAATGAAAAATATGCTGGAAAATGTTTATTTCAATAATTTTTGGTGTTAAAATGTCAAGAAAATTGATTTAAGGACCAAACCGGAAAATATTTTAAATAAAGAATTGAAAAAGTAAATTTTACAAACAAGGAGGGGCTGAAAACAGAAAATTTACATGACTAATTCAATACATACAATTTGACCAAGTAATGGTACTACAACTATCGACAAAATACAATACACTACAATACCAAAAGTCGTTGTTAAACGAATTGGTTCGGTCTCGAACCAATAAAAAAAAATCCGAAACCACTAACACAACGATACTATGATCCTACAATACTATGATTCATACAAATAACGATTCGGAATTCATTATACATGTGCACAGACGTCTACGCACTATCTTTGGGCCCCACAAGTGTAAAATCTTGTTCGTTGAGCCTAGCTAGCCCGACGACCTGATCTTAAGGCCCAAAGACTTCATCTTACGAAGTGTTGGGTTTTACCAATCCGACACGACGTAACCGGACTTTCAATGGCTGTAGACTACTGGTCCCCAAGGGTCCTTTAGTGTCGCTAGTAGAGTCTGCCTTTTTGCGAGGCGGGTCTGGGACCCCTCGTACCTTTTTATCCCCAACCGGCTAATGGAGTCGTCGAGGCCTTCGTGTCCTCCTTCTCTTCGGACGTGGGACTACAGGACGGTTGGATAACGTGATTAGTACGGACGACGCCTTCGGGATCGTTAGTATTGCTATAGACTAGTCGTTTGTGTAACGCGTGTTTGTAGCGGATAATCATGCCCAAAAATAATCCAATGTCGTCTGGAATGATAACTTCATGCGTTGCAATGGTTTCAAGTAATTTCATGGAATTCAAAGAATTAGGAAAACATCGGGTTTTCCTAGGGTTTTCAATACATACAATTTCAGAATACATACGATTTCAACAAACATTATTTTACAAGTATAGAAAACAAACAAGCATACTTATGGATCTTCACACCTTTTCAACTATACTATTTTCGGAAAATATCGGATTTTCTGGCGGTTTTCAAAAGACACGAAACGTCTTTTTTTTTTAAAATACAACTTATGAACTCACCAACATTTCATATGTTGACGTTTTTCAAAATACTTGTATTCTCAGGGAACCAGTGAATCAAAGGAAATCTTATTCAGTGATGGCTTGCAGTTTACTTATGTACGAATCGAACAATTTATTGTGGAATGTAATGTTTAAACAATGTATCTCATGTAAACTCTACTGGTTGTACAATACTAACGCATGGTGACGAATGTTGTTATGTTTCATATATATTCAATGTTATGGTATTCAATTGAGTCACGACAGCCCCCGGACGTTTCCGCCGTCTGGTTCGGGGGTGTGACAGCTGTTGCCTATAAAATGGCAGCTTAATGGGTGTCCACTCTCACCCACCGCTTCCTTGATCGGTGGAGGGTCGTTAGCCGAACGGGTAAGACAAGGACTTTTAGTTCTCATTCAAAGTATGATGAATATAAAGTCAAAAAATGTTTTTTATAAAATTCCCAATCTTAGTTACTTTAGGAAAATGTGAATAAGGTGCTAACCCATGAAATTACACTTTGCACTTTGATTAAGTCGTTAGTGGAGCGTGTGTGGTTAACCGACACACTAACCTAGACTTAACAAGGTAGGAAAAGGGTGACTTGAGGTTTATCATAGGTTGGTGGAGCGTGTGTGGTTAACCGGCACATCGATTGAGTGATAAACATTAAGTGTACCAAGTAATTTGCATGGTTACTTCACACCTTGTTTTGTGATCCTCGGCATCCCAGTCACAAAACCTGAAGGGCACACTCGAGATTGAAACATGTCATTGAAAAGTTCAAGGAATCTCAAAGAATATAAGAGTTTCAAAACCGATTAAAACCTAAGAATTTATTTAATTTTTCATGGTGGAAATTGGTGAATCGTCATTCACCTACCTTCAAATAATTTAAAGCTTGGATTACGACATCCCTCTTCTAAGTTATAAAATATTGTGTTGGGTCCTAGCCTTAATATTACATTTAGGTGTCTTATTAAGGACTATCTTTATATCTAATCTAAAATTTTCTTTCTTCTTTTTCAGATGACTTCCAACAATGATGCTTATGGCTCAAACCCTACCGGCTCCTTCTCTCTCATGAACCTTTATGGGAGAGTCATCTTTAATGGATCCAACTTTATGGATTGGATCAGGAACATCAAGATGGTCACTCAGTATGAGAAAAAGGAATATTTCCTCGACAAGGAGCTTAACGAACTTGAGTCGTCTGCTACTCCTGATGAGATCGCTGAATATCAGGCACATTAAAGAGATATTACCAAAGTGGCATGTATCATGTTGGCCACTATGACAGCCGAGCTCCAAAAGTCCTATAAGGACTACTACCCTTTGGAGATGCAGAAGGATTTGATGGACCGATACCATCATAGTGCTCGTCAAGAGCGATATGAAATTATCTCCTCCATGATAACAACCCGGATGAAGATGGTGAACCCATCACGGGCCACATGCAGAAAATGGAAAGGTATGTGGACCGTTTGTTGAAACTGAATGTGAACTTCCCAGAGGAGTTGGCAATTGACATCATTTTGCACTCCTTACCTTCGTGTTATGATCAATTCCGCATGACATACCACATGAACAAGGAGGAAGTTACACTTAGCAAACTTCAAGGACTCTTAAAGACCGCAGAAACTGGTCTTAAGAGTAAATCGGTTGTTACCACTCCTACTCCTACTGCGGCCCTTGTCTTGGCAATCGGGCAAGGCAAAGGAAAGAAGAGGAAGAGCCTTTCGAAGGGCACCAAGGGGAAGACCCTTGATGGATCCTCTTCAAGTGGAACCAAGAAAGGTTTCATCACTCCTTCTACTAACCTTAAAGAGGCAGAATACTTCTATTGCCATAAAAAGTCGCACTAGAAACGAAACAGCCCAAAGTACCAACAAGATGTGAAGGATGGGAAAGTTAAACCCAATCATGCATGTATATACACTATTCTGTCTAATAATTCACCCCATTCTAATTCTTGGGTCCTTGATACAGGTTGTGGTGTTCACATATGTACTTATTTGCAGGGACTAAGAAGAAGTGAGAATGTGGAGCATGGGAAGATAAACTTAATCATGGGGAATAGGAAAGCTTCACCTGTCACCAAGATTGGAGTTTAATCTTTGTTGCTAAGTAATGGGTTTACATTAGATTTGAATAAATGTTGTTACTCGTCTGAAATGGCGAGAAATATTATTTCCTTTCATGGTTTGTACAAACAAGGGTTTACCTTTTCGTTTGATAATGAATGTGGTGGTATTAATGCTTTCTTTAATAATGTTCGTTATTTTAAACCATTACCTTGTGATGGCATGTATGAAACTGTTGTTGGATAAGGTGTCTAAGTCCATAACTGTTTCTGGTATGTACTTGACCCGACCCTACATGGTCCATTTAGGTTGCCTGGCATCATGCATTTGGTTAGAATAAATGAGAGAAATAACACTTGTGGTTTATTAATATATTATAAATTCTAATATATTAATAGTATTATTTAATTAGTATTGATCAAGAACTAATTAAGTGATCAAAAAACGACTAATTAAATATACGGGCTAATGCTCCATGGATTATCAAGTTGGGGAATAAGAAAGCTTCACCTGTCACCAAGATTGGAGTTTATTCTTTGTTGCTAAGTAGTGGATTAGTATTAGATTTGAATAAATGTTGTTACTCGTCTGAAATGGCGAGAAATATTATTTCCTTTCATGGTTTGTACAAACAAGGTTTTACCTTTTCATTTGATAATGATAGTGGTGGTATTAATGCTTTCTTTAATATTGTTTTTTTATTTTAAAGCATTACCTTGTGATAGTGTATATGAAACTATATATGTTGTTGATAACCTAGGAAATAATGTATTGTGTATTGGATAAAGCATCTTTATGGCATCGTCTTCTTGGACATGTAAGTAAGAAACGCATAGGCCAACTCCAAAAGGATGGAGTCTTGGAGTCGTTTGACCTAAAGTCAGATGATAATTGTGAATCTTGTTTGCTTGGGAATATGACAAAGTCACCCTTCACTGGTACTTGTGCTAGGGGTGAGGGTTTGTTGGACCTCATACACACTGATGAGTGTGGACCCTTCAGAACCGCCACAAGAGATGCTAACCGCTTCTATGTGACGTTTACTGATGATTTTAGTAGATATGGATATGTCTACTTAATCAAGCATAAGTCAGACACCTTTGAAAGATTCTGTAACAAACCGTTATTTCAAACCTATGCAATAGTGTAGGTCAATTTGTACTTCTTTTTAAAATAATAAAGAGAAATTTTAGCATACTGTGTATATTTACATAATTGACCCTCAAAAATAAATTATTAAATAATCTCGATTGGGATGAACCAAGTGGTAGAGATTGTAACAAGGTTTCCAAAAATATAAAGAACACTAAAATCTGAGTTATAACGAAGAAGTTATGACCAATCGAAGATCCACGACAAAACCGGCAAAACACTGTTTAGTGTAAAAACTGAATTTTCAATAAAAGACTTTTTAGCCTTAACAATCTAAATGAAAGTTGTAGTTTGTGTTAAACCGAGAACTTTCATAAAAAGAACGCCAAAATCTGACTTCGTATGAGGAAGTTATGATTTTTATAAGTTTCAGTATAGTAATGTACAGCTAAAAACTCGAAAGAAAGATCGAGTGATTTTTAGCCGACACGACCTAAACGAGAATTGAAGGTCTCGTCATTAGTAGTACAACGGTAAAAAGACAGACAAAAACGGACATCAGATGAAGAAGTTATAAATTTTTAACGGATTTTCCTGTCCTGGTCTATTAAAAATAATAATATTAAAAATAAAGTCAAAATTAGCCGACAAAGTTTAAATGAAAGTCGTAGAGTATTATTTTACTTACGCGTGCATATAAAGAACGTTAAAAACAGAGTTCGTATGCAAAGGTTATGAATTTTACAAGTTTTTGCCTCAAAAACCGAGAAAATATTGAAAACCGGGGATTTTCGCATGGACAGTACCCGACCACATCATCCTCGCACGTGTCATCTGCTAATTAGACCGAAACCTTGCGTGGCACCTTCTGATTTGACCAACTCCGCGGTCCACTCATCTTCGGACAACTTCGCATGAGACACACCGGAGACACTCCTCGGACACCCCTTCGCACGTGCCCTTCTCCTATTGGACCGAAGTCCGGTCCAGTCCGAACCTACCACCTGCGAGCCTGCTGTCTGAAGCGAGCCCCATTCCTTCGCCACCTGTCCGACACACGTCAACCTCGCATGGCCTCGGGTCCGAAGCTTCGGCCTATATAAGGTATGCGAGGGTTCCGAATTATTTTACATTTTTCACCCTAAATTTCACCCACTTTCATATTTTCCACTCCCATAAGCTTATATACAACCCCTAAAGCCCCGGTATCAAGTCTCAAACCCTAAGCAAGCCTCGAAGCCCCAAGATTCTCGAGAAGTTAACCTCTCTCCAGTCGAAACTCTACCCAATTTGAGCCGGTTTCTCGTCAAATAAACTCCATTCTGAGAAACGAAACGCTACCCAAATCCCCATCTAACAAGTGAGTTCATACTCTCGTATTTTCATAATTTCTATTGTTTTAAGGGGGGAAATACAAGTATAACACAAGAACTTTGTATTACAAATAAATGATTTCAAATAACGATAAAACGATTTTAAAGCATCAAAAAAACTCCAAATATTGAACTCTTTTATAAACTTATATTTTTCCCAAAAATTCATATTTGTGTATATATATATATATATATATATATATATATATATATTTAAAAGGCTTATGACTAATAACTCATTCTAGGTCCTTTTCCTTGTTTGGATGTGGACTTATAGTACTGGTTATTTGTCTGAATGTCGTTTAAATTTTACTTATATATAAAATTGTATAGGTATATAAATATAAAAGTTATTTCATCAATTCAAATACCTTTGTAACATGTTGAGCAGAGGATTACATGCAAAAATAGTTAATTACCAATTCATAAAGTACATATAAATTATAATAGGTATAATTTATGATACATAGAACAATAATTCATGATTCAAGTATAATAGAATACACTGTTTTACAAATAACAAGGGTTTTGATTCAGAACAAATTAAGGGTTTACACTTGTCAAATACATGTTCGAAATACTAATTCAAGAACATACTGTCAATCATTTATTTCAGAATGATTGATTTTTCATAACTAATATACATGTAACGTTTATATGCTTTTTATGAGACATTCAATTAAGGTTGTTTAATTCATTTTAGACAACCAAGGTAAAGCCCTGACATTATAACCAGAATCTCTAGCCCAGGGATTGAAATAAGTTGTGTGTAGATCTATATCGGGATTGACAACCCCGCACTTAGGCTGCTAGCTACAGGCAGTCATACACACCTATGAGTGGCAATTGTCATCAATAGTTTAAATGCCCACGAAGCGTTTGTTTCAGGCGATCATGTCTTAGTATGGTTATAATAACCCATTAAAAAGATATTAACAACACGTTAGTGTATAAACAACTAAACGTAAGTACATCTTCAAAGTACTAGTTTACAAAATACGAAGTACAATGGTATACTACATTTTTCAATAACAACTGGTGAAGCTAGACACACTCTCAGTTACAAGTTTTACAAATACAGAACATTGGTTTCCAAAATAGAACGGTTTTATGGGAAAAAATTACTTTTCATATACAACAGAAAATATGGGTGTAACGACCAAAAATTTCAACCAATTTAAAACATTTTATTTCATTCAATAACCATTAAATTCATACATCTTCTTTTCAAAATAGTTTAAACATCAGAGTATCCCCCAGAACCATATCACATAGATCATAAAACATGAGGAGTGGTACTATCACGCCTTCGCCTTGCCACAATCTCCTGAAGTACCTGAAACAATACACTGAACTGTAAGCCCGAAAGCTTAGTGAGTTACCCCCAAAATACCAACCACACACAAATATACTCATAACATATCACAAATAGAACAGCGATGCACATCGGGTCTACTGTGTGACTGGTCCGCCCGCACCGGGCCTTCAGTCCACCTGGTCCACCCTCCGAGTCTAGCCATGTACATCGAGTCTACAATGTGATTGGTCCACCTGCACCGGGCCTTCAATATACCTGGTCCACTCTCTGATTCTACAGTATGACTGGTCCGCGCACAACGGGCCTTCAATCGGCTTGGTCCACTCTCTGAGCCTCGGCACATCTGGTCCGCCCTCTTGGGGCCTTTAGCTTCCAGACCGCTCGCTGGGCCTTCGGGATATCCGGTCCACCCTGGGTATGTTGGCCTACAGCACAAAGCAGGACCCGTCTCAACCCAACCCCCATCAAACAACCATGTGCACATAAAACAATTAATCACATAACAAATCCTTAACCAGACAAATAGTCTAACAGATCACATAGCATATCAACATCCTAACCAGGATTCCGACCTAACCGGTCACTAGCATAACATGACCCTATATATCGGGTATCGACCTTAACCAGGTCACTAACATAACACCATCCTAAATACCAGGATGCAGATCTAGCAAAACAATAACTTAAAAACAATACCCAGATTTCCATCCGATAAAGGGTCGGCCTTGGTGCCGCAGACCCTGTCGATATAGTGAGGATAATTCACCTGAATGAAGAACTGAACCACGGAAGCACACACCCGAAGCACGGCTCCAAACTCCAACACATATTGCCATCAATGGACCATTGACATAAATAACCAATTACCATAACACCTTTGAAGGTCAAAGTCAAAGTCCAAGCCAAAGTCAAACTTCTTGACTGACTCTACTTGCCGAGTCAACCCGTTGACTCGTCGAGTCCTTATACTCTGAAAACTCTTAGAACACGACTCAGCTCGCTGAGTCACCCTAAGACTCATTGAGTCCAACCATCTCTGAGTCCCATCCTGCTCAACTCACAGAGTCACCCCTCGACTCACTGATTCGAGGCCTTAACCAGAAGAGGTTAGGGTTCTGCGATCAGACTCGCCGAGTCCAAGAACAGACTCGTCGAGTCCAAGGCAATCTTCAACAGACTCGCCGAGTTGTTCTTCCAACTTGTCGAGTCCATGCTTATGTTCATACAACTCATCGAGTACACCCATGTGACTTGCCGAGTCTCTCCGACTCTCAATCCATACAGAGGCTTTTTGAGCCATGTAGGGGCTCCAATGCATAGATCAACTCTTCTATAGTCTAACCCTCACATAAAGTGGAAAACTTTACGTGAAACCAAGGAGATATAAGCCCAAAACACTCTAGGGCTAGGGTTTATGACAAAGGGGCTTCACCAATAACTCTTAGACAGAAGCTTTCTAACATTTTGGACCATCTTAAGCCTATATCTGAAGTAGCAACCTTAGATCTAAGCCTCTAACTCGAAATAGCTCTCAATCATACCAAAAATGCCCCAAATCTCAAATGATAATAGATCTAGATACAAAAGAGCCCAAGCAACAAACTATTACCTCCAATATATGCTCCAACTGAAGTAGATCGCGGATCTACACCACTCCTTTGCAGCAAGCCTCTTAATCTTCAAGCCCCTTTCCAATATTTTCTCCTCCGAAGTTCTATTCTCTCTATTAATGGAGTCTCACTCAATTATAGGGTTTCTGGATCTCAAAAGGGTAGCAAAGAGGTTGAGGGTGGGTTATAATATGCTTTATATAGGGCACAACCCCCAGGATTAGGGTTTTCTCTCTTCAGCACCAACCCGTCGAGTCCAAGCTGCCGACTCGGCGAGTTGGCCACTTAAACCGCGAAAAAATCCCGCTCTGACTCGGCGAGTAAGCAGACCTACTCATCGAGTCCCTTTCCTAAATTTACACGTTTGGCCCTTCATTGAACTTCTGAAATTTGGGGTGTTACAATGGGATTTTCTGGAACAATTTTCATATTCAAGATACAAAGACACCCTTGCAAACATAAAGACTTATGTACCTACTCAACTTATGGTTGATACTCTCTTTTCAAATTACTTGTATTCTCAGGGAAGTAATAACAGGTACTCTCCGAGCTTTTTGAGAAGATGGAGCCATTATGAGTCATATCTTCTTCTTTTGTATAACTATTTTGGTTTCAATATACAATGATTGAACATATGTAAATACTTATACTTTTAAATACAATGGTTGTTTGTACTTTTATTACTATGATGCGTGTGTTGTGATACTACAAATGAAGTTCTCCACCCCCGGAACTTTCCGCCGTCTGGTTTGGGGGTGTAACAGATTCAAAGAGTTCAAGCAGGAAGTGGAGAATCAGTTGGGCAGGAACATTAAGATGCTTTGATCTGATCGAGGTGGTGAGTATCTTAGTATGGAGTTCCTTGACTATCTTAAGAAATGTGGGATTATCTCACAATTGACACCTCCTAGGACACCACAGCTTAATGGTTTGCCTGAGAGGCGTAATCGAACCTTGTTGTATATGGTTTGTTTCGAGATGAGTCGAGCTTTGCTAGCAATCTCATTCTGGGGGGGGTATGCCTTAGAGACAACCACCCATATTCTTAATCTAGTCCCTACAAAGAAGGTTACCAAAACACCTCATGAGATGTGGACCGAAAAAGTTCCCAATCTGGACCACATCAAGATTTGGGGTTGTGAGGCTTTTGTAAGGCGCAAGTCTCACGATAAGCTCGAACCTCGAAGTGAGAGGTGTATTTTCATTGGCTACCCACAAAGATCCTTTGGTTACCTCTTCTATAGACCTAGTGATAATGTGGTCTTTGTAGCAAGGAGAGGAGTCTTTCGCGAGAGAGAATTCATGAGCCAAGGAAACAGTGGGAGGCAAATTGACCTTGAAGAAATTCAAGAGTCAAGTGGTGAAGGAGCCTCAAACCCTATCAATCAACCTGAGGAGGAAACTCATGTTGATCCGACAAAAGAGTTTGTAACTCTAGGGCATTCCACGAGAGTTAGGAATGCACATGAGCATTACTATGGTTTCTATATTGCTGCGGAAGGTGATACACATATCAGTGATAGCACACTGGTAAGTCTAGATAAACCTAACAGCTACACAGAAGCCATGGTAGGCCCTAGGGTTGACAAATGGAAAGAGGCTATGGACAGCGTGATACAACCCATGTATGACAATCAAGTTTGGAACTTGTTTGACAATGTACTAGGTCGCAAGACAGTCGGATGCAAATGGATCTTCAAGAAGAAGACTGACATGGATGGTAATGTACACACTTATAAGGCACGACTGGTTGCAAAGGGATTTTCTCAAACTTCGGGAGTTGATTATGATGAGACCTTTTCACCAGTAGTGAAGATTATGTCTATTAGGGTTATGTTAGCCATTGCTGCATTTCATGATTATGAAATAAGGAAAATAGATGTCAAAACCGCTTTCCTTAGTCGAAAGTTGGCTGATGATGTTTACATGAGTCAGCCAGAGGGTTTTGTCAGTACAGAGTACCCTAATAGAGTGTGTAAGCTTGATAAATCCATCTATGGATTAAAGCAAGCACCTCGCAAATGGAATCTTTGCTTCGATGAGAAGGTCAAACAGTTTGGTTTTTCGAGGAGTGAAGATGAATCTTGTGTATATGTCAAGGCTAGTGGGAGTATAGTCAGCTTTTTGGTATCGTATGTGGATGACATACTACTCATAGGAAATGACATCCCAACTTTGCAGGAAGTAAAGTCCTGGCTTTAGAAGTGTTTCGCTATGAAGGACCTTGGAGAAGCTGCCTATATCCTAAGGATAAGGATTCTGAGAGACAGGAGTAAAAGACTAATTGGACTTAGTCAAAGCACCTATGTGGATAAAGTGTTGAAAAGGTTCAACATGCAGAACTCCAAGAAAGGTGAGTTACCGATCCAGAGTAACGCCAAAGTGAGTAAGACTTAGAGCCCAAGTACAGAGGCTGAGATAGCAGAGATGAGTGGAGTTTCGTATACTTACGTTATAGGCTTGATCATGTATTCTATGACTTGTACTCGTTCGGATGTGTCCTTTGCACTGATCATGGTCAGCAGATATCAGGGGAATCCTGGCAAGGATCACTGGACTACAATAAAGAACATTCTCAAGTACTTGCGAAGGACTAAGGACTGGGTCCTTAACCTCGATGGGAGTGATGACTTGAGAGTAGTAGGGTATAGTGATGCTAGCTTGTAGACTGATAGGGATAATTTCCGCTCCCAGTCAGGCTGGGTCTTTACCTTAAACGAAGGAGCAATAACATGGAAAAGTTCCAAGAAAGAGATAGTGGCTGATTCAACTTGCGAGTCAGAGTATATAGTGGCAAGCGAGGCAGAAAAGGAAGCTATATGGCTAAAGAACTTCAACAGAGACCTTGGAGTTGTACCAGCTATAAAGGAGCCTATGGAGATTTTCTATGATACCAATAGTGCGGTTGCCCTAGCCAATGAACCAAGAGATCATGGCAGATCCAGACGCATTGACATAAAATATCATTTCATCAAACACCAAATAGAAGAACGACTCCTCGGGAAAAGAGGGTATTATCGGATGAAAACCCGACAGATCCCCACACGAAGGGACTGAGTAGTTAGATAGCTTTGAAATGTGTAAAGTGTAATTGACATTTGATGATGAATAAAAGTTGTGTTTATTTATGAGTAAAGTGTTGCTTTCGTTTGTCAATCGTTTACTATCATTTCATCTTGCATGTTTTTGACTTCCAGAATAATTATGTTATGGTATATCATATTATTCAAATTCTCCACAGTCGGTCATATATCAGAAGTAGATATGAATCAAGACTGTCATGTAGTTGGTTGTAGATGTCTAAGATGTAGGACATTGCAAAGTGTTTCTATAACACTCATGAGTGCTCATAAGTTATGAGTATTAGATTCAACCCACGCTTACCGGTATCACTCCATGGAATTTATCTCGAGTGATCGTGAGATGGTAATATCATATAAGTCTTCAAACCTAGAGATATGACTTGTTGCCTATGAGTTAGTTATACATTGATTGTACGAAAACGCATTGGTAACTCGATGTGATAAAACATGCCTTTGTGTATAATTCAACAAGTCGTAGAACAAGCATATGAGTCGAAGTTTATCTGTTCCTTCTTGGATTGGAAGCAATATTTGGGTCCCTCGATGATTTTGAGTTGACCCATGTATCGGGCCCAGTCACAACTAAGTTGATGTGTTCAATTAAGTTCTATGTCAAACAAATCGGAATCCGAGAAACAAACCGTTGGACAATAAGTAAGACATTGCTCCATGTATTTGTCCGGCTGTCTAGAATTGAGGATTATATGATCCCTTATCTAAAATGGCGCTTCATAATTCAGCAGAGTTTTAAGAGCTATGATTGTCTGTCGGTTCCTGAAGTCATAATTGCAACTATAGTTATTAGACTTATCCGATTGGGATACTGTTGGATAAGGTGTCTAAGTCCATAACTATATTTGTGATGTACTTGACCCGACCCAGTATGGTCCATTTGGGTTGCACTTCACCCGAACAATTTATATGGATAATCTTTTGATAATAGTAGAAGTTGTGATTTATTAATATATTATAAGTTCTAATATATTAATAAGAAATCATATTATTTAATTACTATTGATCTAAAATTACTTTAGAATTAATTTAGTGATCAAAAGTGTGACTAATTAAATATGGACTCTTGTATTGATATTGTGTGGGCTAACGCTTATTTAGAATGGGCTAGGCATGCATGGTAAGGCTATGGATAGTCCATGGAACTTTAACCCATGGATCTCATGGAAATGAAAAGTCATTGGTATTAGGGTTTACATGGATGTAACCCTAATCCACCACACTATATAAAGGAGTCCTTGGCACTTGAAATAAAACTAGTTTTTGTGTGAAAACTAAGAGGGCCGATTTCAAGAAGAGTGATACTATTCTCTCAAGTTTCCAAGGTTTGTGGTGATTTGAGACTTCCATTTGAGGCATCCACATTATTGGTGCTAGGCTCTCAAACTCCAAGCAATCAACCACTACTAAAAGGTATGTAAATTTACTAGCTTATTAAGTTTCAAAGTTCCACATGCCATGCTAGTTAGGTTAAGAACCTTGGAAAAGTAAACTTGCATGTATCATAGTAAAACATAGATCTAAGGTTTCTAGGTTTGCATGTACACCATAGGAGTGTTAGAATGCTCAAAACCCTACATGTGTAACATCCTGTTCTGGATCGTTTTGTGATTTAAGGCTCGTGTGTCATAATCCGAGTATGAGAAGGTTTTGTGGCCTTAAGGGAGAAAGTCTAGGCTAACTTTGGATATGGATAAGCTAGCTTGTGTGATAAAAGAGTCCGGTTTGTTCTTTAGAATATAAGAGTATCGGTGAAGGCATTGGTTTGATTTTTATGAATTTTGGGTTTTGTTCGTGGATTTTTTTTTGGCTGTAATGAGTTTCTCAAAGTGTAGGGCTTCTCACCACCTTTCCATGGATATAAGGTTCATTGGAAACAAACTTATAATGGAGAAGATATGATAGTTTGAAGTTTTAACAAGATTAGTCCTTATTGAGAACTGGGTGGCAATTGGGTACGTTGGGCATACACTTGAGTATGTGCAGCGAACTTATGCGCTTTGCATGATCGTAGGAGCCATCTAGTACGCAGGGCGTACTAGGTCCATAAAGAAAACCCTAATATCTTGGAGGGTCCCTATTTAAATAACATGATGCCCTCATTTCCAACCACCATTTCTAGTATCCAAGCCCTCTCAAACCCTAATCTCGTTTCTCTAGCTTGTGTGAGGGTTTGTGCCTCATTTTAGTGTTCTTATGGAGCCTTTGGTGAAGAAGGAGTCTTGAAGGAAGGAATGCTTGTGCTTCTAGCTTGTAGATCTAAGTTCTAATGTAGTTGGTGCATCCTCCAGAGGTATCAAGTTCGAAACTTGCTCATTGTTGTGATAGTTTTGGTTTTGGGTCCATTTATAGGGTTTTATGTCCCAAGCTTGAAGCTTTATGAGTTTGATGAACTCCATAGCATAATATATATCCTTTCATGAGTATTTGATGGTTTAGATTCACAAAAATTAGGTTTTGGTCATTTAGACCTTTCCATGCATGTGTTAATATGAGTATAGTTATTTTTGGAAGTTGGGTCCCATTAAGGCATGCAAACTGATAAAGTCGCCAGTTTTATCAGTTAGGGGCTTGCAATGAAGCTTCCCTAAGGTTTGGATGCTTTTGGCTGAAGTGGTTAATTCACAAATAGAGTTTTTGGGTCTGAGTATTATGCCCCGCCAAAGTCCTAGTACACCCCATGTACTAGTCTAGTTGCCCCGATCAGGATTTGTGTGTACGCTGAGTGTACCAGGGGAGGTACACCCCACGTAGTCCCGTTGTGGGCTCGTTGCATTTGGGCTTCGCATCCTTGGGTCGTTTGTTGGACTTGCTGTTGGGCCTCTGGGCCATCTTAGAGTATTATTGGACTAAGAGAAGTGTTGGTCTTAGGACAAGGCCCATATGGGGGTTGGGACCAATTTAGAAAGTTAGGCTATTAGTGGGCCTATGTGAACCTTCATGGTCTTGGGCCATGGTGGGCCCATTGAGTGGGGTCAGTAGTGGGCCTGGTTTGTCGGGTCACCCTTAGGCTTAATGATGAGGTGTAGCCTTGCACAGTTTTTGATTATGGTGTTGGGTTGTTTTTGCCAGTTTAGGAACCAGTGTGCAGCGGCAGTGGCAGTGTAGGATTTCGCATGTAGCGGTTGAGGTGAGTCTTCTCACTATTGTTACCTGTGTGGTAATGCATGAGTGAACGAAGGGTCTAACTTGTGTTATTGACCGGAGGGTCTTATTTATGCTGTTGACCGGAGGGTCTTATTTATATTATTGACCAGAGGGTCTTATTTGTATTACTGACCAGAGGGTTTTATCTGCTTTATGTGTTATTATGCAGTCTGTCTTTATGACTTATGCTTTTATATTATTCTATATATATGTTGAGCTATGACCAGAGGGTCCACACCGAGCCGTGAGGCCGGAGGGTCTTCACCAAGATACATGATCGGATGATCCATGATGAGTCGTGAGACCGGAGGGTCCTCACCGAGATACATCATCGTAGGCTCCATACAGAGATATAGCCATGAGAGGCTTATTATTTGTGTATGTGGTATTTTGGGGAACTAACTATGTTTTGTGCTTACCATGTTGAGTTAAATGTGTTTCGGATACTTCTGTAGATTCCAGGAAGGCGGAGGCATGATTATACACATATGTCGGCTTATGGAGATTTGAGGGTTTTGGGATACTCTGATATTGTTTGATAATAACTTATAATTTTTGTGATGATTGGAATTTATGAGTAATATTTTGAGAATTAAAAATGAAAAATTTGTCTTGATATTTGAGGTGTTATAGGTTGGTATCAAAGTCTTGGTTTGAGGGATTTGGACACATCCTCGGGTATGTCTGGACTCACACTGAGGAATTGACAACTTTTCAAAAGAGAGTGTGACGAGAATAAAACTCAGATCGATTAGATCTTTCATAGGTAAAAGATGAAGATCAAACAAAACAAACACAATAATATGATGAACACAGAATAGAATCGACGTTGTGCTTATGATTCAAATATAGTCACGCCTCAGCAGAGCTCGATGAAGAACTTGATGGGTTTTGAGCATTCTAACACTTCCTAAGTGTACATGCAACCCTAATAACCTTGGATCTATGTTTGTCTAATTATCATGCAAAGTTGAATTTCCAAGGTTATATTCCTATCTAGCATACATGGGGAACAATTTTAACTTGAATGAAAGATAGAATAACTTACCTTGTTGTTGCTTATGTTCCTTGAAACCTTGTGAGCCTAGCACCCCAAGTGTGATGCCTCAAATGCTTCACACAACACCAAATTCTCTTGGAAAAACCTTTGAGATAATACACACTTCTTAAAATCGGCCAAGCCCTCTAGTTTCTTATGTCTAACCGATTTTGGTGGAGAATGGGATCCTTATATAGTGTTGACACATCTAGGGTTACACCATGTAAACCCTAATGTGTCATGACTCTTCATTTCCATGACCCATGGGTTTGTAACTCCCATGGAGCATCCATGGAGCATCCTATGGGTAGAACCCAACTTGATAATCCATGGAGCCTCTTAGCCCACTATACAAGATATGAATGATTTACATAATCAACCCATATATTTAATTAGTTATCCTTTGATCACTTAATTAATTCCAAATTAATTCTTTGATCAAACTAATCAAATAATAATATTATTAATATATTAGAACTTATAATATATTAATAATCTCCAAGTGTTATTTCTCTCATTTAGTCTATCCAATTGCATGGTGCCATGCAACCCAAATGGACCATGCCGGGTCAGGTCAAGTACACACCCGAAATAGTTATGGACTTAGACACCTTATCCAACAGTCTCCCACTTGGATAAGTCTAATAACTATATCTCTAATACTTCAGGAACCGACCGGCAATCGTAGCTCTTTCAAGGTCTCTCGGAACTGAGAAGATGATGGTACGCCATTTAAGATAAGGGATCATATAATCCTCCGTTCTAGATATCAGCCGGACAAATACATGGAACAATGTCTTACTTATTCCAGCTGTTTGTTTCTCGATTTCCGATTTGTTTGACAAAGAACTTAATTGAACACATCAACTTAGTTCTGATCGGGCCGGTACATAGGTCAAAAAAAAATCATCGAGGCGCCCAGATATCAGCTTCTAATCCAAGAAGGAACAGATAAAATTCGACTCATATGTTTGTTCTACCACTCATTGAATTACACACAAAAGCACGTTTTATAACATCGAGTTACCAATGCGTTTTCGTACAGTCAATGCATAACCAACTTGTAAGTAACAAATCATATCTCTAGGTTTGAAGACTTATATGATATTACCGTCTCACGATCACTCGAGATAGAATTCCATGAAGTGATTCCAGTGAGCGTGGGTTGAGTCCAATACTCAGAACTTATGAGCACTCATGATTGTTGTAGCCTTGTCCAACACCTTAGACCTCTACAACCCATCATGACAGTCTTGATTCATACCTACTTCCGACATATGACCGACTGTGGAGGTTTGAATAATATGTTATACCAAAAAAAATTATTCTGGAAGTCAAAACATGCAAAAGAAATATAGTAAACGATCGACAAAAGATAGCAACACTTTACTCATAAATAAAACTCCTTTTATTCATCATCTAATGTCAATTACACTTTACAAATTTCTGGGTTATCTAACTACTGAATCTAATATCATCCTACAGCCCTATGCTCCGAGCATGCTGGAGATGCTTAACCTGAGTCAGTCCCTTCGTGAGGGGATTTGATGGGTTCTCATCCGATGATACCCTCTTTGCCACGAGGAGTCCTTCTTCTATCCGATGTCTGATAAAATGGTATTTTCTGTCGATGTGTCTGGATCTCCCGTGATCCCTTGGTTCTTTGGCTAAGGCAACATCACTTTCACTATCACAGAAAATCTCCATTGGCTCTTTGATAGTTGGTACAACTCCAAGGTCTCCAATGAAGTTCTTCAGCCATATCGCCTCCTTTGCCGCCTCGCTAGCTGCAACATACTCTGATTCACAAGTTGAATCAGCCACTGTCTCTTGCTTGGAACTCTTCCAAGAGATTGCTCCTCCATTTAGGGTAAAGACCCAGCCCGACTGAGAGCGGAAATTATCCCTATCAGTCTGGAAGCTAGCATCACTATACCCTACAACTCTCAAGTCATCACTCCCACCGAGGGTAAGGACCCAGTCCTTAGTCCTCCGTAAGTACTTAAGGATATTCTTTACCACAGTCCAGTGTGCCTTGCCAGGGTTCGCCTGATACCTGCTAACCATGCTCAAGGCAAAAGCTACATCGGGTCGAGTACACGTCATAGCATACATGATCGATCCTACAGCCGAAGCATAAGGTGTTCGACTCATTTCTGCTATCTCAGCCTCAGTGCTAGGGCTTTGTGTCTTACTCAATCTGGTGTTACTCTGGATGGGTAACTCTCCTTTCTTGGAATCCTGCATGCTGAATCTCTTCAGCACCTTATCCAAGTAGGTACTCTGACTAAGTCCAATTAGTCTTTTACTCCGATCTCTCAAGATCCTTATCCCTAGAATATAGGTAGCTTCTCCTAGGTCCTTCATAGAGAAACACTTCCCAAGCCAGGACTTAACTTCCTGCAGAGTTGGGATGTCATTTCCTATGAGTAGTATGTCATCCACATACAACACCAAACAGCTAACTATACTCCCACTAACCTTGACATACACGCAAGACTCATCTTCACTCCTAGAAAAGCGAAATTCCTTGACCTTTTCATCAAATCAAAGATTCCATTTGTGAGGTGCTTGCTTCAATCCATAAATGGATTTCTCAAGCTTACACACTCTATTAGGGTACTCGTTGCTGACAAAACCCTCTGGCTGACTCATGTAAAGATCTTCAGCCAACTTTCCATTAAGGAACACGGTTTTGACATCCATTTGCCATATTTCATAGTCATGAAATGCAGCTATGGCCAACAGAACCCGAATAGACTTAATCTTGGCTACTGGAGAAAAGGTCTCATCATAGTCCACTCCAGGAATTTGAGAGAAACCCTTTGCAACCAGTCTAGCCTTATATGTGTGTACATTTCCATCCATGTCGGTCTTCTTCTTGAAGACCCATTTGCACCCTACTGTCTTACGACCTGGTACATTCTCAACCAAGTTCCAAACTTGATTGTCATACATGGACTGTATTTCACTGTCCATTGCCTCTTTCCACTTGGCTGACTCAGGGCCTGCCATGGCTTCCGCGTAACTGTTAGGTTCATCCAGACCTATCAGTGTCTCATCACTGATAAGTGTATCTCCTTCTGCAGTAATATGGAATCCATAGTAATGCTCAGGAGCATTCCTAACCCTTGTGGAACGCCTCAGAGGTACAGACATGTCAATTGGCTCAACAGGAGTTTCCTCCTCAAGTTGAGTGCTAGGGTTTGAAGTTCCTTCACCGCTTGACTCTTGAATTTCTTCAAGATCAACTTGCCTCCCACTGTTTCCTTGGCTTATGAACTCTCTTTCTCTAAAGAAAGCCCTCCTAGCTACAAAGACCACATTTTCACTAGGTCTGTAGAAGAGGTAACCAAAGGACTGTTGTGGGTAGCCGATGAAAATACACCTCTTGCTTCGGGGTTCGAGCTTATCATGAGTCTCGCGTCTCACGAAAGCCTCACAACCCCAAATCTTGATGTGGTCTAGTTTGGGTACTTTACCAGTCCACATCTCGTGAGGAGTTTTGGCAACTTTCTTTGTAGGGACTAGATTAAGGATATGGGCGGCAGTCTCTAAGGCATACCCCCAGAATGAGATTGGTAGCGAAGCTCGACTCATCATGGAACGAACCATATCTAACAAGGTTCGATTACGCCTCTCAGCCACACCATTCAACTGTGGTGTCCTGGGAGGTGTCAATTGTTAGACTATCCCACATTCCCTTAGATAGTCAAGGAACTCTGAACTAAGATACTCACCACCACGATCGGATCGAAGCATCTTAATGTTCCTGCCCAATTGATTCTCGACTTCCTGTTTAAATTCCTTAAACCTCTCGAAAGTCTCTGACTTATGCTTGATCAAGTAGACATATCCATATCTACTATAATCATCAGTAAAAGTCAAATAATAACGATTAGCATCCCTTGTGGCATGTTTGAATGGTCCACACACATCTGTGTGTATAAGGTCCAACAGACCTTCACCCCTCTCACACGAACCTGTGAAGGGTGACTTTGTTATTTTTCCAAGTAAGCATGATTCGCAACTATCATCTGACTTTAGGTCAAATGACTCCAAGACTCCATCCTTTTGGAGTTGGCCTATGCGTTTCTTGCTTATATGTCCAAGACGACAATGCCATAATGATGCTTTATCCAAGTTATTATTATTAATAGAATCAATACACAAAACATTATTTCCTAAGTTATCTACAACAGATACAGCTTCATACACACCATCACAAGGTAATGCTTTAAAATAAAGAACATTATTAAAGAAAGCATCAATAGAACCAACTTCATTATTAAATGAAAAGGTAAACCCTTGTTTGTACAAAGCATGAAAGGAAATAATATTTCTTGCCATTCCTGGCGAGCAACAACAATTATTCAAATCTAAATTAAACCCACTACTTAGCGATAAAGTATAAACTCCAATCTTGGTAACAGGTAAAGCTTTCCTATTCCCCATGATCAAGTTTATTATTCCTTGCTCCACATTCTCACTTCTTCTTAGTCCCTGCAAGTCACAACAAATATGAATACCACACCCGGTATCAAGGACCCAAGATTTAGAATGGGGTGAGTTATTAGAAATGATAGTGTAAATACCTGCATGGTTGGGTTTAACTTTCCCATCCTTCACATCTTGCTGGTATTTTGGGCAGTTCCGCTTCCAATGTGATTTTTCATGGCAATAGAAGCATTCAGCCTCTTTTGGGTCAGAAGAAGGAGTGATGAAACCTTTCTTGGTTCCACTTGAAGAAGAGCCATCAAGGGTCCGAGCCTTGGTACCCTTAGAAGAGCTCTTTCTCTTCTTCCCTCGATTTTTCCCGATTGCCAAAACCGGAGTAGAGTTTGGAGTAGAAGTGATAGCAACCGACTTCCCCTTAAGACCTGATTCTGCGGTCTTGAGAAGTCCCTGAAGTTTGCTGAGTGTGACCTCTTCCTTATTCATGTGATATGTCATGCGAAATTGATCATAGCACGATGGTAAGGAGTACAAAATGATATCTATTGCAAGATCCTCAGGGAAGTTCACATTAAGCTTCAGCAAACGATCCACATACCTTTGCATTTTCTGCATGTGGCTCGTGACGGATTCCCCGTCCTTCATCATGGTTGTTATCATGGAGCAGATGATTTCATACCTCTCTTGTCGTGCACTTTGATGGTATCTTTCCATCAAATCTTGGTGCATTTCATAAGGGTAGAAATCCTCATAAGACTTTTGGAGTTCCGCTGTCATCGTGGCCATCATGATGCAAGCCACTTTCGTAGCATCCCTTTCATGTGCCTGAAAGTCAACGATCTCCTGAGGAGTTGCAGTGGTCTCATCAATCTCCTTAAGCTCCTTGTCAAGGACATATTCTTTGTCCTCGTAGCGGGTAATCATCCTGATGTTTCTGATCCACTCATTGAAGTTGGATCCATCAAAGGTGACTTTCCCACACAAGTTCATAAGGGTAAAGGAGCCATTAGGATTAGAGCCAGAAACAACATTGTTTGAAGACATCTGAAAGAAGAGGACAAGATTAGTTTAGATATTAGGAGAGTCCTTAATAGAACACCCAAATGTAATATTAAGGCTAGGATCCAATCACAATATATTATAACTTGGAAGAGGTATGCCGTAATCCAAGCTATAACATATTTGAAAGGTAGGTGAATGACGATTCACCAATTTCCACCACAAAAAACGAAATATTAAATATTAGGTTTTTTTTGATTGGTTCTTAGAAATTCCTAGACTCTTTGAGATTCAATGAACTTTTCAAAGGCATGTTTCAATCTCGAGTGTGCCCTCCAAGTTTTGTGACTGGGATACCGAGGATCAAAAAACGAGGTGTGAAGTAACCATGCAAATCACTTGGTACCCTTGAAGCTTATCACTCAATCGATGTGCCGGTAAACCACACACGTTCCATCGATACTATAATAAACCTTAAGTCACCCTTTACCTACCTTGTTAAGTCCAAGTTAGTGTGCCGGTTAACCACACACGCTCCACCAACGACTTAAACAAAGTGTAAAGTGTAATTTCATGGATTAGCACCTTATTCACATTTTTCCTAAAGTAACTAAGATTGGGAATTTAATAAAACATTTAGTTACTTTATAATATTCATCATACTTTTAATGAGAATTTATAAGTCCTTGTCTTACCCGTTCGGTTAACGACCCTCCACCGATCAAGCAAGCGGTGGGTGAGAATGGACACCCATTAAGTCACCATTTTATAGGCAACAACCTTATACCTACCTTATAGACCGGCTTCGTGAATGAGGCGTACTAGCGGTAAGACGACTTTGTTCTTATACATACATATATATATATATATATATATATATATATATATATATATATATATATATATATATATATATATAATTATTAAATCATAATAATATAAGTATAAGGGTTGAATTTTAACTTTTTAAAATTCTAAGGGTTGGAACTAAAGTTTTAACTTAACTTTACTTGTTCCAAAACTTGAGGGCAAGTTTTGTAAACTTTCAAAACTTTTCATTTCTTGTAACTTATGAGTTTAATAGAGTAATAAAATGAAGACTCTTCATTTTTCTAACTCTTGTGTTCTTTTAATGGTTTTTTAACTCAAGTGACTTTTGGTTTTCCATAACTTGAGGACAAGTTATGGACTCCATTAAAACACATTATGATCAAGAATTAAACTACCACATAGGTTACAAATAATTCCTATGATCATCTAAACATCATAAGATCAAGAACATGAACATAAGCATTTTCATGAATCAAAACTACACTTAAAACTTTGTAATTTTGATAATTAGTTGTTGTAAATGAATTAGAAAGACATTACACCATCTAAAACAGGTTTTCAAGTACCAAAACAGTTTAGGGTAATGTTTCTAATCCATTTCCAGCAACTCAAGTCGAAAATCTGCACTCTGTCGACCCTACTCGCCGAGTGCATGAACCTACTCTCCGAGTAGGTTGAAGATACAAGTGAACTCGACGAGTCCCCCCATGGACTCGCCGAGTCCAGCAGTCAGACAGCAAGTTTTTTGACTTCATTCAACTTTTAAGCACAAATAACAAACAAACAATCCTAGGCTCTGATACCACTGATGGGTTTTGAGCATTCTAACACTTCCTAAGTGTACATGCAACCCTAATAACCTTGGATCTATGTTTGTCTAATTATCATGCAAAGTTGAATTTCCAAGGTTATATTCCTATCTAGCATACATGGGGAACAATTTTAACTTGAATGAAAGATAGAATAACTTACCTTGTTGTTGTTTATGTTCCTTGAAACCTTGTGAGCCTAGCACCCCAAGTGTGATGCCTCAAATGCTTCACACAACACCAAATGCTCTTGGAAAGACCTTTGAGATAATACACACTTCTTAAAATCGGCCAAGCCCTCTAGTTTCTTATGTCTAACCGATTTTGGTGGAGAATGGGATCCTTATATAGTGTTGACACATCTAGGGTTACACCATGTAAACCCTAATGTGTCATGACTCTTCATTTCCATGACCCATGGGTTTGTAACTCCCATGGAGCATCCTATGGGTAGAACCTAACTTGATAATCCATGGAGCCTCTTAGCCCACTATACAAGATATGAATGATTTACATAATCAACCCATATATTTAATTAGTTATCCTTTGATCACTTAATTAATTCCAAATTAATTCTTTGATCAAACTAATCAAATAATAATATTATTAATATATTAGAACTTATAATATATTAATAATCTCCAAGTGTTATTTCTCTCATTTAGTCTATCCAATTGCATGGTGCCATGCAACCCAAATGGACCATGCCGGGGTCGGGTCAAGTACACACCCGAAATAGTTATGGACATAGACACCTTATCCAACAGAACTTCCACTATAGAGGTGAGCTAGAGTTTACAAAAACTCAATAAGGAAAATAATGAAAGCGTTAATTACAAAGACTACATGCATGCAGCTTAAATACTAAACCCTAGAATAAAACATGCATGGTTGGACAGGCCCAAACCGGCAACCAAAGCTGGGCTAAGGACCGAGCCCATGACGCAACACTATAAGCCCAAAAATCTCCCCTTTGCATCAAATGAGGCAAGAGATCACTTTCTTTGAGTTGGATTCACAGTCTTTACCACCTTGAACAACCGAGGGATGATAGCAAGAAGAGTCTGCCGAAATTGAATGTACCATCTCAGCATATCAGGAAACATCTTCTTGTTGGCTGCAGTGTTCTGATCACACCTCTGAATAATCTCCAAAATGTGCTCCAAGCAAGCAGTTGAGAAGAGGTGCTTGTCAACAGGAGTGAACAGGCATTTCTGTCCTTCGCCTCTGATGAACATCACAGTGTGGTACTTCGAATCAATATTTCCATTGACCATTGTATTGCCTGCTCTGCCCATAGTTTTGATCATGGTTCGCTTGTGAATGGCAGAGGCAATCTCCTGTTCCATCTTTGCTACCTCGTGAATGTAGCATACAAGCATTCGCTTGACATGGTCAATGATCGAATGATACTCCTGTGGATTTGACAGTAAGATATTGTTGAGGAGTATCCAGTCGTGGGGATTGAGGTTCGGTAGATCAGCAACGGTGAAGTTATGAGTCGAGCCTTTAGAGCCTCGAGTCACTTTGAATTTCACATTAACAAACTTCCCTATTGAGTAGGGCTTTAGAACCTTGACAGTTGTAATTTTCTTCGAACTACAGGTCAAGTACTGGGGTTGAGCGAACTCTAGGTAGAACTCCAACAGTTCCCGATCCACCTTCGGGTCTGGAGATGGGATGGCAACAGTCGAGTTGAAGCAGTGAAAGATGAATGCCTTTTGCGTGATCGGCATGTCAAACTGTACATCCTTGGAGTTGTCAAGCCTGAATGACATCACAGGCTCAAGCCAAAGTGTGCTTGGCTCATCAATGGCACACCTTTGAAGCGAATCAAGAATCCATTCAGGAAAAATGGACTTCTTCTTTTCTAGAAGCTCCTTTTCCTTTTGCTCCTGCTCCAGCTTAGCCTTTTGTTTCTTAAACCTTTCTTCAAGCTCTTTATCGGAAGGTTTTGTCTTCTGAAAAGGTTTTTTAGGATTTTCACCATAAACATCATCTTCATTATCAATGTCATCCTCCCCAATTTTCTTCTTCTTCTTGTCTCTATTACTGACCGAAGCTTCATTATCCTTCGGTTCAGTATTTGGTTTCGGTTCAGGTGGAGGTTGATTTTTTGCTGCCTTCTCTCCCCCTTGTTTCGGCTGGATGCCAGTCACCGGAACACCCTCGATACGACTAAGGATGTCCAGTGCAGGTCGAAGTTTGTCAGCCAAATGCCTGCGAATGGTGATGGTAATGATGGGATCATGGGCTTCAAGAAGGTGAAGTAAGATGGAGTGAACATCAATAGCAGAGCTTCATATAACCTCCCTCTCAGACTTCAAGTCATTGAGTTCGGCTGTTACAGTGCGAAGTTTGAGATTCTGCATCTTCAGCTAAGAGGTTCTTTTGTCGAGTTCATCCATGATGCGATTTTCAACTGCCAACTCTGCCTCCAATTGAGTCATTTGATCATTGACATTGTCGTGAAGAATGGCATTGGCTTCCTCGATTACTTGACGAGCATCTTCAAGGTTGGACCGTTCAGCTTGTGGAGAGCGTTGAAGGTTATCAACCGAAGCGTTCATAGTTTGAGAATTTTTCTGAGCTGCCGCCTGCAATGAATCCAAAAATAAGTGAGCCTCAAAAATTAGTTTATCGACTTTTGCGGTCACTTCTTTGCACTCCTTTATGGAAGCCTCAACAGCGAGGGAGGCTTTCTGGCATTGTGAAGTGTAGGCGTCTATAGCCTTAGCTGTAGCAGAAAAGGAGGCATTGTGTTCTTGGACTACAGAAGAGAACAAAGCCTTTAAAGCAGCATCAAAATAAGCCCCAAATGAAGAGGAGGAAAGCAGTTGATCGAGTTTGTTGTTGACTGCTTTGAGATGACGCTTGGTAACCGGTTCACCGTCATTTTCATCACTCTGTACACGAGGACTAAAATAAGTGGAATCAAATTCCTAGTCCTCACTGCCTAAAACTAGGGTGGTGTCAGTAGAAGGTGTAGGTGATAAGGGTTTGGTAGTGGCAGGAGGTTCGGTTGTTACTGGTGGTTTGGTTGTAACAGGTGGTTCGGTTGTAACATGTGGGGTGGGAGCTGTAGAATGAATAGTTGTGGTAGTGGTAGTGTCTGTGAAGATTGGAGTGGGGATTCGAGTGTTGGTTGATGGTTGAGATGTAGGGATAGGAAATATTAGAGGGATGGATACTAGGATGGTAACAGGTGGAGGAGAAGGAGGTGGGGAGCGAACTGGAATTTCTGGGGTAGGCGAGCGAGGCGGGGTATCACCACGACCCGAAGCCTCATCGTCGGAGCTTTCACTTTCAAATTCTGAAGGAGGAGCAGATTTATGTTTGGGAGGAACATACTCTGAGTCTGAATCGCTTGAAGATTGGAGTATGAGTCTCCGAGCAGGCTTCTTCTGCTTCTTTGGTTGAGGCTGTGATGGAGCAGCCTTGTCAAACTTTCGCTTCTTAGGGTTTTGCCCCTTGGTTGTTTTAGTCACCTTCGTCTCCCTCTGAGTCTCAGTCTTCTTTCCCCTTTTTGCTAGCTTGTCAGCCTCGTCAATGGAGCGAACCATGGCTGGTGTGAGCTCCCTCGGACCCGAAGAAGGAATCTTCTTGTATTGTTGCAAGACATTACTTGCTGCAGACACACAGGTAAGCATCGTGTCAGGAATGGATCCAATAAAGGAGTAATTGGTGGGATCCGAGAAGATTATCTTGGCTGTGTGAAAGGTGGCGATGGAGGAGAGAAGAGAGTCCGCACAAGATTTTTGAGTGTCTTGAGGAAGAGTACAAGCTTTGGACTAATTGTTGCCAGATGATGGACCCATAGTCCAGATCTATCCCGTGATATAGACCGTAAAGCACAGTCATGAATGACTTGCTTGCTCCATCTGATCCGGCGCTTCGCTCAGAGATTCCTTTGAACTGTAGAGTAAATAGGCCATTCCATTGAGGAGGAAGGCATGACTTCTTGAACTTGGTGATGGTGGTTAGGGTTTCAGTGTACCCCATTTGATAAAACATTGAGAAGAGCTTACCAGTAGTGATCGATTCAGGGTTTACCAAGTTTGGTTCTTAAGAGAGACCAATTAGGGCACAGAAGCGGTGCTTGGAGATAGAAGTCTTCTCATTGTGGATTTCAAAGTGAATCCTTTCAGCAGCTTTGTCGTAGTAAGCAGTGGAGTAGATGAGTGAGAGGCAGGACATGGGAACAACTTCGATTTTGGTTAGAGCATCGACAAGAGGCGAGTATTTGAGACACTCGACGACATAGAGCATGTAGGGTTCATAGATGAAGGGAGTAAGATCGATGATCAGGTTTTGTTGAGGTTTGATGGTGAGAAGGGTTTGGTGAACAGAGGTATCATGAACTGAAGAGGAGTCTGCCATTGTACAAGCTTGGAGAAGAAGATGAACAGTAAGAGTAATCGCCTTTGTTCTTTGAGAGAGTTTTGTAAGTGATAAAAGGGTAAAGTGGAGCGTGTCTGATCCTTTTATACGTACTAGTAGGAGAGAGAAAAATTCGGCTGATATCTTGGAGTTATTTGATAACCGCGCCTGATTTGATGGATGAACAGTTGTCATACTCGATGATGACGCAAGAAAGAGAAAGGATGTTTCCTTTTTTCACGCCATTCCATAAAATGTACTTTTTCAAATCATCAAAACGATTGGATAACTGCTGAGTCACCCTTAACTTTACCCCAATCCTCACCCCATATTCCACATGAACCGTCATCGCTTTTTAACTTTATCGAGCATTGAAATACTTGATGAAACGAAGCTAGCAAAATTAAATCACCATTAATAGAATCAGATTTTGGAAAATTAAAAATTTTTGTGCAAGGAGTGTAAAAGGTAAAGAAATAAAGCAAACTTTTTGGGATAATTTGTGATGTCTGAAAAAGACATAAAGCAGCTGATTCTGGGCACGAATCTCTTCCTTCAAAGTCAAGAGAGATTTTAGAGTGCTTGTGTGGCTTCCCATTAAATAACGATCAAGTACTTGTTAAGAAGTATTGAAAGGCATCTTTTAAATTAAAGCTTATAACGGGTGACTTTCGCTTCAATTCATGATTTCGATACTTGATATAAGACCGAAACTGAACGAAGTACTTGTGAGATCAATATGATCTTTTGAACAAGTAGGTAGGAAAGATATTATTGACTGTTGGATAGGTGAGAAATCTCCAAAAAAAATTAACTGGATCCTTGGGGAAGAAAAATTCTTGGTAATAGAATGTTTCAGAAGAATCACTCAAAAAAAATAAAAAGAGATTTCAGTCGTAACACATAGTTCATGTACCGTCAATTCATTAATGGTATTGAATGGTGGGTTTCACTTAGTACATAGTGACACGAAACTAAGATCGTTAACACAGAATTTTGTATAACCATAAACCTCAGTGGAAAATGCTAAGAGTCTCAAGGGTTATGTTGGTGGGATGAAGTGTAATGAAGAAAAATGATAGAGGTGGTATAAGAAACAAATGTACCTATGCTATAAAAGAAGGACTAAGCAGAAAACTCTAAGCTCTATGTGAGTAAAGTAAGGTAGCTCACGATTAGAGTGAATATTGCAGCCTAGCTTGGGAAAACATGATTTGTATGTATCATGTTATTAAGGATTCACTCAAAATCTATCGAGGCTTTAGTCAACATGTAGCAGCATGCTTCCAGGGACGTATAGAACGTGTATAGAAAAGAAATCATACCTTCTGGATCTTCATCATCGAGAGTAACACTTAAAAAACATTAGATTAAAATGAAAAATATTTTTGTATTTTGCGAAAATTATTTAATTGAACAAAAAAGAATTTTTTTTTTGGATTTTATGAATATAAAAAGAAGTATTTAAAAGAATGTACATGGGAATACAATCAAAATGCCTTGATAAGAAAAAGAAGCGAACAAGTTTCACCCGAAATAGACTGAACGTTCGGTTCATTTCGGTTCTTGGTCGAGCTTCACCCGAAATAGACCGAACCTGAAATGGACCGAACGTTCGGTTCATTTCGGTTCGCTCTATTTCGCTTCTTACCTTTATTGAAGCAAAGGCGATTTTGGTACTGATTCTGCTTCCATCATTCCTAGACCTTGCAAAATCTTGTTGAAGCTTGCTTCAGGTAAAGCCTTAGTGAATATATCTGTCAGTTGATCAGTTATCCTTACGAAATGAATTTCCACGTTGCCATCTTCCACGTGATTCTTGATAAAGTGATACCTCAGTGCTATATGTTTGGTCTTTGAGTGTTGCACTGGGTTATGAAAAATCCTAATTGCACTTTCAGAGTCGCAATATAGTGGGATTTTCTTCATGTTCAGCCCGTAATCTCTTAGCTGACTTTGTATTCATACAACTTGAGAAGTGCATGATGCTGCAGCGATGTATTCAGCTTCTGCAGTGGAGAGAGAAACACAAGTTTGTTTCTTTGATTGCCAGCTAACCAATTTACCGTCTAGAAATTGGCATCCTCCAGTGGTGCTTTTATGATCTAATCCACAGCCACCTAAGTCAGCGTCTGATAACGCTTGAACCAAAAATGTAACGCCCGCAGATCAGGGCTAGTCAATTTAGAGACGTTAAGCATCAAAAATGACTTTTTGATCGAAGATAATCTAGAAGGATTAATCTTAACCAAGTTGTAGTATATGTCACAAGGTTTCCGTGTATATAAAGAACGCCAAAATCCGAGTTATAACGAAGAAGTTATGACCTGTCGAAGTTTCACGACAGAACCGACACGACCCGGCACGACCCAGCGCGACGTAGATAGTGAATTTAAGGTAGATAGATATCTATCCTTAGTGATATAAATGAGAATTGAATATCTCATAGATAGTAGTGCAACGACGGAAAGACGGACGGAATCGGAGTTCATATGAAGGAGTTATGAATTTCGAACGGAGTTTTCCTGTCCCGGCCTACTAAAGATAATATATAAGTAATATACTTATAATATATTAAAAATAAAGTCAAAATTAGCCAATGGAGTCTAAATGAGAGTTGTAGAGCATAATCTCACCTTCGCGGCGATATAAAGAACGTCGAAAACGGAGTTCGTATGCGAAAGTTATGAATTTCTGAAGTTCGGGGCGCGAAACCCCAAAACTGTCAGAGCCCACGACGTGGAACAAGGTTGCCACGACATGGCAAGTGTCCTGACACCTCCGGGAGGCCCCCAGATGCAACTTGGGATGACTCATGCAGTGACGACCAAGCCCACGACGTGGAACAAGGTTGCCACGACGTGGCAAAGGCCAAATTTGCCCTATAAATAGATTTGAAGGGCCAGACGCTTAGGGTTGCTATTTTCTCTCTTCTCTCTCCCGTTTTACCTCGATTTGCATGCCAGAAGTACCCTGAAGCCCCGGTATCAACCCCGAGACCCGAAGCAAGTCCCGAAGCCCGAATATCCCGAGAAGTGCGGTTCTCGAGCCGAAGCTCTGCCCGCGAGAAGTTCGATTTTTGTGAAGATCTTCCAGATCTGCTGAGGATTACTACTTCTGCAAGTCGTAGTGCTGTCCGATCATCTTCTGATCAAGTGAGTGTATAGTCCCTTTCATAACACGATTTTAATACAAGTATTGTGTGAATGTATTAAGTATATGTTTTGGGTGAGTATGTGATCACTTTCTTCTAACATATATATATATATATATATATATATATATATATATATATATATATATATATATATATATATATTAAGTATTTGCTACGAAATACGTGCTATGTGTTTATATATTGTTGTTTATTTGAAATGAGTGTGGAATGGATGTTTTATATAGGTGTTAAATGAGTTAATCTGTGTATGTATTTTATATCTACAAATATGTTGGGTAGAACATGGGTAGATGAATTAGATGATGTGTGATGATAATTAAGTGATGAAAAATAGGTGATGATAATTAGGTGATGAGAAATAGGTGATGATAATTAGGTGATGAGAAATAGGTGATGATAGTTAGGTGATGATAATTAGGTGATGATAGATAGGTTATGATAAATAGGTGATGTGAGATGAGAGGAGATACCATAACCTTTACCGGCGATGTGGCAATTTGGCGATGTAGTCATCTACCAGAGTATAGATGGCGACCACGGACTATTCTAGATGACCCCGTGGAAACACCAGCAGGCTCATAACCTGTAGGTGATGAATTACGAGTCCAGACGATGTTGTGGCTACGTATTCATGCGATGATACTCTAACCCTTACTATGAATTACGAGTCCAGGCGATGTTGTGGCTACGTATTCATGCGATGATAGACTAACCCTTACTATGAATTACGAGTCCAGGCGATGTTGTGGCTACGTATTCATGCGATGATAGTCTAACCCTTATTATGATTTACGAGTCCAGGCGATGTTGTGGCTGCGTAATCATGCGATGATACCCTAACCCTTACTAGACATATATTGAGGGAGTGATCCCCGAATTAGTATTGTCTATGCAATGTAGGCGATGATCCTTAGGAAAAGTTCTTAGGAACAAGCATATAAGGATATAAGATGTAAGGAAATGAGCGGTAAATATGATAGAGGAGATGACCCTTAGGATAATATCTTTAGGGAAGATTAAAATAAAATAATGGGGATGGGTAATTGGGTTGATTGTTTGATGATTGAATATAATAATTATATTATTGTGGGTTGAAAACCCTATATGCTCACCAGGCTCCCAAGCCTGACCCACTCAGTTTAATTGTATCACAGGTATCGATATGAAGCTGCTTTGCACTAAGAGATTAAAGGAGATGTAAATCACTAGAGTAAATGAATGTATGTTCTGTTTATGCTTATGTGTCTGTATCGGAACATGACATCCCGAGGTTTTATTATTTAAATGAAAATACATTCTCTTTGAGAAATGTTTTGATATGTTTTTATCATATCTTGTTTTGGGAACAAATTCTGCAACCATTATCTTTAAAAGATTACTCTGATTTTATAAAACAAAGCATAAACAAAATCGGTCTTTTCTGGCCGTGAAAATGGGGATGTCACAAAAAAATCCTAAGATGGCTGGATACCACAAACCGAGAGAGGAGGTTTGCTTCAGATAGCGAAAGATGTTTTTCACGGCTTGCAAATGAGGTTCGCGTGGGTTAGCTTGGAATCTGGCACAGTAACAAATGGAAAACAGGTTATCGGGTCTACTGGTTGTGAGATACATTAGAGACCCAATCATTTGTCGATAGAGCGTCATGTCAGCGGCTGGCTTCTCCAATGAGGACGTAAGCTTTTTCCCATAAGCCATTGGAACTTTAACTTTGGAGTCTCCCGTCATACCAAACTTAGCCAACAGTGTCTTGGTATATGCCTCTTGATTAATAAAAATGCCTTCGGGTCCCTGTCTAATATTTAAGCCACAAACTTAATTGGACCCATTGAGCTCATCTTAAATTTAGTTCACATCAACTTCCTGAATTCAGCTGTTAAGCTGGGATTCGTGGAGCCAAAGATGATGTCATCAACATAAATTTGGACTATCATACGGTGGTTACCCTCTCTCTTTCGAAAGAAGGTTGGGTCAACCGAACCTTGTTTGAATTTAGACATTTTTAAGAATCGAGTTAGAGTTTCATACCATGCTCTGGGAGCTTGTTTTAGGCCATATACCGCTTTATCAAGTATGTAGCAGTGATATGGATACTTCTCGTTCACGAAGCCTGGCGGTTGCTCAACGTACACAGTTTCTTCAAGTTCCCCGTTGAGAAAGGTACACTTGACGTCCATCTGATAGACTTCAAAGTTTTTGTGTGCAGCGTAGGCAAGAAAGATACGAACGGACTCTAATCTTGAAACGGGAGCGAAGGTTTCTTCATAGTCGATACCTTCTTCCTGACAATAGCCTTTCACAACCAACCGAGCTTTGTTACGAATCACGTTCCCCTCCTTATCCATCTAGCTTCTGAATACCCATTTTAGACCTACAACCGAAGCATCCTTTGGAGTTGGAATAAGACACCATACTTTATTTCTTTCAAACTCATTCAACTCATCTTGCATGGATTGCACCCAGTCAAAGTGATCAAGTGCTGAATTAACAGTGTTCGGTTCAACTTTGGAAACAAAGGAGTTGAACATACAAAACTCTACTTGAGAAAATAATGCAGCTTGTTTCGCTTTGGTCTGAGATCGAGTTAACACCTTTTCTGAAGATTTCCCAATAGTTTGACTCTGAGGATGATCTTTGGTCCATTTAATAAGCGGTAGGTAATTTGGATCACAAGAGGGATCCAATTCTGCATCGATTTCTTCTTCCAATTCTGATAGCATGTCATCATCATTGACATTGGTGTTCTCCCCCTCGAAGGATGACGCCTGTTCAGAATCTGGATTAGTATCTTCTCCTTCGATTGGATTCTCAGAGGAGCTTGAAGATTGTGACGATAAATTCTCCCCCTGGAATGATGAACCTTGATCGTTTTGTAGTGACGGACCCTCCCCCTGGACATTAGGACGGTCATTCGAAGGTTCGCTTCTGTCTGGCCTCTCGGTTGCTTTAGGTTGATCAGCAACCATCTTTTGAGCAACATCATCGATGATTTGCTTTAGATTATCAATCTTCTTGTCTTTCGCCGTTGATTCAGAATCAATTGTCGTTTGAGGCTCATCAAAAAGAAGCATATATTGCTTGAAAAGATTTGAAATAGAGGCTGTAACCTGACTAGTCTTTGGAAAGATTTCCTATATAGCACCTTCGGTTGTCTTCATCTTCTTAACATAGCTATCGTCAAAAGTGACATAGTATGTTTCTTTAATCTTCTTAGAGCGCTTGTTTAGAACTCTATATGACTTAGAATTCAGGGAGTAACCTAAGAATATTCCTTCATCCACCTTAGCATCAAACTTATTTCGATTCTCTTTAGAGTTGAAGATGAAGCATCTTGAACTGAACACATGGAAGAATTTCACATTCGGTTTGCGATTGTTCAAGATTTCGTAGGGAGTGATAGAGAATCACTTGTTCAAATACGATCTGTTCTGAGTGTAACAAGTAGCAGCGATTGCATCAGCCTAGAAATATAAAGGTAAGGATGCAAAACAAAACATCGTTCGAGCTGCTTCACACAGAGACCGGTTTCGCCTTTCAACGATACCATTCTACTGTGGAGTATAAGGGGCTGAGAAATTATGTGTCGTTGCCTTCTCAGCAAGAAACTCTTCAAAATATTTGTTCTTGAATTCCAAGCCGTTATCGCTTCTTATGTTACGAACAACTTTCCTCAGTTGAATTTCTATCTGTTTTATGAAGAGCTTGAGCTTTGGAGTAGCTTCAGATTTTTGCTTTAAGAAGAACACCCAAGTGAATCGAGAGAAATCGTCCACTATGACCAGAATATACTTGTTTCCACCAATGCTTTCAATGGAAGAAGGAGCACACAGATCGATGTGCAATAGCTCCAATGGTTCTATCACCTTTGTATTGATAATTGAGGGATGACTTTGTCTACTATGCTTTCCCATTGCACAGGCTGCGCATAGATGTTCTTTGTTGAATTTGAGAACTGGAAGACCTCGAACATGATCTCCTAAAACCAACTTTTTGATATCCTTGAAATTAAGATGAGAAAGTCTTCAATGCCATAACCAGCTTTCATCTGAGTGAGCCTTCGTGAGTAAGCAGACTGCTGGTTTTCCTTGAATTGGGTTGATGTTTAAAGGGTACATTTCTCCCTTTCGCTTCGATTTTACAAGAATGTTATTTGACTTTTTCTTGACTATTTCTGAGCCTTCATCATCAAATGATACCTTCAATCCAGTGCCAACAACCAGCTGTGATACACTGATAAGGTTGTGTTGGAGCCCTTCAACATAAGCTACCTTTCTTATCGAGAAATCACCATTGGTGATCATTCAATAGCCTTTGATAGTACCAAATGAGTTATTGCCGTACTTCACAATACCACCATCCTTGAGAGACCGAAACTCCCTCAGTTCTTCCTTCCTTCTTGTTATGTGACGTGAGGAGCCACTATCAATATACCAATCTTCGTCAAACTGCTCGTCACGAATAACCTGCAAAATATTAAGCAAATTTAGGAACCCAAAGTTTCTTAGGTCCTTGTGAGCCCTTAACAGGACAGGGAATAGTAAGAAAGATATCAACCAAATAAGTACGTTTAATCAAAGTTGTTTCATCTTTTCTTTTTATAGTGAAAACTTTAATTTTGTTTGGTTTAGGTTCATTGGACGTAGGTTTTGAGTTTTTGACGTCATCATTCTTTTGTGTCTCTTTTGGGCTTCTGTCATCTTCTGGATAGAGCTTTCATTTTCCCTTTAAATCTTTTGAGGAATAAGAGTTAGACTGAGAAGAGTTGGGTTTAGAAGTGACATTGGGTCTTCTGTTCATCTGATTGAACTTGTATGGTTGAGGACCGAAACTGCTCTTTCGGTTGCTATTAGGTTGAGGACCGAAACCGCTCTTTCGGTTGATATAGGGTTGAGGACCGAAACCGCTCTTTCAGTTGATATAGGGTTGGGGACCGAAACCACTCTTTCAGTTGATATTGGGTTGAGGACCGAAACTCTCCTTTCGGTTCCCTTCAGTCGTGGGACCGAAACTACCCTTTTGGTTCCTTTCAGTCGAGGGACCGAAACTACCCTTTTGGTTCTTTGATTCCTCTTGTGACTTATGCTTCCTTTCGTTCCTGACATAGTGAGGATTTTGTGATCTCCAAAACTGTTTTCTTTCTGAGAGATTCTTCTTGTATCTCAGATTTTGTTGGTGTTTTCGATCTGCCACCTGTTTTGGATTTTTGTGGATATTAGCCTTTTTCTTTGAAGCATGAGCACGGTTTTCGCTCTTTGTTGACGATGTTTCACTGGTAGTTTGCACCGATTCGCCCAATGATGTTTTGGTGCCACTTGTGCTTGGAACATCATATCTTGCAGGCTCATTTAATGGTTCTGGCATGTATCTACCTTTCACTCTCCATGAGGTCTTCTGAGATAGACCTTTTGTCTCGTCAGCATTGTCTATTGGTGCTGACCAGACAAACTCATCACATCCATCTGCATTATCTTCTTCCACCATAGCTGTCAGTTCTGCGGTTTGTTGTGGAGAGACTCCTGGAACTGTGTAGACTTGATTTGGAGTGGTTTGTACCTTTTGATACACAACAGCTTTAGCTTTGAGAGTTTTGGTCTTGTCTATTGATGAGCGAGCGAAGTCAACAGAATTTTCAGAAATCATATTTTTGCATGTTTCAGGTTCGCTTTTGACAAATTCTGAACAGTCGACCAAATCCTCTATAGAGATTTCACTCAGATCATCATCCTCATTAAGTTTAGATGCATTTTCAACATCAATTTTATTTTCTGAACTTAATTTGGCATTCAACGAGTCGAATTTCTATATAGTTTCGGTTCTTAACTTCAATCTATCATTCTCATCTAATAGATTTTTAAGCATGTCCTTATGGTCTTTGGACTTTATGTTGGACTCAATTTTGTCAAGACCGGTTTTGTATGTAGGTGATACCTCATGAGAAGATACAACGCTTTCATAGTTGTAAGCTTCAGCATCGATTTCATCCTCCTTCAACTCAAGGAAGGGTAAAATCATGCGATGTATCTTCTTTCCTATTTCACAATTGAGATGCAACTGAGTGATATTAAAATAAAGTCTTTTAGCAATCAAACAAAAAACATTTCATTGTTTTAAAAGTTTAACATTGTCTCGTTGTAAATAAATTGAATCGTCCTTAGATCTAATAAACTCTTTTTCCTTCAGCTCAATCCACATCCTCCTTTCCACACTCTTCGACGATAGCCTGCTAATTTGATCAGTCGGGTTAGAATTTGTGACACGGGTTTGTGTAAGACTGCTACTTATACTTGAAAATTTTGATTTTAAGTTATTCAATTCCTTTCCATAGTTAGTGACATGTATATTTAGAGAAGCAAGGCTATTTTGTACCTTCTTGATCAACTCGTCACATTCATTGATCTGTGCACTAACAGGTTTAGCAGCAAAACACCTGTTCTCTCGCTCCTTCTCGCCTTCTATCCCACCATTGGTTATATATCCTCTCATCTGGGATACACCTTCGGTCACCATCAAACACCTTCCTGCAGCAGGTTCTTCTTTTACTAGCATCGCCTTGCCATGAGTGGGTTTTCTTACTTCTTCATCCTCGGAATTCGTGGACCGTACTTCCACACCACCAAATTCATCACGATTGCATGTATCATGTACAATCAAATCATTCATTGTTATATTGTTAGCAGCAGACTTTCTTTTCTTGATTTCCTCCAGTCGTCTTAGGAGGCTCGCTTCCTCATCATCATCATCTATCTTTTCTGCTTTCTTTTTTAGCATACAGTCTTTTGCAAAGTGATTCTTGCCTCCACAATAATGGCAATTAAATCCTGAGTCTCCACCAACTTTCACTTATTTCATTGACTCTTCTGACTTCGACCCCATCTTTGGTTCCTCTTTAACCTTTTCAGTGTTGTAACTTCCCTATCAGTTTCGGTTCTTGTTGGCTGGGAACTTTCTTTTAATGAACTTTCTAGGATTGGATACCATCATGGCATATTCTTCACCGGTTAGATCGTAGTCAGCAAGATCCAATTCCTCTTCTTCTTCAACTGAACTTTTCCCTTTTGAAACAAAGGCTAACGAACCCAAACTAGAAACCACATTCGTTTCCTTTGACAATGCATTTTCATGGGATTTCAAAATTCCCTCCAGAATCGCTAGAGAATACGATTTAAACTGTTCATGTGCTTTAACAGTGGATGCGACAGCCATCCATTCAGATCTCAGACCATTCATGAATGTAACCTTTTGTTCTATAACCTTCCTTTCGATCCCATGCTTTATCATCTTACTTAGAAGATGATTAAAGCGATCAAAAGCCTGAACCAGTTTCTCTTCGGGCTTTTGTTTGAAATCACCAAATTCAGAAAGCAAAAGAGTTTGAATTGAATGTTCCATATCTTCATCAGTGGAATACAATTCTTTTAGCCTGTCCCATATCTCTTTAGCAGTAGCACACGAACTCACCAAACGGAACCTATCTGACTGCAGAGCAAACCTAATCATCCTCAAGGCCTTGATGTTGCATTGAAACTTTTCCTTCTCGTCTTGAGGAATATCTTTTACATCGTTAACAAACTGATTGTACTCCTTCTGAGTTTTGACAATCTTTGAGGTGCTTGAGTGAGCGAATGGGACAACAGTGATTGCTTCCCAGATCAAGTACCCATTATCTTCCGATCCAATCACATAATCTTCAAAGTGACGCATCCAAACTTCATAATATTGAGTATACAAGACTGGAATCCTTGTAGTTGAACTAATGTTGTTGGAGATATTGATCGGATTGGATTGAGAATCATCCATGGACATTGTGATAGCGTTTGATCAATTACCTGTTTAAAGACCGGACTTGTAATTTTATCAATTAGAGTAAGATCGATGATTAATGAGATACGTCAATATGGAACGACAGCTCAATTAATATCAATCAATGCGGAATTAAAACCCTAATAACTTCTTCGACAGAAGAGATGTGTATGAATTACACAGTCTCCTGCTCTAATACCAATTGATGAGAATAAAACTCATATTGATTAGATCTTTCACAGGTAAAAGATGAAGATCAAACAAAACAAACACAATAATATGATGAACACAGAATAGAATCAACGTTGTGCTTATGATTCAAATTGTTGGAATAGTGTCTAAGGCTACAACTATATTAGGCAAGTATTTGACCCGGTTGTGCATGGTCCTTTTGGGTTGCCTTCACCATAGCAACTTGATAGGATGATTTATTAAGAGAGAGTAAATATTATTAATATATTATGAGAATAAAATAAAGAATAATATATTGATTTGATTAATATAAGTCATAGAATTAATTGGAATTAATTTGGTGACTTAAAGAGATTAATTAAATAAGAGGGTATAAACTGTCAATTGTTTGATAGTTAAACTTTAGACTATAAATCCATATAGATATGGATTGGACGGATTCTAGAAGCTAAGGATTGCTTTAAATCGTCCAAGACTTATCTAAGGAAAGGATTTGGATAGCCTTAAGAGAAGATTATCCAATTAGGGTTTAGGTTGTAACCCTTAAGGAGTCTACAAGTATAAATAGACCCTATGACATAAGAAAATCGACACTTCACCTAAAGTAAGAGAACCCTGGCCGATTTCCTCCCCTCTCCTCTCTCCTAAATCATCTTTCTTGCTATTGGTGTTTGTAAGCCATTAGAGGAGTGACAATTGTGACTCTAGAAGCTCCAAGACAACAAGATCAACAAGGAATTGAAAGGTATGGTTCTAGATCTGTTTCAATGTTGTTATTTAACCTAATTAGTCATTAGAAGTCTTGGATTCAAAGCATGTTTAATTAGAAAGCCTAGATCCAAGCATTAGGGTTTTGCATGCGCACATAGGAAAGTTCTTATGGCTAAAACCCATCAGTGGTATCAGAGCCTAGCTTGGTTTTCATTAAATTATTGCTTGAATAACTGAAACTAAACTGCAAAATTCGATTTTTGTGTTTTTGAGTCATGGACTCGGCGAGTTCCAAAGTGGACTCGGCGAGTTGGCCTGACTCGGCGAGTCCCTTTGTGCACTCGCCGAGTCCAAGCGTCAGGAATGGCCAGATTCGGGATTTTTTCATAATTATCTTATGGAAACTTACCTTAATCATATTAGATCAACTTAAATCCGATTTTTTGATATATATGACTATTATCTTGATCTAATTAAAGATATTTATCAACTAATAAAATATTTAATTTCCTTATATGATAATTAATTAATTATTTTAATTATTTTGGTAATTATCTTAAAAAGAAATCTTGAATAAAATCAAATATAGATAATTAGGATATTAATTGTTAATTGGAATTATTTGTTATTTGATCCTCCATGTTTTAAATGTTTAAAACTTGTCCTCAAGTTTTGAAATTTATATTTTGTGATTAAAAGTTTTAATTTAGACAACTTAAATTTCAAACCCTAGATTTTAAAAGATTTAAAATACAACCCTATACTAATATGTTATTACTAGAATAATATATATATATATATATGTATAACTAAATGCTAGTCTTACTGTTAGTAGGCCTCATTCACGAAGCCGATCTATAAGGTGGGTATAAGGTTGCGGCCTATAAAATGGCGCTTAATGGGTGTACACTCACACCCACCGCTTGCTTGATTGGTGGAGGGTCGTTAGCCGAACGGGTAGGATAGGGCAACCTCATCCTCTCATTAAAAGTATAATAAGTAATACAAAGTAACTACACATATTTAAAAAAAAAATTCTCAATCTTAGTTACTTTAGGAAAAGTGAATTGATGCAATCGTATGAAATTACACTTTGCACCATTGCTAAGTAGTTAGTGGAGCGTGTGTGGTTTACCGGCACACTAATTGGTTCTAAGAAAAGGTGGCAAATGGTGATTCATTGTTTATCATAGTTCGATGGAGCGTGTGTGGTTTACCGGCACATCGAATAGGTGATCGTTACAATGAAGGCACCATGTGAATTTGCATGGTAATTCACACCCGCATTATGATCCTCGGTATCCCAGTCACAAACAAGAGGGGCATATCGAGATTTAAACATGTCATTGAATAGTTTCAATGAATCTCATCCGAACCTAGGAATTCTCAATACACTTAGGACTAATAGTTTAAGTTTTGTGATGGAGAATTAGTGAATCGTCATTCACTTACCTTCAATTTATTTGCATGTTAGATTACGGCATCCCTTTTCTAGTATGTAAATGTTATTGTTGGATCCTAGCCCTAATTTTCTTATTGGGTGATAATTAGGGATTCTTATTCTAATCTATCTTTGTCCTTTCTATTTGTAGATGTCGAACGCTAACAACGCTGCTGCTAGTTCTTTCACGTTGATGAGCCTTTGCCAAAAGGTCACCTTCGATGGAACGAACTTTAGCGAATGGATAAGATACATTTGCACCATTGCTCGCTATGAGGATAAGGAGTATGTCCTCGATGAGAAGCTCGAGAAGATCAACCCTGAAATCGCTACTCCGGCTAAAATCACCGCTTTTGAAACTCATGAGCGAGATGCAACGAAGGTACATTGCATCATGATTGCCACCATGAAGTCCGAATTCCAAAAGTCCTACGAGGACATGTACCCGTACGAGATGCATCAAGACTTATTAGAGAGATATCACCAGAACGCGAGACAAGAGTGTTATGAGATTTTCACTAACATGATTTCCGCTAAGATAGGTCATGGAGAATCTCTTACCGTGCACCTACAAAATATGCAAAGGTATGTCGACCGCCTTCGCAAGTTAAATGTTGACTTTGGGGAAGACTTGGCGATCGACATGGTGCTTCACTCTTTGCCTCCGATGTACAACCAATTTAGGATGACCTACCACATGAACAAAGAAGAGGTCACCCTAAGCAAACTCCAAGGTCTCTTGAGGGTCGCTGAGAGCAACTTCAAAGATAAGTCTGTTGCACCTACTCCCAATCCGACTGCTGCTCCTGTGTTGGCTATTGGTCAAGGAAAGGGAAAGAAGAGGAAGGCTTCGTCAAAGAACTATCGCAAGGTCAAAGCCCGAGATGGTGCCTCTTCTAGTGGGACCAAAGTTGATCCCGCCAAGCCCTGCCCTAACCCGAAGGAGGCAGAGTGCCACCACTGCCACAAGATAGGACATTGGAAGAGAAGCTGCCCAGAGTACCTGCAAGCCATCAAGGAAGGAAAGATCAAGCCATCTTTCGCAGGTATATACACAATTAAATCTAACGATTCTAACCATGCTATTTCTTGGGTTCTTGATACCGGTTGTGGTTACCACATTTGTTCTAATGTGCAGGGACTAAGAAGAAGTAGGGATGTGGAGCAAGGAAGAATCAATCTAATCATGGGGAACAAAAGATCGTCGCCTGTGACCAAGATTGGAGTGTATTCTTTAGTGATTAGGAATAATTTGTGTTTAGATTTGAACAATTGTTGCTATTCACCAGAAATGGCTAGAAACATCATTTCATTTCATGGTTTATATAGACAAGGTTTTAGATTTTCTTTTAATAATGAGAATGGTTCTATTTTGGCTTATCTAAATGGTGTCTTTTACTTTGAAGCTATACCATGTAATGGAATTTATGAAACTGTTATGATTGTTGATAACTTAGGAAATGATGTTTTGAATATAGATTCTTCCACTAGTATGGATAAAGCATCCTTGTGGCATTGTCGTCTTGGACATGTCAACAAGAAACGCATAGCCCAACTCCAAAAGGATGGAGTGTTGGAGTCATTCGACCTTAGGGAAGATGACACGTGCGAATCTTGTCTACTTGGAAATATGACTAAGTCACCCTTCACGAGTACGTGTGAAAGGGGTGAGGGTCTATTGGACCTAATACATACCGATGTATGTGGCCCGTTTAGATCAACCACGAAGGATGGGAACTGCTTCTATGTGACCTTTACCGATGATTATAGTAGATATCTGTATATCTATTTAATCAAGCAAAAGTCAGAAACCTTTGAAAAGTTCAAAGAGTTTAAGAATGAAGTGGAGAATCAATTGGGCAGGAAAATCAAGATGCTTCGACCCGATCGAGGAGGAGAGTACCTAAGTCTTGAATTCCACGATTATCTCAAGGAGTGTGGAATAGTTTCACAATTGACGCCTCCTAGGACACCGCAGTTGAATGGTGTGGCAGAAAGGCGTAATCGAACCTTATTGGATATGGTTCGCTCTATGATGAGTCGTGCTTCACTACCTATCTCTTTTTAGGGGTATGCCTTAGAGACTGCCACCCATATCCTTAACCGAGTCCCTACTAAGAAGGTTGCCAAAACACCTCACAAGATGTGGACAGGGAAAGCTCCCACGTTGGCACATATCAAGGTTTGGGGTTGTGAGGCTTTCGTAAGACGAGATACTCATGACAAGCTCGAACCTCGAAGTGAGCGATGTATTTTCATCGGCTACCCACAGACATCCTTTGGATATCTCTTCTATAGACCGAAGGACAATGTTGTCTTTGTTGCGAGGAAAGGAGTTTTCCGAGAGCGAGAACTCATAAGCCAAGGAGACAGTGGGAGGCAGATCGAACTTGAAGAGATTCAAGAGTCGATAGATGAAGGAACCTCTACCGCTAGCACTCAACCCGAGGAGGAAACTCCGGTTGAACCGATTGACGAGTCCTTACCTCTTAGACGTTCCGATAGAGTTAGAGTTCATCCCCAGTTTTATGGTTTTCATATTACTACCGAAGGGGACACGTATATTAGTGATGGTACACTAGTAAATCTTGATGAACCTAATAGCTATAAGGAAGCCATGGCAGGCCCGGAGTCTGCAAAATGGAAAGAGGCAATGGATAGCGAGATCCAATCCATGTATGATAACCAAGTTTGGAATTTGGTTGATTATGTGCCCGGACGTAAGACCGTTGGGTGCAAATGGATCTTCAAGAAGAAGACCGACGTGGATGGAAAAGTACACACATATAAAGCGCGATTGGTTGCGAAGGGGTTTACTCAAACTCCCGGAGTTGAGTATGATGAGACCTTCTCACCAGTTGCGAAGATAAAATCTATTAGAGTGATGCTAGCAATTGCCGCATTTCATGATTATGAGATTTGGCAAATGGATGTCAAGACCGCTTTCCTTAATGGAAACTTGGCTGAGGATGTTTACATGGCTCAGCCAGAGGGGTTTGTGGATCCGAAACATCCGAATAGAGTGTGTAAGCTTGAGAAGTCCATTTATGGACTTAAGCAAGCGTCTCGCAGATGGAATCTTTGCTTTGATGAGAAAGTCAAAGAGTTTGGATTTGTACGAAGCGAAGATGAATCATGTGTATATGTCAAAGCCAGTGGGAGTATAGTAAGCTTCCTCGTTCTATATGTCGATGACATATTACTCATAGGAAACGACATCCCGACTTTGCAGGAGGTTAAGTCCTGGCTCGGGAAGTGCTTCGCTATGAAGGACCTCGGAGAGGCTTCCTACATTTTGGGAATAAGGATAGTAAGAGAAAGAAGTAAGAGACTAATTGGACTTAGTCAGAATACTTACTTAGAGAAGGTACTAAAACGTTTTAGTATTGAAAACTCAAAGAAGGGAGAATTACCGATACAAAGTAATGCCAAGTTGAGTAAGACTCAAAGTCCGAGTACCGAAGCTGAGATAGCAGAATGAGCCGAGTACCATACGCTTCCGCAGTTGGCTCAATTATGTACGCTATGACTTATACTCGCCCTGATGTAGCCTTCGCTTTGATCATGGTTAGCAGATATCAAGGGAATCCTGGCAGAGCACATTGGATTGCGGTGAAGAATATCCTTAAGTACCTTTGGAGGATGAAGGAATGGTTCTTGGTCCTCGGAGGGAGTGATGACTTGAAGGTGCAAGGGTATAGTGACGCCAGTTTTCAGACCGACAGGGACAACTACCGTTCGCAGTCGGGCTGGGTCTTTACCCTAAATGGAGGAGCAATGACATGGAAGAGTTCCAAGCAGGAAACCATAGCTGATTCAATGTGCGAATCAGAGTACATTGCAGCGAGCGAAGCGTCGAAGGAGGCAATATGGCTAAAGAACTTCATCGGTGATCTTGGAGTTGTACCTGCCATAAAGGACCCCATGGAGATTTTTTGTGATAACGAAGGAGCGGTTGCCTTAACCAAGGAACCGAGGGATCATGGTAGATCAAGACATATCGACAGAAAATATCACTTCATTAGACATCGTGTAGAAGAAGGACAACTCGTAGTGAAGAGGATATCATCAGAAGATAACCCAGCAGATCCGCTTACGAAGGGACTGGGTAGGGTTAAGCACTTGCAGCATGCTAGGAGTATTGGGCTGAAGGATGATATTAGCATAGATTAGATAGTATTAGAAACGTGTAATAGATAAATGTAATTAACATTTGATGATTAAATAAAGGAGTTTTATTTATGAGTAATGTTACTATCTTATGTTAATTGTTTAACTATTGTTTCACTTTGCATGTTTTGACTTCCAGAATAATTGAAATTATTAGGAATAATAGAATTATTCAAATTGTCCACAATCGTTCATATGTTGGAAGTAGATATGAATGAAGATTGTCATGAATTGGTGTGTAGAATGTCTAAATGGTTTTAGACATAGCAATGGGTTGCTGCAACGTTCATGAGTGCTTATGAACTAGTTTTGAGCATTGGAACAAACCCGCGCTTGCTGGAATCACCTTATGGAATGTGATACAAAAGGGTGATCGCAAGACGATAATATCATATAGTCTTAAAACATAGATATATGGTTTGTTATTTGTTATTTTTTTGTACATTGATAATGCGAAAACGCATCAGTAACTCGGTGTTATAAAACGCATTGTTGTGTATAGTTGGTTAATGAATAAGTAAATGCATATAAGTCGAAGTTTATTTGTAACTTTTATCTAAGAAGGTAAAAGCGATATCTCGGCCACTCGATGATTTGATTTGACTTATGTGCCGGGCCTGGTCATAACTGAATTGATGTGTTCGATTAAGTTCTATGTCGAATAAATCAGAGATCGAGAAACCTAAATGCTTGACTAACCATTCCATAGGATTGTCAGCATGATATCTAACAGAGGATTGTACGATCCCTTATCTAAAGGACAAGATTAATTAGATCAGAGTTTGACAGCGTCTTTGAGAGCTACGATTGCAAACCGAATTGTACTTGTGCATATAGTTACTAGACTTATCCAAGTGGGAGACTGTTGGAATAGTGTCTAAGGCTACAACTATATTAGGCAAGTATTTGACCCGGTTGTGCATGGTCCTTTTGGGTTGCCTTCACCATAGCAACTTGATAGGATGATTTATTAAGAGAGAGTAAATATTATTAATATATTATGAGAATAAAATAAAGAATAATATATTCATTTGATTAATATAAGTCATAGAATTAATTGGAATTAATTTGGTGACTTAAAGAGATTAATTAAATAAGAGGGTATAAACTGTCAATTGTTTGATAGTTAAACTTTAGACTATAAATCCATATAGATATGGATTGGACGGATTCTAGAAGCTAAGGATTGCTTCAAATCGTCCAAGACTTATCTAAGGAAAGGATTTGGATAGCCTTAAGAGAAGATTATCCAATTAGGGTTTAGGTTGTAACCCTTAAGGAGTCTACAAGTAAAAATAGACCCTATGGCATAAGGAAATCGACACTTCACCTAAAGTAAGAGAACCCTGGCCGATTTCCTCCCCTCTCCTCTCTCCTAAATCATCTTTCTTGCTATTGGTGTTTGTAAGCCATTAGAGGAGTGACAATTGTGACTCTAGAAGCTCCAAGATGTAACGCCCGCAAATCCGGGATAGTCAAATTAGAGGTAATAGGGGTCGAAAATGACTTTTCGACAAAAGATTATTTAGAATAAATAATCTTAACTAAGTTTTAGAGTATGTTACGAGATTTTCGTACATATAAAGAACGCCGAAATGCGAGTTATAACGAAGAAGTTATGACCCGTTGAAGTTTCGCGACGGAACCGGCACGATACCGGGAAGCGTAAATAGTGAATTTACGATAGAGCGAGATTTAGCCTTAGCGATCTAAACAAAAGTCGTAGAATATGTTAAACTGAAAATATCGATAAAAAGAACGCCCAAATCTAACTTCGTATAAGGAAGTTATGATTTTTCTAAGATTTAACATAGTTGTGCACAGCTCGAAATCTGAATTTTAGATCGGTCGATTTTTAGCCGACGGATCTAAATGAAAGTTGTAGTACTCGTAAATACCAACGCGTGGATATAAAGAACGTCGATAATAGAGCTCGTATGCGAAAGATATGGACGAAGCTTAGTCCCTACTTTTCGAGGGCGGCGAATTCGATACAGTTTTGTAAATCCAAGATAGAATTAGAATTAGCCAACGAGGTCTAAATGAGAGTTGAAGATCTCACTAATAGGAACTCAACGGTAAAAAGACAGACAAAAACGGAACTCGTATGCGAAAGTTATGGACGAAGCTTAGTCTCTACTTTTCGAGCGCGGCGAATTCGATATAGTTTTGTAAATCCGAGATAGAATGAGAATTAGCTAACGAGGTCTAAATGAAAGTTGAAGATCTCATTAATAGGAACTCAATAGTAAAAAGACAGAAAAAAAACGGAGCTCGTATGCAAAAGTTACGGACGAAGCTTGGAGACTACTTTACTATACACTTCCTATAAATACAAGGGTGAACTCCTCATATTTTCTTCACACCATAAGCCTTTCTTTCTCTCTCTAACTTCTATCTAACCTCCCTAAACCCCTCCCAAGTCTAGGGAACCTCCCTATCACGAGAAGAAAGCCCCGGAGCGCCCGACGGCTCCGAGAAGAAAAGCTTTCGGCTTGGAAACGCTGCTCTAGCGAAGCCCGGTTTTTAATAAAAACCCGCTGTAAGTGAGTTACGCCTATACTATATTTAATATAGCTTTTATTTAATTATAGTAACATTATTAGGACCTTAAAATAATTATTTGGGCTATTATTATGAGTTGTATTGAGTGTTATTTAACGCTTATATAATAGTAATAATAGCTAGACTATTAATTAGTCGCGATTAACGTTAAAACTAAACTCTAGTGGTATTAATAGTAGGTTTTGGTCAAGGAAAAATTGTTTTAAGAAGTAACGAAGAGCTGTCCGAGTGTCGAGTCACCACCTTACCAGGTGAGTGCATAGTCCCTTTCATCTTACACATAGATATGAAGTATTTTATATAAACTACGTGCTATGTGTGCATATTATCTGAATACTTGCTGTCTATGCTGGTTGAACGTTTTATACATGTTTTAAAGGACTTAAACTGTATACGTATCTTATATATACGAAAATGTTGGGTATGAGATGGGTAGATGAATGATGAGAGATAGAAGATGACGTGAGTATACATTGGCAGCTATAGACTTCGTGCCTATGGGACAAACACCGGTAGCTATGGACTTAGTACCTTTTAGACGTTGGTAGCTATAGATTTAGTACCTGTTGGGAATTGGTAGCTATGGACTTAGTACCTATTAGTTAGACGCTGGTAGCTATGGTTTAGTACCTGTAGGAATTGGTAGCTATGGACTTAGTACCTATTGAACATTGGTACCTATGGACTTAGTACCTATGAGATAAAGACTGGTAGTTATGGATTTAGTACCCGATGAATAGACTATAGCAGCTATGGAATTAGTGCTTTATGAACGAACATTGGCAGCTATGGATTTAGTGCCAGTCCTATAACCCTGGAAGTAAGGGACTTCAGAATAAACGAATGCAGGATAGATGACTCTTAGGTTAAATCCTTAAAGAGTAAAGAAGATAATGGGGATGGGTAATTGGGTTGATTGTTTGATTGAACATAATAATTATATTATTTTGGGTTGAAAACCCTATATACTCACCAGGTTTCCCAACCTGACCCACTCAGTTTACGTATATCACAAGTGACGAAATGAAGTGACATTACACTGAGAGATTTAAAGAGATGTAGATCACTAGTGTAAATCATTGTAAGTTTTGTTTATGCTTATGTTTCGGTATTAACGATGACATCCCAAACGTTTTAAAATGAAATAAATACGTTTCTTCGAAAATGTTTTAATAACGTATTTACCATGTTTTTCTGGGAACAAATTCCGCAACCTTTTTATAAATTGAAGTACTCTGATTTTTATAAAGCATAAACAAAAGCGGTCTTTTCTGGCCGTGATTTTGGGGATGTCACAGTTGGTATCAGAGCATTGGTTTAAGCGAACTAGGAATATGGATTTATTTCTAGACTTAAACTTAGAATGCTAAGCGATGATTGTGAGGTGTGAGCACTAGCTTATTTTGGGAATTGTGCCTAAAATGCTTTTATGTGCTAAATGCTTTGTGCATGATATGTTGTTAATTGTTCAGATCTATGGTCTGTTGCCGGCCGGATCTGGAAACCTTATGCGTTTAGGATTCTAAACGTATGACTACGGTATTAGAACTAGCATGTAAACGTTTCGGAGTGATAAGGATGATTTAAACGCCAAGTAAAGGTCTAAATTCACCTTATTCGGTGTATAGATCGAGATGGTAAGGACCCGTAGCAGAAACGTAAACGCAAATGGGAACAGGAACCAACCCCCAGTGGTTCAGCAAATACCTATTGTAGAAGAAGTTGCGCCTGAGCCAGTCACCATGGCTGGAGTTCAAGCCATGATTCGGGCTATGTTGGTTGAACAAAGGGAAGAAATGAGACGGATGTTGAATAGGGACGAACCTACTATGCCCATTAAGCAACCCGAACTGATTCCCGAGCAATCTGAGGAAGGGAACTACAGCCGCTAAGTGAGTCAAGTTGGGACTCAAGGTGAGCAAAGGGATGGCCCGGAAGGGAGAAACAACAAGGATGGGCGGATGTACAAGAATTTCTTGGGTGCGAAACCACCAAGCCTCTCAGGAAGCCCAAATCCGGTTGAGATAATGGATTGGATCTCTGAGATGGAGATGGTGTTTGAGAGCTGCAGCTGTAATGAGAAACAGAAGACTGTCTTTGCAGTAAGACAGCTGAAAACTAGAGTCTTGAGCTGGTGGAAGCTATTGGCAGATACGATGCCACGAGGAGAAGTCTTAAGGATGTCGTGGGAAGAGTTTTTGGAACAGTTGAAAATGCAGTACTGCTCGGAGGTAGATCTGATAGACCTAAACAACGAGTTTCAGAACCTGAAGAAAGGGAAGATGAGTGTTGATGAGTATGCCACCGCATTTACCGAAAGGATGAAGCTATTTCCCTACTTGGTGCCTACTGAACTCTCCAAGATTGATAGGTTTGCTAACGGACTGCCCACTGACTTTGGTCCAATGGTCAAAATGGCAACTACCTTGAAAGCAGCTGTTAGGGCAGCTAAGAACGTAGAGGCCTAGATAAGAGAAAAGGGTCTAGAAAAAGATAAGGCAGGAGAGAAGCGAAAGTTTGAGGGATCTTCGAGGTCGAACAAGGAAAGCAAATTCTCAAAACTTGGAGGAGCAGAAGGAGGTGAAACAAGATGGTGTGATAAATGCAAGAAGAAGCATGGTGGGAAGTGCAACGAAGAAGTGACTTGTTACAAGTGTGGGAGGACGGGTCACTATTCCAATGACTGCACACATAATGGCAAAGTATGCTACGGATGTGGAGGCAAGGGGCACATGTCCAGAGACTGCCCAAGGAAAAATAAAGCAGCAAGACCAGAAACGCCACCAAGGCCAAGGGCATTTCACATGATCCTTGACGAAGCAGAGAACCATGCAAGGAATCAAGAATGAGGACTTCTTACCCGAAGATCGGATTATGCAGTAGCCATAGTTTCGTATGATGTAGCCTAGTAGAGGCATAGTCTAGGGTGAACTTGAACACCTATGTAATCGTTTCAAGAATTAATATAAAACCTTCGTTTTGTTATCTGATGTGTTGAATGATTGTATGATTTGCTGCATGGTGACTTGGGAAACTGCGAGACAATACTTGGGACGAGTATGAGTAGGTGTGAATGGTAGTAGAGTCCTATACTACCGGAAGCACAGGACTCACACTTGGATCAGGGAAAGTCATAAGGTTACCAAGAAGCTAGTAATTGATTTCGTTTTATTCAACTGTGTTGTTACCATCGTTTCGGTAATGACTAAGAAGATTGTTGATAGTCCGACCCTAGTGGTCATATCGAATCGAGTCTGACTACGATGAGTATGTTGTGTGGTTCAGAGAACCAAGTTTGATGTAGCTTCCGACTTAAACCAAACGGTTGAAATCAAAGCAATCAATAGAAGTATCGCACTCGTTGTTAAAGAAGTTGGTGGCTAGAAATGCCTAATGTTAAAGTGTGATTATATCACATTAGAACATGAAGGAAGGCATAGTTTGTTTTAGAATTTAACTCTAAGAGACCTAAGTCTAAGTGTTGCAACATACGATGATAGGTCATTAGAATATGGCACATCGATCTATAGTAGTAATAAAAGAACTTATCTCAAGTCCGTATCCAGCAAGGATCGAGATTGTGACTTGAAGGTCATAATTTGGAGTCTAACCTGTGGTAGAGAGCAGGTGCACGATCGAGTACTCTTACAGTCAATGAGTTTAAGAGATAGAATTGAAGGAATGTAGAAGCTATAATTATTACCTAGGATGAAGAGATGGCGTATGGAGTCATTATACGACCCTGTTTTATTGACGATTCCGGGACGTAATCATCCTAAGGGGGAGATAATTGTAACGCCCGCAAATCCGGGCTAGTCAAATTAGAGGCAATAGGGGTCGAAAACGACTTTTCGACAAAAGATTATTTAGAATAAATAATCTTAACCAAGTTGTAGAGTATGTTAAGAGGTTTTCGTACATATAAAGAACACCGAAATCCGAGTTATAACGAAGAAGTTATGACCCGTTGAAGTTTCGCGACGGAACCGGCACAATACCGGGAAGCGTAAATAGTGAATTTACGATAGAGTGAGATTTAGCCTTAACAATCTAAACGAAAGTCGTAGAATATGTTAAACTAAGAACATCGATAAAAAGAACGCCCAAATCTGACTTCGTATGAGGAAGTTATGATTTTTCTAAGATTTAGCATAGCAGTGCACAACCCGAAATCTGAATTTTAGATCGGTCGATTTTTAGCTGACGGGATCTAAATGAAAGTTCTAGTACTCGTAAATACCAACGCGTGGATATAAAGAACGTCGATAATAGAGCTCGTATGCGAAAGATATGGACGAAGCTTAGTCCCTACTTTTCGAGGGCGGCGAATTCGATACAGTTTTGTAAATCCGAGATAGAATTAGAATTAGCCAACGAGGTCTAAATGAGAGTTGAAGATCTCATTAATAGGAACTCAACGGTAAAAAGACAGACAAAAACGGAACTCGTATGCGAAAGTTATGGACGAAGCTTAGTCTTTACTTTTCGAGCGCGGCGAATTCGATACAGTTTTGTAAATCCGAGATAGAATGAGAATTAGCTAACGAGGTCTAAATGAAAGTTGAAGATCTCATTAATAGGAACTCAACAGTAAAAAGACAAAAAAAAAACGGAGCTCTTATGCAAAAGTTACGGACGAAGCTTGGAGACTACTTTACTATACACTTCCTATAAATACAAGGGTGAACTCCTCATATTTTCTTCACACCATAAGCCTTTCTTTCTCTCTCTAACTTCTCTCTAACCTCCCTAAACCCCTCCCAAGTCTAGGGAACCTCCCTATCACGAGAAGAAAGCCCCGGAGCGCCCGACGGCTCCGAGAAGAAAAGCTTTCGGCTCGGAAACGCTGCTTTAGCGAAGCCCGGTTTTTAATAAAAACCCGCTGTAAGTGAGTTACGCCTATACTATATTTAATATAGTTTTTATTTAATTATAGTAACATTATTAGGACCTTAAAATAATTATTTGGGCTATTATTATGAGTTGTATTGAGTGTTATTTAACGCTTATATAATAGTAATAATAGCTAGACTATTAATTAGTCGCGATTAACGTTAAAACTAAACTCTAGTGATATTAATAGTAGGTTTTGGTCAAGGAAAAATTGTTTTAAGAAGTAACGAAGAGCTGTCCGAGTGCCGAGTCACCACCTTACCAGGTGAGTGCATAGTCCCTTTCATCTTACACATAGATATGAAGTATTTTATATAAACTACGTGCTATGTGTGCATATTATCTGAATACTTGCTGTCTATGCTGGTTGAACGTTTTATACATGTTTTAAAGGACTTAAACTGTATACGTATCTTATATATACGAAAATGTTGGGTATGAGATGGGTAGATGAATGATGAGAGATAGAAGATGACGTGAGTATACATTGGCAACTATAGACTTCGTGCCTATGGGACAAACACCGGTAGCTATGGACTTAGTACCTTTTAGACGTTGGTAGCTATGGATTTAGTACCTGTTGGGAATTGGTAGCTATGGACTTAGTACCTATTAGTTAGACGCTGGTAGCTAAGGATTTAGTACCTGTAGGACTTGGTAGCTATGGACTTAGTACCTGTTGAACATTGGTACCTATGGACTTAGTACCTATGAGATAAAGACTGGTAGTTATGGATTTAGTACCCGATGAATAGACTATAGCAGCTATGGAATTAGTGCTTTATGAACGAACATTGGCAGCTATGGATTTAGTGCCAGTCCTATAACCCTGGAAGTAAGGGACTTCAGAATAAACGAATGCAGGATAGATGACTCTTAGGTTAAATCCTTAAAGAGTAAAGAAGATAATGGGGATGAGTAATTGGGTTGATTGTTTGATTGAACATAATAATTATATTATTGTGGGTTGAAAACCCTATATACTCACCAGGTTTCCCAACCTGACCCACTCAGTTTATGTATATCACAAGTGACGAAATGAAGTGACATTACACTGAGAGATTTAAAGAGATGTAGATCACTAGTGTAAATCATTGTAAGTTCTGTTTATGCTTATGTTTCGGTATTAACGATGACATCCCAAACGTTTTAAAATGAAATAAATACGTTTCTTCGAAAATGTTTTAATAACGTATTTACCATGTTTTTCTGGGAACAAATTCCGCAACCTTTTTATAAATTGAAGTACTCTGATTTTTATAAAGCATAAACAAAATCGGTCTTTTCTGGCCGTGATTTTGGGGATGTCACACAAGACAACAAGATCAACAAGGAATTGAAAGGTATGGTTCTAGATCTGTTTCAATGTTGTTATTTAACCTAATTAGTCATTAGAAGTCTTGGATTCAAAGCATGTTTAATTAGAAAGCCTAGATCCAAGCATTAGGGTTTTGCATGCGCACATAGGAAAGTTCTTATGGCTAAAACCCATCACAAATATAGTCACGCCTCAGCAGAGCTCGATGAAGAACTTCCACTGTAGAGGCGAGCTAGGGTTTACAAAAACTCAATAAGGAAAATAATGAAAGCGTTAACTACAAAGACTGCATGCATGCAGCTTAAATACTAAACCCTAGAATAAAACATGCACGGTTGGACAGGCCCAAACCGGCAACCAAAGCTGGGCTAAGGACCGAGCCCATGACGCAACACTATAAGCCCAACAGAATGATTTTTCATCATACGATTTTCCAAAGAGATTAAAGAGTTTTGAAAGCATATCGGAAGCAGTGTGTACAATCAGCCAGAGCCTGAGCGGTGATTTCCCAAAATACCCTTACTTGATTATGTGTTGTTATTATGAGCTGATAGAAATGCATGTTAGTTTAGGGCTAGGGATCTGCTCAGAGTTGCATGCTAGTGTGCCTGCTTAGGAGAGATGATTTTATGCCTGTTATGTGAGCTGGTATTTTTGCATATGTGTGATTAGAGATCTCCGAGGAGTTGAGTGGTAGGATTGCTTGAGTTTGGTGATGCCTTCTGTGTTGTGGATAGAGCAATTGGAGTTGTATGCCAGAGTGGTTTTATGTGCTGGTGGAGGTTGCTTGATGCCCGAATGTTGCTTGCGTTGTGCTTTGTGGAACTCATGAGCAATATGGGTTCTTCAGCAGCTGATGGCAAAGGAGTGCGGGAACCTAGGAGAGCCTAGGGAGTAATTTTTGTCCTATGAGTGCTCTATTTGATGGGTTTTGAGCAAAAGAACATCCTATATGCACATACATAACCCTAAAGCTTTGGATCTAGGTTTCTCTATTGTACATGCAAATTTATCCAAATCTCATAAACCCTAATCTAGCATACATTAAAATCGAGATCTATAACAAAACAAGTTTAGATGATACCTTTCAATAGTTGCAAGAATCTTCAATCTTCAAGAGGCTTAGTGTCACAAGTGTAACACCTCTAATGGCTCACAAACACCACAAGCAAGAAGATGATCTAGAAGAGAAGGGAATGGAGGCACAAAATCAGCTCAAGGACTCTCTGGAATAAGTGGTAGCCGATTTTGGGTGCCCTAGGTGTCCTTAAATAGCTCAGCTGCTAGGGTTTCTATCAAAACCCTAATTGAATGACTTAGGCCCTAAGCAGCTTAAGAATCTTCTGGAATAAGGCCCCCTTTGGACGAAATTAGAATGGGCTTCCACTTCAAATTCTGTCCCCCTTATGCCCATGAGGATCCACAGCCCAAATTCAATTATCTTATAATTGACAGTTCCAGCCCCCTTTATTTAATTAATCTCTTTTAGCCACATAATTAATTCTTAACTAACTCTTGACCAATAATAATTAAACTATATGATTTCTCTTTTAATATATTATTCATATAATATATTAATAAACCTTAATAGCCTCTCTCCCTCCATAAATTATCCTGTCCATTTGCTTTGGTGAAGGCAACCCAAAATAACCATGCACAACCAGGTCAAGTACATACCAAATATAGTTATGGGCTTAGACACTAATCCAACAGTCTCCCACTTGGATAAGTCTAGTAACTATAAATGTAAGTATGACTTCAGGATCCGATTAGCAATCGTAGCTCTCAAAGACGTTGTCGAACTCTGATCTTATCAGTAACCTGTCCTTTAGATAAGGGTTCGTATAATCCTCTATTCTAGATATCGCGCGGACAATTACATGGAACACAGTCATACTTATTGTCTAGCAGTTTGTTTCTCGATCTCTGATTCGTCTGACATAGAACTTGATTGAACACATCAATTCAGTCCTGACCGGGCCCAATACATAAGCCAAACCAAATCATCGAGGGGCCCAGATATCACTTTTACCCTCTTAGGATAAAAGGAACAGATAAACTTTGACTTATATGCATTTACAATTCACTGATCAAATCATGCACAACAATGCATTTACGCATTATCAATGCATAACCAACTTGCAAGCAATAAACCGTATATCTAGGTTTAAAGACTATATGATATTATCGTCTTGCGATTACTCGTGATAAATTCCATGAAGTGATAACAACAGTTGTGGGTTTAATCCAATGCTCAAACCTTATTCATAAGCACTCATGAACGATGTAGTAAACTTTTGCTATATCTAATACACTTTAGACAATCTACAAACCAGTTCATGACAGTCTTCTTTCATACCTACTTCCAAAGTATGAGCGACTGTGGACTGTTCGAATAATCTTATTATTCAGGAAGTAAAAACATGCAAAATGAAACAATAGGTAAACAATTAACATAAGACAGTAACTTTATTTATAAATAATACTCATTTATTTAATCATCAAATGTTAATTACAATTTATCTATTACACGTTTCGAAACTATCTAATCTAAACTAATATCGTCATTCAGCCCAATGCTCCTAGCGTGCTGCAAGTGCTTAACCTTACCCAGTCCCTTCGTAAGGGGATCTGCTGGGTTATCCTTTGACGATACCCTCTTCACTACAAGGAGTCCCTCTTCCACCCGATATCTAATAAAGTGATATTTTCTGTCGATATGTCGAGATTAGCCATGATCCCTTGATTCCATGGTCATGGCAACCGCTCCTTCATTATCACAGAAAATCTCCATAGGCTCCTTTATGGCTAGAACAACTCCAAGATGTCAAATGAAGTTCTTCAACCATATCGCCTCCTTTGATGCTTCGCTTGCCAATATGTACTCTAATTCGCACGTTGAATTAGCTACGGTCTCCTACTTGGAACTTTTCCAAGTCACTACTCCCCCATTTAGGGTAAAGACCCAGCCGGACTGAGAATGGTAGTTGTCCCGGTCGGTCTGAAAACTGGCGTCGCTATACCCTTGCACCCTTAAGTCATCACTCCCACAGAGTACTAGAAACCATTCCCTTGGTCCTTCGAAGGTACTTAAGAATATTCTTGACTGTGGTCCAATGTGCTCTTCCAGGGTTCCCTTGATATCTGCTGACCATGCTAAAAGCAAAGGCCACATCAGGGAGAGTACAAGTCATAGCATACATGATCGAGCCAACTGCGGAAGCGTAAGGTTCTCGGCTCATCTCTGTTATCTCGACTTTGGTACTCGGACTTTGAGTCTTACTTAACTTGGCATTCCTTTGGATTGGTAACTCCCTTTTCTTGGAATTCTTCATACTAAAATGTTTTAGTACCTTGTCCAAGTAAGTATTCTGACTAAGTCCTATTAGTCTTTTACTCCTGTTTCTCACTATCCTTATTCCTAGAATATAGGCAGCCTCTCCGAGGTCCTTCATAGCAAAACACTTCCCAAGCCAGGACTTGACTTCCTGCAGGGTCGGGATGTCGTTTCCTATGAGTAGTATGTCATCGACATACAATACGAGGAAGCTAACTATACTTCCACTGAGCTTGACATATACACATGATTCATCCTCGCTTTGCAGAAAACCAAACTCTTTGACTTTCTTGTCGAAACAAAGATTCCATCTATAAGACGCTTTTTTAAATCCATTAATGGATTTTTCAAGCTTACACACTCTATTAGGATGCTTTGCATCGACAAAACCATCTGGCTGACTCATGTAAACATCCTAAGCCAACTTCCCATTAAGGAAAGTGGTTTTGACGTCCATATGCCATATTTCATAGACATGAAAATGCAACAATGGCTAGCAGCACCCTAATTGACTTTATCTTTGCAACCGGTGAGAAGGTCTCATCATAGTTAAGTCTGGGATTTTGAGTAAAGCCCTTCGCAACCAATCGCGCTTTCTAAGTGTGTACCTTCCCATCCATGTCGGTCTTCTTATTAAAGATCCACTTGCACCCGACCATCTTACGACATGGCACATTGTCAACCAAATTCCAAACTTGGTTGTCATACATGGACTGAATCTCGCTGTCCATAGCCTCTTTCCACTTTGCAAACTCCGGGCCTGCCATGGCTTCCTTATAGCTGTTAGGTTCGTCCAAATTTATTAGTGTACTATCACTAATAAAAGTATCCCCTTCAGTAGTAATATGGAAACCATAAAACTGGGGTGGAATGCTAACCCTTTCGGAACGTCTAAGAGGTAAGGACTCGTCAATGGGTTCAATAGGAGTTTCCTCCTCAAGTTGAGCGTCAGTGTTAGAGGTTCCTTCATTGTTCGATTCTTAAAGCTCTTCAAGATCGATTTGCCTCCCACTGTCCCCTTGTCTTATGAGTTGTCGCTCTCGAAAAACCCCTCTCCTCGCAACAAAGATAACATTATCACTCGGTCTATAGAAGAGATATCCAAAGGACTTCTACAGATATCCGATGAAAATATACTGCTCATTACGAGGTTCGAGCTTGTTGTGAGTCACTCTTCTTACGAAAGCCTTGCAACCCCAAACCTTGATATGTGCTAACGAAGTAGCTTTCCCTGTCCATATCCCATGAGGTGTTTTGGCAACCTTCTTTGTAGGGACTAAGTTAAGGATATGGGCGGCAGTCTCTAAGGCATACCCCCATAATGAGATAGGTAGCGAAGCACGACACATCATGGAACGAACCATGTCTAACAAGGTTCGATTACACCTCTCAGCCACACCATTCAACTGTGGTTTCCTAGGTGGCGTCAAATGCGAAACGATTCCACATTCCTTGAGGTAGTTATGGAATTCAAGACTAAGGTACTCTCCACCTCGATCGGATCGAAGCATCTTGATTTTCCTGCCCATCTGATTCTCCACTTCTTGTTTAAACTCTTTAAACTTTTCAAAGGTTTCTGACTTATGCTTGATTAAGTAGATATACCCATATCTGCTATAATCATCAGTGAAAGTTACATAGAAGCGGCTCGCATCCCTTGTGGTGGATCTAAAGGGCCCACACACATCGATGTGTATGAGATCCAATAAACCCCCACTCGTTTCACAAGTACCAGTGAAGGGTGACTTGGTTATCTTTCCAAATAAACAAGACTCGCGCACGTCATCGTCCCTAAGGTTGAATGACTCCAACACTTCATCCTTTTGGAGTTGGGCTATGCGTTTTTTGATGACATGTCCAAGATGACAATGCCACAAGCATTCTTTGTCCAAACTATTGGAAGATTCTATATGCAATATATCATTTCCTAAGTTGTCTATAACCATCACAGTTTCATATATTCCATTACAAGGCAATGCTTCAAAATAGAAAACACCACTAAGATAAGCATAAATAGAATCCTTTTCATTATCAAATGAATATCTAAATCATTGTTTGTACAAACCATGAAAAGAAATGATGTTTCGTGCCATTTCTGTTGAATAGCAACAATTATTCAAATCTAGTCCTAATCATTACTAAGCACTAAAGAGTAAACTCCAATCCTGGTGATAGGCAACGCTCTTCTGTTCCCCATGATCAAGTTTATCTTCCCATGCTCCACATCCTTATTTCTTCTTAAACCTTGCAAATCAGAACAAATGTGAAAACAACATCCTGTATCAAGTACCCAAGAAATAGCATGTGATAAATCATTAGATTGAATAGTATAAATACCTGCATAGGACAGATTGATCTTTCCATCCTTTATATCTTGCATATATTTCGGGCAACTTCATTTCCAATGCCCTTTGTCGTGGCAGTGATAGCACTCTGCATCCTTTGGGTTTGAGGTGGGTGCAGCGGGATCAACCTTGGTTCCACTAGAGGAAGTGCCATCATGGGACTTTCCCTTATGGTGGCTCTTTGAGAGAGCCTTCCTTTTCGAACCCTTGTCCTGCCCAATAGCCAAGACGGGGGCAGCTGTAGGAGTAAGAGTTTTTGCAACGGACTTGTCCTTGAGGTTGCTCTCAGCAGTCCTCAACAAGTCTTGAATCTTGCTCAACGTAACCTCCTCTTTATTCATGTGGTAGGTCATGCGAAACTGGTTGAAGCAGGGTGGCAGTGAATGAAGAATGATGTCAATCGCCAGATCTTCATCGAAGCTAACGTTTAACTTCAGTAGGCGGTTAACATATCTTTGCATCTTCTGCAGATGAGCAGTGACAGACTCTCCGTCTCTCATCTTGGTCGTGATCATCGAAGTGATGATCTCGTACCTCTCCTGCCTTGCACATTGGTGGTACCTTTCAAGCAAATCCTGATGCATTTTGTAGGGATAGAAGTCCTCGTAGGACTTTTGGATTTCAGCAGTCATGGTCGCTAGCATGATGCAATGGACTTTCGTGGCATCACACTCATGGACCTCAAAGGCAACGATCTCCTCGGGAGTAGCAGTGTTGATGTTTACCTCTTTCATCTCCTTGTCAAGGACATACTCCTTGTCCTCGTAACGGGTGACCATCCTTATGTTGCGGATCCACTCGTTAAAATTGTTTCCGTCGAAGATCACCCTCCCACACAAATTCATGAGTGAGAATGAGCAGGAGGTGTTTAAGCCTGAAGCATTGTTGTTTGAGTTCGACATCTGAAAAGGAAAAGAGACAAAGTTGATTAGATAAGAATCCCCAATTAAACACCCAAACGAGAAATTAGGGCTAAGATCCAACAACATTATTTGCAATTTAGAAGAGGGATGTCGTAATCTAAATAGCAAATAATTTGAAGGTAAGTGAATGACAATTCACTAATTTCCACCATGAAAAACAAATTAAAAGATAAGTTTTAAATGTATTGAAACTCCTAGATCTTTTGAGATTAATTGAACTTTTCAATGGCATGTTTAAATCTCGATATGCCCTCAAGTCTATGACTGGGATACCGAGGATCACAAACAGTGTGAGAATAACCATGCAAATGTACGTGGTGCCCCAAATGTTACAGTCACCTAATCAATGTGCCGGTTAACCACACACGCTCCAATGATCTATGAAAAACATCGAGTCACCATTTGTCACCTTTTCTTAGAGCCAAATTAGTGTGGCGGTTAACCACACATGCTCCACTAACATCTTAGAAAAGGTACAAAGTGTAATTTCATGGAATAGCATCAAATTCACATTTTTCCTAAAGTAACTAAGATTGAGAATTTTATAAAAAAAATAGTTACTTTATTAATCATTATACTTTTAATGAGGAATGAGTTGCCCTATCCTACCCGTTCGGCTAACGACCCTCCACCAATCAAGGAAGCGGTGGGTGAGAGTGGACACCCATTAAACGACCATTTTATAGGCCATAACCTTATACCCCCCCTTATAGATCGGCTTCGTGAATGAGGTCTACTAACGGTAAGACTAGCATTTATGTTATACATATATAATAATAATTCTTATAATATTATAATAGTATAAGGTGAATTTTAAACTAGTAAAATTCTAGAGTTTGGAATTTAACAATTTCAAAATTAAACTTTTAATCCAAAAAATTAAATTCCAAAACTTGAGGGCAAGTTTTTAAACATTTCAAAACCATCTAGATCAAAATTCAAATAAACAATTAAACAATTAATTTTGGTGGTTATCTAATTTTGACCTATCAGTTTTCATGCAAGATAAGGATCAAATAAATCAAATAATTAAAATTTATCAAATAAGGTAATAATTATCTAATTAAATGACAAAATCTTTTTATTTTGACAAGGATAATCATAAGGAATCAATGAAATTCATATTTTATCAATTAGAAACATTTATGGTAATTATCCTAAGTCAAAAACAATAAAAATCCTGAATATCCGTCTGTTTGACAGCCCGACTCGCCGAGCCCGTTGTAGGACTCGTCGAGTTCATCCTACTCGTCAAGTACCTCATTGGGCTCGACGAGTCTGTCAAGCAGATTGCACAAAATTCGATTTTTAGCAATGAACAAATACACTATGCATCAAATACAATAGAAACCAAGCAAAGCTCTAATACCACTGATGGGTTTTGAGCCAAAGAACATCCTATGTGCACATGCAAAACCCTAAAGCTTTGGATCTCGGTTTCTCTATTGTACATGCAAATTTATCCAAAGCTCATAAACCCTAATCTATCATACATTGAAATCGAGATCTATAACAAAACAAGTTTAGATGATACCTTTCAATAGTTGCAAGAATCTTCAATCTTCAAGAGGCTTAGTGTTATAAGTGTAACACCTCTAATGGCTCACAAACACCACAAGCAAGAAGATGATCTAGAAGAGAAGGGAATAGAGGCACAAAATCGGCTCAAGGACTCTCTGGAATAAGTTGTAGCTGATTTTGGGTGCCCTAGGGGTCCTTAAATAGCTGAGATACTAGGGTTTCAGTCAAAACCCTAATTGGATGACTTAGGCCATAAGCAGCTTAAGAATCTTCTGGAATAAGGCCCCCCTTGGACGAAATTAGAATGGGCTTCCACTCCAAATTCCACCCCCTTATGCCCATGAGGATTCACAACCCAAAGTCAATTATCTTATAATTGACAGTTCCAGTCCCCTTTATTTAATTAATCTCTTTTAGCCACATAATTAATTCTTAACTAATTCTTGACTAATATTAATTAAACTATATGATTTTTCTTTTAATATATTATTCATATAATATGTTAATAAACCTCAATAACCTCCCTCTATATATATATATATATATATATATATATATATTTATATATATATATATATATATATATATATATATATATATATATATATATAAATCATCTTGTCCAGTTGCTTTGGTAAAGGCAACCCAAAAGGACCATGCACAACCGGGTCAAGTACATACCAAATATAGTTACGGGCTTAGACACTAATCCAACACTATTTAGTAGTGAGTATTCTCTGGGGAACGAGCATGTGGAATGAGATTGGTCGATAGGGAAAGTTGAGCAGCTACTTAGGAAATCGGGGATGACCCATGAGGAAAGTATGGGTAGTTGTGGAAGGTAGTATTGGGCCCATACTACTAAAAGCAGAGGACCCATACTCGAAACAAGGATAATTCTAGAAGTTCTAAGTAGCAGGTTGAGGGGAGATAACATGGTTTCGGTACCATGATTCGTGGCAGAGTGTGTTTCCGTCTTTACCGGTTATCCGGCTGTGGTTGTTCAGACTGAGAGTGAATATGGTAATTTGTGGGTCCATAGGGCCCTGTCGGTCTAGATTAAATGGAGTATACCTTGCGAAGAAAAATCGAGTTTATGCCTTGAGGGATTTGACTAGTGAGGTTCCAGGTTGAGTCGCAGGACTCAAAAAGGGAGTTGAGATGATGCATTGAGGAGGATTGCAGTATGAGTTGAGTGATCGGCCTATGGAGTGTGAGGGAAATTTCTATGATGAGAATTATATTATTCCTATTTTCTATGTTTGAAGGAAGGGTGAGTGAGCTTCTGATCTCAGGGATTAGAGGAAGACCCCGTGGGGTACCAAATAGTTGTGGTATTAGCACCAAAGGGATTTTTGTGGTAAGAGTGTCATGATTTATTCCTTATGCTGGGAGGGAGTCATCAGTGGGGATTGCAACTGACGAGGACATGGATGCGCCTCAAATGAGTATGGTAAGGTGTATTCTAGCAATAGTTCTAAATAACCAGGGGGAGTATCTCGGGGCGACGACCTTCGTGTATATGCTACGAATCGAGTGTGAGAGTGAGTTCTCTTGTCTCTATGTTGTTTCATGCAAAGGGTGGTGATTGAGGACTTAGAGAATGAAGTGTACGTTAGTCCATTATTTCCAGAGAAAGAGTTAGTGCTATTTTTGGACTGTCGAAATATTTGTCTGTACAGCCGGATGAGATTCTAGGTGACCGTAGGCAGTCACATTGGGAGGTTTCCGAGGTTTCCATCTGAGATTCGGAATACTTGGAGTTGCTTGGTCTATATCTAGAAGATCATCGAGTGTTGTAGGGTACGTTCCAAAAGTCGAGTATGGTATATCTGGTGAGCCAGTCTGTAGTGTAGTCTGGTTGGTATGTCGATTGGCGATGGTTCGAACCCTAAGTAGGGGAGAACTGGCTATTTTGTTGGGAGGATCAGCAATCTTTTTGATTTGCAGTTCAGAAGATTGGGTTATGGGGATCTGTGGTCAAGATATATGAGACTTGGGTCTTGTGGTAGTCAAGGCAGAGTACAATGCGAGATGACACATGTTGTATGTGCTCAGGAGGGAATAAGTGTCTTCACGGAAGGTAGCCATTGGTCAGGAATCTTGTTGTGATCAGTGTTTCTTCGGTTTGCAAATGTTTGAGTTTCGAGTAGGTTGGGTCATGAGGTCAAGTTTCGATTATTGAGAGATTTGCTAGTTCAACGTATAGATTGCTATCTATACTCCAGGAGGCGAAACAATTGATCAACTTCAGAGTCGGTATGTGTAATTTTGCATGGGTTTTGATTAGTAGAGGATGAGGTTTTGGATTGTCGTCAGGAATAGTGATGCTTAATCTGGGTGGGTGTGCGCACTTATCTATGTTGGATCGCGGAGCATGAGTTTAGTGAACTCAGATGGTGATGATTTCATGACAAGGTGGTGGGATTTTTCGGTAAACTAGCGGATGTGAGGTGATAAGAGAGTGGATGGTTCGAGGTGGGAGTAATCACTTAGGACTGTCAGGGAAAACCATGGGGTGAGCCCATGGCGAGGGAGAGAGTGTCATAAAATTATGGGGATTCGTAGCATTCCCTAGTCAGTGAGAGAGTGTTGTAAGACTGTGGGGAGCCATAGCATTCACTAGTTAATGAGAGAGTGTTGTAAGGCTGAAGGGAGCCGTAACATTCACTAGTTAGTTTCTGACGTAGAGGGTTCTTAGGCTTGGGGAGCCTTGCCAATTGAGTCTTTAGGAACCTGGTGACGAGCCAGGGGCGACACTGGGGTCTCAGTAATGGTCGGGAACCATTATATCCCAATGTAGGTAGGGGTTGTCCAAATTAAAAGGATTGGAGAGTAATGCACGCATAGATTCGTGGATCTTGGGTCATGAGTTGAGTATCAAATTGGATACAAGTGATTCCAATTTTGTTTTCGGACCATACTCTTGTTTTTGAGTTTGGCTGTATTTGTGTAAAGGATGGGCAGGTTGGGATTTAATATTTTCAGATGGGTTCCATTCTGAGTGGTTATGATTTCCATCTGAATTTTTAGACCTAGGTGGATTGGCTCGTTTGGTTTGAGGAGGACTAAAACACACATGGAATTAGCAAACGGTAGACGACGGACTTTGGATGACACAACATATGCACCTATTTCTAAATCTAACTTCCTCCTTAATTGTTTGCTCACCTAAAGTAAAGAGTTCTTTGGAAGTTCTTGATAACCAGGGTATATCGGGAAGTGGGGAACACGTTCTAGTGCAACTAAAATTGAACCATTTAAGAGGTTGTCTGTAGACCTCGCTGTTTAATTTAAGTGGACAACAATACCTGTGGTCGTCGTCAGCTAAGTGGTATATTTAGAAAAGTTTGTCAAATATTCTTCGTGTTTAACTGGAGCACAATACCGACAATTGACCAGATCTATTCATGAAGGTGAAGGTTCTGATAAACAAAGTTAAGACTATCTCACAACTTTAATCCCAAAAATCTTTATTTTTGTTAAATTTGTTCATAGTTTTCCTCTATGTACAAATTTTAGGGGAGAATTAAAAGTTTCAAAAATCAAACAAAAATCAGAAAAATTAAAAATCCAAAAATAGTTTTATTTCTTGTTCAGAAAAATCAGAAAATCCAAAAAAAAATTTTGTTTTTGTTTTAATTTTTTTAGAAAATATGGAAAATCCAAAAATATCTTGTGCTAAGTTTTCTTTTAGTTTTGTTTTGTCTTAAAAAGTGAATTCATATGTATATGAGACTCATGGAGACTGTATCGAAATTTTCTGAGCCAAGGCTTCATCCGTGAGCATCGAAGAATTCTCATTCAAAGGAGCAAGAAATGAAGCTTATTCTTCCAACATTCAATCCTTCAACCCCAGAAGCAAGGTCAAGTTGTACTTGAAGATTATGTGATAGATTGCATTGAAGCCTCCTCAATCAATTTGTTGCTATCTATGAACCTGCTGAAGTGATCCAGAAGATTTTTTCTCTCTGATATTCTCTCTGAAGATTCTCAAGCTGAAAGCGCTATCTTTCAGAATCTTTTCAAGAAGCCTCCTCACCCAATGTGCGTTCAAGGTCAAATTCTGAAGAAAAGCCCAACTGCTCAAGATGAAGTCATTTATTGAAGATTCATATGTTCATCTTGATGTTGTGAAGAAATCGAAGATTAATGTTGAAGCTAAGCTCCCAATGAAGATTAACAAGAAAGGCTAGCTACCTTTTTAGGGGGAGTTTGTTGGGTCAGTTAGAAAAGAAAGGTATAAACCAAGGGGGGATTGTTGGGTCTAAAATTATGGTTTGTACTTTGCTTTTCTAGACAACAATAATTTTCTATAGTGTAATAGTGTTTGTAGCTTGTTGTGTGTCTGTGTACGGCCGTACACGCGTGTGCGGCTGTACACGCGTGTATAGCTGGTGGTCCTATAAATAGAGGAGTGCATGTGAGGAGTGTAAGGCTAGACAAGGAGTGGAGCATATTGTAGAGAGAGAAACCAGAGAGAAGAATAGTGTGTGTGTGTGTGAGAGAGAGAGAGAAAGAATCTAATGTGTATGGAGCATCACTCATATCTTTGAATACATCATAGATTCAAGTTATTCTTCTTCTCCTTCTCTTCTATTTGATCTGGCATCATCCAATTGATTGGGATTCCGCACCATCAACTGGATCTTATTGATACACAAGAAGATTTGGGACTTACAGATGCCCTGAGCAGAAAAGAATACTCAGGTTGTCGGGTGAAAAGCCTATCGATAACTATCCAATCCCACCTAACCTCACAGATCAAGGAAACTCAAACAAATGCATTAAAGTCGAAGAACATCGCAAATGAAACACTGCGTGGGATGGATAAGAATTTTGAAGCCAAGGAGGACGGAACTTACCGCTTCATAAATAGAGTATGTGTCCCTAAACATGGGGGATTTAGAGAGGTGATCATGAACGAAGCGCACAAGATGCAATATTCCATCCATTCGGGTTCGGATAAAATGTACCTAGACATAAAGAGGCATTATTGGTGGCCAAATATGAAGGCAGAGATCGCCACATATGTGGGCAAGTGTCTCACTTGCGCCAAGGTGAAAGTGGAATACCAAAAGCCCTCGGGACTATTACAACAGCCAGTTGTACCCGAGTGGAAATGGGAAAAGATTACTATGGACTTTGTAACCAAGTTTCCTAAGACGACATACAGATTGGATGCTATCTGGGTAATCATCGATAAGTTAACTAAATCCGCTCATTTCCTGCCAATAAAAGAATCTTACAAGATGGAAAGGTTGACACAAATCTACATCAAAGAGACTGTGAGACTTAATGGGGTGCCAATGTCTATTATCTCAGATCAAGATAGTAGTTTTACCTCACGATGCTGGCAGTCACTTTAGAAGGCAATGGGAACACAACTAGACATGAGCACTGCTTACCACCCTTAAACCGATAGCCAAAGCAAACGAACCATCCAAACACTTGAAGACATGCTTTGAGCCTGTGTGATTGATTTTGGCAATTCATGAGATACCCACTTTCCCTTGGTTGAATTCTCATACAACAACAGTTATCACATGAGCATTAAGGTTGCTCCTTTTGAGACTTTATACGGTCGTAAATGTAGATCGCCTCTATGTTAGGCTGAGGTGGGTGACACCCAACTAGCAAAAGGACAATCACCAGACAACACTCTCAGAGGACCAGGAATCATTCGAGAAACGACCGAAAATACAATCCAAATCAAAGCCCGACTTCAAGCATCGCAAGACCGATAAAAGAGTTATGCTGAAAAACAACGAAAACCTCTAGAATTCCAAGTCGGAGATCGGGTACTATTAAAAGTCTCTCCTTGGAAAGGAATGATCCGTTTTGGGAAATGGGGAAAACTGAACCCACAATATATCGGACCGTTTGAGATCCTTGCCCGAATTGGTCCAGTAGCTTATAAGTTGCAGCTACCTTCTGAGCTCAGCAACATACACCTCGTGTTCCATGTCTCGAATATTAAAAAGTTCATGTCAGATGAAACTCTTGTCATTCCTTTAGAAGAGATCAAAATAAACGAGAATCTCCTGTTCGTCGAAGAACCAGTCGAAATAATAGATAGGGAAGTGAAGCGTACGAAGTAGAGCCGCATTCTGATTATGAAGGTTTGATGAAACGCCAAGCGTGGATCAGAGTTCACATGGAAACGCGAAGACCAAATCAAGAAAAAGTACCCTCACCTATTCCCTCATTCATGATCCTACCTTTCGAAAGAATTTTGGGACGAAATTCACTCTAACGGGGGGATGATGTCACAACTCGCATTTTAGCTAGGAAATTCTATTCTCATCTAAAAATCATCTATTGTAAGGCATGTACTCTAAGTGAAAATCATACTCTATGCTTAATCAAAACCATCCATTTGAATCCAAACTCTTGATTTAAGTTCAAAACCTAATACAATACATCTCATTTGGATTGAAAACCCTAGAAATCCCAGTTCAAGTTAATATGGACTATGGTTCTCTTAGTGGGCCTAATGGACCAATAAACTTTCAATTTAACTACTTTGGGCCTAAGAACTCTATTTGGGCTCTAATTGGACTCACTTCCAAAGGATTAGGGGATTTTGGATCATATAGGCCTAGAATAATCCATCTTACTTCTAATGGGCCATGATGGGCCATAACTAGTTTCATAAGCCTTAATGGACCGTAAACTACCTCCTTGGGCACCATTAGGCCGTGCACCTTCATAAAGGCCCAATAGGCCAAAACACATTTGTTTTAGGCCTCATGATTTCGAACTAAGTCAAGGAATGTCCCAAACTATCTCATTTCCTTCCTCCTAGCCCATTCTCGACCCAATCAAAACAAATGAAAAAAAGAGGGAAGATTCAACTTGCTAGTGTCACCTCATTGTTGCATGGTGGACTTCCATGCTATAATACACCAGATATCAAGACACTTCTCATGCACCCATGCAACATCACCTCAACATTTCCTCTCTCTCTTCTCTTATTACCCTCATCCGAGAGCACCCACAAACACACACACTTTCGCTTTCAAACTCTCACATAATTCCTCTCAAGCTCAAGAAAAATTCCCTCATTTCCCTTTCCATTTTCATGACTTGGTGTGTGTTTTCAAGAGGTTTTCATCAAGTTTTTCACACCCTTGCTTCCTAGGACCACCTAAGTTTCGAAACTCCTTCCAAAGAAGCACTCAAGACCGAAAACAACATCATCTCTTCATCAAAACCGAATCCAAACCCCAAAGTGAGTTCATACCCCTTGTTTTTCGGTTTTACTATGTTTTGGGGGAGGATACAAGTTGCTTATGTGCTTGATCTATATATTTGTGCATGTTTATGTGTGTTTTCTAAGTTATATGTTGTGATTACGTGAAGAACTTCATAGATCTCGACAATATATGTAAACTGAAACACATTATACAACTTACCATAAAGATGGAAGTGTTAAACATGTTAAGGATGTTGAAAAACTAAACAAAATCTTGTAAAAGGACCATTTTTGACAAATAAACAAAAAGAATGGAGTTTTATGAAACTTACAGTTTTACATGGACTAAAAGAGTCATATATACATAAAAATGGTTCTATATGATAATCATAGTTTTAAAAGGGCAAAAAGTGTTAAAATTCGTATAATGGACTTTAATGTGGGCGTTCATGGTTTCCTTGGGCTTAAATTGTAAATTTGTGATTTTTATGGATTAATTTGTCATTTAACACAAATTTGAGCCAAAAATATGAATTTACGATTTTATGGGCTGAAAACATCACTTTATTTGGATTTGGGCCTAAAATGTTATTTTTACAAAACTTGGGCCGAAAATGTCATTTTTATCTAAAAGGGGCTGAAAATGTAATTTATATATATATATATATATATATATATATATATATATATATATATATAGGCCAAAAATGTCATTTTTATCTAAAAGGGGCTAAAAATGTAATTTATATATATAAATAGGCCGAAAATATCATTTTTATCTAAAAGGGGCTGAAAATGTAATTATATATAAAAAGGCCGAAAATATCAATTTTATCTAAAAAGGGCTGAAAATGTAAATTATATATATAAATAGGCCGAAAATGTAAATTTTTATAATAATGCGCCGAAAACTTCAATTTATTTTTACTTGGGACAAAAATGTCAACTTATAGACAATTGGGCCGAAGATGTCAATTTTCATGATATCGGGCCAAAAATATCACTATTACAAAAATTAGGCCTTTATGTTATTTTGGTAAACAATCGAACAAAAATAAACAACGTAATAACAAATCGACTAAGTACATTGACTACGTGTTTATTGGGCCTTAAGGGTCCATTTACATACTTATTGGGCCTAATTCTTACCCTACATGTTTATTGGACCTTAAGAGTCCATTTACATGCTTATTGTGACTAATTCTTACCTTACATTTTTATTGGGCCTTAAGGGTCCATTTACATGCTTATTGGGTCCGAAATGTACAACACATGCTTATTGGGCCTATACTATGCATTACATGTTTATTGAGCCTTAGTGGTCCTCCTACATATCCATTGGGCCTCGTACATTCATATACATACTCGTTGGACTTTTCAAACATAAAACGTACTCGGAAAAACATTATACATAACATGATACCATATTCACGTAAACACAGTTAAGGATCTAGTGAGACATATCAGTTGACACCTCTAGAGTGTACGATCGTAGTCTGTAGTTATAACCAAAGTCTCCTGGAGTGAGAGCGAGAGTTTGTGTATAGATCTATACGGGATGACAAACCTTACCTTAATCAAGTCGGCGCCTAAAAACACCACGACAGGAGAATTCTTCATAATCAAGTATGGTTAAAACGGCTCACCTATAGATTCTCTCCAACACAATTTTATGGAACACCTATAAAATCTTGTTGATATGAAAACATACATACACTGATATTCAGTCTTAGGGTTGAGACCACAACACTCTTATAAATAGAAAATATTGGATTTTCTGAGGAAATACACAGTTAAAAAATACCTTTTACTTACAACAGAAAATACAAGATTTATTCGGATTACATCTTTATATGCAATCAAAAAACAGAAAGCACACACGCATTAATACTTGATTTTGACACATCACGTTCAAACTATTTTTCAGAAAATATCGGATTTTCTGGCATTTTACGAACAATACAAAACTTTTCATTCAAACATGCTTATGAACTCACCAACATTATATATGTTGACGTTTTCAAAATAACTTGTATTCTCGGGGAATCGTTAAGCGGAAAGGTCTACAAAAACATGTGGAATTTGTTGAATTTTGTTATCATCATACATTGAATTTTTTGGCATGTAACTTATGATACTATACTTGATGTAAACAATGTTGGTTGTATTTTGATATGTATGATGATGGTGTTGTCTTGTTTCAATTATATACATTGTGATGATATTACAAGATGAAGTCACGCACAAGCCCCCGGACGTTTCCGCCGTCTGGTTCGGGGGTGTGACATTGGAGGTGATGTGTAACTGCAGATCGGTTGTAATATTCGATTGGGGTAAAGAGAACTTAGTGATTGCGTGTATAGTGTGATTGGTTGAGATAGCCCGGTTGGATTAGACGACTGTGGAGTCGTATTGCCGAATGTGCTAGGGTAGCCTTGGTGGTCCAACGGTTGGGTTGGGAGTTGATCCTGTATTTGGATTTGGTGTTCAACATTGGAAGGTAGTTGGAGTTGTGTTTTCAGATATCAGTGGATAGTTTCGGTCGGGCATGGTCATTCAGTTTGGGGCCAAAGTTGAATCGTCTTTGGATTGGTAGTGAGATGGGTCAGTCTGACGGGATGTCAGACCTAGTGTAGGGCTTCGGTTTCCATTCGGATCGGCAGGTTTTCATTTATTGTTTGAGGGCAGAATATTGGGGTTCATTCTCTAGATGGTTTTTGATAGCGGTATCGGTGATTGGTCCTTGGTGAGAGGTGACCACTCCGTTCCTTTTGAGTTTCATTCAGGATCGACCAGTATGTCAGGCATGAGTGATCAGCAGCTGATTACGGTTAGCGACTTGTTCCCATCAGTCACAACAAGATAATCGGTCGCAACAAGATAACCAGGGTTGGAAGTGTTTTACCGGGTTTGTTATTCGATGAGTGATCGACATGGTGATATTCTGCAGGGGCGGTCTGTCGGAGAGACATACCATAGATTCCATGTTTATGAGAGGCAGAAGTGGTTCTGCATCGGCAAAGGATTCGTCCTTCTTCGGGTTGGAAGTTCCTGATTGGTTTTGGTTGTCTTGGTGAGATCATTGTATGTTCTAAGTTTTTCGGTTGCACTTCTAGGGTTGTTAGATTCGTTCTACGTGTTGATAAGGAGCAATTTCGAGGGCAAATTCCAATTTAAGTGGGGGAAAATTGTAAAATCCTATTCCGGATCATTTTTTAGATTTAAGGATCGTGGGCCGTAATCCAAGTGTAAGAAGGTTTTGAGGCTTTAAGGGAGAAAGTCTAGGATAAATTTGGATATGGATAAGGTAGCTTGTGTGATAAAAGAGTTTGGGTTGTGCTTTAGAGTCCAAGAGTATCGGTGAAGCGTTGGTTTGAATTTTAAGAATTTTGGGTTTTATTCGTGGAGGTTTGAGGCTGTGATGAGTTGCTCAAAGCATTGGGCTTCTCGCCACCTTTCTGTGGATATAAGGTTCTTTGGAAATGGACTCATAACGGAGAAGATATGATAGTTTGAAGTTTTGGCAACATTAGTCCTTATTGGGAAATGGGTGACAATTAGGTGCGTTGGGCGTACACTTGAGTACACGCAACGTACTTATGCGCTTTGCATGATCGTGGGAGCCACCTAGTACACTGGGCGTACCAGGGGGTACGTTGGGCGTACTAGGTCCATAAAGAAAACCCTAATATCTTGGAGTGTCCCTATTTAAGGAACATGATGGCCTCATTTCTAGCCACCATTTCCAGTATCCAAGCTCTATCAAACCCTAATACCGTTACTCTAGCTTTTGTGAGGGTTTATGGCTCATTTGATTGTTCTTGTGGAGCTTTTGGTGAAGAAGGAGTCTTGAAGGAAGGAAAGCTTGTGCTTCTAGCTTGTGGATCTAAGTTCTAATCTAGTTGGTGCATTCTCCAGAGCTATCAAGTTCGAAACTTGCTCATTGTTGTGATAGTTTTGGTTTTGGGTCCATTTCTAGGGTTGTATGTCCCAAGCTTGAAGCTTTATGAGTTTGATGAACTCCAGAGCAAAATACATGTCCTTTCATGAGTATCTGATGGTCTAGATTCACAAAAATGAGATTTTGGTCATTTAGACCTCCCCATGCATGTGTTAAGATGAGTAAAGATAGTCTTAATGATTATTTTTGGAAGTTGGATTCTATTAAGACATGCAAACTGATAAAGTGGCCAACTTTATTAGTTAGGGGCTTGTAATGAAGCTTCCCTAAGGTTTGGAAGCTTTTAGCTGAAGTGGTTAATTTGCAAATGGAGTTTTTGGGTCTGAGTATTACGCCCCACATAAGTCCCAGTACACCCCGCGTACTGGTCTAGTTGCCTCGATCAGGATTTGCGTGTATGCTGAGCGTACCAGGGGAGGTACACCCCGTGTAGTCCTGCTGTGGGCTCGTTGCCTTTGGGCTTCGCTTCCTTGGGTCATTTGTTGGACTTGTTGTTGGGCCTCTGGGCCATCTTGGAGTATTATTGGACTAAGAGAAGTGTTGGGCTTAGGACAAGGCCCATATGGGGGTTGGGCCCAATTTGGAAAGATGGGTCGTTAGTGGGCCTATATGAACCTTTCTGGTCTTAGGCCATGGTGGGCCCAATGAGTGGGTTAGCAGTGGGCTTGGTTAGTCGGGTCACCCTTGGGCTTAGTGATGAGGTGTAGCCAAGCACAGTTTTTGATTATGGTGTTGGGTTGTTTTGGCCAGTTTAGGAACCAGTGCGCAACGACAGTGTAGGATTTCGCGTGTAGCGGTTGAGGTGAGTCTTCTCACTATTCTTACCTGTGTGGTAATGCATGAGTGACCGGAGGGTCTAATTTGTGTTATTGACAGGAGGGCTTATTTATATTGTTGACCGGAGGGTCTTATTTTTATTTTTGAGCGAAGGGTCTTATTTGTATTACTGACTGGAGGTTCTTATCTGCTTTATGTGTTATTATGCATTATGTATGTGTGACTTATGATGTTATATTATTATGTATATATGTTGATTTATGACCGAAGGGTCCATACCTAGCCATGAGACCGGAGGGTCTTCACTGAGATACATGACCGAAGGGTCCATATCGAGCCGTGAGACCGGAGGGTCTTCACTGAGACACATGACCGGAGGGTCCTCACTGAGACACATGACCAGAGGGTCCATACCGAGATATAGCCATGAGAGGCTTATTATTTGTATGTGTGTCATTTTGGGGAACTCACTAAGCTTCATGCTTACGGTGTTGAGTTAAATTTGTTTCAGGTACTTCTGTAGTTTCCGGGAAGGCGGAGGCATGATTTTACACATTCGTCGGCATATGGAGATTTGAAGAATTTGGGATACTCTAATATTGTTTGATAATAACTTATAATTTTTGTGATGACTGGAATTTATGAGTAATATTTTCAGAATTAAAAATGAAAATTTTGTCTTGAAATTTGAGGTTTTACAGATTGCGGCGTACAGATCCATAGGTTTTGGATTGGGTTTGCAATGTTTGAAGTTCCCTTGTGACTTGCCATGGAACTTCCTTTTTGTACTCCTAACTTGGTTCTTTTCAGTTTGTGGGGTTATGGTACCCTCAATGATACACTGCTTAGTCAATTGATAGGTCAATTGCTTAGCATGATCAAAGGTAGTGGGTCTAGATGCAATAACCAGACCTTGAACTGGTGAAGCTAATCCCTAGATGTACCTTTCAGTATTTTTGTATTCTGGGTTCACCATTCCTGGGCAAAGGTTTTACGAGGTCGTTAAATTGGGATGAGTAAGCACTCATCTCTGATCCTTTCATGCTAAGATTCTAAATTATAGAGAGTGAATTATTCCAGAAATCCTACAATTTTCCCAATTATAGAGAGAGAATTGAGATTCTATTGATTTCAAATGATAGAGAGAAGTCTGGAGACTGTTGAATAATTAGTTGGGAACTATGGGTTTCTCTGCTACGGCGGTAGCGAAGCTATTGGTTCTTTGTTCTATGTTGGGTTTTGGCGAACTAGGAAAATCTTAACGTTATTTGGGATTTTTAAGTATTTTAAATGTATATGTTGCTTTGGGATTAATATAAGGTTTCTAAGGTACAAGGTTGCAGAGAATCTTAAGAACATCCTTCAATCTCTAAAACTTTCAACCATTGTAGTTTGTCAAACTCCTTGCTCAAGGTTGGTTGTTCATTAACCCGACCATAAATAACATAGGCATACGTTCTAGGTTTATTTATGGTATGGTTTATGTACGGTACTAACATTAATCAAGACATTTTACCTAAAGGGTTTAGTTGGTAGTTTTAGTTGGAGGCATGTTAGAATTTTATTAAGTGTTCTCATCACGAGTCAGAGTATATATAACTTTTATATATTATTGTTGGTGGGGTTTGCAGTATTATTAACTTTTGTTTTGTACTCCAAGACTACCAAGTACAGATGAGGGCCAGACATGAAACACCGGAGGGCAGATCCATTTTAGCAATTAAGTCGTTCTGAAATCCAACGACCCTATGTGTCCCTTTAAATCAGATTCCCCGTGCCATATGTAACGACCCGTCTCCGGTATGATAATTCCATGGTTTTTATTTTGAAATTTGCAATAGGGACTCGGCGAGTTCATAGCCTGACTCGCCGAGTAGGGACGGGATTTCGAGCACGAGTTAGCCGGCGACTCGGCGAGTCCATATTCGGGACTCGGCGAGTCTGCCTGTCTGGAAGAAACCCTAAATCCTCGGGTTGCTCACTATTTAAGCCACCTTATAGCCTCCATTCTCGCCTCCTTCACCCTCAGAGAGCTGTGAGAAGACCCTAATCCATTCTTGAGTGATCTAAGTGCTCTTGTGTTAAATTTTTGAAGGCTTGAAGAAGGAAAAGAAGAAAGGAACAAGGAGAAGAGTTGTAGAGCAGAGATTCAAGGGCAAACCAGAGTTCTTTGAGGTATTCTTCGGATTTCCTTCCCTTTTATGCTTTAAAACCCCATTAGAACTCTTCTAGATCTAGTTGATGCTTTTCTCAAGCCTTATGATGATATGGAAGCCCTATTATGTCGAGATATCCTTAGATCTGTTCATTTAGTATTTGTAGAGCCCAGATCTATTGCTTTTATGGAGCTATTTTGCATAATAACCCTAGATCTACCCTTTTAAGTGCCTTTTTAGCCTTTATCCCCTTTTTCATGTGTTTGTACACGTAAAGTTGGAAACTTTACGTGGTAAATCAGCTTATTGGACTCAGATCTATCATTTGTATGTAATAGATTCAAGCAGAATCGAGTTTAGAATAGTTGCATGGTTGTGACTCGGCGAGTCGGAAGAACGACTCGGCGAGTCGAGTCGCGAGTCCCCGATTTCTTCCTTTTTGAGCGATGCCGAGTGGGACCAGTGAGTAGTGGAGTGGACTCAGCGATTTCGAGGTCAGACTCAGTAATGGAGGGACTCGGCGAGTTGTTCATACAACTCGGCGAGTCCAAGGCAATCTTCTTAAGCTCAAGAACAACTCGTCGAGTTGTTCATATGACTCGGCGAGTCGGATGAAGATTGTCTGAGTTCTTGGATCGAGAGGGTACTCGTCGATTCGATGTCATACTCGACGAGTACCCACGAGTAGGGTTGAGAAGTGAGACTAGAGACTCGGCGAGTTGGCGGCCCAACTCGGCGAGTCAGGTCAACTGTGGGTTGACTTTGACCGAGAGTTGACTTTGACCAAGGGTAAAAGAGTCATTTTACCCCAGTGCAGTGTTTAGTATTTGATTGAGTGTGTTTATGGACTTGTAGCCGGGGAGATACCGGAGCAGCAGCAGTTAGCTTTCAGAGCCATTCACACAGCAACCAGTTCACGAGGTGAGTTTCCTTCCAGTAGGATCAGGTTCTAAGGCCACAATGCCGGCCCGTTCAGTTAGTAGTAGTTTCGGGACTTTGGTCCAATGCAGTAGTTAGTATGTTTGACGCCTTCGTGGCTCAAACAGGATATATGTGTTTATGCTCGTTGACATGTTATGCTATGTTTAGTCAGTTAGCTTCAGACTTCAGTCCGATGGAGGGGACAAGGTCCCGGTCAGTCAGTTTCGGACTTCGGTCCGATGGAGGGGACAAGGTCCCGGTCAGTCAGCTTCGGACTTCGGTCCGATGGAGGGGACAAGGTCCCAGTCAGTCAGTTTCGGACATCGGTCCGATGGAGGGGACAAGGTCCCAGTCAGTCAGCTTCGGACTTCGGTCCGATGGAGGGGGCAAGGCCCCAGTATGTGCTTTATATGTTCTCGTATGGTATGCGGTAGTTTGGGGAGCTCACTAAGCTTCGTGCTTACAGTTTCAGTTTTGGTTTCAGGTACTTCCGCAAGCAAAGGGAAGAGCTCGGGATGATGGCATCGCACACACCACAGCTTCAGTTTTTATCCTGGGAGTTGATTCAGTTTTTGATTTTGATATGATATAGATATGATACAGTTCTCCTCACAGTGTTTTTATTATGTTTGAGATACGTCAGGTATGGTTTTATGATATGACACTCAGATTATGATTTTTGGTTATATTGAAAAATGAAATTTTTGGGTCGTATTTTTGGGTCGTTTCAAGTTGGTATCAGAGCCTTGGTTTGAGGGATTCGGATACACTTCCGGGTGTATCTGAACTCAAACTAAGGGGAAGATAGAAAGATTTTTTTTTAAAAGGAAAATGTTTTCTAAAGAATTTTGAAAGCACTTAGAAAGAAAGAATTTTTTTTTAAAACGAGATAAGGGTGTGGTGCATGCGATCAGCCGAGCTCAAGTAAGTACTCCCAAATTACCCATACAAGTTATTTGTTCAGTTTCAGTTCCAGTAGAACAGCATGCTAGTATAGGACTAAGGATCTAGGAGGATGCCTTATGTGCTTGCTTTATGTGTTACAGCTTTATGAGTATTGCATGCTATTATTGAGTAGACAGCAGTAGGATAGCCTGTTTAGGTTATGCCTGATAGTATGAGCTTAGCATTGTATGCTAGTACAGTTTCCCTATTATGAGGATAAGATTGCTTGAGTGGTTCTTGTGTTCGAATGCTGCTTGCTTCGTGCTTTGTGGGATTCTGAGTGATGGGAGTTAGCCATTAGGTGAACACGTCACACCACATGTGATCAGTGTTGAAGAATCCCAGAGTGCTGGAATTGGCTCTATTGCGCAGCTCTTGTTTGAGTCCAACCGTTATAGGGACGAGTCTTTTACTTGAAGGATTATCTGGGCCTCATCACATGTGATGGTGTTCAGGTGGTGGCTAATTAGCATTATAAGGAGGCCTTCAGCAGCTGAGGACTAGTTGAGTTGAGTCTGAGGTTTCCCTAGGGCAAGCCTAGGATGAGAGTAGCAGAGATCAGTAGTAGTAGAAGTGACTTGGTGGAGTCAAGGCAGTTCTTGAAGAAAGTACAGATAGATGTGGAAGGTAGTATGGGCCCGTACTACTGAAAGCAGAGGATCCGTACTCAAATCAAGAAAGGCTGAGACAAGACCAGGAAGCTAGTTGTAGTATCAATGATCCCTTGAGATATTTCAGTTTTCTGATGTAGTTGTGATGTGTTTCAGAATGGTGGTTTTGCGTTCGAGACCAGCAGCCGGCAGTGGAGGTGCCGAGGAGGGATCAGGTTCGGGCTCGGGGGACGAACGCATGGATGAGCAAACCTGAGAGTTTCTTTCTTCGGAGATTACGCGCATCATTATAGAGCAGACTCATGTGATCTTCGGTTCGATCAAGGAGGGAATTCTAGAGCTGATGGATGAGAGATTGGGCACCTTCCATGCCGAGGTGGCGGCCATGATGGGGTTGCGCACCCTTACATTCAGGGAGTTCAGGGCATGTGGAGCTCCGGACTATCATGGGGCGCGGGACCCCATAGCGAGTACTAGATGGTTGGCGGATGTGGCCAATGCTTTCCGCACTAGCAGGTGTCCCGAGGGGGACAAGGTCAGATTGGCATCCTGTCTTCTGAAGGACAGGGCACGGGATTGGTGGGAGGAGGTCGGACATACCATTGGAGATGATGAAGCATTGGACGCCATGACCTGGGCTGACTTCTCTACCAGGTTCAGGGCGGAGTTTACACCGGTTATTGAGGTGCAGCAGTTAGCTAGGGAGTTTCAGGACCTCACCCAGACTACAGAGACGGTGGCGGAGATCACCGCCAAGTTCAGGGAGAGGGATCTTCTTGTTCCTCAGTACGTAGCCGATGAGGAGATGAAGAAGGCCCGTTATCATGAGATGTTGCGAAGCGATATCCGCCAGTTTGTGAGCCGATCCAGCTGTAAAACGCTGGATGACATGATTGCTAGGGCTCGGGAGAGGGATATTGATCTCGAGATGGAGAAGAAGAGGAAACCGGAGGCGGTTTCGGGTGCAGGTAGTTCGGGCAAAAAGCCCAAGGTTTCAGATCACAGGTCCAGGAGTTAGCCGAGCTACAGTCGATGTGGCAAGTGTGGGAAGATGCACGATGGGGTGTGCAAGGAAGGGAGTTCCGGCTGCTTCAAGTGCGACCGGATTGGGCATTTGAGTAGGGATTGTACGGCCCCTGCTACTGCCGTTGCAGCATCAGATCTGATTTGCTTTCAGTGCAATCAGAGGGGACATAAAAAGTCCCAGTGTCCGAGTTTAGTCGCAGCAGGGAAGGTGGCTGCACCTGCCCCTGCTACCTTGAGGATTACAGATGGCCGGCAGGGCCGAGCCGAGACGCCAGTGGCGAAGAGCAGGGCGTTTCAGATGACAGCAGAGGAGGCGCGAGCGACTCCTGATGTGGTGACGGGTATGTATCTTCCCTTCATCTCTTTATTATTATTGATTGAATATTGCTTATGATTGTATGTTTTATTTAGGGTCGTTATCTGTGAACGGCATTTCTGCTATGGTATTATTCGATTCGGGGGCTACCTGATCATTCGTATCGCTTGCGCTTAGCAAGAGATTTAGTAGAGCTCCAGGGGAGCTGGATTGTCCATTAGAGGTTGAGATAGCAGATGATAGGACCGTGAGGGTCGGCAGAGTGCATAGAGGGTGTTCTCTTCAGTTGTTTGATGAGCAGTTTTCAGTGGACCTGGTACCTATTCCCCTACGAGGGAATAAGGTCATTGTGGGCATGGATTGGCTAAGCCCCAATGGGGCGGTGATTGATTGTGAGCTTCAGCTGGTGAGCGTTCGCACTCCCAGTGGGGGAGAGTTAGTGATTCAGGGCGAGAGGCCACAACGTGGACCGACCTTTTGTTCCGCCGCAAGGGCGAGGCGCTATGTTCAGCAGGGTTGCGCCGGTTTTGTAGCTTACGTCTTGGATGCTCGGGAGAAGGGCAAGACGACAGTTGATGATGTTCCTATAGTACGAGACTACCCGGATGTGTTTCCCGAGGATTTGCCGGGGATACCTCCTGAGAGGCAGGTTGAGTTCAGGATCGACCTAATTCCTGGTGCGGCTCCGATAGCCAAGGCACCGTATCGACTAGCTCCCCCTGAGATGCAGGAGTTGTCTATGCAGCTGCAGGAGCTGTTAGACAAGGGTTTCATTCGGCCGAGCAGTTGGCCTTGGGGAGCGCCGATCCTGTTTGTGAGGAAGAAGGATGGGTCGCATCGTATGTGTATAGATTATCGGGAGTTGAATAAGGTAATGGTGAAGAACCGTTACCCACTTCCGAGGATAGATGATTTGTTTGATCAGCTTCAGGGAGCGTCTTGGTTCTCCAATATCGATCTACGCTCTGGTTATCATCAAATGCAGGTTAGAGATGAGGATGTACAGAAGACTGCTTTCAGGACCATGTATGGTCATTATGAGTTTGTGGTGATGCCATTTGGGCTCACCAATGCTCCAGCCGCGTTCATGGATCTCATGAATCGCGTGTGCAGGCCGATGCTGGATCGGTCAGTGATAGTATTTATAGATGATATCTTGGTGTATTCCAAGACGCAGGAGCAGCACGATGAGCACCTGCGGGAGGTGCTGGAGGTTTTGAGGAGGGAGAGACTTTTCGCAAAGTTCTCCAAATGTGAGTTCTGGTTGCGCGAGGTGCAGTTCCTTGGTCACCTCGTCAACCAGAAGGGTATTTTGGTAGATCCGGCCAAGATAGAGGCCGTGATGCAGTGTGAGGTCCCGAAGTCTCCATCTGAGATTCGGAGCTTCCTAGGGTTGGCAGGGTATTACCGGAGATTCATTCAGGATTTCTCCAAGATAGCTGTGCCGCTCACCCGACTGACCAAGAAGTCGGTGGTATTTCGTTGGGGGCCTGAGCAGCAGGTAGCGTTCGAGACCCTCAGACAGAGATTGTGCGAGGCTCCGATCCTTACCCTGCCAGAGGGAGTAGAGGACTTCGTAGTCTACTGTGATGCCTCGATCACAGGTATGGGAGCAGTGTTGATGCAGCGAGGCCATGTGATAGCTTACGCCTCGAGACAGTTGAAGCCTCACGAGGCTAATTATCCTACCCATGATTTAGAGCTGGGGGTGGTTGTGTTTGCCCTCAAGATTTGGAGGCATTATCTTTATGGGGTCCGTTGTACTATCTACACGGATCACAAAAGTTTGAGGTACCTTATGGATCAGCCGAGTCTGAACATGAGGCAGAGGAGATGGTTGGATGTGCTAAAGGATTATGATTGTGAGATCCTTTACCATCTAGGGAAGGCCAACGTGGTGGCCGACGCCCTAAGCCGCAAAGTGTCGGCAGCCCCTATCAGAGATCTGTGTTTGAGGATGACAGTGATCACTCCATTGTTGGAGCGGATCAAGGAGGCTCAGGTGGAGGGCCTCAAGGAGGAGAGGCAGAAGTGTGAGAGGATAGTGGGCCGAGTAGCCTCATTTGATTATGACAGTCGGGGATTGCTGACGCTTCACGGGAGGGTGTGGGTACCGTATTGGGGTGGAGTACAGCAGGTGTTGATGGACGAGGCTCATAAGTCTCGATTTTCTATCCACCCAGGGGCGACGAAGATGTATCGAGATCTTCGACCCAATTATTAGTGGCCTTGCATGAAGCGGGACGTCGCCTGGTATGTTGAGAGGTGTCTGACCTGCAGGAAGGTCAAGGCGGAGCACCAGAGGCCTCACGGCAAGATGCAGCTGTTAGACATTCCAGTGTGGAAATGGGAGGACATCACAATGGATTTTTTCACCAAGCTTCCCAGGACCGCACGAGGAGTGGATTCGATATGGGTAGCAGTGGATCGGTTGACGAAGAGTGCTCATTTTATCCCGATTCAGGAGAGTATATCAACAGAGAAGTTAGCCGATATCTATGTGCGAGAGATTGTGGCACGTCATGGAGTGCCGGTATCGGTGGTGTCAGACCGAGATGTCCGTTTTACATCCAGATTCTGGAAGCGGTTCCACGACGAGATGGGTACTCGTCTCTATTTCAGCACCGTTTTCCACCCTCAGACGGACGGGCAGAGCGAGAGGATGATTCAGACTCTCGAGGACATGCTTAGGGCATGTGTTTTAGATTTCGGTGGCAGTTGGGATACGTATCTTCCGTTAGTGGAATTTTCGTATAACAACAGTTATCATGCGAGCATTGATCGACCTCCCTTTGAGATGATTTATGGGAGGAAGTGTAGGACCCCGATTTGTTGGGGCGAGGTCGGTCAGCGAGTCATCGGGAGCACAAAGGTGGTGCTCAAGACGACCGAGTTGATCCAGCAGGTCCGTAGTAGGCTGCAGACTGCGCAGAGTCGGTAGAAGAGCTACGCCGACAGGAGGCGTTCAGACTTGGAGTTCCGGGTGGGAGATATGGTCCTTCTGAAAGTCTCACCTTGGAAGGGTGTCATCAGGTTCCGGAAGAGGGGCAAGTTGGGTCCCAGGTTTATTGGTCCTTTCAGGGTTTTGGCCCGGGTGGGTCGGGTTGCTTAGCGGTTGGATCTTCCTGAGGAGCTTAGTCAGATCCACAACACTTTCCATGTGTCTCAGTTGAGGAAGTGCTTGGTGGATGAGTCAGCAGTCGTTCCCCTAGAGGATATTCAGGTTGATAGCAGCCTGAACTATATAGAGAGGCCGGTCGCGATTCTAGACCGGAAGACCAAGACCTTGAGGAACAAGGAAATTCAGTTAGCGAAGGTGCAGTGGCAGCACCGGAAGGGGTCTGAGTGGACGTGGGAGGCTGAGGAGGAGATGAGAGAGCACTACCCAGAGATATTTGCATATTCAGCCGTAGCAGACTTCGAGGACGAAGTCTGAGATAAGTGGGGGAGAGTTGTAACGACCCATCTCCGGTATGATAATTCCATGGTTTTTATTTTGAAATTTGCAAGAGGGACTCGGCGAGTACATAGCCTGACTCGCCGAGTAGGGACGGGATTTCGAGCACGTGTTAGCCGGCGACTCGGCGAGTCTGCCTGTCTGAAGAAACCCTAAATCCCCGGGTTGCTCACTATTTAAGCCACCTTATAGCCTCCATTCTCGCCTCCTTCACCCTCAGAGAGCTGTGAGAAGACCCTAATCCATTCTTGAGTGATCTAAGTGCTCTTGTGTTAAATTTTTGAAGGCTTGAAGAAGGAAAAGAAGAAAGGAACAAAGAGAAGAGTTGTAGAGCAGAGATTCAAGGGCAAACCAGAGTTCTTTGAGGTATTCTTCGGATTTCCTTCCCTTTTATGCTTTAAAACCCCATTAGAACTCTTCTAGATCTAGTTGATGCTTTTCTCAAGCCTTATGATGATATGGAAGCCCTATTATGTCGAGATATCCTTAGATCTGTTCATTTAGGATTTGTAGAGCCCAGATCTATTGCCTTTATGGAGCTATTTTGCATAATAACCCTAGATCTACCCTTTTAAGTGCCTTTTTAGCCTTTATCCCCTTTTTCATGTGTTTGTACACGTAAAGTTGGAAACTTTATGTGGTAAATCAGCTTATTGGACTCAGATCTATCATTTGTATGTAATAGATTCAAGCAGAATCGAGTTTAGAATAGTTGCATGGTTGTGACTCGATGAGTCGAGTCGCGAGTCCCCGATTTCTTCCTTTTTGAGCGATGCCGAGTGGGACCAGTGAGTAGTGGAGTGGACTCAGCGATTTCGAGGTCAGACTCAGTAATGGAGGGACTCGACGAGTTGTTCATACAACTCGGCGAGTCCAAGGCAATCTTCTTAAGCTCAAGAACAACTCGTCGAGTTGTTCATATGACTCGGCGAGTCGGATGAAGATTGTCTGAGTTCTTGGATCGAGAGGGTACTCGTCGAGTCGATGTCATACTCGACGAGTAGCCACGAGTAGGGTTGAGAAGTGAGACTAGAGACTCGGCGAGTTGGCGGCCCAACTCGGCGAGTCAGGTCAACTGTGGGTTGACTTTAACCAAGGGTAAAAGAGTCATTTTACCCCAGTGCAGTGTTTAGTATTTGATTGAGTGCGTTTATGGACTTGTAGCCGGGGAGATACCGGAGCAGCAGCAGTTAGCTTTCAGAGCCATTCACACAGCAACCAGTTCACGAGGTGAGTTTCCTTCCAGTAGGATCAGGGTCTAAGGCCACAATGCCGGCCCGTTCAGTTAGTAGTAGTTTCGGGACTTTGGTCCAATGCAGTAGTTAGTATGTTTGACGCCTTCGTGGCTCAAACAGGATATATGTGTTTATGCTCGTTGACATGTTATGCTATGTTTAGTCAGTTAGCTTCGGACTTCAGTCTGATGGAGGGGACAAGGTCCCAGTCAGTCAGCTTCGGACTTCGGTCCGATGGAGGGGACAAGGTCCCGGTCAGTCAGCTTCGGACTTCGGTCCGATGGAGGGGACAAGGTCCCAGTCAGTCAGCTTCGGACATCGGTCCGATGGAGGGGACAAGGTCCCAGTCAGTCAGCTTCGGACTTCGGTCCGATAGAGGGGGCAAGGCCCCAGTATGTGCTTTATATGTTCTCGTATGGTATGCGGTAGTTTGGGGAGCTCACTAAGCTTCGTGCTTACAGTTTCAGTTTTGGTTTCAGGTACTTCCGCAAGCAAAGGGAAGAGCTCGGGATGATGGCATCGCACACACCACAACTTCAGTTTTTATCCTGGGAGTTGATTCAGTTTTTGATTTTGATATGATATAGATATGATACAGTTCTCCTCACAGTGTTTTTATTATGTTTGAGATACGTCACGTATGGTTTTATGATATGACACTCAGATTATGGTTTTTGGTTATAGTGAAAAATGAAATTTTTGGGTCATTTCACCATAAGTAGCCAAGAAGTAGTGTAATTAATATAATAATACTTTTATTTGAAGCTAGTTACTATATTTGTATTCCTCTTTCGAGGATACAAGTTCTCTATAGCCAATTTAGCTCTGATACCAATCTGTCACACCCCCGACCGAGGTAGCGGAACATGTCGGGCTATGCAACTAAGTTCATGGATCACATGTAAACTGAATATATAGCACAAGTACAACAATAAGCAAAATAGCATTCGTGTTCCATCTTGTTGTTTGAATACAAGGTTTTTATAAATAATAATAATAATAATAATAATAATAATAATAATAATAATAATAATAATAATAATAATACATGAATTGCCTTAACAGATAGGCATATTTTACAGCATGTAAATAGGTCACCTATAATCCAATCCGTATTGAATGTCTGTTTAGTAGTTTCCTGAGAATTCATGTAGTTTTGAGGGTCAACACAAGGTTGGTGAGTGTTACAGGTTTTCTGCTAAATGCAACAATATTTTAATAAGTCTAAAAAGTATTATCTTTGTACATATAACAATAGTTAAAACGGTGTTTGCAATGAGTCTTTAAAAGCCCAAAATGTATTTTGGTATAAGTAAATCCATACGTTAAACTGCGTTTGTAATAAATCCTTGAAAGCCAACATGTATCTCTTGTATAAGTAAATCCATACTTTAATCATTGTTCGTAATAAACCTTAGAATATCCTTGAAAACCAAACTGTTATGTTACATAAGTATTTCCATACTTAAAAATAGTTTTGAAAACAACCAAGCCCATGGTTGTAGTGATATATATATATATATATATATATATATATATATATATATATATATATATATATATATTCTAGTTAATGTTTTTAGTGAGTCCTATAATCGAGCTACATGACTGAATGTACCCCCCTACAACGCTTCATTGGACGTTGTAGTAACAATGGTAGACACCTATCACCTGTTTCGATTGATCGGTCGAGGGTTGTAGTGTAACACTCTAAATTTTCAAACAAAATTTTCATTTTAAGAGTTTCAAACAAAACATAGTTAAACATTTCTCATGCCAAATTTGGAATTTTTCCCAAACACAAAACATCATAAATTGTTTGTCAAATATCCCAGTACCCATATAAACACGAATCATCAAGCCGGTGTGTACAATCATGCCGACGCCTTCCCGTGATCATGAGATGTACCTGAAATACATTTTACACAAACACTATAAGCACGAAGCTTAGTGAGTTCCCCAAAATACCACATACACAAATAATTAGCCTCTCATGGCTATATCTCGATAAGGACCCTCCGTTCATGTGTCTCAGTGAAGACCCTCCGGTCTCATGGCTCGTATAGACCCTCCATTCATAGCTCAACATATATACAAAATAATATAACAACATAAGTCACAAAGACAGAATGCATAATAACACATAAATCAGAAAAGACCCTCTGGTCAGTAATACAAATAAGATCCTCTGGTCAATAATATAAATAAGACCCTCCGATCAACAACATAAATAAGACCCTTCGATCAATAACACAAATAAGACCCTCCGGTCACTCATGCATTACCACACAGGTAAATACAATGAGAAGACTCGCCTCGTAAAGTAAAGCACGTAAATCCTGCACTCGAACTGCCGGTCTAGACTCCGCCTAACATATGTCACATATACCTCTAATTAAAAATTGATATTAACAACCCTAAAAGATGTTGGATAGGTTTCTCTACTAAACCTCAGAAGGGTAAAAAAACCATTTTACCCCTCTATGGCCTCCAAAGTCCACAACTTGACCAAAACCCTAAAAGTCAATAGAAGTCAACACCCAGTGTAACTCCCGTAGATCAGGGCTAGTCAATTTAGAGACGATAAGCATCAAAATGACTTTTTGATGGAAGATTATTTAGAAGGATTAATCTTAACCAAGTTGTAGTATATGTCACAAGGTTTCCGTGCATATTAAGAACGCCAAAATCCGAGTTATAACGAAGAAGTTATGACCTGTCGAAGTTTCGCGACAGAACCGGCACGACCCAGCGCGACCCAGCGCGATGTAAATAGTGAACTTAAGGTAGATAGATATTTATCCTTAGTGATCTAAACAAGAGTTGAAGATTTATTCGATAGTAGTCCATCAATAAAAAGACAGATGAAAACGGAGTTCAGATGAAGGAGTTATGAATTTCGAACGGAGTTTTCCTGTCCTGACCTACTAAAGATAATATATAACTAATATACTTATAATATATTAAAAATAAAGTCAAAACTAGCCAATGGATTCTAAACGAGAGTTGTAGATCATAATCTCACCTTCGCGTCGATATAAAGAACGTCGAAAACGGAGTTCGTATGCGAAAGTTATGAATTTCTAAAGTTCGGGGCGCGAAACCCCAAAACTGTCAGAGCCCACGACGTGGAACAAGGTTGCCACGACGTGGCAAGTGTCCTGACACCTCCGGGAGGCCCCCAGATGCAACTTGGGATGACGCATGCAGTGACGACCAAGCCCACGACGTGGAACAAGGTTGCCACGACGTAGCAAGGGCCAAATTTGCCCTATAAATAGATTTGAAGGGCCAGCCGTTTAGGGTTGCCAATTTCTTCTCTTCTCTCTCCCGTTTTGCATCGTTTTGCGTGCCAGAAATACCCCGAAGCCCCGGTATTATTCTCTAGCCCCGAGGCAAGTCCCGAGATCCCGAAGATCCCGAGAAGTGCGGTTCCCGAGCCGAAGCTCTGCCCGCGAGAAGTTCGATTTTTGTGGAGATCTTCCAGATCTGCTGTGGATTACTACTTCTGCAAGTTGTAGTGCTGTCCGATCATCTTCTGATCAAGTGAGTGTGTGGTTACTTTCTTCTAACGCATAAATACGAAGTATTTTATATGAAATACGTGTTATGTGTATATTTTGTTGTTATATGTGTGAATGTATATTCACTTTCTTCTACCGCATAGATATGAAGTATTTGCTATGAAGTATGTGCTAGGTGTTTATACATTGTTTGTTTACTTGAGATAAATGTTGAAATAATGTGTTATACATGTTTTAAAAGATTTAAACTTTATATGTGTTTGCATCTACAAATATGTTGGGTAGAACATGGGTAGATGAAATAGTTGATGTGAGACGAAATAATAGGTGTTTTGAACTCAATGTGTTCATTAGGTATTTTGAACTATATGTGTTCACTTGGTGTCCTTGAACTCAATGTGTTCATTAGGTATTTTGAACTATATGTGTTCATTAAGTATTTTAGAACTCAGTGTGTTCATTAGGTATTTTTGAACTCTACGTGTTCACTTGGTGTTTGAACTCAATGTGTTCATTAGTTATTTCCGAACTCTATGTGTTCACTTGGTATTTTTGGACTCAATGTGTTCATTAAGTCTTTTTGAACTAGATGTGTTCACTTGGTGTTGTTGAACTGAGTGTGTTCACTAAGTGTTTTAGAACTAAGTATTCACCAGATGTTTTGAATTAATGGTTCACTAGGAGTGTTAGAACTAGGTGTTTGTTAAGTATGTTGAACTAAGTGTTTACCAATCGTAATTTGTGGACCTTGGCAGTGGTGGACTTTGTGTCAATTCCTTAGGTCAATCCTTAGGAATAAATGGTTAAAGGATAGTTGATTCTTAGGATAAATCCTTAAAAAATAAAGGAGATAATGGGAATGAGTATTTGGGTTGATTGTTTGATAATTCAATATAATAAATGTATTATAGTGGGTTGAAAACCCTACATGCTCACCAGGCTCCCAAGCCTGACCCACTCAGTTTTCTTTGCATTACAGGTAATGGCACAAGAGTATAAATTGGTGGACTTGATGAGAGATTTTGGATTATAGATCAGTAGTTACAAATAACTGTTGTAAGGTCTATTTTATATTGTTTATGCTTTTGGTCTGTATCGGAACATGACATCCCGAGGTTTTATTATTTAATGAAAACACATTCTCTTTGAGGAACGTTTTGATAAATTTTATCATATTTTGTTTGGGAACAAATTCCGCAACCGTTTTCTTTAAACGATTACTCTGATTTTAAAATAAAGCATAAACAAACCGGTCTTTTCTGGCCGAGAAATTGGGGATGTCATACCCAGCGCGCACGCTGGGCGTACAACCCTCTATGTTGGGCGTACAACTGGTCATGCATGCATCGGGGTGGACTCAGCGCTACGATGCGCGTAACTTGGGGTAAGCACGACATACGTCACATACTCACTTTTATTACTCTCCTGGTCTTAATCTATTAAGGCAATTGCTACAATATCATATATGGGCTAACTAGAGCCTATTACTTCAAAAAGTTGGTGACTTTAAGCCTTAGCATGGTTGGACAATTCTAAAACTCATAAACTCTAATCCTTTACTCACAAAGGTCCACATATCTCATGCATGGAGAGATCTTGACGACCAGGATCTCATTTTTATGAATCGGAACAACTAAAAACACCTAAAAGGACAGGTATTATGCTCTGGAGTTCATCAAACTCATAAAGCTTCAATCTTGGGACATAAAACCCTAAAAATGGACCAAAACATGAGCTAATCAAAACAATGAGAAAGCTTTGAGCTTGATACCTCTAGATGATGTACCAACCACAGAAAAACTCAGATCCAAAAGCTTGGACACCAACTATTCTTCCTTCAAGGCTCCTTCTTCACAAAAGAACTCCACAAGAACACTCACTAAGCCACAAATGCCACACAAGCTATGGAAACGAGATTTAGGGTTTGAGGGGAGTTGAAGGCTGGAAATGGTGGCTTGAAATGAGGTCATCATGTTCCTTAAATAGTGAATCACAAGACAATTATGGTTTACACTTTGAGCCTAGTACGCCTAGCGTACTAGGTGGCCTTTGCGTTCCTTCTATGCACATGAGTACGCTGAGCGTACACATGCGTACGCCCGACAGGTGTTGTTAATGGCACCCGAAATTTTGGTCAAAACCATTACTACCTTAAAGTCAAAACCATTGACATATTAATTTTTTATTGTTTTCTTTTTTACCTTTACCTATCTTCTTTTTTAAATAGATTTTCTTACAATATTAAATGATACTCCATACCTCAAAGCTAGCGCATATATATATATATATATATATATATATATATATATATATATATATATATATATATATATATATATACTTAAAAAATATTAATAAATTATTTTTTGTATATTTATTCAAAACTCATCAATTTTGCATGTAGCTACATTAATATTATTTTTTTATTATTATTTATAATTATATAATTTAGCTTTTTAACCATTACTAAACATATTTTATTTTTCAGTTATTTATATTATAATATTTAAATTAAATTTTCTTAAAATAAAAAAAGATTTGCTTTAAACTATTATAATCATTGTATTTTTATTTACCTTTGATTAGTTTCATCTCAATATTTTGTTTTTATTTTTTATATTGATTAAGATCGTATTAATATCCGATAACTCTTTAGGGGATTAGTCGACGTCTTGGCGACACCTAATTGATTAATCTTTACATAGACAATTTGTAAAGTTATGATATTCGTCATATATCGACAGGGCATAGTCTTTTTTCTTTTATTATTATTAACGTCAAGAAAAAACATATTTAAAAAGCTCAATTACAACTATATGTGTGTCTAGTGTTGCATTTTATTATTAATAGTTGTTTTTTCTTATATTTAAGATTATTCGTGTAAAAGTAACAATAAAATCTCTTAAAGCTAAATAAAAAAAATAAAGGATATATACGAATGATGTAAACGAAAAACACATAAAATAACATTAAATAATTATATTTGATGTTTAATAGTTATCTAGGATTATATTCTAATTTGTGTATTCAAGCAAAAGATAAATAAAAAAAACCATTGTATATTGTGACCAAACAAGACGTAAAAAAAATATTAAATTGTATATTCGATTAAAACATCAAAAATATTAAAAGATTTTTAAACTACAAAAACAAATACGAATAAATAAAGATAAGAAAAAAATAACAATATGATATATGTAATTTGTATAATTAATTTAAAAATAAATAAAAATAATTTTATAAGAAATCTATATAAATTCTATTAAAATAAAGAAAAAATAAATTTGTTGAATAATAATAATAATAATAATAATAATAATAAATTGTTAAAAAAAAGAAAAAAAAATAATAAGTTATTCTTTTATATGAAATAAGGACTAAAACTGTAATATTTGTAAACTACAGAAATTTAACGTAAATATATGAATCAAAACTTTAAATCAGATCAAAACCGTCTAAAGAGGGACTTGAATCCAAAATAACTTAATAATTTAATATATAATCCATAACAAACATCTATTAATGAGTTAATACAATTTATTTTATAGGTTATATATGATTATTTATTTAATACTTATTTAAACAAACAATTAAAAGTTTGGTATGTTTTCTTATTCTAAATAAAATATTAATAAATAATAAACAAACAATTGAAAGTTGGGTTTGCAAATGGCCACGTATCTCATATAAAGTGGCTGAACTCATATAGGAAGTGTGGTCTGCAAATGGCCACGTATCTCATATAAAGTTTGGTATGTTTTCTTATAGGTTCAAATCCAATTCCTATATTGATTTTGCTTCTCAACGGATGGTAATTGTACAAAGGAAATTGAAGTAACTGGCTATCAAGTATCAATAAAGTTAGAAGAAAAAATCTCAATTTATGAGTTATCAAATCTGGTTTGATAATCCGTTTGATTTTTCATTAGAAATCATTTAATCCTTCATCTGCCATCTCAGGTGCAAAAAATTAATCCAATTCTTAGTCCCATGATTCGCTTATGAGGTATGTCTTCAATTTGCGTTGAAATTTGAGGATTTGAATCATTTTAAGATTTAAGAAATGATGATAATACATGATAGAATTGATTTAACTTTGAGAGCTTTAATCTTTTTTTCATTTGTAATCAGATAAAAAGATATGTTTGGCACGATGGACAAATTTTGCTTTCACTTATAATTGATAAGGAAGACTTTTGGTTATTGCTTTAGGATCCTAGGGCATTATGTTTGAGTTTCAATTGAAATAATCGAGCTTGGCATTACAATCAAAAAGAAATTTGAGTAAATTACACAAATGGTCCCTATGGTTTAGGGTAATTTGCGTGTTTGGTCCCTAACTTATTTTTTTAACTCGGAAGGTCCCTACTGTTTGCTTTTGTTACGCGCTTGGTCCCTATCTTACCTAAAAAGACTATTATGCCCTTGATTTTTTTAATTTATTTAAATAAGCACACCCCTAATCCCACCCCTTGACCTTACCTCACCTACCCCATCATTTTTTCCTCTTTAAATAGTAGTCTTTTTAGATAAGACAGGGACCAAACGCGTAACAAAAATAAACAGTAGGGATCAAACGCATAACAAAAACAAACCATAGGGACCTTCCGAGTTAAAAAAATAAGTTAGGGACCAAGCATGCAAATTACCCCAAACCATAAGGACTAATTTACTCAAGAAATTTTGTTTGATTTGGTAAAAGACTGTGGTAAATCGTAATCGTACTAATATGCCTGAATTAGTGCATCAAATTGACTTATATATATATATATATATATATATATATATATATATAGAGAGAGAGAGAGAGAGAGAGTGAGTGAAATAGAGAGAGAGAGAGAGAGATTTTAGTCCCTTCTTGTCATGAATTTATTGTTTGAATATATGTATTTTAAATATATTTCTAATTGTTTTGCTTTAGTAATTAGTATCATCATATCATACTTAAACCTGGGCCCTAAAAATTCTTTGGACCGGCGCTAGGGATGAGATTTAGAACCGGAAAACCGGACCGGAACCGGAACCGAACCGGAACCGGACCCGTTAGAACCGGAATATATAGAACCGGGTCCGGTTCCGGGTTTAAAAATTGGCTTTATCCGGGTTCCGGGTAATCTGGGTTTGGGTCCATTGGGTCCGGGTAAACCGGGTCTAAAATCCGGAACCGGTTTTTGGAACCGGAACCACTTTTAGGGCCGGAACCAGTTTTTGTGAAACGTTTACAGGATGCATATCTTATTCGTTTCAACTCCAATTGACATACGGTTTTTTCCAACATGTAGTTTAGAGTTTGTACATGATTCTAGACTATAAATTTGTCATATTTAGTTTTATATTCATTGACTTACAGTCCTCAAAAGTTGAGATACCAAAACTGAAAGTTTTTAGTTTTTTAGTTTTTTTGTATTCGGTGAAAGTTTTAAAACATGCATATCTAATTCGTTTGAAGTCGGATTGACATGTGGTTTTTTCCAACTTCTAGTTTACAGTTTGTACATGAGTTTAGACTATAATTTTGTCATTTTTGGTTTAACATTCAATGATTTACAGTCCTCCGAAATCGGGATATCAAAACTAAAAATTTTCAACTTTTCAGCTATTTGTTTTTGTATTTTGTATTATGTGAAAATATTAACACAAGTATATCTCATTCGTTTAAATTCGGATTGACATGCGAGTTTTTCCAGAGTGTATTTTAGAGTTTGTACATGATTTTAGACTCTAATTTTGTTAATTGTGGTTTCGTATTCAATAAGTTACAGCCCCCCAAAGTCGGGATATCAATATGAAAATTTTCAAAGTTCAACCCACTAAGTAATAAGTAATTACAAAAATATTCCGGTTTTTTCGGGTTTTCCGGGTCTAAACCCACTTTATCCGGTTCCAACCTACCCACTTTGATGTTTCTGGGTTTTCCGGTTCTAGACCTACTTTACCTGGAACCGAACTGGAACCAGTTCCTATATACCGGTCCGGTTTCCGGTTCTATAAAATCCCGTTAACCGGTTCCGGGTTTTCCGGGTCCGGGTCCATCCGGTCCGAGTTTGGACCCACTTTCATCCCTAACCGGCGCTATATATATATATATATATATATATATATATATATATATATATATATATATATATATATATATATATAGTGAAAGAATCAAATGAGAACACCTGAAAGGTTGAGAACGCAAGAACAAAGTATATTCAATTGTTTGTTCTTTGTTACAGAAATTGAGGACCCGTTACTGACTAAAGTCGAATGATAAGTGATATTATGTCTAAGAGTTTCAAGTATATAGCTTCATTAACATGCACATGGTGGGTAGCTCTTGTATCCATTATCCATTCGATTGATGTCGTTTCGTGAATGGACATGGAAGAAAACATTTAAGGGAGAGAGGCGGGTCGTTGGTTCCTGAAAGACCAACGCCTAGTTCTCGAGTTTAACAAAAGAAAAAAAAAAGAGAAAAGAAAGTCAGGAGAGAAAATAATAGAAAGAAATGAGAAATAAAATTTCCTTTTGTATTCCCGAGTTGGAGAGAAGTGTAAAATAAATTAATCATTTTTATTTGTTTCTCAAATCCTCTTAAATCAGAAGGAAAATTAGGAGAGAAAATGATCATTTTATTTCTCTTAACTTCATTCCTTTAATGAAACGTAAGAAGACAATTTTCTTTTATTTTGTTTTCATTTTCACAAAAAAAAAATTTCGTTAAATTGAACACAAAACTGGGTGCAAGTGCTATGCGTGTTCCGTAGGGTGCAACTAGAAATAATGAGATTTTTTTTTAACAAACAGCCATTTTGAAAAAAAAAATATATGGTTAGTTTCTTTAAAATGAGATTACATAATTATTTAGTTTAATTAATATTCCTAGATTGCCTGATTGTAATGTTAATCACAACTAAATCACATACACTGACACATACATATAATTAAAAACCATCTCGTTAAGTAGTAGTTTTAGACAAAGACGGGCGGCTGGATCAGCTCGGCTTCACTGGGGAAGCCGATAAAAAGTCAAAACCACCTACACAAAACCACTGCCAGTAAATTCAATTAAAGTAATATTATAAATGTAATGATTCTTACCGTGTCTACTTTTCAAAATCATTTTCATGTTCTTTTTTAAGTAAATTACAGAAATGGTACTTGTATTTTGATTTGATTTATAGTTTTGGTTCCTAAATTTACAATTTAATATGTTATATCCTTGTAGTTTATAAATATTACGGTTTTAGTCATTATTTCATATAAATGAATAACTTATTATTTCTTTTTTCTTTTTCTTTTTTCTTTTAACAATTGATTATTATTATTATTATTATATAAAAAATTTATTTGTTCTTTATTTTAATTGAATTTGTATAGATTTCTTATAAAACTATTTTCATTTTTCAAAATTAATTATATAATTATATATATCATATTGTTATTTATTCTTACTTTTATTTATTCATATTTGTTTTTGTAGTTTAAAAATCTTTTAATATTTTTGACGTCTTAATCGAATATACGATTTAATATTTTTTTTTACGTCTTGCTCGGTACAATATACAACGTTTTTTTTTATTTATCTTTTTCTCGAATAAAAAAATTAAAATAGAACCACGGATAACTATTAAACATCAGATATAATAATTTAATGTTATTTTATGTGTTTTTCGTTTACATCATTCGTTTATATCCTTTATTTTTTTTTATTCAGCTTTAAAAGATTTTATTGTTACTTTTTAAACGAATAGTTGATAAAATATAATTGTTATTTTAACAAATAGTTGTTAAAATATAATTATTATTTTGATAGTTAAATTTTTTTTTATTATAACAGTTAAGATTATTCATTTAAAAAGTAACAATAAAACCTCTTAAAACAAAATAAAAAACTAAAACACATAAACGAATGATGTAACGAAAAAGACAAAAAAAAATTATTGTATTTTTATTTATCTATACATACAAAATGGATTTGTTATAAACTATAATAATGATTGTACTTTTATTTATCTTTGATTATTTTCATATTAATATTTTGTTTTAATTTCTATATTGATTAAGCTCATATTAATCTACGATTATTCCTTAACCGATAGGGGTTGTCTTGGTCCCACCTAGTTGATTAATTTTTACATAGAATACGTTAATATTAACAATAAAATATGTAATGTTAATAATATATAAATTAATATAATTAATTATCAGAGACATCAACTATATGAAGATTATAATTATTACATGGTGCATTTGATGGAATATAGGTATCAAGTTGAGCATTATACATTATTTCTCATCTAGTAAAACGTTATGATATGTTGGGACGTCAAAGTGACAAAACTCTATGCGTTGGATACGATTCTTGTAAATCAACATTCATGTGTTCCTTGATCTCAATTTGATTTTTGGCTGGATGGACGAAACGATGTCTAAAAAATATGTTAAATAAATATCTTTACACCACATTGAAATAATGATAAGGTATTTATTGTAAATGTAGTGTAAGTTAAAAGATCATAAATATAAATATAGTTATTAGTTTTGCCTAATACGAAAAATATCATATTTCGTTTTTTTATATTCAAAAAATGAGTAAAAAACATTAAATAAAAAATCCACATATAAATAATTTAGAGAAGAGAGAGGGAGGAAGGAGTTTAAGAAAGTGGTGGTCAATTGCACGTTGATGAAGATAAATGGAAGGAGTGGGAGTTTTATTATCTTTTAATTTTATTAATAACTTGTGAATAAAAAATTAATTAAAATGGTTAATAAGGGCATAACAGTATTTTTAGATCGGACTAAACGCGCAACAAAATGATATAATAGAAACGGTCCAAAAAAGTTATGGACCAAATTCGTACATTACCCCAAATCACAGGGACCATTTATGCAGTTTACTCATATATATATATATATATATATATATATATATATATATATATATATATATATATATATATATATATATATATATATATATAAAAAGTTTAAATATTAATATATAGTAAATTGAAGTAAGAAGGACTCAAAGTAATTTTTTTAAAATAAGAAAGGATATAAACTGAAAATATGTCTTTAACTATAAGGATAAAAATGTTAAAATTATTAAATCTTATGATAAATTTATTGTTTGACGGGGTAGGAAGAAAATCAAGACAACGTTACTCCAACTGAGTTATTTTACCAAAGTCAAAATTGTTTTGATCGAGGTGGTTTTTGACCTATAAATTGGGTGCTAATAGCTTTCCTTCTTTCCCTTCTCTCGTTTTCTTCATCTTCCTCTGCACCATCATATACATACACACATATGACATGTTATGTATGCATCATGGACAGGCATCGCCTCGGCCACATATTCATCTCTATCTTCTTCCCCGTACGGCCCTGACTGTAACGAATAATATCCTGCGGCTCTGATTTCTTGTCGTGTCTTCCTATAGATCACATCATTTTCCACCTTATAATTCGTAGTCATCTGCTAAATTCTCTCTGTAAATCTTCCAACTCGTCGATATCACAAGTAAGTTTGATTTTAAATTTCGACACTCTGTTGGCATATCCGAAACCTAAAATGACAATTTGTATGCTCATATGTTTTTTGTAGATGCCGTAAGATTTCAATTGTTTCTTTGACTGTTTGTGCGATCGTGTTTACCTTGTTTTGTTAGCTTTTTCCGTTTCAATTTTGTGCAGAAAATTGAGAGGTTGAGGCGTTGACGCTTTGTAAAATTATAAATTGTTTTTGTAATGGTTGGAAGGAAGTTGCGATAGGGTTTGGCAGGGTGGAATTCGAGTTTGTGAGTAGAAAACGGATGAAAATCTGTCTGGATTTCAAATCCTAGCTATTACTCGTAACACCTGAAGGGATATGAAGAATTAAATCATGTAAAATTAAGAATAGTAAGACAGTGGTTTTTACGCAAAAACTAGGGCATCTATGAAGCCATGTGTAATTATTGGGTCCTAATCTAAGAGTCTATGTTCCTTTCTAGACCTTCATTTCTTCTGACGTGATCATAGTTTAACTCTTTTATTCTCTTGAATGTTTCCATCCTAGGTAGATGAAGCTCTGAAGTGTGCAACTTGAAAGTGACATTGCTGAACAGTCTAGTTAAGTTCTTGTCAGACTTGAAGGTGAATTGGTGGTATATTTATAGCAAGCTGTAAGTTCCAATCATCATGCCTGAGAAATCTCATCCCAACAACAACGGAAAAGCTGTACAATCCATAGAACCTCACCAATCTGCATGGCTCACACATTGGACAGGAACAAGATTTGAATCAAGCACACATGTTCCTTCAACTCGCCTTATTCGAAAAGAAGAAGATGATCTTGATATGAAGATACACACAAAGGGAGTTGACATAGCATCTGATAGCTGTGGATCTTCAAAAGGGATCAACGACTTGGAATTAGCAATGAGTTTAAAGAAACCAGGTACTCAATCTTTCCCATTTTTCAAACGAGGTCAAGAAAGTGGGAGAAGTTTCATAATGAACGAAGTAGGTCAAGCTCAAGCATTAGGACCTCAAGTTTCTCACATGAAATCAGCAGCTGCTTTGAATATAGGATCTTCATCAAGAGAATGTCATTTTCAACGTGAAGAAGCATCACAAATTCCTTCTGAACAGGTGAAGTATCACATGTTTTTTGGTGAAAGCCAAACAACCCATGGACCAGAAAACATCAGCCAGCTTAAAACCATTTTCGCATCCAAAAACCACTTGCCAAAAACTAATTCAGTAGCCATGGAACAAGAACACAAGATGTCATCTTTTTTAAGACAAGATAATGTATCCCTTTTGAAGACTGACCCTTCTACAAGCAGCAATTCTTCACCTTCTTTAATTGCAGAACAATACAAAAGGATGCAAAAACATATTGGAATGGGATTCTTTCCACATCAAAGTTGTCCAGAAGTGATCAAACCAGGGACAATGCAGTCATTTCAAAATGTTTCACATTTAGAGGGTCTTCACAGTTTTTCCAGGACAACTCACAGTGTGTTAATCACAAAACAAACTGATGTTAAAGTGTATCAAGAAAAGCAGATCTTTAGGGAGTCCATGGTATCAACTCGGCTTAAAGAAGAAACTGTAAGGGAGGTCAACCGCAGCCCTGCATATTTTGCTAATAGTCAACGAGGGGTAAAGCTTCAACTTTTGGAGTCTTCAGATCAAGAATCTCAGGAAAAGATTGAAGATGTTCAAAAAAATGAGTCATCAGCTGATACTGACACCATGGATATGGAATCTTTCAAGGAGAATCATCTTTCTGGTAAGCTTTTTTGAACCACATCCTTTATCCAATTGATAGGATTCTTTTTTCATATCTATTGTTGCTATTGATGTGACATTTTTATTTAAATTTTTGACATCAGTAGTTAACTTACATTTTCTTATCTTTTATTACAGGTGTACAATTCTCCCCACGAACCAAGGTCCATTACTGTACCTTAAACCCTTTTTGGTTTCTTTTTCTTGATTTTTCTCTGATTTTTAGGTGTCCAACTGGGAATAGATTAATTTTAGGTTAAAATATATACTTCCATAGTAGCAATTAATTGGTAAAAGGGTGAAAATTTGATGCATAAATTGGTAAAAAAGTGAAACATTTTAGTAAAGTTTGATGGAGAAAGGAAACATTGTAAGCATAGATTGGTAAAAAAGTGAAACGTTGTAAGCATAAATTGGTAAAAAAAAAAAGTAGAACATTGTTACACTGATAAGCATCTATAAAAAATCTGAAACATTATTGCATAATTAGTAAAAAGATAAAACATTGTTGCATAAATAGTCATTTATAAAATCAAAACATTTTATTCTTATTACAATGTTGCATAAATCCACTGTGAAAAAGTTGCCAACATTGAACTCATTCATTTTTTTTTGTAACATTTCAGGAGATGACAATGGAGTCAAATATTCCCATTTTACCCTTGTCAAAACCAAAAGACACACACAGAAAACGTAAAATGGAACTCCCGGATATTAACCTAGAAATATCCTCTCTCCCAGCTTCATCAAGCTCAACTGAAAAAGAAAAAGAAAAAGAAAAAGAAAAAAGCGACCCATGCACATCAAGAACACAAAGCCTAGACATCAACCTTGGCCACACAACTAACTCAAACTCAAACTCATGTGGCCACACAACTAACCATGGTTCAGAGCCAGGTAGCCGTTGGATCAAACGCCTCAAGCTGACCGGGTCAAGTTTGCTTCCAAAAACTTCACCTGAAAACAAGCTTTTTACAAAAGTAAAAGTGGGCCCACCATCAGAAACTGTGATAGCTGAATCTAGTGATCGTCATAATAATAATAATAATAATAATAATAATAATAAAGAGGTTGTTGGACTTTCGAATGCTTGGATTCAAAGATGGAGTAGTAATCAGGGGCAAAAGAGTCCGGTGGTGGAAAGAATTGAAAAGGGAGACTGTAAAGTGGGGCCTCCGGAGGAAGATGAGAAAAAGCAGTTTCCGAGTATTGCTGCAATGGCGTTGATGGGGAAGGCCATGAGTGGGTTTCAACAGTGTAAGTTTCAGAAAAGGGAATCGTTTATGGTTTGGAATACCAAAGGTTTTGAGTAATATATAGGTTTCATACAGTATGCAAGAAAACGGTAATTTAGGTCTCTTTTTTTTTTTTTTTTTTTTTTTTTTTTTTTTTTTTTGTTGGAGTCGGTTTGTTTGTATCTACTTGATAACTTCATTTTGGTTATGGTAATGTCGGTGTTTTTATGGAATTAAGTTAGCCTACAAACCTTTTAGTGGTTGCTATTGAGGTATTATTAACATAATTATTAGTTTATGCATAAGTGGTTTGGTGGTGACATGTAGGAATATCAAAGAGGTTTTAGATTTAAACCCGGATATTGTGATTTGTGTTTTCCTATTGTGGAGTCTTTTTGCAATGTAATTAGTAGAGTAAGTTGTAGAAATTGTCCATACAAGTTGGTGAAATCCTCACGTTTTGTTGATCTTTGATTTATTTGTATGGACAACACTCTTGGTTTCATTTTATGGAAATTTGGTACTTGGATTGTTAATCTAACAATAGTAAATTACAAAAATAGTCTCTGAATTTTAGTTCAACTTTGCATGTCATTACATGGCCAATCAACTTGGTTACATTTTGTTACACCGTTAAAATTAGGGTATTAAGTACATATAAATCAACAATGTTTTATTTTATAATTAATTTAATATTTTTTAACACTTTGTTTTGTTATTAAATATCACTTAAATTTGTTAATGGTCTAATTTACACTTTTAAGGTTACAAGCTTCTAACCCCAAATCACGAGGTTACTAAAAGTCTCCTTTGTTAATAAATCATTTATTTTCTTGGTCAATCGTAGAAGCCTCTCACACCAACATACCCTTCGTTGCCCCTTTCTTATTCGCCTATGTCAAGAAAAGAGAGATTAAAAGGGACAAAGTGAGCAATTATTATTTTCTAATTCTCATTGTAGAGTGTGTAATTAACACTCATGTTTTATTTTATAATTAGCTAGGTTATAACCTGTGAAAACCACGGTTGATATTTATAGTTGTTATATAGACAAAAAATAAAATAAAATACCAACAAAAAAATATAGCATACCTTTGATTGTAAGAAAACATGAAATATTATGTAAAAGTAAAAAAATAACCATAACAATTTGATCTGCAAAATTGTAGTATTTAATTAAAAATAAAAGTAAAATATAACTATGTTGTGTTAATGAATGATTATTATTATAATAAATGTGTAAGTATATGTAATATAATATCAGGTTAATGAAATTTTGTTAATACCATGCTAAATTCAAAAAACTTATAGAACTATGGTAAATGTTATTCTAAACTGACAATAAACATATATCCTAAACAAAGATCCCAACTATTTTCTGACCATGACTATTTTGCAAATAAACAAACAATTTAGTTTTTCTTTATATCACAAACAATTTTCTAGAAATCTTTCTAACATGCACCATCCATGGAACAACTATTAACAAATACTTTACTTGAAAAGAATAGTTGATTATAAGAATGGTAAACAAAACAATTAATCACAAGTATAGTTTTAATGAGAAACCATCATAAAGGGAATCATTGAGCCAAGGTTTAAGAGACAATGTAAGTACCTTGGTATTATTGGTAAAAAAAATATGTAAGTACCTTGTTATTGTAGGGAAAGAGTAAAGTAAATTGCTTACAGTAATAGAAATAATAAAGTAAATTGCTATTTCCTGCATTTTTCTCATATTATAAACTTGTCATAAAGACAATTTTATATATTATAGGAATGCTAAATTAGGCCAATCACGTCATACTTTTATATAATAGTAATATATACACATTTCACTTATGTATCATAAAGGAAATAATCTTTCAGGTGAAACTATCCTTCGTATGATAAGACTATCTTTTGTTCCGTTCAAGCAGTTAAAATAGTCCCATGTACTATCAGTGAACATTAAAATTATGGAAAAATGGTGAAGTCTGAATATCAAAGTCTTAACACATATTAATTGAAATGCATATACTTTTATATAGTGGTACTATTAATTTTGTTTAATTCTTGGTGCTCTAATGTAAAATAAATATATATCAAAGTTAGTGGGGTGTGACCTATATAAGATTCTCTAATACACGAGGTCCCTTGACCCCAACCTTGTTTTCCTATTTCCATTTGTTCTTTTATCACAGATAAGCACAAGAATGCTATATAGGTTGTTTTCTCACCTGATTTGAACATGGTATATATAATCATCAAAACTAATTTAAGTCTCAGCATTTTGACCGATTTTCGTTTAATATTCATTTAACCTAAATTCTTATTAAAACACATAAACAAAAAATGATCAATGAAAAGCATTAGTATGTGTAGGGCATTGCTTTGATTTTTTCTGAATCATTTGGTTGAAAAAAACAAAAATGATCAATGAAAATCTATATTATTAAGAAAATGTTGTAACAAATATGCAAATCATCAAAAGAAAAAACAAAAACCTTTCAGATTGTTTTAGGAGGACAACTTGTAGACTCTTATTCAAGCATAACTTCAGAAAAACCATGACCATGTACACTTGGACACATCCGTAAATATATGAACACTTCGTCAATACAATAAATTTTAGTACTTATGAAAATTCTGAAAGCTAAATTACAAAAATTTGAAGCAGTCATCGTTATTTTGTTTCAGAAACATACATACACAAAATTTTAGAAGAAAAATCTACGTGAGATTGGTTTTAAAGTCCAGATTTTATCGGAACGAATTATAGACGTAGACTTGAGCAGAATATGCCATGTAGCAAAGTAGAGTTTTAGAAAACTGCCATGCGGCATAATTGGGTTTTGTTTATTAGAGGAGTAGATAGATTCTCAAGAAAAGAGAGATTGAAAGGAACAAGCCCTAATCGAACCATCACAAACCTTGAAACTTTGGGTGTAGATTGTAGCATTTGAGCGAAGCAATTGAATCATGAGGATGCCAACCTAGCACCATTGCAAACATCATATTATCCAGAAGAAGATGACCAATGAATGTAACGGTGAGTTAAAATGGGGAAAAAATGAAGGTATAATGGTCATTTTTCAAAGATTTAACACTTTATAGGCTCATATATAATGGTGTAAGTTGGAAGGACCAAATTTGCATGAAATTAAAACCACAAAGACTTTCCAAGCAAGATAATCTAAAATTGGACCGAACCTGCAAATTTACCAAAATGCATGGACCATTCTATAACTTACTCAAATTTTAAACACAATAAATCTGATTTTAAAATTTTATTACTAGTTAATACACTTTCTTGTATGAATATAAAATTTAAAGACGTGATATGATGGGAAAATAAAATTAGAAGCAAAACTGGAATATTGAAGGCGATACAACTATAAGTAGTCAAGTGCCATGAATATTTCAAGTGCAGTGAATGATTGAGAATTAAGACAATTGGAGGGACAGAAAATGACAAGTTTATAAATTTAGTTGAAGTTTGTGAAACTTGAAAATCTTATATAAAAATAAATTATTCCGTTGCCGGGACTTGAACCCGGGTCTTCCGGGTGAGAGCCGGATATCCTAACCAACTAGACTACAACGGAATTCTGTTTGTAATTTTTTAAATTGTTAAAAGAAGATACTAAAGATTGGATAAAATTAAAGAATATTAAAATCTGTATATATTAATTTTCCGCAAATTATGTTTTTCCGTCAGTTTTTAAAATTTATCTTTCTAGGTACGATAATGTGATTTTCAGGAATTTCAAAATTTTCTTGTGGTATCAATAAATGCAACTATTTGGTGTACTAAAAAAAATGGAACTGTGTTATGAATAATATTAACATCTTCAAATTACAAAGACTTTAGCCAACATCTTATATGTAGATCTAGAATATCTAAAATGACAATATGTAGCCAATTAATATACATCTTAAACCGAATGTTTTAGCTCTGAGGAGTTTTGAAGATAAAAATCCTTTATTGGTCTTTTAATTGACCCCCTAAGGTAAATCGATCAAATTCAAGTTGATTATTCTTTTTTGTTATTAAGTATTTGAATCATGAATAGTTTTTTTTATGACTCATCACTAGGTAAATCAATGAACTTTATACATCTAAAAATATGATTTTTTTTTTTTAAAACAATCAATAAGAATTTAATTTAGATAAATAAGATTTATTGTTTTAGTAACTTCGTATACCCTCATATACAATCAATAAGAATTTTTTATACACCTTATGTTAGGTGTAACTTGTATACTCGAGTCAAAATATTTTACATGTTACTATGGCTTGCACAATTAAATGTTTAAGGCGACCATTAGAACAGGTCCTAAGAATTCAAATACTCAGGACGATGCGGAAAAAGGCCCTTAGGCCTTAACGTGCAACAAATTAAATTACATATTTTTTAAAACGATGATAAACTTTATACCAATAAACATAGAAAATCATTGTATCTTAATGAATAATTACATATCATAACTGTTAACCAACGATCCGTGAAACTCTTCTAGCATTCTTGATAGCAAATTGGTTGAGCAACTCTTCGTAATATATACTATCTAAGATTTCGTTTTTGATAGATATCATTGTCAAACCGCTAAGACTTTCTTGGGTCATTGTGGAGCATAAGTAAGATTTCAATAACTTCAATTTCAAAAAACTTCTTTCAGCAGATGTCACCGTTACTAGAATAGTCAACATTATTCTATATGCAATGCTTGAAGTTCTTTCAAAAACTTCAAAACATCTATAGGGTTACTAAATTCATTGGTTTCCAATGTCTCAAATAATTTCAACTCCGTATAAAGTTCATCGGCATCAATATTCAATCTTTCTTCAAACTTGAGTGTTTTTTCAAGATGATGACAAGACGACTTAAGATATGTATCTTTAGTTTCCCTCAAATTATGTGGAAATAGAAAACCAAATACTTTATCTTCAATTCCCCTCAAATTGGATATTGATGCCGAGGAACTTTATACGAAGTTGAAATTATTTGAGATATTGGAAACCAATGAATTTAACAACCCTATAGATGTTTTGAAGTTTTTGAAAGAATTTGATTATTTCTCAAATGCAAGAATTGCATATAGAATAATGTTGACTATTCCAGTAATGGTGACATCTGTTGAAAGAAGTTTTTCGAAATTGAAGTTATTGACTTACGCTCCACAATGTCCCAAGAAAGACTTAGCGGTTTGACGATGATATCTATCGAGAACGAAATCTTAGATAGTATAGATTACGAAGAGTTGTTCAACCAATTTGCTATCAAGAATACTAGAAGAGCTTCACGGATCGTCAGTTAACTGTTATGATATGTAATTATTCATTAAAATACTATGATTTTGCTATGTTTATTGGTATAAAGTTTATCATCGTTTTAAAAAATATGTAATTTAATTCGTTGCACGTTAAGGCCTAATGGCCATTTTTTCCGTCTCGTCCTGGGCATTTGAATTCTTAGGATCAACCCTGCCCATTAACGTGGCTATCATATTATTTCATAGGGTTCTTGTTATGTGTTGGATGCAATTATATTATATACCGCTATATTTTCTATAATGACATGACAAATCTTTAGACTTAAGTATATGTAGTATGATGGATATTCTTCTTTAACATAATTTCTCTATTTATTTAAACACTATAATCTTATCTCTATTGGCAGACTTCTTTAAATCATCTGCCAACGAGAGATAACTTGATTATTCGAAGTATTAATGTTTCGAATGTCCTTTGTCCTATTTGTAATAATTTTGCTGAATCCATGAATCATGTTTTGTTGGAGCATGATGTAGTTTCTACTATTATGGGGAGAATAGCCTGGTGGTGTGATGTTGATTCTCATCCATTTCCTCGATAGGTGATATGATTCTTTTCCAAAATTTGATCACTTTTTCTTCGGCCAGGAAGAGGTTTTTTGGATATCACTATGTCGACTTCGTGGTTGTGTTTACGGAAGTTAAAAAATGATTGCATTTTCGCGAAGAATAGGCCCCGAATATATAACTTTTTTTTTTAATATTATGTCTTTTTATTTTAGATGGATTGTGCATAAGAAGCAGAAATTTCACATTGATTGGAATTTATGTCTTTAAAATCCTTTTTAGATGTCTCCTTTCTAGGGTCTTTTATAATATTCACTCATCAAAAAAACACCAAAATCTTACATATGTTATCCATCTATCAGATTGATCAATAAGATACCATTACATGAAGTGAAAATGAATAATGAAATCGCCATATTTAAAATCAAAAAATATCATCTTCTCTAAGTAAGTGTTCTTCGTTTGGTTTAAGATTTATCAAGTTTATGTTGAGTTGATTATGTCATTATGTCTATAAATTCAACATATGGTATTAAACTCGACCCTTATATTTTGGAGGTCTTATGCTAAAATCAAATTGAGGCCTTATAAAATTTTTCCTTGTAAGTTCTAATATTGTAGCATTTTTTGAGAAAATTATCTACTATACTTTTTATAATCAATATGTTCAATAAACTCATTCTAAATCAAAATCAAAGCTAAAGAGTTTAATCTCTTTTAAGACATGGTAGATCACAATTAAGGACTTAAAAGATATAGCTTTGAAAGCTTCTAATGGTTGATGCAACTGAACAATCAAGTATATTATGTATACTATATAAGAAACTAGATATGTGTTTATGATTTTTAATAAATTTAGTATTGCATTATATGTATTATGTTCAATTGGTAAAACTTTTGTATCAATTATAGTTTGTTAAATAAAAACCATTAACGTTTGAGATATGACCATTTCGTAATCTCTTTTCAAGATCTTTGCAACTTGCCTTTAGCTTACCAGTATTCAATGATTTTAACTTTTATATTGTGAATAAGAAACCAAAATGTTTTTATACTACTTCTATTGCTCAAACATTTTCTCCAATGAACCAGTAGCTTGATCAGCCATGTATATAAAACAATGAATATTGAATAAATATTGAGCTAAAAGTTCATGTATTAGTGTCGGTGATTAAATATCACTCTTATAAAGGTTTGTTTTTCTTAAAAGTTATTACCGTATATTTATGGCCATTAATCTAATCGGATAATAGCTAACTTGGTCGAATAAAAGTTATTATTTTATTATTTGTCTCAAAAAACACCGTACCAATCCCAAAATCAGACAATTTAAGCCTTTTCAAACTCATGCTTTTGGTAGTCTTAAAAAAAATCAATAAGTGCTCCCACACTACTCATTTCCTTATCAATAGACATCGTTTCATAGTGTAGTTGCATGTTAAGGTTATTTACTTAATCCATGATATGATACCTTAAATATCCAAAGTTCATATTCTAGAGGACATTATCTTTATATCTCTTTCTTCATCAACAATTTTATGTAGAGCTCTTATTATATCAATATCTCGAGTCAAATATGCAAAGTATACATACTTGTTTATATTATTTGTTTAACTACATATATTCACTGTTCAGATTACTTCGATTTTAATTGTCAATTGACATTGAATAGTTAAATTTAAAGTGCATAAATGATAATATATGCAATTGTAATTCGCTCATGACTCTTGTCACTCCAACATAAGTTGTAGTAGTAATAACTGTAAGAAAAATTAGGGTTTGTAGTGAAGATCTGGATACCAACTTGAATCGGGAGAACACTTTCTGAACTGATATTTCTACCCTATGTTTGGGTTGCAAGAAATTCAGCCTAGGATAATCCAAGTGGACACTTACGATTCTAGGCATAAAAATCGTAAGCCAATTTGCTAGAGAGATTCTGTGAGAATTTGATGAAAATAAGAGCTAAATTTCATAAACTCCTTCTGAAGATGAAGAACCGTTTATATATTAAATGAGATTAGGGTTTCATTAGGGTTGGGCCGTCATTAGTTGCTTTGGAAGCAAGTAAGGATAATACGGATTAGGGTTACCAAAACTAACGAGTTTCGTTAGTTTTACTATAATCACCCTTAAGAAGTTGAATTTTCCACTATGCTCCCCAGCCAGGGGCTCCGCCCCTTGGACCTCGCCAGGGGCACTACCCCTTTGGAAACCCTGGACCCAGGGGTGCTGTCCCCCGAACCCAGGGGTGCTGTCCCCCGAACCCTCGACTAGTCGTCGAACCGGCTTCTAATTCGATCTTATACATGTGTGCACTCCGCACAACCCCGTACACATATTAATATAACATCCCAAGACCAGGTATACTCTATAAACCCTCGTTCTATTAGTAATTGTCAAGTTTGGTCGTTATATGAGAAAAGGGTGGTAAATGGTTACGTGGGGCGTACGTGAGTGTATGATTAGCGTACTCATAAGCATGTTTTTGACGCGGAAGCCACCTAGTATGTTGGGTGTGAAAGGTTTTGAGCATTCTAACACTCCTAAGGTGTTCATGTGTAACGCTCGTGTTTTTGGGCTAAGCATTAATATAGTGATGTAATAGTCAGGTCAACCATTGTAACCTATTTTGAAGTAATAAAGATGAATTATTTGAGTAATACGTGAATTATGTGAATTTATGTGCTTATTACTTGTTTATAATGATATAATAAATAAAGGATAAAAATAAGTGTAAAAAATAAAGTGTTATATAATGTCACAACTAAAAATTTTGTGTCTTGGAATCACTACACTCAAGTAAAATGTAGAATCAAAAACTTAAGAGCATGTATGATACTTACTCTATGACAACAAAATTTCAATCCAATACACCATACAAGTACTACAAATAGTCAACAAGCAATTGGAAACCCTAGAAGTTCTTGTTAGGTCCATTTTGGGCTAGGACTTCCTTATTGGACTCATTGGACCAATAAGCTTCCAATTTGACTATCATGGACTTAGAACCTTTAAATGGGCTCTAATTGGATCCACATTCATTTATTTCAACATTTTGGGCCATATTGGACCTAGAATGAAATAAATTAAATATTATGAACCATAATGAACCTAAACTAGCCCAACAAAGTGTAAAAATCATATTATATTTTTTTTGGGCCAAAAATCATCCAAACTAACTATAATATGGGCTTAGGGGCATTAAAGCCCAATGATCTCTGTAACGACCCAATTTTTCACATCCAAAAATTTTGTTTAAAAACGTTACTTCAGAAAATATTAATAACTAAAAACATCGTTTGATCAACCATAACATAAAGTGAACCATGTCTGAAAACCAAAACATACAACTAATCAAAATATCAGAGTATCAATCCCAGGATAGACTCGTAACTGCGGAAACAAGAGAGTGTGTGTGTGTGACGTGCTGCTACCGTGCCGGCTCCTTTCCTCTGGCTGAGGAGGTACCTGAAACCAAAACTGAAAACCGTAAGCACAAAGCTTAGTGAGTTCCCCCATAATACCCCATACCATGCAAACATATAACAACCAATGTTCAGCTAGGAGTTACGGGCCTTGCCCACCCTCGGGAAGATACGGGCCCTGCCCACACTTCGCTATCCGGGAGATACGGGCCTCGCCCACACTTGTGAAGATACGGGCCTTGCCCACACTTCGCTATCTGGGAGATACGGGCCTAGCCCACACTCCAACCTGGAAGAGATACGGGCCCTTCCCACACTCAACCGCTAACCCATAACATACAAGTATCACGTAGACAACCAGTATAAGCAACTCTATCATATTAACACATATATCATACTTGACTAAACCCAGAGATACGGGCTCGACCCACACTCTAGTACTAGCATCTCATCTACACGGGTCAGCCTTGGTGCCTTAGACCCGTTCCTACTGGAAAGGAAACTCACCTCGAAATAGTTGCTGGTCTGTGTGGGGATTGATCACCTACTACTGCTGCTGCTGCTCCGGAAACCCTCCGGCTGCAATTCCCACAACATACTCAATCAAACACTGCTCACTGACCTTTGGGTAAAATGACCATTTTACCCCTGACCACGCCCTAAGTCAAAGTCAGAGTCAACTTTCAGTTGACCCGACTCATCGAGTTGGCTTTCCAACTCGCCGAGTCCCTACCCAAATGACTGCCCTGAATCCCGATCCTACCCGTCAAGTTAGGCGACGACTCGACGGGTTCACCTTCTTAACCAATATTCAAGTCCTTCATCCTACTCGTCGAGTTGTATGAACAACTCGTCGAGTTCATCTTCATCCTGAACACTTATGCTAAGACTCACCGAGTTGTATGAACAACTCGTCGAGTCCATCTTCATCCGAAGAACACTTATGCTGCGACTCGCCGAGTTGTATGAACAACTCGCCGAGTCTGTTCTTGATCTAAGGAGATTGCCTTGAACTCGCCGAGTCAGGGCATTGACTCGCCGAGTACCTCCATAGATGAGTTAAGCTTCCGACTCACTGAGTCACACCCCGTGACTCACTGCTCACTCGACACTTCGAAAAGGGGACAAACTCGGAGACTCGCGAACAGACTCGCCGAGTCATATGAACGACTCGCCGAGTCGTTGCCATGCACCCACTAAATACACGGATTTTCTCGATTCCAGTCCATGCCATTCACAGATCTGGACTTCTAGGACACGAATCACACGTAAAGTTTCCAACTTTACGTGTGGATATTCACCAATATGGATTTTAGGGCTCAAAATGCCTCAAAAGGGTAGATCTAGGGTGAACAAGCAACATGGGGCCATAAAGCTAATAGATCTGAGCTCCTGGAGCTCAATCTTTCCTAGATCTAAGGGCCAATAAGCCTATTACGAAATAATTTGCACATACAAACTTGGGGTTTGGCTCAAGAATGACTTACATGAAGTAATAAGCATAGAAACAGGGGAAAAACGGATTATACCTCAAAGGAACTGCTGAAAGAGTGCAAAGATGCCTGGATTCCTTTCCTTCCTCTTTATCTACTTCCCCTTTTTCCTCAAAACCTTCAAGAACACACACAATAGCCTCAAACTCTTAAGGAACAAGCTTAGAACGAGGGTTGGGAGCTCTGGGGAGAGAATGGGGGCTGGCCTGGGCGGATAAGTCCTTTAAATAGGATGCAAACCCCTGAAACTTAGGGTTTCATCCAACAGCTGTGACTCGCCGAGTCGCCAACTTAAACGTGTCCCGGGTCCCACATCCACTCGGCGAGTCGGACCTATGACTCGCCGAGTCCAAGGCTAAAAGAAAGGAAATACTCAAATAACATTTACGTACCAGGAACCGGGTGCTACAATCTCCTTTTCCTTCCAAATTCTCGGCCCAAAGCCCAAGTCCAAGAGGTAAGGAGTTGACTTAAGCCTTGCCACCTCACTTATACCCCACATATCTCCATGCATGGACCAACATGCATCTAGGATTGTCAACTCAACTCTCTCTCTTCTCTTCTTCTTGATCTCGGCCGAAAGCACCCACACACACACACACACTTTCATCACTTTTTACTTATCAAACATTCTCAAGAACACCTTCACCTCTCTTCACTAAATTTTCGAGAATTAAGGGCATTTCAAGGAGATTTTTCACAAGAATCACCATCCAAGGTAAGGTTATACTTAAATCTATGATCTAGGTTCCTTGATCTATCAAACATCTCTTCTTAACTCATAAGAAATCATGATATTGCATCCTAGAATCACCTCAAGGCCGAGATCTTCATTAAAGTGTGCTAGGGCCGAAAATCACCTCATTTCCTTCCATCTTTTCTCCAAAACCGAAACCACACCCAAAGGTGAGCTTCATACCCCCTATTTTTTGGGTTTTATAAGTTTTGGGGGGGGGGGGGAATACAAGCAAATGTGTAGATCTATGAGTATATGTATGCTTTGTATGATTTCTATGCTTATTTACATGTTTATATGTGATTATGGTGTTGAAACTAGTCAAAAAATCCTTAAAAATCGAGATTTGCATTAGGATGTATGAAACAAGTGTTAAACATATTATTACACACAAATCATTTCTAGAAAAATAACCAAGTTGGTTAACATGAACTCATTGGGCTAAAAATCCCATTTTTGGACTCAAAATGTTAAAAATATAAAGTTAAAGGGCCCAAAATGACAAAATACAAATTCTGATGGATGAAATGAGTCAAAACAGTTTCAATAAGGTATTTTTCTGGAAATATTCTCTTGGAAGGATTAAATGTGAAATTTTTAAACATAATGGGCCAAAAATGAATTTTTCGGCCCAATAAAGCCCAATATGCGAGATTTTCAAATTAGAGGGGCTGAAACTGTGATTTTCTGTAAAACAGGGGACTACTAGTGCTCCAAGTCCATTTCAAGGGTTAAAAATGATTTTCATATTTAAAAAGGACCATAGATGCAAATTTTTTCTATTTTGGGCCAAAAGTGTAAAAACGGCGAAAATAAGGGTTTCAGCCGAGAAAAACTTTATTTGATGGACTAAAACTGTTTTTCAAATAACTTTGAGCTGAAAAATAACTTTTCTACAAGTTTTGATACTAAAGTGTCAAGAAAAATGGTTTGAGGACTAAAATAGAAATTTATTTTATACAAAGGGTTAAATGTGTAAATTATCCAAAAAGAAAGGGGCTGCAATAAAGACACATCCTAATGTTTTAAATAATAAATCTGTCATGAGGAAATACTAGCATCTCGACTATCGGCAAATTATAATACACCTTCAACACCAAAAATCGTTATCAAACGAATTGATTCGGTCTCGAATCAATAATGAATCCGAAATTACTAACACGACGAAACTTCAATACACACGCGGAAAATTCGGGAAGTCAATACACACGTGAGAATACACCAGACGTCGATACACCGTCTTTGGGCCCAAAAGTTTCAAATCATGTTTGTTGGGCCTAGCTAGCCCAATGGCGTGATCTTTAGGCCCGAAGGAAACTCGCTTACATGTAGTTGGGTCTTATATGACCTAATTTCGTGTAAGAGGACTTTTACAGGCTTTGTGTTGTTGGACCCCAAGGGCCTTCTGGTGTTGCTAGTAAAGTCGAGAATTCACCAAATGCGACTTGGGATAAGGGCCCTTCGCATTCATGATAGTTTCGAACGACTTATGGAAAATATCGGGGCTTCGCACCCTCTTTTCCTCCTCGGTCGTGGGGCTACATGAAGTCCGGGTGTTTGGATTAAGTGAATAGTGCGAGCGACGCCTAAGGGATCGTTTGTATGGTTGTAAACTAGTCATTTTCATTAATGTGTGTTTATAACAATTCACAATCCACAATTAATCCAACGTCACCGGGACTCAACGAATACACCTGTCGTAACGATATAACAAGATATAAATTATTTGATGCAAAGTATTAGGAAAACATCGGGTTTTCCTAGGGTTTTCAATTAATACACCTACGAGTTACATACCGAGTTTTACAAATCGTTCTTTTACATTTATAGAAACAAACAAGCATACTTACGGATCTTCACACTTTTTATACTAAGTTCTTTTCAGAAAATATCGGATTTTCTGGTGATTTTCAAAACAATACAAACCACTATATTTCAAACATTACTTATGAACTCACCAACATTTCATATGTTGACATTTTTTCAAAATACTTGTATTCTCAGGTAACAGGTAAATCGAAGGGAAACATGTACTCAGTGATGTCTTGTTGTTTGTTTAACTAGTATTGAACAATCTACTTTTGAGAATGTAATGTTTTGAAACTATGTACTGAATGTAAACGCTACCAGTTGTAATATTCCAATGCTTGGTATTGTATGATGTTATGTTTCATGTATATTCATTGTGATAGTATTCAATTGAGTCACAATAGCCCTCGGACGTTTCTGCCGTCTAGTTCGGGGGTGTGACATATAAACCCAATATCGATAAAGAAAGTTGTATTGGTTGTGACAAGGACTCCGAACATATAAAGAACGCCGAAACCCGAGTTATAACGAAGAAGTTAGGACTTTATAATAATTATTTGGGCTATTATTATGAGTTATATAAGTGCCGTTATAATATCTTTTTAACTACTCGCGGTACGGGGAATCTGATTTAAAGGGCCGCATAGGGTTGTTGGATTTCAGAAGTGCTATATGCCAAAATGGTCCTGCCCTCCGGTATTTTATGTCTGCCCCCTGTTTGTACATGGTGGTTGGAAAATGTTGTTTAAACGCTTATATTATTATAATAATAATAATAATAATAATAATAATAATAATAAGTCACGGTAAATATTAAACCAAAATCTAGTGGTAATAATACTAGGTTTCGTCGAAGGAAATTATTTTTAAGAAGCAAAGCGTTGTCTGAGTTCGGAATCACCACCTTTTCAAGTGAGTGCATAGTTACTTTCATCTTACACATAGATATGACGTATTTAATATAAACTACGTGCTATGTGTGCATATTGTCTGAATACTTGCTGTCTATGCTGATGAAAGATTTTTATACATGTTTTAAATGATTTAAATTGTATATGTATTTTATATCTACAAAAATGTTGGGGTAAAACATGGGTAGATGTAATAGACGATGTGTGATAAAATGATGAGAGACCTCGATGTTGTTGTTGTTGATTCTGTCATCCAGCAAAGTATGGATGACGACCACAGACTCTTCTAGAGAGTCCAGTGGAACGCTAGCAGGCTCTCAACTTGTAGGTGTTTGTGAACGATGTGCTCACTGGTGTACTCCATCCCCCTCATGGTTGCCTTAAGGACATTTATTTCTGAGGAATCCCCTTAGCATTAGTGTCCATCCCGATGTCAATCCTTATTCTAGGTCCCTTATGATAGGTGTTTTAGGGACTTAATGTGAGGATAACGGGAATGAGTAATCGGGTTATTGTTGGCTGATGAAATTAATAAACTTATTTATTGTGGGTTGAAAACCCTATGTGCTCACCAGGCTCCCAAGCCTGACCCACTCAGTTTCTTGTATTACAGGTAGTGGTGCACGATCATAGATATGATGTTCAGGATGAGAGATTACGGATATAGGCCTGTAGATATGAATAAATGTAGTAAGGTTTATATTGTACTGTTTATGTTTTTGATCTGTATAGAACATGACATCCCGAGGTTTTTAATGAAATACATTTCTACGAAAATGCTTTGATAAATCTTTATTATATTTTATTATAGGAAAAAATTCCACAACACTTTTATTTAAAATGTTACTCTGATTTTTAAACAAAGCAGAAACAAAATCGGTCTTTTCTGGCCGTGAAAATGGGGATGTCATAGTTGGTATCAGAGCATTAGTTTATGCGAACTAGGAATTTGTAGGATTTCTAGACTTAAACTTAGAATGCTAAGCGATGATTGTGAGATAAGTGTCTAGTATATTTTAGACACAAGCACTAGTTTATTTTAAGAAAGATGCCTATAATGATTTTATATGCTACATGCTATCATTTGTTCGGATCTATGGTATGTTGCTGACCGAATTTAGAAACCTTATGTATTTAGGATTCTAAACGTACGACTACGACATTAGAACTAGCATATAAACATTTCGGAGAGATAAGGATGATTTAAACGTCTATCCAAAATAAAGATCTAAATTCACCTTATTCGGTGTATAGATCAAAATGGAAAGAACCCGTAGTGAAGCTGGGAATGCGAATGGGAACAGAAATCAACCACCTGTGATTGAACAAATATCGGTTGTGGTAGCCGCTCCTGAGCCAATAACGATGACCGGAGTACAAGAGATGCTCCAAATGATGTTGGATCATCAAGTGGAGGAAACCAGGCGTTTACTCCAACATAATCGAGAGGAAGCTACCATATCGATCGAACAGCCCGAACTGAATGTTGGGCAGCCAAAAGGAGGTAACTACAGTGGGACTGTTGGTCAAGCCAACCCGCCAATATTTCACCGAAACAACCAGGATGGAAGAAATAACGGACGTGGATGCAAGTACAAGGATTTTATGGCATCCAAACCATCGTGTCTATCTAGAAGCCCGACACCAGTGGAAGTCATAAACTGGATCTCCGAGATGGAGACAATGTTTGAGAGTTGCGAGTGTAGCAACAGGCTGAAGACCGCTCTCGCGGTTCCTCTATTAAAATATGGAGTACTGAGCTGGTGGAAGTTACTAGCTGATTCAATGCACAAGGGTGAAGCGAGCAAGATATCTTTGGAGGATTTTCTGGTACAACTGAAGATGCAATACTGCTCTGAACAGGATCTTTTGGAAATAAACAATGAGTTCCAGAATCTGAAGAAGGTAAGAATGAGCGTTACTGAATAAGCTGCAAGTTTTACAGATAAAATGAAGCTTGTTCCATACCTAGTTCCAACCGAACTCTCCAAGGTTAACAATTTTGCCCTCGGATTACCAGCGGACTTTGGTCCAATGGTCAAGCAAGAAACCACTCTAAAAGCCACCATCTGGGCTGCTAAGAATGTGGAGACCCAGATACGAGAAAAGGGTTTGGAGAGAGTGCAGGTTGGAGAGAAAAGGAATTTTGATGGGTCGTCGAATTTCAGCAATAAGAGCATGTTCTCAAAATCTGGTACGAAGAAGTCTGGAGGAGGTGAGGCCAAATGGTGCGACAAATGCTAGAAGAAGCACCAAGGAAAATGTGACAGAGGGGTCACCTATTTCAAGTGTGGAAAGCCCGAGCACTATGCCAACGAGTGCACATTCACTAAGAAAGTCTATTATGAGTGCAACGAGGAAGAACACATTTCGAGGGACTGCGTGAAGAATAAGGAGGCAGGAAGACCCAACATTCCACCGAAGTCGAAGGCAAGAGCCTTCCAGATGAAACTCGAGACTGCAAAGGAGGCAACAGATGTCGCTTCAAGTACCTCACTTGTAAATGGTTTGCCTGCCAATATATTGTTTGATACCGGAGCAAACATCTCCATTGTGTCACATAAGTTCGGTAGGAAACTAGCATTGCCCGTAGAAAAAATTGAAAATGCCATGATTGTAGAAGTTGCCAGTGGCATGTTTGTACCTGTTAGTGACTGTATTAAGAACATAGTCATCGACTTAAATGGAAACGAATTCCACGAAGAGCTATTACCCATAGAGTTGAACGGTTTCAATGTCGTTCTGGGAATGGATTGGCTTAGCACCAATGATGCTGAGATTCTTTGCAGGAAGAATATAGTAAGGGTGAACCCACCCGGTAAAGAGTCATTTATGGTGTACGGGGACAAACGCAGAGTGAATTCTGGAATCATCTCCTTGATGAAAGCTAGTAAATGTTTGTATAAGGGATGTACATTGTATTTGGCATTTGTGATCGATGCTAAGAAAGAAAAGAAGGATGTGTAGAACATACCAATGGTGTGTGATTATCCGGAAGTCTTTCTCGAGGATCTTCCCAGATTACCACCTAATAGACAAGTAGAGTTCTGAATAGACTTGTTACCAGGAACGACACCAATAGCAAAAACATCGTATCGATTAGCACCGACGGAGATGAAGGAGCTTATGACATAACTTCAGGAGTTGCTGGACAATGATTTCATTCGACCTAGTTCATCACCCTGGGGAGCTACAATGTTATTCGTGAAAAAGAAGGACGAAAGCATGAAAATGTGTATAGACTACCGAGAGTTGAACAAGGCAACGGTGAAGAAAAAGTATCAATTGCCAAGCATTGATGAACTATTCGATCAGCTGCAAGGTTCGAGCTATTTCTCAAAGATCGATCTTAGGTCAGGATATCATCACTTGATGGTGAGAGAGCAGGATATTGAGAAAACTGCATTTAGAATACGAACACTACAAGTTCTTGGTTATGTCATTTGGACTAACAAATGCTCCAGTAACATTCATGGATTTGATGAACAGGGATTGTAAGCCATTCCTCGATAAATCTGTGATAGTGTTCATAGATGACATTCTGATCTACTCGAAAATCCAGGAGGAGCATGACATACACTAAGGTTTATCCAAGGATTTTCTTCAATAGCTGCTCCATTGACAGCTTTGACCCACAAAGGAGCTACTTATACATGGGATGAGAAGCACGAAGAAGCATTCGAGAAGCTGAAGAAGAAATTGTGTGAAGCACCGATTCTTTCTCTACCCGATGGAGTTGAAGACTTCACGGTCTATAGTGACGCATCTGGAGTTGGGTTGGGTTGTGTCTTGACCCAAAGAGAGAAGGTGATAGCATATGCATCTCGACAATTGAAGGAGCATGAAAAGAACTACCCCATTCATGATCTGGAGTTGGCAGCGATAGTTTTTTCCTTGAAGATATGGAGGCATTACCTCTATGGTACGAAGTGCAAACTTTTCACTGATCATAAGAGTCTATAGTATCTCTTTAATAAGAAGGAATTGAACATGAGACAACGAGGCTGACTAGAGTTACTCAAGGACTACGACTGTGAGATACTTTACCACCCCGGTAAAGCAAATGTTGTTGCTGATGCTCTCAGTCGGAAATTCAACCTTGAAAGGAAAAGGCCAAGAGTGTTGAGAATAGAAGTTGTCTCGACGATTGTGGAAAGTATCAAGAAATCTCAAAAAGAAGCTTTAGGGAAGGATGACCGAAAGGAAGAACGTTTGGGCAAAATGTTAGTGTTCGGTACAAACAGTCAAGGACTGAAGATATTCCAAGATCGGATTTGGGTACCTAAAACGGGAGGAATAAAAGAACTTTTGATGGAAGAAGCGCACAAGACCATGTACTCAATTCATCCCGGCAACACAAAAATGTACAGGGACCTAAAACCCTACTACTGGTGGCCGACGATGAAGCTCGATGTTGCAAAATATGTGGCCGAGTGTGTAACATGTGCACGATTTAAGGCACAACATAAAAAATTGTATGGGGGTTTTTGTACCCATGGGTAAATGGGAAGACATCACCATGGATTCTGTGACTAAACTGCCCAGGACGAAGAACGGTCACGACATGATTTGGGTAGTTATGACCTGTCAAAGTTTCACGACACTGTGTGACGTAAATAGTGAATTTACGATAGAGGACCTTTTGGCCTTAGTAATATAAACCAAAGTTGTAGTATACGTTAAAACGAGAGTGTGTATAAAAAGAATGTCCAAATCTGACTTCGTATGAGGAAGTTATGAATTTTCTAAGGTTTGACTTAGCAGTCCACAACCCGAAACTCAAATTTTAGATCAAGCGGTTTTTGGCCTATGCGACCTAAATGAGAATTTAAGATCTCATTAATAATGAACTCAACGGTAAAATGACAGATGAAAACAGAGTCCGTATGTAGAAGTTATGAATTTTACGCGGACATTTAACAGTATAATCTCCTCGTACTGTTAAATTTATGATCAGTCGAGAATTAGTCGACAGAGTCAAAATGAAAGTTGTAGATCTTATTTTTACCTGCGTGTGGATATAAAGAACGTCAAAAACGAAGCTCGTATGCGAGAGTTACGGATTTTAGAAGTCGGAAGTGTGTTGTGCGAAAATGGGTGACGTGGCACAATCTTGGCCATTGCTTTCTCCCCAAGTCTTGCCACCAGATGGTGACATGTGGCACCAAGTTCAGCCATATTTCACCCTATAAATAGAACCTCTCTCACCTTCATTTTCTTCACACCTTTCGCATTCTTTCTTTTCTCTTCTCTCTCTCTAAACCTCCCAAAAAACCCCTAAGCCTAAGGGAACTCCCCTAGCGCTAGAAGAAAGCCCTGTAGTGCTCGAAGGCTCCGAGAAGAAGAGCTTTTCGGCTCGGGAACGCTGTTCCAAGCGAAGCCCGGTTTTCAAGAAAACCCATTGTAGGTAAGCTATGCCTACGCTATTTTTAATATAGTTTTTAATTAATTATAGTAATGTTATTAGGACCTTATAATAATTATTTGGGCTATTATTAGAAGTTATATAAGTGTCGTTATAATATCTTTTTAACTACTCGTGGTATGGGGAATCTGGTTTAAAGGGTCGCATAGGGTTGTTGGACTTCAGAAGTGTTATATGCCAAAATGCTCCTGTCATCCGGTGTTTTATATTTGACCCCTGTCTGTCTGTACACAGTGGTTGGAAAATATTGTTTAATCGCTTATATAATAATAATAATAATAATAATAATAATAATAATAATAATAATAATAATAATAATAATAATAATTAGTCACGGTAAATATTAGACTAAAATTTAGTGGTAATAATACTAAGTTTCATCTAAGGAAATTATTTTTAAAAAGCGAAGCGCTGTCTGAATTCGGAATCACCACCTTTTCAGGTGAGTGCATAGTTACTTTCAACTTACACATAGATATGAAGTATTTAATATAAACTACGTGCTATGTGTGCATATTGTTTGAATACTTTCCGTCTATGCCGATGAAAGATTTTTATACATGTTTTAAATGATTTAAATTGTATATGTATTTTATATCTACAAAAATGTTGGGGTAAAACATGGGTAGATGTAATAGACGATGTGTGATAAAATGATGAGAGACCTCGATGTTGTTGTTGTTGTTGATTCTGTCATCCAGCAAAGTATGGATGACGACCACAGACTCTTCTAGGGAGTCCAGTGGAACGCTAGCAGGCTCTCAACCTGTAGGTGTTTGTGAACGATGTGCTCACCGGTGTACTCCATCTCCCTCATGGTTGCCTTAAGGACATTTATTGCTGAGGAATACCCTTAGCATTAGTATCCATCTTGATGTTAATCCTTATTCTAGGTCCGTTATGATAGGTGTTTTAGGGACGCAATGTGAGGATAACGGGAACGGGTTATCGGGTTATTGTTGGTTGATGAAATTAATAAACTTATTTATTGTGGGTTGAAAACCCTATGTGCTCACCAAGCTCCCAAACCTGACCCACTCAGTTTATTGTATTAAAGTTAGTGGCACACGAGCATAGATATGATGTTTGGGATGAGAGATTACGGATATAAGCCTGTAGATATGAATAAATGTAGTAAGGCTTATATTGTACTGTTTATGCTTTTGATCTGTTTAGAACATGGCATCTCGAGGTTTTTATGAAATAGATTTCTACAGAAATGCTTTGATAAATATTTTTATCATATTTTATTATGAGAACAAATTCCGCAACACTTTTATTTAAAATGTTACTCTGATTTTTAAACAAAGCATAAACAAAATCGGTCTTTTCTAGCCGTGAAAATGGGGATGCCATATCATGCAACCCTAAATACCTTGGATCTATGTTTTGAATATTATACATGCAAACTTGAAGTTTCCAAGGTATTACCCTAACTAGCATACAAAACTATGATACATATAAAACAAGTTAGGAAACATACCTTTTGTTGTGACTTATTGCTTGGAGCTTTAAGAGCTTAGCACCAATAATGTGAATGCCTCATGTGGAATCACAAATCACCACTAACACTTTGGAACTTGGAAGAGGACTCTCTCCAGCTCAAAAATCGGCCAGACTCTTGTGTATACTCTAGGGTGCCGTTTCTTGAACCAAAGGGCTTGTTATATAGTGTGCTCATTAGGGTTACACCATGTAACTCATGACTTCCCACATTCCTTATGATACATGGGTTTTAACCTCCATGGAGCATCCATGGGTCACCACATGGGTTAAGCCCATCATAAGGAATCATGGATCATTATCCCACATTATAAGAATGAATGATTTACACAATCAATCCCTATATATTTAATTAGTCTCTTTTGACCACAAAATTAATTCCAAATTAATTATTAATCAATACTAATTAAATAATATGATTTCATATTAATATATTATAACTAATAATATATTAATAAATCATACATATCCTCTTTTCAAAGTTTCCGGTGAAGTGCAACCCAAATGGACCATGCTAAATTGGGTCAAGTACATACCAACTATAGTTATGAACTTAGACACCTTATCCAACAGTCTCCCACTTGGATAAGTTATGTGTATAAAAATGTACTAGTTTTAATCCTAATTTTAAGATATAATTTAAACACACAAAGGCAGTGGACCTGTCAATTGCTGGTATAGCTGTATAAGTAGGGTGTCGAACACTGGGAACGGTAATTAAACTAATAACTAGAATTAACTAAACATGTAATGAGAGTAAAAGGTTTTCTCTAGTTTTACAAGACTAGAAACTTAACAAACTAACTAACATACAAATTAAGTAACTGAAAGCTAAAACAAGTAAAAACCAACTAAATTCAATAATAAAAAGGCTTCTGTTTAGGTTCAATTCCTTTACTCCTATGGTTGATTTTATGGCTAGTGGAATGGATTAATTGTTATTGGCTACCGATTAATGTGATTAGATTCACATCTGTTATTACCAATCCTTAGAAAACAAATTAATTTAAGCATTGATCAATTGATTAAACTAATGAATTTCCTAGTTTATTTATTCGGGCTAAATAAGACTTGTAATTAGCTCATCAAATTAATAATTCAATTAACCTCTTGTTGATGGTTTATCACACAAGCTCACACATTAATTACCCATTTTCTAGTTAACCGTAGTTTCACATTCGCTATTCCTAGGCACATAATAATGTTTTCACATGAGGTAAGCAATTAAGAAATGTTCATGCAGCTTAGTTACTTGTCAATTAACAGAAAATAGTTATGGTTAATGCATAAGGTTCTTTAACAAGCTTAATAAAACATAATTCACCAATAAACAATTAATCTATCCATAAATCAATCCGTAGTTGTAAATTTATCTAACCTAAACAGAAACTATAAGGTTTTAGTTCATAATTACTGTAAAAGACAACTCAAAATCGAAGTTTAACAATTCACACATGGTTCAATTAAAGAATAAAGTAAAGAGTAAAACTTGTGTTGCCTTAAATCTCCTTAGAATTGAAGATTAGGGTTTCTCTCACGATTTCCAGAGCTTCAGCTGCCTTCTTAGTCTCAAAATACTTCCCCAAGGATTCCAAAGAATGTTTGAATTCGGGAATTTGGATTCTATTTATAGATTTCAGAAAACACGGTCGACTCATTGAGTAGGTAACCGAATCGCCAAGTCCCCTTTGTAGAATCTATGTACAACAAGGATTTTGTGTTTGCTTCGCGAACATTCGTGGGTACTCGTCGAGCAGACGTTCAGACTCACCGAGTCCTTCAGGATTTTTGCTCTTTTTCTTCTTACTTCAATTCCCGAGCTTCCGATTGTATCTCCTGCTTCCTTTTGCTTCCGAGCACATCTTTTGGACTGAAAATGCAATTTGGACATAATTAAGTACCTTTTGTCCATAAATTGCAATAAATTAGCCAACAAATAATAAAAATCTATACTAAATATATAGCTAAATATGCACATATCAAAATACCCCACACTTGACTTTTGTTTGCCCCCAAGCAAAACTAAATTTTAGCATACTAATATCGCATAAGACAATCCCAATTGAACCTAACCATTATGCCAAGACCAAAACACATGCATTTGTGTCTAAAATTTTTCCTAAGGACCCCCCTCAATTATAAATACTCACAATCCTCATAAACACTCACCCATTTCTTTTGAACAATGCTCATTTTATGCATCCCTCCGAATCCATCCGTAGAAAACTTCCTAACCTCAAGGTATTTTTGATTGAGCAACCCAAGCATACATAATCTAGACAATTACAACTTTTTGATACCACTATGGAACTTTTGGAATTCTTCACTTCTTTGATAATTTGATCTTTAATCTCTTTGAATTCCACACCTTTATGATTTTTGGTATCTTCACTTTTTGAATCTTCAGAATTTTGATCTTTTGATATTCACTTTGACTACTTCAAAATTCTTACAATTTTTTTCTTGTAATTCTCTTTTTTTTTCATATAATACCTACATGCTTATGTAGGGGCGCTCAACTTCAACCCTTATTGGTTAAAGTATTAGTTTTTCTGGATACATTTCTAGTACACGATGCTAAACATATTGCATCCCTCAAACTAAGTGAGGTCGTGTTTTGGTCTCAAGATTTCACTAGAATAAAGGAGGCCACAAATGCACTATAACGTGTATAGGCTTAACTAAACATTTGGGTCTTCATGCAATCATCAAACATAACACTAGCATGGAATCCTAATTGTTTTTACCAAATTTTCTAAATTAATCCTAGAAATTTTAATGCAAAAATTTCCAAATTATACCTAAATTAGGATTCTAATGTAACTAATATAATCAACCCCTTACCCCACACTTAATTTATGCAATGTCCCTATTACATGTTATGCATAAAAAGGAAAATGACAAAATAAAGAGGGAATTGGAACAAACTCCCATGGGATAGTAGTGGCAAGGTCGATATTTCTTCTTTCAAAGCTCCATCTTTAATTGACTTTAGACATGGGAACAACTCATCCATATCTTGGGTGTCGAATCTCATGCGGAAAAGCTACAAATATGCAGGAAAACAGTCTAAAAAATCTTCACGAATTAGTCTTCAAAGAATATGAGTAAAGCCCGTATCAATTGTGGTCAAATCATAAGCTTGAGAATGGAATATTGAGCGACTCGTCGAGTCAGTATGATAACTCGCCGAGGAGTAGCGTATCTGGCAGAAAAGTCGCAAAATTGATCACGGACTCGCCGAGTCCAGGGTGTGCACTCGGCGAGTACAACGCTGAGTGGAAAAAATAGTTTTCTGCCTTGAATCCGTTTCTGAGGTGTTTGGCAATTGAAAATTAGTATTCCTCCTTCATTTTAATTCAATAAATAACACTCTTTAACCCTTTCACTACCAGAATCGATCTTAAACTCAAAACCTCCATGTCCTCGTTTAGACTCGACTCTCATTCGATTAGCTTTAACTCTAGACTTTTGCATGCATCCTAAGCTTCAAACTGAAAAGATAAACACAACCACTAGTGATAGATAAAAGAAATTCCTACTTAAACCTAGTTACTAGAAGTTCAAAAACCACACAAAACACAAAAACAAATAAAAGTAGTCTTTAAACAACCAAATAAATAAAAACCACAAGACATCAATCTTCATCATCCTCTTCTTCATTTTCCCCAGCTCCACTACCACTAGCTTGATTCCTCCTTTGATTCACCCTTTCTTCTGAACTTGGAACATAAAAATATTCGGGTATGGGTCTTGGCGCAATATTCATTTATTCAAACAAGTAAACAAATGACCCATTGTGGTAGTACATGCTCCGTCCAAGATCATCCTAGTATCTCCTTTGCTCCACATTATACCAGTCCATAGGCAGCTCCTCTTCCACTAGAATGACCAGTGGGTCTTCTTGGACATGATCCCTTCGCTGCCTCACCCTCCTTCCCGGCTCCTCAGGTACCAACACCTCATCGTCATTTGGAATTCCAATATGCCCCCACTATAATCCTCTATTATTCTCGCCCTCCTAAATAATGTGGTGCTAAAAGGAGGAGTAGGAATCATTGTCAATACCCTTTCCGCCCCTTGCTCCAAAATCCTATATGTCCTAGCCAACCTTGTAACAAACATTCCACCGTTAATTTTGGAGGTAATCCACTCTTTAACCGCCCCTCCGCTAAATATTTTGTCAAAAAATATGGAAAATTGTAAAAAATATTGGGGGTAATGATGCTCCACATGTAAAAGATACCGAGGGTGGGGACCTTATCATCGTCCTTTCGCATGTTGATGGTGCTTGCGATAAGACGGTGAATCAAACGATGGATGGTGGAACGGATGCTTCCCTCTTGAGTAGAGGAAGGAATATAGATCCGGTTGGCAATAGTATTCCACCAGTTAGAAGCAATCACCTCTTCGGGCAACTCTTTGTGGCAGTGTTCAAGAAAAGACTCAAAATTTTCGGACATGATTACATGTTGATCATAGATCCCTAGTCTCCATGCAAGCTCCGCTATGCTGCATTGGCGCAATTCCCCTCCAAGACAAAAGGTAATAATACCTGGATTATAGTAATCATTACCACCTTGGAAGGAGATGGTAGAGAAGAATTCCCGACATAATTCTTAGTACACGGGTTCTTGAATTTTAAATAACTAGCTCCACCCATCACAAATTATTGTCACCCCATTGTGTTGAAAGGACTTGACTGAATATGCAGCTAATTCCTCCTCCAACCCCGCTTGTCCAATCCAATGCCAATCTATCTCGTTGGGAACATAAATCTCCTTGCGCTTAATTGCTTTTAGCTTGTTTCTAGCACGGGCTAGTGAGGATTTGGAAGTGATTTTTGGGAAGTCTAGCCATGAGATGTCCCCATGACCACCTCCTCTCAAGCTCTAACCACGCCTCGACATGTTTTCTGCAAAGCAAAACCCAGAACACAACAAAGAAAACACAGAAAAAATAAAATTGTAAAGATTTTGGGCAACTGAAACATGGAATCGTCAAGCGGCTGGTGGCTGCACTTGTGAATGTGTTTTACCAATTAGGGTTAAACCCCCTATTTTACAAAATGTGAAAATTATTTTTTTCGAGTAAATACGTGGACTCGCCAAGTAGGGATTCCTACTCACCGAATAGATACGCGAATCCATGATTTTTCGGGATTTTTCAAATGGATTCGCCGAGTAGAGGAGTGGACTCGACAAGTTGTTCATTCTGTTTGAAATTTTATTTGAGTTCATTAATTTTATGCCACCATACCCCACACTTGAGCATTGCTTGCCCTCAAGCAATCATTTTAATCACAAAAGAAGATTGATAAAAGCAAATCCTAAAAAAAACGAAAATAAAATGAAAAAGAAGGGTAAAAAGAAAGCAAACTCTAAATTCAGGTTGCCTCCTGGAAGCGCTTCTTTTTGAGGAGTCGTTAGCTGGACTCTTTCCCGCTTTACGTTTCAGTGCTTTCTTCCAAATGCATCCCTTCTTCAAGTCCTTCATCTTTTGGGATTCCTTCTTCATATTTCTTCACCCTATGCCCATTAACCTTGAAAGGGGTTCCATCTTTTGAGATAAGCTCAATGGCTACATGTGGGAAAACTTGTTTAACCATAAAGGCCCATCCCACCTTGTCTTTAGCTTGCCCGGGAAAAGCTTTAATCTTGAATTAAAGAGTAACACCTTTTGTCCTTCATGAAAGTCCTTATTACCCTTTAGTCTTTTGTCATGCCAATTCTTAGTCTTCTCTTTGTAAATCAAGGAATTTGTGTAGGCTTCATTTCTAAGTTCTTCAAGGGCATTCATTTGCATTAACCGGTTGGTATGAAGTTTAGCCAACTCAAAATTACACATCTTTAAAGCCCAATATGCTTTATGCTCTATTTCAAGCAGAAAATGACAATTCTTCCCATAAACTAACTTATATGGTGTAGTACCAATAGGCGTTTTGAAAGTTGTTCGAAACGCCTAAAGTGCATCATCAAGTTTATCCGACCACTCCTTTTGATTTCCTACAACCGATCTCTCCAAAATCCTTTTTAATGCCCGATTTGTCACTTCAGTTTGTCCACTTGTTTGTGGATAATAGGATGTCGAGAACCTATGGTGTACCCCATATCGTTTCAACACTTTAGCTAATTGATCATTTGCAAAGCGAGTGCCCCCGTCACTAATAAGAGCTTTAAGAACTCCAAACTTTGTAGATAACTTTTTGAGAAATCGCACCACCACTCGAGCATCATTAGTAGGTAATGCTTGTACCTCCGCCCATTTAGATACGTAGTCGACTGCCACTAAGATATATTTATTCCCTTTTTAGATTGGGAAAGGTCACTTAAAGTCAATCCCCCAAACATCAAATATGTCACAAACTTGAATATTATGTTGGAGCATCTCATTTCGGGATGATATGTTCCCCGCTCGTTGGCATGAATCACATTCTTTGACATATTGGGCAACATCTTTAAAAATTATAGGCCAATAGAACCCAATATAAAAAAAATTTATCCGTATAATGTGCTCCATGATTTCCCCCAGTAGGCCTGCTATGGCAATGTTCCAAGATTTCCCGACTTAACACATCTCTGTATCATCTCGTCTGCGCAGCTTCGGAAAAGGTATGGCTCGTCCCAAAAGTAGTACTTGATTTCTGAAAAGAATTTCTTCTTTTGTTGGTGGGTTAAGTCTTTTGGAATGTATTCAGTTTCTAAGTAATTAGCTATATCTGCAAACCATGGCACCTCTCCTGCTATTACCAAAAGATACTAATCGGGAAAATCATCTCCAATCTCGTGTTCTTCCAATTCCTCTAAATGCGGGTTCTCTAATCTTGATAAATGGTCGGCAGCTACGCTCTCCATTACCTTTTTATCTCTTACTTCAATATAAAATTCTTGTAAAAGTAGGACCCAATGTATCAATCTAGGCTTAGAATCTTGTTTAGCAAAAAGATACTTAAGGGCAGAATGGTCGGTAAAAATTATTGTCTTGAATAATACCAAATATGGTCGGAATTTATCAAAAGCATATAGCACCACAAGCAGCTCCTTCTTGGTAGTAGTGTAGTTCTCTTGAGTTGGGTTCAAAGTTTTGCTTGCATAGTAAATAGGTTGAAAATTTTTATCAACCCTTTGCCCTTATACAACTCCCACCGCATATTCACTAGCATCAAACATCAGCTCGAAAGGAAGATTCCAATTTGGGGCTATCATGATAGGAGTAGTGGTCAATATTTCCTTTAATAAATGAAATTCTTCATGACATTATTTAGAGAAATCGAATGGAGCGCCCTTCAAGAGTAGTTGAGTCAAAGGCCTAGTGATCTTTGAGAAGTCTTTAATGAAGCGACGATAAAATCCTGCATGGCCAAGAAAACTCCTTACCCCTTTTACATTTGTTGGTGGGGCTAACTTAGCTAGTGTGTCCACTTTTGCTCTATCCATTTCCTTGAAACTTTGTGTCCCAACACAATTCCTTTTTTTTACCATGAAGTGGCACTTTTCCCAATTGAGGACAAGGTTGGTCTTCTCACATCTAGCTAGCATCAAATCCAAATTGGATAAACAATCTTCAAAAGATGACCCGAAAACCGAGAATTCATCCACAAAGACCTCCATAAATTTCTCGATCATTTCGTGAAAGATGGCCATCATGCACCTTTGGAAAGTAGTCGGTGCATTACATAACCCAAAAGGCATGCATCTATATGTGAATGTTCCACTTGGGCATGTAAAGTGGTCTTCTCTTGGTCTTGTAGGTCGATTGGAATTTGAAAATACCCCGAAAAGCCATCGAGAAAATAATAATATAGATGACCAGAGAGCCTTTCTAGCATTTGATCGATAAATGGCAACTGAAAGTGATCCGTGCATGTAGCATCATTTAGTTTTTTGTAGTCGATGCAAACACGCCACCTGGTTACGGTTCTTGTTGGAATTAACTTGGTGTCTTCATTGGTAACCACCGTCATTTCTCCTTTCTTCGGTACCACTTGCACCGGACTTACCCATGGACTATCGGAGATTGAGTAAATGATCCCAACATCTAGTAGTTTAACCACCTCCTTTTTCACAACTTCTTGCATGTTTGGGTTAGTCTTCTTTTGTGTTGAACTACAGAGTTAGCTCCATCTTCTAAGTTAATCTTATGAGAACAATAAGCTGGACGAATCCCCTTGATATCAGTTATCTTCCATGCTATGGCACCTTGCCTCTTCTTTAGTACTCCCACAAGGCTTTCTTTTTCATGTTTGGCTAGATCAGTAGCTATAATTACTGGTTTTGTTGGCCATCTTCAATAAATGCATACTCCAAGTGATCCGATAGAGCTTTAAGGTCAGTTTCCGTGTTCTGAATGATGAACATGTCGAGTCCACTGAGGGGAATCGTCGAGTCCTAGGTTAAATTCGCGACTGATCGGGTTTCTTCAAATGGACTCGTCGATTCGGTAGATGCTACTCAGCGATTCGAGATTTTTGCACTTCTGATTAGATCATTATATTCAGCTTCCTCAAGTATTCTCTCTATCCCCATCACGTCTCTTTCATCATCAAATTATTCTTCAAAGGTGATGTTAGACTTGTTTGGCTCATCTTCTTTCCATTCCTCCATTAACTCTTCCAACATATCAACAGAGAATGGTGTGTCATCACTATTCCTTACATGCTTCATGGCTCGATCAACTCCAAACGTAACTGATTCGTCTCCCACCTGAAGAGTAAGTTTGTAATCTCGCATGTCAACTATAGCACTCGCGGTGTTGAGGAAAGGTCTTCCAAGTATGATCGGGACTTGAGGGTCAGCTTCCATGTCTAGTGCTACAAAGTTCGCGGGGAACATGAACTTATCAACTTTCACCAATAGATCTTCGCATATTCCCCTTGGGAATGTGACCATTTTATTTGCTAAGTGAATTGCCATTCGAATTGGCCTTGGCTCTGAAAGATCTAATTTCTTGAAGAATGAGTACGACATGAGATTTACACTTGCCCCCGAATTAGCCAATGCATAAATAGTAGCTAAGTTTCTGAATTGACAAGGCAAGGTTAAGCTTCCTGGATCACCCTTCTTCTCAGGTAATTTGTTCAACATGGTAGCTGAACAATTCTCATTTAGGACCAAGGTTCTAAATGGCGTGAGGCGTGGCGTGGCGGCAAGGTCAAGCCTCAAGCTTAACAAGCCATGGCGAGCCATGGCGTTTTTCAAGGCGTGATGTAAGGCGGTGATTTTGTATTAATTTAAAATTATATTACCACATAAATATAAATTTATATTAAATATAACTACTTTTTATAAGTGTTAGATCAATAACTAGTAACAAAAGTTTAACGAAAACCACAATACATGTATCTCCGATTAGAAAAGACATAACAAAGAGCAAAAAACTGTGTCTCAAGCGAAAAAACATGCGCCATAACACGCCATAACGCGCCATGGCGCGCCATATCACGCCTTGCCACGCGCCATGCCTAACAGCAACGTTATGAGGCTTTTCGTAACGGCGGAGCCACGCCTCACGCCATGGCGCGCCTTGGCGCGCGCCATGGCGCGCCTTTTAGAACACTGTTTAGGACCACTTTCTTCACTTCTTCCATCTTCTTTCTATTAGTTAGAAGCTCCTTGAGGAATTTGGTATATTTAGTCATTTGTGCAACCGCCTCGAAGAATGGCATATTAATTTGGAGAGCCTTTTATGTGTTCCAGAAACTTTTGGTAGTCAACATCATTCTTTTCTTGTCTAGCTCGAGCTAGAAATTGCAGTGGAGGCTGATATGGATTAACAAGAGGCTTGTTTTCTATTCAGGTGGGGGACTCGTCGAGTCCATAACTTCGACTCGACGATTCGGATCGGGAAATTTTGATTCTTCATTTTCTGCTTCTTCCTCTTGCGCCAATTTAGGATCTTCTTTCTGAATAGAGGTCAGAGGAGTTATAATTTTCCTACTCCTAGTTGTCACGATATTTATATGTGCGACTTTTGGGTTACTTTCGGTATTACTAGGAAGTCCACCTGGTCGTCTCTCGTTCACTTGTTATGCAAGTTGGCCCAACTACTTTTCTATGTTGAGAATAGATGCTTGTTGATTCCTAAGCAGAGCTTGTTCATCTTTCATCATAATTTGGTGTTCTCTCAACATGTTTTGTTGATCTTTTATCGCAGCATCGGTATCATTATGCGTTTTCTCGGACATGGCTACGAATCTTGTAAGCATGTCTTCAAAGTCTGATTTATTTTCATGCATCGGTTCCTCCTTTTGATAAAAGCCTCTTTCTTTTTGCTTATACTTTCATCCCTTGTCTTTTTGTACTCATCATATGGTATTCATTCTTTCTTGGGTTTTCGCCAATTGTCATCATACCTATCACCACTTGAATAGCACACTTGGACTTTCCGGTTCCCGTTCTCGTCAAGGTCACAATCTTTAATAAGGTGATGCCCTCTACAGTTTTCACATCCCACTCTAATGGCATGGATGGATTGGTCCATCTTAGTCATTCTTCGGTCCATGCTTTACAATTTTTCCATCATTGCTGCCATGTCATCAGTAATAGAATTCACCACCCCTCGAGTTAAGTCATTCCTTGGATTATGATATTCTCTAGAGTTCTTAGAGAATTATCCAGTTAGCTCTTTTATCACCGGGGGTGGCTTCTTTGTGTGAGGTCCTTGCGAATCAAGGAGCTGCCTAGTTGTTACATTTACTCCATCATAGAAAATAGAGACTTCTTGTTGACTGTTTAGATCATGGTGTGGGCATTTCCTTAGTAAGCCTTTGTATCTTTCTCATGCCTCATAATGTGACTCTCTAGCTTGTTGTTCAAAATTGGCTATGGCCTTCTTCAACTTGGCTATCTTTGAGGGAGGGAAAAATTGGTCTATAAATTCTACTTTCATTTTAGCCCAAGTAGTGATGGATCCCGGAGGGAGTGATTTCAGCCAATCTTTCGCGCCCTCCTTAAATGTGACTGGTAGCATACAAAGTAAAATAGTGTCGCGAGGTACATTAGGAACATTGAAGTAGTCGGCTACGTCGTTGACCTCGTATAGATGCTTGTATACGTCTTCGTGATCCTTCCCGTAGAATGGGATCTCCTTAAGTTGAGCAAGTATGTGGCCTTTAAGTTCAAAGGTGGCAGTTGCAGGAATTGCGGGTTTCACAAGTCCTGGGCCGGTATCGTCACGTATCCTTTTCTTCCATTCACCCATGGGAACTTTATCGATGTTAGACATGGTGTTAGCGAGTTCGCATTCAAAGTCGCTTTCTTCTTCGGACTCGGAATCAGAATCGGTTTCTTTTTTAATTGGATTTTCTTCAAAATGCTCTAACTTGCTTTCCTCGCTCTTTTGACTGTTGGTTTCACCTGTTTTCTTGCTTTTCTTCTTCCCAAAGACCGACTTAAGGTCTTTGAAAGGTGATTTCTGTGATGGGTTAGTGTCTACTACGGCCTTGTCTTTGTTCTTTCTAAGAGCGGATTCTGGATCTTCGTATGGAGGAACTAGGGGTGTGTTGGATCCTCGGGTCATGTAATACCTAAAATCAAAACAAGAAACACGCGTAAAAAGAAGAAAAATGAAATAAAAGACGAAACTAAAAAATTGCCTTGGACTCGTCGAGTAGCTTCGACTGCACTCGGCGAGTTCAAGGTTAAAATAGAAAAAAATATATATAAAAAAAATTCTAAAAAGAGAAAAACTTAAAACTTAAACTAAGAACTAAATTACTAAAGCAGTAACTTTGTGCAAGATAGATCTCACACAAAGGATCGATAACACTAGTAATTAGAATTAGTTTTTGAACTGTTCCCCGACAACGGCGCCAAAAGCTTGATGTGTATAAAAATGTACTAGTTTTAATCCTACTTTTAAGATATAATTTAAACACACAAAGGCAGTGGACCTGTTAATTGGTGGTATAGTTGTATAAGTAGGGTGTTGAACACAGGTAACGGTAATTAAACTAATAACTAGAATTAACTAAACAAGTAATGAGAGTAAAAGGTTTTCTCTAGTTTTCAAGACTAGAAACTTAACAAACTAACTAAGGGTGTGTTTGAAAGCCGTCTGACTGGGTTAAGTCAGCAAATTGGGTTGACTCGGTCAAACATTCTTTGTTTGATTTGTGGCTTTCTCAGTAAGATATCTATCTCAAATTGCTTACCGGGTCAGCCTAATACACATCGCTGACTGGGAAATAAGACACTTCTATCCCTCCCTCTTTATTCTTCTATCTCTCGTTCCATCATGACCTAAAAACACAAAGAGCGCATGTGACGACCCAATTTTCACGTCTAAAAATTTCATGTTCGATTAAGTGATTTGCAAAACATTTGTAACAAAATATCATCCGATCATATCATTAAATAAATACATGTCTCGTATCTGAAAACCGAATCGTAAAAACATAATAATGTCAGAGTACAAATCCCAGAATAACTCATAATGCGGAAAACAAGAGTGTGTGTATGATGTGCCGCTACCGCGCCAGCTCCTTCCCCTTCGCTGAAGAGGTACCTGAAACCAAAACTGTAAACTGTAAGCATGAAGCTTAGTGATTTCCCCCATCGTACCACATTCTATACAATCACATAGCATACATACTGCTGGGCAATTCTGGGGTGCCCAACCTGATGGATTTCGAGCAAAACATCAATTCTATGGTGTTCATGCAACCCTAATTGCTTGGATCTAGTTTTTCTACTTTGAACATGCAATAAACCTCCAAGACTTATAAAACCTAGATCTAGCATTCAATTAATCAAATCAACATATAAACTAGGGTTTAGATCTTACCTTGACTGTTATATAGCAATAACAATCAATCCTTGGCTTCAGAAAGCTTAGTGCCTCAAGTGTTGCACCTCTAATGGAGTCACAAACACCACTAAGCAATTAGATGAAGAAGGAGGAGAGAGGAGGCAACCAAAATCGTCCAGAAACCCTAATCCAAGAGTTGGTCACGTTTTTGGGGCTAAGGGCTCTTTAAATAGGTAGGTAATTAGGGTTATCTAACAAGGAAACCCTAATTTGATTGCTTAAGCCCTAAGCAGCCCATGGACCCCTTCTGGAACATACCTTGGACGATTTCTAATGGACTTCCCCATAGAATTCATCCAACCTATATTCCAAGGTGATCCATAGCCCAATTGCAATTATCTTATAATTACAATTCCAGTCCCCTAAGTTTAATTAATCTCTTTTAGCCACAAAATTAATTCTTGATTAATTCTTGACTAATATTAATTAAACAATATGATTTCTCCTTTAATATATTATTCTCATAATATATTAATAAATCATAATTAAACCTTTCTCTCCTTAATTCATCCTACATATTGTTGTGGTGAAGGCAACCCAAAAGGACCATGCTCATAATTGGGTCAAGTACATACCAAAAATAGTTATGGACTTAGACACTAATCTAACAGTCTCCCACTTGGATAAGTCTAATAACTATTTTGTATAACTTCAGAACCTGATCATCAATCGTAGCTTTCAAAAGTCGTTGTCAACTCTGATCTTATCAGACACGCATGTCCTTTAGATAAGGGATAATATATTCCTCCATTCTCAAGATATCGTATAGACACAAGACATGGATTTTAATCATTCTCTCTGTCTATGTTATGTTTCCCGATTTCCGATTTATGACGACCATGACTAATTGAACAAATCAAATCATTCCCGGCTTGGCCAAGCACTTAGGGTGTCATCACTAAATCATCGAGGCGCCCACAGATATTGCTTTTATCCCACTTTTGGATAAAAGGAATGGATAAACTTTGACTCTATGTTCGTTTGTATTTACTCATCAAATCACACACAGCAAGAAGTTTTATAACACCAAGTTGCTGGTGCATTTACTTATTATCAATGTGCGACCGACCAGCAAATAACAACTCACACAGCTCGGTTTCAAGAGTATATAATGTTATCGTCTCACAATCACTCGTGATACAATCCATGAAGTGATTCATGTGAGCGTGGGTTTAATCCAATACTCAAATCATATTCATAAGTACTCATGAACTTTGCAGCAAACATTTGTTATGTCTAAAACCTTTTAGATAATCTACAAACTATTCATGACAGTCTTCATTCATATCTACTTCCAAAATATGAGTGACTGTGGACTATTCGAATAATCTTATTATTCTAGAAGTCAAAACACGCAAAGTGAAACACAACTATAATACTTAATCATATATGGCCCCAAACTTGTGAGTATAAATAAAACACATTTTATTTAGTCACCATATTGATTACTCATTATCCATTGTTTAATGTTTCGAATAGTCAACTAATTACTTGAATTATAATAACAACTGTCCCATGCTCTCAGCATGCACACTTTGTTTACCTATGGTTCATACTTTGTGAAATAGATCAATTGAAAACTTTTCTAATGATGCTCATTTCATAATTTCCAATCCTAATTATTAGTGTAAGAATACAATTTCTTACTACTATTAGATTCTAACATTTTATGCAATGATCCTTTCGTGACGTTATAGCACAAACGTCACAAAGACCTGGCCAACGACCTACAAAAGGCTCTATTAGAAAACAATTCCATAGATATGATGTCTCTCTCTCTCTCAAAGTACACTTCTTCGAACATCATACTTGCATAAAAAGTTTCTAATTTTAGACACAAATTCATAATTTCAAACTCCCAATATGGAAACATTTCCATATTTGCCATATGACAACTCATTCTTAATAGAATCTTATCTATTCTTAATGATGTCGATATGGTCCATCTAATACTATACTTCCAACTACTCACAAGTGACCAATCCTTAGCGAACTTTGGATTGTCCTTTGATAGTTGTTTAACTATTTAGTCAAAACGGTTCTAGTCTCATTTCCCTCTTAATGCGCCAGGCATTTGGAAAATTTTAGAACGGTCAAATTATTACATCATATGCCATCGATCCTATACTTGATACATAATTTCTTACATAAGGCCATGATACTTTATCATCCTTTTTGCAATAATATTTTATGTGCCATGTTCTCATAATTCAAATTATTAGAACGCACTATGTAACCATGACTAAATATTATTAACATTTCTCGATCTAAGCTTTAGATATTGAAACGAAGTACAATATTCTCTCCCTTAATTATAGCAAAACAACTATTCAACTATTGCGACTTTGAAAATTATGACTCTTGTTTTCTATAATTAATATTGCTAACTCCCAATACTTACCATAATAATCATGCTCCCACTAACATGATGATTATTACATATAATAACAAGCATAAATCTTATGCTCCCACTAGCTTTGCCATGTATTCAGCAAACACTTGAACTTTTAGAAAACAATACTTATTGAATTCTACAAAATTCATGTTTCTAATACTAGATGCTTCGATAAGCCTTTATCAAGCTTCTTAAACTCATACACCTTTCAATAGATATCTTATATGTGTGTCTGAACAATACTAAGTCCTCAAATGTTCAGACCAATTGCCAAATCTCACAATTCGAACTATGAAAAGGGATGCCGTAATCATAATCGAATTTGAGAACACAATTTTCACAACCACTATCTTCTTAAAATCTCTCTTAGTGAAAGAATTTCTTCATGAATGGAGAGAAATCTTATGACACTTAGATTTTAAGGTGCATGTGTTCCTATCCATGTGAATTTATCAAAAGAAAATTCAACTCTTATGGATTGAACTTACTTAATTTTTGATTTCTTGCCTCATGGCAGCATGGGTGCCCACCATGTCTTCCAAGTTGTCAATAAGATTACCCCTTCCTATCAATTTACTTTCCATTGATTAGGGCATCTTGACTCTATGCAATCCACATGAGAACTCATAGAACTCACATTGCATATTCTTGATTTGTTCTTGAAACTTTTCAAGACCATTTAGACTCCAACTTACCTCTTGACATATATGATTCTCTTGTCAAGAAACTTTCCTTTGACAAAACAAATATTCAAGAGTTAGTTGGAAATCCTATCAAGACTAACACTTCAGTTGATTGGTTCTAGTTAGTCTTTGTCTTATCCAAGACATCACAACTAATCAATTTCAAATGCACAAAATAAGAACCTTTCCTATTTTACATTTAACAAGTGTAATAAACCTACTAAAGATTTGTCACTGAATGTCACAATCTTAACTCTAAGACTTGATATTGGAAAGAAGTATGATAGACTTCTTGATTTAACCATTTTCTCAATTCTTGATTCCTTTTATTAGACATACAAATGCACTAAGATTCATTTAGAGAATCAACTGAGATATGGTTCTTAATCATTAAGACTTATCATAAAACATAATAAAAGGTACTCTCCCTTCTTCTTGGAATGGAGAAACTTTTATCTTTCTGCCTTATTGATTCTTATTATTCGTTCTACTATTAATTGAGACCTTTCAATTAACTTAGAATTACACTTAATCTTATAAGTGCAACCATATTTACTAATCTCTAGTAAATCATGAAGAATAATTAATTGTTCTTTGCGGTGGACTTGACTAGCGCATACCATTGCGAGCTTGAACTCTTAGTCCTTCCTTTGACTCTTGGTCAATGAATTGGTCTTAACTTTCCCAAATATAAAGTTTCTCATCCATCACACAAAACTAGTTATATGATTCCAAGTTTTTGTCCAATTGAAACTTGGGCGATGAGAATCTTTCCTAATTGGGAAAATTCTCGACACTACCACACATAACATTATTAAGAATCATATCATTGCTAATAATATTAACAGTCACCAAATTTTATTTTATTTTTTTTAATAATCTCATTGTAAGGAAACGTAAATAAAATACACTTTTATTTTATTGCGGAAAAACTTGTCCTTACAATGCGAATTCAAGAAAACTATGTTGTTACATATTATCTTAGCAAACTATCCTAACTCTAAAAGTAGCAGCTAAAGTTCGATCTTTGAATCCATTTCTTCATTATCAACCTTAGCACGCTTTTTCCTTAAGTATCTTTTATTTTCTTCGATCCATAAACACCAAAAATGCAATCTTATCACATTATATGTTAAGAATCTAGAATAAGAACTTAATAGAGTTAGATAGTGGATCTCGTATCTGAAGAAGAGCCAAAACTCTTGGCTCTCCCATCTCTTAGATCTCTCAGGTAGATAGGGCAGCTTCGTTTCCAATGCCCCTTCTCATGGCAACAAAGTCAATTGGACTCCTTTGGCACAACACATTAGACAATCACAGACTTATTCCTTTTTGGACTTCTAATGTTGCTAGTATCCATTGAAGTTTGGGAGTTGGATTGACCAACCAAGTTTTCCTGACTAGTGCGCCAAATCATTTCTGATTCGGCAGCAATAAGCAAATAGGTCAAATCAATGATGTTTAATTTGTTTTCCATCGCATAGTACTCTTCTTATGAACTCACTATGCGATTCAGGAAGTGCCGAAGAACCTAGTCAACAGCCAAACCAACATCCATCTATGTGTGACTTCATTTTTAAGATATGTGCACACATGGGTTTCCCACCTTTCATGATTTATTGCCATTAGGGCTTCAGTGAGCTTGAACCTTTCAAGCTTTTGAACTTGTGGGTTAGGGAGAACAATTGGAAGAGGTGGAGGAAGTGAAGCATGACTCTCCTTTTCACGAACTATTCATGAAACGTCATCTTCGTGATGAAAAACTTTTTCATCGAATTCGGAAAAACCATAGTTAGATTTAGACATCTACTAAACGGGAGAAGATTAATTCAAGTAAGCTGATGAGAATCCTTGATGTAACACCCAAATGAAAACATCAAGACTAGGATCCAACACAATTATTTACAACTTAGAAAGGGATGCCGTACTCTAAAAGTAAATAATTTGAAGGTAAGTGAATGACGATTCACTAATTTTCACCATGAAAAACGGAAAGGCAATTAAGTTTTAAATGTATTGAAAACTCCTAGATCTTTTGAGATTCATTGAACTATTCAATGGCATGTTTAAATCTCGATTATGCCCTTCTATTTGTGAGTGGGATGCCGAGGATCACAAACAAGGTGTGAATAACCATACGAATCTACGAGATGCACTCAATGCTACTATCACCTAATCAATGTGCCGGTTAGCCATACACGCTCCATTGATCCATGATAAACATCGAGCCAGCCTTCGTCACCAATGTTAACCCTAAATTAGTGTGCCGGTAAACCACACACACTCCACTAACATTTGATAAGGGTACGAAGTGTAATTCCATGGATTAGCATACAATTTCACATTTTTCCTAAAGTAACTATGATTGGGAATTTGTAAAAGCATTTAGTTACTTTGTATACTTCATTATACTTTTAATGGAACGTTTTGTCCTATCCTACCCATTTGGCTAACGACCCTCCACTAGTCAAGAGTGCGGTGGGTAAGAGTGGATACCCATTCAATCGCCATTTTATAGGCAATTACCTTAAACATCCCTTATAGGCCAGCTTCGTGAATGAGGCCTACTAATGGTAAGACTGACCTTTACTCATATATACATAATATTAGACTTTTAATGTTACATATATATAGTATAGGGTGTATTTTACACTTTTTAAATACCAAGTGGTCTAATTTAATAAATTATACTTTTAATTTAATTAAATGTAAACCAAAACTTTATGATTTTATTAAATCCCCTTTAATTATACACTTTAATTAATTAATAAAACCATAAGGATGTAATTTGAACTTTTCAAAGTACTAGGGTTTTAGAATTTAAAATTTTCACATTAAGACCTTTAATCAAATTTTAAAATCCAAAACTTGAGGACAAGTTTTTAAACTTTTCAAACTTAGGGTTTAGAATTTAAATATTTCAAAATTAACTTTTAATTAAAAATTTAAATTCCAAAACTTGAGGACAAGTTTTGAAACCTTTCAAAACATTAAGGTTCAACTATTTAAATTTCAAAAACTAAAACTACTAAGTTCAAATTTAAACTATGAGAACTTACGGGTGTAAATTGAAACTTTACAAACTTACTAGGTTAAATAATTGACTAATAATAATCCTATATTATCCATATTTAACCAAATCCATCAATTTTGATAAGGATAATCATTCCAAACATAATAAAAAATCGATTTTAGGCAATAAAAACGAGTTTTGGTAATTATCCTTAACAAAATCTGCTCAAAAAATCAAAAATCTCGTCAACAGCACCCTGGACTCGCCGAGTCCACTGATGGACTCGCCGAGTTCGGCCTACTCCTCAAGTGCTACTGATGTACTCGTCGAGTCGGTCCTACTCTCCGAGTCCATTAATGGACTCGCCGAGTTAGCGGCGTAGACAGCAAAAAAATTTCAGTTTTTCTGATCCTTTTGCATCTATTCAATAGAAAAACGACCTAGGCTCTGATACCACTAATGGATTTCGAGCAAAACATCAATTCTATGGTGTTCATGCAACCCTAATTGCTTGGATCTAGTTTTTCTATTTTGAACATGCAATAAACCTCCAAGACTTATAAACCCTAGATCTAGCATACAATTAATCAAATCAACATATAAACTATGGTTTAGATCTTACCTTGATTGTTATAAAGCAATAACAATCAATCCTTGGCTTCAGAAAGCTTAGTGCCTCAAGTGTTGCACCTCTAATGGAGTCACAAACACCACTAAGCAATTAGATGAAGAAGGAGGAGAGAGGAGGCAGCCAAAATTGTCCAGAAACCCTAATCCAAGAGTTGGCCAAGTTTTTGGGGCTGGGGGGCTCTTTAAATAGGTAGGCAATTAGGATTATCTAACAAGGAAATCCTAATTTGACTGCTTAAGCCCTAAGCAGCCCATGGACCCCTTCTGGAACATACCTTGGACGATTTCTAATGGGCTTCCCCATAGAATTCGTCCAACCTATATTCCAAGGTGATCCATAGCCCAATTTCAATTATCTTATAATTATAATTCCAGTCCCCTAAGTTTAATTATTCTCTTTTAGCCATAAAATTAATTCTTGACTAATATTAATTAAACAATATGATTTCTCCTTTAATATATTATTCTCATAAGAATTTATCAAAGCATTCCTTTAAAGAAATGTATTTTCATTATATAACAAAATCTCGGGATGTCATGTTCCGATACAGACACATAAGCATAAACAGAACTTACATTTATTTACACTAATGATTTACATCTCTGTTAATCTCTGAGTGAAATATGTCTTCGTATTGATACCTGTGATACAAAGAAAACTGAGTGGGTCAGGCTTGGGAGCCTGGTGAGCATATAGGGTTTTCGACCCACAATAATATAATTATTTTATTCAACCATCAAACAATCAACCCAATTACCCATCCTCATTATCTTCTTTATTTCTTAGGATTTTACCCTAAGAATTCAACTACCCGTCATCCATTCATTCCTAAGGATTGACCTAAGGAATTGGCACAAAGTCTATTGCTACATAAGGCGCATCTACTAACATCATCCTTTAAGCGCCTCTGCTAGGATTACGTCATACACTATGAGGCACGACTGCCAGGTTTATGACATTCTCTTTTAGGCGCATCTGCCGACATTTTCCTATAAGCGCATCTTCCAGGATTATCCCATAAGCACATCTGCTAGTATTATGATATTCTCCATTTGGTGCATCTACCAATATTATTCTTAAGCGCATCTGCTAGTATTATGACATTCTCTAATTGGTGCATCTACTAATATTATTCTTTAATCATCTTACATACCTCATCATTTACCTCATCTTTTTATCACATACCAACTATCTCATCTACCCGTGTTCTACCCAACATATTAGTAGATATAAAATATATATACAGGTTAACTCATTTAAAAACCATATAAAACATCCATTCCACACTTATCTCAAATAAACAACAGTACATAAACACATAGCATGTATTTCAAGCAAATACTTCATATTTATGTGTTAGAAGAAAGTAACTATACACTCACTTGATCAGAAGATGATCGGACAGCACTACGGCTTGCAATGGTAGTATTCTTCAGTGAAACCGGGATCACTTCACACACCGGGTTTCTCGCGGGCAGAGCTTCGGCTCGGAAACTCTTTTCTTCTTGGGATCTTCGGACTTCGGGACTTGTTTCGGGTCTCGGGATGATAACGGGGTTTCGGGGGGTTAAAATAGGGCTTACAGGGTGTATCGGAAGTGGGAGAGAAGGGATGGAACAACCATAATCGGCTGACCCTTCAAATCTATTTATAGCGCAGAATTTGCCATTTCCACGTCGTGGCACCTTTTCCACGTCGTGGGCTTGGTCGTCACTACATGCGTCATCACAAGTTGCGTCTGGGGGACTCCAGGAGGCGTCAGAAGACTTGCCACGTCGTGGCACTGCTTGCCACGTCGTGGTATCTAACAGTTTTGGGGTTTCGCGCCCCGAACTTCAGAAATTCACAACTTTCGCATACGAACTCCGTTTTCGACGGTCTTTATATCGACGCGTAGGTGACATTATGATCTACAACTCTCTTTTACACTAAATTGGCTAATTTTGACTTTATTTTTAATATATTTTAAATATATTACTTATATATTATTTTTAGTAGGCCGGGACAGGAAAACTCCGTTCGAAATTCATAATTCCTTCATCTGAACTCCGTTTTCGTCTGTCTTTTTGTAGTTGGACTACTATCGACGAGATCTCCGACTCTCGTTTAGATTTTTTCGGCTAAAAAACCGCTCGATCTCAAATCGAGTATTCGGGCTGCATATCGCTAAGTCGAAACTTCAGAAAATCATAACTTCCTCATACGAAGTCGGATTTGGGCGTTCTGTTTATGCACGATCTCGGTTTAACGAACTCTACGACTTTCAATTAGATCAATAAGGAAAAATATCACTCTAACGTAAATTCATTTTTTACGTTATTCAGCGTCGTGTCAGTTCTGTCGCGAAACTTCGGCAGGTCATAACTTCTTCGTTATAACTCGGATTTCGGCGTTCTTTATATCTCCGGAATCCTTTTCATGACCACTAAAACTTAGTTAAGATTATCCACCCTAAATAATATTCTACCAAAAATTCATTTTTGATGCTTATCGTCTCGAAATTGACTAGCCCGGATCTACGACCGTTACAATTATCTCCCCCTTAGGATGATTATGTCCCAGAATCATCAACGAATTAAGGCTTGCATAATGATTCCATACGTTAACTCTTCATCCTAGGTAACAACCATAGCTTCTATGTTTCCTCGAAGAGTATTTAACTCTATGGCTTTCTTGACTGCAGACGATGCCCAATCTTGCATCTGCTTTTCGTACTATGTTTTACTCTCCATCGTAACCTCCAAGTTACAAAATAAGTCCTTATTGTGGACTCCTTCTTCTTCTCAGGATAAATACTTTCCTTTATCTATTGTAATAGACCGATGGGTCGTGCTCTAATGACCTCTCATCGAATGATGCAATGCTTAGACTCAGGTCTCTTAGAGTTAAATTCCAAAATGGAATGTACCTCCCTTCATATTCTAATGTGATATAATCACATTCCATCACGTAGCATGCCTAGCTATAAACTCCTTTAACAACAAGCGTGATACCATTGGTCGCATTAATTACAACTGACCCTCGGGGACTATTCCACCCCTTACTGCTACTATCACATATATCATAACATAAGCATACTATCAGACATATCTGGGGTGTCCGAACTACCCTACGGTCCTAATAACCGAACTTGGGGACTATTCCCCTCCTACTACCGCTATCACATATAACATATCATGCCAACATATAAACATATCAGCATATATTATCAGACATAACTGGGGTGTCTAACCTACCCTTCGGTTCTAACAACCGAACTCTACTACTATCACATATAACATATCATGCCAACATATAATATATCAGGTAGTAGCAAACCTAGATGATATCACAAAGACAATCATCTAATCATACAAATCCTACTGGTGGGCCGACATTGTGGCCATAGATCTATCGCTACTGGAAGGTAACTCACCTCGTAGTAGTTGTTGATCTGTGCGGGAATCCTCTAACTGCTGCCGCTGCTGCTCCCGAAATCCTCCGGCTATAATTCCCACAAAACACTTAGTCATGCACCACTAACTGTTCTTAGGGTAAAATGACCATTTTACCCCTGACCAAATCAAAGTCAAAGTCAACTTCTAGTTGACCTGCTCGCCGAGTTGGCTCGCCAACTCGCCGAGTCCCTATCCTTCCATTTGTCCTTATACTCGTCTCTACTCGTCGAGTTAGGCGATGACTCGACAAGTTTTCCTTCTAAATAAACATCGATTGAATCCTCATCCGACTCGCCGAGTTGTATGAACAACTCATCGAGTTCATCTTCAACTGATACACAGGTCCTGTCCTTGACTCGCCGAGTTGTATGAACAACTCGTCGAGTTCATCTTCATCCTAAAGAAGTTTGCCTTGGACTCGTCGAGTCTGCTCATGCACTCGCCGAGTCCCATGAACTTCCAGAACAATGGCTTAGTCCAAAACATTGGGTCACTCCCCGGGACCCCCTTAAAACCTTTCCACACTCAACTGGGTCCTTATGACCCTTAACTGATATGGGACAGAAGCCTTGGACTCGCCGAGTCCAAGAATGGACTCGTCGAGTTGGTCACATCTTCTAACTAAATCTTCGATTTCTGATGTACAACCCTTGATCAAAAGATAGATCTATGCTTCTACAATCAATCTAGCACGTAAAGTTACAACCTTTACGTGCTTGCATGGGACTTTGAGCTTAAAATGTCCTTAAATAGGCTCTTTCAATGCATGGGGCCTTCTTTGAGTGCAAGAGCCACTCCTTTCTGCCTTGTAACCCCTCTAAAGACCTAGATCCGAAACATCAACTCCAAACCATGCTTGCAATCATGGTTGGTGACCAAGATGGCTTAGAAAAGCCCTAAAACTCCACAAAATGGGATCTAACAAAAGACCTAACAAGGTATAGACTTTATACCTTCTGAAGATTGCAAATGATGCTCAAAACCAGATCCTTCTAGCCTCCTCTTGATCCCTCAAGCTTTTCCTTCCTTCCCTGGGTCACAAGAGCACCAAAATCACTTCAAATGCCTTAGATTGCTTCAATAACGGCTAGGGTTTGCTATGGGGGTCTTCTGGGAGAAAATGGGACGAAGGAGGCCGAGTTAAGGTGTTTAAATAGGGTGCAAACCCTCGGGTTAGGGTTTTTGTCCAGACAGGACCTACTCGCCGAGTCCGGGACCCGACTCGTCAAGTCCACAGCTTAAACCATGCGTCTCATCTCGCTTCTACTCGGCGAGTTGGTCCTTCAACTCGCCAAGTCCAAGGCCAAAATGCAAAAATGTTAATAAAAGAATATGTACCAAGAACCAGGTGCTACAACGCATACCCAAAAAAACGCAGTCGCACATTATCTCATTTACAGCCGGAATCGCCTCATTGTCGGTCGCCGCCATCTCGCCGGATAGTGCCTCGTCGCCGGTCGCCGCCATCTTGCCCCACCCCACATCTCCAGTCAATCGCACATAAAATCTCCAGGTAAAGCCCTTTTTCTGTTAATGGGGTATGTTAATACAATTGAAATCAATTATGAAATTGATTATGAAATCAGATTATCAAATGTGTATAATGTATTATGAAATCATATGTATATTTGCTGAAAATCAGCTTTATCTGCTGAAATTAGATGTTAACATGGACTGGAAATATAATTTCTTTGTTGAAAATGTATGTACTTGTTGAAACTTGAAAACTCTTGTTCAATTTGATGAAATTGATTGTTATTGTTGCTCGAAATCACATTTTCAACTAAAAAAAGATCTATTTAGAGTGAAAGGGTAAAATGGTCATTTTTTATTTATGGTTTTTGAATGATTTTTGTTACTTGTGTGTGTTAAAGATGACTGGAGAGCCTTTGATTCAACGGAAAGATGACACAACAGCTTCGTGCAGAAAAACATTGTTGCAAACCTTCCTGCTGAAAAACAGCCACAAGATGTTACAACTGAAGTCAAGAAAGTGCTTTCATGAGATGATATGCACAATTCCTTTTTTTGCTTAGTATTTGTACGAATGTGGTTTTGAATTTGAGTCCTTTCTTTTTTTGTCTAGCACTTACTTTATTTCGGACTAATCTATGTTGTATTATGAGAGCAATTATATGTCATGCTACAAATATAGGATTTTAAATAGATTGAACTCAAATCATTTTATAATGTCATGCTTCTAACTTGCAACTAAATGATATTAAAATTCCAAAAAGATAAATGTATTTGTTAAGGATTGAAAGTGAGACTTTTTTTTTTAAATCCTCTGTTGTTGTTCTTGCATGTTCTTGATATGTTCTTGTTCTTGATATTGGTTTGGATGAATTATGCAACTAGTATTTGGTTTGAAATCCCATGTACTTGATTCTTCAATTTCATTCATGACTTGTTTATATTGATTGATGAACGTGAATATGGTCAATGAATGGATTGTTTTAATTGTTGAAAAACAATAAATTTATCTAGAACTTTATAAAAACAATGATTTCTTTTATAATTTTTATTTGGATTTTTAAATGATTTTTGTGTAATTTATATTTTTATGATATTTTTTATGTTTTTTATAACTCTTCAGCAACTTCATGCATCATTATATAGAGCAGCAGGGTAAAACGGTAATTTTTCATCAGTCAGCACATTCAATCAGATATATAATCAAACAACATCATTTCTTACTCAGTCAGTATTTCTTATCCAGAAAAACCTTTCTCAGTTAGCACTTTCTCAATAAGCAATTGTCAAGCGGGACCTAACATGCAAATTAAGTAACTGAAAGCTAAAACAAGTAAAACCAACTATATTCAATAATAAAAGGCTTCTGTTTAGCTTCGATTCATTTACTTCTATGGTTGATTTTATGGAAAGTGCAATGGATTAATTATTATTGGCTACCGATAAAGGTGATTAGATTCACATTCTCTATAACCATTCCTTAGAAAACAAATTAATTTAAGCAGTGATCAAGTGATTAAACTGATGAATTTCATAGTTTATTTATTCGGGTTAAATAAGACTTGTAATTAGCTAATCAAATTAATAATTCAATTAACATCTTGTTGATGGTTATCACACGAGCTCACACATTAATCACCCATTTTCTAGTTAACCCTAGTTTCACATTCGCTATTCCTAGGCACATAACAATATTTTCACATAAATCACATGAGGTAAGCAATTAAGAGATGTTCATGCAGCTTAGTTACTTGTCAATTAACAGTAAATAGTTATGGTTAATGCATAAGGTTCTTTAACAAGCTTAATAAAACATAATTCACCAATAAACAATTAATCCAACCATAAATCAATCCATAGTTGTAAATTTATCTACCCTAAATAGAAACTATAAGGTTTTAGTTCATAATTACTGTAAAAGACAACTCAAAATCGAAGTTTAACAATTCACACATGGTTCAATTAAAGAATAAAGTAAAGAGTAAAACTTGTGTTGCCTTAAATCTCCTTAGAATTGAAGATTAGGGTTTCTCTCACGATTTCCAAATCTTCAAATGACTTCTTAGTCGCAAAATACTTCCCCAATCATTCAAGAGAAAGTTTGAATTTGGGAATTTGGATTCTATTTATAGATTTTAGAAAACAGGGTCGACTCGTCGAGTAGGTAACCGACTCACCGAGTCCCCTTTGTAGAATCTATGTACAACAAGGACTTTGTGTTTGCTTCGCGAACATTCATGGGTACTCGTCGAGTAGGCGTTCAGACTCGCCGAGTCCTTCAGGATTTTTGCTTTGTTTCTTCTTTCTTCAATTATTGAGCTTCCGATTGTATCTCCTGCTTCCTTTTGCTTTCGAGCACATCTTTTGGACTGAAAATACAATTTGAACATAATTAAGTACCTTTTGTCCATAAATTACAATAAATTAGCCAATAAATAATAAAAATCTATACTAAATATATAGCTAAATATGCACATATCAATAAGTCTAATAACTATAATTGCAAGTACGACTTCAGGATCCGACCAGCAACTGTAGCTCTTAAAACCTGTTGAACTAGCATGCGCCCTTTTATACAAGTGATCATATAATCCTTTGTTCTCAAGATATCATCCAGACAAATACATGGAACAATGACATACTTATTGTCCAACAGTTTGTTTCCTGATTTCCGATTTGCTTGACATTGAACTTAATCGAACACATCAATTGAGTTCTGCCCGGGCCCGACACATAAGTCAAAGCAAAATCATCGAGGGGCCCAAGATATTGCTTTCAGTCCTCTAACAGATAAACTTCGACTCATATGCTTGTACTAACTATTCGCCAAATCATACACAACAGTACGTTTTATAACATAAAGTTACTAATGCGTTTTCGTACTATCAATGCATGGCCAACTCATAGTCAAAAACTCATATCTCTTGGTTTGAAGACTTATACGATATTATCGTCTCATGATCACTCGAGAAAAATTCCATGAAGTGATACAAGTGAGCGTGGGTTTAATCCAATACTCAGAACTTATGAGCACTCATGAATGTCATAGCAATGTCTAACCATTTCAGACAATCTACAAGCCAAATTCTTGACAGTCTTGATTCAATACCTACTTCCAAAGTATGATCAACTGTGGACAGTTTGAATAATCTTATTATTCTGAAGTCAAAACATGAAAAATTGAAACAATAGTAAATAATTGACACAAGATAGTAACTTTACTCATAAATAAACAACAACTTTTATTTAATCATCAAATGTCAATTACATTTTATCTATTACAAGTTTCAGAAATAACTATCTAATTATTAAAACTAATATCGTCTTTCAGCCCGATGCTCCTCGCATGTTGTAAATGCATAACCTTATTCAGTCCCTTCGTGAGGGGATCTGCAGGGTTCTCTTATGGCGATACCATCTTTGCCACGACGAGTCCTTCTTCTATCTTGTGTCTTATGAAGTGATATTTTTTGTCAATATGCCTGGATCTGCCATGATCCCTTTGTATGACTTAAAAAGCATTTGTATGGATGAAGGACTGAAGGGACTCGGTGATTTGCATGGTCAACTCGGCGAGTCTGATGAAGATTATCGTGGGCTCGACGAGTTTGATGAGTGACTTGGCGAGTCGGCAAGGGTTTTCCCAACCTTTGGACATATATGGACTTGGCGAGCTGCAAGGGAAACTCAACGAGTCGGCCAAGGAGTTTACGGCCGCAAACCTTAGGAACTCGACGAGTCACTCTGGTGACTCGGCGAGTTGGCGAGTTATGCAAGGAACTCAACGCGTAGCTGAGCGTACTTGACGAGTTGAGGTCAACATGGACTGTTGACCTTGGCAGTTGACTTTGACTTTGACCAAGGGTTGACCAGTTGACTTCTGGGGACGTTTTGGGAGATCGAAAATTTACAGCATGGTTCTCTGGTGATTATAGGTGGTGGAGTTTGTGCCGGTGATCCAAGAGTTGAAGCTTATCCTTCGAGTCGACAGTTGCGAGTTGAGTTATCCTCACTATATTAACAGGGTCTAAGGCACCAAGGTTGACCCTTTATGGATTGTATCTGGTTATAGCATGATATGTTTATTGGTTTGCATCCTGGTAGTTAGGATGAGGTTATGTTCATGCTTAGCGACCTAGTTATAGGATGGTATTATGTGATATAGTAGTATGATCTGTTAGATTGGTATCTTGATAGATAGGATGGTATTATGTACTATGTGGTATGATCTGTTAGATCAGTTGTTGTCTATAGATTGTTATGTGATTATCTGTTATATCTACACATGTTTTTTTGTAACATCATGTTTAAAATAGAATAATTAAATAATGAATCTGGAATCCCGAGAAGTAATTATTATTATTATTTTATATTATTATAGTCCAAAATCAAATAATAATTACTGGGGTGTTGGTTTCGGGAAGCCAAATGACGATATATGAATCTCCGGGGGTTAAAGTGTAATTTTGGGACAGATTGGTAACATATATGGACTTAAGTAGGAAATATTTGTCAAGGAGGGGTCTTTTTGGTAACATCCGGACTTAAATTGAGAAAAGAAGGAGGATGAGGGACCGAAACTGTCATTATGGTAAAAGTTGAAATGTGACGGGGGTATATAACCCATCACCCGCCTCCTAACCCTAACCCTAATCATACATCGACCGCCACACCCCACTTCCTCTTCGCCCTCCAGCCGTTACCATCTCCCTCCTCCATCGACCAGCTGTCACCATCCCTTCCACCCAACCGTTACCATCTTCTGTTTGCGTGTGTGGGTGGTTGTCTCAGCCGGATTTCACAAGAGGGCCACCACCACCACCGTGAGGTGGTGGCTAGCACCTTCGACCACCACCTACCGCCACAGTGCGGCTGTGTGTGTGTCATTTATGAGTGTGTGTGTGTGTAGCTTAGTGTATGTTTGTGTATGTTGGTTATCATGTTGTAACATTGTAATCGATCGGAATAGTAAGAAAACTTGAAACCACCACCGTGAGGTGGTGGTTGCCGCCTCCTGCCGCCACTGGCCGCCATGTCTGGTGGCGGTGTGCTTTGATGGCGTTTGGACCTCGTTTAGGGGATGTTTGGACAATGTGGGAACAATAAAACCCTAATGGGCCCAAAGAAACCCTAGTGGGCCCAATGGGACCCTAATGGGCCCAAAGAAACCCTAATGGGCCCAATGGGACCCTAATGGGCCAACAAGGCCCAATGTGACCTAAAAGCCCAACCAATGGACTAATGAACTAGTATTGGGTTGGAAAACCCTAAGGGCATAAAACCCTAACTTGTGGAAATTGATCGGGACACACACACGAGAGTTATTTAATAAACTTGAACTATTAAATAATAATCATTGGCAAACTAACTTAAGGCAATAATGGACTTAATGGATTAAGTCCTTAATGGGTTAAGTAAGAAACACTTAACCCTAATCATTGTTTCATGTGAAAACCCTAATTTTGGGATTATAGGCTTGGACTTATCGGGACCCACATTTGGGTCATTGGAATGGAATTGTGAATTACACCAAATCACACCATATGATTTATCTAGTAGAGTAATGGACTTAATGTATTAAGTCCTTAATGGGTTAAGTGGGAAACACTTAACACTAATCGTCATTTCATGTGAAAACCCTATTTCACTTGGGCCTTGAGTCGGGCCTTTCCTTTGGGCTTTGGTAATTGGATTATTAATGGGCCATCCAAGAATAATCATATGGACTGGAACATGTTAATGGGCTTAGGGTAAGGCCATATGAGGGTTTGGGCCCAATTTAGAAAATTGGGCTATAGATCGGCCATTGTTAGGCCTTGATGATTATGATATTGGGCCATTGGAAATGCCAAATGTTGGAATGGACTAAGTAGTTGGGCCTTGATTATGACCATGTAAAGGTTGGTCCTGATTGGGAAAATTGGGCCATATGTTGGGGCTTTGAGCCATAGTTGGACTTTTGGGCCTTTGGAGTGTGAGTTGGACCTTGGGCTTGGAACTCAATTATTAATTGGGTTTTGTTTGATGCTAGCAGTTCGGGAATCTATCAACCAGCAGCTGGATTTTCATCCGCGGGACTTCAGCAGTGTCAGGTGAGTTACCTCACTATACTAAGGGGTCTAAGGTACCAACGCCAGCCCCTTGGATATGTTATCCTCGTTGTGTTAGTGTGTTGAGTATGAAGTAGGTGTTGCATGCTAGTGGTTATGCCAGTTAGGTAGATCTGTAGGACTACTTGTGTTGTTATATGATTATCTGCATGCTCGGTGGTTATGTTATATGTTGATATGTTATGTGGGATGGGTTGATGTGACATTGATCTATGCGAGAACCAAAAAAACCAGGAGCATTCCAGTTACGAGCTAAGGGAGACTCGTACTGTGGGCTCGATGGCCATCCAGATGTGAGTTGTAGGCCCAGAAGGCAATCCAGACTCATACTGTAGGCCCAACGGTAATCCAGTCTGTAAAGTTGTGGACCCATTGCATGTTGTTCTATTAAGTTTGTTATGTTATGATATTGTTGATATTGTTATGTGGATTGTATGTGTATCGGTATTGTGAGGGTAACTCACTAAGCTTTGTGCTTACGGTTTCAATTTATTGTTTCAGGTGCTTCAGATGACTTGGCTAGGCAAAGGCGTGACCGTACACATCCTCGTGTTTTGGACTTATGGTTTCTGGGATACTATGATATTAAACTATTTTGAAAACACTTTGTAATAACTAATGATTTTTGGATGGTTGAAAAAGTTTTAAATTGGCTTGATTTTTTATGGGTGTTACATGTTTGGTGGTTGAGGCTTATCTGCTTCGTGCGAAAGCCAATAGAACTGGGCATTCCAACTTGTTGGTTGTGGGTTGTGAGTATTCCATCCCGAGGATGATTGGACTCATAGTATGTGGGCATTCCAACCTGTTGGTTGTGGGTCTGGGGTATTCCATCCCGATGATGATTGGACGCATAGTATGTTGGAATTCCAACCTAATCGTTGAGGGCTTTGGGTATCCCAACCCGATGGTTGACTGGACCCATAGTATGTTGTTTATGATTATATGTGTATTATTGTGGATATGGGTATTTTAGGGGGACTCACTCAGCTTTCGGACTTACAATTTCAGTTTATTGTTTTAGGTACATCAGGGGATCGTGGTAAGACGAAGGCGTGATCGTACAACGCCACATATTTTGTTATCATTTCTGGGGAAGACTCTGATATAGACTATTTTGAAAACAAATTTGTAACAACTGTTGGTTTTAAATGTTTTTGAAAAGTTTTAAATTGGCATTAATTTTATGGGTGCTATATATGTATGTATATATATATATATATATATATATATATATATATATATATATATATATATAAAAGAGAGAGAGAGAGAGAGAGAGAGAGAGAGAGCTCGGTTCAGGTGTTCAAAGTAATTATTGTGTGATTGTATGCATAAATGTGGGCCAATCAAAAATAAATAAAAATTTATATAATTAAATAAATAAACAAGGGTATTTTAGTATTTTGATAAATAGCTTCCACAAATAGTCCCTATAATCATGCTAGAATTCAATTTTAACCTAATTTCTTTTCTTATATACAGTCGTCATCGATGTATTCCAACAAAAAGAATGACCTGAAACAAAAAGAAGGGCTTTTATTTCCACGTGTTCGTCACCTGACTAACAGATTGGGCAAAGATGGAAGAAGGCAGACGAATGGAATACAGTGAAAGGGAAACATGAACACAATAAAGGGGGTGGAGAGGGTTGCATTTGGTCGATCGATTTGTGAGGAGGTCATCTTCGGAATCGACGAGGGTGAAGCAGTGAAGGTGGGAAGAATCCATGAAGCCCTCTTCCTGCTCTAATGGTGATGTGTGAAGGGGGAAAAAAGCATCGACCTTGTAGACCGATGGTGGATAAGAGATTACAGGGAGTGAGCACCTTCGGTGTTTGGCCAACAATCCTCAGTTGCTTCTTCTCGTTGTCGACAACAAGAAAACCGGGGAAAAGCAACAATAACAGATGGCGGTGAGGAGGTTTTTGGTGGCTGGTGTGGATTCGGCAAAAGGAGGTGAAGGTGAGTCTTCCATGGCAATTGAAAGAAGGTTACCTGTGTTGTTGATCCCGTTCAATTCCTGTGGAAGACTCACCTTCACCTCCTTTTGCCGAATCCACACCAGCCACCAAAAACCTCTTCACCGCCATCTTTTGTTGTTGCTTTTCCCCGGTTTTCTTGTTGTCAACAACGAGAAGAAGCAACCGAGGATTATTGGCCAAACATCGGAGGCGCTCACTCCCTGTATTCTCTTAGACACCATCGAACCATCGGTCTACAAGGTGGGTGCTTTCTTTTCACCCTTCACACATCACCATCAGAGCAGGAAGAGGGCTTCACAGATTCTTCCCACCTTCACTGTTTTGGCCTCATCGATTCCGAAGACGACCTCCTCACAAATCGATCGACCAAATGCGACCCTTTGCACCCCCTTTATTTCGTTCGTGTTTCCCTCTCATTGTATTCCATTCGTCTGCCTTCTTTCATCTTTGCCCAATCTGTTAGTCAGGTGATAAACACGGGGAAATAAAGCTCTTTTTTTTCAGGTCATTCTTTTTGTTGGAATACATCGATGACGGCTGTATATAAGAAAAGAAATTAGGTTAAAATTGAATTCTAGCATGATTATAGGGACTATTTATGGAAGCTATTTATCAAAATACTAAAATACCCTTGTTTATTTATTTAATTATTTAAATTTTTACTGGCCTACATTTATGCATACAATCACACAATAATTACTTTGAACACCTGAACCTAGCTCTCTCTCTCTCTCTCTCTCTCTATATATATATATATATATATATATATATATATATATATATATATATATATATATATATATACATGACAAAATTGAAAGAATGGTCCCTGGGGTATGTCCAAAATTGTTACTTTGGGCCAAACAGGTTTGGACTAGCACTAATAGTCCAAAAGTTTTCATTTTGTTGCGGTTTTGGTCCAAATCAGTTTAAAAAATCTAAAAATGACGGATTTACCCCTTTACATTTGTTTTTTTCCTTTTCTTTTTGTTATTTAATTATTTTCTAACTAAAAAAACAAAAAATATAAAAAAAATAAAATAAAATAAAATATCTTTCTCTCTCTCTCTCTCTCTCTCTCTCTCTCTCAACTTCTACAACCTCTTCCCCTTCTACCACCTCCATCATATGATTTCAAAGAATAAGGGATTTTCTGGCAACCACCAACACCAGTCAGATTTTTCGGTAACCACCAACACCAGCCAAATTTTCTGGCAACCACCACCACCGTTCGCCACCACCCATAGATGAACAAAAATACACGAAATCAGATGAAAACACAAACACATGAAATCTGAAGAAAACATAAACAAATTAACACAAACATTCATCGATTTTTCAACAGATTCAACACAGACACACAAAACCCAAGAATCAGTTATCTCTCTCTCTCTCTCTCTCTCTCTCTCTCTCTCTCTCTTTCACTGACTTTCTCTCTCTCGCACAGATTTGAAACACCATTTTTCTTCTTATTATTATTCTCTCTCATAGAACAGAACGACCGCCACCTGAGAATCGACAAGATGAACAGAACACAAGCCCTAGCACCGTCGGAGTTCATGGGTAACGAGGGTTTGCAAACGATGGTTTCATATCTGTTTACAAAACTCAAGCCCTACCACCGTTTCAAACCATCCACACTGATTCTCGACACTCCTGGCTCCATCAAACGACCCTCAGGTGAGCTTCAATCGAGTTTGAAGAAGGAAATAATGAGACCCTGAGGTTTTCAGAGGCTGGCACCATTCTCATTTTTTTTAAACCCTAGGGTATTCAGAAGTTGTCGTCGTTATAATCCCTAGCTTCGATCTGTGTGTCGCAGCCTGGAACTTTTAGGGTTAGGGTTTCGCTGCCATAACTTCGATCTCGTGGCGTTCATCTTTTCTGCCGGTGGTGTTCAATCTTTTCGGTGAGAGTGAAGCTTGGGGAAAAGTAAGGGTGGTGACGTTCTCTTAGCTGGGGAGAGAGAGAGAGAGAGAGAGAGAGAGAGGGAGGGAGAAGGAGGGAGGGGGAGAGAGAGGGGGGGAGGGGAGGGCGAGAGAGAGTGAGACGGATTCTTTTCTTTTCTTTTATTTTTATTTTTTAGTTAGGAAAACAATTAAATAAAAAAAGAAAAGCATAAAACAAATAGAAAGGGGTAAAATCGTCATTTTATAAAAAATAAACCAAAATGGACCAAACTCGCAACAAAATGAAACGTTCTGGATCATTAGTGCTAGTCCAAACCTATTTGGCCCAAAGTGGCAATTTTCGATATACCACAGTGACCATTCTTGCAATTTTGTTTATATACATATGAAGGTTCGTGTCTAATGTCATTTGGATGATTTGATCCATCACCATGTTTTCTCATCTATGTCATTCAAGAGAGTTTAGTTGTTACAGATTTTTGGCCCTACTTATTTTTCGTTGCTTACCATTGAAGGTTTATGTTGCTAAAGAATGGTTTAGCCTCAAGGTAGAGTTTATCCATAAGGTCATCCGTTATACCTACTACATACCACATATGTGGTGGGTGCCACATCAGCACCACATTCCCCTACCACTAACATGGGATACCTACCACTAACACACCACTCCACATCATTATTTTTATTTTTTTTAATTAAAAAATACAATAAAATTACATTTTTTATAATTAAAAAGCATTCATTTTTTTAAAAGAGTGTTTCATTAATTATAAAAATAAAATTACAACTTCAAACTACATTAATTAGGTAATCTAGAAAAAAAATTACATTAATTAAAAAAAACAAAGAAACATGCATATAAAAAACATAATCGTCGTTTATGCTATGTTGATACAAATATTCCACGACATCTTCTCGAAGATTGAAACACATTTCACTGTTATGAATTTCAACAACTCGCTCTAAAAACGCATTCGTTTCTGGTACGAACTCCTCAATTGGAATGACAACATCGTTCGGATCATACGCGCAAATCGCTCGACCTTCATCTTCAATAATCATGTTATGCATTATAATACATGCTAGGACCATTCGTTTAATTTTTTCTTTATCCCAGAGTCGTGTAGCATATTTCACTACATGTCATGTCTGCTTAAGGACTCCAAATGCCCTCTCGATATCCTTTCTCGCCGATTCCTGTTTTTTTGTAAAAAACTTTGCCTTTTCACTTCGAGGAACCAAGTATGCCTTCATCAATGTAGAATAATCCGGGTATATTCCATCACCAAGGTAGTAACCGTATTTGTATGCGTACCTATTCACCGTAAACGTCATATCAGGTGCTTTTCCAGTCCAAATATCGTTGAAAATTGGAGACTGGCCAAGAACATTAAAGTCGTTGTTAGACCCCGCTACTCCAAAAAAGGCATGCTATATCCACAAATCTTGAGATGCAACAACTTCTAGGATGATAGTTGGTTCACCTATATCTCCTCGAGTGAACTGACCACGCCATGTAGTTGGACATTTTACCCAAGCCACATGCATACAATCTAGACTGCCAAGCATACTCGGAAATCCATGCCTCTCTTCATGAGCCGAATATAATCTCTCAATATCACGTTGAGTAGGTTTGCATAAATATTCTTCGTGAAAAACTTCATAAACACATGCAGAAAACCAATCTACACATTCAACTGCGGTCCTCTCGGATACTTTCAAGTATTCATCAGATGCCTCAAATGCTATACCGTATCCCAAATACCTAAGAGCAGCCGCACATTTTTGTATACTACTAAAACTCATTCTTCCTCTAGCGTCGGATTTTTGTTTGAAAAAAATCATAACAAAATTCTAAAGCATTACTAATACGTAAAAATATAGTCTTATTCAAACGGAAACGACGTTCGAACGAGTCGTCATTATAAAGACAATTATCGGCAAAGTAATCGCGTACCAATAAGTCGTGTACGGCTTGGCGATCACGATTGACGACCGCCCTTGTACGAGTTGCATTCGAACTTTCTTCGTCGTGAATATGTTGCACAACGTTGAAGAATGTGTCGGCGAATTCTACGTCGTCATCCGAGTCAAAAGCTTCTAAAAATTCAATATGTGTTGTGGAATCCATGTATATGTGTTTTGTGGTTTTAGAGAATGAAGGTTAGAATGAGGTGTAAGTTTTGATGAAAATAGAAAGTTTATTTATGTAGTGATTTGAGTTTGAAATAAAAAAATAATAAAATAAACAAACGGGCAAAATAGCCGTTCAACGGCCAAATAAACCAACAACCAATAGTCTTCTTCGTTTGATTTCGTCGTCGGTAGCACGGATGAGCACAACCACGCCCGACCACGGAACGTCAGGGTGGTGTGCACTAGAGTTTCTCGTGGCCAGCTAGACCACGATTTGCTTCGTGGTATATATATCACAAGGCCTAATGCTTCTAAACCCTACACGCATATGGAATTGTGTGGTTGTGAAATATACAGCCTTTCTAGAAAGGTTGCATTTGAGTTGTGCAACTTTTATTTTAGAAGCAACATTATATGATTATTAAGACTTATATTATTTGGAAAACGAAACATTTCTATATATTAAGGGAGGAGAGAGTCATTCTCTTCCAACCCACTGGCACATTAAATATTATCTTTCTTTTTTCTTTATATTTCTCAACTCACGACACACGAAAATTCTATCTTTCTCAACCCACTAAACACACTCAATTAAAAAATACAAAACAACTAAATTACAAGTTTTAAAACACATGGTACAAGAGAAAAAGAAAGAGAAAGTAGAGAGAGAGAGAGAGAGAAAAAAAAAAGGATGATGTGGGTTAGTGAAACCAATTAAACAACTCGCTGAAAAAGTAGTGAATACTGTCGGTAACTCTATTGCTAAATAAAATTTTACCTTAATTGTTTTGTATTTTTTTTTTAATTAAATGGGTTAAGTGAGTTGAAAAATATAGAGTTTCCGTGTGTTGTTGGTTAGGAAAGACGAAGAAAAATAAAAGATAAAAACTGATGTGACAGTGGGTTCAATAGGTTGTGAGAGAATGACTCCCTCCTCTCTTAAGGGTTTTAATACTGAATTAAGATTAATATTGAATTAAGTTTCTTGTCAGCCTATTATATAAAATCCTTTATATGCAATATTTTTTAGATTATTTCTTCAATGACTCTTTTTCATATTAGTTTTTCAAAATTATTAATTATTGAGGTTTAGAAAGAATGGTTCCTATAGTGGTTCTTACAAAGTATACATTTTTTTTTAGAAATGGGATTACATTAAAACAACTAGCAAGATGCTAGAAAAAGTTAGAAGATATTAGAACAACCATTAAAAAGATATCACCGTATATTCCAATCAAGAAAAAAAAATACTTGACACGATATTTGAACTATCTGTAAGAGATAAGTAGAATCTTGTCCACTGTCTTTATAAGAGAATACCTTATTTTCTTGAAAACATGTTGTTTCCAACCTTCAAAATTAACAAAATAGCAGAATAAATAAGGCTAAGCTTCAATCTCCCTGCTCAACCCATTGCAACTCAATATTAAAGAAAGGTCATCGAGGGAGGAGAAGGTAATAAACTCGACCAAATACAAGGTATTCATGATCGTCTAGTTGAGCATAAACAACTATTTGTCTATAATTTTGTATGATATACTATTAAAGAAAATTCCAAAAAGAATGGACAATTCCATTGGTTGCTACTATTGTTGACTTCTAGTACCTGTCATTACCAAACCCACTTCGGACTCTCGTTATGTTGGGAATCATTGGTACATATTCAGCTGATTGGGAATTTAAACTTCACACTTCTCAATGATCCCGAGATCCAACCCTATACAGATATTATTTTTTTCCTTCTAAAAATATCCGGATATCAATTGTTTAATTTGCATAAAGAAATTTAAATGCAATGAACAGTATATTTATAAAGATTTACATCTATCTATTATAATATTATAATTAAAAATATCTATATAACTCTGGCAATATTATTATTATTATTGAATGGTATCAACTCAATAAGATGAAAAATTATATTATTATATTTAGATATATCTTTTAACATCGAGTATATTAGTAAAAAAAAAAGATAATGGTATAATAAAAGAAATAATAGTACAATGTTATAGCACATTACACAGACAAGTCGTTATATTCTGATTTTTTATGGTTTAACCACTATTAATCAAAATCATCTAAGACCCATCAAGTTTGGCAATAAAGTAGGTTAAACTTGTAATCACAATAAAAAAAAGTTGTGGAAATTTAGTAGCTTTAGTAAAATATTTTGTGAAAGTTTAATCCAAAAAGTCTTGTTAAAGTGGCTCAACTCAACTTTGTTTAACCAGTATAGCATGTTAGAGTGGTGACTTCAAAACATTGTCAAACTTGGATGGTTCAATTAATCAAAACTGGTAATTTCAAAAATAATCAAAATATAATGGGTTTTTGTATATTGTCCAATGCTAAAGTACAAAAAAGAAATAAAAAATTTTGGTGTTATATATTACATTCAACCTTTAAAAAAAAAAGGTTTCATTATTTAACAAGTGAGTACCCTTATTAGTCATAAATACAATACAAGAAAAGGGATGTTGTGCCTTTGTATGGTTATAACCACTAGTGCACCTAACCCAACATTAGGGTTCAACCCACACGACCCATGGGGTGCACCCCATCTTGGTCTTGGTCACATGTTGGGCAAACATGTACCCTTTGCATCATCACTTGTACTTTACTACTATTCATCCGTTATATAACAACGCCATCATTAATTGTAGCCTTCTCCAATATAATTGTAATCCCAGACCTTATATAGAATCCTTCACTTGCTCTGTCACCTTCTTGTACACCCTAAAAAATTCGAACCAAATTTTTTGGTTATTTTATTAATTAGCCTGTTCTACTATTCAAAGTTTCAAATAATGATCCCATTTTTTTAATATAACGATTTATAAGTTTATGAAATATAGTATATTTGTAACTAAACTTTTTTTAAGTATAAAAAAATACGAAACTTCGCTTACATCTTTATTCATGATCTTTACATCACTCCCGATCTTTGCATTCTTGTCTATGATGCAGTTTCTGCAACACAAATGGAAACCTTAACCTTAAAAACACAATTTTCATGGTGCCTTTTGATATTTCTATTTGATTATGTTTTACCTAATTTTTGTGTTACTTCCAACCCCAATCGGGACCTTTCCGGAAGCTAGCAAAGAAGCGATCTCTGATTCTGTCTGATAATAATCTGCTCCCAACATTAGCGTATCCTGTCATGTCACATTCAGTTCATTTAAATTAATGCTCTGATACCAACTTGTTACACGTCATAATACAATAAATAACTTACAACAACTTTAATTTAGAAATATAAAAAAAAAAGCCTTTAATATTATTACGCTTACCTTGAGCTCGACACCCGAGTCTATACGTGACCTTTCCCCCACTATCGAGTGTTCGATGTTGCATTCTCTCAAGAAACAACCGTGTGAAATAATTGCATTTTTTAACTGGGAAAATGGGACAAAAAGAAAGAAATTTTATCAGACTATCATGTAAATCAATAAAAAGACTAACTAGATCGGTAGTTATCTCTCGCGAATACTGACGATGAGGGCATTCATGTCTTTTTTACAATCATATCATACCTTTCTCCTTTTTAGTGTGGGATTAAAAAGTACAAATTTTGTCTTATCAACATCATCTAAAGAGTTGTTCCTTGGGTAAGTAATATTTTTGTCCGGATAAAATGATGTATACGTAGGATTGTTTTTTCTATAAATTCAATAAATGGTTTGAATGATAGGAATTGGGAAGAAAAAAGAAAATGTGTAAAGGGTTGGTGTCTTGATACATTAAGCCAAGTTTTTTTTTTTTTTTTTTGCCTTAACCCATTAATTCTGTCCTGATTAAGCAAAAAAAAAACGAATCTATCTACATTTCTAGCCCATTAAGCAAAAAAATAAATAAATAAATAAAATTCTCAATCCAAGTCAAAGTCAATACCAAATTACCTTGCTTTTTTCGATTTTGGATGGTGGCAAGAACCTCGGAGAAGTGAAAAACGGAGTCTTCGGATCATAAAACTGAAACTTCGGTACCTTCAAGCAACACCAAAACCGAATCCCACTTTAATCCAAACATCAAATTGTTTGTACTTATCAAAGCGACACAGTTTTTAACAATTAAATCACCTCATCTGTTAGTGCCAAATTCGCATCATAGAAAGATTTGATCGTTCCGATATCTTCCCAATAATCTCTGAATAAATACGCCTACAACGACAATCAAGATTACATAAACTAAATTCCCCCAAATAAACAGTTTATTTACTTACTTGCACATTGTGTTCGTTTACAGCAGCTGGAAGGATTTCGGATCCGAAATCATTAGATGTCGGGTACCTCCATCTTAGAAGCTTCAAAAGAATATCTCTTTTGAACACGTAAACGCCCATTGAAGCAATATACGGAGATTCTTTAGCGTCTTCCGGTGATAATCCAAGTAAAGTCGTATCAATTCGCTGAAAAAACAAAAAAGAAATCAAGAAAAAACGAGATTGATTGAAATCGTGGGTGTTTCTTGTTTTTACCATGGCTTTCAATTCGTCGTCTTTTGGTTTTTCAGCAAATTGAATGACTTGACCTTTGTTATCGAACTTTAAAAGTCCAAAATCAGCTGCTCTACTGAAAAATTTTCAATACCCTGTTAGAAATTAGATAAAAAGAAACTGAAAACAAGGATTAAGAATATGAAATTTGAGATTAAAGAACCTTTCGCCCACTGGTACGCAAGAAACAGTAATATCGGCGTCTCTGTCAATGTGATTCTGTATGTTTATTTGAAATGATAACAGAAAATTAAGTTCAAATGAAGTGTTTTTAGTTTGTGATTATAAAAAATGAAAGAACATACATACCTGCAAAAGGTTCAAATAGTCCATACGATAAAGATGATCACCGGATAAGATTAGTATATCTTCGATATCTTTGTTCTTGGCATCCTACAGAAACCAATATAAATCAAGACAAGAAACATTGAATGGATCGTATTTTAATACATAGCGTATGAGTACTTGAATTGTTTGTAATAGAAAAAAGATTAGATGCAAGAAATTGCAATGTATTTTCATTATTTTAGCATCTTTGCTCCATATCATATTAGAGCACTGTACTTTGTAAGACATTTATCCAATTGTATTAATGTTATTCAAAGGAATAGTCAATGCTATAATCGAGTAGATTTATCAAAATATAATGTACAACAATATATGCAAATAAGAAAAAGTAAAAGTACAATGATGCAATACAAAGAAATGAAAGTATGTTACTATTTTTTGCATTTAGTCCTATAAAAATGAAGCTTTTGCAAGTACATAATCAAGAAAATCCAAATAAATAAATAAAACAGATGCTCAAACGGACCTCAAAAACCCATGTAAATTGTCTAACAGCATCTGCGGTTCCTTGAAACCAATTCATTCCTGCTTCACCGGGAGTTTGAGTGGCAGCCAACACCTACCGAACAAAAAAAAAAATAGTTGTTACAAGACTATCGTCTTACATAAAAAGTAGGGCCTTAATATTTATAAATAATCAATAAGGTTATAATTTTCATACCTCCACAAAACCATCTCCAAAATTGACACCATTGCCAAAATATGTACGAGCAATATGACGATTAAGTGAAGCGGAATTAAACTGAGTTAAAACAAAGATCTTGTTTATAGTGCTGTTTATACAATTGCTCATTGGGATGTCTATAAGCCTATAGCATCCTCCCACAGGTACCTATACAATAATACATCACACACCATCGAAATCTCATTAAAATTTCTTCTAAAAAACTTTTAAAAACTATTTATGTTAAAAAAATAAAAAAGAATTTCTTCATGTATTTAAATTAAAAGAAATATAACTAAAAATACTTACAGCAGGTGTAGCGGTTTTGCTCGTAAGAGGGAAGAGTTGAGTTCCGGCACCACCGCCAAGGATGATCGCCGCCACATTTTTCGGGTTAACCCTCCGTCGCTCAAATATTGGTGCTGACAGTGTCTATATTTATAGATTGCAGCATGAATCAAACTCAAATTTCAAGGAAAAACCAATAAATCGGACACAAATCTACCCACATAATAGAAAAAATCAAGAAAATGAGGAGTAATTATGAAATATTTTACCTCAACCATGGTTTCTTTGCCATTATCAGACGTGAGGACAGAGAAAGCAACACCAGGTTTTGTAGTTTTGCTATTTCGTTTCTGAAAACTCAACTTTTTTCGCAAATGGTTAGCCCAGACGGTGTCGTTTATGCTCCCTCTGATCTTCTCCCCTCTCAAAAACCCATCATCGCAATATCTTACACCTCCATCACCTCCACTTAATTTCGGCAAATGGGTACTGTTTTTTGGTGTTGAACAGCAGTAATCCATCTTTAAAACAATAAATCAATGATTTAGATGATGAATGCAACAGAGATAATGAATTTTAACTACAACAAATAAAAACCCTAATATAAAAATGGAGTTCAGACCCAGCCACTAATCTAAGTAACCAAGTAAAGTATAGATCACATAAAGATATTAATTGTTACTCATAACCAAAGGTACCTCTTGTGATTTTAGTACAACTTTTTTATTCTTAAATGGTGTCAAATTGAAGTTTCCAAGAAGAAAGCTTTTGCAAGAATCTTGAACACGGGATCTTAGAAACAGTGAGATTGTTGCATACACTTGTTAAGAACTAAAAATTTGAGAACCCCAGATGAAAAAGATTAAAATTTGAGAATACCCAACTGGTGATTATGCAAAAGGAGATGAAAAAGTTGTGAATGAAAGATTTTTGGGAAATGCGTGAAGGGTGGTGATTTATTTGCTTGTGAGCTCTGTCACGAGAAATCTGGTGTTTTTGCAGGCATATATGTCTTCATTTCTGGATGTATATATACTGCAAATCGGTAAATAAGCGGTTAAATTATTGAGCTTCGAAAAGGAGAAAATATTTATAAAAAGTTGAAAATGTTTAACTCAAACCCCGTGTGAAGTAATGAAAGCAAAATGATGTTGATATAAAAACTTAAGGATTTATGACGTTTGTGTATATTGATATCTTCACGAAATTGTATATTGATATAAAAACTAAAAAGAAAATATGTATAATTATAAGTTTGACTCACGAAATTGTTTTTGCTCAAATGGTACTGGTTAATATCTATCAAGCAGGAGGTCATGAATCAATTTTATCAAAAGATTTATAACGTTTGTGTATATTACTATCTTAAAAAAAGTACGATTTCATAACGTAATGAATCTGAATGTAGCTCTTTCAAATTGAACGGTGGGGGTTTTGGTTGTGCCCACACGAGGCAAAGGCTCCAACGACAGTTTTTTCCTTTTGTACAAGTTGAATAGGTATCCTTAGAGTTTAGGCATATACTAGTATTTAGTATTTGAGTCTATACTTTCCTTTTGTACAAGTTGAATAGGTATCCTTAGAGTTTAGGCATATACTAGTATTTAGTATTTGAGTCTATACTTTGATGGGTTATTATGTGTGTTTTTCTTGCTTATTAAACATATAAATTGATGAAATTAGTACATCTTATCACAACTTAAAAAATAGTAAAATATTAAAAGAGACGGACGTTTAGTGATTTATCAAGAGTAGTGGCGTTTAGAGACTATTTTCGTAAGTTGGATATATTTAGAATAATCCGTAAGAATGTATGGGCCATAGCTTTAAAAAAAAGCATTACAAGATGCATTATAAGTAAATTTGAAAAGAATATGAGTTGGATGGTTTTTAAATAATCCATAAAAATGTAAGGGCTATTACTATAAAATAAAGTTGTGGTATCATTTTTAAGAGCTTAGAAACTATTTTCTAACTTGGGTTGTTTTTGAATAATTCATAAAAGTATAGGGACTATAACTGAAAATAAAAGTTATACATGGTGCATAAATACTTAGGTGGTTTTGTTTTTTTCGAAGCGAAAATGTATGAAGTCTGCGGACCACCTCTACGACCCTCTATAGAAGAAGAAGTGGACCAAACGACTGTAACATGTATGTAACGACATGATTTTTCAAACAAAATTTTCAATTTAAAAACTCATAAACAAATGTCTCATCATTAATTCTCAAAAACAACCAACAAGTTTTCAACACAATTATTCAAATCCAGGATCCACAATTATAGCTCAATATCCAGAGTGTGTCTACAATCACGTCGGTGCCTTCCCGCGATCCTCGAAAGTACCTAAAATACATAACACGGTAAGCATGAATGCTTAGTGAGTTCCCCAAAATACCACATACAACAATTCGCCACTCGAGTCTATACTCTGCACGACCCTCTGGTCAATGTGTCTTAGTGGGACCCTCCAATCCCGTAGCTCGTTGGACCCTCTGGTCCGGTCTAGCTCGTTGGACCCTCCGTCCGGTCAGAATAGCACATAGCATACATAATCACAAAACACATAATCTCAAGCAAACACGTACGACCTTCCGGTCCACACATAGATACCACCCTAGGTAATGTATAGTGAGAAGACTCACCTCGGGTAAACTCGAATGATCTCGAACTCGAAACACTGATCTAGCCTCCGCCACATCACATACAAAAGATATCTCTACTTAATAATGGCTCTCAAAGGCTAGACTAATCCCTTCCTATGCTCTATCAGAAGGGTAAAAGACCATTCTACCCCTCCGATGGTCCAAAAGTCTACTTGTTGATCGAACCCTAAAAGTCAACAAAAGTCAACGCCCGTGAGTACGCTGCGCATATTAGATCCTTACGTTGAGCGTACTCGACCACTACGCTGATATCGGGCTGCTTGAACCCTACGCCCCGCGTACTAGGATTTACGCTTAGTGTACGTCCCAATTTCACTCTTATCTCACTTATGGTCTTAATCAGTTAAGACCTTGGCTCAAAATATAGATCTGGACCCCCTAGAGTCTCCTAATCCATAAAGTCGAAGACTTTACGCCTTTGCATGGCTGTAAAGGTCATCATCATCCAAATCACACCACTTCCTTCACTAAGGAGCTCATATATCATGCATGGTTCACTCCTAACGTCCAAGATTGATTTTTATGGATCTATATCACATTATACACTGCATATGGACAGATCAAGGTCTATGGAGCTCCTTTACTCATAAAGTCTCCACCTTTGGGACAAAAACCCTAGAAATGGTCCATAATGCACAAATCAAAAAGGTTGAGAAAGCTCTGAGCTTTTTACCTCCAACTGATGCTTCAACCTCATAAAGTTCAGATCCAAAGCTTGCCCTCCAACTCTAGCTCCTTCAATAGCACCTCCTTCTCTTCAAAAGCACACAAGAACACTTTCAAGCTCAACCACACTCACACAAGCTCTAGAACGAGGGTTAGGGCAGACTTGGGGTTTTTCTCTCTGGAAATGGTGGCTAAAAGTGAGGCCATAACGTTCCTTATATAGGGCTCACCCCCACAATTAGGGTTTCAATATGAACCTAGTACGCCCAGCGTCCTGGGTAGTCTCCGCGTCAAGAACACGCTCATGAGTACGCGCATCGTACTCTCCCTTACGCCCAGCGTACTCAAAAGCCAAACATTATTTTCAAGGACTAATACTGACAACTTGAGAAAAGAAAAGGATCAAAGAGATATACCTGAATTCTGGGATATTACAATTCTCCCCCACTACAATCAGACTTTGCCCTCGAAGTCTTGCTCCGCAAATAACTCGGGGTGCTGCTCCCGTATTTCCGATTCCGGTTCCCAAGTCAAATCGGACCCCTACCGATGCTGCCATCGGACCTGAACCAGAGGCATTTCCTTGTTCCTCGGAATCTTCACCTTCCGATCTAGGATCGCGATCGGCCTCTCGATGTAATTCAGGCTCGCATCCACCTGAATGTCCACTGATGGTACAACTATCATCTCATCAACCACACACTTCCGCAACTGGGACACGTGGAAGGTGCTATGGATCTGGCTCAACTCCTCAGGTAGCTCCAGATGATATGCTACCTTTCCTACCCTGGCAATCACCCTAAAAGGTCTAATATATCGAGGCCCCAACTTTCCCCGCTTCCTAAACCGGATTACTCATTTCCATGGGGAAACTTTCAGAAGCACAAAAACTCCAACTTGGAACTCAAGCTCGGATCACCGTTTGTCTGCATAACTCTTCTGACGACTTTGAGCTGTTTACAATCTGTGTCTGACCTACTGAATCTGCTCGGTCGTCTTCAACACTATCTCAGTGCCGCCCATAACTCTCTGCCCCACCTCTCCCCAACAGATGGGAGTACGACACCTCCTCCCATAAAGAAGCTCAAAGGGAGGCATATCGATGCTCGAGTGATGGTTGTTGTTATAGGAAAACTCAACCAAGGGTAGGTATGAATCCCAACTCCCACTGAAATCCATAACGCATCGTTGAAGCATGTCCTTGAGCGTCTGTATCGTTCGCTCACTTTGTCCGTCTGTCTGTGGATGGTAGGCGCTACTAAAATGCAATCGCGTTCCCAACTCCTCATGGAACTTCTTCCAGAATCTGGAAGTAAAACGCACATCCTGATCCGACACTATGGATGTCGGCACTCCATGCCGAGCTACCACCTCTCGCACATAAATCTCTGCCAGCCTCTCAGTTGAAGAGCTCTCACTGATATCAAGGAAGTAAGCACTCTTCGTCAACCAATCTACAATCAACCAGATCGCGTCAACTCCACGCACCGTTCTCGGTAATTTGGTGATAAAGTTCATCGAGATCTGCTCCCACTTCCACTGGGGAATCCCCAAAGGCTGCAATGGAGCATGTGGACATTGGTGCTCTGCCCTAACCCGACGACAGGTCAAGCACCTCTCTACTACTCACGCTACATCCCTCTTCATACAGGGCCACCAATAGTCTTTTTTCAGATCCAAATACATCTTAGTGGCCCCGGGATGGATCGAAAATCTCGACCTATGCGCCTCCATCATCAGAGTGCTACGAGCTCCCCCCGTATAAGGCACCCAAATCCAACCTCGAAAGGTCATAAGTCCTCGACTATCCATCACAAACTCGGATACTTGGCCGATCACCCGCTCCCTCTTTTGGTTCTCTGGTCTCATGACCTCCGCCTGGGCCTCTCGAATGGTATCCAATACCGGAGTCATCACTGTCATCCTCATGCATATATCCCGAATCGGGGCACTCTACGCCTTGCGGCTCAGGGCATTGGCTACCACGTTAGACTTGCCCGGGCGATACAAAATCTCACAATCGTAATCTTTTACCACATCCAACCACCTTCTCTTACGCATATTCAGGCTAGGCCGATCCATCTGATACTTCAAGCTCTTGTGGTCCGTGTAAATGGTACACCGAACCCTGTACAAGTAATGACGCTAGATCTTGAGGGCGAATACCACTGCCCCCAACTCTAAATCGTGGGTGGGATACCTCGTCTCATGAGGCTTCAGCTGCCTCGATGCATATGTTATCACGTGTCCCCTCTACATAAGCACTGTACCTAACCCTGATATAGATGCATCGCAGTAAACCACAAAGTCCTCCATTCCCTCAGGAAGAGCTAACACTAGAGCTTCGCACAATCTCTGGCGAAGAGTCTCAAACGAGGTCTGCTGATCGGGACCCCAAACAAAAGCAACATCTTTCCGGGTCAACTTGGTGAGAGGAACAACAATCTTGGAGAAATCTCTGATAAACCTCCGGTAGTAGCCGGTCAACCCCAGAAAATTCTTGATCTCGGTGGGGGATCTCGGCACCTCCCAACTCATAACCGCCTTAATCTTGGCCGGGTTGACCAAAATCCCATTTTGATTAACGAGGTGTCCTAAGAACTGGACCTCTTGAAACCAGAAATCACACTTGGAGAATTTGGCATAAAGCCTCTCCGATCTCAATATTCTAAGAACCTCTCTCAAATGCTCTTCATGTTGCTCTCTAGACCTCGAATACACCAAAATATCGTCGATGAACACGATCACCGAACGATCCAACATAGGTCTGTATACCTGGTTCATGAGATCCATGAACGTTTTTGGTGCATTGGTGAGCCCGAAAGGCATCACCACGAACTCGTAATGCCGATAACGAGTTCTAAATGTTGTCTTCTAAATATCCTCCTCATGAACCCTCATCTGATGATAACCAGACCTCAAATCAATCTTGGAAAACCAAGATGCACCCTGCAACTGATCGAATAGATCGTCGGTCCTCGGGAGTCGATAACGGTTCTTGACCGTTAACTTGTTCAACTCCCGGTAATCAATGCACATCTAGTGTGAACCATCCTTTTTATTGACAAAAAGGATCGGTGCTCCCCACAACGAACTACTCGGCTGGTTAAATCCATTTCCGAATAGCTCCTGAAGCTGCGAGAATAACTCCTGCATTTCTTGCGGCGCAAGGCGATAGGGTGCATTGGCGATAGGTGCCGCCCGTGGAAGCAAATCAATGCAAAACTCCACCTGCCTCTCGGGAGGCACACCCGACAACTCCTCGGGGAAAACATACGGAAACTCGCTAACCACCGGAACCTCAACGACAATACTCGGTCTCTCTGTAACATCCCGCGTATCCGACATATACGCCAGAAAACCCATGTAACCTTGCTGCAAGCTCTGCCTCGCTCGAGCAGCCGAACAAAATGCTGACCTAGATCGGGTACCCTCGCTGAATATAGTAAGTACTCCCCCACTAGGGTTTCAGATGGTCACCAACTGCCGCTCACAGTCGATCATGGCTCCGAATTGACTCAACCAGTCCATGCCCACGATGACATAGACATCCCCCATCGCGTTAGGTACCAAATCAATCGGAAACTCGACTCCAAAAATCTCAAGCACACATCCCCGGATCACATCAGTTGCAAAAACAGCATGCTCATCAGCTATGGAGACTCTCAAAGGTCGGCTCAACGCCTCATATCGGATATTGATGTGACGACTAAATGCTAGCGATATGAAAGATCGACTTGCACACAAGTCAAACAACACCAAAGCAGGTACAAAACTCACAAGAAAAGTACCTAAACATATCATAAATAAGCACCATATATAAACAAATGAATAAGCAAAAGATCACATACCAGCCACAAAATCGGGTGCTGCGCGGACCTCCTCCGCTGTCAACTGGAAGGCTCTGTCGTGAGCCTTCGGTGCCTAGGTCTTCACGAGCCGACTCTCTGTAGCTCGAGTAGTAGAAGACGCAGATCCCTACGCTAATCTCTGAAGCAACTACGGGCACTCAACCTTCCTATGGCCAGTCTGGTTGCAATGGAAGCAAACCGAAAATCCCTTAGGGCAATCCCTCGTGATATGCCCCTCCTTCCTACACTTGTAACACACACTTACTCTGCACACCCCATCATGGCTCTTGCCACACTTTCCACAAGTGCAACCCTTCTGACCTGCTGATCTCAAATCAGCGGGCTTTGCCCGTTTAGCCGCCGGCTGAGACTGTGTCGTCCGCCTATCCCTCCTCTGAGACTCTACGCTTCTCCCTAGCCCGAGTCTCTAGCTCAATCTCCCTCTTCCGAGCATTTTCCTGGAGCTCAGCAAATGTTCGGTATGTCGAGTTCGCCACAAACTCACGAGTGTCTCTCCTCAGAATGCTCAGATATCGGCTCATACGTGCCTGCTCGGTAGACACATGCTCAGGGCAAAACAACGCCCTCTCATGAAACATCCGTGTGATCACAGTCACAGACTCAGTCCCCTGCTTGAGGGATAAGAACTCTTGGGCCAACCATTCCCTCTCCACCGGGGGAACGTACTCGTCTCGAAACATAATGGTGAACCTCTCCCAAGTCACCACGGTAAGCTCTGCAGTAGAAAAGTCAGCTGTCACAAACTTCCACCAATCCTTCGCTCCCAAGTGAAGCTAGTTTAGCGCGAACCGTACCCTCAAATGCTCCGGGCAAGAACATGTGTAGAAGCATCCCTCAATGTCAGAGATCCATCTCATCGCTTCTATCGGATCCTGAGTCCCATCAAACTCTGGTGGCTTCGTGTTGCTAAACTCCCGGTACAGCAACGAGTCACCCCCCTGTGGCCTAGCAACGGCGACAGCTGCGGTGGCCGCAGCAACAACAGCATCGGTAAGAGCAGCGTACCGCTCGTCAAATGTCTCAATCAGCGTGGTCTTGATAGACCCAAACATCTCTGGTATCCCAAATCGAATGGTTGTAACCACCTCATCATGAATCATCCTGCAAATCTCATTATCGCTAACACCGTTGCTCTCTGGAGTGTGGCGCATACCCACCATGATGTATCTGAAACGCAACAAAAAAGAAATCAGAGACTCGATCGAGTATTCTCGCACTCCATCACATAAACCTACTTGTTCCTTAGTACCCTATGGATTCTAACTTGGACTGCTCACTGGTCTGGTGTTTCCAGTAGTACGGGCCATGTACTACCTTCCACACCACATCAGTATTCACCCTAAGTCTTCCTCCTAGGATTCTAGATCACAAGTACTCTATATCTAGCTCACTGAGCGCAAGCTACCACCCAGTAGACCTCTCATAGGCTCCTCTCTGCTACCTATTCACACTCGAAGTAATTCATAGTAGCAGTAACTCCTAGGCTAAGGCATCACAAATCAGGCCACTCTTGTCCTAAATATGAATACCTAGCCTACTCCAGCATGCATAACACATATCATAACACATAACGTAAGTGTATTTTGGGAAATCACCATTCTGGCGCTGGCTGATTGTACACACTGCTCTTTTCCGCTCTTTTGGAATCTTTTACTCTTTTTAGAAAAATTGTTTCTTTTTGAAAACTTTTCTCAAATCCTCAGTTTGAGTTTAGATATGCCCGTAGGTGTATCTGAATCCCTCAAAGCAAGGCTCTGATACCAACTTGTAACGACATGATTTTTCAATTTAAAACTCATAAACAAATTTCTCATCATTAATTCTCAAAAACAACCAACAAGTTTTCAACACAATTATTCACATCCACAATCCACAATCATAGCTCAATATCCAAAGTGTGTGTACAATCACGTCAGTGCCTTCTCGCGATCCTCAGAAGTACCTGAAACACATAACACATAACACGGTAAGCACGAATTCTTAGTGAGTTCCCTAAAATACCACATACAACAATTCGCCAGTCAAGGCTATACTCAACACGACCCTTTGGTCAATGTGTCTCAGCGGGACCCTCCAGTCCCGTAGCTCGTTGGACCCTTTGGTCCGGCCTAGCTCGTTGGACACTCCGGTCCGGTCTGGTTGAGGAACCGCTGGCTCGTAAATCGTTGGACCCTCCGGTCCGGTCAGAATAGCACATAGCATACATAATCACAAAACACATAATCTCAAGCAAACACGTACGACCTTCCGGTCCACACATAGATACCACCCTAAGTAATGTATAGTGAGAAGACTCACCTCGAGTAAACTCGAATGATCTCGAACTCGAAACACTGATCTAGCCTCCGCCTAATCACTTACAGAAAATATCTCTACTTAATAATGGCTCTCAAAGGCTAGACTAATCCCTTCTTATGCTCTATCAGAAGGGTAAAAGACCATTCTACCCCTCCAATGGTCCAAAAGTCCACTTGTTGACCGAACCATAAAAGCCAACAAAAGTCAACGCCCGTTAGTACGTTGTGCGTACTAGATCCATACGCTGGGCGTACTCGACCGCTACGCTGATATCAGGCTGCTAGAACCCTACGCCCCACGTATTGGGATTTACGCTCAGTGTACGTCCCAGTTTCACTCCTATCTCAATTATGGTCTTAATCAGTTAAGACCTTGGCTCAAAATAGAGATCTGGACCCCCTACAGTCTCCTAATCTATAAAGTCAAAGACTTTACGCCTTTGCATGGCTGTAAAGGTGATCATCATCCAAATCACACCACTTCCTTCACTAAGGAGCTCATATCTCATGCATGGTTCACACCTAACGTCCAAGATTGATTTTTATGGATCTATATCACATTATAACTGCATATGGGCAGATCAAGGTCTATGGAGCTCCTTTACTCATAATGTCTCCACCTTTGGGATAAAAATCCTAGAAATGGTCCATAATGCACAAATCAAAAAGGTTGAGAAAGCTCTGAGCTTTTTACCTCCAACTGATGCTCCAACCTCAGAAAGTTCAGATCTAAAGCTTGCCCTCCAACTCTAGCTCCTTCAATAGCACCTCCTTCTCTTCAAAAGAACACTTTCAAGCTCAACCACACTCACACAAGCTCTAGAATGAGGGTTAGGGCACAGTTAGGGTTTGCTCTCTAGAAGTGGTGGCTAAAAGTGAGGCCATAACGTTCCTTATATAGGGCTCACCCCCATAATTAGGATTTCAATCTGAGCCTAGTACGCCCAACGTACACTAAGGTACGCCCAACGTACTGGGTGGTCTCCGCGTCAAGAACACGTTCTTGAGTACACGCAACATACTCTCCCTTACGCCCAACGTACTCAAAAGCCAAACATTCTTTTCAAGGACTAATTCTGACAACTTGAGGAAATAAAAGGATCAAAGAGATATACCTGAATTTCGGGATGTTACAATGTAGTAAAAAGTTTGTTTGTTTTTTAACGTCTACAGACTGCTGCAATAAGTTAAAGTAAGCTTTGAAGCAGATGGTCTAGTGTTGCGCCACGCAGCACACACGCAACATTTTTTAAGTTAGAAGTCATCTGAAAAATAAACAACTACAATTAACCAAGTGTTGCACGTGTGCTGCGCGGTGTAGAAATAAGTGGTCAGAAGTGGCTTTTTAGAAAAAACAAATAGTACCTTACACTTCACTAACTTTCACAAAGACAAAGTTACATTTAAGTAATATATATAATAACCTAAAATTCAAGAAGATATAACGTGTGATAATGTGTAATTTCATAATTTTGTAAGCATAGGCGTGTTTGTCAAATGTAGCAGGAAGTTGGAATTCCGTAGTTGGTAGCCGAAAGTTAAAAGTTTTTGTTTTTATTTGTAGAAAAGCGTTCGAGACAAATAACTGGAGTATTTTAAAATATATAAAATTATATAAAATAACATATGAATTGTAACGTCCCAAAAATAATAACATAAACTTTTCGTTTTTGGATTAATAAATCGTTAATACATATCATTTTTCATAAAATCAAGATTTAGCAAAACATCATCGAATCAGAGTAAATAACAGAATGCAGAAACATATGGTGTGTGTCATGTAATCATCCCAAGCTCTTCCATTTGAAAACCAGAGTACCTGAAACATAAACTTAAAACCGTAAGCACAAAGCTTAAAGAGTTCCCCAAGATATCTCATACCATACATAAAATAAACATATATCGGTCCCCGCCCGACATCGGACACTGTCAGGCATCGGGCCATGCCCGACATCGAGCTGAGCTCTGTAAAAACGGTCCCCGCCCAACATACAATAACATATATCCAATAAACACATACACATACAATAATCACATAGATACATAGCATACAGTTAGTCATCAGGGCCCGCCCGACATCGAACCTTAGCTCGTTAAGCATATAAACACATACTGAAACATACCAAAAATACAATCCAAAATTTTCATTTTTAAATTATAAATAAAACAATAATCATCCAAATCATATCATAAAACATAAGTAGTGTATCTCAAAACATCATAACATCTGAGAATAAAAATCACAGGCTGAACATATGGTGTGTGCACTGCAATCATCTTGAGCCCTTCCCCCTGCTAACGGGAATACCTAAAACGAAAACTGGAAACTGTAAGCATGAAGCTTAATGAGTCTCCCCAAACTACAACATACCATACACATAATCACATAATAACATACATTAGGCCTTGCCCGCTACATCGAGCCCCACCCGGCATCGGACCGAAGTCTGGTATACATATAACATATCAACAAAGCATATAACATAAACACATAACATAAGTATATAAACATTCCTCAGGCTTGCCCTGACATCGGACCGAAGCCCGAAACATATAAACATACAATATAAGCTAAAGATTCCTCAGGCTTGCCCTGGCATCGGACCGAAGCCTGGAACATATAAACAAACACATGCAAGAATCATGAAGACGTCAAGCATATAAACATTCCTCGGGCTTCCCCCGACATTGGACCAAAGTCCGAAAACATATAAACATAACATATAACCAACATTGGGCTAACCCCAACATCGGACCTAAGTACGGCATATGCTATCATACATAAACGGGCCGACATTGGTGCCTTCGACCCGTTCCTACTGGAGGAAAACTCACCTCACAAAACTGGCTGTTGAACTTCTCGGTAAGGAATGTCTAGCGGTTACTCCCATGACTCCCTGACTATCATTAACAATAACACTTAGTCAAAATCCACTAATCTTTCCTCAGGTAAAATGACCATTTTAGCCCCTAATCTAGTTTGGACCATAGCCTAGGCCTAATTCCATTTAACCTTTCCAAGCCCACTAATGGCCCAATAAAGGCCTACTAATGGCCCAATTTTATAAATTGGGCCCAACTTCTCAAATGGGCATTCCCTTAGGCCCAAACATGTCCTTGAACCATTATCTGACTTCTAATGGCCAATTAAGGCTCAGCAGCTGCTAAGTATAAAGATTTGGCCCAATCTGAGGCCCAAAAGATGTGAAGCCCAAATCTTGAGAGTACGCTGAGCGTACAGCTTGAATGGCTTGTACGCTGCGCGTACTAGCGTGTACACCCATCATACTACCCTATTAAGCCATCAACTTAAAAAATGCTTATTCCATTAAGACCTTAAGCCCATATTACAGATTTGAGTCCCTTAGCATGTCTTAACTCATAAAGTCGACTACTTGGTGGCTTGCAACCCGCCAAATAAACCCAAACTTGGAATATAGCAACTAACTTCCATGAAAATGGCTAGATCTCATGCATGGTCACAAATGGGCCTTAAAGATCAAAACTTTATTGCTTATGGGACTCATATATCACTATGGGTGGCAACCCTAGACCTAAAAACGAGTTTGAGTCATAAAGATCCATTCTTGGGACTAAAAAAGATCCCAAAACATGACTACACTAGATCCAAGCATACATAAGGAAAGTTGAAAGCTTTATACCTCCAATGGGTGCCAGATGGTGAGGTAATCTCAGATCCTTGAGCTCAAGATACTCAAGTTCTTCTTCTCCAACTTCTCTTTTCTTCTTCCAAGATTCTTAGCCCAAAAGAACCAATTTGAGGGTTTACTGGCCCATTAGGCCCAATAAGAGGATACTGGTCCAATAAAAGTTTGAACCGAACAGTTAGGGTTTCAAGCCCAAAGTTGAGTGAATGTAGTGTATTGAATTAACTTTAGAGCTTGCACCAGTGAGTTTTTTATTTTAATTGTCGTTTGTGAACGAACAACTTGTATAACATCATGCCTAGGGTTACAAGTACATCAAAAGTTAATTACACATGGACATAATTTCCTAGCCCTAAAATGGTAGTTGTGACATCATCCCCCCATTAGAGGTAATTTTGTCCCGAAATTCTTTTAAAAGCCGAAATTAAGAGCTAGAGAAAAGGTGAGGGTACTTATGTTGATCTTTGCATTCCCATGTGAATTCCGGTCCGCGGTTTGCGTTCCATGGAAACTTCACAATCGGAATGCGACTTTGTTTTGTACGCTTTACCTCTCTGTCCATGATTTCAACCGGCTCTTCGACGAACAAGAGATTCTCGTTCACCTCAATTTCATCCACGGGAACAACAAGGGTTTCATCTGATAGGCACTTTTTCAGATTTGACACGTGGAATACTGGGTGTACGTTGTTAAGTTCTGAGGGTAGTTGTAGTTTGTAGGCCACCGGACCGATCCTGGCGAGTGTCTCGAATGTCCTGATATATTATGGGTTTAGTTTGCCCTGATTTCCGAATTATACCATCCCCTTCCAGAGAGAGACTTTCAGTAGAACCTGATCTCCGACTTGAAATTCTAGAGGCTTTCTTCGTTTATCAGCATAGCTCTTTTGTCAGTCTCGCGATGCTTGGATTCGTTCCTTAATTTGAACTATTTTCTCTATTGTTTCCCGAATGATCTCAGGTCCTATAAGAGTGTTGTTCGGTGTTTGCCCTCTTGCCAGCTGAGTGTCTCGCACCTCAGCCCAGCAAAGAGGTGATCTGCATTTCCGGCCATAAAAAGCTTCGAAAAGAGCCACCTTAATGCTCGTGTGATAGCTGCTGTTGTACAAGAACTCGATTAGGGGCCAGTGGGTATCCCATGCCCTGCCAAAATCTATTACACAAGCTCGAATCATATCTTCTAACGTTTGAATGGTTCGCTCGCTTTGGCCGTCGGTCTGGGGGTGTTAGGCAATACTCATATCGAGCTAGGTCCCCATTGCCTTCTAGAGCGACTGCCAAAATCGAAAGGTGAATATATTATCTCAATCCAAGATAATGGATATTGGCACCCCATGCAGCCTTACCACTTCTTTTATGTAGATTCGTGTTAACCTTTCCATCTTGAATGACTTTTTTATTGGTAGGAAATGGGCGGATTCTATTGACCGATCTACAATCACCCAGATAACGTCTAATAAGTCTGTTGTCTTGGGTAATTTGGTTATGAAATCCACAGTAATCCTTTCCCATTTCCACTCGGGTATTACTAGTTGTTGTAACAATCCCGAGGACTTCTGATATTCCACTTTAACTTTGGCACAAGTGAGACACTTGCCCACATAAGTGGCAATCTCTGCTTTCATGTTCGACCACTAATAATGTTGTTTAATTTCCAGGTACATCTTATCGGAACCTGGATGGATGGAGTATCGTGTTTTGTGCGCTTCGTTCATGACTACATCCCTAAATCCTCCAAATTTTGGGACCCAGATACGTTCCATGAAGTAGTAAGCTTCGTCTTCTTTGACTTCAAGATTCTTCTCCATCCCACGCAGCGCTTCATTTGCAACATTATCCAGTTTCAAGGCCTCTAATTGAGCCTCCTTGATTTATGAAGACAGGTGGGAATGGATGGTCATTGTTAATGTTTTCGCTCGGCGGCCCGAGTATTCTTTTCTGCTTTAGGCATCAGCCACCACGTTAGCCTTGCCTGTATCGTACTTGATCTCGCATTCATAGTCGTTCAGCAGCTCAACCCATCGTCGTTGCCTCATGTTCGGTTCCTTTTGATTCAAGATATGCTGGAGCCTTTTGTGATCTGTGAAGATGGTGTACTTGTGACCATAAAGGTAGTACCTCCAAATTTTTAGGGCGAAGACCACAACTCCTTGCTCGAGATCATGGGTGGTATAGTTTACTTTGTGGGTTTTCAATTGTCTAGACACGTATGCTATCACTTTTCCACTCAGGTATTACTAGTTGTTGTAACAATCCCGAGGACTTCTGATATTCCACTTTAACTTTGGCACAAGTGAGACACTTGCCCACATAAGTGGCAATCTCTGCTTTCATGTTCGACCACTAATAATGTTGTTTAATTTCCAGGTACATCTTATCGGAACCTGGATGGATGGAGTATCGTGTTTTGTGCGCTTCGTTCATGACTACATCCCTAAATCCTCCAAATTTTGGGACCCAGATACATTCCATGAAGTAGTAAGCTTCGTCTTCTTTGACTTCAAGATTCTTCTCCATCCCACGCAGCGCTTCATTTGCAACATTATCCAGTTTCAAGGCCTCTAATTGAGCCTCCTTGATTTATGAAGACAGGTGGGAATGGATGGTCATTGTTAATGTTTTCGCTCGGCGGCCCGAGTATTCTTTTCTGCTTTAGGCATCAGCCACCACGTTAGCCTTGCCTGTATCGTACTTGATCTCGCATTCATAGTCGTTCAGCAGCTCAACCCATCGTCGTTGCCTCATGTTCGGTTCCTTTTGATTCAAGATATGCTGGAGCCTTTTGTGATCTGTGAAGATGGTGTACTTGTGACCATAAAGGTAGTACCTCCAAATTTTTAGGGCGAAGACCACAACTCCTTGCTCGAGATCATGGGTGGTATAGTTTACTTTGTGGGTTTTCAATTGTCTAGACACGTATGCTATCACTTTTCCGCACTGCATCAGCACATAACCTAACCTTTGGTTTGATGCGTCACAATACACCACCAAATCTTCTGTTCCCTCTAGCAGAGACATTATCGAAGCACTGCAGAGGGCTCGCTTCAGGGTTTGAAAAGCAACTTCCTGTTTGTTACTCTAGTTGAAGGGTATGCCCTTCTAGGTTAGAGTGGTGAGAGGCTTGGCAATCTTGGAGAAATTCTGAATGAACCTTCTATAATAACCAACAAGGCCCAAGAATTATCAGATCTCCGTTGGCGATTTCGGAATTACCCAACCTTCAATAGTTTTGATCTTGGAAGGATCCACATGAATTCCTTCCTCACTGACTACATGACCCAAGAAATTCACACTGCGAATCTAGAACTCGCCTTTGGAGAGTTTTGCATATAGCTTTTTAGCTCTAAGAGTTTCCAAGATATGACATAGGTGTTGACCGTGCTCCTCCTTACTTCGAGAGTATATGAGTATGTCATCAATGAAAACGATTACAAAATTATCGACGAATAGGCAGTAGACTCGATTCATGAGGTCCATAAATGTTACAGGAGCATTTGTCAGACCGAAGGGCATAACAACGAATTCATAGTGGCCATATCGGGTTCGGAAAGTAGTTTTGGGGATATCTTCTTCCCGAACTCGTAGCTTCTAATAACTGGACCTTAGATCTATTTTAGAAAAATAACTGGCTCCTTGAAGCTGGTCGAATAGATCATCAATCCGAGGGAGTAGATATCAGCTCTTGATGGTGAGTTTGTTTAACTCCCGATAGTCGATGCATATCCTGAAAGATCCGTCCTTCTTCTTGACAAACAAGACCTGAGCTCCCCAGGGTGAGAAACTCGGCCTTATGAACCCCTTTTCTAGAAGTTCGCTTAATTGACTCGATAACTCCTGCATTTCAGTAGGAGCTAACCTGTAGGGTGATTTGGCAGTTGATGTGGCTCCCGATATTAGGCCATTTCGAAATTCAACCTACCTTTCTGGGGGTATTCCTGGAAGGTCTTTGGGAAATACGTCCGGAAAGTCACATGCCACTGGGATATCTTTGATGTTTATTTCCTCTTTTGTTTTATCCACAAAATGGGCGAGGAAGGCCTAATTTTTCCTGTGCAACCATTTTTGTGCCTTGATGCACGAGATAAAACGGAGATTGGCGTCAGGTTTATCACCATAGATTATTAGGGTTTTGTGGTTGGGGAGGTGAAGGCGAACGACCTTCTCGTGGAACATAATGTCGGCATGGTGGGGGCTTAACCAATCCATGCCTATAATCACATCAAAACGTCTAATATCTACTAGCATCATATTGATTTGAAACGAGTGATTATTTAGCGTTAGATTGCACCCTATGAATATATCTTTGGTTGTTTCAGTTTTCCCATTAGCTATCTCCACTTTGAAGGCTTCGCTTAGCTTTTGGGGTTGTTGGTTTAGTAGGTGTTTGAATTGATTACTCACAAAACTCCGCTCAGCCCTACTATCGAATAAAATGCATGCGTAAGTGTTCTTGAGGGGAAACGTACCAGTGACAATAGTTGGGTCTTGAATTGCCTCCCCTTGTCCCAAAGTTAGGATCCTGCCTGATCCTCCTGCACCCTGAGTGTTAGCTTTGGGGCAGTTTGCCTAAAATGGTCAGTTCCTCCACATCCATAACAAGTATGACTGGCCCCGACGTTATTGTTGTTGTTGTGGGGCTGTTGGTTCTGTAGGGGTTGAGATCTATAGTACCGGGCGGTGTGCCCCTTGCAGTTGCAGTTGGTACACTGGATTTCTCTGCACTTGCCATTGTGGTGGTATTTGCATTTGTTACATTTCGGTAAGGTTCCTGAGTAAGGCCTGGTAGTAGTTTGCGCAGATGAGGTTGGAGCAGCTGGTGCTGGCATAACTTGAGTGGTAGCAGCGTGGACTGCTACGATTTGCTGCTTTTTAGATGATCCCTGGTTATGTCGCTCCTTTCGTTTATTTTTCCCATTCTTCTTGTTATTCCCTTCCTGCGTGGCCTCAGTCTCAATAGTTTTGGCACCTTTCTTATTGCCGTGATCATAAATATAATGAGTTAGCCGCTTTGCAATGTCAAAAGTATCAGGGTTTGCTCTCCTTGAATTGGAGGCGTTAACCCCAAATGAATCGTTCGCTTCTTCCCCTCTGAAGTGATCATACCCGGGCACAACAGTGATAAATCACTGAATCTGGAAATGTAAGCCTCGATGTCCGAGTTTTTCACTGTGAGGTTCCATAACTCTTGTTCTAATTTCTGTACTTCCCAACGGGGACAGTATTCTGCCATCAACATCTCTTTAAGTTCTCCCCAAGGCATAGCATTTGCAACCGGCAAAGTCATGGCCTTCACATGACCATTCCACCTGGATAGGGCTTGGTCAACAAACGTGCAAGCTGCGAACTTCACCTTGCTTTCTTCCAGACATTCACAGATTTCAAAGAAAGACTCGGTCTTTTCAATCCAGTGCTTCAAGGCTATCTCACCACTAGTTCCATTTAATGTTCGAGATTTGGCATTTGATAAATCTTTGTAGGTGCAGACTTTTGCAGGCCCTTGGTTCATTCCTTGGTTTAAGCTTCCAGTTCCTTGACCATTTCTGCCACCATTGTTTCCATTATGAATATGAGCCAATAATGCGGTGACCTCATCCGATACTGTTGCCTAGAATGCAACAGAGTTTACCTCCGATGAAGGTGGCGGCGGTGGTGGTTTCGTGTTGTTGTTTCTGCATATCGGTCTTTGAGGCATCTTCTGTCATGGAACAGGGAGATGGTGAGTACATATCAGTCTGTGGTTTCGGGTTCCTTTGGCATATAACGGTTTCGGTGGTTCGGTTGTGCATATGAGTGAATTCATACAATATCATGAAATAAGGAAAATAGAGCACATATCAGATAGCAACATCACAAATAAAACATAGAACCATTTCATTAATGATAGACTTCGTAGTACAATGCATGAAAATTCGCCTTTGTAAGGCATACAGTACATAGAGAAAATAAAATCCGTCAGCATAATAGCTCTATGAGTAGCATAGTCACTTAATCATAGAGTCGGTCCTACTTACAATAGTACATGAAAAGAGTGAGGGTCCTATTGATAGGGTGGTGAAGAGAGAGCAAATCCTACTTGCGGCGTACGTCATCTGGTGGTGTTGATGATGAGGTGGATGCGCCCTAAAGTTTGGCCAAACGAATCTCGGTGGCACGTAGTCGGGCCTCCAACGTTGACTACCTCTCCTGGTAGTCCCTAACCACATCATGAATCAGTCTCTTTGTGTGCTCCACCGCAGCCCTCATCGCAACCGTCTGATCGGCGGTTGCTTGTGCTTGCTCACCTATATCTCGCGTACTCCTGACCATCACTGGTAGGGCTCGATTCGCAGGTCCGCCATGACTAAGGATGTAATAGTCTCGGTTCATGCCGAATGGGGGACACACCCCTTGCTGTCTGCTCCATCTCCAAATCTCATGTGCCCATGGGGACGTAGGGCCGTTGTGACCCATCCTATGCGGGGGCACCCTAGCTACGTACGACGGATTGATGACTTCGGACTCCGCGTCCGAGTCATCTGCATCATCCCCATCAGACTCCTCCTCCTATGAGTCCACCACTGGTTTTGCTGGTCCTTCTTCGGTTTCCTCCTCTGGTTCCTCTTTTGGTTCTGGCTCCAACCATCCTCCGTTCCCCTGTTTGGGGAAATAAGGATCTTCGGGAAGATGAAATCCGGCCATAGAGTTTGCACAGAACTATATGAATGCAGGAAAATGGGTAGCATGTAAGGATACTCCTATAGTATTTTAATTGTTTATGTTTGAGTTTCTTAAAACTTTTTGGATACGAGGTTGGTAAGTTTCTAGATTCATCGCCCACCATGATCATCCCAAACACATTTTGGCCGTATTATGAATAAACATAGTTGATTAGGCTATATTTACCCTCAATATGACTACATAACTGTCCGGGTTTAACCACGATGTTCAATTCCTCCAAAGACTTTTATTGTTTCTTATCGTGACAGTACCCTAAAATGCACACATAGGTATGTATTTAATTTTTGTTTAGAGTATTTTAGTCCCAATGTATTTATAGTTGCATACCTTGTATGATTAGATATGCCAGTTCACTATAAACATTGCTTTGATACCAATCTACCACACCCCCGAACCAGACGGCGAAAACGTACGGGGGCGGGTGACTTCATCTTGTAATATCATCACAGTGTATATAATTGAATCAAAGACAACATCATTATCACACATGAAATATAACAACCATCATAGTTTACATAAGTGTGCTAGTTTACAAATTACATTCCAAATGTTAAATGTATGATGATAACAAAAATCCACGTGTTCTTGAAGACCAACCTGCTTAACGAGTCCCTGAGAATACAAGTTATTTTGAAAAACGTCAACTTATATAATGCTGGTGAGTTCATAAACATGTTTGTATGAAAAGTTTTGTATCATTTGTAAACACTAGAAAATCCGACATTTTCCATACAAATGGCTTGAGAGTTTTGTTTCAAATCTTGTATTTTAGCATGTGTCTTATTTTTGAAAATGTATAAAGAGAGAGTTCCAGAAAATCCTATATTTTCTGTTGTAAGTAAAATGTAATGTATAGTATTTGTTTCCCAGAAAATCTGATATTTTTTGTCTGTAGAAGAGTTGTAGTCTTTAAACCAAAAGACCCGAGTGTTGTAGAAATGAATAGCCCGTACGTGTTACAAAAGTATAGTATATGTATTCCGTAAATTTATTGTGTTGTTAATCTTTATGTGAGTCGTTATAACCATGCTTGATGTAACTGTTATGCCTGTCATGACGTTCTTCAGGCGTCACTTGTTTAAGGTAAGATATTTGTCACCCTAGATTGGCCTAGTCTAGCTGTAGCGAACAACTCAGGTGTGGGGTTGTCAACCCCGTATAGATAAATACACAAACTCTCGCTCTCCATCTTTGAGACTCTGGTTATAACTATAGGACTTAAGGTTGTACACTAGGTAGGTACGGGTGAAAACGTGTCTCACAGGAGCCTTAACTAAATTTACGCGAACAGTGTATCACATTATTTACCGCTTTAAAATAATGTTTCGAGTATGTGTTTAATTACAAAACATTGGTGATAGAAATACCATTTTTTTTATCAAATTGTCAAGTATTCATGATTGTCGGTTCGATGGTCATAGAATGTGCCGTGTGGCCCAATAAGAAATTCAATGGGCCTATAAGGTCCAATATGCATGAAATGAGTATAACAGACCCAATAAGCATGTAATGAGTATATAAAGCCCAATAGATGTGTAAATACCAGGCCCAATACGCATGTAAATGAGTATTTGAGGCCCTATAAACATGTAAATGGATATTTTCAGCCCATTATGATAAAAATGACATTTTTGACCCATTTTTGATAGAAATGACATTTTCAGCCCATTTTTGATAGAAATGACATTTTCGGCCCATTTTTGATAGAAATGACATTTCCATCCCATTTTTGATAGAAATGACAAATTTAGTCCATAAAGGCCAAAAATTACATTTTAGGACCATGAAACCGTGAATTTCCAAATAAGGTCCATTTTTATGAAAAATGACATCTTTGGCCTATTTAGCCGAGAATTTACACTTTAGGCCCATTTTAATCGTATTTTTCAATTTAAACACCTCTTTTATGAAAAATAACACTTTTAGGCCCATAAAACTATATATGTACAAATAAGGCCCATAAAACCGTATATTTTCAAATAAGGCCCATAAAACCGTAAGTTGACAATTAAGGCCCAATAAAACCGTAAGTTATCAACTTAAGCCCATTAAACCGAAAATGACTCCAAAAGTCCATTTTGTTTATCTTTAGTGTCAAAAATGGTCCTTTTATGTACATTCTTTGGATTTTTAGTAACCTTTACATGTTTAATCTTTCAACATAATACAAAGTTACCTCTAAGAGTTTACATACAAAAATCACCAATATTTTGAAGATATTTTGAATTTTGTGAGTGTTTAGCAAGCTTTCATGACATATTCACACCATATAACATGAAAATACACACATACATGCATAAATACTTAGATCTAACACAAAACCAACTTGTATTCTCCCCAAAAACATAGTAAAACCTGAAAACAAAGGGGGGTATGAAGCTCACCTTGATGTTAGTTGAGTTTTGAATAGAAGATTGGAGGTGTTTTCGGCCTTAGCTAACTTCTTGAAGAGGTTTTCGAAACTTAATGGTTCTAGGGAGCTAGAACACGGAATAAGTCATACGAGGGAGTGTTCTAAGCATAAAATGGAAACAAATCATTTTGAGGGTGATAATAACTTACCTAGCTAGGATATTTAATGAAAAATTCTAGAACACACCCATAAATCGTCGAAAATTTGAAGGGATGGATGAAGGAATTCTTCTTGTGCTTGAGAGGGAAGGAAGTAAGTGAGATAATTGAAGTGAAGAGTGGTGGGAGTTAGGGTCTTTGGCCGAGAATAAGAAGAGAAGAGAGAGATAGAGGTTTAGGTCCTTACTTAATGGTTAATCACCTGTTGATCTAGATATTTGGTGGACATTTTGCATGGATGTCCTCTAGGTAAAAAGTTTGTGGCACCTTTAGAATTAGTACCACATTTTCTCTTTTTTTAACATATATATAGGGCCGAGAATTAGAGAAGGGAAGGAAAGAAAAAGACATTGGGCTTAAATTTATGTGTAATTGATATTTTATTGGCCCATTAGGGATTTTCGATCCATGTGGGCCCACATATGAGTTTACGGCCCAAAAGGGGTAAAAGAAATGGGTTTTCGGCCCAATGTGGTTAAATGAGTGAGTTTCGGCCCATAGAAACAAAGTGAGATATTTTCAGCCCAATACGACCCATGAAGAGTCTTATGGCTCAAAATACTATTTCTTAATGAATGTGGGTCCAACTAGGACCCAAATGAGGATTCTTAGCCCAAAAGAACCAATTTGAGGGTTTACTGGCCCATTAGGCCCAATAAGAGGATCCTGATCCAATAAAAGTTTGCATTGGACAGTTAGGGTTTCAAGCCCAAAGTTTAGTGAATGTAGTGTATTGAATTAGGTTTAGAGCTTGCATTAGTGAGTTTTTGATTTGAATTATCGTTTGTGAATGAACAACTTGTATAACATCATGCTTAGGGTTATAAGATACATCAGAAGTTAATTACACCTGGACCAAATTTCCTAGCCCTAAAATGCTAGTTGTGACACCTGCCATCGTGATTGGTTCGGGTGTAGCTGCTACCTCTGGTGCATGCTCAATCACTCGTGGATCAGGCTGTTGATTACTGTTTCCTAATCAGCTTCGAGTTCTCACCATGTCGATCTATACACCAAAGCAGAAGTTCAATGTATACTGACGAGAATTAAGATATGGAAAGCTTTATTTACAATAGACGTCAAAATCTCATTATCACTCCAAAAAGTTACATGTTAGTTCTAATACCATAATTAAACGTTTAGAAACTTAAACACATAAAATTTTCTAATCCGGTCGGCAATAGACCATAGATACGATCAAATAATAGCATCATAAAGCATATAAGGCATCTTTATAGTTATAATATAAATCATTTAGAACATAAAAGCAATTTAGGCATCTTTCCTAAAATAAGATAGTGCTCGTGTCTATCCAAACATATTTCTAAATATAGCAGACATTCATCTCACAGTCATCGCTTAACATTCTAAGTTTAAGTCTAGAAATAAATCCTTACTCCTAGTTCAGTTAAACTAATGCTCTGATACTAACTATGACATCCACAATTTCACGACCAAAAAAGATTGATTTGTTTTTACTTATTTAAAATCAGAGTATCCTTTTTAATGAATAATATTGAGGAATTTATTCCCAAAAACATGATAATGATATTATTAAAGCATTTCTGGAGAAATATATTTTATTTGTATTAAAAGGTTGGTATGTCATCGTTAATACAGAAACATAAGCATAATGAAATATTACAAGCCTTACAATAATTAAACTAGTGGCCTAATACTCCTTGAATCTCTCAGTAATTCGTATCTTTATTATCGTTACCTGTGATACAATAAACTGAGTGGGTCAGGTTAGGAAATCAGGTGAGTACATAGAGATTTTAATCCCACAATGTTATAACTAACACACACACACACACACACATATATATATATATATATATATATATATATATATATGTGTGTGTGTGTGTGTGTGTGTGTATTAGAACTCGCAAGATACAATTTCACTTCATATAAGCAATTTACCCCACCCCATTGACCCTCACAACGACACGATCTATACTTTCGGATCTAAAATGAATGGCTTTAACTAATCCATACTCCCAGATCAGGTATGAATGACTATGTCTAATCCATACTCTTGGATCAATGACAAATGAGTGTGCCCAATCCATACTCTCGTACTAGGGACGAATGACCGTACATACTCCATACTCCATAACTAGGGACGAATAATTATATGTAACCCATGCTCTCGGATTAGTGACAAATCACTATGCCCAAATCATACTCTCGGACTAGGGACAAATGACTATGTCTAATCCATGCTCTCAGATCAAATACATACCCTCTATGTATATCTCACCCGTACTCTTAAGGAGATTGTAACACCAAGATTTTCGAAAATAAAATTTTTGTTTAAATAATCAATTTAATATTAAAAACACTTGTTTAAAATCTTATTCACATTCAAATTACAAACATAGTTTCATTTTCATTATAATAGAAGACCAGGATCCTCCAAAACACAACTCTTGCTTCGGTGTGTACAATCGAACCGTTGCCATCCCGTGTTACTGTAAAACCTGAAACGACATAACATAAACAACGTAAGCACGAAGCTTAGTGAGTTCCCCAAAATACCTTGCGCACATACGCCCTCCGGCCCGGACCTTTCGGTCCACATAACATTGCCTTCCGGCCCGAACCTTTTGGTTCACATAGCATTGCCTTCCGGCCCGAACCTTTCGGTTCACATAACTTTGCCTTCCGGCCCGGATCATTCGATCCACAAGATAATTGCCTTCCGGCCCGGATCTTTCGATCCACAAGATAATTGCCTTCCGGCCCATACACACATATAACACATAATACCAATACTTTAACACATAAAGCACATATATCATATATCATACCTGACCTTCCTGTCACATAATACCTTGCCTTCCGGCCCATATACAAACATGAATATCACACGTAGCAACTAACTTTCCATTTTTTAGCATATAAGCATAACACATAACATACTTGACCTTCCGGTCACACAAACAAACCCTTCCGGGTGAAGTATAGTGAGAAGACTCACCTCGCAGTCACTGGAAGATAACAACTCTCGAAATCCCTTGCACTTGATCCTCCGAGCTCCAAGCTCCCTGTCTCATCATATATCCCTTTTTAGTACTTCTATCTTCCACGTTAACTGACCCTAAGAAATCACACCAGTCAACTCTGGTCAACAGTCCATTGTCTGCTCGACTGGACTCGACGAGTTCCCTGGCGACTCGGCGAGTCTGGTCGTCCTTCAGTCCTCTAAGATTCCCCTACTACTCGTCGAGTATCCTCTTTGACTCGACGAGTCACCCCTGGAAGAATCGCGGGGCCACCCCGACTCCACTCGCCGAGTCTGAAGAACAACTCGGCGAGTCCCAGCAAATTTTCAAGCTACTCGCCGAGTCTGATCATCCGACTCGGCGAGTCCATGCCATGCAGTCGATCCAACTGCTTCCTGAAATACGTTTTTCCCGAGATACACACTCATGGGACTTCTGGACCTCTAGTCATCCTATTACTAGGGTATAAACTCATGTATAACAACATAATAATCCATCAAATCACCAATTGGGTTTCATAAACCCTAATCCCATAACACATCAACATAGCAGAGGATAATTCGAGTTCTTACCTGAATAATGTGTCCTCTGTGTCCCCAACCCTCAGAATATGACTCCCTTGCTGCTCCTTTAGCCAAAACTCCTCTTCTTCTTGCCTAACAATTTCTTCAAGGCCAATAATGGCATTCAAGCTTGCTCTAGATGCCACAGTCGTCTAGAGTTCTCCACAATCGGCCAAAAGACGCGAAACGACGACAATACAACCCTTATATACGACCCAATACGAAACGGCTAGGGTTTTTGCTGAACAGCGTCGACTCGTCGAGTCCATATCTGGACTCGTCGAGTCACGTCGCGAACCCGCGACCAAGTCTGCGACCCTACTCGGCGAGTCTGGCTCCGACTCGCCGAGTCTCCCCTTTAAAACACCCCCAAAATGCAATTTAACAATACTTGAGATTTTGGGCTGTTACAGAGATGTTACTCGATATTCATCTTAATTAATTTAGGTCTATTATGTAAGTCCTAAATCATCATATATTATAAGATATGTTCTTAACACGTATTCCAGGCAATAAAAAAATATCTTACATATAAACTCTTTAAGAAATATTTAATACTTTAATTAATAATTGTATTAGAATCATGTTCATCAAAGGACTATGCACTCACTGTTAAAGTGATGACTCGAAACTCGGACAACGTTTCGCTCCTAGTAACTATCTTTTCCTTTGACGTAACCTAGTATCATTATAATTATGTCTCAGTCTAATATTTCTTGCGACTAATCTAGTCTATATTCATCATTAATTCAAAGTCTACTGATCTATAGCTGATAAGGGACAACCATGTAAGATCATATCGGAGGTAGGGTCCATTTGGCATACATAGTATACTGTTTGGAAAGCCTACTTTAAACACCTCACTAAATCTAGCCTTGTCACCATCCCTGTAAGTAGATCAATCAGTATCACGACTTGGAATCACTGAAAGATCCTGTTTATAGCTTCATAATAATGATAATGAACTTAAACATAAGTTATACTTAAAATATGGTAATCATAACTTAACTTATAGGTGGTTTAGTGAAAAACCGGACTTTGTACTGGCGGAACTTCTAAAGTAAAAGCTCTATTTCTCAGGAATTTCTGACACTCCAGAGCTTCGCTACTGATGTGTGTAAAATGCACTTGTTTTATCCCTACTTTAATTAATAAATTAAACACACAAAGGCAGTGAACCTGTCTTTTAGTGGTATAGATTAGTAAGTAAGGTGTCGAACTCAGGGAACGGAAAATTAAACTAATAACTAATTTTAACTAAACAACTAATAAAAGTAAAAGGGTTTTCTTCTAGTTTTGCAAGACTAGAAACTTAGGCACACTAAATTAACTAAATAACTAAAGCAACAACTATTCACCAAGTTTGATAAAGATGTTTCTATTTAGGTTCAACCAATTCACTCCTATGGTTATTTGTATTTATGATAGATTAATTGATATTGGTTACCAATTAAAATGGTTAGGTTCATGTTCATTACTCCTAACCCTTAGACAATTAACTAATTTAAGCGGTGATCAAGTGTTTAAACTAATTAATTCCCTAGATTAATGATTTGGATTAATTAAGATTTGTAATGGTCAATTAAGTTATTAACTCAATTAACCTCTTGTTTGATGGTTTCTCAAGCAAGCTCACACATTAATCTTCCTATTGTCTTATTAATCTTAGTTTCATAATCATTACTTCTAAGCATATGGTTTAGTATTCACATAGACATATGAGGTTAACAACTAAGAGATGTTCATGCAGCCTAATTGTCTTCCAATTAACAGAAAATAGTAATGATTAATGCATAAGGTTCTTTAACAAACTTAATTTAATGAATCACCAATAAACAATTAATCAAAGTTAAGGATTTAAACCATAGGAGTTCCTTGGTATTCCCCAAACAGAAACAAAAACGAAATTAGTTCATAGTTGCAGTAAAAACAAACATAGAAACAAATTCAACTAGATTAGACATCATCAAATCCTAAGCTTAAGTGGAATGATTAACCTAGTTGCTTCAATTCTTCAAAAGGTTGAAAATTAGGGTTCCTCAACGTCTTCTGGTGCTCTTAATCGTAGAAGGATCTTCAAAAATCGCCAAAGGTGTGTTCTCCTCGGATAAAGGTTCGATTTTTATAGATATCTCAAAACAGGGGGTACTCGGCGAGTAGCAGACCCAACTCGCCGAGTAGTCGCGTTGTTATCCGTCTAAGATCAGGAAACGTGGTGATCTTCTAGAATATTCAGTTGGACTCGCCGAGTAGTCGCGTGTACTCGTCGAGTAGGTATCATTTTGTTTCTCAATCTTCACTCTTTGGTCTTTAATTGTTTTCCCTTGCTCCCTTTTACTCCCAAGCATATCTTTTGGACTGAAAACAAAATTTAAACAATATTAAGTACCTTTTGTCCATATTATTCACATAACTAGTTAAAAATGAATAAAAATATATACTAAATAATTAACTAATTATGCACATATCAAAATACCCCACACTTGACTTTTGCTTGCCCCCAAGCAAAACTAAATTTTAAACATATTAGAATCACATATGACAACTCCATTCTAACCCAACCATTATGCCAAGACCGCAACACATGCATTTGTGTCTAAAATTTTTTCCTAAGGACCTCCCATACTCCAAATACTCACAATCCTCATAAACACTTGCCCACTCATCCCGAACTATGCTCATTTTATGCAACCCTCCGAATCCATCCTCAGAAAACCTCTTTACCCTCAAGGTGTTTTTAATTGAGCAACCCAAGCATACATAATCTAGAATTACAACTTTTTGATACCACATTGGAGCTCTTTTGGAATTCTTCACTTCTTTAACATTTGATCTTTAATTTTTTTGAATTCACCACCTTGCTGTTTGATTTTCGGTATCTTCAACTTTTTGAGTTTCTTTGAATTTTGATCTTTTGATCTTTACTTTGATTGCTCCAAAATTCTTACAACTTTTCTTGCAATTCTCTCTCTTTTTTTTTTACATGTACCTTTCTTTTTTCACTCAAAAACCTACATGCTTAAGCAGGGGCGCTCAATCTCAACCTTTATTGGCTAACGATAACAATTTTCCTGGATACATTTCAGGTTTAGGCTGCTAAACATATTGCATCCCTCGGGCTGAGCAGGGTTGTGTTTTTGTCCCATGATTTCACTGGAATAAGGAAGCCACAAATGCACTAGAACGTATATAGGCTCAACTAAACATTTGGGTTTTCATGCAATTATCAACACAACTCAAATATGGAATCCTAATTTTTTTTTCTTTTACCAAAATTTTCTAAATTAAATCCTAAGTAATACTTTTGATATGCAAAATTTTTAAATTTAGCCTAAATTAAGATTCTAAATTTTCTATTTTTGTGATAACCCCCTACCCCACACTTAGTTTATGCAATGCCCTCAATGCATATTATGTAACATAAAAAGAAAATAAAGCGGGAATTGGAACAAACTCCCCTGGGGTAGCAGTTGATAGGTTGATACGCTTCATGTAAGGCTCCAACTTCAGCTGACTTTGGCTGACAGCACATCCATGCCTTGGGTGTCAAATCTCGTGTGGTTGAAAATTTTAAAGGAACAAGCTTCTTTAGAACATCTCCAGAAACAATTCCTCCCAAAAAAAAAATATAAATGTAGCAGTGAAAGTGCCCAAAGCAACTTCTGGAATTTGAAAATTGGCAGAGTACTCGGCGAGTAATATCGTGGAATCGGCGAGTAGATCCATTCTCAGAACAATGTCGAGTAATAAGTCAGGTACTCGCCGAGTAGATTTTGTGCACTCGGCGAGTAGACGGGACAGTCCCATAAAAACAACACTAATGCTCCATTCAACTCTAGTTTGGAAATGCAATCTGACCCTCTCTTCTAATTCATCCAGTAATAATACACTCCATCACTCTTGCACGGACTCAATCTTAAGAACAACACATCATAATTCTTGAAAATCTCTTAATTCCCATTTTGACCCTCAACTTAGCATGTCTCCTAATCTTCTTTCCTGAAAAAAATTGAACAACCAAAAGTGACACTAATAATTAAACCACCAAAATAACCAACATCCAAGTGTTTTAACAATTGTCCAAAACATAATTAAAATATCATCATAAAAACAAAAACAAAAGAAAACAAGTCTTCATCATTCATCCTCCATATCAGCGCCTCCCGTGCCACTTCCTCCTTCTCCGACTCTCCTTCTCATCCGCTCCTCCCAATTCATGATATACGGGTATCCGGGACCGGGTTGTGGGGTGATATTCATTTGCTGAAAAAGATATTCAAAAGATCGGTTAGTGTAGTTCACCCCTTGCCCAATGTCATCTAGGTAGCGGCGGTACTCTAATTGATTCCACCCATCATTATCCTCCTCCACCGGAATAACCGGTGGGTCTTCTCGTACCCGTTCGCTACGTTGCCTAACCCGCCTTCCCGGCTCCTCCGGAATCGCCGGCTCATCCTCATGTGGGATGGTAAAGGAGTCACCAAACTTTTCAACTATCCTCGCCCTCCGATATAATGCCGTGTTGAATGGTGGAGGGTGGATAACCGTGAGCGCCCTAGCTTGCGGTAGATCAAGTATCCCATATGACTTGGCTAGTCGAGTAATAAACATTCCTCCATTAATTTTTGAATTAACTTTCTCCTTGACCGCCCCTTCAGCAAGGAACTTGGCAATGCAGTAAGGAATGTTGCAAAAGGCCTCGGGAGTAATGATACTCCATAAATAAAAGATGTCAAGGGTTGGAACCTTGTCCCAATCCTTCATTTGGTTAATGGTACTGGCAACAAATCGGTGAAGAAGTCGGTGGATCGGTGAACGGATGTGGCCTTCTTGAGCGGTGGACGGAATATAAACTTTGTTGGCTATTGTGTTCCACCATGTCGAGGCCACCACTGCCTCGGGAAGTTCTTTGTGGTTTTTCTCTAGAAATGCTTCAAAATCTTCTGTCATCATCACGCTTTGATCATATATCCCCAACCTCCACGAGAACTCAGCAATGCTGCACTGTCGCAGCTCTCCACCCAAAGAAAAAGAGATCACGTTGGGATTGTAGTAATCACTACCACCTCGGAATGAGATGGTAGCAAAAAACTCCCAGCACAACTCAGCATACACGGACTCCTGAATTTTGAACAACTGTAACCACCCATCACAAGTAATGGTGGTGTACCCCAAACTACACTCTTTTACCAAATATGGTGTAATCTCCTCCTCTAACCCGACATTTCCCAGCCAACCCCAATCAACTGCATTTGGTAGATGAATTTCCTTTTGTTTTAGGGCTTCCAATCTGTTTCTAGCCTGGTTTTGGAATGACTTGGAAGTTATGTGCTGAAAGGTAAGCCATGGATTATCATTTTGACTTCCTCCGCGTGAAGATTGCCCCCTTCTGAACATGGTTCCTGCATACAAACACCAACAAACACACCAGCAAAAAAAACCCAGTAATTAAAAACAAGAAAGTGGGTCTGAAAAGGCATCTACTCGCCGAGTACACGACCTACTCGACGAGTAGGATGAACTGCGGGACTGGAACTGTCTCGGTCCTGTATATAGCAGTTAATAATCCAATCTTCCTACAGGGGTTTGTTGTAATGGCTTATCTAACCACAAATCATAAAGAAATTCGCCCTAATATCACATAATTCATGGCTAATTCGAAACCCTAAAATTGGATGAAACCCCCAAACCCGAAATCAAGTCAAATCGGGGCAAATTCGTGATAAAGATCAAACCTTTAAGGAGTTTGTGGTGTAAATATGTTACCTTTTTGGTTGAACGATGAGAAACGAGTAGAAATTCGGAGAAAATTGGATGAAGTTGCGAAAAATCGCTTGGATGCTTCGAGGATTGCTGTGCACGGCGAGTGTGAGGGGTAATGGGTGAAAAACCTTCTTTTTACAGACTTATTATTCACCCGTGTAAATCGGCTACTCGCCGAGTACATCCGCAGTTCCGCGTTTTTTTCTGGTTACTCGGGTAGGTACTCGCCGAGTATACGGCCCTACTCGGCGAGTAAACCTTACAGTTAAAATTTTTTTGTGACAAATTTAAAGAATTTATATATTTTGTACTTTTTTAAACCCTCTACCCCACACTCTAAGCATTGCTTGTGCTCAAGCAGCGATGTTCTCAAAATAAATGAAGAAAAGAAAAAAAAATAAAGTAAAACAAAAGGAAAGAAAATGCAAACTTGAGACTCGGGTTGCCTCCCGAGAAGCGCTTCTTTTTAGGGAGTCATTAGCTGGACTCCTCCCCTTCTACGTGGCTGCATTCTTTTCCAGCAACAACAATTCTTCCATTCCTTCATTACGGGGAACTCCTTCTTCATATGTTTTAACCCTATGACCATTGACCTTGAAAGGTGTGCCATCTCTTGATAATAGCTCTATGGCACCATGTGGAAACACCGTCTTCACTACAAAAGGCCCATCCCACCTGGATTTGAGTTTTCCCGAGAAAAGCTTTAGTCTTGAGTTGAAGAGCAACACTTTTTGACCTTCTTGGATTTGTTTATCTTTGATCCTCTTGTCATGCCACATCTTAGTCTTCTCTTTATATAGCCATGAGCTGGAGTATGCATCATTCCTTAGTTCTTCAAGAGCATTCATTTGCATTAACCGGTTACTCTTTAGTTCATCCATGTTGAAGTTACAACTCTTTAATGCCCAAAACGCCTTGTGTTCTAGCTCCACCGGTAAATGACATTGCTTCCTATAAACTAACCTATATGGTGTGGTACCAATAGGTGTTTTGAAAGCTGTACGAAAGGCCCAAAGTGCATCATCTAGCTTATCCGACCATTCCTTGCGATTGCTCCCCACCGATTTCTCCAAAATTTGCTTTAAGGCTTGATTTGTTACTTCGGTTTGTCCACTAGTTTGTGGATGGTATGATGTGGAAAACTTGTGGGTGGCCCCATATTTCTTTAACACTTTTTCCAATTGATCATTAGCAAAATGTGTGCCTCGGTCACTAATAAGAGCTTTCGGGACTCCAAACCGTGAAAATAGTTTCTTTAAAAATCGTACTACCACCCGTCCGTCATTTGTTGGTAATGCTTGTGCTTCCGCCCACTTAGATACGTAGTCCACCGCCACTAGTATGTATTTGTTTCCTTTAGACATGGGAAATGGTCCCATGAAGTCAATTCCCCACACATCAAACACCTCGCACACTTGGATACTATGTTGTGGCATTTCATTTCGGGATGAAATATTTCCCATTCTTTGACAGGCATCACATTCTTTGACAAATTGGGTTGCATCTTTAAAAATTGTTGGCCAATAAAACCCAATGTCAAAGATCTTCTTCGCCGTGTAGTGTGCTCCATGATGTCCTCCCGTGGGCCCGCTATGACAATGTTCTAGTATTTTCCGGCTTTCCTTCCCGAACACACATCTTCGTATGATACCATCCGCGCAGCTTCGGAAGAGGTATGGGTCGTCCCAATAGTAATATTTGATTTCAGCAAAGAATTTCTTCTTTTGTTGACTGCTATAGTCCTTCGGGATGTAATTTGTTGCTAAATAGTTAGCTATGTCTGCGAACCATGACTCTTCTCCCACTGACACCATGATGTACTCATCCGGGAAGTCGTCTCCTACTACATCTTCTTGCAACTGCGGGTTCTCAAGTCTTGACAAGTGGTCGGCTGCCACATTCTCCATTCCCTTCTTGTCTCGTATCTCTATGTCAAATTCTTGAAGAAGCATCACCCATCGTATTAGTCTTGGCTTGGCATCTTGTTTGGAAAATAAATACTTGATAGCCGAGTGGTCAGTAAAAACAGTAGTTTTGGATAAAACCAGATAAGGGCGGAATTTGTCAAAGGCATACACCACAGCTAGTAATTCTTTTTCAGTGGTGGTGTAATTTTCTTGGGCTGGGTTTAGAGTCTTACTAGCATAATATATGGGTTGAAAGTGCTTATCAACCCTTTGACCAAGGACAGCTCCTAATGCATAGTCACTAGCATCACACATGATCTCAAAAGGTAAGTTCCAATTTGGAGCAATAATGATCGGGGCATTAGTTAGTTTTTCCTTTAAAAATTCAAATGCCTCTAAACACTCTTTAGTGAAATTAAATGGTGCATCTTTTAGTAGTAGTTGTGTTAGAGGTCTAGTTATTTTGGAAAAATCTTTTATGAAACGCCGGTAAAAACCCGCGTGTCCTAGAAAACTCCTAATGCCCTTCACATTGGTTGGTGGGGGTAATTTGGAAATAGTGTCTATCTTTGCCCTATCCACTTCAATTCCCATTTTGGAAATTTTGTGGCCCAACACTATGCCCTCCTTGACCATAAAATGACATTTCTCCCAATTGAGTACCAAGTCGGTTTTTTCACACCTAGCAAGCATTAAGTCAAGATTAGTGAGACAATCATGGAAAGATGATCCAAAAACGGAAAAATCGTCCATAAAAACTTCCATGAATTTTTCCACCATATCGTGGAATATAGCGGTCATGCACCTTTGAAAAGTAGCGGGTGCATTGCATAACCCAAAAGGCATGCGTCTATAAGCAAAAGTCCCACTTGGGCAAGTGAATGTGGTCTTTTCTTGGTCCATTGGGTCTATGGGTATTTGAAAATACCCCGAAAATCCATCTAGAAAACAATAATAGCTATGGCCCGATAATCTTTCTAGCATTTGATCAATAAAAGGTAAGGAAAAATGGTCTTTACGAGTGGCATCGTTTAGCTTTCGATAATCGATGCACACTCTCCAACCGGTTACCGTTCGTGTCGGAATTAGCTTGTTCTTTTCATTGGTTATGACCGTCATCCCTCCTTTCTTGGGCACCACTTGGACCGGCCTCACCCATGGACAGTCGGAAATGGAATATATAATTCCCGCATCTAAGAGCTTGACCACTTCCTTCTTGACTACTTCTTGCATATTCGGGTTCAATCTTCTTTGGTGTTGTACAACCGGTTTTGCTCCTTCTTCCAGGTTGATCTTATGGGAGCAATATGCTAGACTTATACCCTTGATGTCGGTGATGCTCCATGCTATAGCTCGTTTCCGCTTCTTCAATACTTGCACGAGTTCTTCTTTTTCAGAATTGGTCAGGTCAGAGGCTATAATTACTGGCTTTTGGTTGCCTTCCTCGAGAAACGCATACTCCAAATGATCTGGTAAAGTTTTCAGCTCTGATTTTGGGCTCTGACTATTGGACTCGCCGAGTGGAGGTGAGGTACCCGGCGAGTTGGTCGTTGCAATCACGAATTCTGACTTTTCTTCAGATATACTCGGCGAGTAGATCGGCCCTACTCGGCGAGTAGGGCTATTAGATTGCTTCATTAGTTCTTCATACTCCGCTTCTTCCAATAGTCTTTCAATTTCCAGTAAATCTTTTTCTGGATCAAATGCTTCATCTAAATCTGCAAACTTGCTGGAATCGTCAGGTATGTCTTCCTCTAATAGTTCATCGAGCATATCGATTGAGAATGCCGTGTCGTCACTGGTCCTAGAATACTTCATAGCTTGGTCCACCCCGAATGTTACTGAATCGTCCCCGACCCGCAAGGTGAGCTTTGAGTCTCTCATGTCTACTATAGCGCTGGCCGTGTTGAGGAAGGGCCTTCCAAGGATGATTGGTACTTGTGGATCCGCCTCCATGTCTAGAATGATGAAATCGGCAGGAAAGACAAATTTATCCACCTTGACTAGTATGTCTTCGCATATGCCTCTTGGAAAAGTGACTGTTTTGTTGGCCAAGTGTATTGCCATGCGAATTGGCCTTGGTTCCGGGAGATCTAGCTTCTTGAAAAATGAATAAGGCATTAGATTCACACTTGCCCCCGAATCGGCTAATGCATATATGGTGGTTAAGTTTCCAAATTGGCAAGGTAAGGTTAAACTCCCCGGGTCGCCTTTCTTCTTAGGTAGCCTATTTAGCATAGCAGCTGAGCAGTTTTCATTGAGTACCACCTTCTTCACTTCTTCCATCTTCTTTCTATTTGTGAGAAGTTCCTTAAGGAACTTTGCATATTTAGGCATTTGCATGACGGCTTCAATGAATGGGATGTTGATTTGAAGAGTCTTGATGTGCTCTAGAAACTTCTGGTACTCCTCTTCCTGCTTCTCCTTCTTAGCTCGGGTTGGGTATGGCATGGGAGGCTGGTAAAGTTTTTTAAAAGCCTGAGTGGTGGGTTTTTGTGATGTACTCGCCGAGTCCATACGTGGTACTCGGCGAGTAGGACTGTCAGAGTGTAATTCTTGGTTTTCTGCTTGCTTTTCTGCCTCCTCCTTCTGTGATTTCTTGGATGAATCAGTCTGAATAGGTGTCAGGGGGGTGATTATCTTCCCACTTCTTGTTGTGACAATGTTTATTTGCGCGCCTCGTGGGTTGTTTTCGGTTTTGCTAGGGAGTTCGCCCGGTGATCTTTGGTTGATTTGTTGAGCAAGTTGCCCAAGCTGTGTCTCTATATTGTGAATAGATGCTTGCTGGTTCCTTAGCATGGTCCTTGTTTCTTGAATTGCAGCATCATGGTCATTGTGTCTTTTTTCTGAAGCAGCTATAAATTTTGTGAGCATTTCTTCCAAGCTTGGCTTCTTTTCTTGCACCGGCTCCTCCTTTTGGTATAACCCTCTCCCTTTTTGCCTAAACCTTTCCTCCTTGGCTTTCTTGTACTCTTCATAAGGGAGCCAATCTTTCTTTTGTCTTCGCCAGTCTTCATCATATCGGTCTCCACTTGAGTAACACACTTGCGCCTTCTTGTTGCCATTTTCATCTAGATCACAATCTCTAGTGAGGTGCGGTCCATTGCAGTTTTCACAACCCACCCGAATAGCATGGATTGTTTGATCCATTTTATCCATCCTCCTATCCATAGTATTTAACATAGCCATGACCGCGAATAAGTCTTCAGTAGCTGCATAGGCGGCTCCCCTAGTGACATCATGCCTAGGGTTGTGGTATTCTCTAGAGTGTTTAGAGAATTCTTCAATCAATTCTTTGATCACCGGGGGTGGCTTCTTTGTGAGTGGGCCTTGCGAGTCTAGTAACTTCCTGGTTGTGACATTGACTCCATCATAGAAGATGGATACTTCTTGCTGGCTGTTGAGGTCATGGTGTGGGCAGTTTCTTAGTAAGCTCTTGTATCTTTCCCAAGCTTCATATAGAGACTCTCCAGCTTGTTGTTCAAAGTTAGCAATGGCCTTCTTCAACTTGGCTATCTTGGAAGGTGGGCAGAAGTGATCAATGAATTCTTCTTTCATCTTGGCCCAAGTGGTGACTGATCCGGGGGGAAGTGATTTGAGCCAGTCTTTTGTAGCACCTTTGAATGTTACCGGGAGCATACGAAGTAGCTGAGTCTCGCGGGGCACATTTGGAACATTAAAGTAATCAACTACATCATTGACTTCATCCAAGTGTTTGTAGGCATCTTCATGGTCTTTTCCATAAAAGGGTATTTCTTTAAGTAAAGCTAGGATATGACCCTTTAGCTCGAAAGTAGCAGTCGCGGGAATTGCGGGTTGCACAAGTCCCGGGCCAGTATCGTCTCACATCCTCTTCTTCCATTCTCCCATGGGGATTTCATCAATGTTAGCCATTATGACAACTAACTCTTCCTCGGATTCGGTTTCGTGCTCGTATGTCGGGTCCTCTTCTTCTTCGGTCTCGTAATCGATATCTTCCTTAGCCGGTTCGTCGATTACTAGGGAAGCGCTGGATGCTCCTGATTTGCTGCTCTTCTTTTTCCCAAAAACAGTCTTCAAATTGGACAAGGGTGATTTCTTTGGTGTACTTGAACTCTCCACGTCCTTTCCCTTGTTTCTTTTCAATGCGGTTTCGGGATCTTCAAATGGAGTTACCAACGGGGTGTTTGATCCTCTGGTCATGAAAGTCCTGCAAGAAACAGAATAAAAGCATAAAAAGAACAAAAAAATTGTACTAAAAAAATTCGAAAATTTAACTGCTGATTACGCTGCTACTCGCCGAGTAGGTGCGACTGCACTCGCCGAGTACCAGTGTATTTTTGAAAAAATTAGAAACTTACTATTAAAACTTAAACAGAGACTAAGACCTAATTACTGACTACTAAACTGTAATAAAGTAACTTTATGCAAGTAAACTCACACAAAGGGTCGAAAAAATTAGGAATTAGATTAATTAATTAGAACCGTTCCCCGGCAACGGCGCCAAAAACTTGATGTGTGTAAAATGCACTTGTTTTATCCCTACTTTAATTAATAAATTAAACACACAAAGGCAGTGAACCTGTCTTTTAGTGGTATAGATTAGTAAGTAAGGTGTCGAACTCAGGGAACGGAAAATTAAACTAATAACTAATTTTAACTAAACAACTAATAAAAGTAAAAGGGTTTTCTTCTAGTTTTGCAAGACTAGAAACTTAGGCACACTAAATTAACTAAATAACTAAAGCAACAACTATTCACCAAGTTTGATAAAGATGTTTCTATTTAGGTTCAACAAATTCACTCCTATGGTTATTTGTATTTATGATAGATTAATTGCTATTGGTTACCAATTAAAATGGTTAGGTTCATGTTCATTACTCCTAACCCTTAGACAATTAACTAATTTAAGCGGTGATCAAGTGTTTAAACTAATTAATTCCCTAGATTAATGATTTGGATTAAATAAGATTTGTAATGGTCAATTAAGTTATTAACTCAATTAACCTCTTGTTTGATGGTTTCTCAAGCAAGCTCACACATTAATCTTCCTATTGTCTTATTAATCTTAGTTTCATAATCATTACTTCTAAGCATATGGTTTAGTATTCACATAGACATATAAGGTTAACAACTAAGAGATGTTCATGCAGCCTAATTGTCTTCCAATTAACAGAAAATAGTAATGATTAATGCATAAGGTTCTTTAACAAACTTAATTTAATGAATCACCAATAAACAATTAATCAAAGTTAAGGATTTAAACCATAGGAGTTCCTTGGTATTCCCCAAACAGAAACAAAAACGAAATTAGTTCATAGTTGCAGTAAAAACAAACATAGAAACAAATTCAACTAGATTAGACATCATCAAATCCTAAGCTTAAGTGGAATGATTAACCTAGTTGCTTCAATTCTTCAAAAGGTTGAAAATTAGGGTTCCTCAACGTCTTCTGGTGCTCTTAATCGCAGAAGGATCTTCAAAAATCGCCAAAGGTGTGTTCTCCTCGGATAAAGGTTCGATTTTTATAGATATCTCAAAACAGGGGGTACTCGGCGAGTAGCAGACCCAACTCGCCGAGTAGTCGCGTTGTTATCCGTCTAAGATCAGGAAACGTGGTGATCTTCTGGAATATTCAGTTGAACTCGCCGAGTAGTCGCGTGTACTCGCCGAGTAGGTATCATTTTGTTCCTCAATCTTCACTCTTTGGTCTTTAATTGTTTTCCCTTGCTCCCTTTTACTCCTAAGCATATCTTTTGGACTGAAAACAAAATTTAAACAATATTAAGTACCTTTTGTCCATATTATTCACATAACTAGTTAAAAATGAATAAAAATATATACTAAATAATTAACTAATTATGCACATATCACTACCAACCCTTAGGAACTACTAGAACAATGCCTAGGGACCTTGGAAGGGTTTTGGAAGAGATAGGATGAAAAGGAGTGAAGAAAAGAGTGAAATTTGTGTTCTATTTATAGGCTGCAGGCTGCAAGTTGTCTAGTATGCTGGGTGTACTCAAATTACATTGGGCGTACTGGAGGCTACGTGTCACCATCGGATAGAAAGCCTTGGGGAGGAAGAAGTGTGCCAGATCGAGACACGTGTCGCCCTATTGTTAATCCGAAAATTAAATATCTTGTAAAATCCATAACTTTTGCATACGAGCTCCGTTTTTTACGTTCTTTATATCTAGGCATAGCTATCGACAAGATCTATAACTTTAGTTTAGACTCCGTCGGCTAATTTGACTTAATTTTCAAAGTTATATTTGAACAAGTTAGACAGTTAAAGTCCGTTAAAAATTCATAATTTTGTCATCCGGGGTCCGTTTTCGACTGCCTTTATATTGTTGAACTCCTATTAACGAGATTTTTAATTCACGTTTAGAGTGTTTCGGCTAAAAATAAATCGAGCTAAAATTCGATTTCTGAATGTATATTGTTATGTTGAAACTTCGAAAAATCGTAACTTACTCTACTAAAGTCAGATTTGGACATTCTTTGTATGTACACTTCCAGTTTAATGAATGCTACGACTTTCATTTACACCACTTAGGCTAAAAAGTATTTTATCAAAAATTTACTTTTTACAATACCCAGATTCTTGTCGGTTTAATCTCGAAACTTCAACGGGTCATAACTTGTTCGTTATAAGTCGAATTTCAGCGTTTTTATATGTACGAAATCCTTGTGACATATACTATAAGTTTGGTTAAGATTATCCTAAATAATCTTCTATTAAAATATCATTTTTAACCCTTATTATCTCTAAATTGACTAGTCCAAATGTGCGGACGTTACAGAGGGACTCAGAGAAGGTGTGCAGAAATGAGTTTGTACTGCCTTCAATTTATAGGCAAGGATTTGGGATATGCGTGGCACAAAGATCCATGGGCGTCGTGCGTGATTATCGTGGCTCCAACCACAAGTTGCCACGTATTGCCTCCCTACTTGGCCATGTCACTAGAAATCTACTCGAATCAAGTGTTAGGTGCGCATCACACGCGTACAAAATGATTAACTCTTTTGTCTGAGCTCTTATCTAAGTCCTCTTTATATTTATGTTATGATCTCAAGGAGTACTAGAACTTTCCTTTAAGTTGTTTAACTAGTTTTGACTTTCATTTTTATGCCTAACGAGGGTAAAAATAAATAATTTTATAAAAATCATATCTCTCTCATAAGAATCCCACTTTCGACATTCTTTGTCCTAAAGTTTATAGTACTACGAATCTCATTTTTGCATTTAGTTAAAACTCAACCACTCTCTAAGTACCATTTTGATGTCGTAATTATTATTTACGCGGTTGATTTTTATTTTTTTCTAAATTCATAACTTCTCCAATTAGAGTCGGATTTTTAAGAATTTTATATCATTTGGATCACGTCATCAAGTACTTTTTAAATGCATTAACTGTTTTAAAAGACGGTATACCAATCGATTTAATCATAAATGTAAGAGTAAAATACACGAATGGTCCCTATGATTTGGGATAATTTGTGCATTTGGTCCATAACTTATTTTTTTAACTCGGAAGGTCCCTATTGTTTGTTTTTGTTACACGCTTGGTCCTTACTATTTGTTTTTGTTACGCGTTTGGTCTCTATCTTACCTAAAAATACTATTATTTAAATAGGAAAAAATGGTGGGTTAGGTAAAGAAACGTGAGGGAGGTGGGATTGAAGGTGTGTTTATTTAAATAGATTAAAAAATCAAGGGAAAAATAATTTTTTTAGGTAAGACAGGGACCAAACGAGTAACAAACACAAACAGTAGGGACCTTCCGAGTTAAAAAAATAAGTTAGGAACCAAACGCGCAAATTACCCTAAACAATAGGGACCATTCGTGTAATTTACTCTAAATGTAATGAAATATTTGATTTTATTATCTCATAAATCAAACATTACAATATAAATTTATTACATTTATTTACCTATTCTTTCCTAACAGTGGTTGATTTCTTGGTTGTCACAATATACAAAGATATGCAATTTATTTTATAAGATCCTTAATGATAACAGTTTTATCTAATTGTTTAACATTATTGTACACCGGGTGACTTTATATTTTAGAAAGTGAATTTTTTTGGTGTAATTTACGCTAAAAAGATAGTGTTACAAGTTTAATTGAATTTGGAATCTTATGGTAGATTCCTAAACTTAAACTTAAGGGATAATGACTTGAAAGGGTAACGAATTTTTGACTTTTGTCACATTTAGTCACTAAACTTTTTTTCGTTATCTATTTGCCATTGAACTATTGAAACTATTCACATTTTACCCTTATGACCGGCAACAGCCGGTCATAAGGGTAAAATGTGAACAGTTTCAATAGTTCAATGGCAAATAGATAACGAAAAAAAGTTTAGTGACTAAATATAAGTTCGTTTCCCTCTAAAAAGTTCAATGACTAAATGTGAACAAACCTCCTCTTGTATTATGTTTTAGCAAATTATTTATTTTTGTTAAATTGTAACAACATTTGTTGATGAAGAAATCTATGAAATAAAAAAAAAACAAAACAAAACAAAACCCTGAAAATATATTAAAAAAAAAACAAAAAACCAAAACCAAAATAAAAAACCAATGGTTTTACATTTTCCAAAATAAAAAATCAAAATTTCCAATATGATTTTGGTTTTACAAAAAAATGAACCATTCTCACTGATGTGAATTATGACCATTGGTTTGGCATGCGAAATTTGTGACATCCCATGAATATGTAGTTACAACATCGTTTGAACTCATAGTTCATAGTAAGGGGTTAGAGTATCATCGCATGAATACGTAGTTACAACATCGTCTGAACTCGTAATTCATCACCTACAGGTTATGGGCCTGCTGGTTTTTCCACCGGGTTGTCTAGAATAGTCCGTGGTCACCATCTATACTCTGTTAGATGACTACATCGCCACATTGCTGGTTAAGGTTATGGTATCTCCTTTCATCCTACATCACATATTCATCGTCGTCTATTTATCTAATTAAAACCACCTTTCTATCATCACCTATCTCTCATCATTTTATTTCATCACACACCAACTATTTCATCTATCCATGTTTCATCCGCAATATATTTGTAGATATAAAATAAATATATCGTTTAAATATTTTAAAACATGTATAAAATCGTTCATTCAGCATAGACAGCAAGTATTCAAATAATATGCACACATAGCATGTAATTTATATAAAATACTTCATATCTATGTGTAAGATGAAAGTAACTATATATACCATAAAAATCCCATAAATGCTTCCTAACTTCGAACCCTAAGGTTTACTCTACTAAATATTCATATTCTCGGCTCTCTGAACCTAGAAGGGTCCAGATCTATCACACCAAAAAGCTCAAGATAGCTCTTCCTCTCACTCTACACACTCAAGCTCGCTAGGGTTCTCACTTATGGGAATGGTAGTCGCAATTGAAGGCAATAGCCTTTAAATATGGCTCGGGCCCAAAGATTTAGGGTTTCTGCCAACAGCGCGGACTCGTCGAGTCCATTCATTAATCCGAGTCATCAGTCGCGACCTTACTCGACGAGTTGAGGCGTTAACTCGTCGAGTCTCTCTTCTTAACTCAAAAGAAAAATACTTAAATGATGATATCTGGAAATCCGGATGTTACATTTTGTTTTTTTATTTCATAGATTTCTTCATCAACAAATGTTGCTACAATTAAACAAAAATAAATAATTTTGCTAAAACATAATACAATAAGAAGTTTGTTCACATTTAGTCATTGAACTTTTTAGAGGGAAACGAACTTTCGATTTTGTTTACATTTAGTCACTAAACTTTTTTTCATTATCTGTTTGCCACTAAACTATTGAAACTGTTCACATTTTACCCTTATGACCGGTAACAGCCGGTCATAAGGGTAAAATGTGAACAATTTCAATAGTTTAGTGGCAAATAGATAACGAAAAAAAGTTTAGTGACTAAATGTGACAAAAGTCGACAGTTCGTTACCCTTTCAAGTCATTATCCCTAAACTTAAACTACAAAGTAAAATGTAGAAAAGAGATATGAATTGATAAGACTTTTGTGGACAACACTTAAGTATTACAAATGTGGTCATATATATATATATATATATATATATATATATATATATATATATATATATATATATATATATATATATATATATATTAATTATTAATCAAGCCAAATTAAAGAAGTGATTATCAATTTTTAGCAAAAAATTATTAAATGTCCAAATATAGCCCACGAAACCGTAAGTTTCTATATTCGTCTACTGTTTCGTCAATTCATCTATTATTTCGTGTTTTCTATAAAAATAAAAATTCATTTCTAAGATACAAAACCGTAGGTTTTTTAAAACCTACGGTTTCATTTTGTTTTAGCTACGGTTTCCCAAATTGTAGCTTATGCTTTTGGGAAAAAATATGTTTTTTTTAAAGTCTACTGTTTTGGGGTTTAATCTACTGTTTTGTCAAAAAAGCTATGATTTTTTTTTATTTTTGTTTTTGTTTTTGTTTTTGTTTTTGTTTTTATGATATACAGTATTAAAAAGTGTGTTTATAAGATGTAGAATTATTTTATCAATTATTTTGTTAAAAAATTTTGAGAATTCAAAACAGTAGACTTAAAAAAAAGCATTTTTTTTCCAAAACCGTAGCTAAAACGAGAGGAAACCGTAGGTTTTAAAAAACCTATGGTTTGTATCTTAGAAATGAAAAAAAAATTATACAAAACACGAAACAGTAGACGAATTACCGCAAAAGAGTAGTCAATGCCCGTTGACCGTAGTCAACTATAGGTTGACTACTCTTTTGTGGGCTATTTTTGACTAAGAAGTTTGTTTGGCTATTATTTGATAAATAATTAGTAATTATGGCAAGATATATATATATATATATATATATATATATATATATATATATATATATATATATATATATATATATATATATATATATGAAATAATTTAATTCGCTAAAAATTAAACATATATACATATATCTTAATTCCCTATAAATTATGTTTAAGAGGTAAAAATATTGTGACGTGGGGTAACATGATGAAAGTTATACTTGCGTCACCGATTAGCATATATACATATGCTAGTCATGTTAGATCATCTCTAATTCAGCTCTATTTTTCTCCTATAAATGAAGTAAATAGTAACACACTCTCCTTACAAAAGTCTCTGGCTATAACGACATGAATTTAACCAGTATTCTGAGAGTACAATGAAGTAGTGTCTCACAATTTACGCTAACGAGTTTACATGTAGTGTTAATGAAAATCCTTTTTGGGTATAGGCATAGGCATGGGCATAGGCATAGGCATGGACATGGGCATGATCATAGACATAGACATAGGCATAGGCATGGGCACGGGCATGCCCATGCCCATGCGTATACCTATGTCTATGCCCATTTCCATTCCCATGCCCATGCCCATGACAATGCATATGCATATGCCTATGTCCATGCATATTTATTTCCAACCCTACCCCATTTGTTACCCCAAAAAGTATATTGTTAGAATCTTCTATTTTTATAACTTTATATATATATATATATATATATATATATATATATATATATATATATATATATATATATATATATATATATATATATATATATAGTCAAATACACCATCTACTAATTAGATTTTAACAAATATATATTATATTTTTTTTAAATACAATAATATTACAAATTATATTATCATAAATAAAATATTTATATATAATAAATTTAGATTAATTAATTATTAATATATTATAAATAATTATTAAATAAATAAGATTATATAAATATATCAAGATCACAAACATATTCGATTACTATATATTATAGATTATGTTATCGTGTTTCAAGTTTTTAGTATATATATATATATATATATATATATATATATATATATATATATATATATATATATATATATATATATATATATATATATATATGAATTCGATAAATAAATATTAAGTCTATTTATGTTTAATTAATCTAAATTTGTTTACAACATAATATTACAAATATTAAAATATTGCATTTAAATTAAAATTAATAGATAAAAATAAACTAGAAATGTATAAAATAAAAAAAGAGGGACTAAAATCAACAATCAAAACTTCAACTCCATTTTTGGAGATATGAACAATATTTCCTCAAATATGAAGGAATACTATTCATATCTCCAAAAATGGAGATGAAAATAAGGTAGGGTTGAAGAAAAATGAAGGAAGAAACGAGGGAAAAAATGAAATTTGGGGGTGGGCTAAAGTTGCCTTTAGGTGGGCTAATTTAACAAAAGATGACGTTTCGGTCAACCTTATGAATGTTGCGAAATATATGATTTTTTATGAATTGTGTTGGGAAGATGAAACTTGAAAAACATGGATTAGTTTGATGGAAGTATTAATCACATGAGAAATTATATATTTGTTAGTGACATTGGGAGATTTTGACCACAATGTCATTTTGGTTATTTTATGATCCTCATGAGATTTCAATAGTTTTATTGAAGAATTTGTCAAAGCACTTTGGGAAATGTAGCGAGGATGTAACCTGCTACAAGTGTGGAAATGTTGGACAGTTTGCCAATGAATGTCCGAACAACAAAAGGATGTGTTTTGGTTGTAATGAAGAGGGGCACATTTTGAAAGACTGTCCGAAGAAGAAGGAGGCAGCTAGGCCCAACATTCCACCAAAGCCGAAGGCGAGAGCCTTCCAGATGACACTTGAGGCCGCGAAAGATGAAGCTGATGTCGCTTCAGGTACCTTTCTCGTAAACAAATTACCTGCTCAAATTTTGTTTGATTCTGGAGCCAACTACTCCTTTACTTCGCATGAGTTTGGTAGAAAGTTAGTTTTGCCTATTAATAGACTGGATAATGCTTTATTAGTCGAAGTTGCTAGTGGCAAGTTTGTACCTGTTAGCCATCGTATGAAAAACATCTTAATCGACCTTCATGGGAATAAGTTTCACGAGGAATTATTGCCTATCGAACTTAATGGTTTCGACATCGTGTTGGGAATGGATTGGCTTAGCGCCAATGCTGCCGAAATTTTATGCAAGAAGAAGATAGTTAAAGTAAACCCGCCTGGGAAAGATTCGTTTATGGTGTATGGGGACAAACGCAGAGTGAATTCTGGAATCATTTCCCTAATGAAAGCCATAAAATGTTTGACCAAGGGATGTACATCATATTTAGCATTCGTGATTGATGCTAAGAAGGAAAAGAAGGTGATGCAGAGTATTCTAGTGGTGTGTGATTATCCGGAAGTATTTCCCGAAGATCTTCCTGGATTACCACCTGATAGACAAGTGGAGTTCAGAATTGACTTGTTACCAGGAACAACGCCAATATCAAAAGCACCTTATCGATTAGCACCGACGGAGATGAAGGAGCTGATGATGCAACTTCAGGAGTTATTGGACAAAGGTTTCATTAGACCTAGTTCATCGCCCTGGGGAGCTCCGGTGTTATTTGTGAAGAAGAAAGATGGAAGTATGAGAATGTGCATCGATTACAGAGAGCCGAACAAGGCAACAATAAAGAATAGATATCCATTGCCGAGGATTGATGACCTATTTGATCAATTGCAAGGTTCGAGCTATTTCTCAAAGATCGATCTTAAGTCCGGATATCATCAGCTAAAAGTAAGAGAGCAAGATATCGAGAAGACTGCATTCAGAACTAGATATGGACACTACGAGTTCTTGGTTATGTCGTTTGGACTAACCAATGCTCCCGCAACATTCATGGATTTAATGAATAGAGTTTGTAATCCGTTCCTTGATAAATCTGTGATAGTGTTCATAGACGACATTCTGATTTACTCGAAAAGCTAGGAGGAGCATGGCAGACACTTGCGAGAAGTGTTGGAAGTTTTGAAGAAGGAGAAGCTGTATGCGAAGTTCTCCAAATGTATTTTGGATTTGTGAAGTCCAATTCTTGGGTCACGTGGTCAACCAGGAAGGGATAATGGTCGATCCAGCAAAGATTGAAGCTGTGATGAAGTGGGAACAACCGAAAAGTCCCACAGAGATTCGAAGCTTTTTAGGATTAGCCGGATATTACTGAAGGTTTATCCAAGGCTTTTCTTCGATCGCTACTCCATTGACAGTTTTGACCCACAAAGGAGCTACTTATGCTTGGAGTGATAAGCATAAAGAAGCATCCGAGAAGCTAAAGAAGAAGCTATGCGAGGCACCGATACTTTCTCTACCTGATGGAGTTGAAGACTTCGCAGTTTATAGCGATGCGTCTGGTGTTGGATTGGGTTGTGTTTTGACCCAAATAGAAAAGGTGATAGCATATGCATCTTGACAGCTGAAGGAGCATGAAAATAATTACCCGACTCATGATTTGGAGTTGGCAGCGGTAGTTTTCGCTCTGAAAATATGGAGGCATTACCTCTATGGCACGAAGTGAAAATTTTTTACTGATCATAAGAGTCTCCAATATCTCTTTAATCAGAAAGAATTGAATATGAGGCAACGACGCTGGCTGGAGTTACTCAAGGACTACGACTGCGAGATACTTTACCACCCCGGTAAAGCTAATGTTGTTGCTGATGCTCTCAATCGGAAAGTCAATCTTGAAAGGAAAAGGCCAAGAGCGTTGAGAATTGAAGTTGTCTCGACAATTGTGGAGAGTATAAAGAAAGCTCAAGAGGAAGCTTTTGAGAAAAATGACCGAAAGGAGGAACGTTTGGGTAAAACGTTGGTGTTTGGTGTAAACAGTCATGGACTGAAGGTGTTCCAAGATCGGATTTGGATACCTAAGACAGGGGGAATCAGAGATCTTCTGATGGAAGAAGCTCACAAAACCATGTACTCGATTCATCCCGGTAGCACTAAAATGTATAGGGACCTGAAACCCTACTACTGGTGGCCGACGATGAAGCTTGATGTTGCAAAGTATGTGGCTGAGTGTGTGACTTGTGCGAGAGTAAAGACACAACATCAGAAACCGTACGGGAGTTTAGAACCATTTCCTGTGCCTATGGGTAAGTGGGAAGACATTGCTATGGATTTTGTCACTAAACTGCCCAGAACAAAGAATGGTCACGACATGATTTGGGTGGTCGTTGATCGATTCACTAAGAGTGCGCATTTCATAGCAGCCAAGGAGAAATGGTCTATGGAAAAGCTTGCGAATTCTTATGTGAAGGAAATTGTGAGGCTCCACGGTGTTCCGTTAACGATCGTATCGGATCGTGATAGTCGTTTCACCTCAAGGTTTTGGAAAATTCTGCAAGAGGAAATGGGTACCAAATTATGTTTAAGTACAGCTTACCATCCGCAGACTGATGGTCAGAGTGAAAGAACGATACAAACACTTGAAGATATGCTAAGAGCATGTACCTTGGAATTCCTAGGTAATTGGGATGAACATTTACCATTGGTAGAATTTTCCTATAATAATAGTTTTCACTCGAGCATTAAGATGGCACCTTATCAAGCTTTGTATGGACAAAAGTGTCGTACGCCGTCTTGTTGGATTGAGGCTAGGGAAAAACAGTTTATGGGACCGGAGATGGTTCATCAAACTGCTGAAAAGTTGAAAATAATTAGGGAAAGAATGTTAGCAGCTCAAGATCGTCAAAAGAACTATGCTAACAAGAAGCGAAGACCGATGACTTTTGAAATTGGAGATTCGGTTTTGCTTAAAGTCTCGCCGTGGAAGGGACTTATAAGATTTGGTAAAAGGGGAAAGTTGAGTCCAAGGTTTATTGGAACGTTTAAAGTTCTTTAGAGGATTGGGAACCAAGCTTACAAGCTCGAATTACCCGAAGAACTGAATCAAATTCACAACACTTTTCATGTGTGTTATTTGAGGAAGTTCACGGGAGAAGTTCCCGACATAATTCCAATTTCTGAATTGAGAATTGATGAGAACAAAAGGTTGATTGAAGAACCAAAGGCAATTTTTGACCGAAAGACTAAGAAGTTACGACGCAAAATGGTTGGGTTAGTGCTTGTCTGATGGAAACACACGAATGGGCCAAATCTCACCTGGGAGACGGAGAGTGACATGTTGAGTCGCTATCCGCATTTGTTTGTTGATGTGTGATTCCGGGGACGGAATCATTCTAAGGTGGAGAGAATTGTAACGCCTGTGTTTCCGGGCTTGCCATTTTTAGCAATGTAATAGTCTAGGTTAACCTTTGTAACCCGTTTTGAAATAATAAGAGTGTATTATTTGAGTATTATGTGTTTTGTGCTTAATTGCTTAATTATGTGGTTTGATTAATTAAGAATAAAAATAAGCGTCAAAATTTAAGTGTAAAATAAACTTGATATCTTTGGATAATGTTGTAGTAGTTGAAATGAGGTTTCCGAATATATATAGAACGCCCAAATCTGACTTCGTATGAGGAAGTTATGATTTATCGAAGTTTCGGCTTAGCGGTATGCAGCCTGAAATACTCGATTTGAGATCGAGCGGTTTTTAGCTGAAACAATCTAAACGAGAATCGAAGATCTCGTTGTTGGTATCGAAGCGATGAAAAGTTAGGCGAGAACGGATGTCAAACGAAGAAGTTATGAATTTATAACGAAGTTTTTCTGTCCCGGCCTATTAAAAACAAATAATAAAAATAAAGTTAAAATTTGCCGACAGAGTCTAAACAAAAGTTGTAGAGCGTAGTCTCACCTTCGCGTGGATATAAAGAACGTCGAAAACGGAGTTCGTATGAAGAAGATATGAATTTTAGAAGTTTATTAAATAATTAATAATTAAATTTAATCTTTAATTTCGATATTATCCGAGGACGAGTCATCGGACTCATCCGAAGTACGCCCCGCATACTCGTGTACGCCCCACGTACACCGAGGTATGTCGACACTCGCACTCGAGCACTTCGAATACGTAAGCAGTGACGATTTCGGACCAGTACGCCCCGCGTACTCCGAGGCTCCAGCCTCCTATAAATAGGATGCGAGGGCAGCCGACTCCTTTGCTATTTTTCTCTCTTCTCTCTCCCGTTTTGCATCGATTTGCGTGCCAAAAATACCCCGAAGCCCTGGTAATATTCTCGAGCCCCGAAGCAAGTCCCGAGATCTCGAAGATCCCGAGAAGTGCGGTTCCCGAGCCGAAGCTCTGCCCGCGAGAAGTTCGATTTTTGTAGAGATCTTCCAGATCTGCTGAGGATTACTACTTTTGCAAACCGTAGTGATGTCCGATCATCTTCTGATCAAGTGAGTATATACTACCTTTGATAAACACGATAATAATACAAGTATGGTTTGAGTGTATTAAGTATATTGTTTTTTATATGTGTGAATGTGTATTCACTTTCTTCTATCTCATAGATATGATTTATTCTCTATGAAATACGTGTTATGTGTGTGTGTGTGCCTCATCTGTTATGTGAAATATGTGTTGATTAAAGCATGCTTTACAGGTTTTAAACTATGTATAAAATGTATATTTTTATCTACTAATATGTTGGGTAGAACATGGGTAGATAGTTGGTGTGCAATAAACAGATGAGAGGCCTCGTTGTTGTTTGATTTAGTCATCTAGCGGATTTTAGATGACGACCACGGACTTTTCTAGATAGTCTTGTGGAACATTAGCATGTTTGCCACCTGTAGGTGTTAATGAACTTGGGTGTTCATTCGCTGTACTCCATCCCCCTCATGGTTGCCTTATTTGACTTATATTGCTGAGGTACCCCCGAAGCATGTGTTGTCGCCCCGATGAAATATTCTTAGACTAGGTCCCTTATGTTAGTTGTCTTAGGGACATAAAGTGAGAATAACGGGAATGGGTAATTGGGTTATTTTTGGTTGGTGGAAATTAAATATAATTGTTTATTGTGGGTTGAAAACCCTATATGCTCACCAGGCTCCCAAGCCTGACCCACTCAGTTTTATTTGTATTTTAGGAAGTGGTGCGAGGGCATAAGATGGATGAACCATCAAGTTGTTTTTTTACAAGTCTTTATATGTATATATTTGTTGAATGACTTGTAATGTTATCGTTTATGCTTATTGGTCTGTATCGGAACATGACACCCCGAGTTTTGATTATATAATGAAAATACATTTCTTTTATGAAATGCTTTGGTAAACATTGTTTTATCATGTTTTGTTTTTGGGAACAAATTCCGCAACTCTTTCAATTCAAAAGGATTTACTCTGAAAATATTTTAAAAGCATAAATGAAAATCGGTCTTTTCTGGCCGAGATTTTGGGGATGTCACAAATAGCGTCGGAATGTGGCTCATACAGAGATTGTACGTGATGTGTGATGCTTGTATGACGAGAAGGTTGGCTTCCGATCTCCAAAATGTTATTGGATGGTAATGTATTATGATACCCAAACATTTTTATTCGTATAAGTTCGTGTAACTTATAGATGATGTGGTATATCTCGAGTTGAGCTTAGAAGTATTTCACAACTATGTATAGAGTAAGAATGATACGGAGATATGGCTGCTCGAACTAAAATTACCCAAAAAGGAAATAAATATACTTAGAGTAACTTTTGACGTGGTATAATTATTTAGAGTAAATTACACGAATGGTCCCTATAGTTTAGTGTAATTTGCGCATTTGGTCCCTAATTTCTTTTTTTAACTCGGAAGGTCCCTACTGTTTGTTTTTGTTACATGCTTGGTCCCTATCTTACCTAAAAAGACTATTTTGGCATTGATTTTTTAATTTATACTAAATAAACACACGCCCAAACCCATCCCTCACCTTACCTTACCTACTCCACCATTTTTCCTATTTAAATTATAGTCTTTTTAGGTAAGACAGAGACCAAGCGCGTAATAAAAACAAATAGTAGGGACCAAACGCGTAACAAAAACAAACAGTAGGGACCTTCCGAGTTAAAAAAATAAGTTAGCGACCAAGCGCGCAAATTACCCAAAATCATAGGGACTATTCGTGTAATTTACTCAATTAATTATAGATGAATTTTTTTTAGTTTCCCATTTTCCCTTATATTTATCGCTAACTTACAAAGAGATTCTATAGAGATAGAATTTTTGTTCTTTTAATATTTTATAGTATCTAGAAATTCTGGATCGTACACGTATAAGAGATATAACGGCCCAAACTTAACTAAAATTGTTGTACTAAACACCTCGTAGTTAGACACCTTACACGTGTGATATTTTACATGCATTTTTGTATTTATAAGTTTTTTTTCCTGGATATTATTGTTATTATTATTATTATTATTATTATTATATTAAATATAAAGTGTATGTGAATAGTTTACTAATTACTTTTATGTTTTTATATTGTAAAAATTGTAAAAATGGTCTCTGTGGTATGCATTTTTTGGGGGTTTTAGTCCAAACAGTGACTTTTTTGGTTTCGTAGTCCTTTTAGGCTACTTTCATTGTAGAATTGGTCCCTGATAATATTGAAAAGACTACTTTGCCCTAATTTGTTTTTTCCATTTACTGAAATATTTTTTCTTTTATTTAATTATAAATGTTAAATCAAATCAAGAATGAGACGCACCTCTCTCTCTCTCTCGGATGGAGATGGTCCATAAATGTCAGCATGTTGTTGTTGAGCTGCTGGAGACACAAGAACTTCTGATAGTTTTTCCGTTTCAACAGATTCGAAGAGATCATCATAATTGACTTCTACTAGATTTAAAGGACAAGAAGAGGCAGGAATGTCACATTCCATGATTGCGGTGGTTTCAGTGGATGAAGGGGCATCGCGGACGTGAGAATCATCGAATTTCACATCGAAGCTTTCAATGATCAGCCTTGTACGTCTGATGAGCACTCGATAAGCAACCTTGTTAGTGGAATAACCAAGGAAGATGCCTTTATCAGACTTAGGTGCAAATTTATTAATCTGATCTTTGTTGTTGATCACGAAACATCGACATCCAAAGATATGAAAGAAATGAACATTCGACTTGCGGTTGTTAAGACCTTCGTATGGTATTTTGTTGAGACGTTTGCACACAATGCTTCGGATTTGGACAAAGCATGCAGTTGCTACAGCTTCAGCCCAGAAGTAAAGAGGAAGATGGGCGAAGTTAAGCATGGATCTGGCTGCTTCTACTAATGTGCGGTTTCTTCTTTCGACGACACCATTTTGTTGCGGAGTGTAGGGTGCTGAGAAGTTGTGAGAAATACCCTTAGACACCAAAAAACTGTTGAGAAGATGATTAGTGAACTTGGTTCCATTATCACTGCAGATGCGTCTGACTGGAAGCTTGATCTGAAGTTCTATTTCTTTGATGAAGTTTATAAGAATCTGCGGTGTTTCTGATTTAAGTTTGAGAAAGAAGACCCATGTGAAGCGAGTGAAGTCATCAACAACAACCAATATGTATTTCTTGTGGTGGAGACTGGCTACAGTTGAAGGACTGCAGAGATCCATGTGTAATAATTCCAAAGGTTTTGAAATAGACGAATCCATTATCAGAGGGTGACTTGCTTTGACTTGTTTTCCACATTCACAAGCTGGACAGAGAGTATCGTTGCTGAATTTGAGAATAGGGAGAATGCAGACAAGTTCTCCAGTGACCAGATTGTTGATGTATCTGAAGTTGAGATGAGCTAGCTTGTGGTGCCATAGCCAGCTAACTTTGGATACCGCTTTAGAAAGAAAACACAGCTGCGGTTTACCAATGATAAGAGAGATATCCAGAGGATACATTGTGCCTTCGGAGCGAGACTTAATTAAGCAAGTGCTTCTGTCACCCGTCATTATGTAACAGAATTGATCATCAAATTCCACTCGATGGCCTGCTTTATATAGTTGGCCAACACTGATGATTTTGTGTTTAAGGATTTCTACATAAGCAACCTTCTGAAAGGAAAAGTTCCCCGTGATGAGAACACCGTAGCCTCGTATGAGGCCATTCACATTGTTTCCAAAAGTGACATTTCCACCATTGCATATAGGCCTGAAATCCCGAAGGTACTCTAACCTTCCGGTCATGTGCAAGGAGCAGGCACTGTCGATCAACCATTCTTCTTCTTGATCCTCCTTGCACAATGCCTACAAAAATTAAGTGGTTACTTGTCACACCCCAAAACCGAAACGGCGGAAACGTTCTGGGGTGGATGACTTCATGTCAAGTATCACAACATATGCAGTATAGTAATCAAAGTACAACAACCATTGCATTAATAGTAATAGTTTTACATAAGTTACATTTCATAGCAACACCAAAGTAATACAAGTAATAATATAGGTGCAGCTTGGTACTAGGCTGTCTCCACAAAAGCTCCTGGGATGTACCTGTCTATTGCTGACCTGAGAATACAAGTTATTTTGAAAGCGAGTATCAACATTTTTATAAATGCTGGTGAGTTCATAAGCATTTAGTGTCATTTGTGTAAGTAAGTATTTTATTCAAAATAACTTTATAAAAGTAGTAGTTTAGAATCAACGATGTATTAGAGTCCTTTCCAGAAAATCCTATATTTTCTAAATAACAGCAGTCTTCTACCAAGACTCGACAGAGTTATGTTTTAAAGAGTATTTTTCCCTGAAATACTATCATTACCAAAATACGGTATTTGATTTTAAAGGAAGTAGGAGAATATCACTAGTAAAAACATTAGGGAAAATAACATATGCCTCAGCAGAAAGTACTGCTGACTAAGGCAAAAGAAATCATAGACTCCAGGAGAGTATCAAATGAATGATACGCCTGGCTCAGTCTAACAAAAGGAAACACAGACCCCAGATGGTATCAAATGTACGATACGGCTAGCAAGGTCTAAAACAAAGAAACACAGACCCCAGACAGTATCAAATGAAAGATACAGCTAGCAAGGTCTAAAACAAAGAAACACAGACCCCAGACAGTATCAAATGAAAGATACAGCTAGCAAGGTCTAAAACAAAGAGACACAGACCCCAGACAGTATCAAATGAACGATACAGCTAGCAAGGTCTAAAACAAAGAGTGATCCTAAGAGTGTTGTTTCAGAAATACAGTGTTAATTCTTGTTACCTTAAGGCCATGAATTATAAGGTAAACATGGAGATACTCGTAACCATACTGATTGACACTAGAGTACTTGACGACCTGCAAGCGTCGGAATAAATATGACATTTGTCACCCCTTGGCTTGGTAGGCCGTGGACTGTAGCTAGCAGTCAGGGTGCGGGAGTGTCAGTCCCGTATAGATCTATACACATAATGCCCGCTCTTCCTACAGGAAACTCTGGTTACCAACTCGACGACGGGGAGATCCGTGTCTTGAAGATGCATCTCGTAATCTGAATTCTATTAGAGGCGTTGGAGAAATGATATAGACTCGCGTATGAACTGACTCCTGTGGAATTCTCGTACTAGAAAGAGTGAATAGAGCTTCCTAATAATTTCTATAATAGTTACTAGTGTCCCTGATCTACAAGTGACGAGTGGGAGGATGCCCTTGCTACCCAAGGAACATGACCTGGCCGATGTAAACCTTTATGTATATACATGTATACATGATATATAATTAATGTTTAAATGACCTTCGGACGGATATCCGATCCCACCAGACCACATCCAAACGAGGAAAAGGAAATAGGGTGAACTAACCTTCCCAAGTCCTTTAAACATTATTTATATAACTATACAAGTACAAGCATGCATTTAACAAAGTAGAAGCATTTAACGAAGTAGAAGCATTTAACGAAGTAGAAGCATTTATCGAAGTAGTAGCATTTAACGAAGTAGAAGCATTTATCGAAGTAGTAGCATAGAAGCATGGAAGGAAACTTTAACGAAAACTTTGGAAAACCTTTACACTTAAGAAAATTGTGACTTGATATCCTTTTGTAAAATACGTTTGAAGACCCTTTGGAAATCCTTGAAAATCTTTCATTAACTAGTTTTGAATATAACTTTGATACAACAATATAAGTAAAGAAAAACCTTTGTTTAAAATACTGATGTAACTGGTTTTTGAATTAAAACATACAACGCGAGAGACAATTTGAGAAAAGGTTTAAACAAGTAAAGACGTTTTGGAAAACCATTTATAGTATCATACTTGGTAAAACAGCTGACAGTGTAATAAATCCTTGTGTGTAACAACCAAGATTTTGAAAGCCAAGAAAGTAAAGGAAACCCTAAATTTAGGAGGAACTCGACGAGTCCAAGGAGGGACTCGGCGAGTCCGAGTGGGACCCGAGTCGAGGAATAAGTGATCAACTCTGCGAGTCGGCCAAGGCGACTCGGCGAGTAGGCTCTGTGCGAGGAAAACCCTAAATCCGGGGCTTGGAGCCTATTTAATCACCTCATTCTTCTTCCTAGGGATCCTTTACTGTCTCTCTCACCCAGAACGCCGCACCCTAAGCCCCCATTGTGCTCATTCATGCTTTTGGCCATTTTTGAGTGATTTAAAGGAGGAAGAAGAAGTGGGAATCTTTGAAGCATCAAGGAGTGGCATTGGATTCGAAGTTTGGGGACCATTTCAGAGCATTGAAGGTATTAAGTCGTTTCTCTCCTATAGATTTTCCTTGGTTATGAGTTTTGGGGCTTTTAAGCCATGTGTAAGATCAATCTCGAGCTTGAGGTCCAGATCTGAGGTTGCTACCTCAGATCCATGCTTGTTGTGGTTTAGAATCCCGTAAAGTATCAGTCATGGAGTGGGTTATGGAGCCTCTTGGTCTTAAACCTTAGTTATGGTGCATTTTGCCTAGATCTCCTTCTCTACACGTAAAGTTTGCAACTTTACGTGAGGAGTAGGCTTGGGGAGGGTGGATCTACGGTTTGGAGTCCCTGCATGACTCGAAAGTCCTCTGCATTTTTGTGGAACCGAATAGACTCGGCGAGTCCTTTGAGTGGACTCGGCGAGTAGCTTGAAGATGAGGAGGAACTCGACGAGTGGGATGAACAGCTCGTCGAGTCGGTTGAAGATGTGCATGAACTCGGCGAGTTGGATGAGCAACTTGGCGAGTCTGTTCATGGACTCGACGAGCCAGGTCGCGTGGTCCTAAACCCTTCGAGTTAAGACTCGATTCAGCGAGTCGAGCCAGGACTCAGTGAGTTGATCAGGTCAGGATTTGAGAGTCGGTAGACTCGGCGAGTCAAGTCGCGGTTAGAAGGACTTTGAGCATAAGAACTCGGTGAGTCAGTAGGTGGACTCGGCGAGTAGGGTTGGCCTAGAAGGTTGACTTTGACCAGGACTTTGACTTGGTCTAGAGTTGACTTGGTTGATTGTCATGGGTCAGTATGCTAAGTGTTGCATTGATATTGATAGCTTGGAAAGCTAGTAGAGCCGGAGTTCAGTGAGTGGTCAGGCAGCAGCTAGTGGGATCATCAGCAAGTTCAGCCAGTGCAGGTGAGTTTCCCTTTGTATGAATGGGTCTACGGCCACAATGCCGGCCCATGTAGTTATGAGTAGAAGGCCCGGGGGGTAAGCCCTAGGCACAGTATGCTAGTATGATATTCGGACGAGGTCCAATGATAGAGGGCGGTTGCCCAAGGAGTGGTGTATGTGATAGTTTATACTTGTTGTCTGTGTGATACTTGTATGTGCCTGGTAGGGAGGTGAGTGGGGGCGAGGTCCCGTATCTCACCAATAGCAGAGTGTGGATGGTGTTCCACATCTCAGTAGCAGCAGTCCAGGGGTCAGGCCCAAGTTAGGAAAGGAGTGAGGATGGGCGGGGCCTGTCTCTCACTATCAGCAGGAGTATGGACGAGGTTCCAGGACTCATCAGTAGCAGGACTCGGGCGGGGCCTGGAGATAGGCGAGGCCTTAGAGCAAGAGCTGTTAGTATATGTTAGCTTATGCGATGTTATGTGATATATGTATGTGCTCTTATATGTTAGTTGGCGGGGCCCTGTGACAGGCGAGGCCTAAGTGAAACAGATATGTATCCGAGCGGGGCTCGAAGCCAGGCGGGGCCTGGAGCGGCGGGGCCGTTGTAGCAGGCGAGGCTCGAAGTAGGGGGCGAGGCCCCGGATAGCGGGCGTGGCCCAGTATGTGCAACATATGGTTATGCATGGTATGTGGTAAGGTGGGGAACTCACTAAGCTTCGTGCTTACGGTTTTCAGTTTTGTTTTCAGGTACTTCCGGTAGCTGATGGTGGAGCTCGGGGTCATCGCATGGCACACACCATAGATTAGTCAGCCTGGGAATGTTTGCTCTGATAATGAACATGTGTTTTGAAAACTTATACTTGAATTATGTTTTGGGATGATGACTTTGTTTAAAGTAATGTTTTATTAAAAGAAATTTTTGGTCTTGAATTTTGGGTCGTTACATTGTGCATGCGGGTTATCAATCACATATCATTGATATGGTAACTAGCATGTTTTAACTTGTATTCCCCCCCCCCCCCCATAAAAGCATGTAAAACATTTAAAAAGGTTAACTTAGGGGTATGAACTCACCTGACGTTGGCATTTCGGATGAATGCACGGTATAGGATGCTAAGTGTCAAGTGAGGACTTGACTACACACGCGAATCTTATTTAACATGTAATGATACATTTAAGTATCTAATTAGTCATTTAATAACTAATTAAGCAAGTAAGGATGTCTTACTACATAAAAACACTTTGCTACAAGTGCTAGAAGTATCAAGGGTTGCATAGAAGGTGTGTATGGACTCACATTGGAGTTTACTCTTCAAATGAAGGCCCTTATGGGTGTTTACGGTTTCAAGAGCTTTTGCCCCATGAGTTTACGGCTGTAAACTCATGGTAGTGGTATCATGGAATGTTTAAAGGTCTTAACTCATTCATGGAATCATGCTAGAGTTGAATCAAGGGCTAAGGAAGTGATTGGGGCTTAAAATGGACACAATAGGGAGTTTACGGTCCATTGACCACTCCTTGAGGAGTTTACGGCCATAAACACATGTGTTTACGGTAGTAAACTCATGTTAGTCCATTTCTTTTGTTTTTTGGTGGTTCTAACTCATGCACACAAGGTTCTAGTCACTTATATGAGCATAGGAAGGTGTTAAAGGCACTTAAACACCTTGGAAAGGTGTTTACAGTCTAAGGAGGTGTTCTTGGGGAGTTTACTACCTTAAACACATGAGTTTACGGCAGTAAACTCATTTTAGTCCATGAATCATGTGTTTTGGCGGTTGTAGGTTAAGCATACAAAGTTCTAGGTCCAATTTTAATCCATACAAAGTGTTAAGGGCACTTTAACACCCTTTGGGGGTGTTTATCGTCTAAGAAGAGGTGTTTATGGTCCAAGATCCTTCTTGGGCTGTAAACTCAAGTGTGACTTACTTGTGTATGCTTTGGTGCATCTCAAGAAGGAATATAAGGTTTTATGCACTCAAGGAAGTTCATAGAAGCTTTTGGAAGTGTTTAAGGGGTAGTTTAACACCTTAAAAGGTGTTTATGGTCCTTGAAGGTGGGTTTACGGTCTAAGTATGTTCTTAGACCATAAACTCATGTTTACTCCCCATTTGTTACGATTTTGGTTTTCTAAGTCCTTTCATGCAAGCCTCCTAGTCATAACTATGCTCCATAAGTGGTTTGGAAGGGTTTTTTTAGCATTAAAACCCCATTTATGAGTGTTTACGGTCCATGAAGATGTTCTTGGACCGTAAACTCATGTTCTTGAGGTTTTTGGATGTTTAAGCCACGAATTTTCAAGTCAAATGAGTTAAACAACAAGCTAGGAAGGTTTACTTACCGATTTGAAGCTCGAAGGGGCGATTTTTAACCAAAACCCATTTTGTAGAGAGAGAAAGTAGAGAGAGTGTCTAAGGTGGGAAGCAAACCCACTCAACCCTTATATAGGGTGGAGTTTATGGCCTGGTTGGGGTTCACCCGACACCAACCGCGAACGGGGTTTTTCACGACTACCGTTAAACACGACAACATTTTAAAATTATACCTCCTTAATTTTGGTTCGCTTGACGAATATTATTTAAAATATCCCAATGGGTTTAAATCCGGTCAAAAATATTTTTGGGATAAATTTGGCTAATTTATGACATGCTTAATTTCGACGTTAAAACTTACAGAAATTTTTGGGTTGTCACATTAATTTGGGCACCCAAGTGAGTTTGGAGCCCGAGGTCACATACGATGTGTTAATCGATGCATGATGCGAGGTGGCAGGGATAGGTTTTAAGTCAAATTTCAAGCCTAGTCCTGAGTGTCTGAAGTTCTTTGGAGTTTTGTGAGATTATGAGTAATTATGAGTACTTTTGAAGAGATTAGGATTGACCCTGAAATTTTGGGTGTTGGAAGTGCTTTGAATTCTTTTACATTGACATTGACAAGAGAACTTTTTGTCATTTTTCCTGACATTTGACCTGTTCTGAGTTTTTGAGGAAAAAGTATGTTTTTGTCCATTCTGAGGATTGTCATATTTGACCTTTTTGTTTGTGTGTTTTGAAAAGATGTTTTGTGCAGGTTTGGCAGGTGTGAAGGCAAGTGCAGAGCTTTTGTGATGTGATTTCTTAAACATTTGAGATGACCTTTTGGGTGCCGAAGTTGGCAAAATTCCTTTCCATTTTTGACATTTTGACACTGAAAAGGTTGGAGTAGGTAAGATACCTTTCCATTTTGGATCATTGATAGAATAGATTTGAAATCCATTTGAACGAAAAGACTTATCCTCATGTTTGGATATTTTTTGTGTATTGTTAGAAACAGTGAACTCCTTTCTTTTTGTTTTCTTGGAAACAGTTTTCTTGAAATGATAATTTGAAAAAGTAAACTTCTCAGGACTTTTTGATTTAGGACATTTCACAGATTTCTTAACTTTTGAGCAAATTTCTCGTTGCTTTCCACGAGAGCGAAATTCTTCTTTAAAAACTCTTTTTGCTTCGGTCTTAGGAGAACCGCAGTCAGTGATATTTAATTGCAGTTTCCTAGAATCTTTAGAGAATTTTGAAAAATAGTGACTCGATTCATCCAAACTTGAGAAGTTAGGACTTTGAGAACATTAACCAAATTCAAAATTTTCAATTGGTAATTCATGATTAATTGGCTCAATGGTCACAAAACTCTTGACTTCGATCAGTGGAGTAGTGCTTTGGACTACCGCAGAGTAAGTTTTGGTGAATACTTCTTTGGGACAATTGATATTAGGTAATGGGACAGATTGCGGTATGTGACTGCAGTCAAAGACACTGCAGTCAAACTGTAAGGATGGGAAGTCTAAAGAGACTTCAGGACTTTCAATAACAATATCCTCATCAACTACGGATGATGTCTGAGAATCTGTGTTGTTGACATGAGTAGAAGATTCTAGAAGAATTTTTTCTATAACACAATTATTACTCAGATCATGAAGTTTTCCAAAGTGGGCTTGGATATCCTCAGGAAATGTTTTGTCATTGACTGGAAATAAGAAGTTGCGGTCTGGTGGGACATAGGGACGTTCCGGTGTGAACCGAGGTGATAAGTCCTTTGCGGTTGGGTAACCATTGGACCAACCCCAGTTAAAAGTGTTATCAACATTCCCATTATTAACAAGATTCTCAATGGCCTCAGTTTCATTAAATAGCTTTTCAATTAAAAGATTTAAACGTATAATTTCATTTTGTGCTAGATCTCTTTGATTTAAGGCTATTTCTAACTGAGTTTCACTAAGCATTCTAGCATCTTTTTCTAACATTAAATCCTTCTCTAACATTGCCATTTTGAGTCTCTTATTGTCCAAATGTCCTCTAACATGGAACATCTCCTCCGAAGTGGTGTTCTTCTCATCTAGGGCTTTATTGTAGTCTGTAAGGACGGCAGCACAAGTGTAATTGAGTGTGTATATGAAAGGTTGACAATCATGCATGTTGTAATTTAAAGTTTGAATCATGAGTTTTACATATTCCACAATGTTGAGAGTTCCATCTTTAGCCATATAGCAATGGTTCTTCTTTAGATGGGTTGAGCCATCTTCATCAGCAGTTGCCACCATACAGATCTTGCCTTTCCCTTTGCTAAGGACTTCTTCATCTTCATCTCCTGATGACCACACTTGATGATTCCTTTTCACTTGAGCAACGTAGGCCTTTCCCTTTTCTTTATCTTCCAGTTCTTGAGCCATTCGAAGATAGAAGGCTCCATCTTTTACTACGTTTGCCTTGCAATCTTTGGCAAAATGGTTTTCCTTATTGCATTTGTGACATATGATGACATCACTCTTGTCTTCTATAGAGGTACCGGAGTCAGTTGATTGGGACTGCGGTGGTACTTCTTTGGACTGAGTCTGCTGAGACTGCGGTGGAGGGAGAGGGTTTTTGGTGGAACAAAAGTGATTGTTTTGGTTGAAAGGTGGTCGATTGAATTGTTGGTTTTTGCGAAATGAAGGTGGTAAGCGATTGAATTTCTGACTGATAAGAGCAATCGCATTCTGAAACTCTTCTTCGTCGTCATATTCTGAGTTAGCTTCATATGAATGCGGTGGAGAGTCATATGAGGTGGGATAGGTTTGAGTGTGAGGTGATTGGGCTACTAATGTGAGTGGTCCTCCGAAGTCTGAGCAGTCCTTGAGTACAGTGGACTCTTGAGCTTGTAATTCTCCATAAAGCTTATAGAGAGATAAGGAGTGAATCTTCCTGTCACCTTGTACAATCATTTTGGTTGTTGTCCAGTGTCTTCCTAAGCCATTAAGAAACTGCAGATTTGTTTCATGATTGTTGTGGATAGTACCCGCATTGGACAGTTTTGTGACAATCAAGTTGAACCTTTTAAATGAATCTTCCAAACTTTCACCGGAGTGGGCTTTGAAGTTATTGAATTCGTTGAGTGCTGTAGTGAGCTTCTTATCTTGAGCCTGCTCTGAACCTTCATGCAAGTTTTTGAGAACATCCCAAATCTTCTTTGCTGATTTGCAATTTATGATGATGTCAAAGTTGTTAGGAGCAACTCCACAAGAGATTTAATAAAAGGCAATAACATCACTTTCCATTTTGTCTAGATCATCTTTTGTGGGACGATTCAAAGCTGGTTGACCTCCTCCGAGCCTTGCTGTGGCTCCATCAGTTTGGACTAGTACGTGGGGTCCTTCCTCTACAGATCTCCAGACATCTCTACCAAGTCATCTGAGATATCTCTCCATCCTCTAAGACCAGTGGTGATACTCATTTGCAACCAGTATTGGGGCTCGATTGGAACCACCAACACTATTGGCAACATTCAGTGATAATGATTGTGCCATTTGAAATTTTTGTTTAGAGATGAGCTTTAGTGGTATAGAGGGCTCTTTGAAAAATCAGAGTTCCGATTTTCAAAAAGCAACCACTCTGGCTCTGATACCAATTGTTGAGAGAAAAACTTTGAGACACACTTGAACAAAATGGTTAGAACAAGTATATAGCGGAATAGTTAATCTTGAAGGATCTGTTAGCTCAACAATAATATTAATAGTTAGAAGTTAGTGAGTTAGATGCGGAAAGTAAAGTAATGTAAATGACAGCAATTGTTATATCAAGAATACACATAAGTTGATTCATAACTTGGAATGCATTCAAACCAAGGTTAGTAAGTGAGATCAAACTTAGTGAATAAGTCACAAGGACTTGCTCCGAAGAGATATTATGATCAGATATGATAGTAATAAGAGAATTTCTGAGATAAGTAGTAAAGATATTTGAAGATGCGTATTTGATTCAGAACAAGTGAGCTCTATTTATAGAGACTCAAGCATTACAAAAGATAACTCTCTAGAAGTAGCCATGCAAGGCATACTGGAAAATAGAAAGTGTAAAGAAAAGACAAAATAGACTAAGTACAAGAACTTGTTCTCTTCTGCCTTCGGATGACTGCGGTAGTAAGTTGGCTGCGGTTCCAGGAAAGTTCAAAGAGGGTCACTTTCATTGTTCTAACAGTTGCCTTTAGGTGGGCTAATTTAACCAAAGATGACGTTTCGGTTAACCTTATGAATGTTGTGAAATATATGATTTTTTATGAATTGTGTTGGGAAGATGAAAATTGAACAACGTGGATTAGTTTGATGGAAGTATTAATCATATGAGAAATTATATATTTGTTAGTGACATTGGGCGATTTTGACCACAATGTCGTTTTGTTTATTTTTATGATCCTTATGAGATTTCAATAGTTTTATTGAAGATTTTGTAAAATTGTGATAATTGCTATATGTTGGAATAAAATAAAATTATTAGATATTTTGGTTTCGAATGAGCAGAAGATAAAACATGAAATTTGATAAATGGTGGATATACAACAGTTTACGCGGCTTGTCACTTAGATGTATGCGATACATAGAATTGAGTATATAACAACGTACTTTGCGGAAACATTGTGTGTAAGAAGATTAAGCGTGGCACATCTGAAAGTAGAATGCTGACAATAAATAACGTTGGAATATGGCTCATACAAAGATTGTACGTGATGTGTGATGCTTGTATGACGAGAAGGGTGGCTTCCGATCTCCAAAATGTTATTGGATGGTAATGTATTATGATACCCAATCATTTGTATTCGTATAAGTTCGTGTAACTTATAGATGATGTGGTATATCTCGAGTCGAGCTTAGAAGTATTTCACAACTATGTATAGAGTAAGAATGATACGGAGATATGGCTGCTTGAACTAAAATTACCCAAAAAGGAAATAAATATACTTAGAGTAACTTTTGATGTGGTATAATTAATTATAGATGAATTTTTTTTAGTTTCCCATTTTCCCTTATATTTATCGCTAACTTACAAGGAGATTCTATAGAGATAGAATTTTTGTTTCATTTAATATTTTATAGTATCTAGAAATTGTGGATCGTACACGTATAAGAGATATAACGGCCCAAACTTGACTAAAATTGTTGTACTAAACACCTCGTAGTTAGACACCTTACACGTGTGATATTTTACATGCATTTTTGTATTTATAAGTTTTTTTCCTGGATATTATTATTATTATTATTATTATTATTATTATTATTATTATTATTATTATTATATTAAATATAAAGTGTATGCGAATAGTTTACTAATTACTTTTATGTTTTTATATTGACAAAATTGCAAAAATGGTTCCTGTGGTATGTATTTTTTTGGGGTTTTAGTCCAAACAGTGACTTTTTTGGTTTCGTAGTCCTTTTGGGCTACTTTCATTGTAGATTTGGTCCTTGATAATATTGAAAAGACTACTTTTCCCTAATTTGTTTTTTCCATTTACTTAAATATTTTTTTTCTTTTATTTAATTATAAATGTTAAATCAAATCAAGAATGAGACCCACCTCTCTCTCTCTCGTAACACACATCAACATTTGGTTTTCTCCCTCACCTCCAAAATCATTAAAACTCCACCTACAAATGCATTCTCTCTATTCGTTCATAGAAAATCGAAAGTCTGGGGTGTGTGATTGTAATGAATACTCAACACTGTAAAAGAGAGAGAAAAGAAGGGAGAGAAAGAGAGAGTGCTCAGATCTGTCCATAACCCGACCCTCATCATCTCTACCTCCACCGGTGTGTTCTTGAGGGTGAAAGAGATGAGAGGTTGCGATCAGTGTACCCACATACAGAAACTCTGTGAGTCTTGTCTTCAAAAGTTCAATCGGTACTGCAAGAAATAAATGAAAGCGAACGTCTTTCCCCCGCTGTCAAACGTCTTTCCCACTCCCAATCTTGATCTTGATTGCTCACTTTATCTTCCCAATTAGTAACCACCGCCTACCTTCTTGTTGTCCGGTCAATGGGTGGAAGGAAGTGGTCCTCCGGCGATGATTTGCAAAGGGAGGAAGACAGAGATGATCGTTGTAGTCGGTGGTTCAGAAGATGGCGAGAAAGGGTGCTTGGGGTACTGTAATAGACGAGCAACAACCAAGAAAGGAAAATGGGGTGTTTGGGTGGTTCAGTCGACGAAATGGATAGAAGGAGGGTGAAGATAGTCGGTGGCGATGAGCTGTTTCCAACCACCTCTTGACTGATCTGATAGTGAAATACGTATGAGGGGGTTCGGTGGCCCTTATCGACGAAGCAACAAGGATGGTGTTTGGATAGAGAGAGAAAGAGAGAGAGAGAGAGAGAGAGAGAGAGAGAGAGAGAGAGAGAGATGAGTCTCATTCTTGATTTGATTTAACATTTATAATTAGATAAAAGAAAAAAAATATTTAAGTAAATGGAAAAAACAAATTAAAAGGGCAAAGTAGTCTTTTCAAGATTACTAGGGACCAATTCTACAATGAAAGTAGCCCAAAAGGACTACGAAACCAAAATAGTCACTGTTTTGACTAAAACCCCAAAAAAATGCATACCATAGGGACCATTTTTGCAATTTTGTCTTTTATATTTTAGTCATACATTCTCTATTTCATTCCATAAAACTTTCGTATTTTACACTTTAACCATGAAAGTTTATTTTGTTGATAGATTTTGATCCCTACACATTCATATGTAGGGACCTTTCACCCGTACTTCGTAGATTGTCACTTTCGATTCATTTAATTTATAAAATATCGCTCTTATCCCCTTAAATGTAAACATCGACATTTTCCGCCCCTTAAACTTTTGTATATTGGCGTGTTTGTAGGTGTTCTCCGTAAACATTTGTATTTCAGAAAATTTGGTCCCCCGCCCCCCACCCAAACCATGCACGCAAAACAAGACATACTAAGCAAAACCTACCTCGCGTCCCCCGCGGAGTGGTTAGCGGGAAAAATCTAGTTTTATAATGAAAAGGTATTAAATGCTTTTACATTAAGCAAATATTGTTCTAAGATATCTATATTTTGACCGTAAAAAAACTCATTTCACATGATAACCGATCATCGTTAAAGAAATAGGTACTTTTGATTATGATTTTGGTAATAAACTAATTTTCTAAATATGATTTATGACGTAAAGATGGTTTGAAAAACTGATTTTATATAATTGATTGAAATTTTTTGAACACGATTCGAAAATAAGGTTTTTTAAAAAGAACCATGTTGATTTACTGGTTTAAAGCAAACTTGAAAATAAGGATGGAAATGAAATGAGAATATGGATATTCACGGTCTCAATTTCATACCCAATTGGAAATTTGTAGCTCATATTCGACACCGTCTCGTCAAGTATCTTATACCCGGTTCTTATCGGGTTTGTAGGTATATCCATGGGTATTAGACGTAACGCCCACAACTTCAGGCTAGACAATTAAAATATAATAAGCGATAAAACAACATTTTGACAGAAGGTTATTTAGGATAAATAATCTTAACCAAAGTTATAATATATGTGACAAGGATTCCGTACATATAAAGAACTTTGAAACCCGACTTCGTATGAAAAAGTTATGCTTCTTCGAAGTTTCACAATTAAACTGACACGACTATGCACGCCATAAAAAGTGAATTTCAGATAGATTGCTTATTATCCTAAGCAATCTAAATGAAATTCGTAGCAATCCCAAAACCGAGAACGTGGATATAGAGAACGCCTAAATCTAATTTCGTGAGAGGAAGTTATGATTTTTTCAAAGTTTCAGCATAGTAGCATACGACTTAGAAACCCGAAATTGAAATCGTCGATTGTTAGGAAAAACAATCTAAACAAGAGTTGAGGATCTCGTAGTTACCTATCTTTCAATATAAAGACAGTCTAGAACGGATGTTGTATGAGAAAGTTATGATTTTTATACGGATTTTAACAGTCTAAGTCTTTTAAACATATATCTTTAAAAATAAAGTGAGAATTACCCGACACAGTCTAAATGAAAGTTGTAGTAATCGCTGATAGCAATGTGGATATAAAGAACGTTGAAAACAGAGTTCGTATGAAAAATATATGAATTTTTGAAAATATGATATTTCGCACACGCATGGGGGCGCGTTGACAAGAGGTGTGCGGCACCTCTGACAACCGACGTGGCCCACAAAAATGTTGCCACATGTCAGCCTGAGAAGAATCCATGTCACCCTCTTCCAACCAAGGGTGCAACATGCCTAAACAAGATGTGAGACACAACTCCCCTTCAGCCCAATACATATTGCGTTTTCTCAACTCATTTCTCACCCCTTCACTCTGGAATCTCTCTGGAACTCTCTCAAAACTTTATCCTTTTACTCCCTAGTTCCCAACTACTTTACAGAGGCCCTAGGACATTAGGGAGCCGGAGAACTTGAAGCACTCGGGTCAAAGTTTTTCCCGTACAATAACCGGTTCTAGTTAGAAAGCTCTGTAAGTTAAGTTGTACTTGTCCTAATTTAAGGGTAACTTATATGTATAGTCATACTCATTATTATAAACCTATAATAAGATTTATCAGTGATTCTAAGTCAAAATACTTATCAAGCTACTTACGAAAGTGATGTTTAGGTTGGATTTAGTTAGACGTAAAGTCGGATTTCCAAACAGTATACTTTGTATACCAAACGGACCCTACCTCTGGTATGATCCTACATGGTTATTCCTTATTTGATATATCTTAATGTAGACATTGGACTTATTGAGGAATCTATACTACCATTAATATAGTTACAAGAAATATGAAAATAGACTAAGACTTAGTGCTATATACATCTAGGTCTCTTGAAAGGATACACTGTTAAGGCGAAGATCTACCCAGACCTCGTATCACCTTCTTTTTTAGGTGATTATATAGTTACTTTCATTTTACACATAGATATGAAGTATCTAGATAATTGAATACTATATGTGCTTATATGCAAAGATGTTATGTATTAAATGAAATGTTATAAAGATAAATTTATATGATTTATACCGTATATGTATTTTTATGATTATAATACATTGGGTAATGAAGGGTAATTAAAGGTAAAAATGATAAGATGCCATAGTACGATGAAAGATAAAAATAATAATAGGGTCTCACAACTGTAATAGTAATATTGTACTAACGATGTAAGAACTAGTACTATTGTACTAACGATATAAGGATTGATACTAGTGTACTAACGATGTAGGGACTGGTACTATGTACTAACGATGTAGTCATCTAATAGAATATAGATGGCAACCTCTATAATTACAATGATGGTCCTTATGATTGTATTCTATAGATGAATACAGGAGATAATGAGAATGAGTAATCGGGTTAATTGTTTAACATGAAATAGATATATAAACAAATTAACTATATTATTGTAGGTTGAAAACCCTATGTACTCACCAGGTTTCCCAACCCGACACACCTAGTTTCGTTGTATCACATGAAGCGGTACAAAGATAATGATGTTCGAACCTGATGAGAGATATGAGGAAATATAGGCCATTATATAAAAGATATTGTAAGTCCTGTAATGACTATGTTTATGTTTATGTTTCTGGTATCAGTTATGGCATCCCAAGTTTTTTGATAATCAATGAAAAACATTTCTTCGGAAATATTTTTATGGGACCAATTCAGCAAAATAAAGAATACTCCGTTTTAAAATAAACATAAATAAAAAGGTATTTTCTAACTGTGAAAAATGGGGATGTCGCATTAGATATCATATTTATGATCTTAATATGTTAAAATTTTCATTGGAATTTTCATTATCTAAAACCTATTCATAACCACATTCGAAAAATGACTTGAATTTTTTATTATTTCTAACTTCTAATAACAATAATATATTTACTCTATAACAAACACTACATAAATATAATCATCACAATGTATAATACCCGAATTTAATGATAAGTTAATTAAGATAAAAAAATAATATCAATAATTTTTATTCTCATAAGTAGATAGTAATTACATAACAAAATTCTTTTTATCATATGAAATATAAAATTATAATATCATTTTGAAATCATATATATTATTAATGAAAGTATAAGAATTATTAATATATAACTAGACTGGGAAGGGGTAAATGTGATCGGGTAATCGTACGGGTATCACCTTAATACCATAACCATCCCAAACTCGTATAACCTTTTAAAAAAGATCACATACCCAGTCTCATTCCTTTTTAGCTTCAAGGGATAGGAGGTATTTGCAGCATGGTTGTACCATATTCTTAGCATATGTTGTGGATACCCGGGTTAAGAAGAAGAAGATCATCTTTGGTATGTAGTAGTTTGAGATTTTCTCAACATGTTTCCAAAGGATTTTTCGGGAGATCCTCCTGATAGGCAGGTCGAGTTCTGGATTGACTTAGTTCTAGGTACGACTATGATAGCCAATGCATGTTTTCATATTCCACATCCAGAGATGTAGGAGTTGTCCACCTAGCTCCAAGAGTTGTTGGACGAGTTTATTCACCAGAGCAGTTTGACTTAGGGAGCACATATCTTGTTTTTCAAGAAGAAAGATGGTTCACAAAGGATGTGCATTGATTATAGAGAGCTTGATAAGCTGACGATGAAGAACCGATATCCATTTTTGATGATTAACGTCTTATTTGATCAACTTTAGGGTGTATATTTGTTTTCCATGATTGATTTGTGTTCTGGGTACCATCATATGCATGTGAAGGATGAGGATATATCGAAAAAAAGCTTTGAGAACCCATTATGGACATTATGAGTTTGTGGTGATTTTGTTCGGGCTCACCAATACACCCTCCGTATACATGGATCTAATAAAGTGGGTGTGTAGGTCTATGCTCGATAGGTTAGTGATTATATTTATTGATGTTATACTGGTCATTCCTTCATTCCTAAGACTACGGAGCATGATGAGGAGCCTCTGGTTGAGGTTCTTGATATTCTGAGAAGGGATATGATATACGGAAAATTCTCCAAGTGTGAATTCTGATTACGAGAGGTTCGGTTCTTGGGCACCTTGTTAACCAGGATGGTATCTTAGTTAATCAGGACAAGACTGATATGATGACGCAGTGGGAGGTCCCTAAGTTTCTCTTTCGGATTAAGTATTTTCTAGGTTTGGTTAGGTATTATAGGAAGTTTATTCATGATTTTTCCAAGATTACAGTGTAATTGATTCGTTTGGCAAAGAAGAGTTTTTCTTTCAGATGGGGTGATAATCATCAGGTAGTTTTTGAGACTCTGAGGTAGAAGTTATACAACCTTTGAATATCTTGTTATAGAAGTAGGAGCATATCACTATGAATTTTATTACCAAGATACCCAAGATGGATCATGGTTCAAATGTTGTTTAGGTCATTGTGGATCGATTAACCAAGACTTCTCATGTTACTAATGGGTTTTACATGAAATAATGCGGATAAATACTTATACACTTAAGGGTACATGCAACCTATTAGATCTATGTCATAACACTATTGAAGTAACATTATATAGAACAACAAGAGCCCTATAAACCTAGGTAATTTTGAAATCATAAACAAGTTAAGGGTTACATACCTTTTTGATTATTATAGTAAACAATTAAACCTATCCTTCTTGAAATACTCTTGGAAGCAAGCACCAGAAATCTCATGTCTCTAATGGTTCACACCCAAACCCTAGCAACAAAGGAATATTTGAAGAGAGAGAGAGAGAGGAGAAGAATAGTAGAAGAATAATTTTTAGATTTCTCTTCTTAGAATGAGGTGATCGAAAACCATAACCCTTATAGAGTTTATATAGGTGACTAAGGGATGCTAGGATAAGGTAGTTTCCTTAGATAAGCCCTTATCCATTTACTTCCTCCCTAAGACATCCAAGGCTCCTTAATGACCAAGGAAAACCCTAGAAACCATCTAGAATTTCATCCCCCTCCTAGGGAGGTTCTAGAGTTGGTTAATACTCAACTTTTGAATATTGTCACCTTTACTCCTTCTACTTTTAATTAATCCAATTAGTCCCAAAGTTAATTCCAATTAATTTTTGTATTAATTCTTAATTCAATAATACTATTTCTAATTAATATATTATTCTCATAATATATTAATAAATCATTTATTCCTATTTAATTACTAGGTTTGAGGGCAACCCAAAAGAACTTTGTTAATAATTCAAGTATATACCAATTTAGTTATATGATTATACATCTAATCCAACGATCTCCGACATGGATAAGTTTATAACTACAATTACTAGTATAACTTCTAAATTATCAGCAAAGGGTGCTTCCCAGAGCAACTAAAGATATCGATCTGATCAGAAAAATAGTTCTAAGATAAGTGATAAAATATTCCTTCATTCTAAAGATATCGATCTCATTGTCCAAAATTTTGTTTCCCGGTTTCCTGATTTATGACGACAAAAAACAGACTACTAATTGAACACATCAATTCAGTCCAGGCTCGACCAAGCACTTCAGCCAAAAACTTGATGTGTGTAAAACCAACTAGTTTTAATCCTACTAACTTAGACACAAAATAAACACACGAAAGGCAGTGTACCTATCGATTAGTAATATAGTTCAAGCAAGTAGGGTATCGAACACAGGGAACAGTAAACAATTAAAATAAATGCTAATATTATCTAAATAAAACAAATAACAAAAAGGGGTTTTCTCTAGTTTTACAAGACTAGGAACTTAATTAGAATAACCAACACACAAATTAACTAACTAGCAACTAAAACAATTAATTACCAACTAAATTCAATAGTAAAGAGGACTTCTGTTTAGGTACGACTCATTTGTTCCCATGGATGATTTTAATGTATCGGATTAATTCTTCATTGGCTACCGATTAAGATAATTAGGTTCACGTTCGCTATTCCTAATTCTTAGAAAACAAATTAACTCAAGCAATGGTCAGTTGTCTAAATTAACGGGTTTCCTAGATTATTGATTCGGGTTAAGTAAGACTTGTAATGGTTAATTAAATTGACCCTTCAATTAACCTATTGCTGATGTTCATCAAACAATCTCACACATTAACTTACCTATCTTCTAGTTAATTCTAGTTTCACATTCGTTATTCCTAGACATACAACTATGTGGTCACAATAAATCATATGAAATTAATAACTAAGAGATGTTCATACAACTTAATTACTGATTTATTAACAGAAGAATAGTTATTGTCAACACATAAGGTTCTTTAACAAGCTTAACTAAACATAATTACCAATTAAAATTAATCATACTCAAATAATCAATCCATGTTCACAAAATTGTCTACCCTAACAGAAGAATAAGTTTTTAGCTCATGATTGCAGTAAACATAAACTCAAAAACGAAATCAAAGTATGTAAACATGATTCAAATCAAAAAGTTACTAAGAATAAACCAAAATTGTCTTGATTCTCTTCACAATTGAATGTAGGGTTGATTCTTCAGTTCCTCACGACCTAGCAGCACTTCCAATCGTTTCTCAGCCTCCTAGGGTTTCTCTCCATGCTATGATATCGATCTGAAAGTCCCTTTATATAGATTTTCACAAAACATAGGCTACTCGGCGAGTCCAGTGACCTACTCGGCGAGTACATCACTTAAAACCCGTGTACGGCAAGTCAGCGCGTCCAGAATCGCGAAAGTTCGATACAACTCGCCGAGTAATCGACCCTACTCGCCGAGTACATTTCGAATCAGCATTTTCTCAAAACACGAAAGTCGTCCAAAATTGTGTCTACTTTTCAGAACATTTTGAATCTCGTCAATCGGAGTTACGGTTCATGAGATATGGCCAAAACACTGACGAGGGGTCAAGCTGTCCAGCAACATCCTTCTTTCTTCAAAATCCAAGATCCAAGCTTCCAATTGCTAGTTCCACTTCCTTTTCCATCCGAGCATGTAATTGTTACTGAAAATGAAATATTTAAGCTAATTAAGCACCTTTGGTTCATTAAATGAGACAAATACAACATAAAGTATTAAGATAATGCATGAATTTTATAACTAAATATGCCCATATCAGATGTCGACATCAAATCATCGAGAGACCCAAAGATATCACTTTTCCCGTTAGGGAAAAAGGAACGAATAAAATTTGACTCATATGCTTGTGTCTTTTACTCACCAAATCATGCATGATACTACGTTTTATAACATCATGTTAGTAATGCGTTTTCACAACACCAATGCACAATCGAATTGCAAATTACAACTCATATATCTTTATTTCAGGAATATAAGATATTATCGTCTCAGAATTACTTGTATTAGAATCCATGAAGTAATTCTCTGAACGTGGGTTTATCCAATACTCAAATCTTCATTTTCTTAGTACTCATGAACGTTGTAGCAACATAATTGCTATGCCTAAACTCCTTAGACAATCCACAATCCAATTCATAACAGTATTCATTCATTACATACTTCTAAAAGTATGAACAACTGTGGAATTTGAATAATCAAATTATTCAGGAAGTAAAACACGCAAGGTGAACACAGTAATAAACTAATTAACAATGGTCTCTACCCTATTGAATATAAACAATCTCTATTAATTAATCACCATAATAATTACGACTTTACTCATTGTAGAATGTTTCGAGTAATCAACTAACGACTTAAATTAAATATCACCTGTTATGTCATGTTATGAACATGCATACTATGCCTCTCTATGGTCCTTCCTTTGTGAACAAATCTACTGGACACAATTCCAATGATGCTCATTACAAATTTTCAGAATTTTGTCACTGTCTAAAATGTATTGGAATTCCAACCTTACATGCATCAATCTTCTGTGATGTCGAGGTTTCAAACTCACAGAGATTGAGCCAACGATATTACAGAATGTTCCACTGGAACTTTGTTACTAGAAACAGTTCCATGGTAATGAAGGTTCTAATTCAAGATACACTCCTTGAATACTTTTCTTGCATTAAAGTTTCCAACTTACATGTAGACTTTTTCAAGTATCCCCCATTATGGAAATGTTTCCATATTTCCATACAACCTTCAATTCTGATGAAGAACTATCTCAGCCCAGAATCATATCATTATGGTTAGTCCAAAATAATATAATACTTCCAACTGTCCACAAGCAACCAATCCTTTAGTATAACCTTAGAATGTTCTTGACAATTGTTTAACAACTCTAGTCACACAAAAGTTTTAATTCATTTCCTCTTAATGCTCAAGGCATTTGGAAAATTAGAATAAGTGAATATTATAGCATATATAATCGATCCTATATCCGAAGCATATGAGACTCGATTCATTATATCCAATATATGCTCAATCTCTTTATATACTATTTTAATATATGGAAATTCCTATGCTGAACCATTTCAACATGATTTCACATATGTCTATGACTAAGTTCTATTAAACTGTACGATCTAATCTTTTAGATTCAAAACAAAGTACGAGTGCCCTCTCCCTTAAGCCTACTATAGTGAAACAATTCCCAAACTTTGTAGTTTGCAAATTGAAAACTTTGTTCCCTACGAATAGTATTGTCAACATGTAATATTAGCATAAAAATTATGCTCACACTAGCTTTGACATGTACTTAGAAATCCACTCGACTTCTAAAAATCAATACTCTTAAATTTCTTACCGAAGTACAAATTTCTATTATGTGATACTTCGATAAGTCTCCAAATAGACTTCTCAAGCTTATACACCTCGATTGGATAGCATATGTGTGTGTTTAAGCTCTTTCAGAACTTACAGATATAATTCTTTGAAAGTTCAAACAATTTCTTGCCATTTCTCACAATTTAAAATATGAAGAGGGATGCCGTAATCATATTGTGAATTTGAGAATGCAATTAATACAAGCAATATCCATGCTGATCTTATCAGATACTTTAAAATCTACTAGCAAAATTGTTTCCTCATAATCATTCTCATGAATTAGAGTGAAAAACTTCTCCACCTAGATTTCAAGGTGCATACGTTCCCATCCATGTGAATCTATCATTTGCAAACTACAATCATAAGACAAGGTTTAGGACAAAAACCAAATTCAAATTTATTTTTCCTTCATGGACTGAACTTCTCTATTCCAAAAACTTTTCCGTCTGGCAGTTCAAGGGCCCACCAATGCTTAGCAGTTCACCAATATTGATCAGTGCACTTTCACTGACCAACGTGATTTGCTTTTGCAGTTAAGTGAAAAACATAAAACTCATAAGCATTGCCAAATGAACTAGAAGTGCATAGAAATAAGAATGTGTCCAACAAACACGATAGGTTACAAACCTCAGGTCGCGCGATAGTGATAACTAAAAGGTTAATTGACGATTGACTCTTGAAACACTCAAGATCAATACGACTCCTACCGACTTCTTGAAATATGAGTTTTCTCTCAAAGAACATTCCTTGATAAGCTAAATCAAATATCCAAAAGTTCATGTGGAATCCCGAAAAGAAAACACTTTACAGAATAGGTCTAATTGTTTTTCCATTGTTTCTCGATTAATGAAAAATAGCACAACTCCAATTCTATATATGCTAGAGTTATAAAACAATTTTACTCCACATATTTCAAAGTGTTTTCAACCTTTTTAGCTATGAAACGAGTTTCAAGATACAATTTGTAGTTACTAGAGTATGACTCTAAAACTTAATTGGAACAAAGTATGACTCATCTGTGATTGACCCATTTCCAACAATGTTTGATTCCTCTTCTTAGTCATACAATTGCAATAAGATGTTCTTCGATTATCAATTGCGATATAAAACCACAATCACTGAGATGATCATAAAATGTGATACTAAAGCATTCTCCTTTCTTATCAGATTGGAGAATCTTTTATCTTTGTGCCTAATAGATTCTTGTTATTCGTTCTGCTACTCTTTGAATCTTTTCAAAGTATCATAATTATGCTTAATGTTATAAACACAACCATATTTACTGAAACATTAGTAAGTCATGACGAATAGAATTATCGTCCTTTGTGGTGGATTAGAATTGTCCATATCAACATGTAGTAGATACATCAAACCTTCATTTGCCTCACATAAACATGTGATCAATGAATTAGTTATAAGTTTCCAATGAACAAGATTCTCATACACTATACAATGTGAATTGTACAACACCAAGTATATGTTCAGTTGGTGATGGGATTTCTTTTCACTTGGTCAATTATAACAATATAACAAGTGATATCTTAAGAATCAAATCCACAATTAATATTTCTAATATTAGAAATGTAACCAACACTTTCATAAATGCCATTGCAAGGAAATATATAAAATGAGACAACCAGATAAACCAAAATTTCACTTTTATTGAAAATAAATGAAAAATTAGAACTTTTCCTTACAATGCATAAAATGAAAACTATGGTTTTAGACAATTCCGAAGAGTGATAGCAATTTATTAAATTATCCTAACTCCTTAGTAGTAGCTCAAAGTTCTGATCAATGAACCTTGTGACCAAGTCCATTTCTTATGATCAGATTTAGCTCACCTTGGTCAAGTTTCCTTCTTTCTCTTAGCTCCTTCAATATTATCAAAATGTGATCATCACATCATGTATTAAGAGTCTATGAATAGGAAATTATAAAACAATGGAGTCAGATAATGGACGTACCTAAAGTAGAGTCACACGAATTTACTTTACAATATGTAAGATCTTTCAGGTATTTTGGGCAGCTATGTTTCCAATGTCCCTTCAATTGGTAGTAAAACAAATGGAGTCTTTGGGGTCAACACATGGAATGTTCCCAGAACTAGCCATTTCTCTTTACTATATGATCAAATAGTTTGTTCTTGGATAACCCTTTTCCATTGGTAAGAGAAATATTTTCTGGACCACCATTTTCACCATTGTCAATGTCCATGGAAACCTTGGAATTAGACCCAATAAGCATCCCTGCTTTAGATGTGCTCTTAAGCACTTCTACTTCAGCAACAACAATGGGGTCAGATCAATTAGGGTCATGTCGATATTTCTCATATAAAAGTTCTCAAAGAACTGATCATATGACTTTGGAAGCGAGAGAAGAACCAAGTCAATGGCTTGATCCCTTGGGAAAACGACACCCATTCTATCCAACTTTTCAATGTACGATTTCTTTTCAGAATATGCATACACACAAACTTTTCATCTTAATGTTTATAAACTAATAAGGATTGAGTAGTCTCATATCTTTCAACTTGAGGAAAACGTGACATTTTGAGAGTCACAGGAGGAGGAGGTGGAAGAAAGATGATGTCTTGTTCCATCATTTCCTAAGGAAGGGAAAACAATTTCACATTGACTTGAACTTGTAAGACCATCTCTAGAAGATTGAGAAAACTATTTCCATAAGAACGAGGAAGACCATTTCTATCTTCATAAGATAAAATAAGATAAAAAGAGAATTCAAGTTAGTTGATTTTAATCCTTAATTATTAACCCATAAATTTAAATTAAGGCTAGGTTCCATATTTTCGATTTAAACTTTGAAGAAGGATGTCGTAATCAAATTCGAATCTATTTTAGGTAGGTAAGGCTTTTACCAATTCCAATCTTATGAAACTCCTAGATCTTTTAAGATTCATTAAATCTTATCGATGACATTTTTAATCTCAGATTTTGCTCTCACGTTTGTATCTAGGATGTCGACGATCACAAATGACATGTGAATAACCATGCAAACCTGCATGACAACCTTGATGTCATTTATCATCTCACATTGATGTTCCGATTAACCACACATGTTCCATCAACAATAGTGTGTCGCTAATAGTCGCTAATAGTGTGTCGGTTAACCACGCACGCTCCACTAACGACATATAAAGCATGATGTGCATTTTTATGGATTAGCATTCTTTCACATTTTTCTAAAGTAAATATGAGTGGAATTTTACAAGGTTTAATTACTTTATGTCATTATACTTATTAATGAGATTATGCCATATCAAATCTGTTCGGATAACGACCCTCCACCAAACAAGAGAGTAGTGGGTAAGAGTAGAAACCCAATGACGGTCATTTTATAAGCCGCTTCTATCACAACTAGAAAATTAAGGTTAAGCATGTCGATCCTTGTACAAGATGACCTCCTTGTGTAATCTTGTAACACTTCATTTAGTGAAATTCAAACTTTAATGCTATTAAGTTCATACTTTCATACATTGTCATTCAAGTCGAAACAACCCCGTATACGCACAAAACTCAATCCAATAAGCCAAATCCAATCATTTTTAGGCCTTATCCCAAGAATTCTCGATCCAAATCCCTTATTGGACTAAGACATCCTTATTGAGCCTTATTGGGCCGAAAACTTCTCCTTTTGGTCTTTTTGGGCCAAAAAAACCCTCCTTGGGCCCTAATGGGCAGAAAACTTCCATTAGACATTATATTGGGCTGAAAACTCCTATAATGGGCCTTTTTGGGCCGAAATCCTCTAGTTAGCCTTTATATGGGCCAAAAACCCATACTTGGGCCTTAGTTGGTCCGAGGACTAATTTGTTTGGGCTCTTTGAACCGAAAACCCCTATTAAGAACTAATGGTCCAAGGATCCTCATTGGGCCAAGGATCCTCATTGGGCCAAGCCAAATCAAAGCCCATAAATATTTTTTGGGCCAAACTTGGGCCGAGAGCCCCTTTGGCCGGTTGGGTATTAAAAAAAGAGATTAAGTGATTAAAATGACATGCCACCTCAATATAACACAATATGCAAGAAAGTTTTACCCAACAAACTCCCATGCACCTCACATCAACCTTAGCTAGGGTCAAACCCTATCCCCTCCCCCCTCCTGTTGAATCGGCTGACCCCTTACCCTTCCCTTCTCCTCTCCACTTTCACTTCCAACTTTTACTCTCATCTCATTTCTCACTCAAGTCCCCATTGTTCTCTCAAGAATTTTTCGAGTTCATCATCATCAAAGATCGGTTTTAAGCTCCTTGGTAAGTCCATGCTAACCTAAGGATGTTTTATCTCAAGTTTATGTTAAGATCATCCTTCTTACAACCTCATTTTCGTGTGTATGGTCCTTAGAACACCCACCACTTCAAAAATCCCCTCAAGAGAACAAGCTAGGACCGAAAACCCTTCTCCATGTTCTTCTACTTTTCAAAAATCCCCAAGGTTAGCTTCATACCCCACTCTTTTCAAGTTTTTCATTCTTTTGGGGAATGGGGGGAATACAAGTCAAGTCTTGTTTGAAATCTTTAGATATTTGCATGTACTTGTGTGTATATATGTCTATGTGTGTTGAAATGCTAATATTTCATGCTAATACTCCTTAAACTCGAGATTTCTCAAAGTCTCAAGCTGTTGGAACAAAGTTATCTTAGTGTAAGTTTCACATATTTTGGTATCATGTTGAAAATGAGACAAGTTTCTAAGTGAAAATGGTTCTTTGAGATGAGTGTTAAAAATCACAAATAATGTCAAAGCAATGTTATAAAAACTATGGTTATCAAAGTTTGAAAAATGGTAAAAATGGGAGTTTACACTAAAAAATGATAAATTTTGGTTATGTAAACTTTTACCACCAACACTGGTAAAATTGTGGAAACATAGTAACTTTCAAGGTTTTATGTAATTTTGTGTAAATTTACAAGTTCTAGTTACAACAAAAATTAGGTATTTTGGTGCTACAAAACACTCAAACAAACTTTTGGTGTTTTAAAAATTCACCATAACACTTGAATATTTTACTAACACATGGTTTTTTTTTATTAGTAAAATAATCGTAAAATGTTGTACTATTTCAAAGGTTAAAATCTAGAATATTTTGTTACTTTTATAACACATATTGTAGGTTAAAAAACTATTAGCAATTATTTATAAATATCATTATAAATAATTTAATATAACCGGTAAGAAAAATAGAGTTTTACGATCGGAATATTTGTGTGTCATAATCTGACTATCCTAAAGATTTTAATAAAACAAGCGTAAAATTGTATGTCATAAAGCTGTAAAACACGTGTCATAAAACTGCAGTCATAAATTTACCATAAAAACACCGTATACATTATTCTATAAATTCGCGTAAATTTTGTTGAGGCTATTGTGAGACACTCCTTCACCATACCTACCTAGCGTACACCGTTAGCCCTTTAGTTATAACCAGAGTCTCCTGGAGGGAGAGCGAGGTAATTGTGTATAGATCTATACGGGGTTGACACCCCCACACCTGAGAATAACAACATTATTTGAATTTGTGGCAACCCGATATTTCAACTCTTTGTAATGATCTAAAAGGTCAAGTATTGTAACCACTTTTGAGTTAATAAAATTAACTTTCATAATAAAATGTCCAAATAGTTCTATTTAAATTCCTTCTATGTTTAAATGTCTTTAAACCATGATCGTACGTAAAAAGAACGCCCAAATCCGACTTCATATATTGAAGTTATGATTTTTCCAAGTTCAGCTTAGCAACAGACAGCTAAAAACTCGAATCGGAGATCGAGCGACTTTTGGCCGGAATGACCTAAACGAGAATCGAAGGTCTCGACAATGGTATTTCAGCGGTAAAAAGTCTGGCAAAAACCGACGTCAGATAAAGAAGTTATGAATTTTTGAAGAAATTCCTTAAACACGATGAGTTATAAATTAAATAATAAAAATAATTTCGGAATTTGCCAACGGAGTCTAAATGAAAGTTGTAGAGCGTAGTCTCACCTACGCGTGGATATAAAGACCATCAAAAACGGAGTTCGTATGAAGAAGATATGAATTTTTGAAGTTTATTAAATAAATTATATATTTATTTAATTCAAAAATCAAGCATTATCCGAAGAGGAGTCAGCGTCCTCATCCGAGGTACGCGCTGCGTACCCCTGTACGCCCTGCGTACCCGAGGGCCTTGGCCTCTGATCGTCCACGTCGCCCTATGCAAGGCTACCGACCCGTCCGACCCGCCCGTCCGACCGACCCGTCTGACTCGCCGTCCCATCCGACCCGCCAGTCTGATCCGTCCCATCCAAAGTCGAGGCAGTCGAGGCTTCGGTCATGCATGACGTACGCGTACGCGCTGCGTACGAGCGTACGTCCCGCGTACAAGGCTTCTCAGACCCCCTTATAAATAACATGCAAAGGCTTCCGAAAAAGAGGCTCATTTCTCTCCTTTCTCTCACGATATTGCCTCGTTTTCCGTGCCCGTTCAAACCCGAAGCTCTGGTCTTTTTGCTCAAGTCCCGAGGGTCGATTTTACTCCCAGATTCCCGAGATTCCTGAGAATCCCGAGAAAAATCCGTTTCCCGAGACGAAACTCTGCCCGGTTTTCCATCTCGCTATCTTCAAACTTTCAAGTGAGTTCATACCCCTTAATTTACCTTTTAAATGTTCTATAAATTCTTTTATATGCTTTCAAGGGGGGATTATAAGTAAAACACACGAGTATTATCGTGTGTTACATAAAGAACTCTTTTATATGCTTTTATATATCCAAATCACATGCGATTTACAAACTTTATAAGGAACTTTCATATATATAACATATGTTAAAATAGCATTCTATCTTTTGAAATATAAATTGTCATAATGCATGCATGAACTAAACTTTTCTTAGATTATATGTATACTTGTCTATCTTAGACTCTACACCAAAAATATATGCTTTCATAACAAATGATTCCTTTTCTAGGTATTTCTAAGCAAACGAGACACACTTTTAGAAAACTATAATATGTATAGTTTTACGAACAAATTTCTAACTCTTATGTACTAGAAACATGAATTTCAAGAAGTCACTTTCGTATACAAGAACAAACGTAACATTTTAACAAGTAGATCTGTTTTTATACCACGGTTTTGTGAGACACTAACTTCATGTACGTTCGAGTACACATTTCAAGTCCTGTATTATATACCCGAATCCCTTGGAGGGGGAGCATGGTGTTTGTGTATAGATCTATACGGGCTTGACAACCCGCGCCCTGACTGTTAGCTGCAGTCCACCGTTTGGGGTGACAAACGTCATAACATTCCAACGCCTGAAGAACGTTGTGTATAGGCATTCCGAGTCAATAGTATGGTTATAAAACTCACATGGGGTATTAAAAATGCATTGATTTACAAGGTTTTCAAACACATTGGTTATTTTACACTTACATACATTTTTAGAAACAAACATTGGTCTTGAGTGAAGGCTACTTTTATACTAGTAGAAAATATAGGATTTTCTAAACACAAACAAACAAAGACAAAACATTTCATTTCATACAAACATTGTCACTTAAATACTTATGAAACTCACCAGCTTAAATGCTGATCTACTCTTTCAAAATTACTTGTATGTCCCAGGAAATCAGTAATTTCAGGTATTCATTTTGCTTTTGATGAAGGGATGCTGTGGCGCCAGTTTAATCTCGTATTTTGACATCATATTGTAATTGGTTTTGAACATGTAACTTTTGACAAATTTAAACTTTCAATTATATATATGATGGTTGTATTGCTTTCTTTACTATGTATTCATTTGTTACGTTACCACATGAAGTCATCCGCCCCCGAACGTTTCCGCCGTTCAGGTTTGGGGGTGTGACAGATTGGTATCAGAGCAATGTTTATAGTGAACTAAGTATATCGAACCACATAAGATATACAAACTATAAATGCTTAAGGGACTAATACTCTCTGACAAAACAATTTTTCTTTTTACGCTTAAGCAGCGTTGCGTTCAACTTAAATTGATAGTTCATTTAAGTACAATTACATGCATACCACAAATTATTTTCATGTTATCCAACTATACAAGTATTTAGACAAGTTGACACTACGATTGAGACTCGATATATGTAATCAGATTTTGGACAAATATAGCGTGATCAACTATATTTGCCCGAGATTGGACCAACGTATATCGAGGAATGATCGTAGTACGCAACAAGTCAAAACTTACCAAACCGTTACTAGAATCAAACACAAGAATCTAAATACTATAGGAGTATTTGCTATCTAAACTAGTTTAACTTACATGTTTTGCATGTTTCAACTTTATTCCATTCTTATAACCCTATTTCTCGTATAGTCAAATGGCTGGATTTCACCACCCTGGCGACCCCTACTTTCCCAACCAAGGCAACGGAGGATGGATCAAAGATGATCCCGAAGAGGACGAGGAACCCATAGAAGTGGGTGATGACTCCGGTACCGACTCAGAGCCGGAAGTTATCGATCCACCACCCATTCAACCTCCCGTCTTCGTAAGAAACTTTCAAGGACCGACTCCCGTCTGGGGAAGTCACCTCCACCATTGGAGCCAACAACAAAACCTACGCCCTCCCTACGGCATGTTCCGGGACTTCTATGATGTTCGCGGCAGAGGTTCGGCTGATCGAGCACTCCCGGTAATGGTGGGTAAGTTAGCCAATCAGTCCTATCAGTCCGGAGTTCAAGCTAGCCGACTCCGGGATGTCAACGTGGAAGTGCAGGTTCACACTTCTGACATCCGTAGGCTGGACAAGATACAAGACAATGCTCAACTCCAAACCGAAGCATTTCAAGCGCAAATGATTGCAGCCCTCGCAGAACTGAGGGAACAACAAGCCGCTTTTGATAGGCGTCTAATGGAGTCGAAGCAATCAGATGCGGAGTCAAGCTCCAAGCGCAACCTACGACGCAAGTAGTGCTTGTCAAGGACTCAAATTTTGTTATAGCTTAGGACCTCGGCTAAAAGTCTTTAAATTTCTCGAACTTTGTAATCGGAGACCCTTATAGGGGTCAAATTTTCATGATCGTTGTAACAACTTTTATATTAATATAAGTGACACTATTATTACTACGTTAAGTATTTCGTTCCAACCTTGAAAGGTCTTTGAGAAACCAAATACTTGTTTCATACTTTCAGTCTTACAAATAACTTTCATTCTTCTATTTTAAGACTCATACTATCATACGTTGTTGAACTATAGCGTTTTAGTTCATGGGACACATACATTTTCTATTCTATGAAATTCTTATCCTTGTCTTTTCAACCTATAGTTGAAGGATGCCTCCACGTAGGAATCCAAGGCGAAACAACGGTGGGGAAGCACCTATACCACCACCACCTCCACCACCTCAATTTGATGCTGTTATGTTCTAAGCAGCAGTCACCGCAGCGGTGGCAGCTGCCATGTCACAGATCAATAACTCGAGTACTAATGGCTCAGGATCTGGCACACACCCATCCAACCATGGCGAGAGTCATGGACCACCTCGAGAATGCACCTATAAGGACTTCACTAATGCCAAGCCCCGTATGTTTTATGGAACTGGTGGTGTGATGGCCCTGAGGCAGTGGATTGAAAGGACGGAGGCAGTCTTTGAAATCTGCTCCTGTCCCGAGCACAGAAAAGTCAAATTTGCAACTTTCACCCTTATTGATAAAGCTTTAACTTGGTGGAATGGCCACGTTAAAGTACTTACCCTAATCGTGGCAAACTCCATAAGCTGGGAGAGCCTGAAAGCCATGATGATGAGAGAATACTGCCCACGGGGAGAGATTCAAAAGCTCGAACACGAACTATGGACTCTTGGAATGGTTGGTACCGACATCGCTACTTATACCAACAGATTCTGCGAGCTGGCAATCCTTTGTCCAGATATGATTGCTCCCGAGAGCAAGAAAATAGAAAGGTACATCTAGGGACTGACGCCCCAAATACGATCAAGCGTGTTAGCTTCCAAACCTGACACCTTTGAAAGTGCTAAGGAACTAGCACAATCTCTGATTGACTACGGAGGTCATTAGAACTCAACCACTTCTGTACCAGAACCACAGAAAGGAAACAACAACAACAACAATAGCAGAAAGAGAGTGTGGAATAAAGGGAAGGGTGGGTCTTCCCAAGAATCCGCAAAGAAACAACTGATTTCAGTGAATGCTGCCACTGTACCTACTACAGCTCCTACAAATACCTACCCAACAAAGCCTTATGTAGGTAACCTCCCAAAGTGCACCAAATGCACTTACCACCACCATGGACCTTGTCGGGAAATGCAGTGCGCCAACTGCAACAGGAAGGGACACACAGCCCGTTTCTGCAAGGACCCCGCAAAGCCGATCACTCAAGTTCCCGGTGCGGGTGTAGGACAGACTTGCTACGGTTGTGGCGAGGTGGGCCACTACAAGAGGAACTGTCCTAAGGCAGCAGGCACCGACGGTGTAGGACGAGTTTTGGCAATAGGCCACGACGAAGCTGTTGCTGACCCAACTATAGTTTCCGGTACGTTCCTTCTCGATAATTCATATGCATGCATATTATTCGATAGTGGAGCGGAGAGAAGCTTCGTGAGTCAAAACTTTATTCATTTACTTAAACCTAAACCTAGCAAGTTAGAAAAATCATTCACTGTAGAGATGACCAATGGAAAAACCAAAAACACTAACTGCATATACATGGGCTGTACGGTAACTTTAGACGGCCATTCTTTTCCAATCAATCTTATGCCGGTCCAAATTAAAAGTTTCGACGTCATAGTCGGCATGGATTGGTTGAGTCTTCTTCGCGCCGACATCATGTGCTTTGAGAAAGCAGTCCGTCTTAATCTCCCTAACAACGAAACATTAGTTATCTACGGCGACAAATCTAGTACAAACCTTCGCATCATTTCGTGCATCCAAGCCCGAAAATGCTTGCGGAAGGATTGTCGAGCATTCCTAGCGCACATCGTTGATACAAGTCAAGAACTGAAGGACATCAAGAGCATCTCGGTAGTACGCGACTTTCCCGATATCTTTCCAGAAGAGCTACCAGGATTACCACCGCAACGCCAAGTCGAGTTCAGAATCGACTTAGTTCCAGGGGCTACCCCAGTAGCGAAATCGCCTTATCGTCTCGCACCAGCAGAGATGCAGGAACTTTCCAGTCAACTTAATGAACTCCTTCAAAAAGGATTCATAAGACCAAGTTTCTCACCTTGAGGAGCACCGGTCTTGTTTGTAAAGAAGAAAGACGGATCGTTCCGTCTGTGCATCGACTACAGAGAGCTGAACAAACTTACTGTCAAGAACCGCTATCCTCTACCCCGTATTGACGACCTATTCGATCAACTTCAAGGAGCGAACTACTTCTCAAAGATAGACCTACGATCAGGATACCACCAATTACGAGTTCTAGAGGGGGACATTCCAAAGACAGCTTTCCGAACTTGTTATGGACACTACGAATTTGTAGTGATGCCGTTCGGATTAACCAATGCACCAGCAGTACTTATGGACCTAATGAATAGGGTATGCCGTCCTTACTTGGATCAGTTTGTCATCGTCTTTATCGATGATATACTTATCTACTCCCGAAGTGAGGAAGAGCATAGTCAGCACCTACGAAAAGTCCTAGAAACACTGCGAACGGAGAAACTCTATGCGAAGTTCTCTAAATGCGAATTTTGGATTCGAAGAGTCGAATTTTTAGGCCACGTTGTTAGCAAGAAAGGTACACACGTGGACCCCTCCAAAATTAAGGTCATTGAGAACTGGTCGGCACCAAAGACACCTACAGAAATTCGTCAATTTCTAGGTCTAGCTGGCTACTATCGCAGATTCATAAAGAACTTCTCTAGCATTGCGAAACCTCTTACTACATTAACCCAGAAAGGCGTGGCCTTTGACTGGGAAGCAAAACAAGAGAAGGCATTCCAGACACTAAAACAGGTCTTGTGCACTGCACCGATACTATCCCTCCTCGAAGGGATAGAAGACTTCGTAGTGTATTGCGATGCGTCAAATCAAGGACTTGGTTGTGTTCTTATGCAGAGAGGGAAGGTTATCGCTTATGCCTCCCGACAGCTTAAGACACACGAAGTGAACTATACGACACACGATCTCGAGTTAGGAGCAGTGGTATTTGCTCTGAAGATCTGGAGACACTACTTATACGGAACAAAGAGTACTATTTTCACCGATCACAAGAGCCTTCAACACATTTTCGATCAAAAGGAACTCAACATGCGACAACGACGATGGGTTGAGTTACTAAATGACTACGAATGCGAAATTCGTTATCATCCTGGCAAGGCCAACGTAGTAGCTGACGCCCTCAGTCGAAAGGAATACACTGGTCGGAGGGTCAAATCTCTGACTATGACTATCCATTCCCACTTATCCACACAAATTAAGGAGGCACAAATGGAAGCTTTGCAACCTGAAAATGTGGCGGGTGAATCCCTGCGAGGAATGGAAAAGAATCTAGAAGTCAAGGGTGGCGGAGCCTACTATCTCATGGACCGAATCTGGACCCCGAAACATGGTGGTTTCAGAAACGTAGTCATGACCGAAGCTCACAACTCAAGATATTTCGTTCACCCGGGTTCAGATAAAATGTATCTGGATCTTAAGAAACTGTACTGGTGGCCTAACATGAAAGCAGAAATTGCTACCTTCGTAAGTAAATGTCTTACTTGCGCTAAGGTTAAGGTCGAGTATCAGAAACCGTCAGGATTACTACAACAACCAGAGATACCAGAATGTAAATGGGAGCGGATTACTATGGACTTCATAACCAAGTTACCCAAGACAACAAGTGGACTCGATACCATATGGGTCATTGTCGACAGATTGACCAAATCCGCGCATTTCCTACCCATCAAGGAGACTGACAAAATGGAAAAGCTTACAAGAACTTACTTAAGGGAAGTAGTGCGACTGCATGGTGTTCCGATATCCATTATCTCCGATAGAGATAGTAGATTCACTTCAAGATTCTGGCAGTCACTACAAAGTTCCCTGGGGACTAGGCTAGACATGAGTACAGCCTACCACCCACAAACAGACGGGCAAAGTGAGAGAACGATACAAACTTTAGAAGATATGCTGAGAGCCTGTGTGATTGACTTTGGAAAGGCATGGGATATCCATTTACCCCTTGTCGAATTTTCATACAACAATAGTTATCATACAAGCATAAAGGCTGCTCCGTTTGAAGCCCTCTATGGTCGAAAGTGTAGATCCCCTCTATGCTGGACTGAAGTTGGCGATACCCAATTAGCTAGAGGAAGAGTTCCTGAAAGCACTCTCACCGGTCCGGAAATCATAAGAGAAACGACAGAGAAGATCGTTCAGATTCGTGAACGATTGAAAGCCTCTAGAGACCGACAGAAAAGCTACGCTGACCAAAGGAGGAAACCTTTGGAATTCCAGGTAGGAGACCACGTCTTATTAAAGGTCTCACCGTGGAAGGGTTTAATACGCTTTGGAAAGCGTGGGAAACTAAATCCAAGATACATAGGGCCTTTCGAGATTCTTGCCAGAATCGGCCCTGTGGCTTACAAGCTTAACCTACCGCGCGAACTTAGTAACATCCATCCCACCTTCCACGTCTCAAACTTGAAAAAGTGTCTGTCCGACGAGACTCTTATTATTCCACTCGACGAGATCGAGATCAACGAGAGCCTCAACTTTGTGGAAGAACCAGTAGAAATCATGGACCGAGAGGTCAAACAAACAAAACAAAGTCACATACCCATCGTGAAGGTTCGCTGGAACGCCAAGCGGGGACCTGAATTCACATGGGAACGCGAAGATCAGATGAAACAAAAGTACCCTCATCTCTTTCATGTTCACTAGTATCGTTACTACTTTAAATTTCGGGACGAAATTCTCTCTAACGGGGGGATGATGTGGCAACCCGATATTTCAACTCTTTGTAATGACCTAAAAGGTCAAGTATTGTAACCACTTTTGAGTTAATAAAATTAACTTTCATAATAAAATGTCCAAATAGTTCTATTTAAATTCCTTCTATGTTTAAATGTCTTTAAACCATGATCGTACGTAAAAAGAACGCCCAAATCCGACTTCATATATTGAAGTTATGATTTTTCCAAGTTCAGCTTAGCAACAGACAGCTAAAAACTCGAATCGGAGATCGAGCGACTTTTGGCCGGAATGACCTAAACGAGAATTGAAGGTCTCGACAATGGTATTTCAGCGGTAAAAAGTCTGGCAAAAACCGACGTCAGATAAAGAAGTTATGAATTTTTGAAGAAATTCCTTAAACACGATGAGTTATAAATTAAATAATAAAAATAATTTCGGAATTTGCCAACGGAGTCTAAACGAAAGTTGTAGAGCGTAGTCTCACCTACGCGTGGATATAAAGACCATCGAAAACGGAGTTCGTATGAAGAAGATATGAATTTTTGAAGTTTATTAAATAAATTATATATTTATTTAATTCAAAAATTAAGCATTATCCGAAGAGGAGTCAGCATCCTCATCCGAGGTACGCGCTGCGTACCCCTGTACGCCCTGCGTACCTGAGGGCCTTGGCCTCTGATCGTCCACGTCGCCCTATGCGAGGCTACCGACCCGTCCGACCCGCCGTCCCATCCGACCCGCCAGTCTGATCCGTCCCATCCGAAGCCGAGGCAGTTGAGGCTTCGGTCATGCATGACGTATGTGTACGCGCTGCGTACGAGCGTACGCCCCGCGTACGAGGCTTCTCAGACCCCCCTATAAATAGCGTGCGAAGGCTTCCGAAAAAGAGGCTCATTTCTCTCCTTTCTCTCACGATATTGCCTCGTTTTCCGTGCCCGTTCAAACCCGAAGCTCTGGTCTTTTTGCTCAAGTCCCGAGGGTCGATTTTACTCCCGAGATTCCCGAGAAAAATCCGTTTCCCGAGACGAAACTCTGCCCGGTTTTCCATCTCGCTATCTTCAAACTTTCAAGTGAGTTCATACCCCTTAATTTACCTTTTAAATGTTCTATAAATTCTTTTATATGCTTTCAAGGGGGGGGGGGGATTACAAGTAAAACACATGAGTATTATCGTGTGTTACATAAAGAACTCTTTTATATGCTTTTATATATCCAAATCACATGCGATTTACAAACTTTATAAGGAACTTTCATATATATAACATATGTTAAAATAGCATTCTATATTTTGAAATATAAATTGTCGTAATGCATGCATAAACTAAACTTTTCTTAGATTATATGTATACTTGTCTATCTTAGACTCTACACCAAAAATATATGCTTTCATAACAAATGATTCCTTTTCTAGGTATTTCTAAACAAACGAGACACACTTTTAGAAAACTATAATAGGTATAGTTTTACGAACAAATTTCTAACTCTTATGTACTAGAAACATGAATTTCAAGAAGTCACTTTCGTATACAAGAACAAACGTAACATTTTAACAAGTAGATCTGTTTTTATACCACGGTTTTGTGAGACACTAACTTCATGTACGTTCGAGTACACATTTCAAGTCCTGTATTATATACCCGAATCCCTTGGAGGGGGAGCATGGTGTTTGTGTATAGATCTATACGGGCTTGACAACCCGCGCCCTGACTGTTAGCTGCAGTCCACCGTTTGGGGTGACAAACGTCATAACATTCCAACGCCTGAAGAACGTTGTGTATAGGCATTCCGAGTCAATAGTATGGTTATAAAACTCACATGGGGTATTAAAAATGCATTGATTTACAAGGTTTTCAAACACATTGGTTATTTTACACTTACATACATTTTTAGAAACAAACATTGGTCTTGAGTGAAGACTACTTTTATACTAGTAGAAAATATAGGATTTTCTAAACACAAACAAACAAAGACAAAACATTTCATTTCATACAAACATTTTCACTTAAATACTTATGAAACTCACCAGCTTAAATGCTGATCTACTCTTTCAAAATTACTTGTATGTCCCAGGAAATCAGTAATTTCAGGTATTTTGATGAAGGGATGCTGCGGCGCCAGTTTAATCTCGTATTTTGACATCATATTGTAATTGGTTTTGAACATGTAACTTTTGACAAATTTAAACTTTCAATTATATATATGATGGTTGTATTGCTTTCTTTACTATGTATTCATTTGTTACGTTACCACATGAAGTCATCCGCCCCCGAACGTTTCCGCCGTTCAGGTTTGGGGGTGTGACAGAATTTACGAAGGATATGCACTCTACTAGTTTTTATAAAATACACAACTATGTTTCGTCTAGTTTGTAAACTAATTTCACCACTCCGGACTTAGGGTTTTAAGACCACAACTCTTTTATATACATAAAATATAGGATTTTCCTGGATCACACTCTTTTTAGATACAAACAAAGGAAAACAAAGACCATGCATGCAATTATACACGATTTTGGAGCGAGACTTACAAACTACTTTTATAGAAAATATTGGATTTTCTGGAGTTTTACAACTTATTATAAACAAAGACTTTACAAAGTTTTTCTTACAAATGTGCTTATGAACTCACCAACATTCTATGTTGACACTTTTCAAAAAGACTTGTATTCTCAAGGACTCAGTGAACAGGTACTCGAGCCTTGGATCTGGATATTTTGCTATCTTTTTGAGACATCATACATATTGTTATTTTTGTGTAATTGAAGAACGAGTACCATTTGTAAACAATGAATATTGGTATATTGTAATATATGATGTTTGGTTTCTATGTATCATTTATATTCAACTGCTATGACATTACACTATGACATCATCTACCTCCGGACGTTTTCGCTGTCCTCGTTCGGGGGTGTGATAGATTGGTATCAGAGCATTGTTTATAGTGAACTAGTATATCTAACCATAGAAGATATACAAATGTAAATACAAGGGGACTAAAATACTCTGACTAAAAGTATACTTTAAAAATATAAATATTTTACCAAATGTACACACGTACATGAATATTAGAAAACAAGAAGAAGAGTTGGACACCATGACTAAACTTAGACAATTATGTAATCATATCTAGGGTAAATATAGTCTGATAAACTATATTTACTGGAGATACGACTAACATGTGTCTAGGAGTGGTCAAGGTGGACAACAAAGCTAATACTCATCCACGGTAATCAAAAAGAGTCTAAGAACAAAAACTAAAAGACATAAAAATACTATAGGAGTATTTTTAACATGCTATTTATTTTCCTGCACTTATATATTCTCGTGCAGACACTTTGGCTGGCTTTCACCTTCTTAGAGACCCCTATTTCCCCAATCAGGGGAATGGGGGAGGGTTGGAGGCAGAACCGGAGGAGGATCCCGTGCCTATGGAGGACCTCGAGGAGCCTGCAGTAGAGTTTGAAAAAGAGGACCTTGACGAGGATGACGAGGAGGATGAGGAGGATGAGGAGGATGCAGAGTCTGAAGTCATCAATCCACCCTACATGGAGAGGGTGCCAACATACTGGATGAGCTACAATGGCCCAACGCCCCCTGGGCACTCAGCTTAGAGAGGTGGAGCCGACACCAGGGTCAGGGCCCACCCTTCGGAATGGAGCGGGGATTCAACAACCTCCATCATGGAGGCCCGACGGACCGAGCTCTTCCGGTGATGGTCCGACGGACCAGGGACATTGGAGACCAGGCACAGGTGACGGCCAACCAGATGATCCAGATGAGAGCCATGGTGGATCGTGTGGAGAGGCGCACCCAGGACCTCGTGTGGGAGTTTTTAGAGTGGGAGGTTGCACTAGAGACAAGGGTGTGAGTCGCTGAGCACCGATTAGCCGAGTATCAGGGCGCTTCTACCTCATCGCAGGCGCCACCCAAGACCACTCGTCATGTGTAGTTCTCACCCTACACTTTCTCTTCCGTTTATGTATGTAGGATCAACTCTACGTTTAAGTGATTACACTACTCGTAGGGTCGTTATGCTGTCAGATATTTTTTTTTATTTATGTACTATAGACCTTCCAAAGGTCAATTTTCATGTATCATGTACTAAAAAGTTATCATTAATGAAACGAGGATGTGTTTTATTTGTGATGTTGTAATCTGTTATGTTCTCTCTTTTCATTTTTACTTGATGTAAAACCGTTTCAATTATACGTACAACCGAACCACCATAACCATTTGAATCAAAGGGTTCCGTAAACTCATCGTCATTCATGTCTTAGAGCAGGAAATGCCCATAAAGAATATCTGCAAAAACACTACAGTAGCACCACCGCCACCGCCGCCTCCATCGGAGATGAATTCTGTTGGTTTCCAGGCGGCAGTCTCAGCTGCGTTTACGATAACATTAGCACACATCAACCAGGGCACAAACGGAGGAGGTAATGGGAATGGGACGGGAAGTTCCAACCACGGGGATAACCTAGGGCACCAAAGAACGTGCACCTACAAAGACTTCTCCAACGGAAAACCGAAGCCATTAAATGGAAGTGGGGGTGTAATAGCTTTCACCCGGTGGTTCGAAAAGACCGAGTCTGTTTTCGAAATCTACGGATGTCCAGATGAAAGCAAAGTAAAATTTGCAGCTTGCACGTTTGCTGGCAGGGCCCTTTCATGGTGGAACGGCCATGTCCAGGCTCTAACCCTCCCAGTCGCAAATTCTATGTCATGGGAAGACTTCAAAATGATGATGTTGGACGAGTACTATCCTCGAGGTGAAGTGGAAAAGCTCGAACAAGAACTGTGGAATCTTACTGTGCAGAACTCCGATATTGAAGCATATATTGCCAGGTTCGGTGAGTTGGTACTCTTGTGCCCAGAAATGATAACTTCTGAGGGCAAGAAGGTTGAACGCTTTATTTGGGGGTTAACTCCTCCAATCCAGGGAAATATGATTGCTATGAACCCCTCAATGTTCGATAGTGTTTAGCGCCTAGCGCAAAAGTTGTACAACCATGCGGATAAAAAGGGCACGAAGACTTCCGACGCTGAAACAAAGAAGGAGGATAACAAAAAGAAAAACCAGGGAAACAAAAGAAAAGGGCAACATAATCAAAAATCAGATAAGAAGCATCAAACCGTAGCAGTTCACACTGCTACCACTTAGACCACACCAACTCCAACTGCACCAACATCAACCACACCGGCACCTGCAAGGCCATACACATGCACTCAACCAAAGTGTGATAAATGCAGTTTCCACCATAGTGACGCATGCCGAGACTTACAGCACACCAATTACAATCGAAAAGGACACACTGCTCGGTATTGCGGATCTCAGCCAGAACAAAACAACCAACCTAACAATACCGGGGCAAGTCAGGCATGTTACGGGTGCGGAGAGACCGGTCATTATAAAAGGAACCTCCCCAAGGAAAACAACTGAAATGAAAGAGGAACCAATAGAGTCCTAGACATTGGACAAGGGGAGGTTGTGCAGGATCCGGTTGTAGTCACTGGTACGTTTCCATCAACAACATCTATGCATGCATTTTATTCGATAGTGGGGCAGAACGGAGTTTCGTAAGTCATAAATTAAAACACTTACTAAATCAAAATCCCCAAAAGTTAAACGAAACCTTCACGGTGGAAATGGATAATGGGAAAATTGAAACAACAAACGACATTTTCATAGGGTGCATGTTAACATTAAATAATCACTCGTTTCAAATCAACTTGATGTCGGTTAATATTAGAAGCTTTATTGTGATCATTGGTATGGATTGGTTAAGTCCCCACCATCCGATATTATGTGCCACGAGAAGGTCGTTCGCCTTCACCTACCCACCGACGAAACACTAATTATCTACAACGATAAACTCAGTGCAAACCTTCCTCTTATCTCGTACATTTCTAGCCCACGTAGTGGACAAACAGAAAGCGGGGAAGAATGTGACATCCCTTAATTTCTCGGCCAGAAAAGACCGATTTAATTTATGCTTTTTAAAATAAAATCAGAGAAATCTTTTCAAAAGATGTTGCGGAATTGGTCCCCAAACAAAATATGATAAAAGTTTATCAAAACCCTTCATTAAGAAGGTATATGTTTTCCATATATATATCAAAACCTCGGGATGTCATATGCCGATACAGATCAAAAGCATAACAAGACATTATAAGCCTTTCAACAGTTATTTACAACTACTGGCCTATAATCCAAAAATCTCTCATCGTCCTCCGACTATGCTCGGGGTCCACTACCTGTAACATAAAAAGCTGAGTGGGTCAGGCTTGGGAGCCTGGTGAGCATATAGGGTTTTCAACCCACAATAACAATAAACTTATTAAGTTCACCAATCAACAATAACCCTGATTACCCATTCCTGTTATCCTCACTTTATGTCCCTAAACAATTTTCACAAGGTACCTTGCCTAAAGAATATCATCGGGATGGACACTACTGCTAAGGGGTTTCCTCAGCTATACATGTCCTAAAGGCAACCATGATGGGGGTGGAGTATAGCGAATGAACACTCTTAGTTCATTAACACCTACAGGTTGCGGACCTGCAATGTTTCCCACTGGACTGTCTAGAAAGTCCGTGGTTGTCATCCAAACTCCGCTAGAAGACTTGATCTCAAAAAACATCGAGGCCTCTCATCAATTTTATTTTATCACACATCACAATCTACCCATGTTCTACCCAACATATTTGTAGATAAAAATACTTATACAGTTTAAAACTTGTATAAAACATCAACACAACAATCACCTCAAATAAACAATTAATATATTTACACATAGCACGTATTATAAGGCAAATACTTCATATCTATGTGTAAAATGAAAGTGACTATACACTCATGTGATTTAATGAAAACCGGGCAGCTATTCGTTTCCTAAAACGATCATTTCTAATAAAACCGGGAGTTTTATTGAGAAACCGGGCTCTGCGAAAGGTCGGGCTTCGAAACCGAAAAGATAAATTTTCCGGGCTTCACGGGCACTTCGTGGCGTATTCCGGGCTTTACAATCGATACCGGGGCTTTGCGGGATGTTAAGATGAAGAAAATATGAAGAAAGGGGCTAAATATGGCAATTTCTTAAAAATATCCGAGAAGGCTCGCAGCCTTCTATTTATAGGGTGAAGCTTCTGATCGGACGGTCAGGAGGAAGCCACGCCTCGCAGATCCGAGGGCTCGCAGGGAAGGCTCGCATGAGGGCTGCGCGTGCGAAGGGGCTGCTGGCGGTCTGTGATTGGACCGAGGTCTAGGGTCCGAAGTAGGGGGGTTCGTGGCATGCTGCGAGGGTTCGAACATATGTTAAGAGGGTACGTGTCGCATCGCTATTGGACCACTTCGGATTAGGCCATGTGTTCGGATGACTCAACAGTTTGGTGACTCAGCAGCTTGGTGACTCAGCAGGACACGTGTCACATTCTAAGCGAGGGTGACGTGGCAAAGTGTGACTATGCGAATTTTCTCGATTTTCGCGCCAAAACTTCTAAAATCCATAACTTTCGCATACGAGCTCCGTTTTTGACGTTCTTTATATGCACGCATAGCTAAAATTACGCTCTACAACTTCCGTTTAGACTTCGTCGGCTAATTTTGACTTTAAATTTTATATTATTATTTTTAACAGACCTGGACAGGAAATCCGTTAAAAATTCATAACTTCTTCATCCGACGTCCGTTTTCGTCAGACTTTTTACCGTTGTGCTCCTAATGACGAGACCTTCAAATCTCGTTTAGGTAAAAATCGCTTGATCTAAAATTCGAGTTTTTAGCTGTCTACTGCTAAGCTGAAACTTCGAAAAATCATAACTTCCTCATAGGAAGTCAGATTTGGGCGTTCTTTTTATCGAACTTCTCGGTTTAATGAATACTACGACTTTCGTTTAGATTACTAAGGCTAAAAAGTAGTTTATCGAAAACTCACTTTTTACGACATTCAGCACCGTGCCGGTTTTGTCGCGAAACTTCGACAGGTCATAACTTCTTTGTTATAACTCGAATTTTGGTATTCTTTATATCCCCGAAATCCTTGTTTCGACCACTACAACTTTATGTAAAGATATCGGGCTTATCTCACACTTTAATTTTGGCGCTTATTTTTATTCTTATTTAATTAAGCCCTAATAATTAAGCATAAAACACATAATTCACATAATATTCACATAATTCCTTTTCATTTCTTCAAAATGAGTTGCAAAGGTTAACCTAGACTATCAACTCAATATAAATGCCTAGGCTAGAAACACGAGTGTTACAATTCTCCCCCCCCCCCCCCCCCCTTAGGATGATTCCGTCCCCGGAATCACATATCACCAAACAACTGCAGGTAGCGACTCATCATGTCACTCTCCGTTTCCCAAGTAAGATTTGGTCCATTCGTATGTTTCCAGCGCACAAGCACTAAATCGACCATCTTACGTCGTAACTTCATAGTCTTACGGTCAACGATTGCCTCAGGTTCCTCGATCAACCTCTTGTTTTCATCCAACCTTAACTCAGAAATCGGAATTATGTCGGGCACATCTCCTGTGAACTATCTCAAATAACACACATGAAAGGTGTTATGAATACCCTCTAGTTCTTTCGGTAACTCTAGCTTGTAAGCTTGATTCCCGATCCTCTGAAGAACTTTAAATGGTCCAATAAACCTTGGACTCAACTTCCCTCTCTTACCAAATCTTATAATTCCCTTCCACGGCGAGACTTTAAGTAAAACCGAATCTCCAACAACGAAGGATATCGGTTGTCTTTTCTTGTCAGCATAGCTCTTTTGTCGATCTTGAGTAGCTAACATCCTTTCCCTTATCACTTTCAACTTTTCAGCAGTCTGATGGACTATTTCAAGTCCCATAAACTGCTTTTCCCCACCTTCCAGCCAACATGATGGCGTTCGACACTTTTCCACATACAAAGCGTGATAAGGTGCCATCATAATGCTTGAGTGGAAACTATTATTATAGGAGAATTCTACTAAAGGTAAGTGTTCATCCCAGTTACCTTGGAATTCTAGGGTACATGCTCTCAGCATATCCTCCAATGTTTGAATCGTTTGCTCGCTTTGACCATCGGTTTGCGGATGGTAAGCTGTACTCAAACACAACTTGGTACCCAATTCCTCTTGTAGACTCCTCCAAAATCTCGAGGTAAAACGGCTATCACGATCGGACACAATCGTTAACGGAACACCGTGAAGCCTCACAATTTCCTTCACGTAAGAATTCGCAAGTTTATCCATAGACCATTTCTCTTTGGCTACTATGAAATGCGCACTCTTAGTGAAGCGATCAACGACCACCCAAATCATGTCGTGACCGTTCCTTGTTCTGGGCAGTTTAGTCACAAAATCCATGGTGATGTCTTCCCATTTACCCATGGGTACGGGTAAAGGTTCTAAACTCCCATACAGTTTCTGATGTTGTGCCTTAACCCTAGCACAAGTTACACACTCGGCCACATACTTAGCAACATCGAGCTTCATCGTCGGCCACCAATAATAGGGTTTCAAATCCCTATACATTTTTGTACTGCCGGGATGAATCGAGTACATGGTCTTGTGAGCTTCTTCCATCAGAGGATCTCTTACTCCGCCCGTCTTAGGTACCCAAATCCTATCTTGGAATACCTTCAACCCTTGGTTGTTTGTACTGAACACTAACGTTTTGCCCAAACGTTCTTCCTTTCGGTCATTTTTCTCTAAAGCTTCCTCTTGAGCTTTCTTTATACTTTACACAATTGTCGAGACAACTTCAATTCTCAACGCTCTTAGCCTTTTCTTTTCAAGGTTTACCTTCCGACTGAGAGCATCAGCAACAACATTTGCTTTACCAGGGTGGTAAAGTATTTCACAGTCGTAGTCCTTGAGTAACTCTAGCCAGCGTCGTTGCCTCATGTTCAATTCCTTCTGATTAAAGAGATATTGGAGACTCTTATTATCAGTGAAAAGTTTACACTTTGTGCCATAAAGATAATGCCTCCATATCTTTAAGGCAAATACTACCGCTGCCAACTCCAGATCATGAGTGCGGTAGTTCTTTTCATGTTCCTTCAATTGCCTCGATGCATACACGATCACTTTATCCCTTTTGCCAAAATGAGCTTTCCAAGGCCAAACACACCCAACAATGGAGGGAATACGGGTTTCTAGGGTTTCTGAGGTTAAGGGTGAGCTTAAGGAGGCGAGGGTATGAACAAACATGTTCCTTATATAGTGGCTGACCCTAATTTTAGGGTTTTAGAACTCTGAGAGTACGTTGGGCATACCTCTAGTATGATGGGCGTACTCAGCCTTGCACCCGCGTCCATATACGCCTTACGCTGGGCGTAATCCCAGCTTACGTTGGACGTACTCGGCGAGTCCCCAAATTTCATACTTGTCCCTCATTTTCCACTTTTCCCACAAGATGACCAAAATATCATTTCTCTTAAATCCCGGGGACTCACAATTAGGTACTCTTAGGAACGGGGCGTTACAATTCTCCCCCACTTAAATTAGGCTTCGCCCTCGAAGCCTTCGGCACCTCTACTCCAGAACTTCTCCCGCCACGCACCACATGGCATTAACCCAACCAGGTTCCTCAAGATGCAACCATCGAAACCTGAAACTCACTTTCTCCTTCTAGCGGTGTCCTGATTACCGCCTCAAGCCGGCCACCGGCTTCACCCTCTGATAACCACACCTATCAGGCTCCACACTTATCAACCGAGTACCACTCCATGGCACTTCCTCGATCCTGATCACAACAATCACTTGGATCTTACGAGCTAGATATAACCCTAAACCACCGGGTTCCCGATCCAGGTCCAACTCGAACCATCCCATGCTGACAGAACAACACATTCTTCAGCCTTAGAGCAACTCCCATGAGTTCTCCTCTTGCAATCACACGCACATGCTGCACTAGCTCAAACACCCTCGGGTTAGGAAAACTCGTCACACTGAAGACACCTCCAAACATCCCCCAGGATGAATCGCCACTACATACACAATTCCTTGATCAGAATCAAACTGGGAATCTAAGACCCCTACCCTGCACCCCTTCCGAGCCTCTCGACTCTACTCCCGCGAAATCCCTTCCGCGACCTCAGCAGACATCCATTCCGGATGTGATCCCATACCACTGTCGCAATCATGCTGCTCAATGACCATAATTGGACCACTCCAATAATAACTCTACGTTGCTGCTTTCACTTCTGTGAACTTACACTCCCTCTCGGCACTACATTCCTCTCTCTTTCCTTACCAAGGAAATCCACTTGGCCGCCTCGTCACTACGACAAGTGCCACGGTGCTCGCCCGATGCTACACCACTCCCTTATAGCATAACCGCTATCCATGCAACACACATCCTCTGAATCTGCTCGCAAGGACTCTCGAGTCCATGCACCATCTCCACTAATCGAGATCAATACCCGGGGCCAGACCTTCCAATGCTAACATATCACGACATACTCCATCCACTTCCTCGAACCAATCTAACAATACCTGTAGAGTCTTCAGCATGACTGGACCGCCTTACCAGGCCTTCAGCCAATCTGGACCACTCTCAGAACCTTCAGCCAATCTGGGCCGCCCTCCAGGGCCTTCAGCCTGGCTGGACCGTTCTCCGAGCCTTCGGCCTGACTGGTACGCCTACCGGCCTTCAGTCTATCCGGACCGCTCAACTAGCATTCATCACTCCGAGTTATCTCTCCAGGAAATCCTCCCATGCATATTGTTCTACCCCTCTAGGGGTTCCGAACTCTATCTCCATCATACAAACTCGATCCCGACCTGAACCCAGGCCCTCCACAATCAAATACCCTTGGTCTGTATCCCGCCCCGCATGCCTGTCACTCACTCATACCAGCCTACGCTCTTGGCTGACAGAACACTGCTGAATCCCAACAGCTAAACAACCTCACATGCTCATCGATCTTCCGGAGAATTTTCCAATACTCCCCCACTTAGGGCACTGGCTATTAACCACCGGTCGCTATTACCGACCTCCCAAAACAACCCTGCACAAAACCAACACTTACACGCGGACTGATTCCCACTAGTACTAACAACCTTCACAAAATCACATATCAACACAGATTAACCCGAGCTCGAAAGAAACTCAATCTGCAGCTAACCACTCCTCAGAATGCGGATGCTAACTGATATGAGCATATTTAGTTATAAAATTCATGCATTATCTTAATACTTTATGTTGTTTTTGTCTCATTTAATGAACAAAAGGTGCTTAATTAGTTTATAATTTCATTTTTCAGCAACAATTACATGCTCGGATGGAAAAGGAAGCGGAACTAGCAATTGGAGGCTTGGATCTTGGATTTTAAAGAAAGAAGGATGTTGCTGGACAGCTTGACCCCTCGTCAGTGTTTTGGCCATATCTCATGAACCGTAACTCCGATTGACGAGATTCAAAATGTTCTGAAAAGTAGACATAATTTCGGACGACTTTCGTGTTTTGAGAAAATGCTGATTCGAAACGTACTTGGCGAGTAGGGTCGATTACTCGGCGAGTTGTATCGAACTTTCGCGATTCTGGACGCGCTGACTTGCCGTGCACGGGTTTTAAGTGACGGACTCGCCGAGTAGGTCACTGGACTCGCCGAGTAGCCTCTGTTTTGTGAAAATCTATATAAAGGGACTTTCAGATCGATATCATAGTATGGAGAGAAACCCTAGGAGGCTGAGAAACGATTGGAAGTGCTGCTAGGTCGCGAGGAACTGAAGAATCAACCCTACATTCAATTGTGAAGAGAATCAAGACAATTTTGGTTTATTCTTAGTAACTTTTTGATTTGAATCACGTTTACATACTTTGATTTTGTTTTTGAGTTTATGTTTACTGCAATCATGAGCTAAAAACTTATTCTTCTGTTATGGTAGACAATTTTGTGAACATGGATTGATTCTTTGAGTAGGATTATTTTTAATTGGTAATTATGTTTTGTTAAGCTTGTTAAAGAACCTTATGTGTTGACAATAACTATTCTTCTGTTAATAAATTAGTAATTAAGTTGTATGAACATCTCTTAGTTATTAATTTCATATGATTTATTGTGACCACATAGTTGTATGTCTAGGAATAACGAATGTGAAACTAGAATTAACTAGAAGATAGGTAAGTTAATGTGTGAGATTGTTTGATGAACATCAGCAATAGGTTAATTGAAGGGTTAATTTAATTAACCATTACAAGTCTTACTGAACCCAAATCAATAATCTAGGAAACCCGTTAATTTAGACAACTGGCCATTGCTTGAGTTAATTTGTTTTCTAAGAATTAGGAATAGCGAACGTGAACCTAATTATCTTAATCGGTAGCCAATGAAGAATTAATCCGATACATTAAAATCATCCATGGGAACAAATGAGTCGTACCTAAACAGAAGTCCTCTTTACTATTGAATTTAGTTGGTAATTAATTGTTTTAGTTGCTAGTTAGTTAATTTGTGTGTTGGTTATTCTAATTAAGTTTCTAGTCTAGTAAAACTAGAGAAAATTCCCTTTTTGTTATTTGTTTTATTTAGATAATATTAACATTTATTTTAATTGTTTACCGTTCCCTGTGTTCGATACCCTACTTGCTTGAACTATATTACTAATCGATAGGTACACTGTCTTTCGTGTGTTTATTTTGTGTCTAAGTTAGTAGGATTAAAACTAGTTGGTTTTACACACATCAAGTTTTTGGCGCCGTTGCCGGGGAACGGTTCAAATAGTTAATTTTATTTGCTAATTGTTATCGGTTTTATTTTATTGATTATTTTTTTATTTAGTTTAATTTTTATCTTTATTTTTTATTATGTATTTTCCAAATCTCGATGCTTTTGATGCTTTTCTTGAGGAAGTAGTGCAGGAAGATGAGGATTATGACTCGGATGAAGATTTGAAGAAATTTGATAGATGGTTAGATATCATCTTGTCTAACGATCAAGAACAATCCGAGTCACAAGAGCTAGAGTTACAATATGAAGAATTTAATCCAGAAAAAGATTTGGAGGAGCTGGAAAGGTTGCTAGTAGAGAGGTCAGACGAAGAACAAGAACAAGCTGAATTGCAGGAACCAAGCTGTGGTTTGACCATTACCACGACATGGTCCCCTGTTCTTCCGGTTTGTGTTTCGAAGCATGGGGTGACGATTCCAACTTTGGAGAAAGTTCTGAAGCGCGATCCATTTCTGATTAGTACCCAACCGGTCCCAACCCTTGTCAGAATTCTTAGGTTTTATATATTCAAGCTTGTTTGGCATATTTTAGAAGAAAAGAGCCAAATTTTACAAATTGGTCCAAAGAAAATATTTAATGCAATGGATGGATGGGCATTGATTTTATTAGAAGTTTATTAAGTTGGGAGTCCAGCTAAAGACTCTCACAAAAAGAAGCGCTTGCGGGAGGCAACCCGTCATTAGAGTTTGCTTTTCTTTTTCTTTCTAAACTTCTAGTGTTTAAGGATAATTTAGGATTTTTTTTTATTTTAATGTTTTTTTATTACTTGGTTTTTGTTTTTGATCTTTTCAGTTTGAGTGTAAGGATGCATGTGAGGGTCTAGAGTCAAGGCTAAATGAAGCGAGAAATTGAGTCTAGGCGAGAGAGGAAACGAAGTTTTGAGTCAAGCTATGAGTCCGGTGATGAAAGAGGTTATTAAGAGCTCATTTACTAAAGAAAAAATGGGGAAAGTATCAATTTAATATTCCCCACACACATCAGAATCGGACCTGGAGCAAAAACATTTTCTTTATACAACGATGGACTCGGCGAGTGCACTTACCTACTCGACGAGTCCCAGTATAAAAACTCGACTTCTGCCAGTATTACGCTACAACTCGGCGAGCCACCCTACAGACTCGACGAGTTGATCCTTATTTTGTATCTCAAGCTGATGATTTGATACGAAAATTGGCTACACCTTTGAAGAACATTTTCCGAGCGTTTCCGAGAGTTTTTTTTCGTCTACATTTGGAGCTATACCACACGATACTTGACACCCAAGGCATGGAAAAGTTGTTCCCATGTCTAAAGTTAATTGAAGATGGAGCTAAATTGAAGACGATCAGCCTCGCCACTGCTATCCCAGGGGAGTTTGTTCCAATTCCCTCTTTACTTTAGTATTTTTCTTTATCATGCATAGCATGCAATGGGGACATTGCATGAATTAAGTGTGGGGTAGGGGGTTGGTCATATTAGTTGAATTAGAATCCTATTTTAGGTATAATTTTAAAATTTTGCATACCAAAAATGTTGCTTAGGACTTAATTTAGAAAATTTTGGTAAAAGTAATTAGGATTCCATGCTAGTATTATGTTGATGATTCTATGAAGACCCAAATGTTTAGTTGAGCCTATATACGTTCTAGTGCATTTGTGGCTTCCTTATTCCAGTGAAATCATGGGACAAAAACATAACCTCGCTTAGTTTGAAGGATGCAATATGTTTAGCATCGTGTACCAGAATGTATCCAGGAAAATTATTATTGTTAACCAATAAGGGTTGAAGTTGAGCGCCCTTGCTTAAGCATGTAGGTTTATTGAGTGAAAAAAGTGAGTTACATGTTAAAAAAAGAGAGAGAGAATTACAAGAAAAGTTGAAGAATTTTTGGAGCATCAAAGTTAAAATATGAAATTAGAAGATCAAAATTCCGAAGATTCAAAAAGTTGAAGATACCAAAAATCAAACAACAAGGTGGTGAATTCAAAGAAATTAAAGATCTAATGTCAAAGAAGTGAAGAATTCCAAAGAGCTCCAATGTGGTATCATAAATTGTAATTGTCTAGATTATGTATGCTTGGGTTGCTCAACCAAAAATACCTTGAGGTTAGGAGATTTTCTGAGGATGGATTCAGAGGGATGCATAAAATGAGCATTGTTCGGAAAAAGTGGGCGAATGTTTATGAGGATTGTGAGTATTTGGAGTATAGGGGGTTATTAGGAAAATTTTAGACACAAATGCATGCATTGCGGTCTTGGCATAATGGCTGGGTTCGATTGGGATTGTCTTATGTAATATTAGTGTACTAAAGTTCAGTTTTGCTTGGGGGCAAGCAAAAGTCAAGTGTGGGGTATTTTGATATGAGCATATTTAGTTATAAAATTCATGCATTATCTTAATACTTTATGTTGTTTTTGTCTCATTTAACGAACAAAAGGTGCTTAATTAGTTTATAATTTCATTTTTCAGCAACAATTACATGCTCGGATGGAAAAGGAAGCGGAACTAGCAATTGGAGGCTTGGATCTTGGATTTTAAAGAAAGAAGGATGTTGCTGGACAGCTTGACCCCTCGTCAGTGTTTTGGCCATATCTCATGAACCGTAACTCCGATTGACGAGATTCAAAATGTTCTGAAAAGTAGACATAATTTCGGACGACTTTCGTGTTTTGAGAAAATGCTGATTCGAAACGTACTCGGCGAGTAGGGTCGATTACTCGGCGAGTTGTATCGAACTTTCGCGATTCTGGACGCGCTGACTTGCCGTGCACGGGTTTTAAGTGACGGACTCGCCGAGTAGGTCACTGGACTCGCCGAGTAGCCTCTGTTTTGTGAAAATCTATATAAAGGGACTTTCAGATCGATATCATAGTATGGAGAGAAACCCTAGGAGGCTGAGAAACGATTGGAAGTGCTGCTAGGTCGCGAGGAACTGAAGAATCAACCCTACATTCAATTGTGAAGAGAATCAAGACAATTTTGGTTTATTCTTAGTAACTTTTTGATTTGAATCATGTTTACATACTTTGATTTTGTTTTTGAGTTTATGTTTACTGCAATCATGAGCTAAAAACTTATTCTTCTGTTAGGGTAGACAATTTTGTGAACATGGATTGATTCTTTGAGTAGGATTATTTTTAATTGGTAATTATGTTTTGTTAAGCTTGTTAAAGAAATTCCCAACGCTAACCCATAACCATACCATAACCCTCAAAGAACAACGAATACCACACCGAAAACCACACAATAAGACTAGCATATAAACAATACTCCACACAATCACAATATAAACAAGACATCAAGAAAGGAACATACCCGCGGCTGCATCCGGCACTGCTCTGACCTCCTAAGCTGCAAGCTGAAAAGCACGACCCTGAGCCCATGGGGGCTCCGCTCCACCCTGACCTCCACCCGTGATCCTCAAAGTGGTCGGTGCTGGAGCCTGCACCGGTCCTGCAACGATCTGTGGATAGTTGACCCTCAAATGTCCAACCTGATGACAATGATAACAAATCCTCAAATCCCGAACCGGCGTTGACTGTCGACAATCCCTCGCATAGTGCCCCTCCTTTCCGTACTTGCGGCATGCACCACCGGACCTACAAACTCCGGTGTGACTCCTCCCACACTTCCCACAAGTGTGGCTACTCAGATCTCCCACTCTAGAATCAACGGTCTTGGACCGTTTTGGCGCCGACTGCGACTGCACCGGAGCCTGCCTCAGCTCACGCAACTGCAACTCAATCTCTAACTCACGCCGCCTGGCGGCCTCCTGCAACTCCAACAAAGTCTCGCACCTCTGCGTAGACACAAACTGTCTGATATCCCTCTTGAGCATGCTCATATATCGAGACATCTGAGCCTGCTCTGAAGCGAACTCAGGGCAGAACATCGCCCTCTCTGTGAACATCCTGGTGATCTCAGTCACCGACTCCAAACCCTGCTTCAGCTCAAGGAACTACTGAGCCAATCTCTCTCTCTCAACTCGCGGAACATAACGAGTGCTGAACATCTCTCTAAACTGATCCCATGAAACCGTAGCCCTCTGCGCATCCGAATATAACCCCGTGGTCAATCTCCATCGATCCTTCTCCCCGAGCCTCAACATGTTCAGAGCACACCTCACCCTCTGATCAGCAGGGCATGAACACGTGAAGAAACACCCCTCCATGTCCGATAACCATCTCATAGCAACAATCGGGTCCTGAACTCCATCAAAGGTGGGAGGCTTCATATTATCGAAGTCCCGATACTGAAAACCCCGACCAGCTCCTCCCCCTGCCGCTGCTACAGCCGTTGTAGCCGCCGTGGCAGCCGTCTCTGTGAGAGCTGCATAGCACTCATCAAAATACTCAACCATGGCGGTCTTAATCGACCTAAACAGTTCCGACAACTCAGCCCGGAACAACGCAGCAATCTCATCACGCAGGATCTCACGAATCCTCGCATCCAACTCGCATGTGCTCATCTGACCAATAACCTCGGGCGGTACTGACCCGCCCGAAACTCCCTCTCCTGCTCCTGATCCTGACCCGGATCCACTCCCAGCATGCGTCAGAATCTCCATACTGAAAAACACCACAAAATCTCAGATTCTTCCCACTATCCCGGGAACCAACTCTCAATCCAACCCTAGAGGTCATGGGTTCCCAGATACGCGTATGGGTCCTGTGCTTTCAGTAGTACAGGCCCATACTACCTTCCACACCTACCCATATTTGTATGAAGTACTACCACAACACCCTAGTGAAAACATACAAAACAATCGCTCAACCCTCACTACTAGAGGAACATTGGAAATCTCACACAAGGAAACCCTAGGCTAACAGGCATCATAGATCAGGCAACATTATCATGAAATAATGAAGATCCCTAGCCTAGCAGTAGCATGCTGTTCTATCAAAGCTCAAAAACATATATCATGTATGGTATTTTGGGGTTACTTACTGGCTCCAGCTGATCGTACCTCTGCGTCCTCCTTTACTCATTTTGAAAACCATTTTAAATTTTCTTTTGAAAACTCTCCTCGATTTGAGACTGGAGTCACACGAGTGTTCCTCCAATTCACTCAAACCAAGGCTCTGATACCAAGTTGTAACGACCGAAAAATTTCAACCAATTTAAACTTTTCAAAAACAACCCGATTTTGTTATATTATTACAAAAAGGTTTTCAATACAACTCATTTAGAGTATTCCTAGAATCACATCACAACATGAACATGAGGAGCGGTACAATCACGCCTTCGCCTTGCCATAGTCTCCTGAAGAACCTGAAAAACATTAAACCACAACTGTAAGCCTGAAAGCTTAGTGAGATATCCCCAAAATACCAACCGCATATACCATAAACGCATATCATGCCATATCATATCCAATCACAGAACAGCCGTGCACTTTGGGTCTACTGTGTGACTGGTCCGCCACACCGGCCAACAGTCCACCTGGTCCACCCTCCGAGTCTAGCCATATACATCAAGTCTGCAGTGTGATTGGTCCGCCCGCACCAGGCCTTCAATCCACCTGGTCCACTCTCTAAGTCTACAGTATGACTGGTCCGCCGGCACCGGGCCTTCAGTCGGCCTGGTCCACTCTCCAAGCCTCGGCACGTCTGGTCCTCCCTCTTGGGGCCTACAGCCTATCCGGACCGCTCGCTGGGCCTTTGGTACAACCGGTCCGCCCTAGGTATCTTGGCCTACAACACAAAGCAGGACCCGCCTCAACCCAACTCCAGTCCAAACAACCATGTGCACATAAACATACAATCATATAAGAATTCACAGTCAACAAGACGATCAAACAGATCACATAACATATCATCATCCTAACCAGGATACCGACCTAACCGGTCACTAGCATAGCATCACCCTACATATCAGGGAACCGACCTTAACCAAGTCTCTAACATATACCATCCTAGCTACCAGGATGCAAACATATCAAAGCAATAACATAACAACAAATACCCGGATCTCAATCCGATAAAGGGCCGGCCTTGGTGCCTTAGACCCTGTCGATATAGTGAGGATAACTCACCTCGCACTGCCGAAACTCTGAACTGAAGATCAGGTTCTCGAATCACCAACTCACCGCAAATCCCGAACTAGCCATCAACAAAATAAACATTAGGCCAAGCATACATCCACTTATCGGGCCAAGGCCAAAGTCCAAATCTTATACAAAGTCCAATATTGGCCCAATTTACTAAATTGGGCCCACCTCACCAAATGGGCCTAGATCCAAGGTCCATAACAATAATTGGGCCCAAAACACTCTATCCATAATTTCCAGACTTGACCCATAAACCAACTACCCACAAACGGCCCAAACTCTAAGGCCCAATATTAAGGTCCAATCAGGGGGAGTATGTTAGGCGTACCCTCCTTGGTACGCGGGGCGTACACACTAAAACGCAGCTGAGGATCGGGGCCCTGACCCGCTACGCGGGGCGTACAACCATGTTACGCGGGGCGTAACTTCGCTACTCATAAAGTCCTTATAACCTCTTAATGGCTTAAGCTCTTAAGCCCAAACTTCAGATCCCTAGGCTAAATACGCCTAAGATTCATAAAGTCTCAAACTTTATCACTTAGGACGTCCAAAAGCTCTTAATCTAAGGTCTTAATCCATTAAGACCTATATATCTCACACATGGAACAACTACAGCCCTTGGGACCTCATTTTTCTCACTCAAGACCTCTCCAAAGGTCTGAAAGGATAGATAATCTCGGCCAACACAAAGCATGAATCAAGATGAGAACTTTGGGACAAGAAAGATGCTAAACTTCTCAACACTTATATCTACGCAAAATAAATGGCAAGCAAGAAGCTTTATACCTCAAATAAGCTCCAAAGGATGATATCTCTTCAGATCTACAAGCTCCAATCGATCCTTTCCTTCTTTGACAACTTCTCCTTTCTTCTTCTAGCTTTTCTTTTGCCAAAATGAGCTTTCCAAGGCCAAACACACCCAACAATGGAGGGAATACGGGTTTCTAGGGTTTCTGAGGTTAAGGGTGAGCTTAAGGAGGCGAGGGTATGAACAAACATGTTCCTTATATAGTGGCTGACCCTAATTTTAGGGTTTTAGAACTCTGAGAGTACGTTGGGCATACCTCTAGTATGATGGGCGTACTCAGCCTTGCACCCGCGTCCATATACGCCTTACGCTGGGCGTAATCCCAGCTTACGTTGGGCGTACTCGGCGAGTCCCCAAATTTCATACTTGTCCCTCATTTTCCACTTTTCCCACAAGATGACCAAAATATCATTTCTCTTAAATCCTGGGGACTCACAATTAGGTACTCTTAGGAACGGGGCGTTACAACTTCACCTTGCTTCTGGGGTTGAAAGATTGAATGCTGAAAGAATAATCTTCATTTCTTGCTCCTTCGAATGAGAATTCTTCGATGCTCACGGATGAAACCTTGGCTCAGAAACTTTCGAGTCAGTCTCCATGAGTCTCATTTACATCTGAATTCACTTTTCAAGACAAAACAAAACTAAAAGAAAACTTAGCACACAATATTTTTTGGATTTTTTATATTTTCTGAAAAAAAATAAAATAGAAACAAAAATATTTTTGGAGTTTAGATTTTTCCGAACAAGAAATAAAACAGAAATAACATTTATTTATTTATTTTTTGATTTTTTATATATATATTTTTTATAATAATTTTTTTAATTCTCCCCCTAAATTTGTGCATAAAAGAAAACTATGAACAAATTTAACAAAAACAAAAACAGAAGCTAAATTTATGACTATTTTGGGATCAATGTTGTCAGGCAATCCAATATTGTTTATTTTCACACACCTGCATGTTTAGATCTAGTCAATCATCGGCATTGTGATCCACTTAAACACAAAGGATGTTGACAAATTGGACAGGTTATAAGTGACAAGACAGTGAGATCTATATTCTTAAATAGACATTTAGTTGACGACGACCAAGGATATTGTTGTCCACTTAAATTAAGCAGCAAGATCTACAAACAACCTATTAAATAGTTCAATTTTAGATGTACTAGAACGTGTTTCCCACTTCCCGATATACCCCGATAATCAAGAACTTCCAAAGAACTCCTTACTTTAGGTGAGTAAGCAATCATTAAGAAAGGAGTCATATATAGAAGTGCATATGTTGTATCCCAGGTCGGATGTCTTCCAATCATACAGAGGGAACAACATATGACTAACATAGATAGGGGGTTAATGAGGTAGTAGAGTGCATATGATGTGTCTCAGGTCGGATCTTTCGATCATGCAGAGGGGACAGCATATGGCTAAAAGATAGGAGGAATTTCATAGATATGGATATGCATAGAGATAGAGTTGCATATGTTGCATTCCAGGTCGGATATATTCCAATCACGCAAAGGAAACAACATATGTCTGACAGATAGAAAGCAAGAAAATAATTTCCTACATACCTATTTTATCAGAAACCCCAGTTGCCCTATCAATACCGGAATCAAGTACATGAGTCCATACACCAAGGAAATGTTGAGCCACAGTTCTAGATAATTAACTTTTAGTGTATCTCGCAGGTTCCCATGTTTATCTGACTACTCAATCTACCCGAGCGTTGTATTGTCAGTCCAAATGAAACTATCGAAGTCCATATTGTCTAGTCCTTTCATTTTTCAATCCAAGTCTAGTCCTTTTGAATCCTTTGTGCCTACCAACACATTGAACACAAAGTCTAGACAATTCGGATTTAGTGCATTACACGAATTTTATATTGCCCTTTAGCACTAGACTTCATATCACTTCCCAAACAATACCTACTAACGAAAAACTATAAGAAAATGAAAATTTGTCTTTAAAACAAATCAGATTAAGATAAACTCAGGAGTATAGAGAAGAAAACACAAACCGTAAGTCACCGATTGAATTTGCATCCAGAAGGTCTGAGAACATCACGCATAATCTCAGAACATATCCGAAAATTCTTCATGTCATTAAGCACTAACCCCATGTGATCCTCTCCTTCCTTCCTTTCTCCCGCAAAGGACACATACTCTCAAACAAAGTTTTGAGTGTTGTACAGTTGAGAGATGTCCCTTATCATGTGCCTGGAACAGCCACTACCAACAAACCGAAGTCTGATGATAGGCCTCCATAGCTGCTCCAGCATAGAGCGGGATCAGTTGGTCTTTGGAACCTAGTCCATTTTGAAACTGGGTCAATCTTTGTTATCTTTGCAGGGTACTCTCTCCCATGACATATCTTGTTTATCACAAACATAAGATGAAGAAATATTATAGTCATTAGTTGATTTGGGAGATTGAGCCTTCGGAACCCATTTGTAGTTGGGTTTAACCCATTCCTTTTTAGATCTAATGGGTGGCTCAGTACTTGCCTTTGATCTTGATGTCGGCCGTTGAGATGACTTTGATTTTGGATTCACGGGAGCATCTCTTGTATTTGGCTTCTTGGCCAGCATTCCCTTCTTGCCCTTGGGATTCGGATTCTTGGCCTTGTGGGTTTGATTCTTGGCCTTCTGTGCGTTCCAGTCACCATTGTCTGAACGTGACCTTGAAGGGTTTCTTTTGGAAAATCTCCCTCTTTGCGTGTTCTACTAGCCTTGTGCATAGAAGGGAACGTATGCGTGATTAGGACAATTTCTGGCAATGTGTCCAGGTGTTCCACAGTGAAAACATGTCTTTTTCTTCACTGTGAAGTTGTTTCTTCCTGCCCCTGGTGGCGTATCCTTTCCTTGTCTCTGATTGTTCCCACATGCACACTTGCAACAAGTCGTCAGTTGTTTCACTTGATTTGGTGGCCTGTATTTCTCAACAGCAGATTGATCAGAAGCAACTGAGTTCGAAGCAATAGATTCAGAGTTCAAGGAGATGTTGGTTTGTTCAATGGTGTTCTCCTTGTTCTCATCTTCTGCTACTTTACCTGCACATGAGGTAGAAACATTAGTATTTTCAACCTGAATACCTCCTGACACAAATCCAGCTGGTTTGCCATATCCCTGTTAATTTCTTCCTATGTCATAGGGATGGAGGTGTAGTTATGATTGAAAGGTGGAGGAACACTATCATACCCTAGACCCTTGTTTTGATTTTCTTTGAATTTTAATTGGGTTTCAAATAAGGACTCGACTGTCTTACTTAACGTAGTATAATTTTTGAAACTAACATCTGTTTTTCCATACTTAATTTTCAAAGTGTCAAGTTCTTCAGTTACAACATCAAGTTGTCTCTTAATATAGTCATAATTTTCACACTTGTTGTTGAATTCTTCCTGAAGCTTCCTAAAGTCTTTGATTTTTGCTTCTAATTCAGCCGTCAGGGGTTTCTGTCTTTTCCTGAGTTGATATTTTTCGTATTTTAGGTCCTCGACTTCTCTTTTTAGCAAATCATTATGTTCACGAAGAAGTTTAATCGTATCATCACAAGATAGAGTACATGAAACTTCATTGACTGGGATGTTTGCGGAACTCATTGTTTTTCCACACTTCAAAGCATCAAGTTCTTCAGTTACAGCAGCAAGACTAAGATGATTGAGATCTTTTGTCTTCTTGATGACAGCCACGTTCATATCCCACGATTTCGGAAGTGAATTTAGCAGCTTTTTGTTTATCTCAGATTTAGCTAGTCAAGAAGATCCCAACTATATTCATCTCAGTAGTAAGTGTAGTAAATCGCTGCAACTGAGCTTCCAGGGTTTCTTCAAGGATATAATTGAACATGTTGAAACTTTGTCTTAACATATCCTGACGACTCTCTTTCATGTCTTCAATTCCCTCGTAGACCTCAAAAACCATTAAAAGCCCAACTAGAAGCAAAAATCAAACTTAAAAGTCAAGCTTAAATTTAAAAATGCCTTTTGACTATAAACCTCAAAATTCAACCTTAAAAGTCAAACTCAAAAGTCAAACTTAAAAGGCAAACTTAAAAGTCAAACCGAAAAGCTAAATTTGAAAATTTAAAAGTTAAATGAGAAAGTCAAAGGTCAAATTTTAAAAGTCAAAGTCAAAACTTTAAGCAAAAAGTCAAAAATAAAAATAAAAATTTAAAAACTAAAATTTTGGGTTGAAAATGAGATTTTAAAATAAAAGAAATTGAATTTTTTGGCTAAAAGTGACAAAGATGCGAAATAGGTTCAAACGCCGGCCGTAAACTCCGGCGACCGTAAACTTTTTCCGGCCGTAAACTCCGGTCGTAAGTTCTGACCGTAAACTCCGAGAAACCCTAGCCGTAAACGGCGCCACCGCTGCCGACCGTAAACCCTTCAAAGGTCGTAAACGCTTCGCAGATTACGTGAAAAACAACGTTTTTCACCTCTTTTTGCTCCAAAACTCAATCAAAAACTCGTTTTTATCAGAAACGCAAAGAACAACCCCCCCCCCCCCCCTAATTTTCAGAGATCTATCCAAAAACGCAAGAATCCTTCAAAATAAGATCAAATAATCTCTAGATCTGACAAAATTGATTGATACAATCCAAGCTCTGATACCAATTATAAGTCCCCAAAATGCTTGTGTATCAATCAGATCCAATTGATGGTGCGGAATACCAATCAATTGGATGATGCTAGATCAGAATAGAAGAGAAAGAAGAGAAGAATAGCTTGAATCTTTAATATATTGATGATATGATTGAAGTCCCTTACACAAGATTCAATTTCTCTCTCTAGAAAACACCTTAGAATACTCACACTTAAGCTCCTCTAAACCGTACACTCTCTTATGTTCATCAATCCCTCCTTAACCACCTAACACCTATATATATATATATATATATATATATATATATATATATATATATATATATATATATATATATGGGGAATATGGGCCATAAATGGGTTTACGGCCGTAAACACCCATTGGGCCGTAAATACAACTGCAAAAATATATTACACGACAAAAAACTATTAATGCCTAGAAAAGTAAAGTATAAACCATATTTTTGGCCCAACAGGTTGTGTTTTGGACCCTTGAGTGTGAGAAAGTTGAGTGCTTGCACTCATTTCAAGCCATGCATGTCTTTTTTTATCAGTTTGGTCCTTTAGAAAGTTAGGGCTTTAAATCAAGATCGACTGGACTTGGGAAATGTATAAAGTTGGAAAATTTATCCATAAAATCATTGAAAGAATCAGATCTGGGTTTTTAAGCTCTTAACTTTAAGTATTAAGAGCTCAATGGATTAATATGCTTGGTCGTATGTCGCGGCGCGATGCTTGTGTGTGTCGCAATGCGAGCTGCAATGAGCAATTGCGACTATTTTGACATTCAGTGGTGGCGGCACAGCCAATGATTTGGTCATGATGCGAAGTCCGGTTAACTATTTTAAGCATCATCCTTCTTTGAAACATACCATCCTCCAAACCCTATCTCCACTGATAGTTGGTGTGGTTTGGTGTCCATTTTATGAATATCAAAGGAGAAGAAAGTTAGAAGTGATGTTTAGTGGGTGATTCCTTGGAGATCCAATAAACTAATCTTCTTTTGGACCTTTTATGAGTGTAAAGCTTCCTCCTTTATGTTTACTTTGTGTAGATCTAGGTTGTTCTTGAGGTTGTGGTACGTTAACCTCATGATTTTTGGAGTTGGAGTGACTCCATAATCCTAAAACAAGTTATGGTTGTGTTTTGGACCCTTGAGTGTGAGAAAGTTGACTGCTTGCACTCATTTCAAGCCATGCATGTGTTTTTTTTATCAGTTTGGTCCTTTAGAAAGTTAGGGATTTAGATCTAGATTCATTGGACTTGGAAAATGGATAAAATTGGAAACTTTATCAATAAAATCATTGGAATAATCAGATTTGGGATTTTAAGCTCTAGACTTTAAGGATTAAGAGCTTAATGGATTAATATGTTTGGTCGTATGTCGCGACGCGATGCTTGTATGTGTCGTGACGCGAGCTGCAATGAGCAATTGCGACTATTTTGACATTTAGTGGTGGCGGCGTAGCCAAGGAGTTGGCCGTGATGCGAAGTCCGGTTAACTATTTTAAGCATCCTCCTTCTCTGAAACATATCATCCTCCAAACCCTATCTCCCACCGATAGTTGGTGTGTTTTGGTGTTCATTTTATGAATATCAAAGGAGAAGAAACCTAGAAGTGGTGTTTAGTGGGTGATTCCTTGGAGATCCAACAAACTAATCTTCTTTTGGACCTTTTATGAGTATAAAGCTTCCACTTTTATGTTTACTTTGTGTAAATCTAGGTTGTTCTTGAGGTTGTGGTACTTTAACCTCATGATTTTTGGAGTTGGAGTGACTCTAGAATCCTAAAACAAGTTATGGTTGTGTTTTGGACCCTTGAGTGTGAGAAAGTTGAGTGCTTGCACTCATTTCAAGCATGCATGTCTTTTTTATTAGTTTGGTCCTGTAGAAAGTTAAGGCTTTAGATCTAGATTGATTGAACTTGGGAAATGGATAGAGATGAAAACTTTATCCATAAAATCATTGGAATAATGAGACTTGGGTTTTTAAGCTCTAGACATTAAGGATTAATAGCTTAATGGATTAAGATGTTTGGTCGTATGTCGTGACATAATGCTTGTGTGTGTCGCGTCTTGAGTCGTAATGAGCAATTGCGACAATTTTGGCATTTAGTGGTCGCGATGCGAAGACCAGTTAACTGTTAACCAATGACTTTGACCAGCTGACCATTGAATTTTTGACCAGTTTGACTTTTGGTCAAATTGGAGGTTTTGAGTTGTAGACTGAGATTTAACCTCTGATTGGTTTAGGCAGTTTGTGTAGCTGATTTTATGAGACTTCGAGTAGTTGGGATTCAGCTCTTTGATTCAGGTGAGTTTTCTCTCTATACTATGTAGGACATTAGATATCATTGTATGCTAGATTGTCTTTATGCCTTTTACATGAAAGACCATTGGACATAAACATTATACGAAAGGCTATGGGGCATGGGGGCATAGCAAATTGCATGAAAGACTATGGGGCCATAGCAGGAAAGACTCTAGTGAGACTGTTGCAATTGAAGTGAATGTAATACTATGGCGGGATCATAACTTTCACTGGGATGTGTGGTATTTTGGGATCTCAATAAACTTTGTGCTTACTAGTTTAAGTTTAATTGCTTCAGGTTATTCTTGTAGCAAGGGGAAGGGCACAACCTGATGGCATTACATTGATGGATATGCATTTTTGGAGATTTACACACTTTTGATTAACTATCTTTTGTTACTCTAATTTGGTTATGGTTTTTCAACTAAAACCAAATGGCCATTTATCTCTATTTGAGAATGAAATTGGAACGATTTATTTTAACTTAAAATGAAATTTTTGGTTTAAAATTTGGGACGTTACACAGTTTTTGCAATTGTTCTCCTTCTTGACCACCTTTCACATTTCTACGCTAATCCCAAACCCGGTTGCGTAACACTCAACTTTTTAACAATCACAAACTAATGGTTCGTTGCGAAATGTACTATTTGAATTGTCCCTACAAAAAAAATTAAAGGTAGGTTTGCAATCCATACTGCAAAATTATTTTTATATGTATGAAAACATTGAACTTTATCAAGATTACTTTCTTTTTGAATTTTTTTTATGATATGAATTTTCAAAAACAATTTTCGCATCAAGATAGAGTTTGATATTGCAAAAAAAAAGTCTTAAGTTAATAGAGATTTTACAAAAGAATAAGCTTAAAAATAAGGAAAAGTAAAAAAAAAATGTCTTAAATATAGAAGACAATTTTCCCAATGAATAATGTATTTGAAGTGGTTATTTCTACCAATAACTCGCCATAATAGATGTATAGCTACTTACGCTACTATTGTATTGTGATAATCCTTTCCCTTCTGTGGTATTACAACTACATAATCCACCACTACAATATAACTATATGCAAATATATTATTTTAGCCACCGAGGCTATTATTGACTTGTAATTCTCCATTAACAATAAGCAAGTACATCATTACAACCACCAAGGCTACTATTGACCAATAAGATCCCGACCCATAATATTACGACCACCAAGGCTATCATTATAATACAATAATAACATATAAGTATGATATTATGGCTACCAAGGTTGTTGACTTGTAGTTTTGTCAATGATGATATTACGACCACGGAGGCTACCATCATAACTCAATAATAAAATACAAGTATGGCATTATGGCTACTAAGGTTGTCATTGACTTGCAGTTTCACCAATGATGATATTACGACAACCAAGGCTACCATCATAATCCAATAATAATAAACAAATAAACTATTACGTCCACCAAAGCTGTCACTGACTTGCAGTTCCGCTAATGATGATATTACAGCCACCACTGCTACCATCATACGTTAGTCAATTAGTATTACGATCACCAATACTGCCATAACCAACAGTTTCCAATAAAATGGTATTCCAGCCACCAAGGCTACATTAAAGTTAATTATCCATATTTGGGGATATTATTGTCACCAAGACCATCCCAAAATACATAATCATCTTGAACCATAACATTTCGGACACCAAGTCTGCTAGATTCTACTTTCCACCTTAATCGTATCATTGATCACATATAATACAATTCATAACCAAACAATTTTACTCGGTTTATACTCCAAGGGTAAGACAAGCTTAGCTCACAACCATAAATAATTGCATGAACACCAGTTAAGCTAGTTACTTATATTGTAACATAACTTAATTGTACACTTAGTTACATTAGCTTATAACTCCACAAAGAAATAAGTTTCTATAAATCCGGCTATATATGTTTAATACAACCTTCAACAATATATGACTTTATTAGCTTTTTTGTTACATAAAACTCCAAAATAATCAACATACTCTATTTATATAAATATACGTCAACAACACATATCTAGATACTAGCTATCTCTAGAAGCGGGTATGGTTACTCGACTTGTAATAATTTACATGTATTAAACTTCGACTCTTGAAGCCATATTCTTGTCTCCATTTCCGCAACTCAGCTAACTCTAATCCAAGGTATAGAAACTTAATTATGAATCTCTTTGATGCTTCTGTTGGTTTCTCTTTAAAATCTTCAAGCTTGAGCTCCAGACCTTCAAAATTCATCAAGAAACTATTCTCTTTTCCTTCTCTAGAATGCAAGTATGAACTATGGGGCAAAACGATCAATATTTTCCCTTAAAACCCATTTTTTTAAAAAATTTAGATGCGAGTTTCATCGTAGTGTTCGTGAACCTTTTGGCGGGATGTTTGTTTATGTTCGTTTATTTAATAAATGAATGAACAAGTATACAAATTCTCGTTTGGTTAGTTAAACGAACGAACGAACATGAACAATTGTCTCGTTCGTTTAATTATGTTCATGAACATTCATTTACGTTTTTTTATGTTCGTCATATAAGTTCATTTTATGTTCATATATGATTAGTTGTGTCTGATTACATTACTATATTTATATGTACATTAATTTTCATATATGTTCAATTATGTTTATTTATCTTTGTTCATTTATGTTTGTTCGTTTATGTTTGTTTAGCATGTGCACGAACATAAACACACGAACATGAACAAGAAAACTTGTTCGTGTTCATTCGTTTTTCAGCTAACTTAAACGAACGAACATGAACAAGAAAACTTGTTTGTGTTCGTTCATTTGTTTGGCTAACTTAAACGAATGAACATGAATAAACCATCTTTCGTGTTCGTTCGGTTCGTTTACAACCCTATGAGTTCTCGTCACGTATATCTTAAAATTGTTTCTCGGTCTTGCATAGATTTTTCCTCAACTTTGAACAACCATAATTTGTTCATACAAACTCGGATTTTGATGATCTTTATATCCATGCAGTCATATACGAGTCAACTAACACTTTCTTTTGGATTAAATTTTCCAAAAAAGATTATATTTTTATTTACAATCTCATATACCAACGGGTATATGTTGTCCATCCTCTACAACTTCCGTCTTTCTTATACTTTGGGAAAATACATAACTTAACCCTTTATTTAACCAATAAAAGAATTAGACGCTTATTAATATATAAGTTATAAGAAACCAGTGTTAAAGGTTGTCTCCATCCCAATGAGCCCTGCTCCTCATGCAATTCAATTTGTTATAATATATATAGGATACTTAGTTTTCCAAATTACATTCCTACACCAAGTTTCCAACCAAAATCTCGTACAATAACCATCATCCACTCAAATTTCAAGAGTATTTACCAAGATGATATATTTTCCGTGCAAGATATTTATAGAACCAGTGATAATTGATAGTAGACCAAACTCCTTGAACTTTTAGACTTATCTCGTTGCATATAAAAGTGTCATGCACACCATGGGGGCGTTGAGGGGGGACAAAGTGGACAGCTGCATAGGACCTAATTTTTTTCATTATATATTTTTATTTAAAAATAAAAAATTATAATAAAGATAACGATATTTTTCTTCTTGTTGGTCTTGAGCCTTTAAAAATATTTAATTTTTTAGATGCAAACCATGTATAACTTCAATAACTTTAAGTCTTTAACCCACCTAGCCTATTGTTCATCGGTGACAAACCTCCACCTCCATTAGAGCCGCATTAAAAGCAAGGATACTTACCATGTCTAACCCACCTTTTTCCTTTGAAGCTAGCACCAAATCCTATTTAATCCATATAGCCTATTTTTATGTAAGAAACTTGGATTCAAAGTAGGAAGTACTTGTTATTTTATAAAATGTCAAAAATGTTTTATTAAACTAAAAAATCTTAACATATAACTCGACGGTATAACTAGGGTTAATATTTGTAAGAGTAAAATATTTTGTTACGTACATGATTTACCATTGAAAGTTCTTATATTGCTCAAAATATATCATTATAACATGATATTATAGGTTTAACCGGTTTTTTGGGTATACATTGCACCTCCGGTCATTTTCTGTAAATTAATTTTTTTGAAACACAAACCCATAATATTTTTGGGTTGCTTTATGTGTTTGATTTTTCATATCTTCATTGCCTTCATCGTGTAAACTCATGAACTCAAGAACTTGCAGATAGGGGCGGAGCTTCAACATATGATTTGGGGGGAGGGGGGTGGGGGAATATAATATGTATGAAAATCGGTGAGCAGGTGGGCCACCGCCAAATTTTTATATTTTTTGGTCTAATATGTATAAAATGAAAGTATAGGGATAATAACTTATCATTTATAGGTCCTTGAACAAGTCAATAATTTTTGAAGGGGATAATAATTTGAAAGGGTAATGGACTTTTGATTTTATTCACATTTAGTCAGTAAATTTTTTTTTTCATTATTTATTTGTTACTAAACTATTGAAACCGTTCACATTTTACCTTTATGACCGGTAATAGGGTGAAATGTGAACAATTTCAATAGTTCCGTGGTCAGTGACTAAATGTAAACAAAGTTGAAAGTTCGTTTCCCTCTCAAATTATCCTAATATTATACCCCGAAAAAGGTATAAAAAACAAATTATTTCATCACGTTCCTTAAGTTGTTCCTAACTATTTTTAGATATTAAAGGCTACCCAAAAAGTATTTTGTTTTTAGTTTATAAAGTTATATCAATTTAGTTTTGATTTTAGACACCTAATCTAATTATTGGCTACCAATAGGGTGTTTTGATTCTATCTAAATATCATACTCAACTTCATGTTTGAGCTAATGCAAATTAGCTTGAAATCTTTATGAAGATTACATTCTTAATGTAAATCCAATAGTTATTGATAATAGATTTAAAACTAATGATGCTGCTTAGTTTCATTAAAGAATCATCTTCTTTTTCTCTTTCAGATGTTGTTGGTTAGTTCGTTGGGCAGTTTCAGTTTATATTTGACTCTGTATGTTTTATGTACAAAACTGTTAAGAAAAATTATTTTGTGTATGTTTAAAATAAAAATATCATATTGTTCTTTATCATTTTTTCTTCTTTAATGAAAATAAGATGCTTTAAACTCACAAAAAAATTAATGCTATACCATTTTATTTTTAAAATATAATCGTTAAAAATGAAAAAAAATTAAAAATAAAAAATTTATAACTAACGAGGGAGAATTCCTATAATAACTTTTTACATACGGGCTACTTTTGAAACTTTAATATAATATAGACCATTTATGTTTCTATATATTTGACTGTATGTATGTGTTTGACCGTATGTATGTTTTCAACTATATGTATGTATATTTTAACATAGGTTGCATAAGAAAAATTAAAAAGAATAATAATATTGAAAATATTTCTAAATGTATTTTGTGTGTAATATGAAAATTTCTAAATTTATATTGCATAGTTCTATAACTTAAAACTTATACATATAATATTGGTTTCGTTTTTCGTTATACCTTTTTTGGGGTATAATATTAGGATAATTTGAGAAGGAAACGAACTTTCAACTTTGTTCACATTTAGTGACTATTTTTTTTTTCATTATCTATTTGCCACTAAACACGGTCATAAGAATAAAATGTGAACAGTTTCAATAGTTTAGTGGCATATAGATAATGAAAAAAAGTTTAGTGACTAAATATGAATAAAATTAAAAATCCATTATCCTTTCAAGTCATTATCTAGTCATTATCTTTTAATGACCGGAACAATTGACATAGCATCAAGCACGAGCAAACAAGCATTTCAAACAAAAAGCTTTTACACATAGCTGCTTCCATCATGAGATGTCTAAAAAACCTAAACCATTTGCCATTTTGCCAATGGCACATATCATCCAATCACGTACTCATCTCTACTCTTGAAAATGCATTTGGATTCATACATTCATTATAGTGGGCCTCAACTAAGACCTAGTTTCTTGTGTTGATAATTAAACAATTAATCTAGACAAATATACATTGGTTTAAAGTATACTATTTGACCTTTTTTTTTAACGTTAAAACCCGTAAAATATTTTGAATAATAATGTAAAAGTAGTTTTTTATTTTAATTTATTTTTAAATGTAAGGGTAAATTAGTCTCATTCAGACGATTTAATCATTAATTCATTCTTAAGAGAAATACATTTATGCTTATAACATTTTATCCGAACAGACATCGGTCTGTACCATACATATGATTTGATGGGAAAAAAACAAAACCACTAAAAGTGATGACATGCCAACCATTTGAGAACAAAAATAATCGATTTAATAAAAATGTGAAATAAATCTAACTTTTTTTGGCGAATTGCAAATGACTTATCAAAATTTAGTCAATTAAATGAACTTAAATCAACTTAAATAAAGATGCCAAAGTCAAAAGTGGACATAGCTCTACTTATTTGTGAAGGAGGTTTTTATGTATTGGTAGCTCTTGTGTATATCTGCTGGCTTGAATGAGAAGAAACCATCCGAATTGCACCTCTTGCCATCAACTCTCGAATCGCTTTTCTTGCTAATGATCCGTTAATCTGTCATTATCATTAAAAAAAATATTCATAATCACAATACATAAATAGGAATATAGGATTTAAAAATATAATATAATCCAACTTTTAACATATATTTGTTGCAAAACATGATAGCTTTATATTGTGTTTGACATGTATTAGACTACCACCGACATGAACTTGCTTTTGATCTTTCACTTGTGTAAATGACGAAAATGCCCTCCCCATCCTAGTCATAATAAATTACCCTAGAGGTGTAGATTATTTTATACAATGTTACAATGAATAATACACTATCCTTGTGGTCCCCAATCTACCATTTTCAGATATATGGAGGTCAAAGCAAAATCATCAAAATATGTTAAGATCCTTTGGTTGCAAAAAGTGAGTTTTGGGGCCACATGTAATGTTCTTCCTAGGTACATTTTCAGATCATGGATAGAATCTCATAAGTGATCCTAAAACCCTAAAATTAAACGTATCCATAGAGTAAGGCACATGCTATTTTGACACAAGAATTTAACCTAAATGATGCTGCAAAGAGATGTCTGCAATAGAAAGAATAAGAACGTAGGAGAAAAAAGAAATACCCTTAAACGATCAGAGAGAATTGAAGGAGTGATGAGCTTGAATTTGGGTGCCTCGGAAATTAGCTTATCATAAGTAGCTTTATCAAACAATACCATGTTGTTTACCTTCTCCTTTTGCTTTCCCTTGCTCCATTTCTGCATTCCGCAACATCAATTTCATGATCATCAAACTTATAGTATTACAGCATGGAAACAAACTCAGAGATGCAAACGAATCAGTAATCATCAACAAGCTCGAAACAATGTAAATGTATTGTGACCTTTTTCTTCTGCTTTCCACCTCCGGACTTAGCGGGCTTGGAAGATGGCGGAGGTGCCTTCTCCTTCTTCGGAGCCTACAAAGGTAACGTCGATTTTAGGGTGTTTAAACAGTAAATATACAAGCAGCGATTCTAGAACAGAAAGAAGAAAATTTTCGAAGGGGATACACGTACCATTGGATCAGGTGAGATAGTAGAGGATGCGCGGCGGAGAGAGGAGCCGACGAATGACGGTAACGGTGGTTCCCGGCGCTCTTCCGATTGATTAAACAGTAAAAACCCTAAGGTTCTACTTTCACCACGTTGTTAGTTGTTCAGTCAAAGTTTGGGGCCTTTCTTAGGCCCAATACGATACGGCTTTTACTTGGGCCAATTGAAATAGAAAATAACTTGTAATTTTCACCCTCACACTCAACTCAAATATCTCTATGTAGATAAAAATCAAATATCAAATCGAAAAAAAATCCAAATCAAACTGAAAAAATACACACATTAAAATCATGAGACCGGTTCAATGGTGATAGTCATATTGGGCTCGATCCAATCCCATGGAATTTCTTGGATTTTTTTATTTCTATGAGGTTTATCATTTTTGGAATCAAATACTTTTGGTGAAATTTCAACTATAAAATATTGCATTTAAAACAAAAACAATAATTATTTAATATTTAAAAACACTCGTTTATTCGTTACAACAACAATAATTAAACCTTCACTTATTACTTTTATTCAAAGAGCTAGAAATTACGAAACCCATGATACACCTCGCTTGTTCTTCACCGATCTTGTAACATTTAGCAATTAAAATAGCAAAAGCATGCCCTCCCAACTCCATCTCGGTGACAGGCTCCATGTTTTGCCCCCTCCCATTCCCGACATTGCTGATCACAGTGCTTTGAGTCTCCACAAAACCCTGACCATGTCTTGCTTCTCCGCTCGCATATCTTGTTTGTCTCTTTCGTACCCACCACTGTATCTGCAGTCACTTTCAACATTATATAAAAATCAAACCAGCCAAAGTTTAATAAAATTACCATCACTAATTTACAAAACGTTGGGCACAAAATATCTAATAGGAACATATTTTTTAGCAACTAATTAACGATGTATTTTTTCATTGAGAATCGTTTTTCGGTTTTTGCTTACCTATACGCAAGACTAGGAAGAAGACAAAGAGAAAAACAAATATAACAGCAAGAGGATTGGTGCTTTTTGCCATTTTGGATTAGATTGATATAGAAGTAATAATAGAGTGTATATTTATAGTGCAAAAGTTTGATTAAACCTATGACACCATATGCCAAAACACTCAAGACAAATGAAGCATATTCATATATTATAATGATAAAACACTCACGCATATACCTTTGTTACTTTATGTTTGGGCTATATAATTGTATCTTTGATCCGTCATTTATTGTTGTTACTATGTTTTTCCAAGCAATTTCATCCATGGCCTTGTTACCGGTATACACTGCAAAGTTCTTTGTATAGTCCGCCATTGCAAAACCAATAGGTAAAGGTTGATCTTTGTCTTTAAAATTCTTCAACCGTTTGTTTCACTTTGATTCCACCATTTGTTCACATGCATATCATATTGTGATACTTGCGTATATAATTGTTACTATCATTGGAAGGTGAGAACGTCCGCGTTGCAATGAATGACATGATGATATTGTTCGGTGGTATGATTAATTTTATTGATCGGTTGTTGGAATAAATGTCCATGTTGCAATGAAACAAATATAACTAGTTAACAACTAATTTAAGATAATAAAGGGACTAAATTGTAAAGATTGTGAATATGGAAAACTTGTACATTAAATGATAATATGAGGGTATATAAAATGATGTTAACCAACTATGAGTTTAAGTTTTACTCTTACACCTAAAGATTTAGTCTTTGAGTATTATAGAATTTAGTTCTCAAATATAATAATAATTCTAGCTTACGCCATTAAATAGATAAACACTATCTATGCTTTGTAAGATAATGTTATCGAAGTAAAATGGAGTTGAAAAAAGAGGTTTTTAAATCCATTGGTCATTAATAATGTTTAATACTTTAATTTGGGCATTTTGTGAAGGTATATATATATATATATATATATATATATATATATATATATATATATATATATATATATATATATATATATATATATATATATATATATAAATGATCATGATGAAGTATTAAACAAATACAATCTATGCTTTTTGATAATGTGAAATAGTACAACCCCATGTTGAATTATTGATGATTATGTATTAAATTGGTTTATGGAATAAATCAATAGAAATTATGGGCTAATTTTATGAGACTCGTTGTCGTACCAATTTTGGTTTGTATCCATTATTTTATTGAGTCGATGTGGAAATTATGGAGTTCAATATAATCCTATTGTAGTTTTACATTGCTTAGCTTCCTTTTGACATCTAAGGTGGTATGACATAAACTTATTACATGTAAATTTATGTTTAGCCCCTTTTGACAAATTACGGAGCTTGAGTTAAAGTGATAAAGCAATTCATCGGCCAAATACAATGAGTAAGAAAACGATGCTTTGTAACATCCCACTTTTCAAATATCGATTAAATGACAAATAATTGTTTTAACATCGCCTCAGATCAATTATAAACTTACTTATAGACTAAACTACAGCGGAAACATAATAAAATAAAATAAAGTCTTCAACCAAAGAGCTCCGGGTGTTACGTCTTTACGGAACTCATTTGTAGTCTTGTTGATCAATCATTCTCGCTTGCCACTTGTTAAATATGTTCCAGAATTGCACACATTTAAAGTTTCTCAAAGGGCAAGCCTCGGGCCTAGTGAGTTCGTGTTGCACATACATGTTCATCACTTAAAAAAAATAGTTTTATCATATATCTTCAGCAAAACATATCACCGGATAACATATCAATCGCACTCAAGAATTTTAAATATCCAAGAAAATGAGTATGATTCTCAATTTTCATCCCCGCCGATCACACACATCCATCATGATCACGACGATTAAACACCTACCCGTTCCCGCTAAACATGTCATCCAAAAAAACACACCGGGTATATAACAAATCCAAAATAACATTTGCATGCAACCATACTTATCATAAAACATACAATTAATAAATAAATAAATAACCACATAATAAACGCATGATAAACATTTATGTGCGAGCAACTACAAAACACGAAGAAAAAAAAATCACTTTGTTGGCGTTAAATCTTAATCGGATGTCATCATGCTACTTGCAGACATGCACCCTACGTTTAACAAACATGTTCTTTACAATCCTAGAAAAAACATTGTGTGTTCATGGTTTTAAACTATCAATACGTGTGGTTCGGACAACCAATAATTTTATAAGATTTCCTTAATTATATTTTCGTCGTAACTTTAGTAAAAGTCAACATTTCCAAATAATAAAATTTCCCCCTTCAAATTTAACATCCAAACTAATAATATTTAAAGATAGGCAGAAGTTTACAAGGGTTGTTCTGTAACTTGTGATTTTAATTCCAAATAAAATTAAAATAAAAAACTAGCAACTTATCACAAAACAGGGAGTATTAATATTACTAGTAGGTGATTATGGCTTTGCTTAAAAAAATTTAACTAAAAATTTCAGAAGTGGTCCAAAACTGGTTTTTGACTTAAAAAAATGGCCCAAAACTGAATAAAATTTAAAAAGTGGGCCAAAATTGACAATCTTAATAAATTTCAGGGACCATTTATGTCAAAAAGCAGAAAAAGCAGGCACCCCTCACATAGTTCATAAGGCTGTTATGCCTTTCATATGTATATTAAGAACCCCGCTTTGCGGAGAAAGAAATCGAAAAAACAGGAAGATTACAAAATTAGCCTCTCAGTAACGACCACATTATGACATAATGAGTTAAAAAAAAGTAGTAATGATTCTTATTTAACCCAAATAGCAAACAGATTTTATGGTAAGCAATACATTATGTAAAAATTAATATGGAACATTTTTTTTTTTGGATTAAGTTGAAAAATAAAACCCATATATAGAAAATTGACCATGCCCACAGCCCATAAAATTATCAACCCGTTTTGATATACAATCAGGCACTCTGCAGATTAAAAGATATATGCAACATAACTTAACCCAATCCATTTATGCACATTATGACAGATTGACCTACTCATCATAAAGAAAGAAAATAGGTAATGAATTTCAATGATAAACCAAAAAGAAAAGATTAATTATTTTCCATAGTGGAACACGGTTGGGCAAGAAGTCCCACAACAAACTGATGATCAGGTATTTGAATCCCACCTCCATCTGCCAAAATGGAAAGTAGTGATAATTAATGAACTGAATTATGTAAAAAAGGTGCCAACTATCAATTAGTAGAAGTCAGTAGTGAGCAATTGCATATTTGCATTACCAACTATGAGATCTGGAGGAAGCTGATAGGACATGGGTTGGATATTCCCTTCTTCAATGTCATACTTCAACTCAGACAAATATCCATACTCATCTCTAACATATCTGTTTGCAATAATAAACAATTAACCATGAACTTTTTCGGAAACTCACATGTAATTGGTGCTACAAATTACAGAGAAGGCACTTTTATATTGGATCCCCATTATAAATTAGCATCCAACTGCCGCTGTTCTAGATCCCAAACCTTTCAAAATCACAAGCATTTTCGTAAGGATATAAGAGATGAAATTACATGGACATATAGATATCATACCTGTATTTCATTTTCATTTGAGACACTGAAAACAAACCCTTGGTTTTGTATGAACTAGAAGAAAACATAAGAATATCAGTGAAACATATACCTGTTATGAACTTAGACAGAGCACTCTTCTTTAAAATAGCATAATATGACATAAAAATAAACATTTGAGCACCATATGGATAATGAAAAACTTCATCCAAAAGAAAATATGCAGTAATTAATCAGTGATGAGACCAATAAAACCTGATTTCTGAGAGGGATTAAACCCTTACTCCTTGAAGCAATCACATTCAGGATAATAGCAACGTATACCTACAGAACCAGAAGTTGTAGTACTTTAGCACACGATTACTATTATAGAAAAGGTCATGACATGGTGCCCCTTTCACGAAAAAAAAAAATAAAAAAATATTAGGTCAATTTCGCTTTGTAGTGTTCTTTATTTTAAAATTTATTTGAAAATACTAAGTTGGTAACAAATGTTGTAGCAATCAAGTTGTTCAGAAACGATTTTATAGTTTTAGGACTATATTGCCCCTGCCCACTGTTTTATATTAATAAAATTCAATTCTTAAAGTTTTAGGGCCATATTGACCCTGCACACTGTTTTTACATTAAAAAAAATCAAATTTTACAGTGCTAGCACGATATTGCCCATGAACATTGTTTTTTATATTAATAAAAATCAATTTTTATAGTTGTAGGATGATATTGCCCCTAAACACTGTTTTAATATGTAAAAAAAATCAATTTTTACATTTTTAGGACCATACTGCCCCTGCACACTTTTTTTATTAATAAAATTAATTTTTTACAGTTTTAGGACCATATTGCCACTGCACACTGTTATTATATTAGTAAAATTCAAAATTTACAGTTTTAGGACCATACTGCCCCATGCACACTGTTATTATATTAAATAAATTCAATTTTTAAAGTTTTAGGACCACATTGCCCCTGCACGCTCTTTTTAGTGGGTTGATTTTGAAGCTACAATGTTTAATAGACTACCGTGTATCAATTACAACAGTAATCCCTGCAAAATCTAGTGGAAAACCTGGATTATCCTCCTCAACTCCTTCCAAAAACAGGGTCTTTGCTTCACCAATATCATGGTGAATGACATTATTCCATTTTTTAATCTAAGTTTGCTTTCACAGGTCACCACTGTATATGCATAAGAACAGAGAGGTTGAGCCAGTATATGCATCTCTATTATGTATGTGTGTATATGTACACGTTATGAGAGAGAGAGAGAGAGAGAGAGAGAGAGAGAGAGAGAGAGAGAGAGAACCTAGAAAGGGATTTCATTTCATCTTTCCAACCACACTCGATAAGCTTTTCACTCAGAAGGTCCTTCAATCGTTCTTTCTCGCCTCTCTCAAACAACTATAACAATCCAAGGAAATCACAAGTACACGTAAGGAAAAAAGTAGCCGTATTAATGAATTGTTCTCTTGTGTATATCTGCTGGCTTGAATGAGCAGAAACCATCCGAATTGTACCTCTTGCCATCAACTCTCTAATTGCTTTTCGTGCTAGTGATTCATTAATCTGTCATCGTCATTAAAAAAATATTCATAATTGCAACACATAAATAGAAGTATAGGATTTAAAAATATGATGTAATCGAACTTTTAACATATATTTGTTGCACATGATAAGCCAGAACAAAACATGATAGCTTTGTATTGTGTTTGACATGCATAAGACTACGACTGAGACCGGTGTCAATGAAACAGATTTCAAACTTTTGTCCACCGAAGAAGCTGGGACATATATACAAAAGACAAAAATCTCCTCCTCATCCTAGTCATAATAAATTACCCTGGAGGCCTAGATTATTCTATACAATGTTTACAATGAAGAATACACTATCCTTGTGGTCCCCAATCTACCATTTTCTTTTATATTTTTTTTATACCGAACTCAAAAGCAAAGTGAACAGGACTTTGAAAGCAAAGAATAAGTTGCTTAAAAAATGTCTACATCTCCCATTAATGTAAGAACAAGAAAGAAAAAAATAAATTCCAAAAATGTTTTACCATAACTAGATATCAAGAAATGTATTTCAACAAATTACAAACAAGAAAACCTAGTTCATGATTCATTATACTATTCATTTTTTGTCCTATAGAAAGAGGCAAGCCAAAGATACAATAAATCAGACAAAGTAAATAAGATACATGGAAGTCAAAACAAAATCATCAAAATATGTTTAGATCCTTGGGTGCAAATATGTTCAGAGCATGGATACAATCTCATAAGTGCTCCTAAAACCCTAAAATTAAACGTACCCCTAAAGTAAGGTACATTCTATTTTGACACAAGAACTTAACCTAAATGATGCTGCAAAGAGATGTCTGCAATAGAAAGAATAAGAACGTAGGAGAAAAAAGAAATACCCTTAAACGATCAGAGAGAATTGAAGGAGTGATGAGCTTGAACTTGGGTGCCTCGGAAATTAGCTTATCATAAGTAGCTTTATCAAACAATACCATGTTGTTTACCTTCTCCTTTTGCTTTCCCTTGCTCCATTTCTGCATTCCGCAACATCAATTTCATGATCATCAAACTTATAGTATTACAGCATGGAAACAAACTCAGAGATGCAAACGAATCAGTAATCATCAACAAGCTCGAAACAATGTAAATGTATTGTGACCTTTTTCTTCTGCTTTCCACCTCCGGACTTAGCGGGCTTGGAAGATGGCGGAGGTGCCTTCTCCTTCTTCGGAGCCTACAAAGGTAACGTCGATTTTAGGGTGTTTAAACAGTAAATATACAAGCAGCGATTCTAGAACAGAAAGAAGAAAATTTTCGAAGGGGATACACGTACCATTGGATCAGGTGAGATAGTAGAGGATGCGCGGCGGAGAGAGGAGCCGACGAATGACGGTAACGGTGGTTCCCGGCGCTCTTCCGATTGATTAAACAGTAAAAACCCTAAGGTTCTACTTTCACCACGTTGTTAGTTGTTCAGTCAAAGTTTGGGGCCTTTCTTAGGCCCAATACGATACGGCTTTTACTTGGGCCAATTGAAATAGAAAATAACTTGTAATTTTCACCCTCACACTCAACTCCAATATCTCTATGTAGATAAAAATCAAATATCAAATCGAAAAAAAAATCCAAATCAAACTGAAAAAATACACACATTAAAATCATGAGACCGGTTCAATGGTGATATTCATATTGGCCCCAATCCAATCCCATGGAATTTCTTGGATTTTTGTTTTCTATGAAGTTTATCATTTTCGAAGTTAAATATTTTTGGTGAAATTTCAACTATGAAATATTGCATTTAAAACACAAAACAATAATTATATAATATTTAAAAACACTCGTTTATTCATTACAACAACAATAATTAAACCTTCACTTATTACTTTTATTCAAAGAGCCAGAAACTACGAAACCCATGATACACCTCGTTTGTTCTTCACTGATCTTGTAACATTTAGCAATTGAAATAGCAAAAGCATGCCCTCCCAACTCCATCTCGGTGACAAGCTCCATGTTTTGCCCCCTCCCATTCCCGGCATTGCTGATCACAGTGCTTTGAGTCTCCACAAAACCTTGACCATGTCTTGCTTCTCCGCTCGCATATCTTGTTTGTCTCTTTCGTACCCACCACTGTATCTGCAGTTATTTTCAACATTATATAAAAATCAAATTGGCCAAAGTTTAACAAAATTACCATCACTAATTTACAAAACGTTGGGCACAAAAAATCTAATAGGAACATATTTTTTAGCAACTAATTAAAAATGTATTTTTTTCATTAAGAATCAGTTTTTCGGTTTTTGCTTACCTATACGCAAGACTAGGAAGAAGACAAAGAGAAAAACAAATATAACGGCAAGAGGATTGGTGCTTTTTGCCATTTTGGATTAGATTGATATAGAAGTACTAATCGAGTGTATATTTATAGTGCAAAAGTTTGATTAAACCTATGACACTATATGCCAAAACACTTAAGACAAATGAAGCATATTCATATATTATAAAGATAAAACACTCACGCATATACCTTTGTTACTTTATGTTTGGGCAATATAAATGTATCTTAGTCCCGTCATTTATTGTTACTATGTTTTTTCCAAGCAATTTCGTCCATGGCCTTGTTACCACTACACACTGCAAAGTTCTTTGTATATTCTGCCATTGCAAAACCAATAGGTAAAGGTTGATCTTTGTCTTTATGATTCTTCAACTGTTTGTTTCACTTTGATTCCACCATTTGTTCACATGCATATCATATTGTGATACTTGCGTATATAATTGTTACTATCATTGGAAGGTGAGAACGTCCGCGTTGCAATGAAAAACATGATCGATATTGTTCGGTGGTGTGATTAATTTTACTTTTTGTAGATCGGTTGTTGGAATAAATGCCCACATTGCAATGAAACAAATATAACTAGTTAACAACTCATTTAAGATAATAAAGGGACTAAATTGTAAAGATTGTGAATATGGAAAATTAGTACATCATTAATCATTAAATGATAATACGAGAGTAGATAAAATGATGTTAACCAACTATGAGTTTAAGGTTTACTTTTACACCTAAAGGTTTTGTCTTTGAGTATTATAGATTATATTATTTAGTTCTCAAATATAATAGTAATTGTAGTTTACGCAATTAAATAGATAAGATAAATACTATGTATGCTTTGTAAGATAATGTTATCGAAGTAAAATGGAGTTGAAAAAAGAGGTTTTTAGATCCATTGGTCATTAATAATGTTTAAGTTGGGCATTTTGTGAAGGTATTTTTGAAGGTATATATGTAAGTATATCTATTTAAATGATCAAGATGAAGTATTAAACAAATGCAATCTATGCTTTTTGATGAAATGAAATAGTAAAACCCCATGTTGAATTGTTGATGAGTGATGACTATGTATTAAATTGGTTTATGGAATAAATCAATAGAAATTATGGACTAATTTTATGAGACTCGTTATCGTACCAATTTGGTTTGTATCCATTATTTAATTGAGTCGATGTGGAAATTAAGGAGTTAAATAAAATCCTATTTTAGTTTTACATTGCTTAGCTTCCTTTTGACATCTAAGGTGGTAAGACATAAACTTATTACATGTAAATTTATGTTTAGCCCCTTTTGACAATTTATGGAGCTTGAGTTAAAGTGATAGAGCAATTCATCTGCAAAATACGGTGAGTACGAAAACGGTGTTTAATGGCTGGAGGTTCATGTTTTCTCCTTATGATAGGAATTGTTTTTGAGAAAATACATATAGGTAATAATCTTATTTATGAGTGTGATGACTTAATTTTTAAACATAAGTGAAGATGGAAGGATATATCTCCGTTGAATCTGGTTATTCTGAGATTCGATAATGGAAACAGATTTTGTTTTGCATAGAGATAATCGAAATGGGATTGGAAGAAGATGATGATGAATTTATGGGATTTGAGTTGATGAACCTATGAAGAGTAGAATTTTTTTGTGAAGAAAAATGATGGACATATGAAGATATGCGGTGTTTAAACAAGAAGATGGGTTGTAGATGAAGATATGTGGCTGGCAATGAAAGACGAAGCTTGATCAAACATTGATGAGGAGCCAATTTTGTCAAACTATTATTTCATTGCAATCTAGATTTTTTTCATCTTATTTGCAGGTGAAAAGGTGAGGATGAAGAAGATGAGAGAGAGAGAGAGAGAGAGAGAGAGAGAGAGAGAGAGAGAGAACTAAGTATGAGAAAGAGGGGGACCAAATTCGTAATGAAACTAGCTCAAAATAACCATGAAGCCAAAAAAGTCAAGGTTTGGACTAAATCTCGGAAAAAATGCATACCACTTTGACCATTTTTGCAGCTTTGTCAAGATAAAATATTAATTAGGAAAAGACAAAACTGCAAAAATGGTCTCTGTTTTTAGGGTCAGGATCCCATAATTAAATTTAGGATCCTTATTATTATCATTTATTTTCCTAACATATATTATAGGTATGTGCCTCTTTATTTTTCTCACATGTGCAGAAATATTCATCTAAAAGACTTATGCAAAAGACCCGGAATACCAAGTCAAATAACGTCTATAAGCTGATCTCGGAGGATCCCGAAATTATTGGACTTCTTGTTTTTTGCTTTACACTATAAATAACACTTGTATTACACACACAACATACACAATTAGCTGATCTACGATACTTGTACTTACATTTACATATTTATCTATGTAATCAACATTTTCAATCAATAAAATCATCAAGGCAGGTGATTATTATCACCTCGCAAGGTTTTCTGCCGGAGATCCTATGTAACATCCCAAAATTTATGACCAAAAATTTCATTTTTAATTATGTTATTATAAAAACCATTAGTCTAAAAACATCAATAATGGCACCCCATATCATAATCAAAACCAATACGTCAATAACCAAAACATGTCATAAGAAAACAATATCAGAGTACAACTCCCAAAGATCTCATAATGCGGAAAACCATAGTGTGATGCACTGTGATCATGTCGGCTCCTTTCCTTTCGAAGAAGAAGTAGCTGAAACCAAAACTAAAAACCATAAGAACAAAGCTTAGTGAGTTCCCCCATCATACCACATAATCACATGCTGCCAGGCATACCTGGGTGCCCGGCCTACCCTGTCAGGCATATCCTGTGTGCCCGACCTACCCTCTTGAGCATACCTGGGTGCTCAACCTACCCATGCCAGGCATACCTTGGTGCCCGACCTACCCATGCCAAGCATATCTGGGGGCTCGACCTATCCTGTCAGGCATATCTAGGTGCCCAACCTACCCTCCAGTTTATTTCAACCGGTTACGAGGTCTATCTCACCCCTACCACTATCACATAATAGCATATCATAACATATTTTCATGAATATCTGGGTGCCCAAACTACCCTCCAATTTATCTCAACCGGCAACGGGGTCTATTTAACCCCTCCTACCACTACCACATAATAACATAGCATACAATCATACAAATCTCTACAGATAGTGGCATACCTTATCACAAAGACAATAATCTCTACTATAAACAACTATTAGTGGTACGACATTGGTGCGTTCGACCCACTTATGTCGGGAAGGTAACTCACCTCGTACTGCTCAAGTTCCCTGCAAGAAATCTTTAGTTGCTGCCCTGGCAACTCCTCGAGCTATTAATACCAAAATATCACCCAATTAGCAATTGGCTTCCAACCCGTGATCCATAATCCATACTTAGGGTAAAATGACCATTTTATCCCTGTCCCAACAAGATTCATAGCTAAGGCCCAAGCCCAAGACCAAAGAGGCCCAAAATTGTAAAATCTATAAAAGCCCACATATGGTCCAATTTTCCAAATTGGGCCCAATCTCATATGGGTCTTATCTTAAGCCCATATTTTCCTTGAATACACTCCATATTATTTTAAACACCCCTTGGGACAAGCTTGGTCATAAGCAAGGTCAAGGTCAAAGTCAAAGTCAATGCTCCGAGTTGACTCAACTTGTCGAGTTACCCTCAACTCGGTGAGTTCCCCTAAATCACAAAATCATGATATCGCAATTCAACTCGTCGAGTTTTCCCCCTACTCGCCGAGTTCTTCCTTTACAACAGAATCAGGACATTTCAAATCAACTCGTTGAGTTCCTCGATTTGTTAACCTCTTCTTAACTCATTAAGCCATTATCCTTCATATCTTAACCACATACTTTAGATCTAGACTGGAAATGCCTCTGTAAGGGTAAAGTTTCCAACTTTACCCATTAATACCCTTCCTAAAGAGATTAAGCTCAAACCCTAACTCCAAAATGGCTTAAATCTAAATCCAAAAGTCCTCAAAACTTCAAGATAAGGCATAAGAACATACATCTGGACTCTAAGGACTAAAAGGGCACGTAAAGTGTTAAACTTTACCCACATGCATGACCATTTGGAGCTTGAAAGGTCAAAACAAGAGCTTAGATGTTGCAAGGGGCTTCTAGGGCCACAAAGTTGGTACCTTTATGCCATGAAAGCTCCTCAAGACCCCAGATCTAAAGTGTTTTCCATTTGGGATGTCCAACTCCTCAATAATCATCTCATTTAGACCAAGACAAGCAAAAAGGACACTAAATGGAGATCTAAATAACCATAGGGCAAGGTTTAAGCTTTTTACCATAAAAGTGTTGTGGATGAGGCAAGTATTCTGGATTTAGTAGCTCCTCCTTGTGTCTCTAAGCTTCTCTTTCTTCCAATGGCTTCAAGTTCACACAAAAAACACTCAAAATGGCTCACAAACACTCAAATGGCTTTAGGGTTTTCGAGATTTAGGGTTTGTGACTTGGAGGTTGGAAATGAGGCCAACATGAGACGATTAAGTTGTTTAAATATGGTGCAAACTCCCGGATTTAGGTTCCCAAACCCTGTCCAACTCGTCGAGTTGGTCCTCCCCAACTCGTCGAGTTGGTTTTTAAATTTCCGCGAGTTCTCCTCCTTGAAATCGACGAGTTGACCTCATAACTGAAGGTTATATTTCCTTAACTGGCCTTCTAGATCACGGGTGTTACAACTCTCCCTCACTTAAACTATACTTCGTCCTCGAAGTCCACTGCAATCACCTACCATGAAAACGGATAACGCGCTACGCTCGTGGCTCCTAGTATTTGCCATGAACCAACTGATGTTTCCCATGAGCACTGACACTCGCTATCCTGAGGGTACAACCATCACCCCGTGCAATCAATGACCTTCCCAAGGAAACCGAAACTTCTATCCTATAAATAACACTAGAACCTTCAACCCTTGCAAGCCATTTCTACCTTCTGAGACTTGAAATCTACAAAATCCTAACTTCCCGACAGTTCGCCCATGCTGAAACAACTCTCTGTCAATCTATCAACTGATGGTAACCCTACTTCACCTGAAATTCAAAGCCTAAGTCTCAATGGCCTGACTCCCTGTCGGATCTGCCACCAAACCAACCTCATAGAGTCTCGTATCACACAAATTGCTTCCAATCCATAATCACATTGTTATCTCGAACGAGGCAAAATCACTGATCATATACCACTATAGAACACTTATACTTGACAGAAGGCTCAGATAATCCTTCGAGTAGAAGATTCATCCCTGCAACGGTTAGAATCAGACGAGAGCTGCGCAACATACTCAAATCAATTACTCTGAGATTATTTAATCCCGTTGTGAGTTATTTAGCATTACCCAAGCAATCAGTTACTCCATCCATACATGAAATCCTATAAACACTAATACTACCCGAAGCATTGAAACTACCCGAAACACTAGTCTGCCCAAAACAACATTGAAACGACGCAATTTTCAAGGCCAAAAATTTCGTTTTTGAATTAACGCGTTTAACAAACATTTGTATCAAACATTTTCAATAAACATTCATTACAAAATCATAATGTTGTATTTCAAACCATAACATCATAAGTATGGAAAATCATAGTACAATCCCAAAAACTTCTTGCGGAAACATGTGTGTGTAATGCGCTGCTACACCGCCGACTCTTTCCCCTTCGACGAAGAGGTACCTGAAACCAAAACCAAAACTGTAAGCATGAAGCTTAGTGAGTTCCCCCATCATACCACATACCATACAATATCTTCGGTATCCTTCAACCGGTAACATTCATCGGTATCTGTCAACCGGTAACCTCCATCGGTATCTTTCAACCGGTAACCATCATCGGTATCTTTCAACCGGTAACCATCACCGGTATCTTTCAACCGGTAATCAGCATCGGTATCTTTCAACCAGTAACTAGGGACTATTTCATCCCCTACTACTAACATGCAATCAACAGATATAAGCATACAATCAGGCATATCCGCGTACTGACCTACCCTTGGGTCCTACGGACCACTGTTGGGGAAACTAATCCCTACTAAACACATAACATACAATCCAGATAAATCACATGACCATACCAAGATAACTATCACAAAGACCATCATTTTATAAATACCCCTTTTTGGTGGGCCGACATTGTGGCCTTAGACCCACCCCTACTAGAAGGTAACTCACCTTAATGTCGTGCAGTGTCTGAACTATCCCCGGCGCACAAGTTGACTCCCTACGACTCCTAGATCCCTACACAACAACCTTCAAGTCAACACACATCGCATACAACCCTAAACAGGGTCAGTCCAAGTTCAGTCAAAGTCAACATTGGTCAAAGTCAACATTCAGTTGACCTGACTCGTCGAGTTGGCCTACCAACTCGTCGAGTCCATGCTTCACTAATCCCACACAAAACCCCGGCTCCACTCGTCGAGTCTAGCAAAAACTCGATGGGTTCTCCTTCAATCGTAACATTGGGACCATCTTCATCCGACTCGTCGGGTTCCTTCTTGAACTCGTCGAGTTCATCTCCAACATAAGAACTTGTCCAGTCTATGACTCACTGAGCTGTATGAACAACTCATCGAGTCCATCTTTAAATATTGGGAGATTGCCTTGGACTCACCGAGTCTGCTCATACTACTCGTCGAGTCCCATGGCTTCCAGGTCCCTTTTCGCATCTAAACCCACAAGGGACTTCCTTCTTAACATTTACCTGTTCATAGAAAAGGGTTTGGTGCACAATGGTCACCGACTCGTCGAGTGCCAAGAACAACTCGCCGAGTCCAGTCTTGACCATCTCCATACAATCGATTTAAATGAGGTCTAACACCTCAAAACCATAGATATGGACTCCTAATGTCCATTTTATATGTAAAGTTCCAAACTTGATGCACATGCATGGGGTTTTTAACTCAAAAATCCATATAAGGTGTCTTACAATGTGCATGGGGCTCTCATGGCCCTAAAGTTGGCACCTTTATGCCATGAGACCCCTCTTAAGGCCCAGATCTGAAGCTAAAGTCCACATAACACTCCTTAAATACGAAAATGGCTTGAAAAGCCCTAAATGCACCCAAGATCCACATTATAAAGATGAACAACCAAATGAAAGACCAAAGCAGGGGCATTTTACCTTGATTAAGCTGAATATGGAATGAGATTTCTGGATCTACAAGCCCCAAGTCGAATACTCAATCTCCTCTTCTTCCTTCCAAGCTTCACAAGTCAACAAAAGCACCAAAATGGCCTTAACACACACACACACACAAATGGCTAGGGTTTCGTTATGTAGTTCTAGGAGAGTGTTAGGGACAAAGGAGGTTGAGTTAATGTGTTTATATAGGGTGCAAACCCTCATATTAGGGTTTTTGTCCAGACATCACGAACTCGTCGAGTCCGGTCCTTGAATCGCTGAGTCATCCACTTAACTCCCGTGTCCAATGCACTTCTACTCAACGAGTTGGGCCACCAACTCGCTGAGTCCCAGGCCAAAATGAAAATACTTTATTTACAAATACGTACCAGAAACCAGGTGTTACAAGCATGTTGCCTCCTGGATGCTTTTCAAAATCCACCGAGACCTCCCTCGTCTCAGTTCATTTGCCAGACATCTGAGATACCGGGTTCCAACCCGGTTGTTGAGCCAAAAGATCCCACACAATCGCCCCCACGACTTTTGAAAAAAATCCTCATCTGTCAATAGTTGCCATTAGTTATCTTGCTATTATGGATCTAACGACGTTCTCATCTAACTGATCAGGTTCATACGTCGAATCCTGATGTCACTAAATCCAAGGCTGTAACACCTGGTTTTGAAACTGCTCGTTTGTTTCTTTGGAGGCCCAGGGTATAAGCGTAATCTGACAATTCGGTCTTTTATGGGTCTCCGGTTTTATCCAAAAGGTTTTAAGGCTTGGGGTGTAGCTTGGAGCGTAGGGCTTCATGCCACCTTTTCGTATATATAAAGTTCATCGGAAACAAACTTAGAACGAATAAGTTATAGTAATTCGAAGTTGTTGGCAGAATTTGTCCCTAAATGGAAAAGTTTTCATGCAAGGTGGCAGCCAGGTGAGTACGCCCAACGTAAGTTGGGGTACGCCCAACGTAGGGGTGTAAGGTGGATGCGGGTGTCGGAGGCGTACGCCCAACGTACGCTCAGAGTTTCTAAACCTTAATTTTAGGGCTATGCCACTATAAAAGGAATAATATGCCTCTTTGGTCAACCTCCATTTCATCTTTAGGCAGCCACCATGAAACCCTAATCCTCCAATGAGTGTTCTTGGAGCTTTGGAGGCCATTAGAGATCATTATGGGGTTGTGAATCTATTTTTCCAAGGAAGTGAAGAGCAAGGCATGGTGGTGGTTCAAAGGAGAGGTTGCAGATCTGGGATTGTTGCTTCATTTTTAACCATTTCAAGGTATAAAGATCTAAACTTGGTGATTATCTTCTTAATTCTCTTAGATTGAGTTTTTGGACCATTTTGGTCCAAAGGTTGAAGCTTTGTGATTCAATCCGATTTCTAGGACTCGGAGTTGCTACTCTTAGTTCTAAATGGGTCCCTAAGGCAAAAAGTTGCCATCTTGGAGGTCTTAATGGGTTCATGCATGAGTTAAGACCATTTCCATGGAAGTAGATTATCATTTTTGGAGTTTGAGCTTATGTGGGTCATGCAAAGCCATCAAGTAAGCAACTTTATGGTATTAGACGTTGAAGAGGACTTGGATATGAAATTGTAGCTTATAGAGTAGAGTATCAAGCACTTAATGGAAAAGTGGCTTAACAGAGGAGTATACTGGTCATACATGCATGTACGCCCAACGTACACCACCCTCAGCCAGTACGCTTAGCGTACTCATCAGTTATGGGCTTGGAGTGTTTTGTGCCTCAAGTTGGGGCAGGCAGTGGACTTTGGGCCTTAGTGGATCAGTTGAGGGCATATGTTTAGGCTTAAGGTAAGGCCCATTAGAGGGGTTGTGCCCAATTTGGAAATTGGGCCATTAGTAGGCCACTAGTGGGCTTGGAAAACCTACCTAGTGTTGGGCTTTTGTTTTGGGATTGGGCCTTAGTTTTGGATCATACTGGACCAGGGGTAGAATGGTCATTTTACCCCATGCATGGATTGAGGATTTTGGTATGGGACCTAATTGCTAATTGGGTATATTGTTTGGTAGTGACAGCTCGAGAAGCTGGCGGGGCAACGGCTAAGGAATTCATGCGGGAAGCTTTTGCAGTGCGAGGTGAGTCTTCTCACCATACCAATGGGTCTAAGGCACCAAATCCGACCCATTTTATGATATGTGGTACACTAGTTATAGTAGAGATATGTGGTATGATAGTTAGCTTTATGCTAAGTGGTATGCTAGTGATTATGTACTATGCTATTGACTATGTGGTATGTGTTTTGTTAGTTGTCTTTGTGATACTTGCATGGAAGACCATGGGGGAGCCCATGGCACTTGGATGTAAGACCATGTGGGGGAGCCCATGACTGTCTGGCAGGGAAAGACCATGGGGGGATCCCATGACACTTAGGTATAAGACCATGTGGGGGAGCCCATGGCATCCTTATTTAGCGATATTTGGTAGAGATAGCTTTTCTAGCTAATGTTATATGGTAGAGATAGCTTTATGGCTGATATGTTATGTGATATGTGGTAGAGATAGCTTTTATAGCTAATGTTATATGGTAGAGATAGCTTTATGGCTAATATGTCATGTAGTATACGGTAGAGATAACTTCTATAGCTAATATGATATGTGTTATGTGGATTGTGTGTGGGGTATGCTCTGGGGGACTCACTAAGCTTTGTGCTTACGGTTTACTGTTTTGGTTTCAGGTATCATCGGTTTGGAAAAGAAGAGCTCTGATTGATCGCAGTGCACACACCTATGATTTCCGCAATGAATGATTTTGGGATGAACTCTGATAAATGATTTAGTTATCGATGATTTGAAATGTTTGAAGTAAATGGTATCAATGTTTTAGCTATATTAAAAATGAAAATTTTACCCTTGATTTTTGGGTCGTTACAAGTTGGTAACAGAGCCTTGGTTTAAGGGATTCAGACATACTTTCGGGTGTGTCTGAACTCAGACTGAGGATTTGTTAAGTTTTCAAAAGGAAAAAATGTTTTAAGTAAGGAATTTTTAAGACAAGAAAGGGTGTGGTGCATGCAATCAGCCGAGCTCGAGTAAGTTTCCCCAGAATACCCACATTTGTTATCTGCTATGATTTGATTATGAATCTATAAATCGCATGCTAGTTAGGGCTAGGGGAGATGCTTGTATATCTTGTATGAGCTGGTAGACTTGCATGCTAGTGCTGAGTAGTCAGCAATAGGTTGGCCTGATATGTGGTGCTTGTAGCCATGAGTATATTGGATGTCATGCTAAAATAAGAATGATAATTGGTATTTATAACTGCAATTTGTATGTTTTGAAAATTGTATACGGTTAGGATCTTATAGCCTTAGAATAACTGATTTGACCTTATATCCTGTGGTCTTAGGGTAGATTCTATTATTCAACAGTCTATTAGATCCTGTTTTGTGTATGATTTGCATGCATTAGGCAGCCGGTAGCGAGGGTGGATGTGGACAGCTTGGGTCGTGGTTTGTGGGCTGAACGTTCTATGATAGTTCTTTGGGACCAGAGTGCTACTGCACGAATGCTGCTTGCTTTGTGCTTTGTGGAACTCTTAAGTGATGGGAGTCAGCCACTAAGTGGATATGACGATATCCAGGAGGTGGATGGATGGCATCATGGGGAGTTCTTCAGCAGTTGATGGCAGGGCGAGGTTAGGAACCTAGGAAACCCTAGGATATGATCCATCGAGTTAGTAGGGCGGTTCGGTGAGATTGGGAACCTAGGGGGAGCCTAGGAGTTCTTCGGTGAGTATCGTGCTGCTGTTTAGCGGATATTTGGTGCACCAGTGGAGTAGGTGACTTAGAGGATTCAGGAGGATTGCTGAGGAAAGTATGGATAGGTGTGGAAGGTAGTATGGGTCTGTACTACTGAAAGCATAGGATGCATACTCGAATCAGTGAGAGTCTTGGAAAATCTAAGAAGCTTATGGGAAAGAGAAGTGTTGGTTATGTTTTGTAGGGATAGCTGTTATGCAGAATGCGGATGAGCACGCAAGGGGAAGGACCAGGGTTTAGATCCGACTCCGGGGGTGAGCCAGTTAGCGGAAGGATTGCCAGGATTTTGAGTTTGCCTTGGATTTCTTGTGTTAGATGGCAAGGATTAATTGTGTGATCTATTGCACTTTTAATGATTGGAGACTATGAATTGGGAGTAGTTGTAGCCCAGGTAGGGTAGAGGTTGCTCTAGCTATTGCAGTTCAGCCGTTGACGATTGAGCTGGTGAGTGTGTCAGGGTGCGAGACCCTGAATGATATGGATCCCAGAGCCGAGGACGGAAGATTGATTAGGAGTACCTCAATGAAAGACGTTCAGGTTAGGCGAATTTATGGGAGGATCTTGGTTGAAGACTCAAGAGTTCGGATCAGTTTTTGAGAGGCCAGCTGGGTCGGATTCAGCGCAACACTTGTGGAAACTATACGATGGAGCTTCGTTCCAGGGGTTTGTGTTGTCATTGGAAACGGAAGGAAGTGTACATCATGTCCTCAGGATGGTCGAGGGAACACATGAGAAGGTAGTCAGGATTGTAACAGCCCAAAATCTCAAGTATTGTTAAGTTGCATTTTGGGGGTGTTTTAAAGGGGAGACTCGGCGAGTTGGAGCCAGACTCGCCGAGTAGGGTCGCAGATTTGGTCGCGGGTTCACGACTGGACTCGACGAGTCCAGATATAGACTCGGCGAGTCGACGCTGTTCAGCGGAAACCCTAGCCGTTCAGTATTGGGTCGTATATAAGGGTTATTATGCCGTCATTTCACGACTTTGGATCGATTGGGAAGAACCCTAGGCGACTGGAGCGGCTAGAGCAAGGATTGAAGATCATTGGTGATTTGAGGAAGTTATTGTCCAAGAAGGAGAAGGTTTTGGCTAATGGGGCAGCAAGGGAATCACGTTTTGAGGCCTGGGGACACTGAGGGTGCATGATTCAGGTAACCTTTCGGATTATTTTCTGTGATGTGAATGTGTGCATGGATTTAGGGTTTGTGAAACCCATTTGGAGATTAGACGGATTGTTGTGTCGTTACCCAATGTTTATAACCTTGTATTAGGACCCTTAGAGGTCCAGAAGGTCCCATGTTTGTTTATTCGGGAATATATGTATCTCAGGAAGCAGTTCGATCGACTGCATGGCGTAGACTCGCCGAGTCGGATGATCAGACTCGGCGAGTAGCTTGAAGATTCACTGGGACTCGCCGAGTTGTTCTTCAGACCCGGCGAGTGGAGTCAGGGTGGCCCCGCGATTCTTCCAGGAGTGACTCGTCGAGTCAAAGAGGATACTCGACGAGTAGAAGGGGAATCTTAGAGGATTGAAGGACGACCAGACTCGCCGAGTCGCCAGGGAACTCGCCGAGTCCAGTCGAGCTGACAATGGACTGTTGACCAGAGTTGACTGGTGTGATTTCTTAGGGTCAGTTAACGTGGAAGATAGAAGTATTAAAAAGAGATATATGATGAGACAGGGAGCTTGTAGCTCGGAGGATCAAGTGCAAGAGATTTCAGGAGTTGCTATCTTCCAGTGTCCGCGATGTGAGTCTTCTCACTATACTGTACCCGGAAGGGTTTGACTGTGTGACCGGAAGGTCGGATATGATATGTGATATGTATGCTATATGTGGTAAGTTAATTGTTATATGTGCTATGTATGATATGTGGGCCGGAAGGCAAAGTGTTATGTGACAGAAAGGTCAGGTATGATATGTGATGTATGTGCTTGAGTGTTAGAGTAAATGTATTATGTGTTATATATGTGTATGGGCCGGAAGGCGATTACCTTATGGGCCGGAAGGCAAATATCTTATGGGCCGGAAGGCGATTATCTCATGGGCCGGAAGGCATTGTGCAGTGGACCGGAAGGTCAGGGCCTGGAAAGGCGTATTTGTGTAAGGTGTATATTGGGGAACTCACTAAGCTTCGTGCTTACAGTATTTATGTTATGTTGTTTCAGGTTCTTTCAGTAACGCGGAATGGCATCGGCTCGATTGTACACACCGAGGAAGAGTTGTATTTTGAAGGATCCTGGTTGTCTATTCAAATGAAAATGGAACTATGTTTTGTGATTTGAATATGAATAAGATTTTAAACAAGTGTTTTAATATTAAATTGATTATTTAAATGAAAAGTTTGCTTTGAAAATCACGGTGTTACAAATTGGTATCAGAGCCTTGGTTTGAGGGATTCGGACGCGCCTACGGGTAAATCTGGACTCAAACTGAGGAAGTAAGAAAAGGTTTTCCAAATAAATGGTTTTCTAAAGTGAATAAGAGTTCAAAGAGAAAGCAAGAAAGAGCAGTGTGTACAATCAGCCAGAGCCAAACGGTGATTTCCCAAAATACCCTTACTTTTGTGTTATGACATATCTATTATGCACTTTATGAGACATTATTGCATGCTAGAGACAGGCTAGGTATTTCATATCTTAGGACTAGAGTGGCCTGATGTGTGATGCCTTAGTCTAGGGTTTGCTGTTATATGTGCGTTATGCTTTTGTGTATATGTGATGAGTGAGAGTATCTAGTTGGAACGCACAAGGGGTAAAGCTACGGGGTACAGAGGTACTTCCGAGGATGAGCCGAGAAGGTGGAGCTACCACAGATGGGGAGTCCTATGTATGCTTCAATGCTCGAATGCTGCTTGCTTTGTGCTTTGTGGAGTTGTCGATGATGGGAGTCAGCTACTAAGTGAGTATGACGATACTCAGGAGGTAGAGGGCTGGCATCATTAGGAACTCTTCAGCAACTGATAGCAAAGAAGTGGGAGGACGGCGGAAGGGACTAGGGAGTAAACCTAGCCAAATGAGTGCGCTGGTAGAGTAGAGGATTTCGCTGGAAAGCGAGCACGCGCGATGAGATGGGTGAAAGAGCAGGTTTATCAGCTACTTAGGAACTCTGGGATGGTCCGTGTGGAAAGTATGGGTAGATGTGGCAGGTAGTATGGGCCCGTACTACTGAAAGCAGAGGACCCATACTTGATACAGGGGGCATTCTGAAGGTCCTAAGGAACAGATTGAGGAGTGATGTTATGGTTCGAATACCATACATCGGAGCGGATACAGAGTGATGTTATGGTCAGGGCACCATACATCGGAACAGTTTGAGATAGATGTTGTGGTTCGAGTGCTATACATTGGAGCAGATTGAGGAGTGGTGCTATGGTTCAGGTACCATACACCGAAGCATGTTGAGGAGGGATGTCATGGGATGAGTACCATGGTTCGTAGTGGATGATGCTTGTGGCTATCTTGTTATCCGGTTATCGATCGGACGAGCACGAGCGAGCGGGATGCGAGGATTCGCGAGATCCGGCGTGATGAGGTTGCTGCATTGTTGCGGGCTGAGTCGCCAGAATTGTTTGGGTCGATCAGGACCACTATGATTGAAGTAGTTTGATGAGCGATATGTGGCTTTCGCAGAGACGGCTGCCGCGGCGGTTACAGCGGCTGTAGCAACGGCAAAGAAAGGGGCTAGTCGGGGTTTTCAGTATCGGGACTTCTATTATGCGAGGCCTCCCACATTCGATGGAGTTCAGGACTCGATTGTTGCTATGAGATGGTTATCAGACATGGAGGGGTGTTTCTCCACGAGTTTATGCCCTGCTGATCAGAGGGTGGGTTGTGCTCTGAACCTGTTGAGGCTCGGGGCGAAGGATTGGTGAAGATTGACCACGAGGTCATTTTCCGATGCGCAGAGGGATGCGGTTTCATGGGATCAATTCAGAGGAATGTTCAGTACTCGCTATGTTCTGCGGGATGAAAAGGAGAAATTGGCTCGGAAGTTCCTTAAGCTGAAGCAGGATTTGGAGTCGGTGACTGAGAGCACCGGGATGTTTATTGAGAGGGCGATGTTTTGCCCTGAGTTCGCTTCGGAGCAGGCTCAGATGTCCCGATATCCGAGTATGCTCAAGGGGGGGGGGTATCAGACAGTTCGTGTCTGCGCAGAGGCGCGAGACCGTGTTGGTATCGCAGGAGGCCGCCATGTGGCGTGAGTTAGAGGTCGAGTTGCAGTTGCGTGAGATGAGGCAGGCCCCGATGCAGTTGCAGTCGGCGCCGAAACGGTCCATGACCGTAGACGTCAGAATGGGGGATCGGAGCGGTCACACTTGTGGGAAGTGTGAGAGAGATGGCACCGGAGCTTGTTGGCCCAGTGGTGCATGCCGCAAGTGCGGAAAGGAGGGGCATGGTGCACGGGATTGTCGGCAGTCAGTGCCAATTCGGGGTTTCAGGATTGTTATCAGTGTCGGCAGGTTGGACATTTGAGGGTCAACCGTCCACAGTTTTCTGCAGAACCGGTGCAGGCTCTAGCATCGGCCACCTTGAGGAGTTCAGGAGGAGGACAGGATGGAGCAGAGCCCAAGGGCTCAGGGTCGTGCTTATCGGCTTGCGGCAGAGGGAGACGGAGCAGTGCTGGAGGCAGCTGCGGGTATGATGCTCTCTTGATGTCTTGAGTAGCTTGCGTTGATTGTGGCGTATCGTTTGTGCTGGTGTCTGGTGTGGATTTCGATGCGGTATTCGTTGTTTCGCGGGTTTGGCATGGTTATGGATTGGTGCTTCAGGTTTTCGCTTGGCATTCGTTGTTCCCTGATGGTTTAGTATGATTATAGTTTGGCGTTTTGGTACCGGTAGCCTTGTGCGGTTTTCGATGCGATGTTCAACCTTTGGCAGGTTGTGGGTTTGGTTATGGGTTATTGCTTGGGAATTCCGTTGGTCATCGTTCGTGAGGGTTGATAGTGGAGATGCGGCACTGGGTTGAATGACGGGTAGCATCTGCAGTTGTGGAGTGGATAATTGAAAGATCGGATTCTTTTGAGCGGATTGATCAGGGAGGAGATGTGTTTTGTTGAGGGTTGCTTACGCTTGTGGGAAGCAGTCAGTGGGTAAATGTTCTCTTTGTGCAGGATGGCTCTGAAAGGTCGTTAATGACGATCGGTGGCAGTTAGTCAGTGCTTTAGTGGGGGAGAATTGTAAAATTCTCCGGGAGATCGATGAGTATGTAAGGGTGCTTAGCTGTTGGGATTCAGCAGTGTTTGTCAGCGCAAAGTATAGGCCGACGAGAGCGAGTGTTGGGTATGCGGGGCGAGATATAGACCTAGGGCATTTGATTGTGGAGGCCTGAGAGGAGGTCGGGATCAAGCTTGAGTAAGTAATCGGAATTTTGCGATCAGAGTATTGGTACGTTTGAGGTACGAGATGGGTTGTACTGCATTAATCCCACGGGATTATGTTGTGCATGTTTCTAGAGCTGGAACCGGAAGGTTCCCAGAGTTAGAACCTAAGGGTTCGCAGAGTTGGGTGTACGGACCCACAGAGATATAGCCTCGAGTGGCTAGTATGTGTTGTGAGAGTCGGTCCAGTCATACTGGAGACTCTGTTGGTATTGCTGGATTAGTTTGAGATTTACGGATGATGTATGTGCAGTGTGATTGCATTGGAAGGTCTGGCCCCGGGTTAGTGATCTTGTTTAGCGGAGGCAGTGATTTTGATGAGTGGAGAGAGTGCATGGGATTGAGAGCCCCTGCAATGAGAACCAGAGTATGTGGATAGCGGTTACGCAAAAAGGGTGGTGTCGCTTGGGGCGAGCACCGTGGCACCGGTTGGGGTGGCATTATGGCCAAGAGGGTTCCTTGGAAAAAGGAAAAGAGGAAGGTGTGTAACTCCGAAGGGGTGCAAGTTCACGAAAGTGAAAGCTGCAGAGCAGAGTTATGGATAGAGTATTTCGAGTATGGTTGTGAGCATCGTGTTCGCGGAAGTGGAGTAGGAACCCATCCGGTTGGGATGTCTGTTGAGGCTCAGAAGGGATGCATGGAGAGAGAAAATTTTAAATTCTCAGTGTGAATCTGATCAGAGTGTAGGGTGGATGTAGTGGTTCATCTTGGGAGATGTTCGAGGATATCATCAGTGTATCGGGTCTTTCCACCTGCGGGTGTTGGGACTAGTTCAGTATGTGTAGGTGGTGGCAAGGGGAGAACTTGTGAGAGTTGATATGAGAGGGAGAACGGATCTCTCAGTCGGTCCGGAATGGGCAAAGTGGGCTTTGGATCGGGGATCCGGTGGTTCGGGGTTTCCTAACCCTTATGGGTTGAGTGATCGTTGAGATTTGGAGCAGAGTGCATCTTGGGTAATTTCCGATTACAGAGAGTGTTGAGCAGTTCAGAGTTCGTACTTTAGTTGACAAAGCGGACTCAGCAGGTTAAAGAGAGTTAGTGATCGTCTAGAGTTAACAGGAAAGTTATGCAGGCAGACGCCGTTACGAGCATGTGATTCAGGTCAGCGACTTCGTATTTCTGACGGGGTGCTTCGATTTAAGAAGAGGGGTAAATGGGGGGCCCCGGTATGTTGGGTCTTTTCGTGAAAGTGCGAAGGTAGGAAGGGTGGCCTATCGTTTGGAGCTGTCAACGGAATTGGGACGGATCCATGACACTGGTATGTGTCGCAATTGAAGAGGTGTATAGCGGATGAGTCAGCAGTGGTTCTACTAGAGAACGATTAGGTGGATGCGAGCCTGTGTTACGTCGAGAGGCCAGTGGCCGTCGGAGATCGGAATATCAAGGTTCTGAGGAACAAGAAGGTACCTCTGGTATTGGTTCAGTAGCGGCCTCGGAAGAGATCGGTGGTGTCTAGGGAAGCCGAAACGTGAGATGCGGGAGCAGCAGCCAGAGCTATTTTCAGAGTGAGACTTCGAGGGCGAAGTCTAATTCTAGTGGGGGAGAATTGTAACAGCCCAAAATCTCAAGTATTGTTAAGTTGCATTTTGGGGGTGTTTTAAAGGGGAGACTCGGCGAGTTGGAGCCAGACTCGCCGAGTAGGGTCGCAGATTTGGTCGCGGGTTCACGACTGGACTCGACGAGTCCAGATATGGACTCAGCGAGTCGACGCTGTTCAGCGGAAACCCTAGCCGTTCAGTATTGGGTCGTATATAAGGGTTATTATGCCGTCATTTCACGACTTTGGATCGATTGGGAAGAACCCTAGGCGACTGGAGCGGCTAGAGCAAGGATTGAAGATCATTGGTGATTTGAGGAAGTTATTGTCCAAGAAGGAGAAGGTTTTGGCTAATGGGGCAGCAAGGGAATCACGTTTTGAGGCCTGGGGACACTGAGGGTGCATGATTCAGGTAACCTTTCGGATTATTTTCTGTGATGTGAATGTGTGCATGGATTTAGGGTTTGTGAAACCCATTTGGAGATTAGACGGATTGTTGTTGTAACGCCTTTGTTTCCGGGCTTGCCATATTTAGCAATATAATAGTCTAGGTTAACCTTTGTAACCCGTTTTGAAATAATAAGAACGTATTATTTGAGTATTATGTGTTTTGTGCTTAATTGCTTAATTATGTGGTCTGATTAATTAAGAATAAAAATAAGCGTCAAAATTTAAGTGTGAAATAAACTTAATATCTTTGGTTAATGTTGTAGTAGTCGAAATGAGGTTTCCGAATATATATAGAACGCCCAAATCTGACTTCGTATGAGGAAGTTATGATTTATCGAAGTTCCGGCTTAGCGGTGTGCAGCCCGAAATACTCGATTTGAGATCGAGCGGTTTTTAGCCGAAGCAATCTAAATGAGAATCGAAGATCTCATTGTTGGTATCGAAGCGATAAAAAGTTAGGCGAGAACGGACATCAAACGAAGAAGTTATGAATTTATAACGAAAGTTTCTGTCGCGGCCTATTAAAAATAATTAATAAAAATAAAGTCAAAATTAGCCGACGAAGTCTAAACGAAAGTCGTAGAGCATGGTCTCACCTTCGCGTGGATATAAAGAACGTCGAAAACGGAGTTCGTATGAAGAAGTTATGAATTTCCGAAGTTTATTAATCATTTTGTATTTATTTTTAAATCAAAATCGGAGGCATTATCCGAAGCCGAGTCACCCGTCTGATCCAAGGTACGCCCCGCGTACGTGAGTACGCTATCGCGTACTCCGCATAGTGTCGACACTTCGGATGACGCATGCAATGACGATTTCGGACGCGTACGCGCTGCGTACGCCTGTACGCCCCGCGTACTCCGAGGCTCCAGCCTCTATATAAAGGATCCGAAGGCAGCCGGCTATCTTGTTCATTTCTTCTCTTCTCTCTCCCGTTTTTCACCGTTTTGCGTGCCAGAAATACCCCGAAGCCCCGTTATCATACTCTAGCCCCGAGGCAAGTCCCGAGATCCCGAAGATCCCGAGAAGCGCGGTTCCCGAGTCGAAGCTCTGCCCGCGAAAAGTCGATTTTTGTGAAGATCTTCCAGATCTGCTGAGGAATACTACTCCTATAAGCCGTAGTGCTGTCCGATCATCTTCTGATCAAGTGAGTGTGTAGTTATTTCTTCTAATACAATAATACGAAGTATTTTATATAAAAATACGTGCTATGTGTATATATTTGGTTGTGTTATGTGTGAATGAGTATTCACTCTCTTCTATCTTACAGATCTGCTTATTTCTTTATGAGATATGTGTTATGTGTGTGTGTGCCTCATCTGTTATGTGATATATATGTTGATTCAAGCATGCTATACAGGTTTTCTTTAAACTATGTATACAAATGTATATTTTTATCTACTAATATGTTGGGTAGAACATGGGTAGATAGTTGGTGTGTAATAAACAGATGAGAGGCCTCGTTGTTGTTGTTGTTGTTGATCTAGTTATTCAGCGGAGTATGGATAACGACCACGGACTCTTTCTAGACAGTCCAGTGGAACGCTAGCAGGTTCATAACCTGTAGGTGTTGTGAACGATGTGTTCACCGGTGTACTCTATCCCCCTCATGGTTGCCTTTAGGATATCTATTGTTGAGGAAACCCCTTCGCAGTGATGTCCGTCCCGATGAAAATCCTAGATTAGGTCCCTTGAGATAGTTGTTTTAGGGACGTAAAGTGAGGATAACGGGAATGGGTAATCGGGATAGTGTTTGGTTGGTGAAATTAAATATAACTTATTTATTGTGGGTTGAAAACCCTATATGCTCACCAGGCTCCCAAGCCTGACCCACTCAGTTTTATTTGTATTACAGGAAGTGGCACAAGGGCGTAAGATGGATGGATCATCTTGTTGTTTTGTTTACAAGTCTGTATATGTATATATTTGTTGAATGACTTGTAATGTTTATCGTTTATGCTTTATGTCCTGTATCGGAACATGACATCCCGAGTTTTGATTATATAATGAAATGCATCTCTTGATGAAATGCTTTGATAAATATTATTTTATCATGTTTTGTTTTGGGAACAAATTCCGCAACTCTTTCAAATCAAAAGGATTTACTCTGAAAATATTTAAAAGCATAAATGAAAATCGGTCTTTTCTGGCCGAGATTTTGGGGATGTCACAGTTGGTATCAGAGCATTAGTTTAAGCGAACTAGGGATTTGTAGGATTTCTAGACTTAAACTTAGAATGCTAAGTGGAGATTGTGAGATGTGTGTCTGTTGGATTTTAGACACGAGCACTAGTTTATTTTAGGAGAGTTGCCTAAAATGCTTTTATGTGCTAAATGTTATATGTTGCCATATATGATATTATTTGTTCGGATCTACGGTTTGTTGCCAACCGGATCTGAAGGTTTATGTGTTTAGGATTCTAAGCGTATGTATACGATATTAGAACTAGCATGTAATCGTTTGGAGTAATAAGGTGAAATTATTCGGTGTAGATCAAAAAAAAATGGTGAGAACAAGGAGTGGCGTTGGAAACGCAGATGAAAACAGGAATCAACCGCCAGTGATTGAGCAAATACCTGTTGTAGCAGCAGCACCAGAACCAATAACAATGGCTGCGGTGCAAGCCATGATTCGGGCTATGCTAGCCGAACAAAGGGAGGAGATGCGACAAATGTTGCATAATAATAGGGATGAACCTATCATACCTATTGAGGAACCGGAATTGATTCCCGAGCAATCGGAGGAAGGGAACAATAGTCGGATGGTGAGTCAAGTTGGGACTCAAGAGGAACGAAGGAACGATCCGGAAAGGAGAAACAACAAGGATGGGCGTATGTACAAGAATTTCTTGGGCGCCAAACCGCCAAGTCTTTCTGGGAGCCCAAAGCCTGTTGAGATAATGGATTGGATCTCCGAAATGGAGATGGTATTTGAAAGTTGCGACTGTAGCAACAAGCAGAAGACTGTCTTTGCAGTTAGACAACTGAAGACTGGGGTCTTGAGTTGGTGGAAGTTGTTGGCAGATACTATGCCGCAAGGAGAAGCTCTGAAAATGTCATGGGAGGAGTTCTTGGAACAGTTAAGGGTGCAGTATTGTTCGGAGATAGATCTGATTGATCTGAACAATGAGTTTCAAAACTTAAAGAAGGGGAAGATGAGCATAGATGACTATGCTACTGCATTTACTGAGAAGATGAAGTTGTTTCCGTACCTAGTGCCAACGGAACTCTCCAAGATTGAGAGGTTTGCTAACGGACTGCCTGCTGACTTTGGTCCGACAGTCAAGATGGCAACCACTCTGAAAACGGCTGTTCGTGCAGCTAAGAATGTGGAGGCCCAGCAGAAGGAAAAGGGTCTGGAAAGAATAGATGTTGGAGAAAAGAGGAAGTTCGATGGAACTTCAGGGTCCAACAAGAAAAACAAGTTCTCGAAGTCTGGTTCGAGGGGAGGTGGAGGTGAAGCGAAATGGTGCGACAAATGTAAGAAGAAGCATCATGGAAGATGTGAGGTGGCGAACACATGCTACAAGTGTGGAAAGCCAGGGCACTATGCCAATGAGTGTAACCTCACAAAGAAAGTTTGCTATGGTTGTGGTGAGGAGGGTCATATGTCGAGGGACTGCCCGAAGAAGAAGGAGGCAGCTAGACCCAACATTCCGCCAAAGCCAAAGGCGAGAGCATTCCAGATGACACTGGAAGCTGCTAAAGATGAAGCTGATGTCGCTTCAGGTACCTTTCTCGTTAACGAATTGCCTGCCCAAATTTTATTTGATTCTGGAGCCAACTACTCCTTTATATCGCATGAATTTGGTAGAAAGCTAGCTTTGCCTGTTGTTAGACTAGATAATGCTTTATTAGTCGAAGTTGCTAGTGGCAAGTTTGTACCTGTTAGCTATCGCATGAAAAACATCTTAATTGATCTAAATGGGAATAAGTTCCACGAGGAATTATTGCCTATTGAACTTAATGGTTTCGACATCGTATTGGGAATGGATTGGCTTAGCGCCAACGACGCCGAAATTTTATGCAAGAAGAAAATAGTCAAAGTAAACCCGCCTGGGAAAGATTCGTTTATGGTGTATGGAGATAAACGCAGAGTGAATTCTGGAATCATTTCATTGATGAAAGCCAGAAAATGTTTGACCAAGGGGTGTACATCGTTTTTAGCATTCGTGATTGATGCTAAGAAGGAAAAGAAGGTGATGCAGAATATTCCAGTTGTGTGTGATTATCCGGAAGTATTTCCCGAAGATCTTCCTGGATTACCGCCTGATAGACAAGTGGAATTCCGTATTGACTTGTTGCCAGGAACAACGCCAATTGCGAAAGCACCTTATCGATTAGCACCAACGGAGATGAAGGAGCTAATGATGCAACTTCAGGAGTTATTGGACAACGGTTTCATTAGACCTAGTTCATCGCCCTGGGGAGCTCCGGTGTTATTTGTAAAGAAGAAAGATGGAAGTATGAGAATGTGCATTGATTACAGAGAGCTGAACAAGGCAACAATAAAGAATAGATATCCGTTGCCGAGGATTGATGACCTGTTTGATCAATTGCAAGGTTCGAGCTATTTCTCGAAGATCGATCTTAGGTCAGGATATCATCAGCTGAAAGTAAGAGAGCAAGATATCGAGAAGACTGCATTCAGAACAAGATATGGACACTACGAGTTCTTGGTTATGTCGTTTGGACTAACCAATGCTCCAGCAGCGTTCATGGATTTGATGAATAGGGTTTGTAACCCGTTCCTTGATAAATCCGTGATAGTGTTCATAGACGACATTCTGATTTACTCGAAAAGCCAGGAGGAGCATGGCAGACACTTGCGAGAAGTGTTAGAAGTCTTGAAGAAGGAGAAGCTGTATGCTAAGTTCTCCAAATGTGATTTTTGGATTCGTGAAGTCCAATTCTTGGGTCACGTGGTCAACCAAGAAGGGATAATGGTTGATCCAGCAAAGATCGAAGCTGTGACGAAGTGGGAACAACCGAAAAGTCCCATGGAGATTCGAAGCTTTTTAGGATTAGCCGGATATTACCGAAGGTTTATCCAAGGCTTTTCTTCGATCGCTAGTCCATTGTCAGCTTTGACCCACAAAGGAGCTACTTATGCTTGGGGTGAGAAGCATAAGGAAGCATTTGAGAAGCTAAAGGAGAAGCTATGCGAGGCACCGATACTTTCTCTACCCGATGGAGTTGAAGACTTCGCTGTCTATAGCGATGCGTCTGGGGTTGGATTGGGTTGTGTTTTGACCCAAAGAGAAAAGGTGATAGCATATGCGTCTCGACAGCTGAAAGAGCATGAAAAGAACTACCCGACTCATGATTTGGAGTTGGCAGCGGTAGTTTTCGCTCTGAAAATATGGAGGCATTACCTCTATGGCACGAAGTGCAAACTTTTCACTGATCATAAGAGTCTCCAATACCTCTTTAATCAGAAAGAATTGAATATGAGGCAACGACGCTGGCTAGAATTACTTAAAGACTATGACTGCGAGATACTTTACCACCCCGGTAAAGCTAATGTTGTTGCTGATGCTCTCAGTCGGAAAGTCAATCCCGAAAGGAAAAGGCCAAGAGCGTTGAGAATTGAAGTTGTCTCAACTATTTTGGAAAGTATAAAGAAAGCTCAGAGCGAAGCTTCTGAGAAGAATGACAGAAAGGAGGAACGTTTGGGTAAAACGTTGGTGTTCGGTGTAAACAGTCATGGACTGAAGGTGTTCCAAGATCGGATTTGGATACCTAAGACAGGAGGAGTCAGAGATCTTCTGATGGAAGAAGCTCACAAGACCATGTACTCGATTCATCCGGGTAGCACTAAAATGTATAGGGACCTGAAACCCTACTACTGGTGGCCGACGATGAAGCTTGATGTTGCAAAGTATGTGGCCGAGTGTGTGACTTGTGCGAGAGTCAAGACACAACATCAGAAACCGTACGGGAGTTTAGAACCTTTGTCTGTGCCTATGGGTAAGTGGGAAGACATTGCTATGGATTTTGTCACTAAACTGCCCAGAACAAAGAATGGTCACGACATGATTTGGGTGGTCGTTGATCGATTCACTAAGAGTGCGCATTTCATAGCGGCCAGGGAGAAATGGTCTATAGAGAAGCTTGCGAATTCTTACGTGAAGGAAATTGTGAGGCTTCACGGTGTTCCGTTAACGATTGTGTCGGATCGTGATAGCCGTTTCACATCGAGGTTTTGGAAAAGTCTACAAGAGGAATTGGGTACCAAGTTGTGTTTAAGTACAGCTTACCATCCGCAGACTGATGGTCAGAGCGAACGAACGATACAAACACTTGAAGATATGCTGAGAGCATGTACTCTGGAATTCCTAGGTAATTGGGATGAACATTTACCGTTGGTAGAGTTTTCCTATAATAATAGTTTTCACTCGAGCATTAAGATGGCACCTTACCAAGCTTTGTATGGACAGAAGTGTCGTACGCCGTCTTGTTGGCTTGAGGCTGGGGAAAAGCAGTTTATGGGACCGGAGTTGGTTCATCAAACTGCTGAAAAGTTGAAAATAATTAGGGAAAGAATGTTAGCGGCTCAGGATCGTCAAAAGAGCTATGCTGACAAGAAGCGGAGACCGATAACTTTTGAAGTTGGAGATTCGGTTTTGCTTAAAGTCTCGCCGTGGAAGGGACTTATAAGATTTGGTAAAAGGGGAAAGTTGAGTCCAAGGTTTATTGGACCGTTTAAAGTTCTTCAGAGGATTGGGAACCAAGCTTACAAGCTCGAATTACCCGAAGAACTGAATGGAATTCATAACACTTTTCATGTGTGTTATTTGAGGAAGTTCACGGGAGAAGTTCCCGACATAATTCCAATTTCTGAATTGAGAATTGATGAGAACAAAAGGTTGATTGAAGAACCAGAGGCAATTGTTGACCGAAAGACTAAGAAATTGCGACGCAAGATGGTTGGGTTAGTGCTTGTCCGATGGAAACACACGAATGGGCCGAATCTCACCTGGGAGACGGAGAGTGACATGATGGGTCGCTATCCGCATTTGTTTGTTGATGTGTGATTCCGGGGACGGAATCATTCTAAGGTGGAGAGAATTGTAACGCCTGTGTTTCTGGGCTTGCCATATTTAGCAATATAATAGTCTAGGTTAACCTTTGTAACCCGTTTTGAAATAATAAGAACGTATTATTTGAGTATTATGTGTTTTGTGCTTAATTGCTTAATTATGTGGTCTGATTAATTAAGAATAAAAATAAGCGTCAAAATTTAAGTGTGAAATAAACTTAATATCTTTGGTTAATGTTGTAGTAGTCGAAATGAGGTTTCCGAATATATATAGAACGCCCAAATCTGACTTCGTATGAGGAAGTTATGATTTATCGAAGTTCCGGCTTAGCGGTGTGCAGCCCGAAATACTCGATTTGAGATCGAGCGGTTTTTAGCCGAAGCAATCTAAATGAGAATCGAAGATCTCATTGTTGGTATCGAAGCGATAAAAAGTTAGGCGAGAACGGACATCAAACGAAGAAGTTATGAATTTATAACAAAAGTTTCTGTCGCGGCCTATTAAAAATAATTAATAAAAATAAAGTCAAAATTAGCCGACGAAGTCTAAACGAAAGTCGTAGAGCATGGTCTCACCTTCGCGTGGATATAAAGAACGTCGAAAACGGAGTTCGTATGAAGAAGTTATGAATTTTCGAAGTTTATTAATCATTTTGTATTTATTTTTAAATCAAAATCGGAGGCATTATCCGAAGCCGAGTCACCCGTCTGATCCAAGGTACGCCCCGCGTACGTGAGTACGCTATCGCGTACTCCGCATAGTGTCGACACTTCGGATGACGCATGCAATGACGATTTCGGACGCGTACGCGCTGCGTACGCCTGTACGCCCCGCGTACTCCGAGGCTCCAGCCTCTATATAAAGGATCCGAAGGCAGCCGGCTATCTTGTTCATTTCTTCTCTTCTCTCTCCCGTTTTTCACCGTTTTGCGTGCCAGAAATACCCCGAAGCCCCGGTATCATACTCTAGCCCCGAGGCAAGTCCCGAGATCCCGAAGATCCCGAGAAGCGCGGTTCCCGAGTCGAAGCTCTGCCCGCGAAAAGTCGATTTTTGTGAAGATCTTCCAGATCTGCTGAGGAATACTACTCCTATAAGCCGTAGTGCTGTCCGATCATCTTCTGATCAAGTGAGTGTGTAGTTATTTCTTCTAATACAATAATACGAAGTATTTTATATAAAAATACGTGCTATGTGTATATATTTGGTTGTGTTATGTGTGAATGAGTATTCACTCTCTTCTATCTTACAGATCTGCTTATTTCTTTATGAGATATGTGTTATGTGTGTGTGTGCCTCATCTGTTATGTGATATATGTGTTGATTCAAGCATGCTATACAGGTTTTCTTTAAACTATGTATACAAATGTATATTTTTATCTACTAATATGTTGGGTAGAACATGGGTAGATAGTTGGTGTGTAATAAACAGATGAGAGGCCTCGTTGTTGTTGTTGTTGTTGATCTAGTTATTCAGCGGAGTATGGATAACGACCACAGACTCTTTCTAGACAGTCCAGTGGAACGCTAGCAGGTTCATAACCTGTAGGTGTTGTGAACGATGTGTTCATCGGTGTACTCTATCCCCCTCATGGTTGCCTTTAGGATATCTATTGTTGAGGAAACCCCTTCGCAGTGATGTCCGTCCCGATGAAAATCCTAGATTAGGTCCCTTGAGATAGTTGTTTTAGGGACGTAAAGTGAGGATAACGGGAATGGGTAATCGGGATAGTGTTTGGTTGGTGAAATTAAATATAACTTATTTATTGTGGGTTGAAAACCCTATATGCTCACCAGGCTCCCAAGCCTGACCCACTCAGTTTTATTTGTATTACAGGAAGTGGCACAAGGGCGTAAGATGGATGGATCATCTTGTTGTTTTGTTTACAAGTCTGTATATGTATATATTTGTTGAATGACTTGTAATGTTTATCGTTTATGCTTTATGGCCTGTATCGGAACATGACATCCCGAGTTTTGATTATATAATGAAATGCATCTCTTGATGAAATGCTTTGATAAATATTATTTTATCATGTTTTGTTTTGGGAACAAATTCCGCAACTCTTTCAAATCAAAAGGATTTACTCTGAAAATATTTAAAAGCATAAATGAAAATCGGTCTTTTCTGGCCGAGATTTTGGGGATGTCACAGTTGTGTCGTTACCCAATGTTTATAACCTTGTATTAGGACCCTTAGAGGTCCAGAAGGTCCCATGTTTGTTTATTCGGGAATATATGTATCTCAGGAAGCAGTTCGATCGACTGCATGGCGTAGACTCGCCGAGTCGGATGATCAGACTCGGCGAGTAGCTTGAAGATTCACTGGGACTCGCCGAGTTGTTCTTCAGACCCGGCGAGTGGAGTCGGGGTGGCCCCGCGATTCTTCCAGGAGTGACTCGTCGAGTCAAAGAGGATACTCGACGAGTAGAAGGGGAATCTTAGAGGATTGAAGGACGACCAGACTCGCCGAGTCGCCAGGGAACTCGCCGAGTCCAATCGAGCTGACAATGGACTGTTGACCAGAGTTGACTGGTGTGATTTCTTAGGGTCAGTTAACGTGGAAGATAGAAGTATTAAAAAGAGATATATGATGAGACAGGGAGCTTGTAGCTCGGAGGATCAAGTGCAAGAGATTTCAGGAGTTGCTATCTTCCAGTGTCCGCGAGGTGAGTCTTCTCACTATACTGTACCCGGAAGGGTTTGACTGTGTGACCGGAAGGTCGGATATGATATGTGATATGTATGCTATATGTGGTAAGTTAATTGTTATATGTGCTATGTATGATATGTGGGCCGGAAGTCAAAGTGTTATGTGACAGAAAGGTCAGGTATGATATGTGATGTATGTGCTTGAGTGTTAGAGTAAATGTATTATGTGTTATATATGTGTATGGGCCGGAAGGCGATTACCTTATGGGCCGGAAGGCAAATATCTTATGGGCCGGAAGGCGATTATCTCATGGGCCGGAAGGCATTGTGCAGTGGACCGGAAGGTCAGGGCCTGGAAAGGCGTATTTGTGTAAGGTGTATATTGGGGAACTCACTAAGCTTCGTGCTTACAGTATTTATGTTATGTTGTTTCAGGTTCTTTCAGTAACGCGGAATGGCATCGGCTCGATTGTACACACCGAGGAAGAGTTGTATTTTGAAGGATCCTGGTTGTCTATTCAAATGAAAATGGAACTATGTTTTGTGATTTGAATATGAATAAGATTTTAAACAAGTGTTTTAATATTAAATTGATTATTTAAATGAAAAGTTTGCTTTGAAAATCACGGTGTTACAAGGATTCCTTTAGATGTTTGCGAATATGCTATCTTCTGTCACTTCAGGTGGACGTCGGGAATTTGCATCACTTTGGAATTGTGATAAGTTAGATCTCGGGTCAGTTTTCTGTTATTGTCTAGGTTAACAACGGTTTTCAAATTCCATTAAGTATGTCGAGGAATCTTTAAGAGATCTTCAGACGGTTGTATCTCACAAAGCGGATTCTGCGTGTACCGTGATTGCTCCGAGTCGTTGTCGGAATTTGTTCAGTGATATGGGTTGCTACAGGTACTCCTACGGTCTTATCACTGGCTCAAACAGGTCTAATCCATCTGGGTAAATCTGTAACCAAATCTGTGGGTTTGCCACGCCCTTACTGCTGCACCAAAACTGGTGGGTGCTACGATTATTCCCACGATCTAACAACACTCCCATGTTATCTACCAACCTAGTGAATGCTACGACTACTCCCGCAGTCTTACAACGCCCTGACACTATCATCCAACCTTGTGAATGCTAAGGCTACACCCGCAGTCTTACTACACTCTAGCACTATCTGCCAACCTTGTGAATGTTGTGGCTACACCCGCAGTCTTACAACACTCTAGCACTATCTGCCAAGCTAGTGAATGCTACGGCTACACCCGCAGTCTTACAACACTTTCACGTTGTCTGGCCGCTGGTAAATGCTACAACTATCCCGCAGTCTTACAACACCTTCCACGCTGTCTCAACCGCTGACCATGGTCTTACCGCTGATTACCAATCCGATCACTTTCAAGGTGTTGGGTCAAAAATATGGTTTATACTTTGCTTTTCTGGGCAATTATATTTTTCTGTAATATTTCTGGAGTTTACGGTCATGTTTACGGTTGAGTTTACGGCCGTAAACCCATTTACGACCCATGTCCACCAAGCCCATATTATCCAAGTATAAATATAGGTGTTAGGGTGAGGAGTATAGATTGATGAACCCTAAGGAGTTTACGACCAGAGAGAAAGGAACGTTTGTGTGGGTGAATCTTGTGTAAGGAACTTAATTCATATTTATCAATACATTCAAGATTCATATTATTCTTCTTCTTCTCCTTCTCTTCTATTTGATCTGACATCATCCGTTTGATTGAGATTCCGCACCATCAAACGGATCTGATTGATACACGGGCAGATTAGGGACTTACAATTGGTATCAGAGCCAAGTAGGATCAGTCAATTTTGTCAGATTTGGGGCATAATTTGATCTTATTTTCGAAATATTTATGCAATTTTGGATAGATCTCTGAAAAATAAGGGGGGTTTGTTCTTCGTGTTTTTCATAAAAAATGGTTTTTGATCGAGTTTTGGAGCAAAAAAGAGTAAAAGTCACTGTTTTTGGACGTAGCCTGGGAGGGGGTGGCGGCAAGCAGCTAGGGTTTCCGAGGTTCTCGGTCCGGAGTTTGCTGCCCGAGGTTCACTGTCCAAGATTGCGGCCTGCACCACGTCCTCGCATCGCTTCTTGGCCTCGCAATGGATCCGAAGTTCGCATCAGCATCTTCCTTCGCATATTAAAAAAGGGGGAACAGATTTGTGGCTTCGGAGGATCGAACCCGCGTCCTCTGATTCCTCACTTCAGCGCCTTACCAAGCCAACTAGCTAACAACTTGTTCAAATCTTTCGCGAATTAATTCAAAAGGCTTCGCTACTGCAACCAAGTTTCGCATTTTTACACTTTTAACCCCAAAATTCAATTTCTTTTGATTTTTAAATTCTTTTTTCATCCAAAATAAATAATAATAATAATATTAATAAATAAATAAATAAATAAAAAAAAATTAAAATTAATAATAATAATAATAATAATAATAAATAATAAAAAAAAAATATTTTTGACTTTTATTTTTGATTTTTTAGTTTGACTTTGGCTTCCAAGTTTAACCTTTGACTTTAAACTTTGACTTCTTCGTTTAACTTTTAAATTTTCAAATTTAGCTTTTCGGTTTAACTTTTAAGTTTGACTTTTGAGTTGAACTTTTTAAATTTGACTTTTAAGGTTGACTTTTGAGGTTTATAATCAAAGGGTTTGACTTTTAAGTTTGATTTTGGCTTCTAGTTGTGTTTTTTAATTGATTTTAAGGTCTACGAGGGAGTTGAAAACATGAAAGAGAGTCGTCAAAATATGTTAAGACAAAATTTCAATATTTTCGATTATATCCCTGGAGAAACCCTCGAAACTCAGCTGCAGCGATTTACTACACTCACTACTGAGATGAATATAACTGGGATCTTCTTGTCCAAATCTGAGATAAACAAAAAGCTATTGAATTCACTTCCGAAATCGTGGGATATGAACGTGGCCATCATCAAGAAGACAAAAGATCTCAACCATCTTAGTCTTGCTGATATAATTCAAGAACTTGATGCTTTAAAGTGTAGAGAAACAATGAGTTCTGAAAACATTCCGGTCACTGAAGTTACATGTACTCCAGCTTGTGAAGATACGATTAAATTTCTTCGGGAACAAATTGATTTATTTAAAAGAGAAGTTGAGGACCTGAGATATGAAGGATATCAACTCAGGAAAGGACAGAAACCCCTGAAGGCTGAGTTAGAAGCAAAAACCAAGGACTTTAGGAAACTTCTGGAAGAGTATAGCAACAAGTGTGAAAATTATGATTATGTTAAGAGACAACTTGCTGCTGTAACTGAAGAACTTGACGCTTTAAAAATTAAGTGTGGAAAAACAGATGTCAGTTTCAAAAATTATACTGCGTCAAGTCAGACAGTCGAGTCCTTATATGAAACCTAATTAAAATTCAAAGAAAATCAAAACAAGGGTCTAGGGTATGATAGTGTACCTCCTCCTTATAATCATAACTACGCATCCATCCCTATGACACAGGACGAAACTGACAGGGAGCCACATCTTCGATATGGCAAACGAGCTGGATTTGTGTCAGGAGGAGTTATTAATGTTGAAAATACTAATATTTCTACTTCATGTACAGGTGAAGTAGCAGAAGATGAGAACAAGGAGATCACTACTGAACAAACAAATGTCTCTTTGAGTTCTGAGTCTGTTGCTTCGAACTCAGCTGCTTCTGATAAACCTGCCGTTGAGAAATACAGGCCTCCAATTCCAGTGCAACAAAGTGCCTGTCGCAAGTGTGCATGTGGGAACAACAAGAAACGAGGCAAGGATACGCCACCAGGGGCAGGAAGAAACAATTTCCCAGTGAAGAAAAGGAATTGTTTTCACTGTGGAACACCTGGACACATTGCCAGAAATTATCCAAATCGCGCATACGTTCCTTACTATGCACAAGGTTGGCAGAACGCACCAAGAGGGATATACTCCAAAAGAAACCCCTCAAGGTCACGTTCAGACCATGATGACTGGAATGCGCACAAGGCCAAGCATCCAACTCCCAAGGCCAAGCATCCAACTCCAAAGAACAAGAAGGGAATGTTGGCCCAGAAGTCTAGTTCAAGAGATGCTCCTGTAAAACCAAGACCGGTTAGGTCAAAGTCATCTAGGCAGACGACTTCAAGTTCCAAAGCAAGTGCCGAGGCACCCATTGGATCGAACAAGAAATGGGTTAAACCCGAATATAGATGGGTACCAAAGGTGAAAAATCCCAAATCTCCTAATGCTTCTAACGTTTCTACATCTTCTGTTTGTGATAAGCAGGATATGTCATGGGAGAGAATACCCTGCATTGATGACAAAGGTCGACCCAGTTTCAAAATGGACTGGGTTCCAAAGACCAACTGATCTCACTCTGTATCGGAGTAGCTATGGAGGCATATCATCAGACTTCGGTTTGTTGGTAGTAGCTGTTCCAGGCACATGATAGGAGGCATCTCTCAATTGTACAACACTCAGAACATTGTTTGGGAAAATGTGTCCTTTTGCGGGAAAGGAAGAAAGGAAGAGATCACAAATGCGGTCAGTGCTTAATGACATGAAGAATTTTTGGATCTATTCTAAGATTATGCGTGCTGTTTTCAGACCTTCTGAATGCAGATTCAATCGGTGAATTACGGTTTGCATTTTCTTCTCTATACTCCTGAGTTTTTCTTAAGCTGATTCGCTTTATGTGACATCCCCAATTTCACGGCCAGAAAAGACCGATTTGTTTATGCTTTGTTTTCAAAATCAGAGTGATCGTTTAAAGAAAACGGTTGCGGAATTTGTTCCCAAAATAAAATATGATAACCATTTTATCAAAACATTTCTCAAAAAGAATGTATTTTTATTAAATAATAAAACCTCGGGATGTCATGTTCGTTACAGACCAAAAGCATAAACAACATAATATAGACCTTACAATAGTTATTCAACTACTGATCTATAATCCAAAATCTCTCGTCAAGTCCGCCGACTTATACTCTTGTGTCATTACCTGTAATGAAAAGAAAACTGAGTGGGTCAGGCTTGGGAGCCTGGTGAGCATATAGGGTTTTCATCCCACAATGTTACATCATATATTTATAAATATAGAACATTCAAACCGGCACAATTTCACCACATAAAGACAACTCTTAACCCACCCCATTGATCCTCACAATGACACGATCTAAACTCTCACATCTAATATTTTTCCTCTTTACCTGATCCCTACTCATGGATCTAAAACTACCCGATCCATACCCACGGATCTAAAACTACCTGATCCATACTCACGGATCTAAAACTACCTCCTGATCTGATCCATACTCCCGGATCAATAATTGTACCCAATCCATACTCCCGGAATAGGGACAATTAACTATACCTTAATCCTGATCTGATCCATACTCCCGGATCTATAACTGTGCCCAATCCATACTCCCGGACTAGGGACAATTAACTTAATCTTAATCCATATCTGATCCATACTCCCGGATCTATAACTGTGTCCAATCCATACTCCCGGACTAGGGACAATTAACTTAATCTTAATCCATATCTGATCCATACTCCTGGATCTATAACTGTGTCCAATCCATACTCCCGGACTAGGGACAATTAACTTAATCTTAATCCATATCTGATCCATACTCCCGGATCTATAACTGTGCCCAATCCATACTCCCGGACTAGGGACAATTAACTTAATCTTAATCCATATCTGATCCATACTCCCGGATCTATAACTGTGCCCAATCCATACTCCCGGACTAGGGACAATTAACTTAGTCTTAATCCATACTCCCGGACTAATAGCAAGTTTATCTCTTTACCTGATCCATACTCACGGATCTAAAACTAACCTCTAAATCTGATCCCTACTCACGGATCTAAACTGACCTCTTGATTTGATCCCTACTCACGGATCTAAACTAACCTCTTGATCTAATCCATACTCGCTGATTAACTAGATCAACAACAACAACATCGGGGCCTCTCATCTGTTTATCACACATCAACTGTCTCCCCATGTTCTACCCAACATATTAGTAGATAAAAATATATATTTTTATCCATAGTTTGAACCCTGTATAACATTCTCATTCAATACCTATTCCACATAACAGATGAGGCACACCCACATAACACGTATTTCATAGAGAATAAATCAGATCTATGAGATAGAAGAAAGTGAATATACATTCACACACATAACAACAAAACTATACACATAACACGTATTTCGTATAAAATACTTCATATTGATGTGTTAGAAGAAAGCAACTACACACCCACACATATAAACAACAATATACTTAATACACTCAAACCATACTTGTATTATTATCGTGTTTATGAAAGGTAGTATACACTCACTTGATCAGAAGATGATCGGATAGCACTACGACTTGCAGAAGTAGTATTCCTCAGCAGATCTGGAAGATCTCTTCAAAAATCGAACTTCTCGCGGGCAGAGCTTCGGCTCGGGAACCGCACTTCTCGGGATCTTCGGGATCTCGGGACTCGCCTCGGGGCTAGAGTATAATACCGGGGCTTCGGGATAGCTTCGGCACGAAAAACGATGCAAAAGACTAGAGAGAAGAGAAGAAAATGAACAACAAAGAAGGCTGTCTTCGGATCCTTTATATAGAGGCTGGAGCCTCGGAGTACGCGGGGCGTACAGGCGTACGCAGCGCGTACGCGTCCGAAATCGTCATTGCATGCGTCATCCGAAGTGTCGACACTATGCTGAGTACGCGGTAGCGTAACCTCGTACGCGGGGCGTACTCCGGATCACACCGGTGACTCGGCTTCGGATAATGCTTCCGATTTTGAATTAAAAATAAATATAAAATGATTAATAAACTTCGGAAATTCATAACTTCTTCATACGAACTCCGTTTTCGACGTTCTTTATATCCACGCGAAGGTGAGACCATGCTCTACGACTTTCGTTTAGACTCCGTCGGCTAATTTTGACTTTATTTTTATTAATTATTTTTAATAGGCCGCGACATAAACTTTCGTTATAATTTCATAACTTCTTCGTTTGACGTCCGTTCTCGCCTAACTTTTTATCGCTTCGATACCCACAATGAGATCTTCGATTCTCATTTAGATTGCTTCGGCTAAATACCGCTCTAACGTAAATTCACTTTTTACGTTGCATTGCGTCGTGCCGGTTCTGTCGCGAAACTTCGACGGGCCATAACTTCTTCGTTATAACTCGGATTTTGGCGTTCTTTATATGCACGGAAACCTTGTGACATATACTACAACTTGGTTAAGATTAATCCTTCTAGATAATCTTCCATCAAAAAGTCATTTTTGACGCTTATTGTTTCTAAATTGACTAGCCCTGATCTACAGGCGTTACAATTATCTCCCCCTTAGGATGATTACGTCCCGGAATCATCAACGAAATAGGATTCGCATACTGACTCCATAAGTTATCTTTCCATTCTAAGTAATAACCTTGATGCTCAATCCTGCATCTGCTCTTCGTACTATCTTGGACTTTCAATCATAACCTTCGAGTTACAAAATAAGTCCTTATTGCGAACTCTTCCTTCTTCTTAGGATAAATATATTCCTTTATCCAATGTAACAAACCGATGGGTCGTGCTCTATCGACCTCTCATCGCACGATGCGACGCTTAGACTCGGTCTTTAATAAAGTTAAATTCCAGAATGGAATATACCTTCCTTCATATTCTAATGCGATATAATCACATTTCAGCATGTAGCATTTCTGCCTACAAACTTCTTTTAACAACGAGAGCGACACTATCAATCGCATTAACTTCAACCTTCTGACTTAAGTCAGATGCTACATCTAACTCGGTCCTCTAGACCACGTACATACTCCTCGCCGTCGAACTCAAATTAAACATGACCACTAGGGTCGGAACAAGAACCATCTTACTAGTCATCACCGAAACAATGGTAATGACATACCAGAATAAAATGGAATCAATCACTAGCTTCTTGGTAACCTTGCGACTTTCCCTGATCCAAGTGCGAGTCCTGTGCTTCCGGTAGTATATGCATCTACTACCTTTCACACCTACTCATACTCGTCCCAAGTATTGTCCCGCAGTCGACCAAGTCACCATACAAGAAAACCACAAAACAATTTAACACATACGAATGTGTCCAAATAATCATAAACAATTTCCCTAGACTCTACTAGGACTTCTTTATTGCTCAATCTTCAATCATCAACTCTAATTCAACTCGATTGGTGATTGCAATACCAGACGATGAGACAACTTCAAGAATTTCACCAATCGTTCCATCATCCTGCCAAACGAAGGTGTACTTCAAACGTACCATACTCCTCTAAACGTATTGTTATTTCATTAGACATACTCTAAAGGCAAGATACCACTCTTACGATATCTTTTGATAGGTGTCATCCACTATCATAAGCCTTCTTCAATTCATCCATATACTCAATTTCTCTACAAGTCTTCACCATGACCTCTTGTACATCCAAGCAAACATTCGGTGTACCAAGCGATAATTTTTTTTAAGATAAGAAAGCTTTAATGACGATAAACGTATAAATCTCCTTATCACCCCGAAACATTTACATGCTAGTTCTAATATCGTAGCCATACGCTTAGAATCCTAAACACATAAAGTTTCCAGATCCGGTCGGCAACAGACCATAGATCCGAACAAATAATAGCATCAATATAGCTATCACACAAAACATTTAGCACATAAAAGCATTTTAGGCATCACTCCTAAAATAAACTAGTGCTTGTGTCAATTTAGGTGTACTACCTAACATATTTTAGACACACTCCTCACAATCATTACTTAGCATTCTAAGTTTAAGTCTAGAAATTTCCTACAAATTCCTAGTTCGCTTAAACTAATGCTCTGATACCAACTGTGACATCCCCAATTTCACGGCCAGAAAAGACCGATTTGTTTATGCTTTGTTTTCAAAATCAGAGTGATCGTTTAAAGAAAACGGTTGCGGAATTTGTTCCCAAAATAAAATATGATAACCATTTTATCAAAACATTTCTCAAAAAGAATGTATTTTTATTAAATAATAAAACCTCGGGATGTCATGTTCGTTACAGACCAAAAGCATAAACAACATAATATAGACCTTACAATAGTTATTCAACTACTGATCTATAATCCAAAATCTCTCGTCAAGTCCGCCGACTTATACTCTTGTGTCATTACCTGTAATGAAAAGAAAACTGAGTGGGTCAGGCTTGGGAGCCTGGTGAGCATATAGGGTTTTCATCCCACAATGTTACATCATATATTTATAAATATAGAACATTCAAACCGGCACAATTTCACCACATAAAGACAACTCTTAACCCACCCCATTGATCCTCACAATGACACGATCTAAACTCTCACATCTAATATTTTTCCTCTTTACCTGATCCCTACTCATGGATCTAAAACTACCCGATCCATACCCACGGATCTAAAACTACCTGATCCATACTCACGGATCTAAAACTACCTCCTGATCTGATCCATACTCCCGGATCAATAATTGTACCCAATCCATACTCCCGGAATAGGGACAATTAACTATACCTTAATCCTGATCTAATCCATACTCCCGGATCTATAACTGTGCCCAATCCATACTCCCGGACTAGGGACAATTAACTTAATCTTAATCCATATCTGATCCATACTCCCGGATCTATAACTGTGTCCAATCCATACTCCCAGACTAGGGACAATTAACTTAATCTTAATCCATATCTGATCCATACTCCCGGATCTATAACTGTGTCCAATCCATACTCCCGGACTAGGGACAATTAACTTAATCTTAATCCATATCTGATCCATACTCCCGGATCTATAACTGTGCCCAATCCATACTCCCGGACTAGGGACAATTAACTTAATCTTAATCCATATCTGATCCATACTCCCGGATCTATAACTGTGCCCAATCCATACTCCCGGACTAGGGACAATTAACTTAGTCTTAATCCATACTCCCGGACTAATAGCAAGTTTATCTCTTTACCTGATCCATACTCACGGATCTAAAACTAACCTCTAAATCTGATCCCTACTCACGGATCTAAACTGACCTCTTGATTTGATCCCTACTCACGGATCTAAACTAACCTCTTGATCTAATCCATACTCGCTGATTAACTAGATCAACAACAACAACATCGGGGCCTCTCATCTGTTTATCACACATCAACTGTCTCCCCATGTTCTACCCAACATATTAGTAGATAAAAATATATATTTTTATCCATAGTTTGAACCCTGTATAACATTCTCATTCAATACCTATTCCACATAACAGATGAGGCACACCCACATAACACGTATTTCATAGAGAATAAATCAGATCTATGAGATAGAAGAAAGTGAATATACATTCACACACATAACAACAAAACTATACACATAACACGTATTTCGTATAAAATACTTCATATTGATGTGTTAGAAGAAAGCAACTACACACCCACACATATAAACAACAATATACTTAATACACTCAAACCATAATTGTATTATTATCGTGTTTATGAAAGGTAGTATACACTCACTTGATCAGAAGATGATCGGACAGCACTACGACTTGCAGAAGTAGTATTCCTCAGCAGATCTGGAAGATCTCTTCAAAAATCGAACTTCTCGCGGGCAGAGCTTCGGCTCGGGAACCGCACTTCTCGGGATCTTCGGGATCTCGGGACTCGCCTCGGGGCTAGAGTATAATACCGGGGCTTCGGGATAGCTTCGGCACGAAAAACGATGCAAAAGACTAGAGAGAAGAGAAGAAAATGAACAACAAAGAAGGCTGTCTTCGGATCCTTTATATAGAGGCTGGAGCCTCGGAGTACGCGGGGCGTACAGGCGTACGCAGCGCGTACGCGTCCGAAATCGTCATTGCATGCGTCATCCGAAGTGTCGACACTATGCTGAGTACGCGGTAGCGTAACCTCGTACGCGGGGCGTACTCCGGATCACACCGGTGACTCGGCTTCGGATAATGCTTCCGATTTTGAATTAAAAATAAATATAAAATGATTAATAAACTTCGGAAATTCATAACTTCTTCATACGAACTCCGTTTTCGACGTTCTTTATATCCACGCGAAGGTGAGACCATGCTCTACGACTTTCGTTTAGACTCCGTCGGCTAATTTTGACTTTATTTTTATTAATTATTTTTAATAGGCCGCGACATAAACTTTCGTTATAATTTCATAACTTCTTCGTTTGACGTCCGTTCTCGCCTAACTTTTTATCGCTTCGATACCCACAATGAGATCTTCGATTCTCATTTAGATTGCTTTGGCTAAATACCGCTCTAACGTAAATTCACTTTTTACGTTGCATTGCGTCGTGCCGGTTCTGTCGCGAAACTTCGACGGGCCATAACTTCTTCGTTATAACTCGGATTTTGGCGTTCTTTATATGCACGGAAACCTTGTGACATATACTACAACTTGGTTAAGATTAATCCTTCTAGATAATCTTCCATCAAAAAGTCATTTTTGACGCTTATTGTTTCTAAATTGACTAGCCCTGATCTACGGGCGTTACACTTTAAAGACTAGTTTTTGTTTTAGGATAGTTTAAATTTGCGCATTTATTTTCGTTTCTCTCCTATGCACAAATTTAGGGGGAGAAATAAAAACAAAACAAAAACTAGAAAATTAAAAAAAATCCAAAAACATTACAAAATCAGAAAATCCAAAAAATATGGTGTAAATGAAAAGAAATCTTGAGGGAGATGTTTTGGGAAATGAAATTGGCAAGTGATAACGGGCAATCTGAATCGGCGTAACATACCTAAGTTGAATCATCTACGCTCTGTGTTCGATGCGCTGGTAGGCACGAAAGATTTTAAATGGACTTGACTAGGGAGAGTTGAACCTAATGAATTTAAGGACTTGACAAACTTTGACCTAGTTAGATCCGTTTAACCTGATGTCACGACGCTCGGATAGGTTGAGCAGGGAGATATACATGGGAATCTACCAGTCACATTAAATAACCCGTATCTAGAACTGTGGATTCACTTTTCCTCGATGTGCGGATTCTGTCCTTAATTTCGGTTGGATGGGGCGACTGGTAAATTCCGATAAATTAGGTCTGTAGAATATCATTTTCTTTCTTTCCGTCTGTTAGTCATATGTTGTCTCCTTTGTGTGACTTCCAATTCGACCTGGTACATAACATATGCAACTCTATTTCTCTGCATGTTATATATATGAAATTCCTCTTATCTGTTAGCCATATGCTGTCTTCTTTGCATGACTTCTAATCCGACCTGGTACACAACATATGCAACCTTGTACTTCTCAACCCTTCTAAAACAATAAGTAATAGAATTCTGAATCTATCCTCTCTCTGAATGGTTGTCTGCTCACCCGGTGTAAGGAGTACTATGGAAGTTCTTGATGGTTGGGGCGTATCAGGAAGCGGGAAACACGTTCTAGTACACTTAAAATTGAACACATACAGATTGTCTGTAGATCTCGCTGCTCGATTTAGGTGGACAACAATATCCCTGGTTGTAGTCAGTTAAATGGTCATAAGAAAAATTTATTTAAGAATTAGGGCCAATCATGATAATAAAGTTATAATTAGATATATGCATGTATCATGTCATTGGTAAATTGTCCAAAATATTGTCACAAATTTTTCGTGTTTAAGTGGACCACAATACTGGCGATCGATCAGACGAAGATGTGAAGATAAGGGTACCGACAAGCGGATAAGGTTGTCCAACAACTTTGATCCCAAATCACTCTTAAAGTTAACTATTATTTTTGTTTTTGTTAAGTTTATTCATCGTGTTCTTTTAATTTAAATATTAGGGGGGAATTTAAAAAAAATAGTGTTATTTCTGTTTTATTTCTTTTTCAGAAAATATGAAAAATCCAAATATATTTTTGTTTTTGTTTTGTGTGCTAAGTTTTCTTTTAGTTTTGTTTTGTCTTGAAAAGTGATTTCAGGTATAGATTAGACTCATAAAGTTTGTGTTGAAGATTTCTGAGCCAAGGCTTCGTCCGTGAGCATCGAAGAATTCTCATTTGAAGAAGCAAGAAATGAAGATTATTCTTTTGACATTCAATCCTTCAACCCCAGAAGCAAGGTGAAACTGCAATTGAAGAATATGTGACGGATTGAATTGAAGCCTCCTCAATCAGTCTGCTGCTATCTTAAACCTACTAAAGTGATCCAGAAGATTTGTTCTCTCTGATGTTCTCTCTGAAGATTCTCAAGCTGAAAGCGTCATCTTTCAAGAATCAGTACATCAAGCATCCTCACCCAATGTGCGTTCAATTCCAAATCTTGAAGAATTGCCCAAGTGCTCAGGATGAAGTCATTCATTGAAGATAAATGCTGAAGCCAAGCTCTCATTGAAGATTGACAAGAAGAGCCAGCTACTTTTTAGGGGGAGCTTGTTGGGTCAGTTAAGAAAAGAAAGCTATAAACCAAGGGGGAGATTGTTGGGTCAAAAATATGGTTTATACTTTGCTTTTCTGGGCAATTATATTTTTCTGTAATATTTCTGGAGTTTACGGTTGAGTTTACGACCGTAAACCCATTTACGGCCCATGTCCACCAAGCCCATATTCTCCAAGTATAAATATAGGTGTTAGGGTGAGGAGTATAGATTGATGAACCCTAAGGAGTTTACGGCCAGAGAGAAAGGAACGTTTGTGTGGGTGAATCTTGTGTAAGGAACTTAATTCATATTATCAATACATTCAAGATTCATATTATTCTTCTTCTCCTTCTCTTCTATTTGATCTGACATCATCCGTTTGATTGGGATTCCGCACCATCAAACGGATCTGATTGATACACGGGCAGATTAGGGACTTACACAAGGTTGAGAAAACACACAGTCTAACATCCCAAACTGAACTCATGTCCTGAATGGAACCCCCAACCTGGTTCCCCATAGTCTACTATCACACACCAATTAGATGAGGTCCCAAAGTTGGAAAGTATTTCTAAACTTCCCACCCACACTATTCCCCGTTTAAATAGCCACTTGGGCTGCTTTCCCTTCCCCGATGGGGATATGTGCTCATCCTAATTTCACACTTGTTTTTGACCTGGATACCTGAATGGTTATCCCTCACTTCGATTCGACTAAGTCTCCACGACATTCAAAAAATGGAAGGATTTACGATCCTTCCTACCTTCCAATGATTGATCTGCTGCCAACCGGAGCTTACCAACGCTAGCGATCCATTACTAGCCAAACTTAATAGACCATACAATCCCTAAAGACTAGATGAACACTTTCTGAATCCCAGCAACACAAATACTCCAAATGCCTTGAAATTATATCTTACTCAAATCTTGAAGTCCAAAAGACAGTTGCTCCGACCAATACCTCAGCAACAAGCCACTTCCCTTGGCGCTTCGAATAGCCACTCAAAGAACAATTACTAAGCCCATCGAATCCTGACAATGCTGAATAACCATCCTACGGACCCTGACTGCAGACCTTCACATAATTCCCTTGAACCAATATCGACTCTAACCCAAGATAACACTGAACACTCCAAACTAGCTAGAAGGGAAACGACCTTTCACTAACCACTTAGTAATTCATGGTATGATATTGACATATGAAATTTCTTGAAAATATAATCCAAACACAAGAAGAAAGCTAAACCCATAGATACACTTACTCAAATCTGATGCAAGAAAACAATGACAAAATATGGATAGAACCGAAAAGAGAAAAGATAAATACCCGCAACATCGCCTGCTGTAATCTTGATCTCTCTTGCATGTCACTGCAAAGTCTGACTCCTCTCTATTGGGGCTCCTGCTCTACCCTCTCGTCCATCAGTGATCCTCAAAGTATCTGGGGGCAGGCGCGCTCACTGATCCTCCCATCATCGTCGGATAATCGGCCTTCCTGTGGCCCACCCGATGGCAGTGAAAACTTAATGGGCTTGCCCCCTGAGGGCAATCCCTGTTGACGTAACCAACCCTGCCACACTTGTAGCAGCCTAAACACCTTGAACGACAAACTCCATCATGTAGTTTCCCACACGTGTTGCATTGACTTCGGCCCTGCTGGCATATCAATCGCTGTTATGAAGTCTTGGGTCTCTTCCTGGAACCCTCCAATGTATGCAACCACTCCGACCACCTTTTCCCTATGTGCTCCAGATAGATCTTCCGCTCACAAGATCTAGAGATCATATCATTTAGGGTTTCACACCCCGAAATACTCATGAATTTCCTAATATCATATTGTAGCATATCGTGATACCTCACTTTCTTCATCTCCTCATCTGCTACATACTGCGGTACCAACAAAGCCCTTTCCCGGAACATGGTAGTAACCTCTGCCTCAATCTCAGTAGTCTAGCGGAGACCCAGGAACTCTCGCACCAACTAATGCACCTCAATTGTCAGAGCAAACTCTGCTAGAAACCCTGTCGAGAAATCATCCCATGACACAACATCAACCGCATCATCACCCAACTCATTACCAATCTCTTCCCACCAATCACGTGCTCGGTCCTTCAACAGGCAGGAAGCATATCTAACTTTCGCCTCCTCGGGTCAGAAACTCGTTCTGAGCACGTTAGCCATATTTGCTAACCACCTACTATTGAGAATGGGGTCCCTAACCCCATGATAGTCAGCATCTCCACAAGCTCAGAACTCCCGAAACGTCACCGTGCGCGTCCCCATCATATTTATCACCTTAGTGCGAAATACGCTCATCCTCTCATCAAGGATCTCCAAAATGCCCTCCTTGACCATACCAAATATCACAAGATTCTGGTCAATGATACTACGCATAATCTCAGATGAAATGAACTCCCTCATCTGATCATCGAACTGCCCGACTCCTGAGCCCGAGCCAGATCTCTCGCCGGCACCAGAACTGCCAACTGGCCTATCACGTAGCATCACCACGCTGGAAACATACCATAGCAACCATCCGAATACTCGTCCAATAGAGAGGGATCACACACGCACTACAAGTTCCCTGGTCTTATCGCAAACCTTCTTGAATCGAGTACGGATCCTCTACTTTTAATAGTATGGGCCCATACTACCTTCCACATATATCCGTACTTTCCTCAACAATTACCTTGACTCCACCAAGTCCCTTTCACTACTAGTGCTCTCAACACTAATATCATCCTAGGCTTACCATAGGGTAATATTCGACCCACTCTCTTCCATCATCTGCATAAGAAGTCCCTGCTATCTCACCCTAACTAGCTCGCGAATACCATTACATATTATTAAGACCAGATAATTCTTCGAATGAGAGGTCTCTCCTTACAACGACTAGACTTAGATGAGAGCTATGTAATAGGGCTAAACCTAACCTTCTGAAATTATTTAGTTCTCGTAATATGTAACTTAGCGTATTCGTTTACTAGTTAGTTAGAGATAAATAGACATCCTAATAGCACAAAGCAAGCAACATTTGAGCATTAAGTAACCAAAACCAAGCATATCCTAGGCTTTCCTAGGTTCCCAAACCCACCCAGTCCTCAGGTGTTGAAGGATTCTCATTAATTTCAACTAGCTACCTCATGAATATAGCCACATGCAATAGAGATCAAATATTCCTTCAAGTAAAAGACTCGATCATAGAACGGTTGGACTCATACAAGAGCTGCACAATAGGGTCAAGTCCATCACTTTGAGATTATCCAGCCTGTGCCATATGTGACTTGGCATATTCACTTGGTAGCTAACTCACATTGCTAAGAGTCCCACCAAGCACAAAGAAAGCAGCATTTGGACAATGGAAAAACTAACCAACCTTCTCCAATCAGGCCATTTTATCCTCTTATCAGGAATCTGTACTAGCATTAAATTCTTAGGCTCATACAATTAGGCATAACCTAAACATTCCATCCTACCAATGGTTGATCAGTTCTAGCATGCAAATATAAAAGCTCATACAAGCATACAAAGGCATCTCTCCTAGATCCTTAGCTCTAATCTAGCATGCAAATCATATCATATACTCATTGACAAACATGTGTGGTATCTTGGGAGAACTTACTTGAGCTCGGCCGATTACACACATCACACTCCTTGTTCTTTATCAAAAACCTTTAATTTTAAATTTTAGAAAAATTATTTTTCTTGTAAAAACCTCTCAAACCCTCGATTTGAGTCCAGACACCCCTGAAAGTGTGTCTGAATCCCTCAAACCAAGGCTCTGATACCAACTTGTAACATCCCAAAATTCATGACCAAAAATTTTATTTTTAATTATGTAATTATAAAAACCATTAGTATAAAAACATCAATAATGTCAACCTATATCATAGTCAAAACTAATACGTCAAAAATCAAAACATGTCATAAGAAAATAATATCAAAGTATAACTCCCTAAGACCTCATAATGCGGAAAACCATAGTGTGATGCGTTGCGATCATGCCGACTCCTTTCCTTTCGAAGAAAAAGTTGTTGAAACCAAAACTGAAAACTGTAAGCACAAAACTTAGTGAGTTCCCCCATCATACCACATAATCACATACTACCAGGCATACATGGGTGTCCAACCTACCCTTTCAGGCATATCCTGCATGCCCAACCTACCCTTTTGAGCATACATGGGTGCTCAACCTACCCATGTCAGGCATACTTGGGTGCCCGACCTACCCATTCCAAGCATATCTGGGGGGTCGACCTACCTTGTCAGGTATATCTGTGTGCCTAACCTACCGTCCTGTTTATTTCAACCGGTTACAAGGTCTATCTCACCCCTACCACTATCACATAATAACATATCATAATATATTGTCAGGAATATCTGGGTGCCCAACCTACCCTCCAATTTATCTCAACCGACAACGGGGTCTATTTCACCCCTCCTACCACTACCACATAATAACATAGCATACAATCACATAAATCTCTATAGATAATGGCATAGCTTATCACAAAGACAATCATCTCTACTATAAACAACTACTAGTGGTACGACATTGGTTCCTTCGACCCACTCATGCCGGGAAGGTAAATCACCTCGTACTGCTCAAGTTCGCTATAAGAAATCCTTAGTTGCTGCCCTGGCAACTCCTCGAGCTATCAATACCAAATTATCACCCAATTAGCAATTAGCTCCCAACCCATGATCCATAATCCATACTTAGGGTAAAATGACCATTTTACCCCTGTCCCAACAAGATTCATAGCTAAGGCCCAAGCCCAAGACCAAAGAGGCCCAAAAATGTGAAATCTATAAAAGCCTACATATGGTCCAATTTTCCAAATTGGGCCCAATCTCATATGGGTCTTATCCTAAGCCTATATTTTCCTTGAATACACTTCATATTATCTAAACACCCCTTGGGACAAGCTTGGTCAAAAGCAAGGTAAAGTCTTAAAGGTTACCCACATGGATGACCATTTGGATCTTGAAAGGTCAAAACAAGAGCTTAGATGTTGCATGAGGCTTCTAGGGCCACAAAGTTGGCACCTCTATGCCATGAAAGCCCCTCAAGACCCCAGATCTGAAGTGTTTTCCATTTGGGACGTCTAACTCCTACATAATCATCTCATTTGGACCAAGACAAGCAAAAAAGACACTAAATGGAGAGGCAAGGATTCTGGATCTAGTAGCTCCTCCTTGTGTCTCTAAGCTTCTCCTTCTTCCAATGGCTTCAAGGTCACACCAAAAACACTTAAAATGGCTCACAAACACTCAAATGGCATTAGGGTTTTCGAGATTTAGGGTTTGGGACTTGGATGCTGGAAATGAGGCCAACATGAGAGGCTTAAGTTATTTAAATAGGGTGCAAAATCCCAGATTTAGGGTTTCCCAAACCCCGTCCAACTCGTCGAGTTGGTCTTCCCCAACTTATCGAGTTGGTTTTTAAATTTCCGCATGCCAAATTATTCCAACACGTCAAGTTCCCCCGCTTGAAATGGACGGGTTGACCTCATAAATGAAGGTTATCTTTCCTTAATTGACCTTCTAGATCCCGGTGTTACATCCTAGCAAGGATCAAGGGCTTTCCTTGTAAACCACTTGTGCCACTTTGATTATTGTAACACCTAGATATTTGAGGAGGAATTTTGGGTATAAATCACACTTTTGAGGATTGGACACGGCGTGTACATACAAGTAAAGACGCACATTTCATTGTGGGAAACACGACGTCTTGCCTCTTGGAACACGACGTGTTGATGGCTGGAATGAAACCCTAGTCTTCCGGGTTTTGCTCCTTATTTAAAGGAATGAGAAGGTTAGAGTTTATTCACCCTCAGCTCCCATCAAACCCTCAAGCCTTGAAAGAAACCATAATCATCTTTCCATCCCATTTTTGAGCTAGTGTGGTGTTTTTTGAAGCTAAAGAAGGAAGAAGGTGCAAGAAGGAATCAAAGATCCAACAAGCAAGCCCCCATCCTTCAGTTTGGCACTCTTCTGGACCTTTATAAGTGTCCAAGATTCGATTTTTTTTTATCATACCAAGTTGTTAGATCTTGAGTTTTGTCCCATTAGCTTCTTGTTCTTGATTGTTGGAATGGTTAGGCCTCATAAAGTTTGCAACTTTATGAATCTACATGTCAAGGTGATCTAGTGGTGTCTTAGATTTGGATTATAATCAAGTCTTAATGTCATGCATAGAGATTATGTATCAAATCCTCATTTTGACCTATTTTAGGTGCAAGACATGCATTGTACATGTATGTCTATAAAACACCAACCTTTGGGATGGCTTAGGTGTTAGAATCACTCCTGGAAAGGATGAACTTTGGACTTTGAGGATTAAGTGTGTATTGGTTAAGCCCTTGCATTATCAAGCTTTATGGTTTGGGTTTTGGACCTTTTTGGTAGTCCCCAATGGATAAAGTTGGAAACTTTATCCTTCTTAACCACATCTTGGCCTAGATCTGAGCTTTGGAGCTCTTGGAGTCAAAGAAAACAAATTAATGTATTAAGTTGTTGGAACTATGGAAAACACGTGTTTCTTAGTCAACACGACGTGTTGGACTGGATTTTCCCGGCTGTTTGGATGCTGGCGGAACACGGTGTGGCCAAGGGGCAGCACGACGTGTTGGAGTCAACTTGTACTGTTGACCTTGACTTGATTTTGACCAAGTTTGACCTAAAGGGTATTTTGGGTATTTTGAGTATTTGGTATTTTGGGATTTTAATAGATTTGGTCACTTAGATGGATAGGTGTTGGTTGGAGCTGATATTCGGAGTCGGGACCTCATTAATTATTGATCATATCGAGAGGTGAGTTTTCCTCACTATACTTACGGGTCGAAAGTACCAAGGCCGACCCATTGGTTTGATAACCTGATATTTGTTGATATGTTGAGAATGGGATTGATATGCATGCTAGTTCTGATATGCTAGTTGGTAGACCCGTAGGACTATCTGTGATATTGTTTATATGATTATCTGTTATATGACATTATCTGTTATATGTCAACATATTGTGTGGGTTGGGTTGAGGTTGTACTACGGTAGCCAAGAAACCTTGGAGCAATCCATATATGAGATGAGGGTTGGGTAAGGCATGCCAGACTCTTACTGAGGGCTCATGTGCATTCCATATTCGAGCTGAGGTCCGGGTAGGGCAATCCAAGGACTGATCTGGTCAAGGAGCAAGCCAGACAAAAGTTGTAGGCCGAGGGCAAGCCAGACTTATGTTGTGGGCCCAGGGGTAACCCAGTTTGTTAGTTGTGGACCCATTGCATGTTGTTATTGTACATGCATTATTTATTTGTGTGTTGGTATTTTGGGGGAACTCACCAAGTTTTGGGCTTACAGTTTTGGGTTGTGTTTCAGGTACCTGAGATGATCGTGGGAAGGCAAAGGCATGATCGTACACCTCCTCGTGTTTTGAATTATGATTTTGGGAAAACTATGATATTAAACATGCTTTGAAAACTATAATGTAAACAATGACGATTTGTGGTTGGTTTTAAAAGTTTAAAATTTCTTGAAATCTTTGGGATGTTACAAGTTGGTATCAGAGCCTTGGTTTGAGTGAATTGGAGGAACACTCGTGCGAATCTAGTCTCAAACTAAGGAAAAAGATTTTAAAAATGGTTTTCAAAATAAACAAGGAAGATGCGATGTGTACGATCAGCCGGAGCCAGTAAGTAGACCCTAATTTACCACATAGTTATTTGAGATTATGTTATGTTATGTTAGAACATCATGCTAGTAATAGGATAGGGATCTTCAGGAATCGTATAATAGAATTGCATGATATATGATGCCATATCTCTTGTATAATTCCTTATTGATTGTTCTATGACTCTTTCGTCTGTGAACTAACTATTGAGTGAATGTGCTAAGTCACGTACTGCATGGGTTAAATGGTCTTAGGGTAGGGGATTGGGTCCTATTGCGCAACTGTTGTCCGATTCTAACCATTTTAGGATTGAATCGTTTTGCCTAAGATCGTTTAAGATGTGTAGTATGTGATAGTGTTCATGCGATAGTTATCTGGCACCAATGGAGGGTCGTGTGGCAGTTGGTGGTAGGATAAGTTATGTGGGGTCAGCCGGCCGGTCGCAACATGTTTATCCTTCCTCTAGGGAGTGAGCATACAGTGTATGAGTATGCTAGTGTGTATTTTTAGGGTTGTTGTGACGATCCTCTAAGACAAATACATGTAAGTGTGGAAGGTAGTATGGGCCCATACTACTGAAAGCACACGACCCGTATGCGTAGCAAGGAAGTCACAACCCCTAGGGATTTGTTGGGAGTTGTCTTGTAACGACGTAAATTTTCAAACCAAAATTTTTCATTTTCAAACACATAATAACACATGTCACATTTCTCAAAAGTCTCAAGTATCAAACATTAAAACATTTTTTCAAAATTGTTGATCACATATCTAGGATCCTCCAAAAACAAATCTTCAATACGAGTGTGTGTGCACAATCAAGACTGGGCCTTCCCGCGATCATTGGAAGTACCTGAATCACATAACACGTAACACAGTAAACACGAAGCTTAGTGAGTTCCCCAAAATACCACACACATCGCGTTAGCCACTCGATTCTAACTCAATAGGACCCTCCGGTCAATGTGTTCCAGTGGAGACCCTCCGGCCCCACACTCGGATGGACCCTCCGGTCCTAACTCAAATAGCTCATAATAATAATACTCAACATAAATCACAAAGACAAAATGCAGAATATCACAATACAGAGATAAGCACATAAAACATCTTAGTCACACAAAGATACCACTCATGATAAGTATAGTGAGAAGATTCACCTCGTAAGCTAGCAAGTAAAAGTATCGTACTCAGAAATCTTGAGCTAGCCCCTGCCTATCACATAGGATAATTATCTCTAATTAATACTCTAATCATACTAAAATACACCAAAGGTTGTTCTCTCTTTCTCTCTAAATATTGGAATGGGTAAAATACCATTTTACCTCCCCCATGGTCTCCATTACTCATGCTGGCCAAACCCTAAAGTCAATAGAAGTTAAACTCGAGTCAACAATCCAGGTTTGACCTGGCTCACCGAGTGCACTTGTGTGACTCGTCGAGTCCACTCGTTCCTCAAAAGTCTCGTGAAGGTCCAACTCGTCGAGTTAACCCCTAACTCTCCGAGCTATAGCATGGGTAGCTCATCGGGACAAACCCTAGCGGACTCGTCGAGTCGGCTCATCGACTCGGCGAGTCCATTCAGACCCATGACGTAAACAGGCGATTTCATGTTAGAAAACCCTCTCACACTCTAGATCTAAGCTCTCAAGGTCGCTTATCACGTAAATCCATGAGCTTTACGTTCATGCATGGCACTTAGGGCTCGAAATGCCAAGAACATACTCTATTAAGGGTTTTTCACTTAGGATCCATTATGACTGAATAAAGCAGGAACCTTTGGACTATAGTGTGACATCCCCAAAATCTCGGCCAGAAAAGACCGATTTCATTTATGCTTTTTGTAAACATTTTCAGTGTAAATCCTTTTAATTTTAAAAGGGATGCGGAATTTGTTCCCAAAAACAAAACATGATAAAATAGATATTTATCAAAACATTTCATATAGAAATATGATTTCATTTCATAATCAAAAGTCGGGATGTCATGTTCCGATACAAATCATAAAGCATAAACGATTACATTACAAGTCATTCAACAAATATATACATATACAGACTTGTAAACAAAACAACTTGATGATTCGCCCATCTTAAGCTCTTGCGCCACTTCCTGTAATACAAATAAACTGAGTGGGTCAGGCTTGGGAGCCTGGTGAGCATATAGGGTTTTCAACCCACAATAATTATATTTAATTTCAACAATCCACAATAAACCCGATTACCCATTCCCGTTATCCTCACTTTACGTCCCTAAAATAACTTCTATTATAAGGAACCTAATTCAGGATTTTCATCGGGACAGACATTACTGCAGAGGGGCTTCCTCAACAATAAGTATCCTAAAGGCAACCATGTGGGGGATAGAGTACACCGGTGAACACGTCGTTCACAACACCTACAGGTAATGAGTCTGCTAGTGTTCCACAGGACAGTCTAGAATAGTCCGTGGTCGTCATCCATACTCTGCTGAATGACTAGAATAACACCAATAACACCGAGGCCTCTCATCTGTTTATTTCACACCAATTATCTACCCATGTTCTACCCAACATATTAGTAGATAAAAATATACATTTTTATACAGTGTTTAAAAACCTGTATATCATGCTTTAATCAATACATATTCCACATAACAGATGAGGCATACACACATAACACGTATTTCATAGAGAATATATCAGATCTATGAGATAGAAGAGAATGAATATACATTCACACATATAACAACGAAATATATACACATAGCACGTACTTTATATAGAATACTTCATAATATTGCATTGGAATGAAAATGACTACACATTCACCACCCGTATTCTTAAATACGTTTAAAAATTACTTGTATAATATCACGTATTGAAAAGGGACTATACACTCACTTGATCGGAAGACGATCGGGCAACAGTATGGCTTACAGAAGTAGTGTCTCTTCGTAGATCTGGAAGATCTTCACAAAAACCGGGCTCCTCGCGGGCAGGGCTTCGGCTCGGGAATAACGCTCTTCGGGATCTTCGGGGCTTCGGATCTCGCTTCGGGGCTCGGGAATATTACCGGGGCTTCGGGGTACAAACAGCACGCAAATCGAGGAAAACTATAGAGAAAAGGATGAAATTTGTAAAGGAAAATCGGCTGCCTTCGCAAGCCTTTTATAGGGGCTGAACCTCGGGGTTACGCGGGGCATACGAGGGTACGCGGGGCATACGCCTCGGATCGTAAGTGCTTGCGTCATCGGAGGTACTCGAGTGCTGACTTCGTCATCCTTCGCTGTACGCGGGGCGTACTTCAGATAGACCGGCTGACTTCTCTTCGGATAATATCGAAGGTTTTTAATTAAAAATAAATATTAAATATTTAATAAACTTCAAAAATTCATATCTCCTTCATACGAACTCCGTTTTCTACGTTCTTTATATCCACGCGAAGGTGAGACTATGCTCTACAACTTTCGTTTAGACTCCGTCGGCTAATTTTGACTTTTATTTTTATTAGTTATTTATAGGAGGTCAGGACAGAAAATTTCATTATAAATTCATAACTTCTTCGTCTGACGTCCGTTCTCGCCTTTTTTTTCATCGTTTCACTACTAGCAACGAGATCTTCAATTCTCGTTTAGATTGTTTCGGCTAAAAACTGCTCGATCTCAAATCGAGTATTCGGGCTGCATACTGCCTAGTCGAAACTTCAGAAAATCATAACTTCCTCATACGAAGTCAGATTTGGGCGTTCTATATATATTCGGAAACCTCGTTTCAACTACTACAACATTATCCAAAGATATCGGGCATATCTAATACTTTAATTTTGACGCTCATTTTATTCTTAATTCAATTATATCACATAATTAAGCAAATAAACACATAACTCACATAATTCACAAATTCACAAATAATACATTTTATTATTTCAAATTGGGGTTACAAAGGTTAACCTAGACTATTACATTGCTAAAAATGGCAAGCCCAGAAACACGGGCGTTACATATAGGGAACTCACAAGGTCCAGATCTGATGTCCAAATCTCTATATGTGCTTAATACACTCAAAGTCCCAATAGTATATAGAAAAGAAGCCCTAATCTCCAATAATATGAGATCTACCCAAACTAATGAGAAGGGTATAAACTTTATACCTTTTACAGAAGATCTTGGATGAATCACATAACACGTAACACGGTAAACACGAAGCTTAGTGAGTTCCCCAAAATACCACACACATCTGTTACCCACTCGAGTCTAACTCAATAGGACCCTCCGGTCAATGTGTTCCAGTGGAGACCCTCCGACCCACACTCGGATGGACCCTCCGGTCCTAACTCAAATAGCTAATAATAATAATAATACTCAACATAAATCACAAAGACAAAATGCAGAATATCACAATACACAGATAAGCACATAAAACATCTTATTCATGCAAAGATACCACTCATGATAAGTATAGTGAGAAGACTCGCCTCGTAAGCTAGCAAGTAAAAGTATCGTACTCGGAAATCTCGAACTAGCCCCTGCCTATCACATAGGATAATTATCTCTAACTAATACTCTACTCATCCTCAAATACACCAAAGGTTATTTACCTTTTCTCTCTAACTCTTGTAATGGGTAAAAGACCATTTTACCCCTCCATGGTCTCCATTACTCATGTTGACCAAACCCTAAAGTCAACAGAAGTCAAACTCGAGTCAACAGTCCATGTTTGACTTGAATCTCCAAGTGCACTCGTGTGACTCATCGAGTCCACTCGTTCCTCAGAAGTCTCATGAAGGTCCAACTCGTCGAGTTAACCCCTAACTCACCGAGCTATACCATGGCCAGCTCATTCGGGACAAACCCTAACCGACTCAATGAGTTGGCTCATCGACTCGGCGAGTTCATTCAGACCCATGACGTAAACAGACGGCTTCAAGGTAGTAAACCCTCTCACACTCTAGATCTAAGCTCTTAAGGCTCGTTATCACGTAAAACCATGAGCTTTACGTTCATGCATGACACTTAGGGCTCGAAATGCCAAGAACATGCTCTATTAAGGGTTTTTCACTCAAGGCTCTATTATGACTGAATAAAGCAGGAACCTTTGGACTCTAGGGACCTCACAAGGGACATATCTGATGTCCAAATCTCTATATGTGCTTAATACACTCAAAGTCTCAATATTAGATAGAAAAGAAGCCCTAATCTCCAATACTAAGAGATCTACCCAAACTAATGAGAAAGGTATAAACTTTATACCTTTTACTGAAGCTATTGGATGAATAGAAACAGATCTAATAGCCTCTTCTCGTTCCTTGCTTGAAATCCTTATCTTCTCTTCAAAAGATGCACCAAGATACTCAATATTAGCTCAAACTCTCTCTATTAGCTCAAAGGGCAGTTAGAGTTTCTCGCAGTGAGGGTAAGCAGCTGATGAGCCGCAAATGAGGCTATAAGTGCCCTTAAATATGCTCCAAACTTGAGGATTTAGGGTTTCACTTCACAGCATCTACTCGGCAAGTCGACTCTTTGACTCGTCGAGTAGATCATTAATCCCACGCGGCACAACACAACTCTACTCGACAAGTTTTAGCACCAACTCGTCGAGTAGCTCAATATCCCTAAAAAAATAAACAATATACCTAGAAGTATGGATGTTACATGGCTTCCCTTATATGAACTGTGTTTCTTCTGATATCTCCCTGGTTTATGTTTAGTATGGTGATGACAAGACGACTAGAGGCGGGATCAGGATCAGGATCAAGAGCTAGTGGCCAGGATAGGCTGGTGTTATCCGTTGATCGGATGCGAGAGATGATTTCCGTGGTGGTTTTTTTAATTTTTCAAGAAGAATTGTCCGGTGTCGTAAATCGGATCACTGGCAGGGTAATTACTAGGCTCGAGGAGCAAGCTGCAGCTTTGTAGACTATGAGAGGTGTTGCTAGTGAGATGACTGTTGGGGGAGATTTGGTTGTGAGGACACAAATATGAAAGAGGAGTAGAACTCTTTCAACAGAGGATGAGGAGACTAAGGTTGTTGACCTGGTAATGGAATTCAGGACAATCATGAGGTGTGTGGCAAGTGTGGGGGAACTCACGGAGTTGCTTGTCACAAGTTTAGGTGTTTCAAGTGTGGGGAAAGAGGGCATGTGCATTGGGATTGTAAGAAGGATCAAATATGCTTTCACTGTCACCAACCAGACCATTTCAGGTCCATCTGTCCTGCTTTGGAGGTGGAGGGAGCTTAGGTCCCAACACTCATCGTTCCTAAAAAGGTCAAGGTCGAGCTACAAAAGTCATCGGTGGGTCGTATCTTTTTGGGCGGGATTCAGTGGTTTAGTGGATTGTTTTGGTCCCTTTGGTGGATCCAGTTCAGGGGTATGGATTGGAAGATCTATGGTCAAGTAGCAGGAATAGTTCATCAGCGAAGTCGGAGTTCAGGCATGATGACATTCGTTTAGGTAGGACCGTAAATTGTCCATGATAGAACGTTTGGGTTCAATCACTATCATTTCTAGGTAAGGAACAGTAACAAAGAGTGGATGTTTTGGATCGTAAGTTGGTAATTCTAATGCAAATGCATGAAATCCATAATCTTAACGTGGTTATGATTGGAAATTTTCATAGGTCTTCAGCTGAAATTTAGGATTCTCTTAGGATTTGTTTGATCCTTATCTGGAAGACAATCCTGCATGTGTTATTCTTTCCAATGACAGGGATGGTTGTACCTGGTCGATCCGATTGAGTTATGGGTTGGTTTCAACACTAGCGGGTGATAGTTCGAACCCTAAGTGGGGGAGAATTGAGTATTTTGCTCGGAGAATCATCGATAAGTTCGAGTTTGTGGTTTTAGAAGGATGAATCATAGGGATTTGCGGGGTGAGTATGTGGGATCTCAGTTCAAAATTTGGTTAAGGCAAGGACATATAGTAAGTGGCGATCGGATGTATGTGTCGGGAGGTTCACGGGTTGTCTCTTAGCAGAAAGTGGCTGGCCAAGGATCTCGTTGCAGCTATTGGTTCCTTTTTGCGATGCCAATGAATGGATAGGGATCCGCTAAAATCATTCAAGTGGAATATTAGATGTTGATGGGATGGCCAGCTTGTGGTATGGATTTCTATTCATAGCCTAGCTTAGGCAGAGTTCGATCAGGGAATTAGTCCATGGGTGGAGTACGTTTAGGTCCGTGCTGGTTTGGGTTGTTAGATCTGATGTCAAAGTGTCCTCAATCATTGGTAGTTTCATTCGTTATTCAGTGGGGAATTCACGGTAATTCCAATTGTGTCAGTCGAAGTTCTATGGATATGTCAACCTATCATCAAGATCAATATGTTTTATGTTCCTCTGGTCTCCAAGTATGGTTATCCTTAATGGTGGTGTGGAATTTTGGTTCATAGCAGGCATGGGTCGGGTGGCATTCAAGATCACTTCAGAAGTCTTCTCGAGTTGGCTGTGTATTGGTGGAACCTGTTCAGTCTCAATCAAGTATGGAATCTTGTTTCGATTGATCATGAGGATGTCTTCCATTAATGATTGACGTTCGTCGTTCGATATAACTTTGGTATTTCTGCCCTTTTGGATGAGGTTATGGGTTCCATAAGGATGTGCATTGTGGTAATTCATTGTGTGTAAGTGGGCTGGACAAGATAGCATTGGGGTTTGGATCGAATTATTCACATGGTTCTTTTGGGTGATAGTCTTTGAATTGAATCAAGGGTGCAACTGTTATCCTGTTCTCGGGTCGTAGGCGACCATGATTTCGTCGTGCTCTACATTGGTAGTATCTAGTTCTATCAAAAGGATTGGGTGTGGTATAGTCTTGTCCTTGTTGTGCGGTTATTGTTGAGAGGGACATTGTTCACGTCCCTGTAAGGCAGTGGAAAGAGGTTGAGAGTCTTTTGGCTCGTGATGTGGGTCACAAGTGCCAGGCGAAATATGTAATATTGACATAATCGGCGTAATAACAGGAGCATTCTCGACACGGGCTGAGGGCCGGGTAAGGCATTCCAGACTCATGTTGTGGGATCGGTGGCAATCCATACCTATGTTAAGGACCTTGTAAGGGTATTCCACACATAAGCTGCGGGCCCAGTGATCATGATTGTTGATTTCATCTTATTATGGTACTTTCGGTATTAGTGCATTGATGGAAGTCGGGAGGCACACAATCAGCTGGTTTGGATAAAGGGAACAATTAAAGGTTGTTAGGAGTATTGGCCGTGTATCAGAAAATCTCTCGGAATGTTTGCATTATAATCCAATTTACTCGCAAGCTGTTACGAGGGGTTGATTATCAAGGTTGGGAAAAGGTTATGAAGTCTCAAATCAAAATTTCTTCGTTAATGTATTGGGTGATTTGCTAGATGGGGGTACACCTGAATTGTTAAGGATTGGAGGTAAATATGGAATTCTTGTGTAACGACCCAATTTTTACCAAGAAAATTTTCCATTTTTAATTAATCAAACAATTCCCATAATCCATAGATTTCCAAACCATTTATTTTTCCAATTCACATTTATTACAATTTCACTGTACTTTTGAAAACATCAGAGAGTCCCAACCACACGAAAGAGAGGTAGAGTGCACGCCACGTCATCACGCCTTACCTTTGCCCTTAGGCTCTGAAGTACCTGAAACAATCAACAACCTGTAAGCAAAATGCTTAGTGAGTTTCCCAGAGCATACCACATACACACAAACCACATATCATATATCTTGTTAGCTATAAAAGCTACACACATATCACGTAAGCCATGCATACATGAAACCTGTCATGGGCTCCCCCACATGGCCTTACATCCAATGCCATGGGCTACCTTACATGGTCTTCACCTAGGGCTGCCATGGGCTACCCCACATGGTCTTACATCCAATGCCACGAGCTTCCCCCGGGGTCTTCATACAAAACATGCAATCACATAACAAAACACAAAATGTCTAACACATGTATCGTAATCACATAATGGGCCGGCCTTGGTGCCTTAGATCCAAAGGTATGGTGAGAAGACTTACCTGTCACGAATGCTGAACTGACACTTTGCGACCAAAAATACCCCACGGGCTGCTCCGCGCAACTACCTAATAAGTGTCATACAATATCCAGTCCTTTCCCCAAAGTCCATCCTGGTCAACTACAGCCGAGATCAAGTCAACAGTCCATGTTGACCCTAACTCGCCAAGTATAACTAGTGACTCGCTGAGTTTCCCGGGATAACATCTACTCGCCGAGTCACCAAGGTGACTCGTCGAGTTCATACGGTCTTGATTGATAATATAAGGTCATTCGTCAACTTTCTTTGCTTGCCACTCGACACGTCTATGAACATCCAACAATTGGGGGGAATCTTACTCGACTCGCCGAGTTGTTCCTTCAACTCGTCAAGTTCTAAGTAATCTTCATCCGGCTCGCCGAGTTGTTCATCCAACTCGTCGAGTTCATAGCAATATTCATCGGGCTCGCCGAGTTATTCATTCAACTCGTCGAGTCCATGATTGCCCTCATATGACTCGCTGAGTCGCCCCCTGCAACTCGCCGAGTCCTATCAGATCTCAAGCCATACAGACTCTTTTGAGCCATGCAATGCTTCCAAACTACATATCTAGGCTCTTGAGGCATGCTTTCCACGTAAAGTTGCAAACTTTACGTGCATGCAACGCTTTAAGGCCCTAAAATAACAAATCTAAGCTTGGAATGAAGTCATACACTTGAGGGGAGGCACATGCTAGGCTCAAATGATAACTTTATGCATCTCAAGGCCAAAAGGAGTTCAGATCTGCAGTTATAACTTCAGATCTTGGCTGAAACACAAAAGCCCTTTCTTAGAATCCATGCACAAGAGGTTTTTGGGTGGAAATGAGCCAAGGAACAACTTAATACCTTCAGAAAGTGCTCCACAGAAGTAGATCTTGAATCCCCACGAGCCCTTTGATTCCTTTAGCTTGTTTCCTCAAGTGCTTCCTTCACCTAATCCCTCCTTCAAGCTTAAGATCACCAAGAAACACACTCACACTCGAGTAAGGGTTTTTGGGAGGTAAAGAGCTGTAAAGGGGAGGCCAAGGGAGGCTAATGACCCTTTAAATAGGGTGCAAGGCCCCGAAATCTAGGGTTTCATCTGCCAGCATCTACTCGTCGAGTACCATAATGGACTCGACGAGTAGATCATTAAACTTCGCGGACAAACTCGCTACTACTCGACGAGTAGGGAGGCCAACTCACCGAGTAGGCTCTCAAAAATCCAAAACAAAATATCATTATTAATAACTGAGGATCAGGGTGTTACAACTCTCCCCCACTTGAATTAGGCTTCGTCCTCGAAGCCTGCTGGTCCAAACAACTCCGGATAGAAACTTCACATTTCATCTTCCGATTCCCAGGTCCATTCGGAACCCTTTCGGTGCTACCATTGCACTTTTACTAACTTCACTTCTTTATTCCGGAGCTTCTTCGTCTTTTTGTCTAGGATCGCAACTGGTCTCTCGACATAATTCAGGATTCCATCCAACTAAATGTCGTCCAAGGATATGATTGAAGAATCGTTGGCAACACACTTCCGGAGCTGAGACACATGGAAGGTGTTGTGTATCCGACTAAGCTCCTCCGGGAGCTCTAAACGATATGCCACCTTGCCCACCCGGGATATGATCCTGAACGGACCTATGAACTTGCCCCTCTTGCGGAACCGGATAATCCCTTTCCAAGGTGACACCTTCAGTAAGACAAAGTCTCCTTCCTGAAATTCGAGGCCTGACCGCCATCGGTCCGCATAACTCTTCTGGCGACTCTGCGCGGCTCGCAATCGGTCACGCACCCGCTGAATCAGTCCAATGGTCTCGAGTACCACCTCCGTGCTCCCCAAAACTCGATGCCCAACCTCGTCCCAACACACTGGGTCCTGCACCTCCATCCATATAACATCTCAAATGGTGCTTGGTCAATACTGGCATGATAACTATTATTGTACGAAAACTCTGCCAGTGGGAGGTACGTATCCCAACTCCCTCCAAAATCCAGCACACATGCCTGCGGCATGTCCTCTAGTGTCTGTATCATCCTCTCACTTTAGCCGTCAGTCTGGGGGTGATATGCCGTACTAAAATGCAGCTAAGTACCCATCTCCTTGTGGAACTTCTTCCAAAACCTGGATGTAAACCGAACATCCCTATCTGAAACCACTGATACCGGCACTCCGTGCCTAGCCACCACCTCTCGAACATAAATGTCCGCCAACTTCTCTGCAGATATACTCTCGGAGATCGGAATGAAGTGATCACTCTTCGCCAGTCTATCCACGATCACCCATATGGCATCTACTCCCCTCGGTGTCCGCGGTAGCTTCGTGATGAAGTCCATAGTGATCTCTTCCCACTTCCACATGGGAATGAGTAATGGCTGAACCCTTCCATGAGGTCACTGGTGCTCGGCCTTGACCTTCCTGTAGGTCAAGCATCGCTCCACATACCTGGCGATCTCCCGCTTCATGCAGGGCCACCAATAGCTCATCCTCAAATCCCTATACATTTTTGTTGCACCTGGGTGGATAGAAAATTTGGACTTATGCACCTCCTCTAACAATCTCTGCCTCACTCCCCCTGACATCGGCACCCATACTCGGCCACACTGCGTCAACAAGCCACGACTATCCTTAACAAACAAAGGATACTGCCCTCGAATTCATTCTAATTTCCAGTTCTCTTTCTTCACCCCCTCGACCTGAGCCTCTCGAATCATTTCTATCAAGGGTGGACTTACCGTCACCATCAAACAAATACCCCTGATCGGCGACCCCATCACTTTGCGACTCAATGCATCGGCCACCATATTGTCCTTCCCTGGATGGTATAGAATCTCGCAGTCACAATCCTTTAGCATGTCCAACCATCTCCTCTGTCGCATATTCAGGTTCTGCTGGTCCATCAAATACTTCAGACTCTTGTGATCGGTATATACCACAAATTTCACCCCATATAAATAGTGCCTCCAAATCTTGAGGGCAAACACCACTGCCCCCAACTCAAGGTCATGCGTGGGGTAATTTGCCTCAACTGCCTCGAGTCATATGCGATCACACGTCCCCTCTGCATCAGTACCGCACCCAGTCCTGAAATCGATGCATCACAATATACCACGAAATCGTCCAATCCCTCGGGCAATACTAGGATCAGAGCCTCACATAACCTTTGCCTCAGGGTCTGAAAAGCCCTCTGTTGATCCTCACTCCATCGAAACGCCACATTCTTCTTGGTCAAACGGGTCAATGGCACCGCAGTCTTGGAGAAATCTAGGATAAATCTCCTATAATAACCCGCTAGGCCCAAGAAACTACGAATCTCTGAGGCATTCCTCAGTACTTCCCATCACATCACATCCTCCACCTTCGCTAGATCAACCAAGATACCCTCTTGATTGATGACATGACCCAAAAACTGTACTTCCCGCAACCAAAAGTCACACTTGGAGAACTTTGCATACAGCTTCTTCGTCCTCAAGGTCTCCAACACCTCTCTCAAATGCTGCTCATGCTATTCCCTGGTCTTGGAGTAGACCAGGATATCTTCAATAAAAACGATCACCGACTGATCCAACATCGGCCTGCACACCCGGTTCATGAGATCCATGAACGCGGCTAGAGCATTAGTGAGCACGAATGGCGTCACCACGAACTCGTAATGCCCATAACGAGTCCTGAAAGCTGTTTTCGATATATCCTCATCCCGAATCCTCATCTGATGATACCCTGACCGGAGATCAATTAGAGAACCACGATGCTCCCTGAAGCTGATCAAACAGGTCGTCATTACTATGCAAAGGATAACAGTTCTTCACTATCAGCTTATTAAGTTCTCTGTAATCGATGCACATCCTGTGCGACCCGTCCTTCTTTTTCACGAAAAGGATCGGAGCTCCCCACGAAGAACTACTCGGACGGATGAACCCTCAGTCTATTAGCTCTTGAAGCTGTGCAGATAGTTCCTGCATCTCAGGTGGCGCCAACCGATATGGTGCCTTTGCTATCGGGGCGGCACCGGGTACCAGGTCAATACGAAACTCCACCTGCCTCTCCGGAGGCACTCCGGGTAATTCTTCGGGAAAAACGTCCCGAAAATCCCACACCACTGGTACACTATCGATACCCGTCACTGCCTCCGCTCGAGTATCTGAAACATAGGCCAAAAATCCCATACAACCCTACTGCAGAAACCTCCTTGCCTTCGCAGCTGAACAAAGGGCCGGGCCCTGCATAGTCCTCTCGCCGTGGATAACCAGTTCTCCCCCCTTGGGGTTCGAACCCGGACTAGCTGCCGCTCACAATCGATCATGGCCCCATTGGCCCCCAGTCAGTCCATCCCAATAATCACTTTCAATCCTCGCAATTGTATGGGAACCAAATCAACGCGAAACCTTTCGCCGTGCACATTCAGGACGCAGTCCTGACACACCCTCGCAGCACTCAAGGTGAGATCATCTGCAATCTCCACCTCGGGCGGGGTATCCAGAGTCCCCGGTGCGTCTCGGAATTTCTTGCTAAGCGCAAGAGACATAAAAGATTGGGTAGCCCTCGAATCGAATAAGACATGGGCCGTCATATCATTGACAAGAAAGGTCTCTATACAAAGCATAATAAGCATACACACAAACATTTACCATAAAAGAGACAGAGGATAATGAAAACATACCAGCCACAACGTCTGGCGCGGCCCGAGCCTCCTCGGTAGTCAGCTGGAATGCGCGGCTCTTCACCGCTGGAGCTTCTGCCTTAGGGCGGCCATCAATAATCCTCATAGTGGCGGGCGCAGGTGCTACCATAGATCCTCCTCCTCCTCCTCCTTGCAACCTCGTACAATCGGCCTTTTTATGGCCTGTCTCATTGCAGTGAAAACATATCAAGCCCTTCTTGGGGCAATCCTTACTCAAGTGACCCTGCTGGCCACATGAGTAGCATCCCGACATCCCGACTGTCCGGCAAGCCCCACTATGAAATCTCCCGCACTTGGCGCACCGGCTCCGGCCCTGTTGGCCCTTACTCGAAGAATCGGAGGTCTTAGGCTTCTTAGCATGAGCCCCCGCTGCCTGAACCTGCTCAGTCTTCCGTTTCGTGCGGGACTCCAACTCCATCTCCCTCTCACGGGCCTTATCAACCATCTCATTCAGGGTTTTGCACCCTGTAAAGCTCACAAATTCCCGTATGTCCTCTCTCAACATAGAGTGATATCGGGTCCTCCTCATGTCTTCATCTGCCGCATACTAAGGGATCAACAAAGCTCGCTCTCGAAACTTGGCGGTGATCTTTTCCATAGTCTCAGTAGTCTGCTGTAAATCATGAAACTCCCTCACCATCCGTTGCACCTCAATAGGTGGTGCAAACTCCTGATCGAATCATCGTACAAACTCGGCCCATGACATGTCAGCCACACCGACTGCTCCCACATGATTAGTAATCTCGCCCCACCAATCTCGGGCCATGTCCCTCAGCATACAGGAAGCAAATCCAACCTTTGCCTCCTCCGGGCAAGAACTCGTGCGCTGGGCATTCTTAATGTCCGCCACCCAGCGTCTGCTCACAATAATATCCCTGACCCCAGAAAACTTCAGAGCTCCACGTGCCTTGAACTCCCTAAACGAGGGGGTTCGAGCTCCACCCTGGCTCGCAGAAATATCGGCTCTGAATGCTCTAAGCCTCTCTTCCATGATCTCCATCATACCCTCCTTGACCGTCCCAAAGACGACTGGGGTAGCATCAAGAATGCCCCTCGTAATCTCGGCCGCAATCAGCTCACGCAGCCTCTCATCAATACAATCAGTAGGGCCGCCTGAACCAGCCCCGGATCTGGATCCGGATCCCGGTCCTGATCCCAATCACGTAACCACCATGATGGACTGTCATTTCACAAAACATCATGATCAGGATACCCATAACGAGGTTACTTCCATACTGTTTTCCTTTGGAATTCCTAGGTAGAACATGGGTTCGGGTACGGGTCCTATGCTTCCAGTAGTACGGTCCCAATACTACCTTCCACACCTACTCGTACCTTACCCCGCTGCTTTACCTGGAACTTCTAAATCTACCCACACAAACCATGATTCACAACTTTCGCAGGAATCAAACCCGGACACCTATGGTTGTCCTACTCATAACAGTCAAACCAATCACTACAGGTTGCTTTTAGGCATGCAAATTATACACAGAAAGGGTCAAATAGGCCAAATCAATCATCCTGAGGCAATCAGCTCCTAACCGTATATAATTTTAAAACATACACTTAGCAATTCCATATAATCGACAAAGCTCACTCTCATATAACATGGCTATTCAACTTGGGAAACTACTTACTTGGCTCGGCTGATCACGCGCGCTGCACTCTCCTCTTTTGGCTTAAAAAAAATCCTTTTTAAGTTTTTTTGAAAACATGTTACCATTTCCTTAGTTTGAGTCCCGACACACCCGAGAATGTGTCTGAATCCCTCAAACCAAGGCTCTGATACCAACTTGTAACGACCCAATTTTTACCAAGAAATTTTTCATTTTTAATTAATCAAACAATTCCCATAATCCATAGATTTCCAAACCATTTGTTTTTTCAATTCACATTTATTACAATTTCACTGTACTTTTGAAAACATCAGAGAGTCCCAAACACACGAAAGAGAGGTAGAGTGCACGCCACATCATCACGCCTTGCCTTTGCCCTTAGGCTCTGAAGTACCAGAAACAATCAACAACCTATAAGAGAAATGCTTAGTGAGTTTCCCGGAGCATACCACATACACACAAACCACATATCATATATCCTGTTAGCTATAAAAGTTACACACATATCATGTAAGCCATGCATACATGAAACCTGCCATGGGCTACCCCACATGGTCTTTTCCTAGGACTGCCATGGGCTCCCCTACATGGCCTTACATCCAATGCCATAGGCTACCCCACATGGTCTTCACCTAGGGCTACCATGGGCTACCCCACATGGTCTTACATCCAATGCCACGGGCTTCCCCCAAGGTCTTCATACAAAACATGCAATCACATAAAAAAACACAGAATGTCTAACACATGTATCATAAACACATAATGGGCCGGCCTTGGTGCCTTAGAACCAAAGGTATGGTGAGAAGACTCACATGTCTCGAATGCTGAACTGACACTTTGCGACCAAAAATACCCCACGAGCTGCTCCGCGCAACTGCCTAATAAGTGTCATACAATATCCAGTCATTTCCCCAAAGTCCATCTTGGTCAAATACAACCGAGATCAAGTCAACAGTCCATGTTGACCCTAACTCGCCGAGTATAACTAGTGACTCGCTGAGTTTCCCGGGATAACATCTACTCGCCGAGTCACCAAGGTGACTCGTCGAGTTCATACGGTCTTGATTGATAATATAAGGTCATTTTTCAACTTTCTTTGCTTGCCACTCGACACGTCTACGAACATCCAACAATTGGGGGGATCTTACTCGACTCACCGAGTTGTTCCTTCAACTCGTCGAGTTATAGGTAATCTTCATCCGGCTCGCCGAGTTGTTCATCCAACTCGTCAAGTTCATAGCAATATTCATCGGGCTCGCCGAGTTGTTCATTCAACTCGTCGAGTCCATGCTTGCCTTCATATGACTCGCCAAGTCCTATCAGATCTCAAACCATACAGACTCTTTTGAGCCATGCAATGCTTCCAAACTACAAATCTAGGCTCCTAAGGCATGCTTTCCACGTAAAGTTGCAAACTTTACATGCATGCAAGGCTTTAAGGCCCTAAAATAGCAAATCTAAGCTTGGAATGAAGTCGTACACTTGAGGGGAGGCACATGCTAGGCTCAAATGATAACTTTATGCATCGCAAGGCCAAAAGGAGTTCAGATCTGTAGTTACAACTTCAGATCTTGGCTTAAACACAAAAGCGCTTTCTTAGAATCCATGCACAAGAGTGTTTTGGGTGGAAATGAGCCAAGGAACAGCTTAATACCTTTAGAGAGTGCTCCATAGAAGTAGATCTTGAATCCCCACGAGCCCTTTGCTTCCTCTAGCTTGTTTCCTCAAGTGCTTCCTTCACTAAATCCCTCATTAAAGCTTAAAATCACCAAGAAACACACTCACACTAGAATCAGGGTTTTTGGGAGGTAAAGAGCTTTAAAGGGGAGGCCAAGGGAGGCTAATGACCCTTTAAATAGGGTGCAAGGCCCCGAAATCTAGGGTTTCATCTGCCAGCATCTACTCGTCGCGTACCATAATGGACTCGGCGAGTAGATCATTAAACTTCGCGGACAAACCCGCTACTACTCGACGAGTAGAGAGGCCAACTCGCCGAGTAGGCTCTCAAAAATCAAAAACAAAATATCATTATTAATACCTGAGGATCAGGGTGTTACATCTTGGAATTCTCATCTCTGATCATAAGAGCAGTGTTTGGAATGGCATGTTAGGGAGTCACGGGTTAATGAAAGGCTTTTGGTTCATCTTATGGAAAATTCGCGATTGATGTGTTTGGGTTCTTTTCAGATAAGGCATTGGATTCCTGGTTTTGAGTTGAGTAGTGATGGTTGTCCTTTATCAGTTAACGTCAATGGGAGCAAGGATTGTCCTTCGTCAGTATGTGTGTTCTGCTTAGAATGGATTCGATTAATGAAATGCCATTGTATGTTAGGGTTGACTTTTATCAGGGATCTGGTAGGTGGTCGGGGATATATGTTTATGCGTATTTGTAAATTCGTCGAGGCTAGATAAGTTGTTTGGTTCGGGTTGTGAAGTTGAGTTGTTGCGGGAGCATTTTTGTAACACCCTGTTTTGAATCGTTACCCATTTGGGCGTGGGTAATGGAATGTAGATGGTTCGGGCATTCATAAGTGGTTTTGGTGCTTAGGGCATTTTGGTAATTTCGCAGTTGGCTTTATGGGAATTGGAATTTGTGTTCGGGGAACTTTAATTCAAGTTTGAGTTCATAATAGTGTTGAGCTTCCCGATACCTTTTAATGGATATAAGGATGATCGAAATCGGAGTTGTATCGAGAAAGTTATGGTCTTCAGAAGAATTAGGGTTTGGGGAAAACCCTAGTATGCGGGGCGTACTGATGCGAAGCCGGGTACGCAAGGCGTAGTGAGGATTACGTGTAGCGTAGTGCGAGGTTGGGTCTGGGTGCGAGACCTTATATGCTGGGCGTACAAGGAAGTACGCTGAGCGTATGAGGGGCAGATGGAAACCCTAATTTTTAGGGATGTACCCTATATAAGCTTAATGTTAGCATCTTTCCTTCATTCCTAAGTCAGCCTCCACCCTCTAAAAACCCAAAGTCGACCTTGTAGACTCTTAGAGGTGTTCTTGAGCTATTGGAAGGCTTGGATGCTTATTTTTGCCCTTGGCAAGGAAATAAGAGAAGTTTGAAGGTTTTTTGCTTGGTGGGAAATCTTTGGATCCAGAATCATTGCCTTGTGGGGAGGCTAGGTAACCAGTTTTCAACTTGGCTTATATATGATTAGATCTCTTCATGCCTTGTTTATTATGGTTTTGGTCTTCTTTATGGGATTATGGATGAGTTAGGTTGTTTAAGGGTTCATCCTTTCGGATCTAAGCTCATTTTCGTATCCTTGAGCATAAATGCGCAAGCTTTATGTGTTATATGGAGTCATGCATGCATTAAGTTATCCATTAAGTCCCTTTCTAGCTTAAGAGCTTCTTTTAGCCATGTGTGAACGTAAAGTTGGCAACTTTACGTGGTTTTCTAGCTCAAGGAGGCCATATATGTGTTTTGGAAGCTTTGTCTTAATGGATTAAGTGGAAATCGAGTTTGGGTTATATAAAGGTGAGTATGTTGGGCGTACAAGTAAGTACGTGCAACGTACAAGATTTCTAGCGAGTACGCTGCGCGTATGCGCCCGTACGCCCCCCGGACTCTGTCTGAATGGGTTTGGTGTTTTGGACTATCTTTTGGGCTTCGATTGCTTGGGGCCTTGTTTGGCCATCCGTTAACAAGTGTTTGGACTGGGGAAATGTTAATGGATTTAGGGTAAGGCCCATGTAAGGATTTGGGCCCAATTTGGAAAATTGGGCCATAAGTGGGATTTGGATGATTGTTGGACGGTGGGCCTTTATGATCGGGAGTTTGGGTCTTAGTCTTGATCCAATCTAGGAGAGGGGTAAAATGGTGTTTTTGCCCTATAGATGGATTATTTGGTTTTTTTATGGTTTGGAACCCAATTGTTAATTGGGTGTTATTTGTTTGATAACGCAAGGATTCTAGCGGATCAACATTTAGGGATTTATTCGAGGGTTCAGCTATCGAGGTGAGTCTCCTCGCTGTTCTATGGGTCGAAGGCACCAATTCTGACCTGTTCAGTTTGTGTATTGTAGGAAGACCAGGGGGTGGCCCTTGGCAATCTGTATGCAAGACTAGATTTTGAACTATAACAGTTAATTAGTTAGTAATGGTAGATTGTATGCTAGTTTTCTTTGTGATGCTTGCATGGAAGACCAGGAGGTGGCTCTTGGCACTTGTTTGTAAGACCCAGGGTATTGGCCCTCGGCCTGGCAAGGAAGACCATGATATGGCTCGTGGCATAATGGCAAGACTATGGTTGGCACATAACACTTTCTATTGATTGTGTGATACGCGTGATATGTATGGATCATATGATATGTATGGATTGTATGGTATGTATGGTATGTGGTATTTGGGGAACTCACTAAGCTTTTTGCTTACAGTTTGTGGTTTATGGTTTTTGGTATTTCCGATTCGAAAGGGAAGGGCTTGGCTTGATTGCAATGCATACACCTGTGTTTTCCGCAATTCGTGATTTTGGGAATGAACTCTGATAATTGTTTTATTTTGAAATACTTGTAAATGTATGAATGAAGGTTAAATGAATGTTTTGGTTATAATAAAAATGAAAATCTTACCCTATGATTTTCGAGACGTTACAAGTTGGTATCAGAGCTTTGGCTTGAGGGATTCGGGCATGCTCTCTGGTATGCTTGGACTCAAACTGAGGGGTTTGGTGAAAGTTTTCATAAAAGAAACGCTTTATTAAAAAGGGTTTCTGATTGAATAAAGGGTGTGATGCGTGCAATCATCCGAGCGTTAGTAATTGGTTCCCAGAATACCAATACATGTTTACTATAATATGTGATATGATTATGAGAATTGCATGCTAGTTAGGGCTAAGGATCTGCTCAGTATGATTTGATAGGAGATATGCCTTTATATGCCTGATTATATAAGCTTTAGAATTGCATGCTAGTATGGATTCCAGATAAGTAGTTTGAATTGCTTGATTAGTGTATGTTGGTTAGATTTTCCGTTGCCTAAATGATGCTTGCTTTGTGCTTTGTAGGACTTTTAGTGATGTGAATTGACTGCTAAGTGAATATGCTAAGTCACATGTGACATAGGTTAAATAATCTTAGGGTGATGGATTTGACCCTATTATGCAACTCTTGTTTGAGTCCAACCGTTCTAGGGATGCGTCTTTCACTCGAACGATTATTTGATCTCTGTTGTATGTGATTATATTCAAGAGGAAGCTAGTTGAAATTGGTGGGAGTCCTTCAGCAGCTGAGGGTAGGGTGAGGTTGGGAACCTAGGAGAGCCTAGGATATGCTTCAGTGGGTTTAGTGAGTTTTTGGTGCATCAGTTGAGTAGGTGACTTAGAGGATTCAAGATGATTTTTGTGAAAGGTAGTATGGGGCCCATACTAATGAAAGCACATGATCCATACTCGAATCGAGGAGAGTCTGGGAGAATCTAAGAAGCTTGAGGAAGGAGAATTTTTAGGTATGATCTGATCATTTATTGTGATATTTCGGTTTGGTGATGAGCACTAAGGGAGGAGGTTCTGTTTATGGTTATAGTTCCGGTTCAGGTGCAGGTGTTGAGCCGATTAGCGAGCAGATGCGGGAATTCATCTCATCAAAGATTACCCGCAGTATTTTGGAGTAGACTCCTGTGATCTTTGGTTCGGTCAAGGAGGGGATATTAGAGATCTTGGATGAGCGCTTGGGCGCGTTTCGTGCTGAGGTTATGGCTATCATCGAAGCTCGCACTCTTTCTTTCCGTGAGTTCCATGCTTGCGTAGCTCTTGCGTTCAATGGGGAGAGGGACCCCATTGCCAGTATCAGGTGGCTAGTGGATATGGATAACGAGTTTAGGACGAGTTTCTGCCTGGATGGGGTGAAGGTCAGATATGCTTCCATCCTTTTGAAGGGCAGTACACGAGATTGGTGGGAGGAGGTTGGTCATGAGGTCGGTGATGATGCAGTTGATGCCATGTCTTGGGATGATTTTTCGGCCAGGTTTTGAGATGAGTTTGCACCGGTGAGCGGGGTGCAGCAGTTGGCACGAGAGTTTCAGGATCTCCGCCAGACAACTGAGACAGTGGCAGAGATCACTGCCAAGTTCCGGGAGAGGGGTTTTTGGTTCCGCAGTATACAACAGATGAGGAAATTAAGAAAGTGAGGTATCATGATATGCCGCGAGATGCTATCAGAGAGTCTGTGAGAATTTCAGGGTGCAAGACCCTAAATGATAGTATTCCTAGAGCCCGAGAGCGGGAAATCGATTTGGAGAACCTAAGGAAGAGGGGGCCAGATCAGGTGCAGGTAGTGGAGGGACCGAGGAAGAGACCCAAGACTTCTGATCAATGTTTGAGAGGCGATCAGGGTCGAAATCAGTGCAACACGTATGGGAAACTGCACGATGGAGTTTTCCATTTCAGGGGTATGGACTATGACAAGTGTGGCAGGGTTGGTTATGTCAGCAGGGATTGCCATTAGGGGGCAAGTACGTTATCTTTTCTCTACAACAAAGTGGGCCACAAGAAGGCCGGCTGTCCGATGTTGATGTTGGGTTTTGAGCATTCTAACACTCCTAAGTGTACATGCAACCCTAAATACCTTGGATCTATGTTTTCTCTATTATACATGCATATGAGAACTTCCAAGGTATTATCCTAATCTAGCATACAAAACAATGAATATAACAAGATAGAATACCTACCTCTTTGATGTAGAATGTCTTCATGAAGCTTGAGTGCCTAGTGCCTCAAGTGTGACACCTCAAATGGTTCACACAACACCAAATACACTTGGAATAACTTTAGAGAATTCTACACTTCATGAAAATCGGCTAGCCCTTTCTTACTCTCTCTAGGGGCCGATTTTGGTCAAGAACAAGATTTATATATAGTTAGAGTTACACCATGTAAACCCTAATTGACATGGCCTTTCATTTCCATGATCCATGGGTACAAAAACACCATGCAGCATCCATGGAGCATCATATGGGTTTTAGCCCAACTAGATAATCCATGGAGCATTAGCCCACTATATAATTATGGATGATTTACACAATCAACCCATATATTTAATTAGTCTTCTTTTGATCACTGAATTAATCCTAGATTAATTCTTGATCAATACTAATTAAATAATATTATTATTCTTATTATTAATATACTAGAACTGATAATATATTAATAACCATAAGTGTCTTATTTCTCTCATTATAGTCTATCCAAATGCATGATGCGATGCAACCCAAATGGACCATGCCGGGTCGGGTCAAGTCTTACCAATTATAGTTATGGACTTAGACAATAATCTAACAGTCTCCCACTTGGATAAGTCTAAAACTATTATTGCGTATGACTTCAGTAACCGATCAACAATCATAGCTCTCAAAAGCTTCTGTCGAACTCTGATCTTTGTCGATGTACTCTGACCTTTGTCAATGACTTGTCCATTAGATAAGGGATCATATATTCCTCCATTCTAGATATCATATGGACTGAGACATGGATTATAATCATCCTCTCTGTCCATTTGTTGTTTCCCGATTTCCGATTTATGATGACTGACTAATTGAACAAATCAAATCAGTCCTGGCCTGGCCGAGCACTTCCATTTGTCATCATCAAATCATCGAGGGGCCCACAAATATCGCTTTTATCCCGAAGGTAAAAGGAATGGATAAACTTCGACTCATATGGCTTGTTCTACTACTTGTTGAATCATACACAAAGGCACGTTTTATAACACCGAGTTACCAATGCGTTTTCGTGCAATCAATGTATAACCAACTCATATCTCTAGGTTTGAAGAATATAAGATATTATCGTCTCATGATCACTCGTGATAAAATCCATGAAGTGATTCCAATGAGCGCGGGTTGAATCCAATACTCAGAACTTATGAGCACTCATGAGTGTTGTAGCACCACCTTGTCCAACATCTTAGACCTCTACAAGCCAACCCATGACAGTCTTAATTCATATCTATTTCTAACATATGACCGACTGTGGATGGTTTGAATAACTTAGTCATTCCGGAAGAATAACCTAGTTTATTCTGGAAGTCAAAACATGCAAAATGAAACACAAGAATAATTGAATCCAATATGGTATCAAAACCTATGAATATAAATAAAACACCTTTTATTTATCACCATATGATTACACATTATTCATTGTATACTATTTCAGCTATCAACTTTATTCTTGAATTTAAAACAATAGTTGTCCCATGCTCCAAGCATGTACACTATGTTTTCTAAACACTAGTCATGCCATACACCAAGTATGCATACTATGTTTGTCTATGATCTTCACTTTGTGAATTAGATCAATTTGAACATAACTCCAATGATCCTCTTTCACAGTCCCAAATCCTTACTGCAAATGCAAGAATTCTAAATTCATGCCATTTACTGAAATCTGTTAGATTCTAAACTTATATGCATTGATCCTCTTGTAACGATTATGCACAAAGTCAGAAAGACTTGACAACAACCATTACAGAGCGTTCCAAAGGAGATCAGCTCCTTGGAAACATCCTTCTTGCATTAAGTTTCCTAATCATACAGATTGAATACTTTCTAAATTTGAAACATTTCCAGATTCCATTTTGACTATCACTTCAGAACAAGAGTTGCCTCCTTACAGATTATGTCAATATGGTCCTTCCAGAATTATCACTATACATCCAACTGTCCTTGAGCAACCAATCTTTGGTAAACCTTAGATTGTCCTCGACAATTGTTTAATCCTTTTAGTCACATCCAATTCTAGACCTTTTCCCTTCTTAATGCCCCAGGCATTTGGAAAATTTTAGAAAGGATGAATATATAGCACATGTAATCGATCCTATATCCGAAGCATATGGAACACGATTCATGATGTCTTACATAAAGACTAAACCAGTCTTTTGCTATACTATTTCCATTTCAATTTGCCAAGTTCTCATAATTCAGATTATGAAAAGGGATGCCGTAATCATAATCGAATTTTAGAACGCGAATAATGGACCCATATATAGAATTTCCTTATGTTGAGCCATTCCAACATGAAATTCATATATATATATATATATATATATATATATATATATATATATATATATATATATATATATATATATATATATATATATATATATATCCTTGACTAAATGATTAAAACCTCACGATCTAAGCTTATAGATTTGAGATGAAGTATAATATCCTCTCCCTTAATTATAGCAAAACAACTTTTTCCCAATTGAAACCTTTTGTTTTCTATAATTAACATTGCTAACTTGCAATAATTATCATAATTATCATGCTCCCACTAACATGATGATTATTAGCATAACACTTATGCTCCCACTAGCTTTGACATGTACTCAGAAATCAGCTGGACTTCTAGAAATCAATACTTCATTGACTTTCTTACCAAAGTTCAGATTTCTGATACTAGATTGTTTTGATAAAACTTTATCAAAATTATATACCTTCCCTTAGATAGCACACTTGTGTATCTAAACAATTATGAAGAGGGATGCCGTAATCATAATGGTTAGACCTTTTTGCCACTTCTCACAAGTCCAGGTTAGTGTGCCGGTAAACCACACACGCTCCACTAACGACTTTGAGAATGCAAATATCACAATTGCTATCTAGCTAAAATCTACTTAGTGAAAGTGTTTCCTCACCATCATTTTCATGAATCGGAGAGAAACCTTATGACACTTAGATTTAATGGTGTATGTGTTCTTATCCATGTGAATTGTCAAAACCATAGTCACAGGAAAAGGATAATGACAAATCCAAACTCATATGGACTGAACTCAATCTAATTTCTTGCCATCTGGCAGCTCAAGGGCCTGCCATTGCTTCCAAGTTGTTGTGCAACCAATTGAGAACTCTAAGAACTCATATGCAAAGCCAACTTTAATTGGAATGGGCACAGAATATGTCAACACGATAGGTTATGAACCTCAAGTCGTGTGCTAGCAAAGAACTTTAGGTTTTATTCTTGATTAGTTCTTGAGACTTTCAAGACTTTTAAGACTCCCACTGTCCTCTTGACATATAAGACTTTCTTGTCAGTTATTCAAGAGATAGTGTGGATTATAATCAAGACAAACACTTCACAAAATTGGCCGTAGTTGGTCTTTATTTTATCCAAAACATCACAACTTACCAATTTCAAATGTACAAGAGTAGAAAACATTACTCTTACATTTGACATGTGTTTTTTAAACCTTCTTTAAGACATGTCACTCAAGTTACAATCTTGGAGTATGACTCTAAGACTTGTATTGGAACGAAGTATGACTCATCTTCTTGATTTAACCATTTTAGCAATTCAAGTTCCTCTTCTTAGTCATAAGAATGCACTAAAATTTCCTTAGAGAACTAATTTTGATATGGTTTCTTAATCATTAAGATGATCACAAAAACTGATACTAAAGCACTCTCCCACCTTTTCAGATTTGAGAAACTTTTATCCTTCTGCCTAACTTGATTCTTCTTATTCGCTATGTCATACATTGGAACCTTTTCCAATGTCTTAGAAGTACACTAAAGCTTGTAAGTATAACCATATTTACTGAGCTTTAGTAAACTATGACGAATAGTCTTATCGAACTTTTGTGGTGGACTTGACCAGTGCACAAGAATGTGTACTCGATCCGTTAGTCCTTCACTTGACTCACACATCCATGTGACCAAGTAATTAGTCTTAATTTTCCAATACTTGAAAGTTCTCATTCATCATGCTATACAACTTGCATGATTCCAAGTTCCGGTCCAATTGAAACTTGGGTGATGAGAATCTTTCCTTATTTGGTAAATTTAGACATTACCACAAATGAAAGAATCAATTTCATATTTCCAATCTTGCTATTAATGGAATCATATAAGCAACAATTTTTCCTCAAATGCCATTGCAAGGATATTTTAAAATAAATAAGGTCATCATTTTCCCTTTTATTTTAAAAACTTTGCGGAAAAACTATCCTTACAATCCATATGAAAACTTGTTGTTATCTATTCCTAAGAAATAGCTCATATCTCCTAAGAAGTATCTAAAGAATCTGATCTTCAAACTATGTGATAGAAATCCATCTACGCGATCAGATTCAGCATATTCTTTCTTTAAGTTTCTTTACTTTTCTTTTATTCTTAAAGCATCAACATGTGACCCAGTCACATCATATATCAAGAATCTCAGAATAGAAACTTAGCAGAGTTAGATAGTGGACTTTACCTGAAGTAGAGTCAAACTTATTGACTTTAACACCCTTAGGTAAATTGGCAGCTTCGCAACCAATTCCCCTTCCTTTGGCAATATAAACATATGGACCCTTTGGTAATGGTACACGGGACTATCACAGACTTAGCTTTTCTCTTTACCATTTGGTCAACCGAGTTGACTATGGCTGATCCCTTTCCATTGGGAAGAGAAAGCTTTACTGGATATCCAATTTCATCATTGTCAATGTCCATAAAGTTTTAGGAAGTTGATCTTAGCAAATAGATAAGATCATTAAGGGTCTTATCATAGTCTGTTTCATAGGAGTTCCAAAGAAACTCACTATGTGACTTAGAAAGTGATTGAGCCACCAACTTTCTTAAGACTTTGACACCCAACTCTCCCGGCTTTTCAATATGTGACTACATCTCCAAGATGTGACCACACCTAGACTTTTCCTTGCCAATAAGGCTTGAGTGATCTTGAACTTGTGGGTTAGGGAGAATAATTGGAGGAGGTGAAAGAAGTATGATTTCCATAGGACATCATCTTCATTTAGGAAAGCTTGTTTCAAGAGATTCGGGAAGATCATAGATGTCTAAACCAGACATCTTTCGGGAGATATTCAAGATAGTTGATTTAAAGTCCTTAATATGACACCCAATATGAAATATTAAGGCTAGGACCCAACAAACTATTTTATAACTTAGAAGAGGGATGCCGTAATCCGAGCTATAAAATATTTGAAGGTAGGTGAATGACGATTTACCAATTTCCACCAAGATAAACGAAATGTATTATTAGGTTTTAATTGGTTTTGAAACTCTAGATCTTTGAGATTCATTGAACTGTTCAATGGCATGTTTCAATCACGAGTGTGCCCTTCAGGTTTTGTGACTGGGATGCCGAGGATCACAAAACAAGGTGTGAAGTAACCATGCAAATTACTTGGTACCCTTAAGTGTTTACCCCTCAATCGATGTACCGGTTAACCACACACGCTCCATCGACACTATGATAAACATTAAGTTACCCTTTGCCTACCTTGTTAAATACGAGTTAGTGTGCCAGTTAACCACACACGCTCCACTAACCGACTTAAACAAAGTGCAAAGTGTAATTTCATGGATTAGCACCTTATTCACATTTTCCTAGGTAACTAAGATTGGGTATTATTAAGAGTTTAGTTACTTAATATTTATCATTCATACTTTTAATGAAGGGAGAATTATAGTCCTGTCAAACCCGTTCGGCTAATGACCTGTGACATCCCCATTTTCACGGCCAGAAAAGACCTATTTGTTTATGCTTTGTTTTATAAATCAGAGTGATCGTTTAAAGAAAACGGTTGCGGAATTTGTTCCCAAAATAAAATATGATAACCATTCATCAAAACGTTTCTCAAAGAGAATGTATTTTCATTAAATAATAAAACCTCGGGATGTCATGTTCCGATACAGACCAAAAGCATAAACAATAATAAATAGACCTTACAACAGTTACATAACTACTGGCCTATAATCCAAAATCTCTCGTCAAGTCCACCAACTTATACTCTTGTGCCATTACCTGTAATGCAAAGAAATCTGAGTGGGTCAGGCTTGGGAGCCTGGTGAGCGTATAGGGTTTTCAACCCACAATAATACAATTATTATATTCAACCATCAAACAATCAACTCAATTACTCATCCCTATTATGTTTCTTAGGATTTTACCCTAGGAATTCAACTACTCGTCATTCCTTCATTCCTAAGGATTGACCTAAGGAATTTACACAAACTTCCATTGCTACATAAGGCGCATCTGCCAACATTATCCTTTAAGCGCCTCTGCCAGGATTACGTCATACACTATGAGGCGCGACTGCCAGGTTTATGACATTCTCTTTTAGGCACATCTGCCGACATTATCTTATAAGCGCATCTGCCAAGATTATCCTATAAGCGCATCTGCTATTGTTATGACAATCTCTATTTGGCGCATCTGCCGATTTTATCCTATAAGCGCATTTGCTAGGATCACGACATTCACTACTTGGTGCATCTACCGATATTATTCTACAGCACATCTGCTAGTCTTATGACGTTCTTTAATTGGTGCATCTACCAATATCATTCTTAATCATCTTTCATACCTCATCATTTTATCACATACCAACTAACTCATCTACCCATGTTCTACCCAACATATTTGTAGATCTAGAATACACATACAGTTTATCTCATTTTAAAACTATGTAAAACATTCATTCCATACTCATCTCAAATAAACAACAATATATAAACACATAGCACGTATTTTATACCAAATACTTCATATTCATGTGTTAGAAGAAAGTAACCATATACTCTCCCAAATGTACACTTAATACATTCAAACAATACTTGTATTATACCCGTGTTTATGAAAGGGACTATACATCCATCCATATAAACAACTTTATATTATTCACGTAGCACGTATTTCAACGAAAATACTTAATAATTATGCGTTAGAAGAAAATAACTACACACTCACTTGATCAGAAGATGATCGGACAGCACTACGACTTGCAGAAGTAGTAATCCTCAGCAGATCTGGAAGATCTCTTCAAAAATCGAACTTCTCGCGGGCAGAGCTTCGGCTCGGGAACCGCACTTCTCGGGATCTTCGGGATCTCGGGACTTGCTTCGGGGCTTGAGAACAATACCGGGGCTTCGGGGTATTTCTGGCACGCAAACCGATGCAAAATGGGAGAAAGAAGAGGAGAAATTGGCAAAACTATCGGCTGCCTTCGGATTCCTTTTATAGAGGCTGAGCCTCGTACGTATGCGGGGCGTACGCCAGTACGCGGGGCGTACTGGTCCGAAAAACGTCACTGCGTTCGTCATCCGAAGCCACTTGCTGCGAATGTCGACACTTCGGAGTACGCAGGGCGTACTCGAGTACGCGGCGCGTACCTCGGATCAGGCCGGTGACTCCTTCGGATAATGCTTCCGAATTAAAGATTAAAAATAAATACAAATTATTTAATAATCTTTGGAAATTCATATCTTCTTCATACGAACTCCGTTTTCGACGTTCTTAATATCCACGCGAAGGTGAGACTACGATCTACAACTTTCGTTTAGACTCCGTCGGCTAATTTTGACTTTTATTTTTATTATTTATTTTTAATAGGCCGGGACAGAAACTTTCGTTAAAAATTCATAACTTCTTCGTTTGACGTCCGATCTCGCCTAACTTTTTATTGCTTCGCTACCAACAATGAGATCTTCGATTCTCATTTAGATCGCTTTGGCTAAATACCGCTCTAACGTAAATTCACCTTTTACGTTGCATTGCGTCGTGCCGGTTCTGTCGCGAAACTTCGACGGGCCATAACTTCTTCGTTATAACTCGGATTTTGGCGTTCTTTATATGCACGGAAACCTTGTGACATATACTACAACTTGGTTAAGATTAATCCTTCTAGCTAATCTTCCATCAAAAAGTCATTTTTGACGCCTAACGTCTCTAAATTGACTAGCCCGGATCTACGGGCGTTACAATTATCTCCCCCTTAGGATGATTACGTCCCGGAATCATCAGCGAAATAAGAGTTGCATAATGATTCCAAACATTAATTATTCATCCTAGGTAATAACCGTAACTTCTATGTTTCCTTGAAAGAGTATTTAACTCTATGGCTTTCTTGACCACAGACGATGCCCAATCTTGCATCTGCTTATCGTACTATGTTGTACTTTAACTCGTAACCTTCAAGTTACCAAATAAGTCCTCATTGTGGACTCCTTCTTCTTCTCAGGATAAATATCTTCCTTTATCTATTGTAACAAACCGATGGGTCGTGCTCTATCGACCTCTCATCGCACGATGCGACGCTTAGACTCGGTTTTTAATAAAGTTAAATTCCAGAATGGAATATACCTTCCTTCATATTCTAATGTGATTTAATCACATTTCATCATGTAGCATTTCTACCTACAAACTTCTTTTAACAACGAGAGCGACACTATCAATCGCATTAACTTCAACCTGCTGACTTAAGTCAGATGTTACATCAAACTTGGTTCCACGAACCACGTAACAAACTCCTCGTAGTCGGACTCAATTTAAACATGGCCACTAGGGTCGGAACAAGAACCATCTTACTAGTCATTACCGAAACAATGGTAATGACATACCAGAATAAAATGGAATCGATCACTAGCTTCTTGGTAACCTTGTGACTTTCCCTGATCCAAGTGCGAGTCATGTGCTTCCGGTAGTATATGCATCTACTACCTTTCACACCTACTCATACTCGTCCCAAGTTTTGTCTCGTAGTCGACCAAGTCACCATACAAGAAAATCAGACAATCATTCAACACATCAGTTAACAAAACTAGGGTTTATATTAATTCCTTGAAACGGTTACACAAAAGTTCAAGTTCACCCTATACTATGCCTCTAATAGGCTACACCACATGTTACTTTTCGTATCGCTACTTTATAGCTTGATCTTTAGATATAAGATCCTTATTCCTGATTCCTTGCATTGCCATCTGCTTCATCAAGGATCATTTGAAATGCTCTTGCCTTTAGCTTTGGCGGCACCTCTAGCCTTGCTGCTTGATTTTTCCTCGGGCAGTCTTGCTTGAAGTGCCCGTCTTCGTTACATTCGTAACACACCTTTTTGTTGAAAATACATTCATCGGCGTAATGCCCATGCTTTCCACACTTGAAACATGTCACTTCCACGCCACATTTTCCTGAGTGCTTCTTCTTGCACTTATCGCACCACCGTGCCTCATCTCTCCCTCCTCCTCCAGACTTCGAGGATTTTCTTTTCTCATTAGAACCTGAAGTTCCTTCTAACTTTCTCTTCTCACCAACTTCAACCTTACTGTCAGTCCTCCCCTTGACCATATTCTCAATAGACTTGGCAGCCCAAATAGCTGCCTCTAGAGTAGGTGCCTGACGCACTGGCACCGCATACTCCCAAGGGAGTCCCTTTGCGTACCGGTCGACTTTTGTCAGCTCGTCTGGGACGATGCGTAAAGCAAACTCCATCTTGTCTGTGAAGGCATTAGTGTATTCATCCACTGACATGCTGCCTTTCTTCAATATCAGAAACTTATTCTCCAACTCCAATAGATTTTGAGCAGAGCAGAACTTGCGCTTGAATTGCACCAAGAACTCTGCCCAGGTCAGTTGCAGTGGCTCATTAGGACTTAGGATCTTCCCCACAGTGTTCCACCAACGAACAGCCCCACCCCTGAACTGACGTACTGCATAGATAGTTTGCAACTTGCCTCTGCAGTCACAAGTCATGAAGGCTAACTCCATTTCGGAAATCCAATCCATAACTCCAATCGGATCCTCCTTTCCATTGAAGGTCGATGGTTTGCAAGTTAGAAAGTCCTTGTACTTGCATCCCATTCCATCATTCCTTCCACCATGGTTGTCTTGCCTAACTATCGGTGGGTTGGCTTGACCAACAAACCCACTGAAGTTTCCACCTTCCGAGTGCCCTTCATTTAATTCAGGCTCCTCCACACGAATTGACAGTTCTTCACGATTCTGTTGAAGCAACCGTCTAGTTTCATCCATCTGACGATCCAACATCGTCTGAATCATCATTTGCACACCAGCCATGGTTATTGGCTCAGGTGCTGCTGCTATGACAGGTACTTATTCAATCACTGGTGGTTGATTCCTGTTTTCATCAGCATTTCCAACTCCACTTCTTGTCCTCACCATTTTTGATCTATACACCGAATAAGGTGAAATTAGATCCTCATTCACGATAGATATTCAAATCATCCTTATCACGCCGAAACGTTTACATGCTAGTTCTAATATCGTAGACGTACGCTTAGAATCCTACACACATAAGGTTTCCAGATCCGGTCGGCAACAGACCATAGATCCAAACAAATAATAGCATCAATATAGCTATCACACAAAACACTTTGCACATAAGAGCATTTTAGGCATCATTCCTAAAATAAACTAGTGCTTGTGTCAATTCAAGGTGTACTACCTAACATATTTTAGACACACTCCTCACAACCATTACTTAGCACTCTAAGTTTAAGTCTAGAAATCCTACAAATTCCTAGTTCGCTTAAACTAGTGCTCTGATACTAACTGTGACATCCCCATTTTCACGGCCAGAAAAGACCGATTTGTTTATGCTTTGTTTTATAAATCAGAGTGATCGTTTAAAGAAAACGGTTGCGGAATTTGTTCCCAAAATAAAATATGATAACCATTCATCAAAACGTTTCTCAAAGAGAATGTATTTTCATTAAATAATAAAACCTCGGGATGTCATGTTCCGATACAGACCAAAAGCATAAACAATAATAAATAGACCTTACAACAGTTACATAACTACTGGCCTATAATCCAAAATCTCTCGTCAAGTCCACCAACTTATACTCTTGTGCCATTACCTGTAATGCAAAGAAATCTGAGTGGGTCAGGCTTGGGAGCCTGGTGAGCGTATAGGGTTTTCAACCCACAATAATACAATTATTATATTCAACCATCAAACAATCAACTCAATTACTCATCCCTATTATGTTTCTTAGGATTTTACCCTAGGAATTCAACTACTCGTCATTCCTTCATTCCTAAGGATTGACCTAAGGAATTTACACAAACTTCCATTGCTACATAAGGCGCATCTGCCAACATTATCCTTTAAGCGTCTCTGCCAGGATTACGTCATACACTATGAGGCGCGACTGCCAGGTTTATGACATTCTCTTTTAGGCACATCTGCCGACATTATCTTATAAGCGCATCTGCCAAGATTATCCTATAAGCGCATCTGCTATTGTTATGACAATCTCTATTTGGCGCATCTGCCGATTTTATCCTATAAGCGCATTTGCTAGGATCACGACATTCACTACTTGGTGCATCTACCGATATTATTCTACAGCACATCTGCTAGTCTTATGACGTTCTTTAATTGGTGCATCTACCAATATCATTCTTAATCATCTTTCATACCTCATCATTTTATCACATACCAACTAACTCATCTACCCATGTTCTACCCAACATATTTGTAGATCTAGAATACACATACAGTTTATCTCATTTTAAAACTATGTAAAACATTCATTCCATACTCATCTCAAATAAACAACAATATATAAACACATAGCACGTATTTTATACCAAATACTTCATATTCATGTGTTAGAAGAAAGTAACCATATACTCTCCCAAATGTACACTTAATACATTCAAACAATACTTGTATTATACCCGTGTTTATGAAAGGGACTATACATCCATCCATATAAACAACTTTATATTATTCACGTAGCACGTATTTCAACGAAAATACTTAATAATTATGCGTTAGAAGAAAATAACTACACACTCACTTGATCAGAAGATGATCGGACAGCACTACGACTTGCAGAAGTAGTAATCCTCAGCAGATCTGGAAGATCTCTTCAAAAATCGAACTTCTCGCGGGCAGAGCTTCGGCTCGGGAACCGCACTTCTCGGGATCTTCGGGATCTCGGGACTTGCTTCGGGGCTTGAGAACAATACCGGGGCTTCGGGGTATTTCTGGCACGCAAACCGATGCAAAATGGGAGAAAGAAGAGGAGAAATTGGCAAAACTATCGGCTGCCTTCGGATTCCTTTTATAGAGGCTGAGCCTCGTACGTACGCGGGGCGTACGCCAGTACACGGGGCGTACTGGTCCGAAAAACATCACTGCGTTCGTCATCCGAAGCCACTTGCTGCGAATGTCGACACTTCGGAGTACGCGGGGCGTACTCGAGTACGCGGCGCGTACCTCGGATCAGGCCGGTGACTCCTTCGGATAATGCTTCCGAATTAAAGATTAAAAATAAATACAAATTATTTAATAATCTTCGGAAATTCATATCTTCTTCATACGAACTCCGTTTTCGACGTTCTTAATATCCACGCGAAGGTGAGACTACGATCTACAACTTTCGTTTAGACTCCGTCGGCTAATTTTGACTTTTATTTTTATTATTTATTTTTAATAGGCCGGGACAGAAACTTTCGTTAAAAATTCATAACTTCTTCGTTTGACGTCCGCTCTCGCCTAACTTTTTATTGCTTCGCTACCAACAATGAGATCTTTGATTCTCATTTAGATCGCTTTGGCTAAATACCGCTCTAACGTAAATTCACCTTTTACCCTTTTACGTTGCATTGCGTCGTGCCGGTTCTGTCGCGAAACTTCGACGGGCCATAACTTCTTCGTTATAACTCGGATTTTGGCGTTCTTTATATGCACGGAAACCTTGTGACATATACTACAACTTGGTTAAGATTAATCCTTCTAGCTAATCTTCCATCAAAAAGTCATTTTTGACGCCTAACGTCTCTAAATTGACTAGCCCGGATCTACGGGCGTTACATGACCCTCCACCGGTCAAGGAAGCGGTGGGTGAGAGTGGACACCCATTAAACTGCCATTTTATAGTCAGTAACCTTATACCCCCCTTATAGACCGGTTTCGTGAATGAGGTCTACTAATGGTAAGACTGACTTTACTCTTATACATATATATATATATATATATATATATATATATATAAATATTATTAACTTATAATATTATAAAGTATAAGGGTTGAATTTTAACTTTTAAAATTCTAAACGCTAACTTGGAATTAAAGTATTCATAAGTGAAAACTTTTCAAATTCCAAAACTTGAGGGCAAGTTTTGAAATTATTCAAAACTAATTAATTCCATAACTTATGTGTTTAAAGTAGTTTTAATCCAAAAACTCTTCAGGTTCCATAACTTGAGGACAAGTTATGGAAGACTTTAAACTAATAAAAGAATTAACTTTTCTTTATTTTATAACTTATGAAATTAATTAAGGTTATACCTTTTTTTTAATGAAGATACTCTTGGTCCTCCATAACTTGAGGACAAGTTATGGAGTCATAAAACCATTTAATTAGAACTAGACTCTTCATTTTTGTAACCTTTGCCAACTTTTATGAGTTTTATGAAACGTAAATTTGACTTTTCGTATTACTTGAGGACAAGTTACAAAAACACATTTTAGAATCAACTCTTAGATTATTTTGGATTGAAAACAACTATTTCACTCAACTTTTCTATTAATCTAAGCAACTCATAAGAACAAGATAATTCAAATCAAACTTTTCCATGTAATTAGTCTAAAACTTAAACTCATACAAAACATGAATCTATTGACAATTATCTTTGAAATTGGATTAGCATGAACATTACCACATCAAAAACAAGTTTATAAGTCCAAAAACATCTTAGGGTAATGTTCGTAGTCCAATTCTAGCCAAAAAAGTCGAATTTATGCTGTCTGGGGGTCAAACTCGTCGAGTGCACGAACCAACTCGGCGAGTTGGATGCTTTTTGCCTTGGACTCGACGAGTCTGCTGGGCAGACAGCATCAAAACTCGATTTTTCAGCTACTTTTGCAAGTATAACAAGAAAACAAGCCTAGGCTCTGATACCACTGTTGGGTTTTGAGCATTCTAACACTCCTAAGTGTACATGCAACCCTAAATACCTTGGATCTATGTTTTCTCTATTATACATGCATATAAGAACTTCCAAGGTATTATCCTAATCTAGCATACAAAACAATGAATATAACAAGATAGAATACATACCTCTTTGATGTAGAATGTCTTCATGAAGTTTGAGTGCCTAGTGCCTCAGGTGTGACACCTCAAATGCTTCACACAACACCAAGTACACTTGGAATAACTTGAGAGAATTCTACACTTCATGAAAATCGGCTAGCCCTTTCTTACTCTTTCTAGTGGCCGATTTTGGTCAAGAATAAGATGCATATATAGTTAGGGTTACACCATGTAAACCCTAATTGACATGGCCTTTCATTTCCATGATCCATGGGTACAAAAACACCATGGAGCATCATATGGGTTTTAGCCCAACTAGATAATCCATGGAGCATTAGCCCACTATATAATTATGGATGATTTACACAATCAACCCATATATTTAATTAGTCTTCTTTTTATCACTGAATTAATCCTAGATTAATTCTTGATCAATACTAATTAAATAATCTTATTATTCTTATTATTAATATACTAGAACTTATAATATATTAATAACCATAAGTGTCTTATTTCTCTCATTATAGTCTATCCAAATGCATGATGCCATGAAACCCAAATGGACAGGGTCAAGTCTTACCAATTATAGTTATGGACTTAGACATTAATCCAACAGTTGAGGGGTGGAGCAGTAAGTGCGCCTACTCCGACTACTTTGAGGATTACTGATGGATGTGAGGGTAAGGATGGAGCCCCAACAGAGAGGAACCTGGCATTGCAGTTTCAGACAGGGGAGGTTAGGACTCTAGCAGGCGATATTGAGGGTATGTTATCTTTTGCTTTCTTTTCGCTTTATATCAGTGTTTATGTTGTTTGGAATCTTACATCGGTTTGGCTAAGCATTATCCTTGGTTTACTTCTCTGTTTATGTTTGGATTATATCTTCAAGAATCGTTATATGTCATTTGCATGCCATGAATCATTAGTGGGTTAGTGAGGGGTTGTCTCCCATGTAGTGGATGTCAAAGTGTTTAGTTGTCATTCTAGTTCTTAGTCAGGATCGGTTTAGGGGTATTGTGTGGAAGGTCTATCGTCAGGATTCAATGGTTTTAGCATTTGTGCTTGATTGCCTCCTGGTGGTGCCATCGGAAGTGGTATATTGCCGAGGTTTTGGTCGGAGCATCTGTTCTTTGGACTTCAAGATTTGAGGGTTTATCATTTAAAGCTTATGGGGTTATCAATTTTGATGGGATTCAGGGAGTGTTCATATAGTCTTCAAGGATTGTGCGGTCTTTGGTTTTGGTTAGTAATAGATCGCTAGCATTGGTAAACGCATGTTGTCAGCAGATCGATCATTAGAGGGTAAGAGGGATTGGGAATCCTTCAAATCTTGTGTATTGTAAGAGTTTAATCCAGTCAAATTGGGGGAGAATCGTTCAGATATTCAGGATCAGAAGCAAGTGTGAAACTAGGATGAGTTTTGCATTTCCGTTAGGGAGGAAGACGGTCCAAGTGGTCGTCTGGATTGAGGATTGTGCATGTTGGGAGTTTGTGGAACTTCCCAACAGTTGGATAACACCTTCTTGGTGATGTTTAGCAGGCTTTTGATGGACCCAGGTTGGGGATTCCAGTCATGATTCAAGTACGGTTGGGGTGCTTGGCTGAGTGCGTGTTCGAATCTGGATGTGTTTGGACTGTTAGATGATCAATAAGGCCTTGGGAGGTGGTAATGGAAGTTAGTGCGAAGGTGTTGTAAGACTGTGGGGTGACCCATAGCATTCACTAGTTAACAATTAGTATAGAAGTGTTGTAAGACTGCAGAGTGGCCCATAGCATTCACTAGTGGCCAGTTAGTGCGGAAGTATTGTAAGATTGAAGGGTGGCCCATAGCATTCACTAGTGGTCAGTTAGTGTGGGAGTATTGTAGGACGGCGGGATGGCCCTTAGCATTCACCGGTCCCCGTTCAGCGGTGAGAGTGTGAAAAATCTATGATTTGGTCACTGATTTCTTTTGATGGTTTAGACCAGGGTGGGTCATTTCGTAAGGCTGGGGGGGGGGGGGCACAACATGATGGAATTAGGAAATGGTAGGTTGTGGGAGATGGGGTATGATATAAGACAACAATTGCGTTGGATTAGGTGTCTAAGCCAAAACTATAATTGGTATGTACTTGACCCGATAGTAGCATGGTCCTTTTGGGTTGCCTTCACCGGAGCAATTAGATAGGATGGATATTTGAGAAAAAGGTTATTTGTGATTTATTAATATATTATAATAATGATATATTAATTGAGAAACATAGGATTTAATTGGTATTGGTCAAGAATTAATTTGGAATTAATTTAGTGATCAAAAGAGACTGATTAAATTAACGGGGACTGATTAAGTAAATTAGTAATACATATAGTTTGGGCTAATGATCCATGTTGATTAGGATGGACTAATTTTATGTGGTAGTCCATGAAGAGTTAGTAAAAGGGCTTATCATATGGATTATTGCACTAAAGGCCCAAGGAAGTGAATTACGATTTAGAAGTGAAACCCTAAGAATTCCACACTATAAATTTAACCCCTAGCATCACCAAAAAGGCCTCCTAGCCTCTCTCTCGTTATCCTCCATTTGCTTATGGTGTTTGTGACTCATTTGAGACATCACATTTGAGGTGATAAGGTCTTGAAAGGTCAAGTTTTACAAGCTACAACAAAGAGGTATTCATCCAACTAGTTTTTATGGTTCAAATATCAAAGTTGTATGCTAGTTGTAGGTTTCATGCTTTGGATAATTTTATTGCATGTATAACTTGACAAAAACTTAGATCCAAAGCATTAGGGTTGTATGTGCACCATAGGGATGTTATAGTGCTCAAAACCTATCAAGTTGGTCATGTAGCATTTAGTTTAGCATTAGATTTGGTTGAAAGATTGTTTGGGTAATTATTGCCAGTTGAGGCTTGTTTTGGAAGTCGCATAGGGTGACTGTGTGAGTGTCTTTAGGCTCAGCAACCGGGCAGGAATCTGATATGCCAGATAGTTGGCAGATAAGTTGGGACTAGGGAGTTCTCGGCTGCTTTGGGGAAAGCAGCTAGGGGTAGCGATATGAGTCGGGGTGGTTTCAGTAATTTGAGATTCATGTGTGGGGTCCCTTGCTATTTGGGGAGTATGTTAAGTCGCTTGCAGTGGATTAGATAATCTCTGATTGGTTGACTTGAACCTGTTGCGCATCTCTCGTTTGAGTCTAACTATTACAGGGATGAATCTTCTACTCGAAGAATTATCTGAGCCTCCTGTCAAGTATGAGTGTTCTGCAGTATGAGGTCAGTGGTTTTGCTCTTTTGGAAGCATCGAGATAATCAGAGTTAGAATTGTTTCGTTTAGTGTATTATTCAATGTGGAATTGGCATGATAGTGGTTCAGTACGGGAGGTTTTCGGGAAGTCAGACCAATTTGAGACTTCCGGTTTCGGAAAAGTAGCGGTAATTTTCTGCAAGGGTTTAAAGTTTGTTCTTCTTTAGGTTTGGTGAGTTCTGCTAGGGTTGATTTCGGTCGCTTTGCAAAGGCTGTGGTATTCTCAGGATTGTGGTCGTGTTGCTTATGATGTTGGCGTATTGGGAAAGGTAAGGGCGGATTTCGAGGACAAAATCTAATTTAAGTGGGGGAGAGTTGTAACTCCCTGCTTCAAATCTTACCAAAGTTCATATTTCTGACACGAGATACTTCAATAAGCCTTTATCTAAGCTCACACACCTTTTATTATAAAGCTCATTTGTGTGCCTACATAATTTTAGAACTTACAGAAATAAGTCTCAAATGTTTAGACCTTTTGCCATTTCTCACATTTCGAACTATGAAGAGGGATGCCATATTTGATGGGTTTTGGTCATAAGACATCCTATGTGCTCATACAAACCCTAATGCTTGGATCTAGGTTTCTCTATTGTACATGCTTTGAATCCAAGACTATAAACCCTAATTCTAGCATACAAGTAATCATATTAGATATTAGAATAGGTTTATAATGTTACCTTGATTGTTATGTAGCAATAACAATCCCAATTCCTCCTTGAATTGACTTTGGAAGGCTTAGAGTCACAAGTGTCACTCCTCTAATGGTTCACAAACACCATAAGCAAGAGGATGAAGAGGAGAGAGGATGGAGGTTGCCCAAAACGTGTTCTAACCCTAGAAAAGAAGTTCCCCACGTTTTTGAGCCTTGAGGGTTCTATATATAGTGAGGCTATTAGGGTTATCTAACAAGGAAACCCTAATTTGGTTGCTTAAGCCCTAAGCAACCCATAGACTCCTTTAATCAAGCCCTTGGACAATTTCCTTATGGGCTTCCCATAAGAATTCGTCCACCTCTTGATTTAAGACAATCCATGGCCCAAATTGCAATTATCTTATAATTACAATTCCAGTCCCTTAAGTTTAATTAATCTCTTTTAGTCACAAAACTAATTACTAATTAATTCTTGACTAATATTAATTAAACAATATGATTTCTCCTTTAATATATTATTCTCATAATATATTAATAAATCATATTTAATCCTTTCTCTCCATAATTCATCCTATCAAGTTGCTTTGGTGAAGGCAACCCAAAAGGACCATGCACCATCGGGTCAAGTACATACCAAAATAGTTATGGACTTAGACACTAATCCAACAGTCTCCCACTTGGATAAGTCTAACAACTATTCTGTGTATGACTTCAGATCCTGATCTGCAATCGTAGCTTTCCAAAGCCGCTGTCAACTCTGATCATATCAGATACGCGTGTCCTTAGATAAGGGATCATATATTCCTCCATTCTAGATATCATATGAGATATGATTTCAAATCATTCTCTTTCTACTATATCTCGATTCCCGATTTATGACGACTGACTAATTGAACAAATCAAATAAGCCCTAGCCCGGCCGAGCATTTACGTTTGTCATCACAAAATCATCGAGGGGCCCAAAGATATCGCTTTTATCCTACTTTGAATAAAAGGAACGAATAAACTTTGATACAATGCTTGCTTGCACTCACGCACCGAATCACACACAACAATATGTTTTATAACACCAAGTTACTAGTGCGTTTACATATTATCAATGTGCAACCGATTCGCAAGATACAACTCACACATCTCGGTTTCAAGAATATAAGATGTTATTGTCTCACCAATCACTCGTGATACAATTCATGGAGTGATCCAAGTGAGCGTGGGTTTAATCCAATGCTCAAATTCATATTCATAAGCACTCATGAACGTTGATTTGCTTATGTCTAATGCTCTTTAGACAATCCACACACCAATTCACGACAGTCTTCATTCATATCTACTTCCAACATATGAACGACTGTGGCCCGTTTGAATAATTCGATTATTCTTAATAAACTCAATTATTCTGGAAGTTAAAACATGCAAATGTGAAACACAAGAATAATACTAATCCCATATGGCCTCAACCCTTTGAGCATAAATAAAACACCTTTTATTTATCACCATATTGATTACTCATTATTTGTCGTTTCGGGTAATCAACTTCTTACTTGGATTACAACACTTGTCCCATGCTCCTAGCATGCACACAATGTTTACCTATGGTTCTTACTTTGTGAAATAGATCACATTGAACACATTTCCAATCATTCTTATTTCACAACTCCAAATCCTTTTTCCACAAGTGAAAGAATATCAAATTCTTGCTACTTATAGAATATGCTAGATTCTAACATTCTATGCAACTATCCTTTCGTAATGTCACTACACCAAAGTCACAAAGACTTTTGCCAATGATGTTACAAAGTCCTCTATCAGAGATTGTTACAAGACAATTCCTTAGATATGATGTCTCTCATTCAAAGTACATTCCTTTGAATATCCTTTTGCATAAAAGTTCCTAATCTAGACATAGATTTTCAATATTCAATTCCCCATATGGACACGTTTCCGTATTTTCCATATGACAACTCATTCTTAATAGAATCTTATCTATTCGTAATGATGTCAATATGGTCCATCCAATACGGAAACATTTCCATATTTTCCAATACTATACTTCCAACTACTCACAAGCGACCAATCCTCGTCGAACTTTGGATTGTCCATTGATAGTTGTTTAATTATTTTAGTCAAAATGGATTCTAGTCCTTTTTCCCTCTAAATGCACTAGACATTTGGAAAAATTTAGAATGGTCTAACATTAAAGCATTTGCAATCGATCCTATACCCGAAGCGTATGGGACACGATGTACAATGTTTTATTTGCTATGTTCTCAAAATTCGAATTGTGAAGAGGAATGTCGTAATCATAATCGAAATTTTAAGAACACACTATGTACCTTTGACTAAATTTATTAACATTTCTCAACCTAAACCTTTAGATTTGAAATGAAGCATAATATTCTCTCCCTTAATTATAGCAAAACAACTCTTCAACTATTGCGACCTTGCAAAGTATGACTCTTGTTTTCTATAATTAGTATTGCTAACCTTGCAATACTTTCCTTAATAATCATACAATCATAACTTTTATGCTCCCACTATCATGATGATTATTATAAAACATAACACTTATGCTACCACTAGCTTCGACATGTATTCATAAACATCTTAACTTTCATAAAAACAATGCTTATTGAATTTCTTAAGTCCATGTTTCCAAATCTTAATGCTTTGATGATCCTTTATCAAGGCTTCTACACCTTTGCCTTCGATAGTTCATATGTGTGTCTAAACAATTAAGACTAATTGCCAAACCTCACAATTCAAATTATGGAAAGGGATACCGTAACCATGATTGAATTCGAGAATGCAATTTTACAATTACTATCTTCTTAAAATCTTTCTTAGTGAAAGCATTTCCTCACAATCATTTTCATGAAGGAGGAAATCTTATGACACTTAGATTTAAACGGTGTATGTGTTCCTATCCATGTGAATTTGTTAAAACTAAAGTTTACGACAAATTCAAACTCATATGGACCGAACTTTCTTAATCTTGAGTTCTTGCCTTATGGTAGCACAACTGCCCACGATGTCTTCCAAGTAGTTAAGCAGCTCACCCTTTCCTATCAATGTACCTTTCATTGATTAAGGTGCTTTGCCTTTTATGCGTTCAAAATGAGAACTCATAGAACTCACATGCATAATTAACTCGATTGGATTGGCACAGAAACAAAATGATGTCAACACGATAGGTTGTAAACCTCAAATCGTGTGCTAGTGATGATCGTTAAGGTTTATTTGATTTGTTCTTGAAACCTTTCAAGACCATTAAGACTCCCACTGACCCCTTGATATATAAGATTCTCTTGTCAATAACCATTTCTTGACAAACAAATATTCAAGAGTTAGTGTAGCTTTTATCAAAACACTTCATAAATTGGTCCTAGTTGGTCTTTGTCTTATCCAAGACATCACAACTTTCCACATTTAATGAAAGTTATAAACCTTCTTTATACTTATCACTCATTGTCACAATCTTAACTCTAAGACTTGTTTTGGAACGAAGTATGATTGACTTTTTGATTTAACCATTTCTTCAATTCTTGATTCCTCTTCTTAAACATACAATTGTACTAAGACTCACTTAGAGGATCAATTGGGATATGGTTCTTAATCATTAAGACCTATCATAAAGCATAAAAGGTACTCTCCCTTCTTCTTAGAACGGAGAAACTTTTATCTTTCTGCCTACTTGATTCTTCTTATTCGTTCTACTATTGATTTAAACCTTTTTCAATCAATCTAGAATTACACTTAATCTTGTAAGTATAATCATATTTACTAAACCTTTAGTAAATCATGACGAATATCTTTGTTACTCTTATGGTGGATTTGATCAACATGCAACTTTGTGTACTCGATCTCCTAATCCTTCACTTGACACCTTGTCAACGAATTAGTCTAATTTCCAAATATGAAGTTTCTCATTCATCGTGCAACTAAGTTGCATGATTCCAAATTTCTGTCCAATTGAAACTTGGGAGATGAGAAACTCTCCCTATTTGGTAAATTCTCGACTTTCCATAAATAACATAATAAGAACCAAATCCATTATTGTTAATAATAGAAACATTTTAACATCAATTTTTTCATACACACCATTGTAAGGATAAATAAATAAAATTTAAAATCAAAATTTATTTTATTGCAGAAAAATTTTGTCCTTACAATGCAACTCATTGAAAAACTTATGCTAATACATCTTTCTTAGCAATCTAATTCTAACTCTAAGTAGTAGCTCAAGAATCTAATCTTCGAGAAATGCGATCGAAATCCATTCCTTCACGGTTAGATTCTGCTCACTTCTTCCCTTAAGCTTCCTTTCTTTTCTTTGATCTTACAAAACATCAATTGTAATCCTATCACATTATGTATTAAGAATTTAGAATACAAGCTTTAAAAGAGTTAGTCAATGGATTTTACCTAAAGCAAAGTCATACGTTTTGACTCTCCCATCTCTTAGATCTCTTAGGTAAATAGGGCAACTTCGTCTCTAATGCTCCTTCTATTGGCAATAAAAGCAAATTGACTCTATTGGAACAGGACATGGAACTACTTCAGACATCGCATTTCTCTTATGATCAAACTTTTCGATCATTGCATGTCTTTCGTTGCCATTGTCTACATCCATAGAGCTCTCGAAGGCAGATTCACCAATCAACATTGCTTTTCTATTGCGCCAAACCATTGCTGATTTAGCAGCAATAAGCATATAGGTGAGATCTATAAGGGTCACGTCGCGGTTCATCGTATAGTACTCTCTTACAAACTCACTATACGAGTTAGGAAGTGACTGAAGAACCCAATCAACAGCCATTTCCTCACAGACAACGGATCCCAACATTCTTAACCTATCAATGTGTGACTTCATCCCTAGGACATGTGCACACAGCGGCTTTCCTTCTTTATATTTATTTGCCAAAAGGGCTTGAGTAATCTTGAACTTTTCAAGCCTTTGAACTTGTGGGTTAGGGAGAATAATTGGAGGAGGGGGAGGAAGTGAATCATGATCTCTTGTTCCTCGATCAAATCATCGAATATCATCTTCATGTGGAATGCTTGTTCCACGGGATTTGAGAAGACCATAGTTGTCAAACTTTGACATCTACAATACGGGAGAAAAACGAATTCAAGTTAGTTGATAGATTGAGTCCTTAGTAAATCACCCAAATGAGATACTAAGGCTAGGACCCAACACAATATTCTACAACTCGGGAGAGGGATGTCGTAACCCTAACTGCAGAATATTTGAAGGTAAGTGAATGACGATTCACTAATTTTCCACCATCAAAACGAAAAGAAATTTAAGTTTTAAATCAATGAAAACTCCTAGATCCTTTGAGATTCATTGAACTTTCAATGGCATGTTTAAATCTCGATATGCCCCTCTTGTTTGTGACTGGGATGCCGAGGATCACAAAGCGGGTGTGAATAACCATGCAAACTTACATGGTGCCCTCACATGTTACAGTCACCTATTCGATGTGCCGGTAAACCACACACGCTCCACCGAACTATGACAAACATTGAGTCACCCTTTGCTACCTTTGCTTAGAACCATTTAGTGTGCCGGTAAACCACACACGCTCCACTAACGTCTTCGCAAGGGCACAAAGTGTAATTTCATGGAATTGCATCAATTCACTTTTGCCTAAGTAACTAAGATTGGGAATTTTATGAAAACATTTAGTTACTTTTATACTTCATTATACTTATAATGGAAGGTTTTGTCCTATCCTACCCGTTCGGCTAACGACCCTCCACTAGTCAAGAGTGCGGTGGGTAAGAGTGGATACCCATTCAATCGCCATTTTATAGGCAATTTCCTTAAACACCCCTTATATACCAGCTTCGTGAATGAGGCCTACAAACGGTAAGACTGAATTTTACTCATACATATATATAATGTTAGACTTTTAATGTTATATATAGTATAGGGTGTATTTTATACTTTCAAAATACTAGGTGGTCTAATTTAACAATTATACTTTTAATTCAATTAAATTGTAAACCTAAACTTTTATGGATTTATTAAATCTCTATTAATTATACACCTTAATTAATTAATAAAACCATAAGGGTGTGATTTGAACTTTTTCAAAACTATACTAGAGTTTTAGAATTTAACATTCCTAATTAAACTTTTAATCAACTTTTAAATTCCAAAACTTGAGGGCAAGTTTTGAAACATTTCAACACATTAGGGTTTAGAATTTAAATATACATCAAAATTAAACAATTAATCAAAATTTAAATTCCAAAACTTGAGGGCAAGTTTTGAAACCTTTTTCAAAACATTAGGGTTTCAACTATTTAAATTTCAAAACAACAAAACTTTTGGGTTCAAATTTAAACTATAAAACCTAAAGGGCAAAATATGAAATTTTTCATAACAACAAGGATCAAATAACAAATAATTCAAAATTAACATTTAATCACATAATTATCCATATTTGATTTGTTTAATGATTTCTTGCAAAACAATTTCTCAATTTACTCAAAATAATTAATCAATTATCACATAAGGAAACAATTATCTTATTAATTGATAAATATCTTCAATTAGATCAAAATTATAGTCAAATATATCATATAATCAGATTAATATTGATCTAACATGATAAGGTAACTATCCATAAGCAAAAACAACAAGAAATCGCGAAATACCCTCCATCTGACGAGTTGACTCGTCGAGTCAGCCTTGGACTCGTCAAGTCTGCATGGACTCGGCGAGTTCAGCCATGGACTCGGTGAGTCCAGCCTCCAGAATCCAAAAAATCGAATTTTCCAGTTGTACAATGCATCAATATAATTGAAACCAAGCTAGGCTCTGATACCACTGATGGGTTTTGGTCATAAGACATCCTATGTACTCATACAAACCCTAATGCTTGGATCTAGGTTTCTCTATTGTACATGCTTTGAATCCAAGACTATAAACCCTAATTCTAGCATACAAGTAATCATATTAGATATTAGAATAGGTTTATAATGTTACCTTGATTGTTATGTAGCAATAACAATCCCAATTCCTCCTTGAATTGACTTTGGAAGGCTTAGAGTCACAAGTGTCACTCCTCTAATGGTTCACAAACACCATAAGCAAGAGGATGAAGAGGAGAGAGGATGGAGGTTGCCCAAAACGTGTTCTAACCCTAGAAAAGAAGTTCCCCACGTTTTTGAGCTTTGAGGGTTCTATATATAGTGAGGCTATTAGGGTTATCTAACAAGGAAACCCTAATTTGGTTACTTAAGCCCTAAGCAACCCATAGACTCCTTTAATCAAGCCCTTGGACGATTTCCTTATGGGCTTCCCATAAGAATTCGTCCACCTCTTGATTTAAGACAATCCATGGCCCAATTTCAATTATCTTATAATTACAATTCCAGTCCCTTAAGTTTAATTAATCTCTTTTAGTCACAAAACTAATTACTAATTAATTCTTGACTAATATTAATTGAACAATATGATTTCTCCTTTAATATATTATTCTCATAATATATTAATAAATCATATTTAATCCTTTCTCTCCATAATTCATCCTATCAAGTTGCTTTGGTGAAGGCAACCCAAAAGGACCATGCACCATCGGGTCAAGTACATACCAAAATAGTTATGGACTTAGACACTAATCTAACAATATTCATAATTGTATTTGAAAATGAAAATATCACAATCGCTAACTCTTTAAAATCTACTTAGTGAAAGCGGTTCCTCACAATCATTTTCATAAATTGGAGAGAAACCTTATTACACTTAGATTTTTATAGTGTATGTGTTCCTATCCATGTGAATTTGTCATAACCATAATCTTAAGACAAGGTTAGTAACAAATCCAAACTCATATGGACTGAACCTATCGAATCTTAGTTCCTTGCCACTCTGTAGCACAGGGTTCTACCATGTCTTCCAAGTTATTGCGCATCTCACCCTTACTGATCAATGAACTTTCACCGATCAAGGTGCTTAGCCTTATGCAAACAGTTGCGAACTCATAGAAATCATGTGCATAGTCAACCTTAACTGGAATGAGTACAGAAACAAGAATATGTCAACACGATAGGTTACAAACCTCAAGCCGTGTGCTAGTGATGAACAATAGGTTGACTCATGATTATTTCTCAAGACTTTTCAAGATTTTTAATACTCCCACTGACCTCTTGACATGTAAGTTTCTCTCTGTCAAGAAAAATTACTTGACAAACAAATATTCAAGAGTTAGTGTGATTTCTTATCAAGACAGACACTTTTGACAATCGGTCTTAGTTGATCTTTGTTTTATCCAAAACATTACAACTTACCAATTTCAAATGTATAAGAGTATAAAAAATTTTATCCTACATTTTCTGATATGTCACTCAATATACAATCTTAGAGTATGACTCTAAGATTTGAATTTGGAACGAAGTATGATTCATCTTAATTGATTTAACCATTTCAACACTTTCTGATTCCTCTTCTTAGCCAAACAAATACACTAATGCGACCTTAGAGGATCAAATTGTGATATGGTTTTCATAATCATTAAGATGATCATAAAACACGATACTCAAGTACTCTCCAATCTTTTCAGATTGGAAAAACTTTTATCTTTCTTCTGACTTTGATTCTTCTTATTCGTTCTGCTATACATTGAAACTTTTCAATAACTCAGAATTATACTTAATCTTGTAAGCATAACAATATTTACTAACTTTAGTAAACCATAACGAATAATCTTATCATTCTTTGTGGTGGACTTGACCAGTGCACAACCAAGTGTACCCGACCCCCTTGTGCTTCACTTAACTCATCTCTATATGTGAACAAGGAGTTAGTCCTAATTTACCAAAAATGAAGGTTCTCATTCATTATACAATACAAATTGCATGATCCCAAGTTTCTGTCCAATTGAAACTTGTGTGATGAGAATCTTTCCTTATTTGGTAAATTTAGACACTACCACAAACGAAAGAATCAAATCCATATTGCTAAAAATACAAACATCAATTTTCACATATGTCATTGCAAGGAAATATAAAATAAGATAAAAAAGTTTCTTTATTTATATAATTGCGGAAAAACTTTCCCTTACAATGCAATTACAAATGAAAACTATGTTATTACAAATTTCTAAGCAATCTATCATAACTCTTAAGCAGCAGCTCAAAAATCCGATCATCGAACCATGCGATCTAAATTCATCTCTTTGCGATCAGACTATGCATGCCCTTCCTTTAAGCTTCCTTTGATCCTACAAAACATCAAAATGTAATCTTATCACATCACGTATTATGAATATCCAAATAGGAACTTAATAGAGTTAGATAGCGGACTTACCTGAAGCAGAGTCATACATTTTGACTTTACCATCTCTTAGATCTCTCATGTAGTCAGGGCAGCTTCGCAACAATTGCCCCTTCTCTTTGCAATAGAAGCAAACAAATTCTTTTGGAATGGTACACAGGACAATCTTAGACTTAGCCTTTTCCTTTCCCTTCGGAAGAGAAACTTTTTCTAGACTTACAATGTTTCCATTGTCAATGTCCATGGAAGTTTGGGAAGCAGATCTTCTAATAAACTTTGCTTTACCAGTGTGCCAAATCATTGCAGACTCAGCATCAATAAGAATATAGGTAAGATCAATAAGGGTCATGTTGCGGTCTGTCATATAGTAGTCTTTAACAAACTGACTATACAACTCGGGAAGTGACTGAAGAACCAAGTCAACAGCCAACTTCCTTGAGACATCGACTCCTAACATTCCCAGTATGTCAATGTGTGACTTCATCTCCAAGACATGTGCACACACAGATCTTCCATCTTCATGTTTGCTTGCCAATAGGGTCTGAGTGACCTTGAAATTTTCAAGTCTTCGAACATGTGGGGTAGGGAGAGTAATTGGAGGAGGTGGAGGAAGTGAAGTATGATATTGTGGAATATCATCTTCATGTGGAAATCCTTTTCTAACAGATTCGGGAAGTCCATAGTTGTCTGACCTAGACATCTATAATGGGAGAAATTCATGTTATTTGATTTAAGTCCTTAATATAACACCTAAAACGAAATATTAAGGCTAGGACCCAACACAATATTTTACAATTGTGAAGAGGGATGCCGTAATCCAATTGTAAAATATTTGAAGATAGGTAAGTGACGATTTTCCAATTTCCACCATGAAAAACGAAACAGATTATTAAGTTTTAAATGGATTGAAATTCCTAGATTCTTTGAGATTCATTGAACTTTTCAATGGCATGTTTAAATCTCAATTGTGCTCTTCAAGTTTGTGATTGGGATGCCGAGGATCACAAACAAGGTGTGAATAACCATGCAAATTAGTTTGGTACACTCAATGTTACAAATCACCTAATAAATGTGTCGGTTAACCACACACGCTCTATTGATCTATGATTAACATCAAGCTACCCTTTGCCACATATTGTCAGTCCCAGATTAGTATTCCGGTTAACCACACACGCTCCACTACCGACTTAACAAGGTACAAAGTGCAATTTCATGGAATAGCACCATTTTCACATTTTTCCTAAAGTAACTAAGATTGGGAATTTAATAAAAGTTTAGTTACTTTATAATTATCGTTATACTTATAATGAGAATTGTTAGAACAAAAGTGTAAGGATTGTTAGATTCTATGCAAGCAAACAATTATGAAAGTAAATAAGTACACGAGTATGGATTTGAATGTGTCGAATGATTAATACTGCAACACCTCAGAAGAGATCGATTAAGAACTTTGACTGTAGAGGTGTTTAGGGTTACAAACAATGAACGTAAAGATTAACTCTTAATTATGCATACATGCACGTATATTTATACTATAACCCTACTAGATAATCACGGATGTACAAGCCCAATCCGGATACAAAACATGAGGCCCATGACGCAACACAAATAGACTCAACCATCTCCCCCTTTGTGTCTTTGGAGCCGAAACCTCAATTCTGTTTAGCAACAGAAGACTTCTACACTGTCTTGAACACCCTCGGTATGATGGCCAAAAGATGATAGCGAAACGTAATGTACCACCAAAACATATTCGTAAAGTTCTTCTTGTCAGCTTCAGAGTTCTGCTTGCACCAATGAATTATGTTCATTATGTGCTCCAAGCAGTCGGTAGAAAACAAGTGTTTGTCCACAAGAGCGAATAAAAACTTGTGAGCTTCGCCATTGGTAAACATCACAGTCAAATGTGTTGAATCAATTTGACCCATCTTCATGTTGTTTACATCTCCAGGTTTTGGTGTAAGCTTCACAGTAGGCTTCTTATTCATAACCTTTGCAATCTCCTGATCCGTAGTTGCAACTTCATAGATATAGGAGGCCAACATTCTCTTTATGTGTTCCAGAATCGGCTCATATTCCGTCGGATTAGTGAGTAGAATGTTGTATAGCAGAATCCAGTCATGGGGATTCAAACTAGGAAGGTCTGCTAGAGAGATAGTTGACACCGAGTTTGTAGAACCTCGAGTGATTTTAAAATTGACATTGACAAATCTCCCAGCAGGTGAGGGTTTGAGCACCTTAACAGTCACAATCTTCTGAGCACTCCATGTTAGGTACTGAGGTTGGCCATACTTCAGATAGAAGTCAATCAGCTCTTGGTCAACCTTCAGATGAGGAAAAGGAACCTCAGCAGTCGAGTGAAAGCAATGAAACGTGAACGCTTTTCTTGTTATCGGCATATCAAACAGTGAGTCCTTCGAGTTATCACAGTCAAACGAAGCAACAGTTTCCAACCAATAAATACTTGGAAACTCTATAGCTTGATTGATAAGTACCTCTCTGGTCCATAAGGGAAACAAGGCCTTCTTACAGTTCAAGGCTTCTTCTTCTTCCTTGTTTCTCCTTTCCCTCTCCTCTGCTTCCTTTGCAACTTTGAGAGTTTCATCCAACTCTTGGTCCTTCTTCTTTCTCTTGAGAGCCTCAGCAATAGTTTCACCAACATCACTATCACTATCATCAATGGTCTCCTTGTGCTTTTCTTTTGTACCAGAACCTGAAGCTACATTATCCTTCTGTTCATTTATGACTTTGACTTTCGGGTGTGTAGTTTATGTTTCTGTTTTCACAGTCACTCTCGGTTGAGCACTTTCTCCCCCTTGTTTTGGAGGTCGGAATCCCCCCGAAACACCCTTCATTTCATGTAACAAGGCAATGGCAGGAGTCAGTTTTGTGGTGAGATGATTCTGAATGGTCAAAGTTAGAATAGGATCATGAGCACCAAGAATGTTGGTGAGCATATCCTTAACATCCCCTGCACAGCTGCGGAAAACAACCCTTTCGGTCTTTAATAAAGAAATTTCTTTTTCAGCATGAGCAAGCTGAACCTTCTGAACTTCAAGTTGAGTTGATTGACGGGCAAGTTCTTCCTTTAAAGCACTTTCTTTAGCGACATCAGCATGAAGAGATTCCAGCCTTGAAGACACATAACTCAGAAGTGAAGTGTTCTCTTTTTGGATGGAAGAACGAACAGCTTCAAACTTGGTGCTTTCTTCTTGAAGGGACTTAGAAAGTGAATCCACAGAGGCTTGTACCTTGGCTGCATTTGTTTCGGCATGCCCTTTCAGGGACTCAAGAAAAATATGAGTTGTTTGAACAATCTCAGTAACATCAGTTCAGGCCTTTTGCAGGAGGAAGTAGAAGCATCAACAGCTTTAGTGGATTTCTCAATAGACTTCGTATATTGTTCCAGAGCAGTTTCCAGAAAAGCTTTGAGGACCACACCACTATAGGCTTTGTTGTCTTCAACAAATCGATCGATTTTCTCATTAATGTTCTGCAAGTGTTGGCTAGTGATAGGAGCATCATCATCCTCATCAGTTGGTAGCCGATATGGACTAAAGTATGTAGAGTCATACTCGTCATTCTCACCACCGAGAGTGGCACCGGAATCGGTTGAGTGGGTGGGTGAAAGAGGTTTATTGATGATTGGAGTTTCAGTTACAATAGTGGCCCCCGTATCAGATACATTGAATTCCATTGTCGGTTCAGGAATCGTAGTGGTAGTGGTTTGAGAAATTATAGGAGGTGGTAATTGAGTTGTAGAAATAGGAGTAGAAGTAACTGGTGGAGGTGGTGGTAAAGAAGTTGTTGGTTGTGAAGTAGTAGGTGGAGGATCGATAGGAACCGAAACTGAAATAGTTTGTTTTGGTGATGGAGGTGGGGTAGGAATTTTGTCATGAATGGGTTCGGTTGGAGTTGGCGATCTGGAGGTGTATTGCCTCTCGGTAATTCATGATGACTCTCGTCTTCTTCATCTTCCTTGTCATTTTCTAAGCTAGGAGGAGTGGGACTCTTGGATCTTCTTGCCATTTTCTTAAGCTCCTTGGGCTTGGAAGAATCTCCTTTCTCAGAATTTCGTTTCCATGACTTAGAAGCTTTAGTCTTATCCTCCTATGTTGACTCCTTCTTTGTGGGAGTGTGTTTCCCTCGGTTGCCAGGCTTGTTTACAGATTCCAAGGCGGCCTTCTGTTCTGGAGTAAGGACTCTTGGTCCCTTAGGAGTAACTTTTCTGTATTCCGCCATAACATGACTTTCAGCTGTGACACAGCGATACATGGATTCAGGAATGGAGCCATTGTGATGGAACTTTTTATTATCAGAGATGATGATCTTCTTTGTGTGAAACGTAGCAATGGACGCGACTAGGGCATCCTTCATCACAGGAATGTCCAAAGTGTTAATCGCCCTTCTTGTAATAAGCGTCCAGAAGCACCCACATGATATCTCTGAATGCCTCATAGATGTATTGAGACTCTGCACCACTTGAGACCAGATAATCGTCCCATAATCAAGGTTGATGCCATTGTAGAGACCGTATAAAAGGGTTAGAAAACCCTTACTAGTGTCATCCGATCCACCACTCCTTTCTGCCAAACTCTTGATGAGAAGAGTTAGCAAACCATTCCATTTAGAAGGTAAACAAGACTTCTTAAAATGTTCGCCTTCTTTCTTTCGGAAGAAGGTTTGGTCAACCGAACCTTCTTTAAATTTTGGCATTTTTAAGAAGCGAGTTAATGTTTCGTACCAGGCTCTCGGTGCTTGCTTTAGTCCATAGACTACTTTATCCAGCACATAGCAGTGATCAGGGAATTTCTCATTCACAAAACCGGGTGGTTGCTCAACATACACAATTTCTTCCAATTCTCCATTCAAAAAGTTACATTTGACATCCATCTGGAAAACTTTGAAGTTTTTATGAGCAGCATACGCCAAGAAGACTCTAACTGATTCCAACCTAGCTACAGGAGCGAAGGTTTCCTCATAGTCTATTACTTCCTCCTAGCAATAACCTTTAACCACCAACCGAGCCTTATTGCGAATGACATTCCCTTCCTTGTCCAATTTATTTCTGAAGACCCACTTCAAGCCAACCACAAACGCATTCTTTGGTGTAGGGATCATCCTCCAAACTCGGTTGCGTTCGAATTCATGAAGTTCATCTTGCATTGCTTGAACCCAATCAGAATGATCAAGTGCAACATTTACAGTTTTCGGTTCAATCTTGGAAACAAACGAATTAAACATACAAAATTCAACTTTAGAGAATAATGCAGTTTGTTTTGCTTTCAATTGAGAACGAGTAAGAACTTTTTCTGAAGTTTCACCAATAATCTGTGCTTTGGGATGGTCCTTGGTCCATTTTACTAACGGAGGATAATTTGGATCATATGTCGGATCTAACTCAGCGTTCCCTTCAACTTCAAATTCTGATTGATCATCATCACCTTCGTCAGTTGTATTTCCTTTCTCCTCCTCGACTGGTGAAGTGTAATCTGTGGCAACATCAAAGTTTGCATCCTCTGTGGGAGTGGGATTCTCCCCCTCGATAGGACTACTATTGGGTGGTTTTGGAGCAGAACTTTCCCCTTCGCCTAAACCTTTATGAGGTGGGGACGGAATTGGATCGTCCCCCTCGAAAGATACTTTGTTTCTTTTTAATACAGTTGAACTTTCCCCCTGAAACTTTGAGTCTGTTGATGGTGGATCACCCTTAGCTGTAGGAGGTTCACTTTCCATATCTTTGGTAGCTTCATCTATAATCTTCTTGAGATTATCCATTTTGTTATTTGCTGCTTTCGCTTCTTAGTGTGCCGCTTTCTCTGGTTCATCAAACAGCCGCATGTACTCTTCAAACATGTTGGCTATTGGAACCGAGACTTGTCCATATTCTCAAAAAATTTATCCTAAGTCACTTTCACTTCTTTGAACTTTCTTCATGTAATTATCGTCGAAGGTGACATAGTAGGTTTCTTCAATTCGTTTTGAGCGTTTATTCAACACTCTGTATGCTTTTGATGTTAGTGAATAACCCAGAAAAATTCCCTCATCGGCTTTGACGTCAAACTTATTTCGGTTCTCTTTAGAATTGAAAATAAAGAACCTTGAACTGAATATGTGGAAAAATTTGACATTTGACTTTCGGTTGTTTAAGATCTCATATGGAGTAATTGAGAATCTCTTGTTTAGCAAGGACCGATTCTGAGTGTAGCATGCGGTTGCAACAACATCAGCCCAAAAATATAACGGAAGTGAAGCGAAACTGAGCATGGTTCTGGCTGCCTCACATAAAGAATGGTTTCGTCTTTCAACAATCCTATTCTGTTGTGGTGTATAAGGGGCCGAAAAATTGTGAGTAATCCCCTTGTCAGCCAGAAAGCTCTCAATATCATTATTCTTGAATTCCAGACCATTGTCACTTCTGATATTCCTTACCGTCTTCCTCATCTGCACTTCCACTTGCTTGATGAATGTCTTCAACTAGGGAGTTGCATCTGATTTTTGCTTAAGAAAGAAAACCCAAGTGAAGCGTGAAAAGTCATCTACAATAACAAGAATGTACTTACTACCACCGAAGCTTTCTATAGCAGATGGTCCACATAAGTCGATGTGCAAGAGTTCAAGAGCTTCAATATTCTTTGTATTGATTCGTGTAGGGTGGCTCTTTCTACTTTGTTTGGCCATTTCACATGTTGCACACAGATGTTCCTTGTCGCGCTTGAGAAGAGGAAGTCCTCGAACGTGATCACCAAGCACCAACTTATTAATGTCTTTGAAGTTCAGGTGCGATAATCGTTGATGCCACAACCAACTTTAATCTGTATTTGCCTTTGACAACAAACATATTGCTGGTCTTCCTCGTATTGGGTTGAGATTTAAAGGGTACATCTCTCCTTTACGTTCAGATTTCAACAGAACCTTCTTGGATTGTTTCTCAATTATCTCAGAGCCCTCATCATCAAATGATACTTTCAGACCTGTGCCCATAACTAATTGTCACACACTAATGAGGTTATGCTGAAATCCTTCCACATATGCCACTTTTCGAATCGAGAAATCTCCATTTGTTATCATACCATATCCCTTGATTGTTCCATAGGAGTTATTTCCATATTTTACACACCCACCATCTTTCAGGGACCAAAATTCCCTCAGCTCTTCCTTTCTTCCCGTTATGTGACGCGAGCAGCCACTATCTATATACCATTCATCATTGAACTGCTCATCACTTATTACCTGCAAATTCAAGCAGATTTAGGAACCCAAAGTCGCTTGGGTCTTGGTGAGTCTTTCACAAAAAATGGAATAGCAGTAGAAATATCAACCAAATATGTTCTTTTTACTAAAGTGGTTTGATCTTTTCTTTTAATTGTATACACTTTGATTTTAGTTTTATCTTGTTTAAATTTTAGTGCATTGGTTGGTTTGTTAGATGGTATTTGATTTTTCTTTTGACTCCTAGGGTTAGCTGATGATTTCTTATTATGGAACTTAGAATCTTATGTTACCTTTCCCTTTCCTTTGATGTTCTCCATAGAATTTGCTTTGCATTGGGACTTGGAGGGACTAAAACTGGGTTTTGTACCGAAACTAGACTGTAGACCAAAAGTTGACTTTCGGTTCTGAGTGACATTCAGACCGAAACTAGACTTTCGGTTCTAAGACTTGGAATAGTAGGAACTTGGACTGAAATTTTCCTTTAGTTTTTCCTTTCCTTTATCCGATGATGCTCACTTAAGAAGGGCATAGTTGGGATTTTGAGATTGCCAGTAACTTTTTCGCTCATTCAGATTCTTTGCATATCTTTGATTTCTTAAGCGTTTCTGTTCAGCTAGCTACTTTTGTGATTTGTGGATGTTGAAGCTGGCCTTTGGCTTCTCTTTTTGAGTTTTGGTTGCTTTGACCGGAACTTTTGGTTCTTCCTTTGGTTCTTTAGGGATTTATTTGGTTCCACTTGTGCTTGATTTGTCAAAACTCGAGGGTTTGTTTATGGGTTCAACAATGTATCTTCCTTTAACCCTCCAAGAAGTCTACTCAGACAAGCCTACAGTTTCTTCTGCATTATCAATAGGAGCTGACCAGAAGTAGTCTTCGCACCCTTCAACATTATCTTTGTCAACCATGATTCTTAATTCTGACATCTGCTTTGGAGTGATCCCTGTAACTGCATAAACCTGATTTAGCACAGTTTGAACCTTTTGATAAACCATAGCCTTTTCTTTGAGTTTCTGTTTCTTATCTTTTGACAGGCGAGCGAATTCAACCAAATTTTCTGAAATTAGGGGTTTCTCATTCTCGGTTTCGCTCTTCATAAACTCAGAGCAATCAACCACGTCTTCAAATGAGATCTCACTCATCTCACTTTCCTCATCAAATTCAGACGTATTTTCTAAGTCCATTTTATTATCAGAAGTTAATTTGGCATTGAATTGGTCAAATGATTGAATAGTGTCTGACTTAATTTTCAACCTATCATTTTCATCTAAAATATCTTTTGGCATACATTTGTGTTCCTTATAATCAATGAAGGTTTCTATTTTGTCCAGTCCAATTTTGTAGGACATGGATGTCTCTTCTGATGACACTTCTGATTCACATTCTGCTATGACCTCATCTTCCTTAAATTCAAGAAAGGGTAAAATCATATTATGAATTTTCTTTCCTATCTCACAACTTAAATGAAATTGAGCTATATTAGTATATAAATGCTTAGAAATTAAACAACAAACATTCCTTTGTTTTAAAAACTTTAGATTGTCTCTTTGCAAATAAATACTTTCATCCCTAGCTCTAACTAACTCCTGCTCCTTCAGTTCTATCCACATTCTTCTCTCGTCACTCTTCGTTGTCACCATGCTAATTTGGTCAGTTAGGTTAGAATTTGTTAACCGAGTTTGCATGAGACTACCGCTTAGATTAGAAAATTTAAGTTTTAATTCATTTAATTATTCTTCATATTCTGTTATTGGAACTTTAAGAGATTCTAGGATAGATTGTACCTTTTTAATCAAACGATCGTAGTCGTTGATCTGCTCAATAACTGGCTTTGCTGCAAAACATTTGTTTTCAGTCAGGTTTGGTTCCTCACTTGCACTTTCAGTTGATGAACTAGCTGTGACAATTAAGCACTTTCCAGCCAAACCAACTTCCTTTGCCACATGAGCCTTTCCATGAGTGGGCTTTCTCACCTCTTCATCTTCAGAGTCGGTTGACCAAACATCGACGCCACCGAACTCGTCTTCATCAGCATTCCCCCGTACAATCAAGGCATTCATAGAACTGTTAGTCGCCTTCCTTTTCTTGATCTCTTCCAACTTGCGCATATAGTACGCCTCATCATCTTCACCATCTCTCTTCTCAACCATTTTTCTTAGCATGCAATCTTTGGCAAAGTGGTTCTTGCCGTGATAGTAATTGCAGTCGTATCCTGAGTCTCCTACAAGCTTGCTCTCCTTCTTTTCTTCATCCTTTTGAGAGGATATTTTCGCTTCATCCTTCACCTTCTCAGAGCTATAACTTCCCTGCCAGTTTCGGTTCTTGTTGACGGGAAATTTTCTCCTTGCAAACTTCTTCGGATTGGTGACCATCATAGCATATTCCTCGCTTGTAAGGTCACACTCAGACATATCAGACTCTTCCTCTTCTTTTGCAACACTTTTTCCTTTTGAGACTAGAGCCAACGATCCCACACCAGAAACCACTTTCGCTTCTTTGGTTACTACACTTTCATGGGACTTAAGTATTCCTACAAGTTTCGCTAGCGAGTAAGATTTAAACTGTTCATGCGCTTTCACAGTAGAAACCACAACCATTCGTTCCGGTCTCAACCCGTTCATGAAAGTCACCTTCTGCTCAATCAACTTTCTTTCTATTCCGTGTTTGACCATCTTGCTTAGGAGATGATTGAACCGATCGAAAGTTTGTATGAGTTTCTCCTCTAGTTTCTGTTCGAAAACTCCAAATTCTGACAACAACAAGGTTTGAATGGAGTGTTCCAAGTCTTCATCAGTTGAATAGAGTTCTTTCAACCTATCCCAGATTTCTTTGGCCGTTGTGCATGAACTAACTAAACGAAACGTGTCAGATTGCAAGGCGAATATTATCATTCTCATGGCCTTCACATTACACAATAGCTTGTATTTCTCATCCTGTGGCATCTTCTATTCATCCGCCACCAGCTTGTTATATTATTTTTGGGTCTTAACTGTCGTGTTCGTTACCGAATGAACAAATGGTCCAAGTATGATGGCTTCCCAGATGAGATAGCCATTATCTTCAGATCCAACCACGTAGTGTTCAAAGTGATGTGCCCATACTTCATAGTCTTGAGTGTAGAGTATGGGTATTCTGGTAGTAGATCCAATGATGTTTGAGATGTTGATGGGATTTGTTTGCGAATCTTCGTGAGACATGGTGAGCCTCTAGAATCAAACCTATAAACTTGAGATTAGGGTTTTATCTTAAACAGAGTTGCCGTCGAAACAAAGAAGACGAATTCTATTTATACGATAAAAGCGGAAACCCTAACGAATTCTGAATACAGAAGGAATATGTATTGATCACACAATCTCCTGCTCTAATACCAATTGTTAGAACAAAAGTTCTTTAAGGATCGTTAGATTCTATGCAAGCAAACAATTATGAAAGTAAATAAGTACACGAGTATGGCTTTGAATGTGTCAAATGATTAATACTTCAACACCTCAGAAGAGCTCGATTAAGAACTTCGACTGTATAGGTGTTTAGGGTTACAAACAATGAATGTAAAGATTAACTCTTAATTATGCAAACATGCATGCATATTTATACTATAACCCTACTAGATAATCACGCATGGACAGGCCCAATCCAGATACAAAACATGAGGCCCATGGCGCAACACAAATAGACTCAACAAGAATTAATGTCCTATCCTACCCATTCGGCTAACGACCCTCCACCAGTCAAGGAAGTGGTGGGTGAGAGTGGACACCCATTAAACCGCCATTTTATAGGCAGTAACCTTATACCCCCCCTATAGACCGGCTTTGTGAATGAGGCCTACTAACGGTAAGACTGACTTGTCTTATACATACATATATATATATATATATATATATATATATATATATATATATAAACTTTTAATATAAAAATAGTATAAGGGTTGAATTTTAACTTTTAAAACTCTAAGGATTGGAATTAAATGTTTCAGTTGTGAGACTTTACAAATTCCAAAACTTGAAGACAAGTTTTGGAAATTTTCAAAACTCTTGGTTTCCATAACTTATGAGTTAATGTTGGTTTTATGAAAAGAATCTTGATATTCCATAACTTGAGTACAAGTTATGGAGTTCATTAAAACATTTATAATAAACTTTTTATGTTCCATAACTTAAGGACAAGTTATGGAACTCAAAAAAGAACATTTAGATCAATTTTAACAAGGAAAATTATCATATATATTTTTTCATGATCTAAACTAACTCATAAGGCAAAATAGTTTCAAATCAAATGACATAAGTTATTAGATTAACATATAAACTAACAACTAGCATACAAATTTTTACAACTATCTTTTGATGACTCTTCATTTCTATACCTTATGAGTTTAATTGCATTTTAATGTATGAGACCTTTCATTTTCCATAACTTGAGGACAAGTTATGGAGGTCATTCAAAAACATTAAGATCAACATTTTAACTAACAAAAAATTATTAAGTAATTTATCTATGATCTAGTTAAACTCATTAGTCAAGATAATTCACATCAATAATTTTACAAGATATTAGCCTATCAGATAAACTAATACAAATCTTGAAATTTTGACAATTGTCTTTTAATTGAATGATCATGATTACTATCATATCATAAAAAACAGATTCAATGATGAAAAACAGTTTGTGGTAATGATCCTAATCAAATTCTTGCCAAAAAAAACTCGAAATTCTGCAACCAGAGCCATGGACTCGACGGGTGCATGATCCTGACTCATCGAGTTGCTCTTTTACTGAGTGGATTCGTCGAGTCAGCCAGTGGACTCGGCGAGTTCATCAGTCAGAGGCCAGAAAATCGATTTTTTCAACTTGAAAAACTAACAAGCATCAAGTATAACAAAAAACAATCCGAGGCTCTGATACCATTGTTGGGTTTTTTAGACTATAACACTCATATGGTGCACATGCAACCCTAGACGCTTTGGATCTATGTTTTCTCTAATTATACATGAATTTTCAATTTTCCAAATCATACATCCTAACTAGCATACAAATTGACAATTCAACAATACAACTAGTTAAATAACTTACCTCTTAGTAGGAATTATAGTTCTTAACCTTCGAAATCTTGAGCGCCTCAAGTGTGATGTCTCTAATGTGTCACAAACACCAAATGCAAGAGGAGGCTTGAGAGAGTAAGTTACTTAGCACAAAATAACTATCACTCTCCTAGAATGAATTGTGTAACCGATTTTGGCTCTAGGGGTGTGCTTTTATAGTGTGACAAATGCTAGGGTTACACCTTGCAAACCATAATGACCTTTGATATTACTTCGGCTCCATGGGTTAAACCTCCATGGACTATCTCATTGGTTTAGCCCATCCTATATAACCATGGATCTTTAGCCCATACTATAAGAGTCATTGATTTACATAATCAATCCTCATATATTTAATTAGTCTCTTTTGATAACAAAATTAATTTCAAATTAATTCTTGATCAATACTAATTAAAAAAATATGATTTCATATTAATATATTATACTTGTAATATATTAATAAATCATAAATAACCTTATTCTCAAAAGTCCATCCTATCAAATTGCATTGGTGAGGGCAACCCAAAAGGACCATGCTACTATCGGGTCAAGTACATCCTAATTATAGTTATGGGCTTAGAAACCTAATCCAACACATATATGTTTCTATGCATGCCATATGTGATTGATATGGTTCATGTGATTATGTAATTATGTGGATGATGTGGGGTGTGCTCTGGGGAACTCACTAAGCTTCATGCTTACAGTTTTGTTTATGGTTTCAAGTATCATCGGTTTGGAAAGGAAGGGCCTGACTTGATCGCAACGTACACACCCATGTTTTCCGTAATATGTGATTTTGGGATGAACTCTAATAAATGTTTTAATTAGCAACATTTTTGGATTGTTTGAATTAAATGATATATGTGTTTTGACTATAATAAAATGAAATTTTTACTCTTGATTTTTGGGTCGTTACAGATAACACAGATCAATGTGAAGGAGCTCTAGTGGTTCAACGCTTGAGGAATCAACTATCAGAGGATGGCTTCCCTTGGTTTGTTTACCAAATTCACATGCTAGGCATAAATTATCATTGTTATACTTCAAGATTGGTAGTCCTCAGACTAACTCTTCAGTGACTAAGTTCTTCATGTATCTGAAATTGAGGTGAGCTAGTTTGTCGTTCCATAACTAGCTCACTTCAGACATTGCCTTTGACAGAAAACATAGTTGCGGTTTATCGATGATCAGAAAGACATCCAATGGATACATTGTCCTTTCGGCTTTAGATTTGATGAGGCATTTGTTTATGTCATTCGTCATTATGTAGCAAAACTGATTGTCGAATTCAACTCGATGTCCTACCTTACACAATTGACCCACACTTATCAAATTGTGCTTAAGACCCTCTATGTAAGCAAATCTCTAAATAGAGAAGCTCCCCGTAGTAAAAAATTCATAACCCCTGATAATCCCATTTGCGTTGTTCCCGAAGGTGATGTGTCCGCCACCATTGATTGGCCTGAAATCACGAAGGTATTCTAACTTTCCTGTCATGTGCAAGGAGCAAGAAATATTGGTCAATCATTACTCTTCATGTTCCTCCTTGCGCATTGCCTACACAATCATTTGGTTAGTTTGGGCACCCAAACAAGTTTGGAGCCCTGGGTAACGTGTGACACTTTCTTAACAAATGCATGCACATAGGACTTATGAACTGGTTTCTTTTCTTGTTTCAGTCCAAGTCCAGGATGTTTTATTCTTTTTGGAATGTTAAATTTTGGGATTGGACGTGACTCTTCTAGTGGCTAAAAACTAAAGGCAAGGTTCTTCTCCTTTATCCCAAAACCATATTTTGTCAAAGGTCTGGAGGGTGCAACTTGTTTCTTGTGGCCGGTACTTGAATGGTGTTTTGATGGAGTGTCCTTTGGACTTGAAAAAGGATTTTCATGTGACCTACACTTAGGTTTTAACCTTGTGACTGACTGATGTGATTTTGAAAGATTTGGAGTTGGCAGAATACCCTTCAATTTTGGATTTGTTAAGGAATTTTGTGGAAGTTACTTGACTTCTTTTTGAAATTTTGCAGGAATGTTTGAATCCAAAGATTTTGTCAATGTACATTTATTTTGTACGATTCACCGACTGCAGGTTGTTTTTGAAAAGTTTTTGCTGTGACAGGTTTTTCAAAATTCCTGTTGATTGAAAACTTGGCTGCATTTTTCAACGTTTTGTTCTTGAAATCAGTTTCCCGCTTGTCACAACGAGATCTAATCTCTTTTTCTAAATCCAAATTTTCTTGAACTTTTGGCGATACCACATCAAAAACATTCAACTGAGGTTTTTTGTAATTATTTGTTCTAGGTAAATATCGAGGAGTTGAGTAATCAGAACTTGAACTTTTGCCAAAACATGTTTAGGAAGCATTAGCAGTGTTGAGTATTTTCTTCATAACATTAACAACATCAATCACAACAAAATACATGGAAAGTATTGAAACCGAGATCCCACTAATTCTATGTAAATTAGATACCATCTTTGTCCCTTGTATTTTTAACTCCATGGAATATTTACCAGTACATATTTTGTACGAAGCGAAGATAGCCGGTCCCATCCAATATCGGTGGATGTATCCATTTGCAAGGTTTGTATGTTACATCATAATGTATGTTACTATTTTTGTAAGCTAATTTAAATATTCTTTACTATAGATATCTAAATCAGTTGAAAAAAGATGTGAAAAATAAAGCTCGAGTAGAAGGGTCCATTGTTAACGCGTACTTGCTTCGTGAAGCATCAATATTTTGCTCCCATTATTTCGAGACTCGTGTCCCCACACGTAATAGAAAGTTTCCCCGAAATGATGATGGGGAGGAGATGATCAAATTGATGATAACATCAAAATATTAAATATATTTTCATATCCTGGTCATCATTATGGAAGATTAAAGAATAGAATGATGTCTAATGAGGAATTGCATGTTCTCCAAACTTACATACTCCTTAACAAAGATAAGATCAAACATTACATCAGGTAAGTAACATATACTTCACTTTTAATTATAACAATCATTTTTTGTGTAATTGATCTGAATAATATTTACATGCATGATTTTGTTTATTACATCATAGTAACTTTAAAAATGTTATTTAAATGGTAATACATAATATTTGGAGAAGATTTGAATGAACTTATTGGGGGATCTGGATGAATAGGAGCTTGAAGCTTAAGTTCAAAAGAACTTTGCAGTATGGTTTCAAACCTATGTGGGTGTTATTTTTGTATTTTTGTATTTTATTATTTTTTGTTATGTTATAATTAACTCTAATTAAGTGTTTTACCATTTTTCATATAGGCACGTAAGATCCGGATAAAGAACAAGTATATATCTGACCTTTCCAAAATGCCATTCAAAAACGTGAAATTATATAGTGTATACTTTTTCAATTGTTACAAGTTTAAGCTCATGGTCTGAACAAATCAACAATCAATAGTAGATTGTGTGTTAGTAGCCAAGGAGGTGATTATTACAGTAAAGGTAGAGGAAATTTCCCTGGTTACCCAATTAAAACCACGGTTTTGTTTAAATGTCATTGGTACGATCCAACACCTAACATAGGAGTTAAGGTTCACAAACAATATAACTTGGTCGAGATAAACGTAAAAAGAAAATACAACAAGTTTGAGTCGTTTGTTTTAGCCATGCAAGCCACTCAGGTGTGTTACATTCCTTACCCAAGTTCGAAAACAAACAACATGAACTAGTGGGTTGTATTTAAAGTTAAACCTCATGGTTGGACTGATGAAAATCATCCTTAGAAAGACGTTGCTTTCCAATAAGATTAAGTTGAATCAAATGAAATCATTATACCAACTACAGCCGATACAGACAATTATGATGATCACGACATGTCAAACAACGGTTCCAATAATGAAAATAACATTGATGAAGAAGGTAAAATTCATGAGGACGACAATGATGGTATTCCCGACAGTGAGGGTAGTTATGAGTATAGTACATCGAGCAATGAAGAAGAAGAGGAGGAAGAAGATATTGACTAGATGTTTTTGTTTCTTTATAAAAGGATGGTTACATTGTATAATTAATTTTTAGTTTTTGCATTTGAATTGGTAAATGTGATGTTATGTATTAGTGCCCTTCATGAGAATTAAATAAAATGAAATTTTATCATTCTTTGGTACATTGAAAGCATTTACTAAAAAGGGATATGTGTTTTTGAGATATTTGTATGTACAATATTTTCTTTAAATATCCAATTAAGTAATTATTTATGTTATTATCTAGTTCTTTTACATTGAAATGGTAAAAAATTATTCAAGATAATATAAACATATATAATAGCAAATGTTTATTCTTTCCTAGTATTAAGGACATATAAAATACAATAAAACAAACAGAATATATTACTAATTCAAAAACATATCATTCAAACCACATCTTACCAATTCCATTGATCATAATAATAATTCCTCCATTGAATAAGAAATTTAATTAAGCATACAACATCCCAAAAAAGAAACAAACCAAACATACCATTAAGAACTTCATGATTCCACCAGTTTTATTTTTGGTGCAAATTTCCATAGCTAAATATCTATGAATTTGAACTACTTATCAACGTTGCTATGGAATATAATTTCGTAACAAATATTGTCACAAATTAGCTAGGCTTTTTGTTCCATAACAAAACAAGCAAAGGAAATCAAATTCCATAGCACAATTCCCTAGTAAATACCTACGAATGGTACTTCCATAGCAAAGCAACTATGGAATTGGTTTCCGTCAAAAAGTCAGTTGCATAGTAACCACGATAATTAATTCCATAGCAGCAGTACAACGGAAAGTGATTTCGTAACAAATTTCGTTGAAAAATTGCTATGAATTTTTTTCCATAGAAATTTCGGTAGCATAATACCAACGGATATGGAGTCGGTAGCATTTTCCCTAGCAAGTCCAATGCTCGCTACCGGATATAAAATCCGTAGACAATGTGGTAACAACCTTGCTATGGAACGACATTCCATAGCACGATCCATTGCAGATTAACAACAAAAATACGTTCCATAGCAACCTTCCCTAGCAAAATCACGTTTTTCTTGTAGTGCACCTCTGGTGAATCCGTTTCCTCCACATCAAATCGGTACACAACTGTAACATCCCCAAAATCACGGCCATAAAAGACAGGTTTCATTTATGCTTTTAAAATAATTTTAGAGTAAATCCTTTTGATTTAAAAGAGTTGCAGAATTTGTTCCCAAAAACAAAATATGATAAAATAATATTTACCAAAGCATTTCATATAGAAATGTATTTTCATTATATAATCACAACTCGGGATGTCATGTTCCGATACAGACATAAAAGCATAAACAACAAAAGATAGACTGTACAACAGTTACATATAACAATTGGGCTAATAAACAAAATAACTTGATGATTCATCCATCTTATGCCCTCGCGCCACTACCTGTAATACAAATAAACTGAGTGGGCCAAGCTTGGGAGCCTGGTGAGCATATAGGGTTTTCAACCCGCAATAAATAATTACATTTACTTTTACCAACCAACAATAACCCGATTACCCATTCCCGTTATCCTCACTTTATGTCCCAAAAACAACATCTCTGTCAAGGGACCTAATCTAGGATTTTCATCGGGACGGACATTATTTCTAAGGGGTTTCCTCAACAATAGATGTCCGAAAGGCAACCATGAGGGGGATGGAGTACACCAGCGAACACATTGTTCACAACACCTACAGGTTATGAGCCTACTAGCGTTCCACATGACTGTCAAGAAAGAGTCTATGGTCGTTATCCATACTCTGATGAATAACTAGATCAACAACAACAACATCGAGGCCTTTAATCTATTTATCACACATCAACTATCTACCCATGTTCTACCCAACATATTAGTAGATAAAAATATATATTTTTATACATAGTTTAAAACCTGTATAGCATTCTCATTCAATACATATTCCAACCAACAGATGAGACACATACACATAACACGAATTTCATAGAGAATAAATCATATCTATGAGATAGAAGAAAGTGAATATACATTCACACATATAACAACAAAATATACACATAACACGTATTTCGTATAAAATACTTCATAATTATGCGTTAGAAGAAGATAACTACACACTCACTTGATCAGAAGATGATCAGACATCACTACGACTTGTAGAAGTAGTATTCTTCGATTGATCTGGAAGATCTTCACAAAAATCGGGCTTCTTGTGGGCCGAGTTTCGGCTCGAGAATTTCACTTCTCGGGATCTTCGAGGCTTCAGGACTTGCTTCGGGGTATAAGTTGCATCCAAACCGGGAGAGAGAGAGAGAGAGAGAGAGAGAAAGAGAGAGAGAGAAGAGAAATTGAGCAAAAGAATCGGCTGCTCTCACATGCCCTTTTATAGAGGTTGAAGCCTCACATTATGTTGGGTGTGATGCTCTACGCGGGGCGTAGTGCGAAATGTCACTGCATGCGTCATCGGAGTACTCGAGTGCAAGGCGGAGCATGCATCGGGGTGCTGGGTGTACTAAACTACGTTGGGCATAGTTCGGATCAGATCGGTGACTCCTTCGGATATCCATCCGAATTAAAGATTAAATAATAAATATTAATTATTTAAAAACTTCAGAAATTCATATCTTCTATGGAATCCTTGTTTCAACCATTACATCTTCATGCAAAGATATCGGGCTTATCTCACACTTTAATTTTGATGCTTATTTTATTCTTAATTCATTAAATTATAATAATTAAGAAAATAAACACATAAATAACATAATACACAAATATTTCATCATTAACACTTCAAAAAGAGTTACAAGGGTTAACCTAGACTATTACATCAACAATAATGCCTAGCCCGGAATCACACATCAACAAACAAATGCGGATAGTGAGTCAACATGTCACTCTCCGTTTCCCAGGTGAGATTTGGCCCATTCATATGTTCCAATGGACAAGCACTAGTTCGACCATCTTGCATCGAAGCTTCTTAGTCTTTTTGTAACACCCGGATTCCCAGGTATATTATTTATTCCTTTATTTTTGGAGGTTGGGACGGAACTCGGCGAGTTGGTGTTCAGACTCACCGAGTATGGTCACGGATTCATATCCAGGTTCACAGCTGGACTCGACGAGTTCATGAGTGGACTCAGCGAGTCCACGCTGTTTAATGAAACCCTAATTTCTTGGGTTTGGGACCTATTTAAAGGCCCTTAGGGCCGTCATTTGCGGCTACCAAACCGCAGAGAGAAACCGTAAGAGATCTAGAGCGTTTGTGAGGAAGGAGAGGCCATTCTTGATCATTTTGTTGGTGTAATTGCAAGAAGGAGGTGACCAAGGCAAGAGTAGGCTGAAGGAGGTGCGATTCTGGTGACTTCAGAGTTCATAGACTTCATCTTGAGGTATTTATTCGGACCTTCTTCAGATTGGTGTTGATTCTTAGAGTTAGGGTTTTCTAACCCCCTTTAGAGGATGGATATGTGGAGCAATTGGTCCCCTCTTGAGTTTATGCTTTGGATCTGGACTCAAAGAGGTCCAGAGACCTTAACCCTTGGAGCCTTATGAGTTATTTTGGGGGCCATGAACTTAGGATGTTATTTTTAGGGCTAAATCACCAAGTGAGACCATCTAGATGTTATATGTGTGTCAAGGTCTGAACTATACATGATTAGCATGCTTGGGAAGGTCAGATCTATGGATTAAAGGAACAGATCTGACCTCAGGAGGTCTATGGAGTTTGTGCATGGCATGAACTCGCCGAGTCCAAAGATCCGACTCGGGGAGTAGGGTTAGGGTTTCCCGTAAATCACTCAGTGAGTAGACTTGCCGAGTTGGGGAAATAAATCAGTGAGTCAGAGGGGGATTAAGGGACTGGAGTAAGGCAGAACTCGCCAAGTTGTTCTTGAGACTCGGCGAGTTGAGTCGGGGTGGCCCCACGATTCATGCCAGGTGTGACTCGTCGAGCAAGGGGAGGAACTCGACGTGCCATGCAGGACTAAAGAGTTAGTGGACATGTGTAGACTCGCCGAGTCGCCCAAGTGCACTCGACGAGTCGGGTCAAAGTTTGACCATTGACTTTTAGGGTTTGGTCAACAATGTGGCCTTTGAGCTAAAAGAGGGGTAAAATGGTCTTTTGCCTGCTGAGGGTGCCTAGAGAGGGTTGAGTCTAGTCTTGAGAGTTATATTTATGAGAATATTTACTTTATGTGATTAGGCGGAGGCTAGATCATATTTCTACCTAGTCAGAGATTTACCGAGACATTTGAGGTGAGTCTTCTCACTATACTTTACCTAGTGTGGTAACAGAACTATGTGACAGAGTATTTTAGAGTTATATGCCAGGGTATTTGCATGTTATTATGTGTTATGATTTATTGTGATATGTGATATGCATGATTCAGAGTTTACAGAGTTAGGACCAGTGGGTCCACAGAGTTATAGGACCAAGAGGGTCCCACGGAGATATTCGACCGGAGGGTCAATAGAGTTACAGCCTTGAGTGGCTCATATGTGTTTATGTGGTATTTTGGGGAACTCACTAAGCAAATATGCTTACAGTGTTATGTGTGGTGTTTCAGGTATCATCGATGATCGCGGGAAGGCACCGGCATGACTCGTACACACGCACACTGGAGTTTATATGTTTTGATCTTGGGGTTTTTGTATTAAGATAATGATGATACAATGTTTTAAAATGTGGATGTGAATGAAATTATATGATTTTTAAAATGCGAAAAATTGTTTAAATTTTTACGGTGTTACATTTTTGGTCAATAATTGCCTCTGGTTCTTCAATCAACCTTTACAATCTTCTTCTTGCACAATTTTTCGGCGTCATTGGCGCTAAGCCAATCCATTCCCAGCATGATGTCGCAACCATTTAGTTCGATAGGCAATAATTCCTCGTGGAACTTATTCCCATTCAAGTCAATTAAGATGTTTTTCATACGATGGCTAACAGGTACAAACTTGCCACTAGGAACTTCGACTAATAAAGCATTATCTAGTCTATCGACAGGCAAAGCTAGTTTTCTACCAAATTCATGTGAAATAAAGGAGTAGTTGGCTCCAGAATCAAATAAAATTTGGGCAGGCAATTTGTTTACAAGAAAGGTATCTGAAGCGACATCAGCTTCATCTTTTGCAGCTTCCAGTTTCATTTGGAATGCTCCTGCCTTCGGCTTTGGGGGAATATTGGGTTTTGCTGCCTCCTTCTTCTTTGGACAATCTCTCAAGATGTCCCCCTCCTCACCACAACCATAGCAAACTTTCTTGGTGAGGGTGCTGTAACATCCGGATTCCCAGGTACATTATTTATTCTTTATTTTGGAGATTTTGGAGGGACTCGACGAGTTGATGCTTAGACTCGCCGATTAGAGTCGCGAATTCCATCCGGGTAAATGACCGGACTCAGCGAGTCGAGTAGTGGACTCGGCGATTCCGCGTTGTTTAATGAAGCCCTAATTCCTGGGGATTGAGACCTATTTAAAGGGTCTTATAGCCACCAATTGCGGCTACCAGACCCCTGAGTGAAACCCTAAGCGATTTAGAGCACTTGTGAGGAAGAAGAGGCCATTTTTGATCCTTATGTGGGTGTTTTTGCGAGAAGAAGGTGACCAAGGCAAGTGGGAGCTGAAGAGGGTGCTATTCTGTGGATTTCAGAGCCTAAGCACTTCATATTGAGGTATATATTCGATCCTTCTTCAGTTTTGGGTGTTAATCCTTGAGAGTTAAGGTTTCTAGCCCATTTAGAGTATGAATGATGGTGCAATTGGTCCCTTCTTGTGTTGAGGCTTCGGATCTGGATCCAAAGAGGTCCAGACACCTTAACTCCTTGATCTTTATGGGGTGACATTGAGTAATATAAGCTTAGGGTGACATATTGAGGCCATTTCTTCAAATAGAGCCATTGGGTCTTTGCATGGGCATCAAGATCCATACTTTACGTGTTTATATTGCTTAAGGAGGCCAAATCTATCTGTTAAAGGAACGGATCTGACCTCAGGAGGTCATTTGAGCTTGAGCATGGCATGAACTCGCCGAGTCCCAAGAACAAACTCGACGACAAGGCTAGGGTTTCCCATAGTTCACTCAGTGAGTAACTTGCCGAGTTGGCGGAATGACTCGATCAGTCAGAGGGAAATAGAGGACTGGAGAGCAAGGCGGAACTCGCAGAGTTCATAATGAGACTCGGCGAGTTGATTCGAGGTGGCCTCGCGATTCATGCAAGGTGTAACCCGTCGAGCAGGGGAAAGACTCGACGTGTCATGCGAGACTAGAGGGATAGTGGACACGTGTAGACTTGCCGAGTCGCCCAATTGTACTCGGTGAGTTGGGTCAAAGTTTGACCGTTGACTTTGAGGGTTTTGTCAACATTGGGATCTTTGTGTCAAGAGAGGGGTAAAATGGTCTTTTAACCTTCTGAGGGTGCCAAGAGAGGATTGAGTCTAGTCTCGAGAGTTATATTTATGAGAGTATTTACTTTATGTGATTAGGCGGAGGCTAGACCATATTTCTACCGAGTCAAAGATTTACCGAGACATCTGAGGTGAGTCTTCTCACTATACTTTACCTTGAGTGGTAATTAGAGTTATGTGACAGAGTTATTGTATGCTATTTATATGATGTGTTGCACTGCATTATTTCTATGTGATTTATGCTATGTGTATATCAGTGTGTATCAGAGTTAGAACCGGAAGGTTCACAGAGCTAGGACCAGAGGGTCCACAGAGTTAGGGCCAGAGGTCCCACAGAGTTATAGCCTCGAGTGGCTAGTATGTGTTATGTGTGGTATTTTAGGGAAGTCACTAAGCTTCGTGCTTACCGTGTTATGATTTATGTGTTTCAGGTTTTCCTCTCGGAATCGCGGGACGACACCGACTTGATTGTACACACCAGAGAAAGAGTTATGAGGATCCTGGATTATTAATGGAGTTGTGCTTTGTAATTGAATAAAAGAGATTTTTATACGAGATGTTATGAAGAGTATGCATTTTAAAAATGAAAAATTGTTTTAAATTTTCACGTCGTTAAAGGTGCATTCGTTGGAATAATGCCCTGGCCTTCCACATTTAAAACATGTGGCCACTACTTCACATTTTCCATGATGCTTCTTCTTACATTTTTTTCACCATTTGGCTTCGCTTCCTCCTCCTCCTCCTCCTCTAGAACTAGACTTCGACAAATTTCTTTTCTTGTTGGACCCTGAAGGTCCATCGAACTTCCTTTTCTCACCAACTGCTATTCTTTCCAGACCCTTTTCCTGTAGTGACAAAGAACATGGTTTGGCATGCGGAATTAAGGCTTGCACAATTGAACATGGTGATTTGGGTGTTTAAAAGATATATTGAATGTATATGATGTTACACAAAAAGGATCTAGATTTAGACTACATAAATAACACACACTTATACACTCACTTTTACATCTCTCAAGCACACCTCTACAAGTAGTATGAACCCACCTTATATAGAGGTGTTTACATGTCTCTCTCTTACTCTAACAATCAAATGGGTCTAAAGGCTAAAGCACCACATGCAAGTGGGTTTTACACAAGTCAAACATTTACAAAGTCATGAATCAATAACTTTGCACCCCAACATTCTCCCCCTCAAAGTTAGGAATGATTGACCCACTTCAAATCTTCCAAAAGCAAGCACTACACGGTTCGAGCCTCAAAGGTGACACATGTCGAAACGAACTTCAATCTTCAATTCTTCCATGACTCTTTAATTTGGGCTCTAGGATGTGAGACCATACAATTCGAGCAACAACGAATGATCAAGAGTATTCCAAACTCCAAATAATCACCCTATAGTTGTGCATAAAAACACACCCCAAAAATCTTCAATAAACCAAACCCATTTCGAATACATCACTTCCGAACTTCCAATTGCATCATCTCGTGGCTTCAAAACTTCAAGACCACTTCGGTCTTCAAATCCGCGTAATATGAATAATTCAAGTTCGAATTTCCATATAAAACTTCTCCCCCTTTTTATAATCGAAATTTGATTATAAAACTCCAAAGGAAAAAGAACGTGCTCTATTCGGAATTTTTCATGTTAAAACTCTCCCTTAACATGTGGCATAAACTTTGTGCTTCAATCCGGAAAATCCAAAAAATAATCAATTTTTATTGTCGTTCACGGATTGTCTTTGACAAAATTTCTCAAAAATGGGTAGAAATTGTCAATTTCAAAATTCTGCAGTAACCCGTTGCATCCAAAACAGCTAAATATGCGAAACACACTCCCATTTGCGAAACTGGGTAGAATGTGTAAATTCGCACAAACTGCAGGGGCCTAAAATGCACAATCTTCAATTTTCAGCAAAAACAGTCCTTTTGCGAATTTGGGTGAAAAGTGTCAAACATGCGAAATTTGATTTAATTTGCGAAGTGTAAAATATTCAAAGGTTCAGGGGCCGTTTTCGAAACTTCTTCCCTTTTTTTCTCCAAACATGCGAAGTGTAGGCTTTTTCGTGCGATATCTCTTGTCAAACAAACAAAACTTTAAGGGCCAGTTTCGTAAATTCGACTTCTTCTTTTTCAATTCATATAACACGCTTCGCAAGTTCCAGTCAAACAAATTCTTCGCATTTTCATTCAATTTCTTCGCATCTTGTATCCATCCGTCTTTGAGTTCATTCGCATTAACTGAGAAATTAATCAGTTGTCTGAGATTCGCATTTCAGTTGTTTGAGAAACCCAAATGCGAACCCAGATGCGAAACCCACTGATTTCAAATGCGAACCAACCAAAAATCATCAACCACATACTTGTCTCACCAAATGCGAACTGAATATCACCATTAAATTCTCTTCACATTCTATAGATGCGAACACAATCCAGATCTCCGACTCCAAAAACTCGACATATATCCTTCGCAAATTGAATCCAATCAAACACGTATCCAATTATCGAATTCCCAGTACCTATTCATAGATTGATTCTGGACTTCATCGATTTCAAACTATCAACAACCGAAATCAATCCATTCATGCTTCGATTTTCAGCCAAATACACCAGATTTCACGTCAAACACAACACAACACTCGATTCTCGATTCCAATCATGCGAACATTACTCCTCAATTCCAAAATCGACTCCAAGATCTTTCCAGTCGGCATAACCAATTTTCGATTTCAACTTATAACCATCACCATTTTTGAATTGAAATTCCTTGATCGAAAATCAAAGCATCAATTTTGACTTTAGGTTTCACTTTTCATTAGCCCATCGACACTGAAAAATCGATAAACACCAAATGTCTCATTTTTAGATCGATTTTCAGATAAAACTTCATATTTGAAGAATGATCATCCTGTTCTTCATCATATTCAACATTTTCTTCAACTCTTCTTGATTATAGCTTTGGGATTTCATCACCGAACTCAAATCAAAGATCCAATTTTCGATTTCTGAACAGTAACTTAATCATAATCGATTTTGAGATTGAGCCTTTTAAATAAAATCGATTCATAAGTTGATATTAATCGATACTTCAAATCGATTAGTTAAGAAATCATGAAACGAAACTGGAACTCAAAGATTAAGATATCAACTTCTAAGCAAAACTTGAACAAAATCGATTTAAAGATCAAACATATAACATAAAATCGATTCAGACAGCTATTTTATTGATCAAAACAAATGGCAATCGATCATTCAGAATGATAAGTTTGATGAAATCAGAACACAGGAAACATGAACATGATGAGAATCAAGAACGTACAACTCCTTAAAGCGTATGATAAAGTCGACTTAATCAACGACTATCATAAATCGGAATTAATTAATCATCTCTTGGGCTTAACAATGAATTCAGATCCAATTTGATTTTGGGCCAATTGATCCAATGAACAGTGAAAAGATCGTAGAACTGGGCTTGACAATTGAACAAAAATGAATAGTAATCGGGATCACGATATCACGAGCTTAAAACCAATGATGATCAGTAATGAATTTAATATGTTTTTGGGCTAAATCAGGATTCAAACAAACAAATAGGATTGGATCGGGCTTTGATCAATGAAAAATTATTGGATCAACAATGAGATTTGAAACGAACTAGATCCAAAGAATCAAACTGATCAAAAATCAAGAACGTTATGCACGATTCAAAAAGAATTAAGAGATATCATAGAGAGAGACTCACCAAAATTGCTCAAATTGCAAAAATAGTTGCCAAACCGAGAATCGTTCTTCAAAAGTCACGTTGATCGTGAAAACCAAGCTCTGATACCAATTGTAGTGACAAGGAACATGGTTTGGCATGCGGAATTAAAGCTTGCACAATTGAACATGGTGATTTGGGTGTTTAAGAGATATATTGAATGTATATGGTGTTACACAAAAAGGATCTAGATCTAGACTACATAAATAACACACACTTACACACTCACTTTTACATCTCTCAAACACACCTCTACAAGTGGTATGAACCCACCTTATATAGAGGTGTTTACATGTCTCTCTCTCACTCTAACAATCAAATGGGTCTAAAGGCTAAAGCATCACATGCAAGTGGGTTTTACAAAAGTCAAACATTTACAAAGTCATGAATGAATAACTTTGCACCCCAACATTTCCTTCTGCTGGGCCTCCACATTCTTAGCCGCACGAACAGTTGTTTTCAGAGTAGTTGCCATCTTGACTGTCGGGCCAAATTCGGAAGGCAGTCCATTAGCGAACCTCTCAATCTTGGAGAGTTCCGTTGGCACTAGGTACGGAAATAACTTCATTTTCTTAGTGAATGCGGTAGCATAGTCATCTATGCTCATCCTCCCCTTCTTTAAGTTTTGGAACTCATTGTTCAGATCCATCAGATCTATCTCTGAACAGTATTGCGCCCTTAGTTGTTCCAAGAACTCCTCCCATGACATTTTCAGGGCTTCTCCTCGTGGCATAGTATCTGCCAACAACTTCCACCGGCTCAAGACTCCGGTGTTCAGTTGTCTAACTGCAAAGACAGTCTCTTGTTTGTTGCTACATTCGCAACTTTCAAATACCATCTCCATTTCGGAGATCCAATCCATAATCTCAACGGGCTTTGGGCTCCCAGAAAGAGTTGGCAGCTTGGTGCCCAAGAAATTCTTGTACATTCGCCCATCCTTTTTGTTTCCCCTTTCCGGGTCGTTCCTTCGTTCTCTTTGAGTCCCAACTTGACTCACAGTGTGACTATTGTTTCCTTCCTCCGATTGTTTGGGAATCAGTTCGGGTTCCACAATGGGCATGATAGGTTCGTCCCTATTATCATGCAACATCTGTCGCATTTCTTCCCTTTGTTCAGCTAACATAGCCCAAATCATGGCTTGCACTCCAGCCATGGTGATCTGCTCTGGTATATCAGCTTCAACAACTATTTTTTCAGTCACAGGCGGTTGATTCCTATTCTCGTTTGCATTTCCAACACCACTTCTTGTTCTTGCCATTCTTGATCTATACACTGAATAAGGTGAAATTTAGATCTTCATTCGTGATAGATATTACAATCTTCCATATCACTCCGAAACGTTTACATGCTAGTTCTAATACCGTCTTCATACGCTTAGAATCCTAAACACATAAGGTTTCCAGATCCGGTTGGCAACAAACTGTAGATCCGAACAAATAATATCATATACGGCAACATATAACATTTAGCACATAAAAGAATTTTAGGCATCTTCCGAAAATAAACTAGTGCTTGTGTCTATAATATAACAGACACACATCTCACAATATCCACTTAGCATTCTAAGTTTAAGTCTAGAAATCCTACAAATTCCTAGTTCGATTAAACTAATGCTCTGATACCAACTGTGACATCCCCAAAATCACAGCCAGAAAAGACCGGTTTCATTTATGCTTTTAAAATAATTTCAGAGTAAATCCTTTTGATTTAAAAGAGTTGCGGAATTTGTTCCCAAAAACAAAATATGATCAAATAATATTTACCAAAGCATTTCATAAAGTAATGTATTTTCATTATATAATCAAAACTCGGGATGTCATGTTTCGATACAGACACAAAAGCATAAACAACAAAAGATAGACCGTACAACAGCTACATATAACAACTGGTCTAATAAACAAAATAACTTGATGATTCATCCATCTTATGCCCTCGCGCCACTACCTATAATACTAATAAACTGAGTGGGTCAGGCTTGGGGGCCTGGTGAGCATATAGGGTTTTCAACCCGTAATAAATAATTATATTTACTTTTACCAACAAACAATAACCCGATTACCCATTCCCGTTATCCTCACTTTATGTCCCTAAAACAGCATCTATCTCAAGGGACCTAATCTAGGATTTTCATTGGGACGGACATTATTGCTAAAGGGTTTCCTCAACAATAGATGTCCTAAAGGCAACCATAAGGGGGATAGAGTATACCGGTGAATACATCGTTCAAAACACCTATAGGTTATGAGCCTGCTGGCGTTCCACAGGACTGTCTCGAAAGAGTTTGTGGTCGTTATCCATAATCCACTGAATAACTAGATCAACAACAACAACATCGAGGCCTCTCATCTGTTTATCACACATCAACTATCTACCCATGTTCTACCCAACATATTAGTAGATAAAAATATATATTTTTATACATAGTTTAAAACCTGTATAGCATTCTCATTCAATACATATTCCAACCAACAGATGAGACACATACACATAACATGTATTTCATAGAGAATAAATCATATCTATGAGATAGAAGAAAGTGAATATACATTCACACATATAACAACAAAATATACACATAACACGTATTTCGTATAAAATACTTCATAATTATGCGTTAGATGAAGGTAACTACACACTCACTTGATCAGAAGATGATCGGACATCACTATGACTTTTAGAAGTAGTATTCTTCGGTTGATCTGGAAGATCTTCACAAAAATCGGGCTTCTTGTGGGCAGAGTTCCGGATCGGGAATTTCACTTCTCGGGATCTTCGGGGCTTCGGGGATGATACTGGGGCTTCGGGGTATAAATTGCACGCAAAATGGGAGAGAGAGAGAGAGAGAGAGAGAGAGAAAAGAGAAATTGAGCAAAAGAATCGGCTGCCCTTACATGCCCTTTTATAGAGGTTGAAGCCTCACATTATGTTGGGCGTAATGCTCTACGCGGGGCGTAGTGCGAAACGTCACTGCATGCGTCATCAGAGTACTAGAGTGCAAGGTGGTGCATGCATCGGGGTACGCTGGGCGTAGTTCGGATCAGATCGGTGACTCCTTCGGATATCCATCCAAATTAAAGATTAAATAATAAATATTAATTATTTAAAAACTTCAAAAATTCATATCTTCTTCATACGTATTCCGTTTTCTACGTTCTTTATATAAATGCGTAGGCGAGACTACGCTCTACAACTTTCGTTTAGACTCTGTCGGCTAATTTTGACATTATTTTTATTATTTATTTTAAGTAGGCCATGACAGAAAAACTTCGTTATAAATTCATAACCTCTTCATCCGACGTTCGTTCTCGTCTGTCCTTTTACCGTTGCACTACCATTGACGAGATCTTCGATTCTTGTTTAGATTGTTTTAACTAACAATCACTCTATCTCAATTTCGTATTTTACGTCATTCAGCATCGTTGCCGGTTCTGTCGCAAAATTTCGACGGGTCATAACTTCTTCTTTATAACTCGGATTTCGGCATTCTTTATATCTCCGGAATCCTTGTTTCAACCACTACATCTTCATGAAAAGATATCAGGCTTATCTCACACTTTAATTTGACGCTTATTTTATTCTTAATTTGTTAAATTATAATAATTAAGAAAATAAACACATAAATCACATAATACTCAAATATTTCATGATTAATACTTCAAAAAGAGTAGACAATTACATCAACAATAATGCATATCCTGGAAATGCGGGTGTTACAACAACTGTGGTGAACAACATGACAACTCATGGACTTGTGCGAACTACTCTCAAATACAATCTCAAGTTCATCAACAATCTCGGAAAAGGATGGGGAAATGTTAAATATTGTCTTTAGAGTAGTAGATCTCTGAAGAAACTAAAGCTCTACCAGTTTTTCGACGAACTGCTCGGTCACGAATCTAATGTCGCTCAAACATTAAGAGAATTCTCTAGGGCTCCTCTAACTCTAGTCGGCTCCATCAATCCACTTCTTCCGAACTCATTTATCTAGATCCATTAAGAGGTGTTTCGTTTGTTCCACCTGTTCAACCTACTCGTTCCAACCATTACAAACTTCCAATGTGAAGAAAATTTTGATCGAGAAGTTGTTGATTCTAAAATTCGTTTCCAACAAGAGTTTGCACTTCTATCTATGAAGTATAGACGACCATGGAATCCTAATAAAAAACCTCCTGACAACATATTTCAAGCACCTCACCAAAGCAATCCTCAACCCTATGCTAAACCTACTGAAAATCCACCAGCTTATTGTTACACCGTGAATTTCAAAATAATTTTTCGCAATATAAAAAAACATTTCTCATTTAATTTCATAAAACATTAAGTTTCAAATTCCAATATGTATCATACAAATCCCAAGATCACATAAATATATCAAAATCCCCTGCGTGTGTACAGATCAAGCCGGCGCCTTCCCACGGTCATCGCTGGTACCTGAAACAACAACACTAACACTGTAAGCACGAAGCTTAGTGAGTTCCCCAAAATACCACATATAACACATATTAGCCACTCAAGGCTATAACTCTGTGGGTCCGTGCACCCAAACTCTGTGAACTCTCAGGTTCTAACTCTGGGAACCTTCCGGTTCCAACTCTATAAGCATGCACAACATAAATCACATAGACATCATGCAGTACAACACATAGCATACACATAACATACACATACTCTATCACATAACTCTGATTACCTACTCAAGGTAAAGTATAGTGAGAAGACTCACCTCGCGTGTCTCGGTATCTCTCGATCCCTGGAAATCCCTCGTGCTCGATCCTCCGAGCTCTAATCCTCCTATAACATCACAAGACTCTAATTAACACTTTTTATCTCTAAGGTTGACTATCCCTAAGAAGTCAACACAGGTCAACGGTCAACGGTCAACTTTGACCGGACTCGGCGAGTGCACACGGCAACTCGGCGAGTCTAGACGTTCTCACCAACTCTCTAGGATTCCCTTTCTACACGTCGAGTACTCCCCCCTGACTCGACGAGTTTCACCTGGAAGAAAATCGCGGGGCCACCCCGACTCAACTCGCCGAGTCTCAAGAACGACTCGGCGAGTCCCAGCTCGACTCAGTCCACTTTTGACAACCCCCCTCTAACTCGCCCTGACTCACTGAGTCAACCCCTGACTCGACTGGACCACTCACTGGCCGGTCCAAGGCAATCTTCAAGCTACTCGCCGAGTCTGCTCATCGGACTCGGCGAGTCCATGCCATGCAATCACTCAAACTTGCTTCTAAGGTCAGATCTACTCCAACAATTCATAGATCTGGCCCTCCTAGACTGATTCACCACGTAAAGCCCCAGACTTGGTGCATAAACAACCTCTATATGACCATATATGGAGAATTATCAACAAATCTCACCACTCAAGGTCATGACCTCCATTGTTCTCTATAAAGCTTGATGAATGAGGCTCCTTGGACCTCTATGGATCCAGATCCGAAGTCTCATCACTAGCATGGGACTATTTGGCCATACAATCCACTCAACAAGGTCACAAGAAACCCTAAAATCAATTATACTTCACAAAACAGGAGATGAGCCGAAATCATACCTTTAGATTGAAGGGATAAGCTTCAAATCCACCAAATAGCAGTCTCCTTTGCCTCCTCTTGGCTAGAGCCTCCCTCTTCTTTTCTAAACAACACACAAATGTCAAGAAATGCTTCCTTTCTCTCTCAAATCGCTAAGGCACTCTAGGGTTTCTCTCTATGGACTGTTGGATGCAAATGACGGCCATAAGGCCCTTTAAATAGGTCCCAAACCCGAGAAATTAGGGTTTCATTAAACAGCGTGGACTCACCGAGTCCATATCCTGGACTCGCCGAGTCCAGACGAATCCCGCGTCCAGAATCGCGACCCTACTCGGCGAGTCTGAGCTCCAACTCGACGAGTCCCCTCTCAAAACTCAAAAAAAAAACAAAATAATAAAATACTTGGAAATCCGGGCTGTTACACTTATCGACCTAACATTCCAAACCATTCCTCGGAATCTCAAGAAACTCCGACCTCAGCCAAACCTAAGATTGTGTGTCACAAGTGTGGTCTCGGAAACCACTATGCAAAGGACTGTTTGGCTGGTGTTGTTTAGAAGCCAAATGTGAAAGATTATGCTTACTGTTCTTGTCATTCACAAGAGATAGCAGAGAGTGAAAAGGCATTTGTCACTATAATTTCACAAAATGTTGATGGTTATTGGTCTTCTGGTGATGAGGGTGAAGTCAAAATCTGGAAGAAACTTGTGTATTATAGCTAGAAAAACCATTGAGTGTGATGAAGGATACATGTCTTCAGGTTCCGAAGATGAAGATAAGGATGTTAAGCCAAACTACTGCTACATGGCAAGAAATGACCCACCCAGCATAAGTATCATCCAACAGGTAAAATCCATGATTACTGAAAATATTTTTGGTTTAACTATGTGTGAACCTTATCTAAATCAAATTGAATTATATATGATAGGCATTCTTATAGCCTATGAGTCTGCCATAGATGTAACGTCCCAAAATTCAAGGCTAAAAATTTCTTTTAATAAAACATTACTTTAAGCAAATTCATCAATTCAAAACATAAACCGAGTATTAGTTTCCAAAATACCTGTTCGTTATCAGAGTAAACATTCCCAGGCTGTCTAATCTTTAGTGTGTGCCATGCGATCACCCCGAGCTCTTCCCTCCGCTACCGGAAGTACCTGAAACCAAAACTGAAAACCATAAGCATGAAGTTTAGTGAGTTCCCCATCCTAACACATACCATGCACAACCACATACTGCACATACTGCACATACTGGGCCACGCCCGCTATCCTGGGCCTCGCCCGCTACAACGGCCCCGCCGCTCCAGGCCCCGCCTGGCTTCGAGCCCCGCTCGGTTACAAATCTGTTTCCCTTAGGCCTCGCCTGTCACAGGGCCCCTCCCTCTAGCACATAATAGCACATAAACATATCACATCACTTCACATAAGCTAAACACATCCAAACGGATCTAGTCCTAAGGCCTTGCCTATCTCTGGGCCCCGCCTTGTCCTGCTACCGATGAGTCATGGAACCCCGTCCATACTCCTGCTGATAGTGAGGTACGGGCCCAGCCCACCCTCACTTCATCCCTAACTTGGGCCTTGCCCCTGATCTGCTACTACTGAGATGTAGAACACCATCCACACCCTGCTACTGGTGAGATACGGGACCTTACCCACACTCACCTCCCTACCAGGCACATACGAGTATCACACAGACAACAAGTATAAACTATCACATAAACCATTCCTTGGGCACCCGCCCTCTATCATTGGACCTCGTCCCGAATATCACACTAGCATACAATGCCTAGGGCTAACCCCCAGGTCTTCTACTCATAACTACATGGGCCGGCATTGTGGCTGTAGACCCATTCATATAAAGGGAAACACACCTGCACTGGCTGAACTGGCTGATGAACCCACTAGCTGCTGCCTGGCAACTCTCTGAACTTCAGCTCCACTCGCTCCCCGAACTACCAATATCAATGCAACACTAAGTCTAACTGACCCCCGAAAGACTACCAAGTCAACTCTGGTCAAAGTCAAAGTCCTGGTCAAAGTCAACCTTCCAAGTCAACCCTACTCGCCAAGTCACCCCAGTGACTCGCCGAGTTCATATGTTCAGAGTCCTTCTCTTTGCGACTCGACTCGCCGAGTCAGTCCATGACTCGCCGAGCCTACCGATTTCCGAATCATGACCTGTCCAACTCACCGAGTCTCCAATCGACTCACTGATTTGAGTCTAAACTCGAAGGGTTTGAGGTTTCGCGACCTGACTCGCCGAGTCCAAGACAACCTTCAACAGACTCGCCGAGTTGTTCTTCCAACTCGCCGAGTTCCTACCCATCTTCATCTGACTCGACGAGCTGTTCATCCCACTCGTCGAGTTCCTCCAAATCTTCATGCTACTCGCCGATTCCACTCAAAAGGACTCGCCTAGTCCATTCAGATCTCCATACATGCAGAGGACTTTTGAGTCATGCATGGACTCCAAACTGTAGATCTACCCTTCCCAAGCCTATTCCTCACGTAAAGTTGCAAACTTTACGTGTAGAGAAGGAGATCTAGGCAAAATACACCATAAACTAGGGTTTAAGGCAAAGAGGCTCCATAATCAACTCAAGGGCTGAAACTTTATGCTTTCCAAGACCAAAATACACTTAGATCTGAAGTAGCAACTCCAGATCCGGCTTCTAACTGAAATGGATCACTACTCATGGCTAAAAGCCCCAAAACTCACAACCAAAATAGATCTAAAGGAAGGGAAATGACTTAATACCTTTAGATGTTCAGAAATATCTTCCCAATCTCAGATCTATAGCCCCCTCCTTGCACCTTCAAGATCCTTCTTCCTTCTTCAAGCTTAAATGCACTCCCCAAGATAATAATTAGCTCAAAAACAGATATGGCGGCTAGGGTTTGGTGTTCTGGGTTAGAGGGGCTGTAAAGGAACCTTAGGGAGAGAATGAGGTGCTTAAATAGGCCCCAAGTCCCGAATTTAGGGTTTTCCTCGAACAGACCTGACTCGCCGAGTCTCCTTGGCCGACTCGCCAAGTCGGTCACTTACTCCTCGACCCGGATCCCGCTTGGACTCGCCGAGTCCCCCTTAAAGTTAGGGTTTTCTTTCCTTTCTTGGCCTTCAAAACTTTGGGTGTTACAACTCTCCCCACTTAAACTAAACTTCGTCCTCAAAGTTTGCTATGGCCCACCGCCTGCGATCTGCTTTCATAACCCACCAATCATCCCAACACCAATTGCCTACCTTCGCGGGTCTTCCACCCGATCATTCTGACTAACATAATCCTTGAAGATAAAAACCTCGGGTCGAACCTGACCCTGAACATCCTGGAAGCAAAACTTACTCACCGACAATCCTTCTGGTACTCCCTGAGTACTGCACTGAACCTATAGGGGTTCACCCCTTCTTTCCTCACGCGGTTCCCTTGCCTTCCCAAGGCGATGCTCCAAAAACAACTATCTCCTCTGCCACTGTGAAGATCCTATCTTCACCAATCCATTATACCCGCTAAATCCAGTGCGGGTTATCACCGCCAGTAACCACTAACACTCCTCTCTGTCATAACTTGGTGTCGAGCACCCCTCGACTCACTAACTGAATTCCACCATAAACCGCTTGCCCGCACTACTACTGACTGCAAATTTCTGCCATTCCTCATCTGCCTTCCGAATGAACTGAGACCACTCTGGTCCCTACCAACCTATCAATATCTGGATTACCGGCTCCCACCGGTAGCTAGTCCCAACGCCACCACTAGTCGCTCCCAGCGACTTCCGAAGAACTCGACCACCTATACTGTTCAATCTAATCTGCCATTCAGGCACTACAAACCTGGGATCCCCGATCCCCTAACTTGACACTAAGGTCCCTACCAGGTCCCACCTGCACTGCTAAAACTCACGGGTCTCGCCCACGGGTTCCACCCGCCTCTATTCTTCTAGTCCCACTAGTCTAAACACTCTCGCTCGGACCTCGCCCACGGGTCTCACCCAACTATATCCTGGAGCGGCCTCTCCCAAGGTCTCACCTCTCTAGGGCTATACAGGCAAAATCCCTATCATCCTCACCCACTACCCATTCCTAATCCCTATCTGATCACTAGGAGGTAAGGGCCTCGCCCCAACTCCGCTAACGAAGCTACTAAGGAATGCTACGGCTTACCCATAGTCTTACATCACCATCCCTTGCTGACTGCTAGTCAATGCTACGGCTGCCCCGTAGTCTTACAACACTTCCACGACTAACTGCTAAATACGAAGGCACCCATGTGCCATTAGCTCTCAAGGTCCTCATTTCGACTCCCTCGAGTCCTATGGGCGATTCACAACCTGAATTCCCAACCATGTACTAACCCTTTCCATCACACGCACTAGCTGGTGGGGAGTTTCTCAAACTCCCAACCCTGAAATCCTCAATCCATCAAACGCTGAACCACTTCTTTTCCTTCTCGGAGGTTGCACACTCATTCTGGGCCTGCGTGCTCCTACCTTGCACACTCGGAGGATTCTCCCCCACTTCGATCTTGCTTACCCCTTCTTGTTCAATACTCAAAAAGAAATCCCAATCCTTGCTACCATTCCATAATCAATCTGCTGAGGAACCCAAGCTTACCATAGCTAGGGATCTAACCAATCCATCTCTAACACTATACAACTCCGATCTAGCGAGACATACCAAGTCCCTCCCAAACATGCTACCGTTACTGCATCCTACGTAACCTTCTCCAATAGGGCACATCCCCTCACTACCATTTGAATATCCAAGGGTATGCAGATGGCATATAACTCAATCACAATCAAATGCTCAAAAATAGAATACTCATACCGATAATGATGCAGAACCATAACAATATAATCATGCACATATAAAGGAATTGAAAACAGGAATCGCATACCTGCAACATCCGGTGCTGATCGCGCCTCTAAGGTAGTCATCTGAAAAGCTCTGCCTCCCACCGCAGGCGCCTCTGCACGGCCCTGACAGCCGTCTGTGATCCTCAAAGTTGCAAGGGCAGGTGCCATCACCCGTCCTGCTGAAAACAAACTGGGTCATTGGGCCTTCTTGTGGCCCCGCTGATTGCAGTGAAAACATATCAAGTCTGATCCCTGTGTCGTGGTAACAGTGCAATCCCTGCTGAAATGACCAGTCTGGCCGCACTTGAAGCAGCCAGACTCACTGCCGCTACCACTCCTGCACGCGCCCCCGTGCGCCCTGCCACACTTCCCGCATCGGTTGCGGTCCTGATAATCCCTCGATCTTGAATCCGATCCTTAAGGCCTTTTGCCCGAACTCACGGCTACCTGAACCTCATCCGGCTTCCTCTTCCGGATATGCTCCAAATCAATTTCCCTCTCCCTGGCCTGAGAAATCATATCCTCCAGCGTCTTACAGCCGGACCTGCTCACGAACTCCCTGATGTCAGCCTTCAACATCTCGTGATATCGGGCCTTCTTCATCTCCTCATCCGCGACATACTACGGTACAAGAAGAGCCCTCTCCCTGAACTTGGCGGTGATCTCCGCCACAGTCTCAGTGGTCTGTGTCAAATCCTGAAACTCCCGTGCCAACTACTGCACCTCAATAATCGGCGAAAACTCCGCCCTGAACCTGGCCGAGAAATCGCTCCAAGTCATCACGTCCAATGCAGCATCATCCCCCAAAGCATGAAGAATCTCCTCCCACCAATCCCTCGCTCTGTCCTTCAGAAGACAGGAAACGAGTCTGAACTTGTCCCTCTCAGGACACCGGCTCGTATGGAATGTGTTGGCAACATCAGCCAACCATCTGTTGCTAGCAATGGGGTCCCTAGCCCCATGATAATCTGGTGCCCCGTAAGCCCTGAACTCCCGAAATGTCAAGGTGTGCGCTCCCATCAAGGCCATCATCTCAGCACGGAAGGCTCCCAGCCTCTCATCCAAAATCTCCAATATACCCTCCTTGACCGTGCCAAAGATCACAGGAGTCTGATCTAGCATACTGCGTGCAACCTCGGTGGATATCAACTCCCTCATTCGCTCCTCGAGCTGCTCGGCTCCTGAGCCCGAGCTTGATCCCTCTCTGGCGCCTGATCCGCCCACTTGTCTCTCTCGCAACGTCACCATGCTGAAACACATAGCAAAACCACTATCAGAATACCCATCACTGCTACAAGACCACACACACGCACTACCAGGTTCCCGATCTTGTCTCGACCTTTCCCGAATCGAGTACGGATCCTCTGCTTTCAGTAGTACGGGCCCATACTACCTTCCACATCTATCCGTACTTTCCTCAAGAATTGCTTTGACTCCACCAGGTCCCTCTTCCACTACCACTGCTCCCAGCACTATCTTATTCTAGGCTTACCCTAGGGAAACCTCTGACTCAACTCAAACCAGTCCTCAGCTGCTGAAGGTCTCCTTGTGATGACAATTATCCATCACCTGGATACCATCACATGTGACGAGGCTCAGATAATCCTTCAAGTAAAAGACTCGTCCCTACAACGGTTGGACTCCAACAAAAGTTGCGCAATAGGACCAAATCTAGTACTCTGAGATTATTCAACCCTGATCACATGTAACGTGTCGTATCCACCTAATGGCTAACTCCCATCACTCACAATCCCACAATGCACAAAGCAAGCAGCATTCAGACAAGGGAAAATCTAACAATAACATACTCAAGCAATCGTATCCACATAGCAAGGAAACTGAACTAGCATGCAGCACAAACTCATAGACCCACACAAACCCATAAAATCAGGCATAACCTAAACAGGCTATCCTACTACTGTCTAATCAGCACTATCGTGCAGCTCAAAAGCACATATATATACAAGCACATAAGGCATCATCCCTAGATCCTTAGTCCTATTCTAGCATGATGTTCTATCAACTGATAATCATAACATAAACTTGTATGGGTATTTTGGGGTACTTACTTGAGCTCGGTTGATTGCATGCACCACACCCTTTTTCTCTTTTCAAAGTTCTTTTCTTTTTGAATTACTTTTGCTTTTCTAAAACTGTTTTCTTTCCCAAAACCCTCTTTTACAAAACTGTCTTTTCATTTTGAAAACTTCTATACCAATTCCTCGGTTTGAGTTCACACACACCCGAGAGCATGTCCGAATCCCTCAAACCAAGGCTTTGATACCAACTTGTAACGTCCCAAAATTCAAGGCTAAAAATTTCTTTTAATAAAACATTACTTTAAGCAAATTCATCAATTCAAAACATAAACCGAGTATTAGTTTCCAAAATACATGTTCATTATCAGAGTAAACATTCACAGGCTGTCTAATGTTTACTGTGTGCCATGCGATCACCCCGAGCTCTTCCCTCCGCTACCAGAAGTACCTGAAACCAAAACTGAAAACCGTAAGCACGAAGCTTAGTGAGTTCCCTACCCTACCACATACCATGCATAACCACATACTGCACATACTGCACATACTGGGCCACGCCCGCTATCCTGGGCCTCGCCCGCTACAACGGCCCCGCCGCTCCAGGCCTCGCCTGGCTTCGAGCCCCGCTCGGTTACAGATCTGTTTCCCTTAGGCCTCGCCTGTCACAGGGCCCGCCCACTAGCACATAATAGCACATAAACATATCACATCACTTCACATAAGCTAAACACATCCTAACGGATCTTGTCCTAAGGCCTCGCCTATCTCTGGGCCCCGCCCTTGTCCTGCTACCGATGAGTCATGGAACCCCGTCCATACTCCTGCTGATAGTGAGGTACGGGCCCAACCCACCCTCACTTCATCCCTAACTTGGGCCTTGCCCCTGATCTGCTGCTACTGAGATGTGGAACACCATCCACACCCTGCTATTGGTGAGATACGGGACCTCGCCCACACTCACCTCCCTACCAGGCACATACGAGTATCATACAGACAACAAGTATAAACTATCACATAAACCATTCCTTGGGCACCCGCCCTCTATCATTGGACCTCGTCCCGAATATCACACTAGCATACAGTGCCTTGGGCTAACCCCCGGGTCTTCTACTCATAACTACATGGGCCGGCATTGTGGCCGTAGACCCATTCATACAAAGGGAAACTCACTGTACTAGCTGAACTGGCTGATGAACCCACTAGCTGCTGCCCGGCAACTCTCTGAACTTCAGCTCCACTCGCTCCCCAAACTACCAATATCAATGCAACACTAAGTCTAACTGACCCCCGAAAGACTACCAAGTCAACTCTGGTCAAAGTCAAAGTCCTGGTCAAAGTCAACCTTCCAAGTCAACCCTACTCGCCAAGTCACCCCAGTGACTCGCCGAGTTCATATGTTCAGAGTCCTTCTCTTTGCGACTCGACTCGTCGAGTCAGTCCATGACTCGCCGAGCCTACCGATTTCCGAATCATGACCTGTCCAACTCACCGAGTCTCCAATCGACTCACTGATTCGTGTCTAAACTCGAAGGGTTTGGGGTTTTGCGACCTGACTCGCCGAGTCCAAGACAACCTTCAACAGACTCGCCGAGCTGTTCTTCCAACTCACCGAGTTCCTGCCCATCTTCATCTGACTCGACGAGCTGTTCATCCCACTCGTCGAGTTCCTCCAAATCTTCATGCTACTCGCCGAGTCCACTCAAAAGGACTCTTCGATTCCATTCAGGTCTCCATACATGCAGAGGACTTTTGAGTCATGCATGGACTCCAAACTGTAGATCTACCCTTCCCAAGCCTATTCCTCACGTAAAGTTGCAAACTTTACGTGTAGAGAAGGAGATCTAGGCAAAATACACCATAAACTAGGATTTAAGGCAAAGAGGCTCCATAATCAACTCAAGGGTTGAAACTTTATGCTTTCCAAGATCAAAATACACTTAGATCTGAAGTAGCAATTCCAGATCCGGCTTCTAACTGAAATGGATCACTACTCATGGCTAAAAGCCCCAAAACTCACAACCAAAATAGATCTAAAGGAAGGGAAACGACTTAATACCTTTAGATGTTCAGAAATATCTTCCCAATCTCAGATCTATAGCCCCCTCCTTGCACCTTCAAGATCCTTCTTCCTTCTTCAAGCTTAAATGCACTCCCCAAGACAATAATTAGCTCAAAAACGGATATGGCGGCTAGGGTTTGGTGTTTTGGGTTAGAGGGGCTGTAAAGGAACCCTAGGGGAGAGAATGAGGTGCTTAAATAGGCCCCAAGTCCCGAATTTAGGGTTTTCTTCGAACAGACCTGACTCGCCGAGTCGGTCACTTACTCCTCGACCCGGATCCCGCTTGGACTCGCCAAGTTCCTCCTTGGACTCGCCGAGTCCCCCTTAAAGTTAGGGTTTTCTTTCCTTTCTTGGCCTTCAAAACTTTGGGTGTTACAATAGATGTGAGTGAGAAGCTAAACAGTGAGTTAACCAAACTTTGATTATGATTCGAAGACCACAAGCTTAATATTGAATCCTTAGAGCATGAACTTTTAGTAGCTAGTGATGAATGCACTATCCTTAGTGACAAATGTACCATTTCAATTAGTGAAAGAAATCTTCTTGTTAATGATAATATGCATCTTAATGCTAAGATTGATAGTCTATACAATTCTATTGATACGATTGAATCAAATGGACGAATGACCCATAATTTTTGTCATCATTGGTCCAAAGTACACGGTCTCGGAAGCGAGTTTCTGAAACCTGTTGCTCGTCCCCTGAAGTAACTTTAGAATTTGAGATCTATGGGATATATTCTGAACCATACTTATTCAGATACTCTTATCTCGCTATTGTTGCCCCTTTAAGAGACTTCAAACGAATATTAATCATTGATTTCTGAGTTCAAACCAATCACTATTACATGTCATGATTCCATGCAACTTCCGCCTCTGATATCCTTGGACCTGAATCACTCTTTAGAAATTCCATATACCATAAGGGGCGCTAGAGTTTATCTTCCAAACTCTGGTCCTCCAAACAATTGTGTTATTGAGAAAATTATTTCCTGAGACAATTGGACATAACTCGGACAAACCTAATGATTCCACTAACTCATTTTAGGCGTCCCTTGATAGTGATGTTGATGAAGAATTGAATTGTGATGACGACTCCTCGTCCGATTTCCTTGTGTCAAACTCAAAAGTTGTCTCTAAGTTTACCTTAGTCACGATTAATCCCTATTTCAAAAATCCATCTGTAGGACAGTTTTCTAGGTCATCATCTAAGAAAAAGCCTTGGTTGAACAAAAAGGAAATTGTTCATCCGAAGACCGAGGCTAGGAAAGCGTTGGTAAAAGGAACTAGGTCTAGACAATGATCTAGGTTCCTTGAGAAATTCGATAAAAAATATATTAAACGGTTGTCAGTCCAACTACTAGGAATCACAATACATTCATGTCTGTTAAAATTCTTAAGAGACCATCTATTCCTGTTAGCTCGGATATGTATGACACTATACTAAAAAATTGTGTGAAATCTGTTACTATCGAGATCTCGTCAAAGAAAAATGACACTCGTCGGAAAGTATCCTCTTTGGTGTTTATTTCTACCTCGGATGGCAAATTTTTCAAACCAAAATAATTTCCGAAATCCAATGTGCCTATGAGAGCAATGAACAAAGAAAATGATACTCAGAACACCACTGATAAAAAAACCTTTAAAAGGTTTAAATCCGAAATTTAAATGGAAAGTTAAAAGGAATGAAATATCAAATGAATCTCATAACACAGCTCTTCCTGAACCATCACAAAAAACTTTTCTTCTGAGAAAAGTAACCAAAAGTAGAGTATGACTTTTAGATCAATGAAAAGAACTTGACATTTTGCATATTCCCAAAAGAATCTCAGAAAGAGTCTTCTGAGATAATAGTTGTTCAAAAATCAAATGCTAAGTGTAAAGCCCATGGCAAGGTCCATAAGCCTAACTCGGAGCGTAAAAACTCCAAAACTCACTGATTGTGCAAGCTTTTTGTGCTTCGGAACAAGACACAATATGGTATATTGATAGTGCTTGTTCCATGCACATGACTAGGCAAAAAGATTTTATGCATGATTTGAAGCTTACTCCAAACATTGGTTATGTTACATATTACAACAATGCAAATTCCCAAATTCGAGGCTATGACATCCTAACCAACAATAACTTCTTTGTCTCTAACGTGGCCTACGTAACTGATCTCAAGCACAATCGGAAAGAATATCTCGTCAAGTCAGATAGAAAAAAAAACAAGTATCCTTTGGATATCTATATGATTATCGGAAAGCCTCAATTCTGTCTTCTTATGAAAGTTGTTCTTAACATAAGTTGGCTATGGCATCAATGGCTTGTCCATCTTATTTTACAATATATGAATAATCTGGTTTGGGGGGAAATGTTCTGAGTTTTTCCACTCCTCAAGTTTGAGAATGATCATAATTGCACTGCATGTGAATGTGGGAAGTAATCCAAGAAAGTTCATCCTGTCTGATTGAAGAATCTGTACCTGAACCACTTGAACTTCTTCTTATTAATCTGTGTGGGCTATCTGTTGCTAAAACGTTGCATCACAAAATGTATGTTCTTATGATTGTTAACGACTAGACAAGATTAACTTGGGTTTTGTTCTGAGATAGAAATCGGAAACAGAATCCAAGCTCATCAATTTCATAAAAGGGATTGAAGTTCAGAAAAAACTGCCCATCCGAAAAATTCGAAGTGACAACGGATCCGAGTTCACTAATGCCTTCATGAATTTTTTTTTGACTGACAAAGGCATTGAACACATCTATTCTGCTCCTAACACTCCTTAAAAAAATGGTGTCGTTTAAAGAAGAAACCAAAATCCAGTTGAAATTGTTCGTTCGATGTTGAACTTTGCAAATCTTTTTCTTTATTTTTGGGTTGAAGTAGTCCCAACAACCTGTTTTACTCAAAAGATTTATCTTCAACCGTCCCCTCAACAAGATACCATATGAAGCAATGAATGGTCAAAAACTGAGTATCTCATTCTTCCACATATTTAGATGTATATTTTTTTTTATCAAAAACAACTATGATCAACTCACCAAGTTTCAACCAAAGTCAGATGATGCCATCTTTTTGGGATACTTGGCCAAATCAAAATCTTGCCGGGTTCGGAATTGGCGTATCCATGTAATTGAATAAAGTTTTGACATCCCTTTTGATGAAATTTTGTTTGGAACTCAGAGCCAATTCATGTTACAACATACATCCTAGAGTCTGATGCTCTGCTTCCTGGGTCTCTATATCCTCAAGCAATCTATGAAGTCGATTTCGACAGCCTGCTCTGACCAATAGAAACAAGTCTTGACTCGGAATCTCAATCAAGACCGTCTCCAACTCCAAATCCTCTTGTTTCTCAAAACATATATGGTCCAACCCCAACATTTCCACCATTTGATTACGAAGTATTCCCATCTCAAGTTGAGGCGGAGAATACCTACGCTTCCATGCCTCAAGGGCAAGAAAGTAATCCAACCCTTGAATCAAATGTTGATGGATTTCAAGATGCAACAAATAAATTTTCTAAAACTAATCTAGTTCCAAAAAATATTGAAGATGATGCCAACTTCTTTGACTTTCCAAACGATGATGATGCAGACATATCATGTTCAGAATTTCAGGGGGAGCATTATCCTCAAATTCAAACAGTTCATGTGACAACCCAGTAAATATCGTTGTTTGTATGTAACAATGAAACACAAACATATAATGAAGACGATCTTGTAACCACCTAATATATTTCAATATATTCGATTATCACCCTTAATAAAGTCACGACTCATGCTAAAAAATGAGTGCGCGAAAATCCGCTTCACTTTAAGAGCAGGTTAACATATTTAGATTCTATAAGCTACCGCGATCCCATAACTATGAATTCCGCAACAATCCGAATCAGTATGAGTGAGATACGACTTTTATAAGAAATAAATATCTACTGTACTTTAGAAGTTTCAACGACGATAAACAACAAAGAGAATGGTTGACTTTTGGAAAAAGTCACCAATTAGAAGTTTCAACGACCATATGAGGGAGTTATGATAATTATAAAATCATAACGGAAATAAAAGCTAATCGAAAAAGGAACCTAAAACTAGCTAAAACAACCAAAAGGAAAGTTATAGAGAACAAAGAGACCTACATGGGTATATAAGTGTCATAGAAAATGAAGTTCGTACCTGAGAGTTATGAATTTTCAAGGATTATAAAAGCTCTTGGTGTTCACCCGCGTCCAAAGAGTGGCATGCATTCTGACGCTCCGATCCTCCAGGATATGGATGATTTGGAATCATAAGAAGAGGACATGTATCAACACCAAGTTGGTTCACACACACTACACGACGTGCACCTCAAAAACTCCCTATATATAGCAAACTCGGATTGATCAATTCTCACACCTCAAACACACTTCACACACACACACACACTCTCTCTCTCTCTCCATCTCTCTCTCTCTCTCTTGATATCTGTGCAAATGGCTCTTGAACGCCTCTCGAGTGCTGGACCTCCCAATTTTTCTACCCTAGATCAATGGTTTCATGAATTACAAGTGACTTCAAGGCCCCGTTTTCCAAACCTTTTCAGGGGGAGGGGGGATACACGTTAAAATCCAACTATACATAATTATTACTAATTGTCGTTAGATAATTATGCTCATAACATTACGATGATATTATGCATGGTAGATACTCTGCTTAAACTCCTTAACTAGTCTTATGCCTAGGTTTTATACTGAATCACAGTTATATATAAGATCATACCTAGTTGATACGCTGGCCAGTTTCCACTAAATGCTAATGCTCTAATCGTTATTATAACCACCCTTTGGATAAGCTAAGTACCTAGTGGTTACTTTGCCCAAATACTCGGCTACACAAAACACACTAATTAATTAATTAATTAATTAATTATATATATATATATATATATATATATATATATAATAAGTAAACACGTATGAATACAACGAGATAAACAACATGGTCGACTTGGGGAGTCCTCCACAACAAGAGTTAGATGAGACACGATTCATCAACATGTTGAAAAAATTTCAGCTAGCTCCAGGCCTATAATCGTTAAATATTAAGTGAGTGAGAGAGATATGTATAGATCTATACAGGATTGACTCTCCCACATGTGGTTTCTAGCTACAACTTGACGACAAGTCGAAGTAGGCATAACTTTCTAACACATTTTCTACGTGCAATGAAGCGTCGTGGTTTTTTGGGATCAACAATCATAGCTCGATTATATGAACTCATCGTAAATTTGTTAAACTAAAAGCAGCTATCGAATATTACTAATTAAATAAGTAGTGATAGTACCCTTAAACTTGAGGAAACGAGTTTCAACTTCCCTTATCAGTTTAAATCTCCTTTCATAAGGAAGCAGTTCACACAACATTAGGGAAGTACTACCTTAGTACCAACAGTGGGTTTCTAAACCAACAAAAGTAATGTAATACAATCATCTATCCAAATAGGTTCAGATTTAGTTACTAAACTATCCGAACCCACCACCAAAAAAATCAAAGGAGCGGTTAATACGCCACATAAGAGTACAACAAGGACTGAATTTACAAAACTCGACAAAGTATTTTCAAGTATACAAAACCTATGGACTCACCAACATTATGTTGACCTTTCCAAAACTCACATGTATTCCTAGGTCATTAACGGAGACAGAAGACCTTTCAACCACAGGGTATGGACTACTTGCAGTCCACCGAAGAGGATGGTGCTTAAGACAAAACTTAAATGTTAAAACCACATCTATGAGTTAAAATCCTAACATTGCGCCGCTTGGTGTTTCCGACACCAGGCCGAGGGTGTGACAGATTGGTATCAGAGCATAAGCGTTATATTGAATTAGTAATTCTTTAGGAAATACGACTATAACCTAGGGACATATGCTCTATAAAGATCTGTCCTCATATATATAACTAAAAGTATTATTAAATTACACTACTGATAGACTACTTATAGGAGAGGTGACTAGTTTAAACTATCGCTTGGTTGCTAGATTTCAGAACAACTATATGATAAAATGGTCATGCCCTTCGGTACTTCTCACTTGGTTGATCCTTATTTGATAGTCTTGAAGTACAAAACCAAAAGTTGATAAAATACACATTAGAATTTCCCTCGAATCAAGATTTTAGATTAAGTACCCTAAATAAGTTTAATAGTACATTGGTCAAACCAACAATAGACATAGAACTGATTAGCTATGTTTTATTTTGGATGGGCCTAATGCGCTACTAAACCTAGATATGGTAATTGATAGATTAAAGGCTTGAGAAATCCAAAAATCATAAGACACATATAATGAAACCAATCATGATATAACACATAAAAGTAGTCCATATATACAATACCAAAATACATCACAAAATAGTCTACAAAAGGGGGTATCTACACCCGTACAACATAGCTAAGATATACAAAAGATAACAGTACCAAAATAGTCTACATACCCAAGAGTAACAACAAATAAAAGCAACTAAACATCCCTAACATAGTACTCCTCATCATCGTCATCATCACCATCACCATCACTATCGTCATCATCATCTTCGTCGCATGGATACATCCTCGAGGTGATCACTCCATCCCTCAGGAGAGGGTGAGGGGGATAAGCTATCCTCCGCTTTACAAGTATACCCCCCCCCCATAGCACCCATCATCGACATCTGATCCCGACGAACCTCTGACCGGAAGACATAAAACTCTCCACGTAGCTCATCCATATGCCTAGAGAGATGGGATATATTAATCTCAGGCATAGGACCCTGCTGAGTATCCGATGGATCACGTTAAACCCTTTGTTGAAAACAGTCCCACCCAAACTCCTGGTTCACCCCACACTCTAGATCTACCTGGTGAATAGGCATGACAATGTTATCAGGAGGTATCCTCCAAATTTGATATGGTTCGCATAAAATCACTCGTATCCTCCTCAGAGCCACCTTGTCCAACTTCCAGAGGAGATAATGATTCATACCATGAGTATCAACCCCATAGGACCGAGCCAAGCGGCTGATAAAATGGCCACCACAGATCTTGATCTGTGGTTAAGCGCCCAGAGCTAGACTAGAGGAAAGGAAGGAGGCAACATTGTAAGGAATATGGAGGTGAACATCAGTGCGAAGCAGGCACCACATAGGATAAAAGATCCCATGTGTGAACCTTATCATGCTCATCATGATGATGAATGGTAGAGGCAATCAGGCAATGAATAAACCTGTGCAAAGGAGATCTGAAACTACTCTTCTTCACCGACCTCGATACATACTCACCGCTAGCTAGGGCCCAAACATCTAAATGGTTGTATTCCCTCGACTCCAAGAGAATACAATTGTCCAAATAGGACTTCAGAAAAGGATGATAGGCATCCTCAGCAGGATAGATCCCCAATCACTGCCCCAACTCTATTAGACTGTATGAACGGAAAACTCACCCAGCCTGAGAGACAAGGCTGAACCTGTTGGATTAGGTGTCTAAGCCCATAACTATTATTGGTATGTATTCGACCCGACAGTAGCATGGTCCATTTGGGTTGCATATCATCAGGACAATTTGTTAGGATGGACTTTTGAGAGAAGGTTATTTATGGTTTATTAATATATTATAAGTTATAATATATTAATATGAAATCATATGTTTTAATTAGTATGGATCAAGAACTAATTTGGAATTAATTTAGTGATCAAAAGAGACTAATTAAATCTATGGGGACTAATTATGATAATTAGTTATATTTATATGTGTTAGGCTTATGATCCATGTTGGACCAAGTTTATGTATGGATACATAAAGAGTTGGGCCACATGAACCATGGATCATAAAAACCATGGGTATGGATTATGGGTTATACCCATGACCCTTGGAATCCTACATACAAATAGGTTACTCCATAGCCAAAATCACCACTTCTTTTCTTAGAGAAATATGGAGGTGTTTTGGTGCATGGAATTCTCTCTCAAGAGCCACCTTTGTCCTAGGTGTGTTGTGATTCCATTTGAGGCATTTCATACTATTAGTTCTAAGCTCTTAAGGCCAAATACATCAAGACTTCAAGCCACATAAAAGGTATGTTTCCCTAACTAGTATATTATATGGTTTATGTCAAATGCATGCTAGTTATTGGTTTAATGCATTGGAAACCATTTGCATGTATAATTAGTGAAAACATAGATCCAAGGTATTTAGGATTGTATGTGCACCATAGGATGTTGTATTATACCAAAACCCAACAGTGGTATCAGAGCCATGGGTTGTTTTCTACTATATTTGATGCAAAGGTATTTTTTTTTCAAGTTGATGAAAAAAAAAAGAAAAAAAAACATGAAGTTTGTCAAATTTTATGATAATTACTTGATTTTATGAAAAACTAATTATTTGTAAAATTTGAGTCACTTTACTACAATATTTGAATTAGGTCAATTTATTAAAAGATAGAATGATATGATTATTATTTTTTTTTAAGTTTGATCTAAGTGGCTTTAAGGAGTTACAAATTTTGTCATAAAATTTTGGAACTCAAAAGTTTTTTTTTATAAAGTTATGATCTTAAGAGTTTTGAAACTTCCATAAGTTATGGATGTGAAATGTCTCATTTATTAACTCTTTAGGTTATGAAGTCTAACAGTCTTCAAAGGATAATTGTCAAAGTTTCAAGATTTGTATTAGTTTATATGATTATCTAATTTCTTGAAAATTGTTGATGTGAATTATCTTTACTTATGAGTTTAATCTAGATCATAGAAAAATTATTTGATTATTGTGTTAATTGGAATATTTGATCTTAATGGTTTTTATGAACTCCATAACTTGTCCTCAAGTCATGGAAAGTGAAGAGTTTTTCTTTTTAAAGTGACATTAAGTCTCATAGGTTATGAAAATAAAAGAGTCTCTATTTTTAATGTCATCATTAAATGATTTAATGTCTTCCATAACTTGTCCTCTAGTTATGGAACTTGAATTTTTTTTTCATTAAACCTTAATTAAACTCATAAGTTATGAAAAAGCCAAGAGTTTTGAAAGGTTTCAAAACTTGTCCTCAAGTTTTGGAATTTGTAAAGTTACCCCCCATGTATACTTTAATTCCAAACTAGACCTTAGAATTTTAAAACTTAAAATTCAACCCTTATACTTTATAATATTATAAGTTAATAATATTTATATATATGTATAAGAGTAAAGTCAGTCTTACCGTTAGTAGGCCTCATTCATAAAGCCGGTCTATAAGGGGGTATAAGGTTACCGCCTATAAAATGGCAGTTTAATGGGTATCCACTCTCACCCACCGCTTCCTTGACCGGTGGAGGGTCGTTAGCCGAACGGGTAGGACAAGGACTATAATTCTCCCTTCATTAAAAGTATTAATGATAAATACTAAGTAACTAAACCTTCTATAAATACCCAATCTCAGTTACTTAGGAAAATGTGAATAAGGTGCTAATCCATGAAATTACACTTTGCACTTTATTTAAGTCGGTTAGTGGAGCATGTGTGGTTAATCGGCACACTAACTCGTATTTAACAAAGGTAGGCAAAGGGTAACTTAATGTTTATCATAGTATCGATGGAGCGTGTGTGGTTAACCGGCACATCGATTGAGGGGTAAACACTTAAGGGTACCAAGTAATTTACATGGTTACTTCACACCTTGTTTTGTGATCCTCGGCATCCCAGTCACAAAACCTGAAGGGCACACTCGAGATTGAAACATGTAATTGAAAAGTTCAATGAATCTCTAAAGATCTAGGAGTTTCAAATCCAATTAAAACCTAATAAATTATTTCGTTTTTCATGGTGGAAATTGGTGAATCGTCATTCACCTACCTTCAAATATTCTATAGCTTGGATTACGGCATCCCTCTTCCAAGTTATAAAATAGTTTGTTGGGTCCTAGCCTTAATATTTCATATTGGGTGTTATATTAAGGACTTTAAATCAACTATCTTGAATATCTCCCAAAAGATGTCTAGTTCAGACATATATGATCCTCCCAAATATCTTGGAGCTTCACTTCCTCCACCTCCTCCAATTATTCTCCCTAACCCACAAGTTCAAGGTCACTCAAGCCCTATTGGCAAGGCAAGGTCTAGGTGTGATCACATCTTGGAGATGAAGTCACATACTGACAAGCCGGGAGAGTTGGGTGTCAAAGTCTTAAGAAAGTTAGTGGTTCAATCACATTCTAAGTCACGTAGTGAGTTCCTTGGGACTCCTATGAAACATACTATGACAAGACCCTTAATGATCTTATCTATTTGCTTTGTACTACTAAATCCGAAATGATTTAGTGTACTAGTAAAGCAAATTTGATTAGGAGATCAACTTCCCAAAAATTTATGGACAGGAACAATAGTGACACAGGAAATCCAGAAAAGCATTCTCTTCCCAATGGAAAGAGATCGGCCATAGTCAACTCGGTTGACCAAATGGTAAAGAGAATGGCTAAGTCTGAGATAGTCCCATGTACTATTACCTAAGGGTCCATATGGTCCTATTGCCAAAAGGAAAGGGCATTGGTTGCAAAGCTGTCAATTTTACCTGAAAGATCATAAGGCTAGTAAAGTCAATAAGTTTGACTCTACTTCAGGTAAGGTCCACTCTCTAACTCGGTTAAGTTTCTATTCTGAGATTCTTATTACAAGATGTGGCTGGGTCACATGTTGATGTTTAAGAATCAGAGGGAAAAAAGTGACGGAAACTTAAAGAAAAAGTATGTTGCATCTGATCGCGAAGATGGATTTCTATCGCTTGATTGAAGATTGGATTCTTGAGCTACTCTTAGGAGTTATGATAGATTGCTAGGAAACAAGTAATAACATAGTTTTCATTTCAAGTTACATTGTAAGGAAAAAGTTTTTTCCGCATTTTAAAATAAATAAAAGTTTCTTTTTACTTTATTTTTATCTCCTTACAATGGCATTCATGAAAACTTGATGTTTGTATGTTTATAGCAATATTGGAAATATGAATTTGATTCATTCATTTGTGGTAGTGTCTAAATTTACCAAATAAGGAAAGATTCTCATCACCCAAGTTTCAATTGGACCAAAACTTGGAATCATGCAAGTTGTATAGTATGATGAATGAGAACTTTCGAGCATTGGAAAAATTAAGACTAACTACTTGTTCACATGGATGTGTGAGTCAAGAGAAGGACTAAAGGATCAAGTACACTTTCTTGTGCACTTGTCAAAGTCCACCACAAAAGATGGATAAGACTATTCGTCATGATTTACTAAGGTTTAGTAAATATGATTATACTTACAAGCTTAAGTATAATTCTGAAACATTGGAAAATTTTCAATGTATGACAGAATGAATAAGAATAATCAAATTAGGCAGAAGGATACAACTTTCTCAAATCTGAAAAGATGGGAGAGTACTTTAGTATCATGTTTAAGGTCATCTTAATAATTTTGAGACCTAATCACAATTCATCCTCTAAGTACATTCTGATAGTTAAGAAGAGGAGTTATGAATTGTTGAAGTGGTTAAATCAAGAAGATGATTCATACTTCATTCCAAAACAATTCATAGAGTTATACTCTAAGATTGTAACTTGAGTTACATCTTTAAAGAAGGTTTAAAACACTTGTCAAATGTAAGAGTAAAAGTTTTCTACTCTTGTACATTTGAAATTGGTAAGTTGTAATGTTTTGGATAAAACAAAGACCAACTAAGGCTAATTGTGTTAAGTGTCTGTCTTGATTAGATTCTACACTATCTCTTGAATATTTGGAAAGAAAGTTGTATAGGTCAAGGAGACAGTGGGAGTCTAAAAGATCCTGAAAAAGGTTTTAAGAAGTGATCAAGAATAAAACTTGTATTTCATCGCTAGCACACAAGTAGAGGTTTATAACCTATCGTGCTGACATTTCTGTCCCCATTCCAATTAAGTTGGCTATAAATTTGAGTTCTACATGTTCTTAATTGTTTGCATAACTACTTGGAAGCAATGGCAGGCCCTTAAGCTGCCAGGTGGCAAGAAGTTAAGATTGCACAAGTTCAATCCATATGAGATTGGATTTGTCAATATCCTTGTCTTGTGACTATGGTTTTGACAGTTCACATGGATAAGAACACATACACCATTAAATCTAATTGTCATAAGGTTTCTCTTCGATTCATGAAAATGATGGTAAGGAAACTCTTTCACTAACTAGATTTTGAGTAGATAGCAATTGTGGGAATGACAAAAGGTCTAAACATTATGATTACGACATCCCTCTTCATAATTGTTTAGACACACATGTGAGCTATCTAAGAGAGGTGTATGATATTGATAAAGTCTTATCAAGGAAATCTAGTATCATAAATCTAAAGTTTGGTAAGAAATTCAATAAAGTATTGATTTTTAGAAGTTCAGTTGATTTCTGGGTACATGTAAAACCTAGTGGGAGCATAAGTGTTATGCTAATAATCATCATGTTAGTGGGAGCATGATAATTATGATAAGTATTGCAAGTTAGCAATGAAAACAAAAGTTTCAATTCATGAGGTTGCAGGGGTTGAAAAAGTTGTTTTGCTATAATAAAGGGAGAGGAAATTATACTTCATCTCAAATTTAAAAGCTTAGATTGAGGTCTTAATCGTATTTAGTCAAGAATATATATGTATTTCATGTTGGGATGGCTCAACATAAGGAAATTCTATATATGGGTTCATTATTTGCGTTCTAAAATTCAATTATGATTACGGCATCCCTTTTCATAAATTAAATTATGAGAACTTGGCAAATAGAAATGGAAATATTAAAGCAAAAGACTGGTTCACTCTTTATGTGAGACATCATGAATCGTGTCCCATATGCTTCGGATATAGGATCAATTACATGTGCTATATTTACTCTTTCTAAGTTTTTCCAAATGCCTGGGGAATGAAGAAGGGAAAAAGGTCTAGAAGTTGATATGACTAAAATGATTAAGCAATTGTTAAGGACAATCTAAGGTTTACCAAAGATTGGTTGCTCAAGGATAGTTGGAAGTATAGTATTAATTCTGGAAGGACCATATTGACATAATCTGTAAGGAGGCAACTCTTGTTCAGAAGTGATAGTCAAATGGAATATGGAAATGCTTCAAAGTTAGAAAGTATTCAGTCTGTATGATTAGGAAACTTAATGCAAGAAGGATCTTTCCAAGGAGTTGATCTCCTTTGGAATACTCTGTAATGATTGTTGCCAAGTCTTTGTGAATTTGTGCATAATCATTACAAGAGGATCAATGCATATAAGTTTAGAATCTAACAGATTTCGTAAGTGGCATGAATTTGGAATTCTTGCATTTGCAGTAAGATTTGGGACTATGAAATGAGAATCATTGGAGTTATGTTCAATTGATATATTTCACAAAGTAAAGATCATAGACAAACATAGTATGAATACTTGGTGTGTGGAATGACTAGTGTTTATAAAACATAGTGTACATGCTTGGAACATGGGAAAACTATTGTTTTAAATTCAAGAATAAAGTTGATAGCTGAAACAGTATACACTGAATAATGTGTGATCATATGGTGATAAATAAAAGGTGTTTTATTTATGTTCATAGGTTTTGATACCATATTCGATTCAATTATTCTTGTGTTTCAGTTTGCATGTTTTGACTTCCAAAATAAACTAGGTCATTGTTCTGGATGACTAAGTTATTCAAACCATCCACTGTCGGTCATATGTTGGAAGTAGATATGAATTAAGACTGTCATGGGTTGGCTTGTAGAGGTCTAAGATGTTGGACAAAGGGCTACAACACTCATGAGTACTCATAAGTTCTGAGTATTGGATTCAACTCGCGCTCATTGGAATCACTTCATGGATTTTATCACGAGTGATCATGAGACGATAATATCTTATTCTTCAAAACTAGAGATATGAGTTGTTATTATGAGTTGGTTATACATTGATTGCACGAAAACGAATTGGTAACTCGATGTTATAAAACGTGCCTTTGTGTATGATTCAACAAGTAGTAGAACAAGCCATATGAGTCGAAGTTTATCCATTCCTTTTACCTTCAAGATAAAAGCGATATCCGTGGGCCCCTCGATGATTTGATGATGACAAATGGAAGTGCTCGGCCGGGCCAGGACTGATTTAATTTGTTCAATTAGTCAGTCGTCATAAATCGGAAATCAAGAAAAAACAAATGGACAGAGAGAATGATTATAATCCATGTCTAAGTCCATATGATATCTAGAATGGAGGAATATATGATCCCTTATCTAATGGACATGTCATTTGATTCGTTCAGAGTTTGACAGCGGCTTTAAGAGCTACGATTACTAGTCGGGATCTTGGAGTCATACTTGAATAATAGTTTTAGACTTATCCAAGTGGGAGACTGTTGGATTAGGTGTCTAAGCCCATAACTATTATTGGTATGTATTCGACCCGAGAGTAGCATGGTCCATTTGGGTTGCATATCATCAGGACAATTTGTTAGGATGGACTTTTGAGAGAAGGTTATTTATGGTTTATTAATATATTATAAGTTATAATATATTAATATGAAATCATATGTTTTAATTAGTATTCAAATCCTATTGGACGCAATTTTTTTCCAGATATTTTTTTAGATTTAGATATCAAAAAATAAATTTTGAATGATTTGGATCAAGAATTAATTTAGTGATCAACAGAGACTAATTAAATCTATGGGGACTAATTATGATAATTAGTTATATTTATATGTGTTGGGCTTATGATCCATGTTGGACCAAGTTTATGTATGGATACATAAAGAGTTGGGCCACATGAACCATGGATCATAAAACCCATGGGTATGGATTATGGGTTATACCCATGACCCTTGGAATCCTACATATAAATAGGTTACTCCATAGCCAAAATCACCACTTCTTTTCTTAGAGAAATATGGAGGTGTTTTGGTGCATGGAATTCTCTCTCAAGAGCCACCTTTGTCCTAGGTGTGTTGTGATTCCATTTAGGGAATTTCATACTATTGGTGCTAAGCTCTTAAGGCCAAATACATCAAGACTTCAAGCCACATAAAAGGTATGTTTCCCTAACTAGTATATTATATGGTTTATGTCAAATGCATGCTAGTTATAGGTTTAATGCCTTGGAAACCATTTGCATGTATAATTAGTGAAAACATAGATCCAAGGTATTTAGGGTTGTATGTGCACCATAAGATGTTGTATTATACCAAAACCCAACAGAACCATCTGACCAAATCCTTGTCTCCCGGTTGAACTGGAAAGTAGAAAGAAACTTTATACAGATCTCCTTGAAAATAACCTCATGAAAGCCCAAAACATGGTGTCATGAGAAAATGACGAGACCCGCCTCATCATGAAATGATCGTATGAGGAACGACTCCAATAAAACCGTCAAACAAACATAACCCGCAACCCGCCAACCTAGAGATTGTGAAATGTTGATCTTCTTGGTCAACAACTCCAAACCCCTCCTAATGGATGTGTCGACTATTCATGAGGAAACAGATGTAACATCCCAAAAATTCAGAGTAAAAATTACAATTAAGTTGTCCCGAAACTAGTTATAGTAACTAAATCATTTTATCATCAGAGTAAAAGTTATAAATAGCCAATACGGAAAAAGCTGAGGGATGTTGTGCAGTCAGGTCGGGCCCTTCCCTCTACAAGAGGAAGTACCTGAAACTATAAACACATAACCATAAGCACAAAGCTTAGTGAGTTCCCCAAAATACCACATACCATACATATCATTGGGCCAAGTCTGCATACTGGGCCCAAATCGTAATAATGGGCCTATCCCTTCTTAATCAATAGGCCTAGCCCAACACAAAAATGGGCCTAGCATATCATACAATAGGCCTAGCCCAACATACATTGGGTCCAACCCACTCATGCAATTGGGTCCAACCCTTCTTGCATGTCAATAGGCCTAACTTAACATACAATGCGAGAGTCACAAAGACAACTAGCATTCTACAGAACACATTCCAGTGGGCCGTCATTGGTGCCTTCGACCCATGAGTACCGTAAAGAGACTTACCTCAATCTCAAGATAACTGAATCACAGATGTGTTGCTGCTACAAAGGCTCCTCACACTGAACGTATCCAAAAAAATAAGTCCTAATCAATAATTAGGGTAATAACCCATTGCCAAAGGTCTAATTCATATTCTATCAAGCTAAGGGGTAAAAGAACATTATACCCTTCCCATACTCAACCCAACAAATCATGTTCCAAACCTAAAATGAACCAAGGCCCAAAATGGCCTAAATGGCCTTCTTGGGAGTACACGTTGCGTACCACCCGATTACGCCCAACATATTGGGCTTCAACAAAAAGAGAACTCAGGCTGAACACGTTACGCTTAGCATACCAAGAGGGTATGCCCAACGTACTTCACTGCTGCCCAAAACTCAACTTTAAACTCTTAATGCTAAAAGACCTTTCGTCCAATTCACATATACGACTTAAAGGGACGACTTCAGTCATAAATTTCTAACTTTATGACTTAGCATGGCTTGAAGTAGTCCAAACCAAATCCCGAGATTCATAACTTCACTAAAGGACAAATAATTCATCCAATAAACCAGAATATATTAGAAATGTCGCAATTCATACCATAATATCCATTTAAGACATACGAAACCCTTGGGGGTTATGACTTCCTTGCTACGCTCACGGGTCCAGTGCTTTCAGTAGTACGGTCCCATACTACCTTCCACACCTACCCGTATTTACCTCAAACATCATCACAATCGCCCAAAACAGATACAACAACTAGGATACGCATACATCCTATACTCACTCCCTAGAGAGTAGCTAATCACGCCTCATATGACCGACTGCTCACACACTTACTCACCCATGAAACTTGCACCAACCTTCTAGCCACTCGTATATGCTAATCATGCATAACACCGGATCCTATAGACAATCGAATACTTGATTCTATAGACAGTCGATACTTGATTGTATGACATTAATTTCATACAAGAAGCACTCCTAGGCTATCAGGCATCATACATCATGAAATTATTCCATGTAATTCTTGAAGATCCCTAGCCTACCACTAGTATGATGTTCTACCATAAACATTATATCAAATAACAGTGTGCGTAACTTGGGGTATACTTTCTTGCTCCAACAGATCGTAGATATCACATCCTTCCTAGGTTACTTTTGAAAACAATTTTAAAAACCATTTTAAAACTTTTGATGTTCCTTAGCTTTACTTTGGATTCACATGAATTCTCATCCAATTCTCTCAAACCAAGGCTCTGACGTCAACTTGTTACATCCCAAAAATAATCATAGAAATTTAAAATTTTCAAAACAACCCATTAACCACAAAGTGTTTACAAAACCATTGTTTCAAAAGTATAATCATAATCAGAGTATCCCAAGATCTAATATCATAAAAACAGGAAGATGTGCACGATCATGCCTTCGCTTTCGCATGATCCTCTGAAGTACCTGAAAAAATAAAATAAAATTGTGAGCTAAAATTTAGTGAGTTCCCCTAAAGTACCACCACACAAAATAACAAAAAACATCATGAAAATATGAGCCTTCAGTCTGACTAGACCGCCTCGTAGGCCTTCAGTCTATCTGGGTCACCGTAGGTGTCTTGGCCTTCAACACCAGCTGGCCCACCTCAACACAATAAACCATAACATGTCAAAATATACAATAACAAACAATAGTCAACAAGCACAGGTAGTCCTATAGATATAACAATCTAATCTCATAACCAATGAACACATATCTCAACATAACATCACTCAGCAAAACATGATATCTAATCCAATCGGTCGGCCTTGGTGTCTTCGACCCATAAGTACACTGAGCAAAACTCACGTCTCAGTCCGAACAAATCACTGAATAGGTCTCTGCTTCAAATATCGGCTCTAACCGTCACCTATTCATCAAACAGTGACCAATCTCAAATACCAGTGTTGCAAAAATTGGCCTTGGCAGCCGATTAATCGGTGATTAATCGTATTGATTCCTACAACCGTATTGTTGATTTAGTAGCACACCAAAGAGGTTGAGAGAAAACGTTTCATTATGTGTATTCATCATATTGATCTAATTCTAAAAGAATAGGAAAGAAATATTTATACTAAAAAATCTAGGCCAGCTCAACCCTATAACAAAACTAATAAAGCGATAATATCCCTTCAGCCTAAATAAGGAAATAAATAAGAAAATTAAACTCGGAAATCTTCACTACCCCTTAAGTTGGATATGGATATCAATCATATCAAGCCTGTTATTCATATTTTCAAATTTGTTGTTTGTGCATCAAGGAGCCAATGAGGGAAGATTGGCTTGTATATCTTGGTTCATCATCTGTTTTGGGAGATCCAGAAGGTGTAAAGTTGTTACCATTATGCCTATTTCTTCTAGATCTATCCTTGGTAGCTTATTTGCACTATTTTGTCCCATAAATTCCCATTATAATGCATGGTTCGTTTTGGACGATTTGAGCTGTCCTATCAGACCCTAGAATGGGTCCTAAGGCGTAAAAATGAGGTCCCTTGAGCTAGTTGGGTCCCTAGTTCTTTGTAGGAGGTACTAATGGACTAATACCATGTATTGAGTCCTTTTCAGTTGACCAAAGTCTTAAAGTTTGATACTTTATTGTCCTAGAGCACATTTGAGCAGTAGATCTGAAGTTTAAGCTTAAGTGCTTAATCCATTAAGCACTTATGAAATTTTTAAGATCTGCGAAGTTACGCCCAGCGTACTGGGTCAACCACCCCGATGATGGTCAATATCAGGAGAGTACGTCCGGCGTACCAGAGGAGTACACCCCGCGTACTCCCTCTGTTGGGCTTTTGACAATTGGGCTTTGGGTTTTGGGTTGTTTATGGACTAGATGGATTTGGGCCTTTGTTGGAATTTATGAATATGGTATTTTGGGCCAGTTTTGAATATGGATCCTGGAATGAGGCCCAATTTGGTAAATTGGGCCAATAATGGGCCTTGTAGATATGGACCTTTGAATCATGGAATTGGTATTGGGCCTTAGCCTAAATTAGAGAAAAGACAAAATGGACTATATGGACCCTTAGTCAGGATTGATAGCCCATATGTTGACTCAGCATTCATTATTTTGGATAGTTCGGGATTTTCGGTGAGACAGCATTTCGGGACTGGAAACTTCAGTTCAGACCAACATTGCGAGGTGAGTTATCCTCACTATATCAACAGCGTCTAAGGCACCAAGGTCGGCCCTTTATCGGATTTGTATTCGAGTATTTGCTTGATATGTTTATTGATCTGCTAGATCTGCATCCTGGTAGTTAGGATGGTATTATGTTAGTGACTCGGTTTAGGTCGGTATCCTCGTATATGGGATGATGTTGTGAAAATGACCGGTTCGGTCGGTATCCTGGTTATAGGATGGTTGTTGTGTTAGTGATCCGTTAGACCGGTATGATTATCTTTTATAGACATGCTAGCATATGATATTTATGTGCACATGATTGTTTGATTGGTATGGCGGTTGGGTTGAGGCGGGTCCTGCTTCGTGATGTAGGCCAACATACTCAGGGTGGACCGGATAGACTGCAGGCCCAAGAGGGCACAGAGTCAGGTCGAAGGCCCAGCAAGTGGACCAGGTGGACTGAAGGCCCGGTGCGGACAGACCATTCACACTGTAGACTCGAGATGCATGGTTGTTCTGTGTTTGTTATATGATATGTTTATGGTTGTATGAGGTTGGTATTTTTGGGGTAACTCACTAAACCTTCGAGTTTACATTTATCGATTATTGTTTCAGGTACAACAGATGACTTCAGGAAGGCGAATGTGTGACCGTACACTCCCTCATATTTTGATTTGGATTTATGAGATACTATGATATGAAACTATTTTGGAAACCTTTTTTTAATAACTTTTAGTATTTAAAATGTTTCTAAAAGTTTAAAATTGGCATGCTTTTTAAGGGTGTTACACGTAGAGACCTAGGCCATGCCGTGGACACTAGGCTCCTAACAACTGAATGGATCAAGTCAATTTCCTTGATCTTAAGGGCTCCAAAAGCCCAAATCTAGTCCATTTTAAGATCCAATTGGATAATGTTTCCAACTTTATCCCTTTAGACTCTCTAAGGGATACAAATCCCATTTCTAGATCTAAATAGGGCAAAAACATAACTTGGCTTAGCACATTAAGCACTTTTTCTTGAAGACTATTAGATCCCCATTTCCAGAATGTTTTTAGCGTCAAATAACAACATAAAAATCCTTACTTTCTAAACATGCAGTTCTAATGCATGTCTTGGACTTTATTAGGTCAAAATGAGGGGTTTTGGCCAAATCTTCCTTACATGATGCTAAAACTCAATATTACTCCAGATCCAAAGCATCAAAGGCCCAAAATGGCCTGGAGATTCATAAAGTTGAAAACTTTATGAGATCTCACTACCTAATAATCAAGGACATGAAGATTTAGGCATAGAAACCTAGATCTATGAACAACAAACCAAAAAGCTTGGAACTTGGGGACTTACAAGAGTCCAGAAGATGCACAATAAGACGGTAAGAAGAGTTTCTTTTTAAATCTAAGTCTAAAAGTCACTTCCTTTTTCTTCTAATCCCCAAAAAATCAACAAAAAAATATTAGAGAGAGAAAAAAAGGTGATTAGGGTTTTCTTGGAGGCTGAGTGAGTGTGATAGAGGCTGAGGGTGAGCAACCCTAGCCATCATATTCCCTTATATAGGGTGCACACCCCGGATATTAAGGTTTCTCAATAAACAGATGTCATGTCGTAGCGATCACTTAAAACCCGCGATACATTGACCATCACCACATCGTGGGATGCCTTCTCCACGATGTGGTACCGCCCTAAATCCAAATTACATTAACTTTAAATACCTCCAAGAATCTGGATGTTACAGTGGAGGACTGACACGTGGCAGCTTCCGAATGGAGCCACGATTGTCACGCGCGGCATGCACAAATATTTTCCCGGTGCACACCTCCTAAACTCGACTATAAATAAAGGGTTGTGCCATTCTCAGTCCTCATACTCCTCATACATCTCTCACTCTATCTCTCTCTCTCTCTCTCTTTCTCTCTCTCTCTATCTATCTATCTATCTATCTATCTATCTATCTATATATATATATATATATATATATATATATATATATATATATATATATAAGTCTCGAAATAGTTTCCATCTGGAGCCATCCCGGGGTCCCGAGCCCGATTCAACCCTACATCAAAGGTTTCGTGCGACTAGAGTGAGTAGACGACCCCTATTTTCACCATTTTAAATGTTTTACGGGGGGAATACATGGTTATCAAATGTTTTTTTATCTATTTATCTTTATAAATATCAAATCATTTTATAAAGCTTAAAGCCTTAGGATAATGTAGTTGTAGATATTATTCCTAGTGTTAAGCTATGATATTATACCTAAGAGATATGATGTCCGATAGTCTAGGAAGAGATAATATCTAGATGTTATAACGGCCAATTTCCCAGGATAACATAGTACCTAGAAGTAATTTTGGTCAAATTTAGGACATGCAATGTACTTAGTTGTTACTCTGCCCAAATATCCTGTTTTCAGATAACCATAAATAGGGTGTGTGTGTGTGTGTATGTGTGTGTGTATATATATATATATATATATATATATATATATATATATATATATATATATGAATACTTATATATACAAAATAATTATGAGATCAAAGATTATAATTACCAAATATATGATAAAAGATTTATATTGTCGTAGTTATAAGAAATCCCTAGGAAGGATTTAGATAAAAGATAAATACCTAATGTCAATGCGTTAGTGAGTTGTTAATTCATCCAAAGGCCTTAATTAAATTCAACATTTCCTAGATACCTATAATCGTTAATCTTGAGAGAGCTAAAAAGATATGTATAGATCTACACATGGTCTGAAAACCCCACCTGTGATTGCTAGCTATAATCCCGACAGCATAACTTTCTTATTATTCACTCTTCGACGTCTGATGAAGCATTGCGGTGGGGCACAATTATTAGTCAAACAGTATCGATTATGGCAGCCCATGGTGATACATTAGATCACCTTATGTGTATGACTACCATTAGGGACACCTTAGATTGGTAGATAAAGTATGTTAGGATCGTTAGATATCTTACAAATATAGTAAATTAGGGTTAATAAAAATATCCTAAAAGATATTAAGATATGATCGTTAGATATCTTAAAAGATAGTAAGACAGGGTTGATAAAATACTTTAGGAAAAGTTTTCCAAAAGAAAAAGGATTCTTAAAATAATGCAATCCAAATAAAGCCAAAAACTATAACAACCTCTGCACTCACCAACATTATATTGACGTTTCTAAAAATACATGTATTCTTAGGGAGATGAGTGTAGAAGATAGTCGTGTCAAGGAGGAAAAAGATTGTCGTGTTAAGATGGAGGGAGCCTGCAAGGAAGATGCTAGAGTTTAGTATCGTCTGCTTATCATCTTTAGTCTTGTTTAGGAACCGTGTTTGTCTTTTTAAAACAATGTAATCCCAAAATAATCTACACTCAATAAAAGAAATATTTATGATATTCTTTTATGTTATGTTCTATATATATATATATATATATATATATGTCTGTGTGTGTATGTGTGTGTACGCCTCGGCCTAATCTTCCCCTCGTTCTCACCGCCCGACATTTCCGCCATCGGTTGGGGATGTAACTATATTTATGATCATTTATATATAAACAAGTATTGTGTGAATATGCTACGTAATGACAACCAATCACTTGAAAAAGAAATAACGGTAATTTAACTCAATAATTAATTAATCATATTTACCTTAATCCATTAAATTAGGTAACTAGTTAATTACTACCCAAATTTATCTCCTCTCTTATCTCTTTATGTCAAACGACAACAACTTTTTCCAAGCATGATACCTTCTTTTTTAAAGAATATGATTTTCTCTAATAAGTTTTTACAGTTGTCGATGCATAAAAGTTCCAGATTCATGTTGCTTTGGTGAGGTTCATGTTGCTTCGGTGATCAATTGAAGGGAAGGACTAATCGTACAAAAAAAGAAAAAGCGACCTTGTTTTTTCCTTGATCGATTAAATGTGTAGGGGCAATCGTGTAGCAGGAAGAACATACCTTTATTTTTTTTTGAAATTATCGTTAGAAGTTACATTTTGGCTTGTGAAATTATGCCCATAATATGTAAATGCGAAATGTTGTGAAGGGTATACTCAAAATCGGGGATATTATCTTTTCCAGTGACATCCAATTAGAAGTCAACCAAGATTTCACTTCCCCTATTCGGTTGGCATCGAAAGATCTACTGCTTTTATTTTGAAAACTCATTTGTTGATGAAGGTGTTAGATCAGGTGTCTCAATCATTCTCTCTATAATCCCCTTTATTTAGGGTTTTTGGTAAGATGTTGGGTTTGGAATTTGGGGGCGATTAGATTCCAGAAGGGCATTAATACATTTTTTTCTTGTTCGATATTTATTATTTTGCTTTGTGCATGCAGCCCCGGATAGGAAAGAGGGGCAGACCTAGTTAAAATGTTAGTCTAATAGTTCTTGATCAATTATTTAAGTTGTTGTATGGAGAACCAAAGTCGTGTTGGTCGTATTTCATTTGGGATCAATCTGTAGGACTATATAGATTTCATATAACTTCATTTTTTATATTTGTTTTCTGCTGCAACATGTTGCAACATTCAACAAGGTAGTTAGGGTCTAAAACCACATTTTCGTTATACGTTATTTGTTTCCATCAATTAAATAATAGATTCGTTTTTATGTCATGGAACCATTTGCCTCATATTTTAATCTCTCGATTATGTGGAGTAATAAGAAGTGATGGTAAAAGTTCAATTTACCAAGAAGGTAGAACTGTGGTACGATTTCTTTTATACTTTATTAATAAATGGAGTAGAAATGCATCGTACACAATTTACAATATGAATTTTTTTTTCATCAAATATTTATGTATTTGTTCTTTTTTATTATGTTTAGTTATGAATATATAAACATTTTGGTTGTTTTTTTTTTGTTTCAAACAGGAACAAGAAGTTGTTCATTCAAATATATTTAATAATCCTCTTTGTCTCACACATTTATCTTTTAGTAAAGGAAATTATGTTTGAGCAATGATTCTCTTGTTGTCTACATGTGATGTACAACAGGTGTGTAGGAAGGCATGTGTTAGTGGAAATTCATGAAAGAACAACGCGCAACAATTGTATAGGGTATTCTTGCAAGAATTATAACAAATGACAATGTATCCTGACAAATTTGCATAAAGAATGGTTTTATTCTTCAATGGACGGTTCATGAATGTTGTTATTCTTTAAGAATGTATTTTATTTTTTCAAAAGTGTTATATTATTCTTCAAGAAAGCCCATTATCCAATTATATTTATTTTCATATTCTTCAAGAATTTTTTTTATTTTTTTCTAGAATGTAACGATTATTTAGAAAAATGTATTTTATTTTTCCAAGAATGTAACTATTAAAAAGTTACATTCTTATTCATATTAAGAATTCTATAAAGAATGTGTCAGTTTTGTATTCTGAATAATTGTTATTTTGGTGCCAATTGTTATTATTTATAATATATGCAATCCTATTCTATAAGAATGTTCATATCTCCAAAAAAAATCTCTTAAATTGACATGTATTCTTCAAGAATGTTTAATTATAAAAATATATATTGAATGAAATCTCTTGAAAATAAAGTGATCCTACGTTTTTTTAGTACAACCAATTTAAAAATCGATAATAATGTTTGTTGAAATTATAAATTATAAGGTAATTAAGTATTTAATTTAATACCCATAAAATTAGAAAGATAAATAAGTCATCTTCCTTATGTTGGGTTTAGTTTTGAAAACTGATTATGTAAGTTCCATATATTTACGATCATGCCACTGAATCTAAGACCATTGATTGTTTCAATCGGACACTTTATATTTGGTCACATATTCACACAATATATGAAATTCACATTTAATCCTAACCCTCTATATATATATATATATATATATATATATATATATATATATATATATATATATATATATATATATATATATATATATATATATTCAAAATTGATATTTAAGGCATACCTAATTTTCAGATTTGGTCTATGGGTATTTGGTCATTTAGAAAAGAAAAAAAAAAAAAAAAAAAAAAAAAAAAAAAAACTGGTCAAAAGTTAGAGTTAGCGCTAAAATGACCATTCATGCAATTTTCAAAACCATAGGGACCTATGATATGGCATTTTTCATAAAAATCATCAAAATGCAATATTTTGCAAACAATAGGGACCAATTATGAAATTTTGTCTATAACTAATAACAAACACCATTGTCAGATTTTACAAGATTTTGTGCACATAAAATACATAGGAACAAATCTTTGAGCGATTAGGGATGTTTTTTTTACATCGTTGATTGCCTTTTCTTTCCTAAATGTCGGGCTGGGGAGGAAAACGAATAGAAAAACACAAAGAGAGGTATCAACTTTGGTGTTCTAGCCATTATTAAACTGTTGTGATACTTGAGTATATAACTGTAATTACCCATTCCCCCCTTGTGTTGTGATGCATAGAATATATATAATTTGCATTATTACTAGTTAATTTCATGATTTCATCGAGTTTATTTTTCATATAGTTGTTATGAGAGAAAGTGTGCATTATTTCTAGACAAAATTGCAAAAATGGTCCCTATGGTATGCATATTTTCTGAGGTTTAGTCCAAACCCCGATTTTTTTGGCTTCGTGTTCGTTTTGAGCTAGTTTCATTGCGTTTTTAGTCCTCCGAATATTGAATGACTGTAATACCCTTAGGGTATTTATTTTCCATTTTTCTTTCATTTTTTAAATTTAAAACTTATTTATTTATTTTAACATTAAAAAATAAGAGGGTCTCTCTCTCTCTCTCTCTCTCTCTCTCTCTATATATATATATATATATATATATATATATATATATATATATATATATATATATATATATATATATATATATATATCATACATACACACTCACTGATGAACATGCTTCAACACACACATATTGATGATGAACATATAAATCGACACACCAAACCATCGATTTAATAAAAAATCGTTATTCTGAGTAATTGTGATGGAGAAGACAAAATCACGACTAAAGCTTTTTCAACACACACATACATTGATTTAGTGATTTAGGGGGAAAAATCATATATGAACCCAAACCAACACATCCCATAATTAACCAAATTAGAAGATAAAATTGTGTCTAAACCCACACCAACAAATCATCTATGAACCCACACCAACATATCTAGAAATCAATGGGAATGTTTTCATGGATTGTAATAAAGGGGGAGAAGATTAAACCTATGGATGGATAGGGGAGATGATGGGTACACAAAATTAGTGGAAAAATAAGCAATTGATCAAATTAGAAATCAGTCCACAAAATAATCTTGAAATCATCAGCCTCGCCAGGCTTCATCTCCCTCGTCTCACCCCTCGCACCTATAATTGACCATTGTAACCCACGTCGTCACCTTCTGCTACGGAAACCTCTACCAACATTCAATTTTGGGGTTTATTGAAGAGATTTAGGGCTTGATTCGGTTTTGGACCTTCTCAGTTCGTTTCTTGGATGTCAATTTTGTCGAGAATGGAAGATGGAGAAACACACCTTATTTACTTTGCTCCTGTAAGAAAAAGGAAACGACGCCATTGATGAATGCACCAAAGCTTATATGATGGTAACAGGGTTTTGATTTTTTCAAGAAGATGATCAAAATAGGGGTTTTCGGATGGTATCAACTATGAGAATGATGAAGGTGGGCGTTGATTTGTGGTGGCTGAAATAAGGAACGTAGCTAAAAGGAGGAATGATGGTGAGTAGCTGATCGTGGGTTTTAAAGAAGATGATGTATCTTCTGGGTATTAAAACGAGAGAGAGAGAGAGAGAGAGAGGATAGGTGGGCCCTGTCACACCCCCAAACCGGAACGGCGAAAACGTTTGGGGGCGGAGGACGTCATACTCAGTATCACAACACATGTGCCATAGTAATCAAAGTAACAACAACCATTGCATTAATATTAAAGTGTTTACATTGTATTCGATTCACAAAAGATTGAATACAAAAGTAAATAACAAAACAAGGACATGAAGCTACTATGCTTCATCTTCTGAATCCCAGTACGTGTACCTGTCTACTAGTTTCCTGAGAATACAAGTTATTTTCAAAGAAAGTATCAACATTTAAGTTGGTGAGTTTATAAGTGTTTTCGTTATATAAAGTATACTCTTAGTTCTTTGGAAAAGTCCTCCTGTTCCTCCATAAAATCCTATATTTTCTGATGTGATGAATGATAAGTAAAATCGACTCTTACGACTCCTTCTATGAGCACTTAATGAATACAGGTTATATACAATCCAGATCAAACAGACAATCGATTGTGTGAATCTTCCCTAAGCCCACAACCAAACAAGGAGCAGGAAATGAGGCGGAAGTCACACATCCCATTGTTTGTTAGATCCTCATTGTATATAACTCTGAGGTATTCACCAGGTGCTTACGGAGTTAACTATAATAGTTCTTTGATATTTGGTGAAAATATTCTTTAAGAAAATCATATATTTTCTTTAGTAAATTTGTAACCACAATAGTTCCTTCTATACTCACTTAGTTTATAGTAGCTATATACAATCTAATATCGAACGGATAGTTAAATGTGTAAATCTGCCCTAAGCTCACAACCTAACAAGGAACAAGAAGTAAGGCGGAAGTCACACATTCCACTGCCTATCGAATAATAATTATATATAACCATGATGTATAAACTAAGAAATTATAGAATTAACCATTCAAGGTCCTTTATGTTATACTAGTTTGATAATAAGTATTAAACCTTTTATAAATAAGTTTGTAGTTTCACTAACTTTATTGTGAAACATTGATTTCGGTAATACATGTTTATTGTTTTCATAAAGTTCTATCGAAAATTGTTTACCTTAAAATAACGATGTTTTACCATAGAAAATCATATATTTTCTATAAAACTGACTGGTAGTCTTAATTGTTCCAAGATCGAAAAGCACAAGTATAATCCATATACTTACTTCAATGATATCTAGTTTTGTTGATAAGTTAAACTGAATAAAGACTAGTTCACCCTGAAAACCTGATACGGCGATACTACCCTCCTATGATCACTTAATACATACGACTTGTGTATAACCGAGATCAAACAGACAGTTGAATGGGTGAATCTGCCCTAAGCCCACAACCAAACAAGGAACATGAAGTAAGGCGGAAATCACACATTCCACTGTCTACCGGAATTTAGTTTTATCTAACCCTATGGTATATATACTAAGTAATCACATAGTTAATATCCCTTGATATTGTTTAAGAAAGGTATATTACTACATAAATATATCGTTGTTATCTATTTGTTAGTGTTATAACCATACTAATTGATACGACGTGAAACGGACGCCAATATCGTTTATGACTTTGTCACTCGCAGACCTGTCGGTCCAACTGTAGCTAACAGTAAAGGTGAGGTATTTTGGGTCCCATATATATCTATACATAAACTCACGCTCTCCCTCCAGGAGACTCTGGTTCATAAGGGTAGACTTCCACTAGTACTTATGTAAGTACTCGAAGACGTGTCTCACAAGCTAGATTCACGGCTTTACAAGTAATAATGCGAAAAACCCTTTTTACAATTTACAGATAAGTTTGTAAAAAGATTCCTTTGATCTATAAACTTACTTATAACTTATAAGCTTATTTTTCCATGTTTTAACAAGTTTCATGTTTTAAATACATTTGTAAAGGTAAGAAAGACATAATAAGCGATTTAAATTTTAAAACACAAGAGTCCTTGTGTTATACTTGTATCCCCCCCCCCCCTAAAAACATTAAAAAGTTAGGAAAATATATGGAGGTATGAACTCAACTTATGTGAGTGATTCGATTTGAAGACTGGAATAAGGATGTTATACTCACGAACGAAGTCTCGGAGCACCAACGAGTCCTACATAGCATATTGTGATATATATATATATATATATATATATATATATATATATATATATATATATATATATATAAAGTTAGTGTATTTAACATCTAAGGTGCAAAGGAAACATCCTATGAAGTAGGGAACACTTACAAAGAAGTGTTAGAATCGAAAAATGGAAGGCTGATTGTTGATTCCGACTAGGCTTTATGGGTTCACGGCCCATGAAGAGTTCACTACCCTAAGGTGTGTTCACGGCCCAAAGAAGGGAAGAACACTTGAAGATCTTGATGTTCGTCGATTGTTTGAAGGTCCTAAGTGGTATACTAAGGAGATGCAAAAGGAAAGGGGATGAAAAGAGTGAAAAATGGTGTTCTTGGTATATGATACTTGAGAGAGAAAGTTGAGTTCACAATCAAGAATGAAGAAATGTGGATAATTTCGAGCATACTCATATTTATAGGGAGGTGTTTGCGGCCGAGGAGTTCACGTCCATGAACCTAGGGTTCACGGTCTGAAGCTTGATCACAGCCCGAAGAGGTTCACGGTCCAAAGTGGTTTGCGGCTACGAAGGTTTACGGCTGCGAGGTGGTTTGCGGCTCAGACAAAATTCTTGGTTTTCATGCATTTCACTCCAAATTCTTGCAACACTTCTAATTTAAAGGATTTTGAATCCGTCTAGAATTTAAACCTTCTAATTAAGATAGATCAAAATAATAAGTTTGACTTTTATTGACCTGAAACAATGGGTTGTCGCAGGCCTTCTCATTTTTTAATTATTAAAATGAATAAATAATTATTAAACTTTAAAAAAATGAATTAAAATTAGAAAATAAACACCCAAGGGTATTAAAGTCATTTCAGTTTACCGATGGACCAAATCCTCAATGCAATGGCTAGAAAGTACCATGAAACCAAAAAAGTCGAGGTTTGGACTAAACCTCAGAAAAAAATGTATACCACAGGGACCATTTTTGCGATTTTGTCTTCTTTCTATGGCAATTTACACATGCACTCTCGTAACTAATAATGTAAAAATAATATTGTTTAGACAAAATTGAAAATTTGGTCCTTGTGGTTTGTAAAAAATTGGGACTTTGGTCCAAAATATTTTGGAGTTGCCCTACTGGTCCAAAATAAGTTTTCTGTTGTGAGTTATTGGAAAGTGTATCTAAGGTCATTAACTATTGGTGATATTTCTAATAATAGTAGGGTCCTCTTGAGTTGCCCTCAAGACTCAAATTAAGTAGAATAAATAAATGAGGAATTAGTTTATTAATTATTATGGTTTAATAATTAATTATAAACTAATTGGAAAACAATTTGGAAATTAATTAACAATTTAATTAATAGAATGGTTAAATATCAATTAATTGACAATTGGTTAATCAGTAATATTCTAGAACCCTAGGAAGAAGGGCGGTGGACAAAATTTCCCATGGATAAGTGAAAATTCATTCATAGGGTTATCTCATCCCACATGGGCTTGAGAATAAAACCCTAGGAGGTATCTAAGGCTATAAATATGGCCTTAGGGATTCATTCTTCCTTGCTCATTCTTGGCTTGAATTTTCTCCATTTCTTTCTCCCTCCTTGTAGAAGAACTCTCTTTATAGTTCATCCCCTCCTAGTTATTTTTTATTCTACTATTTTGAGTTCATCGGGTGTGAACTAAGAGAGGGATTCTGGTTTGGGTCCTTATCATCCACACAAGGTGGCACGCACAAGGAGTCAAGCGCGAAGATCTTTGGCTGCAAAAGAGGTATGTGATTCTTCCTTTGTATTTTCGGTTTTCTTATGGTAAATGTAATAGTATGAAACCATATATCCATAGGTTTCATGTACACTTAGGTATATCGTTGTTTTGATTTTTCCGCTACCTAGTTTAGAGTGTATTTGATGCTTAGAAAACCTAGCACGAGTTTGGTCCATTTCAGAGATAAATATGATTGGAATGACATTTTTGCCCTTTTCTATTTGTTTTTTCCTTTTCTTTTTATTTATTTCATTATTTATTTAATTAAAATAAAACAAGAAAACAAAATATAAACCCCATCCCACCCACATCTTTATTCCTAAACTCTCTCTCTCTCTCTCTCTCTCTCTCTCTCTTTCTTTCTTCTCTCCCTCTATATTGTTTCACGGGAAATCACCACTGCAGGAAACCACCACCCCCGGATACCATCGTTGCCGAAAAACAACCCTCTCATTTTTATCCCTCCTCCACTTCAGTTTTCATCAGGAAAAACCCCAACTTTGATTTCGTGTTTGTAGATCGGTGGTTGTGGGCATATCCTTCACTCTTTTTGTTTCTCTCTCACACACAAACAAATGAGGGTTCCGACGATTGTGGTCATCTGTAACCTGACAAACTCCAACATTAGCTAATCAAAACGTTAGGGTTAAGGCTTTCAGCGCACAGATGATTGCGGAGGCGTCATCTTCGTCTTTACGAAGAACATGCGACGACCATGATATCAGATCTATTAAAGGAGACGAGCAGATCCGATGAAGGCGATCAACAAATTCCGTGAAGGCGGCAAGTAGATACGCTGAATCCAACAAAGAAGATGAAGAATTGTATCGAAATGGATGGCACTGGTGATAAGGGTTTGGCTAGGGCCATCACAGCGTCATCGATGTCTATGGCTCAAGTTTCCAGCGTTGTCACGGGTTTGCAGATTCAAGTTAGGTTTGCAGATTCGTCAAAGATCTGGAGCGTCGTCGATGAGATCTCCAGCATCGTCAGTAAGATCTCCAACAACAAGATATGACACTGAAGAAGTCGGCGCCATTCGTAACAGATATGCAAATAAGGCAGCAAAATGGGTGTCATCAGTGAAGTCGACACCAGAAAAATGAGGGTTTTCAAATCGGAGGTTTTCCAGGAGGTGGTAGAGGCGGAGTTGACCTATGGTGGTGGTATATATTGGCGGTGTTTTCTGGTGGTGGTTGTGTTTATGTTTTCTGGTTACGGTGGTGGTCCGACTAGCAATGGTGTACGACTGGCGGTGGTGGTCTGAGAGAGAGTGTGCGAGAGTTATTAAGAGTGAGAAGTGGGAGGGTGGGTTAGTAATAGGTATGGGTAGGTGTTTTTTCTTTTTTAATTAGAAAATTGTTAAACTAAATAAAAGAAATAGAAAATAAAAATATAAAAGGAATATTTGTCACTTAAAGAAAATTCAAAACAAAGTTGACCAAACTCGCAAAAAAAAAAAAAAAAAAAAAAAAAAAAAAAAAAAAAACTTATTTTGGACCAGTGGTGCAACTCTAACTTTTTTTAGACTAAAGTCCCAATTTTTGACAAACCACAGGGACCAAATTTGCAATTTTTTAATTGTTTATATTGTAGTTAGATGTGGCAATCGTGTCATGTCGTGTTGGGTTCATGTCGTATCGTGTCGAAAAAATAAACGGGTTGAAAGTGTTTGACCCTAACCCGACCACTTTAATTAACGTATCGTGTCGTGTCAACCTATTTATTTTCGTGTCGAGTTCGTGGTAGGTTTCATGTTAGGGGTATACCTTGAAACATGTCGTGTCATGTGAGGTTAAAATATTGAGAATGTTGAAAGAGTGGGAGTTGGATAAGCAGAAAGAAAAAACTAATAGTTTTGAGGCGGAATAAATGAAGTCATAACAAGTTTAGATGACAAATTTGAAAGAGTATGAGTTGGGGAGGTAAGAAGAAAAAGATCATGAGAATAAGAGAATGGTGATAGAGATTATGTAGTTTGGGAGAGAACCAAAAAACTGGAAATGAAGGTTTTCTTTTATTTATTGTTTTTGGTTTTGTATCTTTTTAGTTTATTTAAAGAATTAAAAAAAAAAACTAGCATATAAATAAACATTTCATTTTGTTGAAGTATCTGATAAGAACTCTTGATGTATAAATATTGATCTCATGAGGAATACAACGACAAATTGGAATCGATTTCAATCTTGTGTTGATTATTTCATATTTTTTGAGTCATATTCGAATTAAAATCTTAACCCTAATCTTACCCGTTTAATTTTCGTGTCGTGTCGTGTTAACCCGTTTATTTAAACGAGTTGAAATATCTTACTCGAACTCATTTATTTCGTGTCGGGTCTTGTGTCCCGTCATATTTTACACCTTTAGTTGTAGTACGAATCTTATTTTTTTCCCAAACATGAATGTCCAGCTTATTATTCCTGGGTTTGTTGATGTCTATCAACGTAATGATTGGTAGAAAATCATTAACTTTTATTTCTTTTTTTTATTAAGATAAATTTAAAATTTGAAATCAAACTCCGTTGTAGTCTAGTTGGTCAGGATATTCGGCTCTCACCCGAAAGACCCGGGTTCAAGTCCCGGCAACGGAAATTTTTGACACTTCTTTGCATAATTTTCAATCATATAACGTTTTTACATATTTAGTCCTTCAAGTTCTCTACAAGTTTCAAATTCTAGCCCTTTACTTCATCTCATAAGCACAACACCTAATCTCTGGGTTACCAAATGCAACCACAATAAGTTATCTGAGGTATCGGCTTTAATGCTCTCAAAAAAATCTACTTGAAAACTTATTAAAAAAATAAAAGTAGTTTTGTTTAAAACATGTTTATCATGAAAATCTAATTTGTAGAAAAATAATACGTGATAAGCAGTATATAAAAGTGAGATAACCATATAGTTCACCATTTAAATAAAATAGATGTTGAGTGAGAAAGTGCTTATTGGGAAATGTCTGTCTGGGTAAGAAATTCTGACTGAGTAAGAAATCATGTTGTTTGATTGTATATCTGACTGAATGTGCTGACTGATGAAAAATGATCACTTTACCCTGCTGCTGTATATAACGATTGATGAAGTTACTGAATAATTATAAAAACATACATATTGTTATACAAAATGTAAATTACACACAAGTTATTTAAAAATCCAAATAAAAATTGTCATACAAAATGTAAATTAAACATAAATCATTTAATATCCGAATAAAAACATAATGAAATTCAAAATAACATAATAATTTAATGTAAAGTAGGTGAAAGTAGTTAATTTGCAATCTGATCATGCAAAACACGCATATATTGAATGGCTTCTGGAACCCATTATATGCTTTTGTATGTTTTCTCTATCAATTCCCCCACCTTGAACGTTAGGAGTAACAATAATGTTGCCCTCAAAATTTGTAAACAAGACATCCTCTATATTGTATTTCCTTATAAAATTATGGACCGCAAAACAAACAATGACTATGTCTCTTTGCACTGTAAAAGAATAAGTAGTCATTTGTTTTAAGATTGGGAATTTCACCTTCAATACACCATAAGCACGCTCAATAACATTTCTAAGTTGTGCATGAGCATAATTGAACATTTCTTCTCTAGTTAAAGGTCTTCCTCTTCGAAAATCGGCTAACCAATACCTAGTATTGTGGTATGGAGCCATAAACTCACGAGTGTTTGTATATGCGACATCACAAGGATAATATTTATCTGCAAATGAGTGTGACACATATTATATAAAGAAGATAGATAATAAAAGTTATATAAAGATTACAAACCTGGTAGAGGAAATGGAAATCTATAAGTTGGATTGAATGCAACTTCTTTCAAAACTCTTGAATCATGTGTTATATCCTTCCATCCAGCCCAAACAAAAGTGAATATCATATCAAAATCACAAAATCCTATTACATTTTGAAAACATTCTCCTTTTCCTCTTCCCCTATAACGTGTTTGTTGATCAACGGGTACAACCGCATGTACAAGAGTTCCATCTAATGCACCTATTGCTCCGGAAAAAATATGTTTTAACCGTCTATGTCGTTCCGAGTTATGTCTTGTTGGATTAGGAGATGTTGGTACTATAATTTCTTTTGCAAAACACATCATTGCAGTTAGGACCTCATCAAAATATTGATGAATCGTTTGTGTGGAGTGATGAAATCTTCGCTTAACTGCGCGAAAACGTTCATTATATCCTATAACATGTAAGAATATAGTCATCTTCTCTTCAATGCTTATTGTCTTACTAGCTTACAACCAATTTTTTTTAGGTAAAATGGTTGCATAATAATAGAAACGCCTCTTGTGTAAGACGCATCATATCGTAACATTGTGTAGGGTCTCCGTACATCAAATCTTGTGTATACGCATACCCGCATGAATCATCATCTCTTATTCTATGAATTCTTATTAGCCTACGTTGGTTTAATCTCGACCAATAAAACACAAGTAATAGAAAAGCTAGAACTTCACCATCAGAAACCATACTTGACCAATTACAAACAATTACAGATAACATGTTAAAGAAAAAAATTCATGCACGAAAAAACTAGTAAACATCATCGAAAGTAACAAAAATCATGTAACAAAAAACTAGCAAACATCATCCAAAATAACATCCAAAGTAACAAAAAACTAGTAAACATCATCCAAAGTGACAAAAAACTAGTAAACATCATCCAAACTAGTAAACATCATCAAAGGTAACCAAACTTCCTACCCGCACCCATCTCCCATGACTCACAACTAGTAGGAGAAATTCTTAACCAAACTTTCCTAACATCGGCACTTTCACCAAATAGCAAAAGAGGGGTCTTGTGTCTTTCATCTTCTTCTCCCCATTCCATTTTGTTCAATTTCTCCATACATGCATCAACATCCTTATCCATTTCACTTTTTTTCAATTCTTTCATTTTTTTTCCACTAACGGCCTTGCAAGCTTGACAATCTCCTCTTCAACTTCTAATGCCCTTGCATCTCTTTTTTTCCACCAACTCTTTTGTTTCCACCAACTTCCTTATTTTTTGAACGCCCTGAAGATTCTTCACTTGGACCTACGTGTTGTGTTTAGGGTTCCATTGGAACATCCTCATCAAAATCATGGGCACTAAACTCTTCTACAGGATGAGGGAGTGTAGAAGATGGCCCCCAACTTTGAAAGTCGGTTGAGGTCGACCCTTCAAAGAGTTGGGTGCAAAGATCAAGGAACAACAGGGGTTTAGTTTTCAAAGAGAACACGAACTTGTTCAAATGTTTACAATTTTTATAAATATTAGTATATGTTATAAAAATAACCATACTAGTATTTTTTATAAAAATATTACCTTCCCCTCTTCCTTCCACTGTCCATCGGTCAGATTAAATTTATTTTTTATAGGATCATATATATTGTCGGTTTTGTTTTTCAGTTTCACCCAAGCAACATACATTGATTTGTAGTAGTCAAAGTGGTTTTTCATTTGCTTCTGATCAACCTCTTTACCATGTTCATTTATCAATTTTTTTGTGTATTGTCTTCCATGAACTTGCCTTAAGCCCAGAACCCTCACGACCATTAGTGGTTATTTCATGGATACACGCATCAAGAAAAGTTTTGTCCTCACTCTCGTTCCAAACCAACATCCTAAAACATTAATATTTAAAGTAATTTATCATAACTTTTATCATGATCAAGAATAACTTTCAAACATAAAACAATTTTCTACTAATCAAATCAACATGAACCATTATGCTCTTGTTTAACAAAATATCAGAATTGATCGAGACTTTTGGCCAACATATCGATTTCAACTTCTTTTGATTTGCTTATTTAAGCTCATAAGTAAACCATGAATTTTTCTATATTTATAGAATACGTGCATTTTAGGCTTGTATAATACCTATCAACAATCATCACCATTAATGACAACATTACAATCTCTAAATCCATTATCACCTTCTTGTATTTCCCCTACTAACCAAATCCTTTTGATATTCTTTATGATGTATCGCATAATGATTGCTATCATAACATGTAGTAACAAAACCATAAGAATTATTTGATGCAAATTCTTCTTTTTATCAATAAATTTATGAACAAAAGGAACTGCAATCTCCACTTTCTTCTCACTACATCACTTTCTCACCAAAGTGATTGCATAGCTTATAAACAAACGGGGCCTAACTTCACATGGAACAACTCCTTTTTCAATTTTCGAAATCTAACCTCTAACTGTGGTGAAATTGAATGAGTATATCATTTTGAAGCATCTAAATTCATCAATTAGAATAATCTATTACTTGAATTGTATGCAAAAAAAATTGTTTTGTGGCAGCGAGAGATGGCAGCGAGAGAAACTGATTTTGATTTCATTGCACCAAGAATCTCATATTTCATAACATCAAAGCATAACCGATTTTGATTTCAAAAATTATTAACATACAAGGAGAAGAATAGCTAACCTGTTTTGATGAAATACAATGACCGTGAATAACAGGGAAAACGAGAGAAACTGATCGGAGATAGGGAGCTCTCTTTAGCGGGCGAGATGGCAGCTTGATTGTGGCTAGATGGTGGAGAGAAAGCAGCAACTGGCGATATGACAGGGAACCGTTCATGGAGGAGGCGGCGATTTGTGTCTATGCGCTTTTTTTTAGGTTACGATGGAAGATGGAAGAATGGGTAATGAGGGAAGAAACAATACAGAGGAGGGTAGGAACGTCTTTATTCCCAGTCAGCAAATGTTACAAAGCTGACCGGATAAGAAAAATGAGTCACACGTCTGACCGAGAAAGCACACCATCAAATAACAACTGTCTGACCGAATCTGCCCAAATTGCTGACTCAGACCGGGTCAGACAGGTATCAAACACACCCTTAGTTATACTCACCGATCATTGATTCCCTTAAATGTATGAAGTTAGATAATGAAATCATTATTGCATCTTATTTGGTATTTCATGACAAATAATATGTATACGTCCAAATGCTAAAAATTGCAAAGAACTTTCATTGATTTAAGACGAAATTACATAAATGGTTCATATAATTTAAAAAAGATTCCATATGGTTAAAATTAAGTAATGACAACGGAAAACCTTATAGTTCACCATTTAAATAAAATAGATACAAAAAAATGAAATACAAAAAATACTAGTTGTGGTCCGTGTCAAACCGTATAAGCAAAAACTATATATGTTTAATGTTCTTACAACTCTACCCAATGAGGTCTTATATATTGATATATTTTAACAATTGTATAAATATGTTTTAAAACCGAAACCAATCTCAAAAAATTTTGTTAAGAAAACGATTGTTTTTTAAAAAACTTGTTTATCTTAAAACCGTGCGCCTCTACTTTGAATAGATTAGTTATTTGTGCTATTAAAATATAAAATATGGGCTTTAAAAATATTTATTTATACATATATTATTTTTTTTTTTTTTGCAAAACATTGTGAAAATAATTAAGGTATGTCATATATATATATATATATATATATATATATATATATATATATATATATATATATATATATATATATATATATATATATATATATATATATAGACACACACACACACAAAGAGAGAAAGAGCTAGGTTCAAGTATTCTAACTAATTATTGTGTGGATGTAGGGATGAATGTAGACCAACCAAAATTTAAAATAAAAATAAATAATTAAATAAATAAATAAGGGTAAATATGTAAGTTGATAATTAGATTCCACAAATAATATCCTATAATTATGTTAACCACTGACTTCAGCTACCTAGGTTTTCTCCATCCATCGTCGGCTTTTTAAATTTGATTTGAAGACCACATGAGAAATCGATCCCAACACCATTACTGCCGAGGTTGAAGGGCACATCCGACAACCCCCAGCCATCGGAGCATCACTATCACCTCTCCGAGAAACCCCAACGCACAATCGATTGACGTCATCAAGTACTACAACCGATGATGCTCTATCACCGCCACAACCTATCTTAGACATCAATTTCTCTATTGTCGATACACCAGAGGATCTCGATCCAGAGAAAGAGAGAAGGCGTTCGTTGAAGACATGAGTAATTGGGAGCAGATGAGGAAAAAGGTCGGGATACGCTTGAAACTCCCCTTCTGTTCAACAGTTATACACAGTAAGGAGTCTGCCAGCAATGGCAGCAATCGGTAGAGGAAGTGTTTCCTCAAATTCAAACTCATCATCACCTACTTACTCTCATTGGCGGTGGTGGTCCCGACTTCATCGTCACTCTGCTCCCGCCTTCCTTGTCCGTTTACTATGCCAATTCTTCTATCGCTCAAAATTTAGGTATATGCTTGTATTTGTGTGTGTGAATTGGTTATTTCATTCGATTCAATGTCTATGAGACTTTTTTAACATGATTTGTACCAGTCTTGATTTCTAGGGTTTTATTTGTGTAGAGGTTTACGGGAGCGTTTAAGCCAGTGGCGACCTGTAAGTGTAACTGTAGTTGCAAATAGGTGTAGTTTAAAAGAGGTTGTGTCAATGACCTTCTTTTCATGGAAATTGTGTTGTATAGAATGCAATCTGTTTATAGTCCATCGATTTTGGCTGAAATGATTATACCTGATGGTTCATCCATAATATCAGTTTTAGGTGGTGAACCCTTACCTGCTGAGTTGGCTCATGAACTCATGGACATACAGGTATGTACCTTAAAACAAGTAGATATTGTTACCATTTAATCTTGTGTTAATCATGGGCATTTTGTGATATGCTTTTTCTAATTGACTCTATATCTTTTGACAAATCCTGCAAGGAACCCTTGTAGCTTGGTGTTCTCCTAGCATCCATTTGTCCCCAGTTTCTTTCACATCCACAGACCTCTAATTTAGGATCTGATAAAGAGATGAAAGATAAAATTCAAGAGGTTGGAGAAGATACATGGCTTCTCCTGCTTTTGTGCACACAAAGCGAGTTATCTTTTTTCCCTTTCTTGAATTTCAATTCTATAGGAATGGAATCATTAATTCCATTTCTGTTGGAATGGAATATGAATATTTTCTCACTGATTTATGCATGCTCTGCACTTCTTGGTTATTGGTTTTTGTGCAATTCATAAGTTCGAATATTTTTTCAAAGGAATTTAGTTTTTTATTTTTCATTTGCTAATGCATTATTGGATTCTAAACTACAATTGAATTTGTTTTCACAGAAATTGATGCTTGAAGAACGGACTACAAAATTGAAAGTGATTCTTAGCAACACTATTCTTTTAGAATGTATTAGTGTCTTTGTTAGATTTGGATTTTTTTTCCTATTTGAAAGTTTTTTAGTTTTATTCTTTAACACTAAATGTAATTCTTAGCAATTGTTACTCGTATTCTATAAGAATTAATGTAATTTTTGTTTTTATTCTACAATTGATGGTTCAAGAATTTTTTATTCTACAAGAAGGTTTTAAAGTTATGATCAAGAAATAGGTTTAAGAATTTCTTTTATTATTTTATAGTTCAAGAATATTTTTATTTTTAAATATACTCATAAACATATTCTGTCAGAATGTCTGAATTAAAAGAATTATAATTCGTAAAATCGGATTTTTAAAATTAATAGAATCCATGATCCCTTAAAATATGCAATTTTCCTTTATTAAATCTATATTAATTGACTAAAATACCCTTGTAATTAAATTAGATGATATTTTTCAATTATATTTAATTCAATAATATGTGTTAATCACTTTCTTAAAATAAGTAAAATGATTGGCCCACAACCATTCCTACATCCACACAATAATTAGTTAGACCAGAATAACCTATGTTGGAACATGAAAATGCTCTACAATGTTGAGTGTTTATTAGGTTAGAATATTCTCTTGTATGAAAAGCATATTCCCTCCACTAGTATATAAAGTGGAGGTGATGGTCATTTTATTATAAGTGTTCACTATGTAGACTTTGTAGTTTAGAGAGAGTGTGGTGGGATCTCTCCCACCATGGGAGAGTTATCTCTCCCACCCATGGTTGTTCTTGTAGTATTTTATATTTCTCTATCTATCTACTACAGTTTTTACTCACATATCTTGTTCATCATGTTCATACACGATTATCTTCTTGGTAATATCTTCCGCACCGATCCAATCGATAAAATGGGAACCTACAATTGGTATCAGAGCCTGAGTAGTTGTCCTTTGAATCAATAAGATCATATTATAGTTGGTTTGAAATTACCTTGGTATTTCAACCATTTATGTGTTAAGGATAAAAGTTATTCTATATACCACTTTTGCTTAAGATATCTTAACTTCAATGGTTGCTTCTAATCCTCAACAAATGATTTCAATGCAAATCGCAAATAGTGTGGGTGGCCCTACACGTGCCCCATTGCTAGTTGCGGAAGAATATGATCACTGGAAATTTAGAATGGAAAGATTTTTACTAGCCAAAGAGAAAGGTGAAGAAATTTGGAGATCCGTCAAAGAAGGTCCTCATGTTCCTGTAAAAACAGTTGTGAGAGATGCTGTTGCTCAGCTTATGGGTCAAGATAATACTCGTCTAGCTCCTCTAACTGCAGATGATATTGAGAAGTTGCATGCTGATCAAGTTGCTTTCTCATAAATGGTGTTTGGTATTCCTCCTTCACTCTTTGAGCACATCAAGTTGTGCAAATCAGCAAAAGAGATTTGGGACACTCTTCAAGACCTGATTGAAGGTTTGAAAAATATGAAAGACAAGCGTCTCACCTCAGTTGTCAATGGATTTGATACCAATTGAGAGAACAAACAGATCTGATGCGCAGGGACAAGGTTTGAAAACTCAAACCTTGAGTGAATGCTTAAGATCAATGTCTGCTTACTAATAAATGTTCTAGTCAAGCCTGGATAGACCAGTCAAGTCTGAGTTAATTTATTCTGTTGGATAAGGTGTCTAAGTCCATAACTATTTCTGGTATGTACTTGACCCGACCCGGCATGGTCCATTTGGGTTGCATGACACCATGCAATTTGATAGACTAAATGAGAGAAATAACACTTGTGGTTTATTAATATATTATAAGCTCTAATACATTAATAATATTATTTAATTAGTTTGATCAAGAATTAATTTTAGAATTAATTAAGTGATCAAAAGATAACTAATTAAATATATGGGTTGATTATGTAAATCATACATAACTTATATAGTGGGCTAAGAGGCTCCATGGATAATCAAGTTGGGTTGAACCCATTGGATGCTCCATGGAGGCTCCATGGGAGTTACAAACCCATGGGTCATGGAAATGAAGAGTCATGACACATTAGGGTTTACATGGTATAACCCTAAATGTGTCAACACTATATAAAGCTCATGTTTCTCCCAAAATCGGTTACACATGCATGCTTGAGGGCTAGAGCCGATTTTTAGAGTGTTATACTTTCTCTCCAAGTTTACTCCATAGAATTTGGTGTTGTGTGAAGCATTTGAGGCATCACACTTAGGGTGCTAGGCTCACAAGGTTTCAAGGATCAAAATCAACAACAAGGTATGTAGTTCTATCTTTTATTCAAGTTAAAATTGTTCCCCATGTATGCTAGATAGGATCATAGCCTTGGAAATCAACTTTGCATGATAATTAGACAAACATAGATCCAAGGTTATTAGGGTTGCATGTACACTTAGGAAGTGTTAGAATGCTCAAAACCCATTAGTGGTATCAGAGCCTAGGCTTGTTTGTTTGTTATTTGTGCTAAATAGTTGAAAAAAGTCGATTTTGTGCAATCTGCCTGATGAACTCGCCGAGTCCATGGGGGGACTCGCCGAGTTCATGTGAATCTTCAACCTACTCGCCGACTAGGTTCATGCACTCGGCGAGTAAGAGCCACAGAATGCAGATTTTCAACTTTTGCTGCTGGAAATGGACTAGAAACATTACCCTAAACTGTTTTGGTGTTATAAAACTTGTTTTAGATGGTGTAATGTTTGTTCTAATCCATTTACAATGGAAAATATCAATTTTTCATGATTATATTTGTTCATATGGTCTTGAAACTTTGATATGGATAGTCATGTTCTTGATCTTATGAATTTAGATGATCATAGGAATTACTTGTAACCTACTTGGTAGTTTAATTCTTGATCATAATGTGTTTTAATGGAGTCCATAACTTGTCCTCAAGTTATGGAAAACCAAGAGTCACACTTGAATTAAAACCATTAAAAGAACACAAGAGTTAGAAAAATGAAGAGTCTTCATTTTTAATACTCTAATTAACTCATAAGTTACAAGAAATGAAAAGTCTTGAAAGTTTACAAAACTTGCCCTCAAGTTTTGGAACAAGTAAAGTCATATTAAAAACTTTAGTTCCAACTCTTAGAATTTTAAAAGTTAAAATTCAACCCTTATACTTATAATATTATAAGTTAATAATATATATATATATATATATATATATATATATATATATGTATATGTATAAGATTAAAGTCGTCTTACCGCTAGTACGCCTCATTCACGAAGCTAGTCTATAAGGTGGGTATAAGGTTGTTTCCTATAAAATGGCAACTTAATGGGTGTCCACTCTCACCCACCGCTTGCTTGACTAGTGGAAGGTCGCTAGCCGAACGGGTATGACAATGACTTAAAAATTCTCATTAAAAGTATAATGATTATTATAAAGTAACTAAATGTTTTATAAATTCCCAATCTTAGTTACTTTAGAAAAAATGTGAATAAGGTGCTAATCCATGAAATTACACTTTGCACCTTTGTTTAAGTCGTTGGTTGAGCGTGTGTGGTTTACCGGCACACTAACTTGGACTTAACAAGGAAGGAAAAGGGTGACTTAAGGTTTTTTCATGAGGTCGGAAGGAGCGTGTGTGGTTTACCGGCACAACGATTAAGTGAAAAAAAATTAAGGATACCAAGTAATTTGCATGGTTACTTCACACCTTGTTTTGTAATCCTCGGTATCCCAGTCACAAAACATGAAGGGCACACTCGAGATTGAAACATGCCATTGAAAAGTTCAATGAATCTCAAAGAATCTAGGAATTTCTAAAAACCAAATAAAACCTAATAATTTATATTTCGTTTTCATGGTGGAAATTGGTGAATCGTCATTCACCTACCTTTCAAATATGTTATAACTTGGATTACGGCATTCCTCTTCTAGGTTATAATATATTGTGATTGGATCCTAGCCTTAATATTACATTTGGGTGTTTTATTAAGGACTATCTCTATATCTAAACTAAACTTATCTTTCTTCTCTTCAGATGTCTTCCAATAATTCTACTCCTGGCTCAAACCCTACTGGCTCCTTCTCTCTCATGAACCTTTGTGGGAGAGTCATCTTTGATGGATCCAACTTTACTGACTGGATCAGAAACATCAGGATGGTCACTCGTTACGAGAACAAGGAATATGTTCTTGACAAGGAGCTCAAGGTGCCTGAGCCAACTGCTACTCTTGAGGAGCTTGCTGAATATGAGGTTCATGAAAGAGATGCTACCACAGTGGCATGCATCATGATGGCCACCATGACAACCGAGCTCCAAAAGTCCTATGAGGACTATTATCCTTTTGAGATGCACCAGGATTTGATGGACCGCTACCATCAGAGTGCTCGTCAAGAGCGATATGAAATCATCTCCTCTATGATCACAACCCGAATGAAAGATGGCGAACCCATCACAAGCCACATGCAGAAAATGCAAAGGTATGTGGATCGATTGATGAAGTTGAATGTGAACTTCCCTGAGGAGTTAGCAATAGATATTATTTTGCACTCCTTACCTTCGTGTTATGATCAATTCCGCATGACATATCACATGAATAAGGAGGAAATTACACTTAGCAAACTTCAAGGACTCCTAAAGACCGCAGAATCAGGTCTTAAAGGTAAGTCGGTTGTGACTACTCCTGCTACTACTCCAAACTCAGCACCTATCCTGGCAATCGGGAAAGGTAGAGGGAAGAAGAGAAAGAACCCTTCGAAGGGTACCAAGGGTAAGACTCTTGATGGCTCCTCTTCTAGCGGAACCAAGAAAGGTTTCGTTACACCTTCTTCTGATCCCAAAGAGGCTGAATGCTTCTACTGCCACGAAAAGGTGCACTGGAAGCGTAACTGTCCAAAATATCAGCAAGATTTGAAGGATGGGAAAGTAAAACCCAACCATGCAGGTATTTACACTATATCATCTAATAATTCACTCTATTCTAACTCTTGGGTCCTTGATACCGGTTGCGGTATTCATATTTGTTCTGAATTGCAGGGACTACGAAGAAGTGAGAATGTGGAGCATGGAAAGATAAACTTAATCATGGGGAATAAGAAAGTTTCACATGTCACCAAGATTGGAGTTTATACTTTGTTGCTTAGTAGTGGATTTACTTTAGATTTGAATAAATGTTGTTATTCGCCAGAAATGGCAAGAAATGTTATTTCCTTTCATGCTTTGTATAAACAAGGTTTTACCTTTTCTTTTGATAATGAAATTGGTGGAATAAATGCTTTCTTTAATAATGTGTTTTATTTTAAAGCATTACCTTGTGATGGTGTGTATGAAGCTGTGTCTGTTGTAGATAACTTAGGAAATAATGTAATGTGTATTGATTCTACTAATGGTAATAACTTGGATAGAGCATCATTATGGCATTGTCGTCTTTGACATATAAGCAAGAAACGCATAGGCCAACTCCAAAAGGATGGAGTCTTGGAGTCATTTGACCTAAGGTCAGATGATAGTTGCGAATCATGCTTACTTGGAAAAATGACAAAGTCACCCTTCACAGGTTCGTGTGAGAGGGGTGAAGGTTTGTTGGATCTTGTACACACGGATGTGTGTGGGCCCTTCAAACATGCCACAAGGGATGCTAATTGTTATTATTTAACTTTTACTGATGATTACAGGAGATATGGATATGTCTACTTAATCAAGCATAAGTCAGAGACTTTTGAAAAGTTTAAGGAATTTAAACAGGAAGTCGAGAATCAATTGGGCAGGAACATTAAGATGCTTCGATCCGATCGTGGTGGTGAGTATCTTAGTACTGAGTTCCTCGAATATCTAAGGGAATGTGGGATTGTCTCACAATTGACACCTCCCAGGACACCACAGTTGAATGGTGTAGCTGAGAGGCGTACTCAAACCTTGTTGGACATGGTTCGTTCCATGATGAGTCGAGCTACGCTACCAATCTCATTTTGGGGGTATGCCTTAGAGACTGCCACCTATATCCTAAATCTGGTCCCTACAAAGAAGGTTGTCAAAACACCTCATGAGATGTGGACTGGAAAAGTTCCTAGTCTAGCCCACATCAAGGTTTGGGGTTGCGAGGCTTTTGTGAGCCGCGAGACTCATGACAAGCTCGAACCTCGAAGCGAGAGGTGTATTTTCATCGGCTACCCACAAAAATCCTTTGGTTACCTCTTCTACAGACCTAGTGAGAATGTGGTCTTTGTAGCAAGGAGGGCTGTCTTTCGAGAGAGGGAGAGAGTTCATGAGCCAAGGAGACAGTGGGAGGCTAATTGACCTTGAAGAACTTCAAGAGTCAAGTGGTGAAGGAACCTCAAATCCTAGCAGTCAACTTGAGGAGGAATCTCCCATTGATCCAATTATACCTCCAGTTGTACCTCTGAAGCGTTCCACAAGGGTTAGGAATGTACCTGAGCATTACTATGGTTTCCATATTACTGCGGAAGGTGAGACACTTATTAGTGATGAGACACTAGTAGGCCTGGATGAACCTAACAGCTATGCGGAAGCCATGGCAGGCCCTGAGTCTACTAAATGGAAAGAGGCAATGGATACCAAGATACAATCCATGTATGACAATCAGGTCTGGGACTTGGTTGACAATGTGTCAGGTCGTAAGACAGTTGGGTGCAAATGGATCTTCAAGAAGAAGACCGACATGGATGGTAATGTATACACTTATAAGGCACGACTGGTTGCAAAGGGATTTTCTCAAACTCCAGGAGTTGATTATGATGAGACCTTTTCACCAGTAGCCAAGATTAAGTCTATTAGGGTATTGTTAGCCACAGCTGCATTTCATGACTATGAAATATGGCAAATGGATGTCAAACCGCTTTCCTTAATGGAAAGTTGGCTGAGGATGTTTACATGAATCAGCCAAAGGGTTTTGTCAGCACAAAGTACCCTAATAGAGTGTGTAAGCTTGAGAAATCCATCTACGGATTAAAGCAAGCACCTCGCCGATGGAATCTTTGCTATAATGAGAAAGTCAAAGAGTTTGGCTTCTCTAGGAGTGAAGATGAATCTTGTGTATATGTCAAGGCTAGTGGGAGTATAGTAAGCTTTTAGATACTGTATGTGGATGACATACTACTCATAGGAAATGACATCCTAACTCTGCAGGAAATTAAGTCCTGGCTTGGGAAGTGTTTTGCTGTGACATCCCCAAAATCTCGGCCAGAAAAGACCGATTTTCATTTATGCTTTTAAAATAATTTCAGAGTAAATCCTTTTGATTTGAAAGAGTTGCGGAATTTGTTCCCAAAAACAAAACGTGATAAAATAATATTTACCAAAGCATTTCATAAAAGAAATGTATTTTCATTATATAATCAAAACTCGGGATGTCATGTTCCGATACAGACCATAAAGCATAAACGATAACATTACAAATCATTCAACAAATATATACATATACAGACTTGTAAACAAAACAACTTGATGGTTCATCCATCTTATGCCCTTACGCCACTTCCTGTAATACAAATAAAACTGAGTGGGTCAGGCTTGGGAGCCTGGTGAGCATATAGGGTTTTCAACCCACAATAAATAATTATATTTAATTTCCACCAACCAACAATAACCCAATTACCCATTCCCGTTATTCTCACTTTATGTCCCTAAGACAACTAACATAAGGGGCCTAGTCTAAGAATATTTCATCGGGGCGACAACACATGCTTCGGGGGTTCCTCAGCAATATAAGTCAAATAAGGCAACCATGAGGGGGATGGAGTACAGCGAATGAACACCCAAGTTCATTAACACCTACAGGTGGCGAACCTGCTAATGTTTCCACAAGACTATCTAGAAAAGTCCGTGGTCGTCATCTAAACTCCGCTAGATGACTAAATCAAACAACAACGAGGCCTCTCATCTGTTTATTACACACCAACTATCTACCCAACATATTAGTAGATAAAAATATACATTTTTATACATAGTTTAAAAAACCTGTATAACATGCTTTAATCAATACATATTCCACATAACAGATGAGGCACACACACACATAACACGTATTTCATAGAGAATAAATCATATCTATGAGATAGAAGAAAGTGAATACACATTCACACACATAACCACAAAATTATACACATAATACGTATTCCGTATAAAATACTTCATAATTATGCGTTAGAAGAAAGTAACTACACACTCACACGTATAAACAACAATATACTTAATACACTCAAACCATACTTGTATTATTATCGTGTTTGTGAAAGGTAGTATACACTCACTTGATCAGAAGATGATCGGACAGCACTACGACTTGCAGAAGTAGTAATCCTCAGCAGATCTGGAAGATCTTCACAAAAATTGAACTTCTCTCGGGCAGAGTTTCGGCTCGGGAATCGCACTTCTCGGGATCTTCGGGATCTCGGGACTTGCTTCGGGGCTCGAGAATATTACCGGGGCTTCGGGGTACTTCTGGCACGCAAATCAAGGTAAAACGGGAGAGAGAAGAGAGAAAAATAGCAAAGGAGTTGGCTGCCTTCGGATCCTATTTATAGAGGCTGGAACCTCGGAGTATGTGGGGCGTACTGCTCTGAAACGTCACTGCTTACGTATCTGAAATACTCGAGTGCAAATGTCGACATACCTCGGTGTACGCGGGGCGTAGGCTAGTAGGCAGGGCGTACTTCGGATGAGTCTGATGACTCGTCTTCGGATAATACCGGGATTTAATAATTAAATTTAATTATTAATTATTTAATAAACTTCGAAAATTCATATCTTCTTCATAAGAACTCCATTTTCGACGTTCTTTATATCCACGCGAAGGTGAGAATACGCTCTACAACTTTCGTTTAGACCCCGTCGGCTAATTTTAATTTTATTTTTATTATTTATTTTTAATAGGCCGGGACAGAAAAACTTCGTTATAAATTCATAACTTCTTCGTTTGACGTCCATTCTCGCCTAACTTTTCATCGCTTCGATACCAACAACGAGATCTTCGATTCTTGTTTAGATGGCTTCGGCTAAAAACCACTCGATCTCAAATCGAGTATTTCAGACTGCATACCGTTAAGCCGAAACTTCGATAAATCATAACTTCCTCATACGAAGTCAGATTTGGGCGTTCTATATATATTCGGAAACCTCGTTTCAACTACTACAACTTTAACCAAAGATATCAAGTTTATTTTACACTTAAATTTTGACGCTTATTTTTATTCTTAATTAAGCAATTAATCACAAAACACATAATACTCAAATAATACAATCTTATTATTTCAAAACGGGTTACAAAGGTTAACCTAGACTATTACATTGCTAAAAATGGCAAGCCCGGGAACACAGGCGTTACAATTCTCTCCACCTTAGAATGATTCCGTCCCCGGAATCACACATCAACAAACAAATGTGGATAGCGACTCAACATGTCACTCTCTGTCTCCCAGGTGAGATTCGGCCCATTCATGTGTTTCCATCGGACAAGCACTAACCCAACCATTTTGCGTCGCAACTTCTTAGTCTTTCGGTCAACAATTGCCTCTGGTTCTTCAATCAACCTTTTGTTCTCATCAATTCTCAATTCAGAAATTGGAATTATATCAGGAACTTCTCTCGTGAACTTCCTCAAATAACACACATGAAAAGTGTTGTGAATTCCATTCAGTTCTTCGGGTAATTCGAGCTTGTAAGCTTGGTTCCCAACCCTCTGAAGAACTTTAAACGGTCCAATAAACCTTGGACTCAACTTTTCCCTTTTACCAAATCTTATAAGTCCCTTCCATGGCGAGACTTTAAGCAAAACCGAATCTCCAATTTCAAAAGTCATCGGTCTTCGCTTTTTGTCAGCAATGCTCTTTTGACGATCCTGAGCTGCTAACATTCTTTCCCTAATTATTTTCAACTTTTCAGCAGTTTGATGAACCATCTCCGGTCCCATAAATTGCTTTTCCCCAGCCTCAAGCCAACAAGACGGCGTACGACACTTTTGTCCATACAAAGCTTGATAAGGTGCCATCTTAATGCTCGAGTGAAAACTATTATTATAGGAAAATTCTACCAATGGTAAATGTTCATCCCAATTACCTAGGAATTCCAAGGTACATGCTCTTAGCACATCTTCAAGTGTTTGTATCGTTCTTTCACTCTGACCATCAGTCTGCGGATGGTAAGCTGTACTTAAACATAACTTGGTACCCATTTCCTCTTGTAGACTTTTCCAAAATCTTGAGGTGAAACGGCTATCACGATCCGATACAATCGTTAACGGAACACCGTGAAGCCTCACAATCTCCTTTACGTAAGAATTTGCAAGCTTATCCATAGACCATTTCTCCTTGGCTGCTATGAAATGCGCACTCTTAGTGAATCGATCAACGACCACCCAAATCATGTCGTGACCATTCTTTGTTCGGGGCAGTTTAGTGACAAAATCCATAGCAATGTCTTCCCACTTACCCATAGGCACAGGCAATGGTTCTAAACTCCCGTACGGTTTCTGATGTTGTGTCTTTACTCTCGCACAAGTCACACACTCAGCCACATACTTTGCAACATCAAGCTTCATCTTCGGCCACCAGTAGTAGGGTTTCAGGTCCCTATACATTTTAGTGCTACCAGGATGAATCGAGTACATCGTTTTGTGAGCTTCTTCCATCAGAAGATCCCTAATTCCTCCTGACTTAGGTACCCAAATACGATCTTGGAATACCTTCAGTCCATGACCATTTGTACCAAACACCAACATTTTACCCAAACGTTCCTCCTTTCGGTCATTTTTCTCAGAAGCTTCCTCTTGAGCTTTCTTTATACTCTCCACAATTGTCGAGACCACTTCTATTCTCAACGCTCTTGGCCTTTTCCTTTCAAGATTGACTTGCCGACTGAGAGCATCAGCAACAACATTAGCTTTACCGGGGTGGTAAAGTATCTCGTAGTCGTAGTCTTTAAGTAACTCCAGCCAGCGTCGTTGCCTCATATTCAATTCTTTCTGATTAAAGAGATATTGGAGACTCTTATGATCAGTAAAAAGTTTGCACTTCGTGCCATAGAGGTAATGCCTCCATATTTTCAGAGCGAAAACTATCGCTGCCAACTCCAAATCATGAGTCGGGTAATTCTTTTCATGCCCCTTCAGCTGTCGAGACGCATATGCTATCACCTTTTCTCTTTGGGTTAAAACACCACCCAATCCAACCCCAGACGCATCGCTATAAACAACGAAGTCTTCAACTCCGTCGGGTAAAGAAAGTATCGGTGCCTCACATAGCTTCTTCTTTAACTTCTCGAATGCTTCTTTATGCTTATCACTCCAAGCATAAGTAGCTCCTTTGTGGGTCAAAGCTGTTAATGGACTAGCGATCGAAGAAAAGCCTTGGATAAACCTTCGGTAAAATCTGGCTAATCCTAAAAAGCTTCGGATCTCCGTGGGACTTTTCGGTTGCTCCCACTTCATTACAGCTTCAATCTTTGCTGGATCAACCATTATCCCTTTTTGGTTGACCACGTGACCCAAGAATTGGACTTCACGAATCCAAAAATCACACTTAGAAAACTTTGCATACAGCTTCTCCTGCTTCAAAACTTCTAACACTTCTTGCAAGTATCTTCCATGCTCCTCCTGGCTTTTCGAGTAAATCAGAATGTCGTCTATGAACACTATCACGGATTTATCAAGGAAAGGATTACAAACCCTATTCATTAAATCCATGAATGCTGTCGGAGCATTGGTTAGTCCAAACGACATAACCAAGAACTCGTAGTGTCCATATCTAGTTCTGAATGCAGTCTTCTCGATATCTTGCTCTCTTACTTTTAGCTGATGATATCCTGACCTAAGATCGATCTTCGAGAAATAGCTCGAACCTTGCAATTGATCAAACAGGTCATCAATCCTTCGCAACGGATATCTATTCTTTATTGTTGCCTTGTTCATCTGTCTGTAATCGATGCACATTCTCATACTTCCATCTTTCTTCTTTACGAATAACACCGGACCTCCCCAGGGCGATGAACTAGGTCTAATGAAACCTTTGTCCAATAATTCCTGAAGTTGCATCATTAGCTCCTTCATCCCTGTCGGTGCTAATCGATAAGGTGCTTTTGCTATTGGCCTGGTTCCTGGTAACAAGTCAATTCTGAACTCCACTTGTCTATCAGGTGGTAATCCAGGAAGATCTTCGGGAAATACTTCCGGATAATCACACACCACTGGAATACTCTGCATCACCTTCTTTTCCTTCTTAGCATCGATCACGAATGCTAAATATGATGTACATCCCTTGGTCAAACACTTCCTGGCTTTCATTAGAGAAATGATTCCAGAATTTACTCTGCGTTTGTCTCCATACACCATAAACGAATTTTTCCCAGGCGGGTTTACTTTAACTATCTTCTTCTTGCATAAAATTTTGGCATCATTGGCGCTAAGCCAATCCATTCCCAACACGATGTCGAAACCATTAAGTTCGATAGGCAATAATTCCTCGTGAAACTTATTCCCATTAAGGTCAATTAAGATGTTTTTCATACGATGGCTAACAGGTACAAACTTGCCACTAGCAACTTCGACTAATAAAGCATTATCTAGCATATCAACAGGCAAAGCTAGTTTTCTACAAAATTCATGCGAAATAAAGGAGTAGTTGGCTCCAGAATCAAACAAAATTTGAGCAGGTAATTCGTTTACGAGAAAGGTACCTGAAGCGACATCAGCTTCATCTTTCGCAGCTTCAAGTGTCATCTGGAAGGCTCTCGCCTTCGGCTTTGGTGGAATGTTGGGCCTAGCCGCCTCCTTCTTTTTCGGACAGTCTTTCAAAATGTGCCCCTCTTCATTACAACCAAAACACATCCTTTTGTTGTTCGGACACTCATTGGCAAAATGTCCAACCTTTCCACACTTGTAGCAGGTTACATCCTCGCTACATTTCCCAAAGTGCTTTTTCTTACACTTATCACACCATTTCGCTTCGCCTCCTTTTCCTCCACCAAACTTTTTCGAATCAGATTTCGAAAATTTGTTTTTCTTACCGGAACCAGATGTTCCCTCAAACTTTCTCTTATCACCAACCTCAACCTTGTCGGTGGTTCTCCCCTTAATCATGTTCTCAACAGACTTGGCAGCCCAGATAGCTGCCTCTAGAGTATGTGCCTGACGTACTGGCACCTCGTACCCCCATGGGAGTCCCTTCGCATACCGTTCCACCTTTGTCAACTCGTCTGGGACGATACGCAAGGAAAACTCCATCTTATCGGTGAAGTTATTGGTGTATTCATCAACTGACATGCTGCCTTTCGTCAATGTCAGAAACTTGTTCTCTAGTTCTAACAGATTTTGAGCCGAGCAGAACTTGCGCTTGAACTGCACCAAGAACTCTGCCCATGTCAATTGTAGTGGCTCATTAGGGCTTAAAGTCTTCCATAGAGTGTTACACCAACGAACAGCTCCACCTCGGAATTGACGCACTGCATAGATAGTCTGCAACTTGCCTATGCAGCCACAAGTCATGAAGGCCAATTCCATTTCTGAGATCCAATCCATAACTCCAATCGGATCCTCCTTACCATTGAAGGTCGATGGTTTGCAAGTTAGAAAGTCTTTGTACTTGCATCCCATTCCATCATTCCTTCCATCATGGTTGTCTTGCCTAACTATCGGTGGGTTGGCTTGAACAACAGACCCACTGAAGTTTCCACCTTCTGAGTGCCCTTCATTTAATTCAGGCTCTTCCACACGAATAGACAGTTCTTCACGATTCTGTTGAAGCAACCGTCTAGTTTCATCCATCTGGCGATCCAACATTGTTTGAATCATCATTTGCACACCATCCATGGTTATTGGCTCAGGTGTTGCTGCCACGACAGGTATTTGTTCAATCACTGGTGGTTGATTCCTGTTTTCATCAGCATTTCCAACTCCACTTCTTGTTCTCACCATTTTTGATCTATACGCCGAATAAGGTGAAATTAGATCCTCAATCACGATAGATATTCAAATCATCCTTATCACTCCGAACGTTTACATGCTAGTTCTAATATCGTAGACGTACTCTTAGAATCCTACACACATAAGGTTTCTAGATCCGGTCGGCAACAGACCATAGATCCGAACAAATAATATCATATATGACAACATATAACATTTAGCACATAAAAGCATTTTAGGCAACTTCCCTAAAATAAACTAGTGCTCGTGTCTAAAACATAACAGACACACATCTCAAAACTTCACTTAGCATTCTAAGTTTAAGTCTAGAAATCATTCAAATTCCTAGTTCGCTTAAACAAATGCTCTGATACCAACTGTGACATCCCCAAAATCTCGGCCAGAAAAGACCGATTTTCATTTATGCTTTTAAAATAATTTCAGAGTAAATTCTTTTGATTTGAAAGAGTTGCGGAATTTGTTCCCAAAAACAAAACGTGATAAAATAATATTTACCAAAGCATTTCATAAAAGAAATGTATTTTCATTATATAATCAAAACTCGGGATGTCATGTTCCGATACAGACCATAAAGCATAAACGATAACATTACAAGTCATTCAACAAATATATACATATACAGACTTGTAAACAAAACAACTTGATGGTTCATCCATCTTATGCCCTTACGCCACTTCCTGTAATACAAATAAAACTGAGTGGGTCAGGCTTGGGAGCCTGGTGAGCATATAGGGTTTTCAACCCACAATAAATAATTATATTTAATTTCCACCAACCAACAATAACCCAATTACCCATTCCCGTTATTCTCACTTTATGTCCCTAAGACAACTAACATAAGGGGCCTAGTCTAAGAATATTTCATCGGGGCGACAACACATGCTTCGGGGGTTCCTCAGCAATATAAGTCAAATAAGGCAACCATGAGGGGGATGGAGTACAGCGAATGAACACCCAAGTTCATTAACACCTACAGGTGGCGAACCTGCTAATGTTTCCACAAGACTATCTAGAAAAGTCCGTGGTCGTCATCTAAACTCCGCTAGATGACTAAATCAAACAACAACGAGGCCTCTCATCTGTTTATTACACACCAACTATCTACCCAACATATTAGTAGATAAAAATATACATTTTTATACATAGTTTAAAAAACCTGTATAGCATGCTTTAATCAATACATATTCCACATAACAGATGAGGCACACACACACATAACACGTATTTCATAGAGAATAAATCATATCTATGAGATAGAAGAAAGTGAATACACATTCACACACATAACCACAAAATTATACACATAATACGTATTCCGTATAAAATACTTCATAATTATGCGTTAGAAGAAAGTAACTACACACTCACACGTATAAACAACAATATACTTAATACACTCAAACCATACTTGTATTATTATCGTGTTTGTGAAAGGTAGTATACACTCACTTGATCAGAAGATGATCGGACAGCACTACGACTTGCAAAATTAGTAATCCTCAGCAGATCTGGAAGATCTTCACAAAAAGCGAACTTCTCTCGGGCAGAGCTTCGGCTCGGGAATCGCACTTCTCGGGATCTTTGGGATCTCGGGACTTGCTTCGGGGCTCGAGAATATTATTGGGGCTTCGGGGTACTTCTGGCACGCAAATCGAGGTAAAACGGGAGAGAGAAGAGAGAAAAATAGCAAAGGAGTCGGCTGCCTTCGGATCCTATTTATAGAGGCTGGAACCTCGGAGTACGCGGGACGTACAGCAGTACGCGGGGCGTACTGCTCCGAAACGTCATTGCTTATGTATCCGAAATACTCGAGTGCGAATGTCGACGTACCTCGGTGTATGCGGGGCATACTTCGGATGAGTCCGATGACTCGTCTTCGGATAATACCAGGATTTAATAATTAAATTTAATTATTAATTATTTAATAAACTTCGAAAATTCATATCTTCTTCATACGAACTCCGTTTTCGACGTTCTTTATATCCACGCGAAGGTGAGACTACGCTCTACAACTTTCGTTTAGACTCCGTCGGCTAATTTTAACTTTATTTTTATTATTTATTTTTAATAGGCCGGGACAGAAAAACTTCGTTATAAATTCATAACTTCTTCGTTTGACGTCCGTTCTCGCCTAACTTTTCATCGCTTCGATACCAACAACGAGGTCTTCGATTCTCGTTTAGATTGCTTCGGCTAAAAACCGCTCGATCTCAAATCGAGTATTTCAGGCTACATACCGTTAAGCTGAAACTTCGATAAATCATAACTTCCTCATACGAAGTCAGATTTGGGCGTTCTATATATATTCGGAAACCTCGTTTCAACTACTACAACATTAACCAAAGATATCAAGTTTATTTTACACTTAAATTTTGACGCTTATTTTTATTCTTAATTAATCAAACCACATAATTAAGCAATTAAGCACAAAACACATAATACTCAAATAATACAATCTTATTATTTCAAAACGGGTTACAAAGGTTAACCTAGACTATTACATTGCTGAAAATGGCAAGCCTGGGAACACAGGCGTTACATTTGCTATGAAGGACCTAGGAGAAGCTGCCTATATTTTAGGAATAAGGATTTTGAGAAACTGGAGTAAAAGACTAATTGGACTTAGTCAGAGTACATACTTGGATAAGGTGCTGAAGAGATTCAGCATGTAAGATTCCAAGAAAGGAGAGTTACCTATCCAGAGTAACACTAGACTGAGTAAGACTCAGAGCCCGAGTACTGAGGATGAGATAGCAGAAATGAGTCGGGTACCTTATGCTTCGGCAGTAGGCTCGATCATGTATGTTATGACCTGTACTCGTCCTGATGTAGCCTTTGCTTTAAGCATGGTTAGCAGGTATCAGGGGAATCCTGGTAAGGCTCACTGGACAACGGTAAAGAACATTCTCAAGTACCTGCGGAGAACTAAGGACTGGGTCCTTACCCTCGGTGGGAGTGATGACTTGAGAGTTGTAGGGTATAGTGATGCTAGCTTCCAGACTGATAGGGATAATTTCCGCTCTCAGTCGGGCTGGGTCTTTACCTTAAACGGAGGAGCAATCTCTTAGAAAAGTTCCAAGCAGGGGTCAGTGGCTGATTCAACTTGCGAATCAGAGTATATAGCGGCAAGCGAGGCGGAAAAAGAGGCTATGTGGCTAAAGAACTTCATCAGAGAACTTGGAGTTGTTCCTTCTATATCGAAGCCTATAGAGATTTTCTGTGATACTGAAAGTGTTTTTGCCTTAGCCAAGGAACCAAGGGATCACGGGAGATCCAGACACATTTACAGAAAATATCATTTCATCAGACATCGTATAGAAGAAGGACTTCTCATGGAAAAGAGGGTGTCATCGGATGAGAACCCGGCAGATCCCCTCACGAAGGGACTGGGTAGGGTTAAGCATCTCCAGCATGCTAGGAGCATAGGGCTGAAGGATGATATTAGTCTTAGTAGTTAGATAATTTTGAAATTTGTAAAATGTAATTGACATTTGATGATGAATAAAAGTTGTGTTTATTTATGAGTAAAGTGTTGCTATCTCTTTTCAATTGTTTAATAGTATTTCTTTTGCATGTTTTGACTTCCAGAATATTTATGTTGTTTTACATATTATTCAAATTATCCACAGTCAGTAATATGTTGGAAGTAGATATGAAGTAAGACTGTCATGAGTTGGTTGTAGAGGTCTAAGTTGTTGGACATGGCCTCAACACTCATGAGTGCTCATAAGTTCTGAGTATTGGATTCAACCCACGCTCGCTGGTATCACTTCATGGAATTTATCTCGAGTGATGGTGAGACGGTAATATCATATAAGTCTTCAAACCTAGAGATATGACTTGTTAACTATGAGTTAGTTATGCATTGAACGTGCGAAACCGCATTGGTAACTCGATGTTATAAAACGTGTGTTTGTGTGTAATTTAACAAATAGTAGAACAAGCATATGAGTCAAAGTTTATCTGTTCCTTCTTGGATTAGAAGCTGATATATAGGCCCCTCGATGATTTTGTTTTGACCTATGTACCGGGCCCGGTCAGAATTAACTAAGTTGATGTGTTCAATTAAGTTCTATGTCAAACAAATCGGAAATCGGGAAACAAACTGCTGGACAATAAGTAAGACATTGTTCCATGTATTTGTCCGGCTGATATCTAAGAACAGAGGATTATATGATCCCTTATCTGAAATGGCATACCATCATCTTCTCAGTTCCGAGAAACCTTGAAAAGAGCTACGATTGCCGATCGGTTCCTGAAGTCATACTTGCAGTTATAGTTATTAGACTTATCCAAGTGGGAGACTGTTGAATAAGGTGTCTAAGTCCATAACTATTTCTGGTATGTACTTGACCCGACCCGGCATGGTCCATTTGGGTTGCATGGCACCATGCAATTGGATAGACTAAATGAGAGAAATAACACTTGTGGTTTATTAATATATTATAAGCTCTAATATATTAATAATATTATTTAATTAGTTTGATCAAGAATTAATTAAGTGATCAAAAGATAACTAATTAAATATATGGGTTGATTATGTAAATCATCCATAACTTATATAGTGGGCTAAGAGGCTCCATGGATAATCAAGTTGGTTTGAACCCATTGGATGCTCCATGGAGGCTCAATGGGAGTTATAAACCTATGGGTCATGGAAATGAAGAGTCATGACACATTAGGGTTTACATGGTATAACCCTAAATGTGTCAACACTATATAAAGCTCATGTTTCTCCCAAAATCGGTTACACATGCATGCGTGAGGGCTAGAGCCGATTTTTAGAGTGTTATACTTTCTCTCCAAGTTTACTCCATAGCATTTGGTGTTGTGTGAAGCATTTGAGGCATCACACTTGGGGTGCTAGGCTCACAAGGTTTTAAGGATCAAAATCAACAAGGTATGTAGTTCTATCTTTTATTCAAGTTAAAATTGTTCCCCATGTATGCTAGATAGGATCATAGCCTTGGAAATCAACTTTGCATGATAATTAGACAAACATAGATCCAAGGTTATTAGGGTTGCATGTACACTTAGGAAGTGTTAGAATGCTCAAAACCCATCATATTCAACAAGTGATCAAGCCATAAATGAAGAATGAGAATAAAGATCACAATAAAGTTAATAAATGAAGAACAAGAAGAATGTTTGAAAGGGGATTGAAGTAACTTAGTAAATGCCAAAATAAGTGAAAGATATGTCGTCTTAACATTGCATTAAAAGCTTTTATAAATAGGAGTGTGTGAAGCATGGTACAAACCGGTAAACATACATAGTACCGGATAAAAGTAATGATTCTTACATGCAGATTGTCCAATTTGACAAACATACTAAGTCCTATGAAATGTCTAATAATGCAAAGAGACAAAAGTAATTAATACACAAAGTGACAAAAACAGTGACTCTGCATTATCACACATTTCGGTCATAACGTCCATTCAGGAATTTCTTCACTTCTAAATTTCTCATCTTCTACTCTCCAAGTCCGGACAGATTCCGGACTACTCTTCACTTCGAAACACTTCCTGACTTCGGAATTGACGTTTGGACTTATGATTGCTAGAGGTTCATTTTCAGTTTCCAACACCTGAAACATAACCCAAAACTGTAAGCCCAAAGCTTGATGAGTTCCCCCAAAATACCAAAAAAAACAAATAACACATAAACATTAACAACATACTATGGGCTCAATTCCCCAGGCCCCTCAATCATCGGGTTGAATGCCAACTTACAATGGGTCCAATCAACCATCGGGTTGGAATACTCCATGCCCATAAACCATCGGGTTGGAATGTCACCATACTATGGGTCCAATCATCCTCGGGATGAAATACCCTAGGCCCTCAACCATCGGTTTGGAATGCCCCGGCCTGTTGGCTTACGCACAAACCAGTAAAGCCTCAGCCACCAACCAATCATGTGCACATAATACATATAACCATACTATTAACCAACTAGAAAACAAATAAACAGATCTTACAAATCACTAAGCATAGCATCATCCTATCTACCAGGATACCGATTTAACAGATCACTATAGCATAACATGCATAACATGATATCAATCCAAGGGCCGGTATTGGTGCCTTCGACCCGCCAGTATATTGAGGAAAACTCACCTCACACTGTTGAATCACTGAAAGTCTCCGGCTTCTAGCTCACTAAAATCCTCACACTAAACAACAAAATAAACATCTAATTAATAATTGGATTACAATCCTTGACTAACAAACCACACTTAGTGTAAATGGCCACTTTTACCCTTTCCGTAGATGGGCTAATACCTCGGCCCAAAACTTGATCCAATAGGCCCAACAAAAATAATCACACACAAGCACATAATTGGCCCAATTTTCCAAATTGGGCCCAACTCCTATTTGGGCCTTACTCCTAGGTTCAACGCTTCACTTGGCCCAAAATGCTTATAAACACATGGACCAATAAAGCTCCAAGCACTTAAGTCCAAAAGGTGGCCTAACACTTTGAAGCCCAAATCGAAAACCCAACATGTTGAGTACGCGGGGCGTACACAACTGTATGCTCAGCATACACTGCATTGACCATAAATACACCCTTGACCGCCTACGCCCAGCGTACGCCTTGGTACGCCCAACGTACGCGGTGGCCCTACAAGACATGGTTAAGGACTTATTCCATTTAGTCCAACGTCCAAATATCAGATCTAGGTCCAAAGAGGTGTTCCAAACCATAAAGTTTCCAACTTTATTGTCATGTGTGTCTTAATAAGGCCCAACATCAAGATTCTAGCTTGTCTTAAACACTAAATACCTCATGCAAGCACCAAAAGAAACAAGATAGCATTTTTAAGACTTATTACACCTCATTTCTTCAGAAAGGACAAATCATTTGGTCTCAGAGTAGCATATACTCATTAACACCAAGAAAAGGGGCCAAAAACACATATTTCCCCTATGGAAAAACGTTCCAAATGAGTGGAGGCTAAAAGGTGGAAAGGAAATGAGTTAAAATGATGCTTAAATACCCTCTAAACCCTAATACTTAGGGTTTCCTTCTGATATGAATACGCCCAACGTACATGAGTGTACGCCCTATGTACTAGAGCGTGCCTAGTACGCTAAACATACACACATGTACGCTTAAGCGTACTCTTCTAACTCAATTTACCAAAATGCCACTAGGGCTTCAAGGCATAATTCTTGGACTTAGGGACCAAATTGACTTTTAAACCAAGGGGTGTATTTGAAAATACCTAAAAACCGGGGTGTTACAACTCTCCCCCACTTGAACTAGACTTCGTCCTCGAAGTCTGCTGTAGAGAACAACTCCGGATAATGCTCCCGCATCTCAGCCTCCGGCTCCCAAGTCCACTCGAAGGCCCTCTGATGCTGCCATCGTACCTTTAACAAAGGTACTTCCTTGCTAGGAAAAACCTTTACTTTCCTCTCCAAAATAGCTACGGGCCTCTCGATATAATTCAGGAGCTCGTCAACCTGAATATCATCCAAGGGCACCACTGCATACTCATCCAAAATGCACTTTCACAGTTGCGAAACATGGAAAATGATGTGGATCTGACTGAGCTCCTCAGGAAGATCCAATCTATACGCCACCTTGCCAACCCTAGCAATAATCTGGAACGGCCCGATATATCGAGGATCCAATTTCCCCCTCTTCCTGAAGCGAATCACACCTTTCCAAGGTGAGACTTTCAGCAACACCATATCGTCGACCTGAAATTCCAACTCGGATCGACGTCGGTCAGCATTGCTCTTCTGCCGACTGTGAGCAGTCTGCAATCTCTACCTGATCCGCTGAATCGTCTTTATAGTCTGAAGGACCACCTCGGTCCGCCCCATAAACCTGTGACCAATCTCGCTCCAACAGATCGGGGTACGACATCTCCACCCATATAAGAGCTCAAAAGGCGGAGCACCAATGCTGGAGTGAAAACTGTTGTTGTAGGAGAAATCCGCAAGACGTAGTTAGGAATCCTAGCTCCCACCAAAATCGATGACACAGGCCTACAACATATCCTCAAGGGTCTGTATCGTCCACTCACTCTGGCCATCGGTCTGCGGGATGGTAAGTTGTGTTGAAGTGTAACCTCATGCCCAGTTCCTCATGGAACTTCTGCCAAAAATGGGAGGTGAGCCGAACATCACGGTCTGAAACAATAGAGACCAGAAATCCATGGCGAGCAACAATCTTGCAAATATATACATCGGCCAAATTCTCGGCCGAAGAAATCTCCCAAATCGCCAGGAAATGGGCACGCTTGGTTAATCGATCCACGGTGACCCAAATAACATCAAAACCCTTTTGCCGTCTTCGACAACTTGGTGATGAAGCCCATCAAAATATGCTCCAATTTCCATATGGGAACCTCCATAGGGTGCAACTTGCCATGCGGCCTATGATGCTCGGCCTTGACCATCTTGTAGGTCAAGCACCTCTCAACGTACCACGCGATCTCCCTCCTCATACACGGCCACCAGTAGCTCAATCTCAGATCCCGGTACATCTTGGTGGCCCCCAGATGGATAGAAAATCGAGACTTATGAGCCTCCTCCAACATAATTTGTCTGACCCCACAAGACATAGGAACCCATACCCGACCACAATGGTCAACAACCCACGACTATCTGGAATAAATCTGGTGATCTCACCATTGATCCTCTCAATCTTCCAATTCTCTTCCCAAACACCCTCGGCCTGAGCCTCCCTAATCAATCCTACAAGCAAGGAAACCACTAATATCCCCATACATGACACCCTATCAGAAGACCCAGCCGACTTGCGGCTCAAGGCATCCACCACTACATTCGCTTTACCCGGATGGTAAAGGATCTCGTAGTCATAATCCTTGACTACGTCTAGCGACACGCACTGCCTCATGCTCAGGTTCAGATGATCCATAATGTGCCTCAAACTCTTGTGATCCATGTAGACAGTACAGCGGACCCCATAAAGATAATGCCTCTAAATCTTCAGGGCAAAAACTACAGCCCCCAACTCAAGATCATGTGTGGGATATCTCGTCTCATGCGGCTTCAGCTGCCACAAATCATAAGCTATCGCTCATCCTCTCTACATGAGGACCACCTCCAAACCAGTGATGGATGCATCACAGAAAACCATAAAATCCTCAATTCCCTCTGGGATGGTCAAAAGTGGGGCCTTGCATAGTCTCTACCGAAGGGTCTCAAATGTTGTCTACTACTCAGGGGCCCATCGGAAATCCACCCCTTCCTCATCAGATGAGCGAGGGGTACTACAATCTTGTAGAAATTCTGAATGAATCTCCGAAAGTACCCTGCCAATCCCAAGAAACTCCTGATATCCGAGGGAGATTTCGGAACCTCCCGCTACATCACAACCTCGATCTTGGCCACATTGACCAATATCCCATCCTGGTTAACGAGGTGTCCAAGGAACTGAACCTCTCGCAACCAAAACTCACACTTCGAGAACTTAGCATAAAGTCGTTCTCGATTCAAAACCCCCAGAAGCTCGCGGAGATGCTCCTCATGCTGCTATCTGGTCTTGGAATAAACCAAGATATCATCAATAAATAGTATAACTGAACGATTGAGCATCGGCCTGCATACTCGATTCATCAAATCCATAAATACCGAAATCGCATTGGTGATCCCAAATGGCATCACCACGAACTCGTAATGACCATAACGAGTCTGGAACGCAGTCTTCTCCACATCCTCCTCTCTTACCTTGACCTGATAGTACCCGAACCTCAGATCTATCTTGGATAACCAAGATGCACCTGCAACTGATCAAATAGATCATCAATCTGTAGAAGGGGATAACGGTTCTTTAACGTAGTTTGTTCAAATCCTGGAAATCAATACACATCCGGTGTGAACCATCCTTCTTCTCGATGAACAAAATCGGCGCTCCCCACGGAGAACTACTCGGTCTGATGAATTGCATGCCTAGCAGTTCCTGCAACTGAGATGACAAATCCTGCATCTCAAGCAATGCCAAACAGTGCGGTGCCTTCGCAATCGGGGCCGCACCTGGCACGAGGTCGATCTTGAACTCGACCTGTCTCTCAGGAGGCACACCGGATAACTCCTCCGGAAATACATTGGCAAACTCCCTGACCATCGGGACCTTTGAAACTGAAACCTGATCCCCAATACGCGTATCCACCACATAAGCCAAATAACCTGCACACCCGTGCTGAATATAATGTCGAGCCCTGGCTGCAGAACAAAACCCTAAACCCATCCTAGTGCCTCATCCATAGATAACTAGTTATCCCCCATTTGGGGTTCGAACTACCACACGCTGACCCTCACAATCAATCATAGCACCGAAAACGGCTCATCCAATCCATGCCCACAATCACACAGACATCCCCCATGGGGATAGGGATCAAATCAATCGGATAAGGCACCCCGAAGATCTCCAAAATACAACCCTGATATACTGAAAACACAGAAACCCCATGTTCATTGGCGATAGAGACCCGCAATGGACACTCTAACTCCCCAATGGGAATATCAAACTTCCTACTGAACGATCGAGATACAAAAGACCAACTCACACCTGAGTCAAACAACACTAGAGTAGGCAAAGATTTCACTAGAAACGTACCTAGTAGAGGTACAAACATAAGCATAACAAAAAACATGATCAACAGGATAAGGGATGGAAACATGTTGGTCACAACATCTGGTGCTGCTCTGGCCTTCTCGACGGTAAGATGGAAAGTGCGACCTCGAGCCCTCGGGGGATCCGCCCTGCCCTGACTCCTATCTATGATCCTCAAAGTAGCCGGCGTTGGAACCTGCGTCGACCTGACAACAAGAAAGGGACATTGGGTTGTCATAATGGCCCACCAGATCATAATGGTAACAAAGTTTGATGCCAGAAACTGGAGTCTGCTGCCGACAATCCCTCATAATGTGCCCCTGCTTACCACATTTGTGGCAAACCGAAGAAGATCGAAAAGCTCCATCATGCACCTTGTCGCACTTCCCACAAGTGCGGATCCTATGACTTCCCAACCTAGAGTCAGTGGCCCTGAACCACCTCAACGCAAGTTGCGACTACGTCGGCGCCGGTCTCAACTCCGTCGTTTGCAAATCAGTCTCGATCTCACGCCGCCTGGAGGCCTCCTACATCTCCAATAATGAATCATAGCACTAAGTAGAAACAAACTGTATGATCTTTGTCTTGATCATGCTCAAGTAATGGGTCATCTGAGCCTGCTCGGATGCAGCAAAATCGGAACAGAACATAGCCCTCTCCGTGAACATCTTGGTGATCTCCGTCACCGTCTCAGAACCCTATCTCAATTCCAGGTACTCATGAGCCAACCTCTCTCGCTCCACCAGCGACACATATTGGGAGCGAAACATCTCAGAGAACTGCTCTCAAGTCACAGTAACTCTGTGCTCAGCAGAACAGGAACTGGTAGCGAGCCTCCACCAATCCTTCGCTCCGGTCCTCAGAAGGTTTAGAGTGCACCTGACCTTCTGGTCGGCAAAGTATAAACAAGTGAAGAAACATCCCTCCACATCAGATAACCACCTCATGGAAATGATCAGGTCATGCACTCCATCGAAAGTTGGGGGCTTCATATTGTCGAATTCCTGATACTGAAAAACCCGACCTGGTCCAACACTTGTAGCTATCACGGCTCTGGTGGCTGCAGTAGCAGCAATCTCAGCAACGACTGCAAATCTGTCATCAAAAAACTCCATCATCGCGGTCTTAATAGACCCGAACAACTCCAGTATCTGATCCCGAACGATGGCCATAACATCCTTATTGAGAATCTCCCTAATCCTGGCATCCAACTCATCTGATCCAATCTGCCTGGTAACTCCTGATCCCGATCTAGATCCCGTCTCAAGTCATCTCGTAGTCACCATAGTGAAAATACATCGGGGATATATCAGATAATACACATAACATAACAGGGGAACCAATTCCCAACAAAAACCTAGGGGTTGTGACTTCCTTGCTACGCATACGGGTCCGATGCTTTCAGTAGTACGGGCCCATACACCTTCCACACCTACCCGTATTTGTCTCATAGGATCATCACAACACCCTAACAATACTCACAAGCATAACCATACACTCAATCCTCAGTCCCTATAGGAAAGGCTAAACATCTCAAAACTGGCCGGCTGACCCCACACGACTCATCCATGAAGCTTCCACCAACCCTGCAGCACTCGTGTATGCTAGCCATACATAACGATAGACCCTATATAAATTCGAATATCTAATCCTACCCTAAGCCCTTCATTAAACAATAACAGGAAATGAATCCAAACCAAACATTCTCTGGCTATAAGATCTTAGTTATATATAACCATGATGCATACACTAAGCAACTACAGTAATGATGTCAATTCCATAAAAGAAAGTCCTAGGATATCAGGCATCATATAATCAGGAAATTCTATCATGCCGTTCCTGAAGATCCCTAACCTGTCACTAACATGATGTTCTAACATATCATGATAACAATATCATAGTGGTATTTTTGGATCTACTTAATGGCTCCGGTTGATCGTACACCTTGCTTCCTCCTCGTCCATTTTGAAAGTTGTTTTAAAAAATTTCTTTTGAAAATCTTTATCCTTAGTTTGAGACTGGATTCACACGAGTGTTCCTCCAATTCACTCAAACCAAGGTTCTAATACCAACTTGTAACATCCGTAAAAATTCATAAAAATTTAAACTTTTTCAACCAACCAAAAATCATAATTGTTTACATTGTAGTTTTTAAAACAGTTTAAACATCAGAGTTTTTCCCAAAATCACAAAACACAACATGAGGAGGTGCACAGTCAAGTCTTTGCCTTCCCACAATCATCTGAGGTACCTAAAATATAACCCAAATCTGTAAGCCCAAAGCTTAGTGAGTTCCCCCAAAATACCAACAAAACAAATATCACATACATAGTAACAGCATACTATGGGCCCAATCAACCATCGAGTTGGAATACCCCAGTCCCCTCAACCATCGGGTTGGAATGCCAACATACAATGAGTCTAATCAACCATCGAGTTGGAATACCCCAGGCACCTCAACCATTGGGTTGGAATGCTACCATACTATGGTTCCAATCATCCTCGTGATGGAATACCCAAGGCCCTTAACCATCATGTTGGAATACCCTAGTCAAGTCTTTGCTTTCCCACGATCATCTGAGGTGCCTGAAACATAACTGTAAGTAAAAAGCTTAGTGAGTTCCTCCAAAATACCAACAAAACAAATAACGCATACACAGTAACAACATACTATTGGCCCAATCAACTATTGGGTTGGAATACCCCAGGCCCCTTAGCCATCGGGTTGGAATGGCAACATACGATGGGTCCAATCAACCATCGAGTTGGAATACCCTAGGTCCCTCAACCGTCGGGTTGGAATGCCACCATACTATGGGTCCAATCATCCTCGGGATGGAATACCCCAGCCCCTCAACCATTCGGTTGGAATGCCCAACCTGTTGGATTACACACAAAGCAGTGAAGCCTCAGCCACCAACCAATCATGTGTACATAATACAAATAACCATACTATTAACCAACTAGTAAACAAATAAATAGATCCTACATATCACTAAGCATAACATCATCCTATCTACCTGGATACCGATCTAACAGATCACTATAGCATAACATGCATAACATGATATCCATCCAAGGGCCGACTGCCTTCGACCCGCCAGTACGGTGAGGAAAACTCACCTCACACTATTGAATCTCTAAAAGTCTTTGGCTGCTAGCTTACTAAAATCCCCACACTAAACAACAAAATAAACATCCAATTAATAATTGGATTACAATCCTTGACTAACAAGCCACAATTAGGGTAAATGGCCAATTTTACCCTTTCCCTAGATGGGCTAAGACCCAGGCCCAAAAATTGATCCAAAAGGCCCAACAAAAATAATCACACACAAGCCCATAATTGGCCTAATTTTCCAAATTGGGCCCAATACCTATTTGGGCCTTACTCCTAGGTTCAACACTTCACTTGGCCCAAAATACTTATAAAAAGATGGACCAATAAGGGTCCAAGAACTCAATCCCAAAAGGTGGCCCAACACTTTGAAGCCCAAATTGAAAACCGTACACTGCATTGACCAGAAACACGCCCTTGACCGCCTGCACCTAGCGTACGCGGTGGCCCTTCAAGACGTGATTAAGGACTTATTTCATTCACTCCAACATCCAAATTTTAGATCTAGGTACAAAGAGGTGTTCTATACCATAAAGTTTCCAACTTTATGGTCATGCATGTCTTAATAAGGCCCAACATCAAGATTATATCTTGTCTTAAACACTAAAGACTCCATGCAAGCACCAAAAGAACCAATATAGCATTTTTATGACTTATTGAACCTTATTTCTTTAGAAAGGACAGATCATTTGGTCTTAGAGTAGCATATACTCATTAACACCAAGAAAAGGGGCCAAAAACACATAGATTTCCCCCATGCAAGTTCTAAAAGAAATCAAGGCAAGACTGAAGCTTTATACCTTCTAGAGCTTCTCAAGAGGGTAGAAATCCCAGATCTACAAGTTGCTCCTTCACCAAAGCTTCCCCAAGGATCTTCTTCTTCCTCTAGCACACCAAAAATCACACACTAGAGCTCAAAAAGGCATACTAAAGGACTAGGGTTTGCAAAAATGTTCCAAAGGATTGGAGGCTGAAAGGTGGAAAGGAAATGAGCCAACATGATGCTTAAATACCCTCCAAACCCTAAAACTTAGTGCTTCCTTCTGATGTGAGTACGCCTAACGTATGTGCGTGTACGCTTTATGTACTAGGGCGCACCCTACTATGCTCAGCGTACACACATGTACGTGTATCATACTCCTCCACCTCACTTTACCAAAATGCCATTAGGGCTTCAAGCCATAATTCTTGGATTTAGGGACCAAATTGACTTATAATTAAACCAATTGATGAATTTGAAGATACTTGAAAACCGTGGTGTTACAAAAACTTAAAAAATGACTTAATCGACCCGACAAATATGAGTTCGTCTCTCATAAAGCCATGAAAATAATTTAGGAACTAAAATGACCAATGCTAAAAAGTTCGTAGGGAATTTGTCATTTCCCTTATTTTTATCATAACAAAAATAATATCTCATTATAATTTTTTTATTCTGGCATATTGTCGGGTAAAATAATATCTCTATTGGTACAAAAAATATATATATTATTAACATGTCTCTATCTGTACAAATATATATATATATATATATATATATATATATATATATATATATATATATATATATAGGCTTAGGTTATTCTATTATGACTAATTATTATGTGGTTGTAGGAATGATTGTGGGTCAATCATTTTACTTATTTTAAGAAAGTGAATAATACATATTATTAAATTAAAGAAAATTAGAAAATACCTTCTAATTTTATTTTAAGGGTATTTTAGTCAATTAACATAAATTTAAAAAAGGAAAATTGCATATTTTAAGGAATAGTAGATTCTATTAATTTTAAAAATCTGATTGTAGAGATGATAATTCTCGGATATTCTGACAGAATATGTTTATCAAGAATAAAAAAATTCTTAAACCATAAAATAATAAAAATATTATTGAACCTATTTCTTGATCATGACTTTAAAAACTTCTTGTAGAATAACAAATTCTTGAACCATCAATTGAAGAGTAAAAATAAAAATTACATTAATTCTTATAGAATACGGATAACAATTGCTAAGAATTATATTTATTGTTAAAGAATAAAATTAAAAAAAAAACATTCAAATCCGGAAAAAAAAAACATCAAAATCTAACAAAGACACTAATACATTCTAAAAGAATAATGTTGCTAAGAATCACTTTTAATTTCGTGATCTGTTCTTCAAGCATCAACTTCTGTGAAAACAAATCCAATGCATAAATCAGTGAGAAAATATTCATATTTCATTCCAACAGAATTGGAATTCGTGATTCCATTCCGATAGAATTGAAATTCAATATTCAGTTACTGTATGCATTCTAATGGAAAAATATCCAAGTAAAAACTGCATAAATCAGTAGAACAATGGAGATGAGATGCACAATCGGTAAACATTCGATAATAATTCCATCACTAACTAGGGATGAGCATAGGCGGGTATTCGCCTCATTTGGCAAGAACTGGAACTGACGGTTCTTAGAAAGTTAGAACCGGAACTGGAAACGCTCTAGGCAATTCTTAAATGTTTGGAATCAATTCTAAAAGCGGTGGTTCCGGTTCCGAGAGCGGGTAACCCGGTTACATTAATTTTGTTAACTTTTGTCGATAAAACCCCAATTAGTTCGATCCAAATCAAATCAATTCGGACCAAAGACAAACAAATATATTCTAAACCGGTCTAAGTAACACATATATTTATATGAAATAATATATATATATATATATATATATATATATATATATATATATATATATATATATATATATATATAAACCAGTTCCGGCGGGTACCCAACGGGTAGCAATTCCGAAAAAACGAGAACCGGAACTGAAACCACTTAAGGCGGTCCCATAACTTTAGGAACCGGAACCGCTTAAGGTGGTTCCATTTCCAAGACCGGCAGTTCCGAAGCGGTTCCGGTTCCAAAAGCGGGTACCCGGTTCCGATGTTCATCCCTATCACTAACCATAAATACAATTTGAGGTTGTCATGACATGCTAAAATTCATAAAACTGATGTTAGAATTATACATAATATATTTAGAATATACTTAAAAGATATAGAAAAATGAAAAAAAAAACATACTATTACATTACTTTATACAAAGAAATCACAGAAAAATTACATTTAAAACAACCGTGGAAAGTTTTATGAAACATATATGACACGGTCGATCTTTCACCTCGTAAACCTACAATTCATATTCAAGTTTTATGAAATAGATATGTAACAAAACAAACACATATTCATGAATTTTAAGAAATAAATGTGTAAACAACAAAAAGTAAAAAGTTCATATTCTTTAATAAGTGATTTAACAATTTGAGCCCTAAAATTTTATAGCACCCTAAGATATTTAACAATTTCCAAGGAGAATTAACAGTTCAAATAATTGAACAAAGTAACACCAAACCATGACATATTTTAAGAGACAATAACATATACGCAATACCCATGGACAAAAATACCCTTTCGGCAATACATTGAGACGATTTCAATTGGATTGATCAGCTAAATACTAATGGCTGCTAAATTTTTCTCCAATTGAACCAGATTGTAGCGACATTTTTCTCCAATTGAACCAAATTGTAGCGACATTCATCATGGCATACATGAGATACAAAATAACAAAATGATAAAAACTCAAACCTGAATGCAGAAAGCAAGTCCCAATGTTAGCCAACCAATGCTTCGTCTGTCCACGTTGTTGATTTTATTCAGAATTTCTGCAAATTCAGGCTGTTGATTCAGGGCTTCGTCTGTACATGTTGTGCTCCTTAATTTCCTTCAGCACTAGCCTCCAGTGCTTGGTCAATTTTTGTTGGTTTTTGCGCCTTCAACTTATGGAATCATCGGCGGAGATTATCTTCAGCTTCGATGTGTTGACAGAACAACACACGAACATGGAAGCGTTTCGTCGTGGTCTTCGGCAACGGTGGCTATAAGGAAGGAAGAGGGTAGTTGCGACGGTCGTTTGTGATGCAGATGATGGTGGTGGTCAGCAACCGGAATGACAAGAACATGGTGGTGGTCGTCGACGATGAAGACAAGATACAGATGGGCCGATGTTTCTTTAGGGTGGAATGGGTTTTTTTTTAAAGTGGCGGTTGTATAGTCAAGAGACTATAAATTAGGTAATTACCCTAGTGTAGGGAATATTTTTGGAAGTTATTAATCAAATTATTTGATTACCCTTATTTATTTATTTAATAATTTAATTTATTTATAATGTTTGAGGTCCACAATCATCATTACATCCATACAATACTTAGTTAGAATACCTGAACATATATATATATATATATATATATATATATATATATATATATATATATATATATATATATATAGGTTCATATATAAACACTATATACTGTGTGATTGTATAACCAATTTTTGACAAATCATTTAATAAAGGTATGAAAGTAATTAACATATAAATCAATAAATGCATTTTCAGTTATAATCTTGTAATTATTGTAACTCGTTTCATTTAACTTCGCTACTTTAATTTTGGTAAGTAGTTTAAATTGAATTCTTTAATATACGTATCAAGAAAGTTGGTGACTAAAACTCATATATAATGCTGAATTGAATGTTCATTCTTTCAGAATTTATACAAATAATATATTAGTTTATTGCATATTCTTCAAGATTATGTTACGCACTGTAAAATATTTCTATATGTAGAAATAATATTTTCTTATTCTTCTAGAATTTTCAGTTGATTGATAGTTTTAGTGAATTTGTGTAAAAAGAATATTGCATACACTTAAAAAAAATATGTTATAAAGTATTAATTGATCGTTCTTAAAGAATGAATTTTTTTTTACCTATATCAATAATTTTATGAAAGTAGTTCAAACTATTTATTAGTCAATGCATTCCTAAAGAATGAAATGTGATTCTTAAAGAATAAAATAAGTATCAAATAAATTCTTGATTTTTAAAGAATACAATCGCTCGATTCTTTAATTTTGTACTTTTCTGAACATTATATAAAAACATTGTCTTAATATTTTGTAAAACTAATAGTGAAATCGCTTAATTTTATAGAAAGAAATATGTTATCAAACTAAGTAATTCTTACAGACTTAAATCTATTTCGTTTTATGTGATTACCGTGTAAAAAAAATATTGAAAATTTTTCAAAAGATGATTTTCTATGGTTTGGTTGTAAAAATAATAATCTGGATTTTATTTATATATTTGGCTTGGTTTCCTAAAATATGGTTACTTCTTTTTTATCTCATTTAATAAAATGTCATAATTCCTCTTTAGTAACCTTAGAATTAAATGAATTTAATTAAATAGTAATTGTTATCCTACATTAATACAATGCACCCTAAAATCCTAGTCATTAGTTTTTATTAATCCAATGATCATAATTGGGTCACACATTCACACAATATTCGGAGTTCATATTTAATCCTAACCATATATATATATATATATATATATATATATATATATATATATATATATATATATATATATATATATATATATATATATATATATATATATATATATGGCTCATGCTAAAATGCAAATAATTTACGAAAACAAGGAAAACGTATGAAATTATGTCACTTTAACCTTATATTTTGGACAAAATCCATCTAAACTTTAAACTACATGATGATACTCGTTTATACATGATAAATTGTTTCATATTAGCAAAACATGTTTTTTGACATTTTTATTATAAAAACTTGAATTTATAAGTGGTTAACGATGTGAAAAAAAATGGTTGTTAAAACCAACTTTAAATATATATTATCATAACATCCTCCGATGTAAACTTATTATCTTAAATTTATTGCTAATAAATTAAATTTTAAAGTACATGTGTTTGATTTTTGTAACATAAAATCTATTTTCGCATTTTCAAAAATTATTTATGTTTTCGCATGAACATATATATATATATATATATATATATATATATATATATATATATATATACACACACACACACACTTAAGTTCAATTGAGAAAATAAAAAAATTTGAGAACGGAAGAATCATTCTCATTCACTCATTTATTTTTGCCACAACAACATCCGTCGTACCAACGGAAATGGGAAAAAAAAATACACATGTGTTTTCAACAAAAACATGTTTTCTTAAACTATGATAATTATTACCTTAATTTACACAAAACATAGTTTTTTATTTTTTTTAATTTTTAATAAGCTATTTTTATCGAAAAATGATTTTAGACATACCAAACTTCATGATTTTTTATTCTCTACAGATAGACATCCATATTGATATAGTTTTAAGATAAAATAATTTTTTTTTATTTCCATCTATCGTTATTTATAAGTGAATAAAAATGCATCTAATTTTTAGTACAGCACATTCGTTATTCACTTATGAATAAAAAATATGGTTACTTTTTATACAGATTAAGTATCACTCATACATAAATATAACATATAATAAAGACTTTACAGCTTACATCAACTCTCGTCACATTTTATATTCACTTATGAATAAAGCGTGTATTGACTTTCCTTACAAGTTATATTTATATACGAAAAACACATTTATCATAATTTTGTTACAATTCATTTGTTATTCCTATATGAATAAGTAGCTCAAATTTTCAAAGCATTTCATCTTTTTTTTAACATATTACTTATTTATATATGAATAACGACAATTAAAACACGTTTTATTCATATAAATATACCGTGTGACGAAAGATGATGTAAAAAAATATATTTTATGTAAGAAAACTTTATAGCGTGTTATATTCATATATAAACGATACTTAAACTGTAAAAAAGTTAAACATGCGTTTTATTCATAAGTGAATAACGAATGTACTGTAATAAAAATCTGATTCGTTTTTATTCACTTATGAATAACGATAGTTGAAACTCTAAAAAAATATTTTTTTTATTTTATCTTAAAACTATATCAATATGGATGTCTATTTATACAGAATAAAAAATTATGAATTTTGATATATTAAAATAAATTTTCGATAAAAATAGCATTGTAATAATTAAAAAAACAAAAAAATGTTTTTTTTTTGTGTATATTAAGGTAATGATTAACATAGTTTAAAAAACATATTTGGTTAGAAAAACAAATGTGTATCCATTACTTATTTCGCCGTTACACCTAAATGTTTTGCGAAAAAATAAATGTGTAACGTTCCCTCATTCTCAACCTTTTTTTCTCAATTAAACATTCATATATATATATATATATATATATATATATATATATATATATATATATATATATATATATATATATATATATATATGGTGAGGTTCAATAGAGAACCATAATTAACCAAGGAACCAAGGAACCAATCTTTTCTTTTAGCTTTTAGAACTTATTTTATATAAAAAAAAACTAAAAATACAGAAATTTATAACTTTTTATCATTTTTCAAATAATATCAAATTCGATTTTTTTTTATGTCAAATGCACAATGTGAATCTTTGAAAATTCACAATGTGAATCCGGATTCACACGGTGAATCCGAAAAATATTTTTCACATTCACAATGTTAATATATGAATTTAGATATTTTTAGATTCTTTTTTGATAAAGAATAAGCTCTAGAAATTAAAAAAAAAATTGGTTTCTTAAAAAACCGATAATTATGATTCTCTATTAACTTTTATATATATATATATATATATATATAGACACACACAAAAAAGCAGAGTCGGTCTTTCTTTCTCATCATTTAATTTAGCCCTAAGACTTTATTTAAGTCATTTTTGTCCTTTTATAAAATGATATTTTATGCTTTCTATTTTTTAAATTTATGCTGTTACCCCCTTTTATGTATAAAATTTTACTAAATTATCACATATATTTTTTCCCTATTCTAAACTTTTGTGTTTTAAAATTTATTAAATTTATGCTTTCTACTTTTTTTTTTCAAATTTACACCCCCTCCTCCATGCATAATATATATATAATTTGATTTTTTTATAGATAGTACCCCTCAATTTTATAAAATATCACTCTCATTCCTTGGATTTTGAAAGAGTTCATTTTCTTAAATACTTTATTCTCGCGGTACCTTGCACCTTCTTTATTTTTTAAAATTTCATGTTTACCCTCCTACTATATATAATATATGATTTTCTTATCCATTGGCTTTATCTATGTTTGAGCATAACTTTTTTAGGGTTCCTACTTATTTTTAAGTATTTTTCTTGACATGATTGTGGTCCTGACTTTTATGCTGTGACAACTTAAGCCCTCTTTTGTTTCTATGTATGTATGACTTTGATCCCTCACTTTTTTGGTTTCGCAACTTAAGTCCTCCTAAAATTATATTGCTATTGAAAGAGTTTTTCTATTTAAATCCATTAATGTGGCAACAACGTGTGGCGAGTAAAATCTTAATTTTAACGCAAAACTAGAAAATAACGTTGGAATATATAAATTACTAATTCTAATAAATATTTAGAAAAAAGATATTAAAAGTTGCTTTTTTAATGGACATAGTCAAAAGTTGCAGACAATAATAAGCAGTTGCGTGGCACTATAAACCTAAGTTTATACACTTACTAGATTATCCTTCGACTTTATTACAAGTACTCATTTTCAATTTTATAAGATTGTTTGGTATGGTTAATGGTAACGACGGCTAGATTTTTATTATTATTATTTCTTCAACTTGTTACTTTATCTTGTTAGATTGATTTGATGCATCTCCTCTTTGTGTAATTATCTATAAGACTACAATCTCTAGCTTTTGTTATTATGAAATTTTCAATTAAGGTTGTAAATAATTATTAAACTTGATCCTTTAATATTGGATTAAGGGGCTCTTTGGATTTGATAGCCTTTTCATTTTTATAGCATATTAATTTTTAAGAGAAAAGTTGTATCCGAGTAATATATATATATATATATATATATATATATATATATATATATATATATATATATATATATATATATATATATATATATATATATATATATATATATATATATATTCAATTAAGATTATAAATAATTCCAAAAATATCTTAATTTTCCAACAAACATTTTTCTTTCTTGTTTTTCTATTTCGCACGACCACACACATTTCCCACCCATTAATCTCTCCTACCTCTTAAAAGTTCAGCCTCTTTTAAAAATTCAAATTCTACAAAACAACTCCTAAACATAAGTATGGTCTAACCTTGTCATATCAAGCTTTTGTCAGCTTCGTTTACAACATAATTAAGGGGTTTAGGTTTAAATGTATAAGTCATATTATTTCCTTGATATGTGCATAAGTTTCAAAATAGAGATGATTTATATATAATAATTTTTCTTCATACAAATTGTTACGTATATCAAAAAATATTATATACAAATCATTTTCCTTTCAAATTACAAATACGGAAACCCTTTTAGACTAGAGGTAGTTCATATGCATAGTCATGTAAAGACATAAGTCAAATCTTTCTTTGAAAAAGATAAAGAAATTTTTTAGTTTAAGAAAAAAGATATTAAATTGTAAATGCCTAATTGGGAAGTTCCCTACACAGGCCCTTTCACAATATTTAAATGACACTTGGAAGAAAAATGTCTAAACTCCCTTATTGGTTGGTGGGAGTGAGAGTGGGTTGATTGAATTGTGGAGCAAATAATCTCTTTCAAATTTGTATGGTATCTCTTTATCAGTCGTAAACTTACTTAAGGTGTTTGTTTTTTTACTTAATATATGCAATATATAAAAAACTTACGGGGTTCAGTTGTTTTTTTTAATTAATATTAACGAAGGTTTAAGGGGTTAAGTTTTGAAATTGGGTCCTTAAATGTTGGTTTTATATATTTTTTTTTCTAGAATTACGTGTTATAAAATAGATTTTTTTATTCATAACGAGGATTTAACCTAATATAAATAGGAATACAAAATAGGCTATTGGCCTAACCCAGGCCGTAATAGGTATTAAGTTAGCTCTAATCACTAACATCCCCATCAGTTTGATCAGGATTAGACAATTTAACAATAAAAATATAAAAACATAGATGAAGACGGCAACAACGACTCTGACGATGGCGGGTAACAACGACTACTCGTTGGAGAAGAAGAGAAAAGAAGCGGCGGCCAAAGGCGGTTCTGTTATAGAGAAGAAAAGTGTTGTGACGACAAACGACGATCATGGAACTGACGACAACGGAGTCCAAAGAAAGGCAGTAGAAAAGAAAGAGGGTTCGTGCTACGGCGGACAAAGCTAAATTCGGCAAGGTGTCATCGGAGGAAGGCAACAGCAGCAACATCGGAAGAGGCTGACTCGGAAAGGAGATCCGAAGAAGAATATGCCAAACTAGGAGGAGATCAAAGGCTCGGAGGCAGGGGTCATCTAAGGAAGAGGTAGAAGCAGATAAGACAATAGAAAAGGCCTAGAAAGGAGCTCTGGTTTGGTGTGTGCGACTATTTATTATTTAGGAGGAGAAAGAAAAGGAGAAAAACATGGAGCATAATGAAGGAACTTCCTACAACTATTAGAAAAGATCGACGAAGGTGGAGGGCGGAGGCTACAAGTTGCAGTCATCAGTATGGTTTTAACTTAGAGCTTTTATATTATGTTATAAAATTGTAACATCCCAAAAACCAAGTATAAAATTTTGAAAATCAAGGTACAAGTTTTATCAAAAGGTTTCATTTATATTCATTACTAAATCATGAATAACTAACAATTCCATATTGTTGGCATTCTTTTACCCCCTATTGTGACATCCCAAGAACCAAGTATAAAATGTTGAAAATCAGAGTATAGGTTTTATCAAAAGGTTTCATGTATATTCGTTACTAAATCACAAATAAATAACAATTCCTTATTATGGGAAAAGTGGTGTTTCAGTATGTTCAACAATCATATTAAAGTGATATTGCAAATTAACATATGATACTAACGAGTCACACTAAAAACAACTTGATATAATTGATTATTCATTAGAAATTGGTTTTAATAAATTCTCAATAAACGCTCATAATTAAATTGGAAATTATTTATTTCTAGGAAATAATAATTTTCATTAGCAAGTAACGTTATAAAATTCATCTAGTAAGAATTAATAAGTCATGCACAACATTTTGGACTAGACAAATTCTTTTGTCTTTTACCAATAAGTTGAAGTTTATATTTTATAAATTTTGTTTATGAAATATAAAGGTTTTGTGTAACATACACGTTCAGTTCTCGTGTTTTGTCGTTTAAAAATAAATAATATTATAAAATATTATATGATGTTAGCGTTGAGTTCTAACAGATAGTTTTTACTAGAAATGAAGTAAACCGTGTTTAGAATCACTCGGAAAATATTGGAATTTAACGAAAACATAAAATTTGAAATAAGTACAATTTTATTATTGAAAGTTGTAAAGAATCTTGTTAGAAACATTTAGGCGAAAACCACATCGAAATCCGAGTTATAACGAAGAAGTTATGACCAATCGAAGATCCGCGACAAAACCAGCAAACACTATTTAGCGTAAAACAAACGAGTTTTTGATAAACTACTTTTTAGTCTTAGTGATCTAAATGAAAGTAGTAGTACTCGTTAAACTGAGAATTTTCAAAAAAAGAACGTCCAAACCTTGTTTGTTCTTTTGATAGATCCCATTTTGTAGAGTTTTAGGGCTTTTCTAAGCCATTTTGTAACCAACCATGATTGAAAGCATGGTTAGGGGTTGATGTTTCAGATTTAGGTCCTTAGAGGGGGTACAAGGCAGAAAGGGAGTGGCTTTTTCACTCAAAGAAGGCCCCATGCATTGTAAGAGCTTGTTTTAGGACCTTTTGAGCTCAAAGTCCCATGCAAGCAAGTAAAGGTTGTAACTTTACGTGCTAGATCGATTGTAGAAGCATAGATCTATCTTTTAATTAAGGGTTGTACGTCAGAAATCGAAGATTTAGTGAGAGGATGTGGCCGACTCGACTAGTCCATTCTTGGACTCGGCGGGTCCAAGGTTTCTATCCCATATCAGTTAAGGGTCAAAAGGACCCAGTTGAGTGTGGAAAGGTTTTAGGGAGTCCCGGGGAGTGACCCAACGTTCTGGACTAAGCCATTGTTCTGGAAGTTCATGGGACTCGGCGAGTGCATGAACAGACTCGGCGAGTCCAAGGCAATCTTCTAAGGATGAAGATGAACTCGACGAGTTGTTCATACAACTCGGCGAGTCGGATGAGGATTCAGTCGATGTTCAATTAGAAGGAAGACTCGTCGATTCATCGCCTAACTCGACAAGTAGAGACGGGTGTAAGGACAAATGGAAGGATAGGGACTCGGCGAGTTGGCGAACCAACTCGGTGAGTCAGGTCAACTAGAAGTTGACTTTGACTTGGTCAGGGGTAAAATGGTCATTTTAACCTAAGAACAATTAGCAGTGTATGACTAAGTGTTTTGTGGGAATTATAGTAGGGGGATTTCCGGAGCAGCGACGGCAGCAGTCGGAGGATTCCCACACAAATCAGCAGCTACTACGAAGTGAGTTACCTTCCAATAGCGGTGGGGCTACGACCACAATGCCGGTCCACCAGTAGGAGTTGTATGTTAGATGATTGTCTTTGTGATATCATCTAGGTTTGCTACTACCTGATATGTTATATGTTGGCATGACTTGATATATGTGATAGTGGTAGAGTTCGATTGTTAGGACCGAAGGGTAGGTCAGGCACCCCAGATATGTCTGACAGTATGTGATTATATGTTTATATGTTGACATGATGTGTTAAATGTGATAGCGGTAGTAGGAGGGGAATAGTCCCAAGTTCGGTTGTTAGGACCGAAGGGTAGTTTGGACACCCCAGATATGTATGATAGTATGTTTATGTTGTAATATATATATATATATATATATATATATATATATATATGTTTATGTTGTGATATATGTGACGGTAGCAATAGGGGTGGAATAGTCCCCGAGGGTCGGTTGTTAGGACCGACGGGTAGGTCAACACCCCATAATGGCTTGACACGGGTAGGTCGGTACCCCAGAATGGTCGTACCGGGTAGGTCGGGCACCCCAGAATTGACAGGCAGTATGTATGTTATGTGATTGTATGGTATGTGGTACGATGGGGGAACTCACTAAGATTTGTGCTTACAGTTACAGTTTTGGTTTCAGGTACCTCTTCAACGAAGGGGAAGGAGCTGGCGCGGTAGCGGCACAATAGACACACACATTGTTTTCCGCACTATGAGTTATTCTAGGATTTGTACTTTGACATTATTATGTTTTTACGTTTCGGTTTTCAGACACGAGACATGTTTTTATGAAATGATATGATCGGTTGATATTTTGTTACAAATGTTTTACAAATTACTTAATCAAAAATGAAATTTTTGGACGTGAAAATTGGGTCGTTACAGTCGCCCTTGCTCATGAGCCTGCCCCGTGTTTGACGTGTGTCGCATTCTTCTTGAGTCTTAAGCGCATCCCAATTAGCTTCTAACGCGTGTAGCGTCCGTGGAGGCGCCCGAAGATGAGGCGTGCCTCGCATCGCATCCACCACCTGCCCTCGCCTCGTTGATGCCGCGTGTTCTTCTCCTTCCTTTGGAACCGACCTCTCGCACACTATATAAGGGAGGGTGTGAACCCTCCTGATTTTGGTTGAATTTTTGCTTACTTTTACATCTTACACCCTCTTTCAAGCTACTTTTAATCCCCCGGAGCCTCGGGAACCTACCAAACACCCGAAGAACGTCCCGAAGTGCTCGAAGGCCCCAAGAAATTTATTTTTTTGGTTTGAAGCTCAACCTTCGCAAGGCCTGGTTTTCAATAAAGCTCCTGGATTTCATTGGAGAAACTTATTTATTAGAAAGAAGTGCTACCCAAATTACTATTTTAACCTCCGGTTATTTCACGGTGAGTTCCATATGTAGGAACAATTGTATGTTATGTGTTATATGTGCTATGTGCTTTTCCATGTTATTTTCCCATGTTATTATTTCATGCTATTTTGATAGCAAAGCTGTACCTTTGGCCGTGTAGAGCATGTCTCGTAAGAGAATGACTTCTACCACTATGGCATTGGCATAAGGTTAGATAGGGTTAAAAGCCTGAAATCTACCAAAATGTTAATCAGAAATTAGATGTCTTCTGTGCCATTTGGACCGAAGCTTTAGTTATGTATATCAAGTATTGAAATTGTTATGTCTCATTGATTGTATATCTTTGAATCAAATCATCGATTGATATGGAAAGCTTTTAACATGATTCACATATGCATTTGTTGTTCATTGTTCCTCTTTGCTTCTGCCACATTGATGTATATATATGACATAATGTAATATTGTATCTATTATTGAACTTACTAAGTGTCACTGCTTACCTTCTCAGTGTTTAAATTATTGCAGATGATAAGCATCCAATATAGTTAAATACTATTAGAAGATGTAGAATAGATAATATTATAACTTCTGTATTTAATGTATAAATTCCTGAGAAATTATGTAATATATATATATATATATATATATATATATATATATATATATATATATATATATATATATATATATATAACTTTATAAAAACCTCGTTAGTCGGCTTGTAATAAGATCATATATATGTATAAAATGTGTTTATAAATATGCATGTAACATGTTTTGGAGTAACTTGGAGTAATAATGTTAAATTGTGAAAGGGTTCCTTTCATTTTACTTTCTTTCTTTTATTATTTTATAAAAATAAGAGTAAAAAAGGAAGAGTATGGGTTTTAATTATTTAAATGAGAGAATGACTATTTGATTATTTAAATAAGAGTATGTCTTTTTGAATATTTAAATGAGAGAATTACTCTTTGATTATTTAAATAAGAGTATGACTTTTTGAATATTTAAATAAGAGTATGGTTTATCTTAAGAAGCATGGGTTTTTGACTTATTTAATCAAGAGTAATAAGAAGCATGAGTATATATATATATATATATATATATATATATATATATATATATATATATATGTGTGTGTGTGTGTGTGTGTGTATGTGTGTGTGTGTGTGAAAAGCTTTCACTTAGGTATGCTTTTGTTCTCCCCTCAAAATCGTAACACGCATGATGCATAGGTTTCTCTCTTAGTTTTGATCATCTTATGAAGATATCACTTGCTTTTATACTCTTTTGAAGTTCTACTTTGGTTATGAACTTCAAGCTTAAGAGTTAAGAGTTTTAGACTAGCATCTACATTAAGTTGGCTTGTTGTTGCTATCTCAAATGTTCCACATTCTCCATCAACTTCTAAGCCTCCCCTTGAGGATTCAAAATCTATAAAGGTTGTTAAACACTTCTTCCTCTTTGGTGCTTGTTTTGTTTCCAAACTTTGCAAGAAAATCATTGGTGGGTATAAACTTCGTTTATGTTTATTCTAATTTTAAAGTCTTCCTTTGCTAAATTTTATGTTTTTGAAACTAATTTTTGAATATTAAAAAAAAACCAACAATTGGTATCAGATCCACCTTGCAAGTTTAGTTAAATTTTCAATTTTTGGAAATCTTAGTTTTTGGATAATATGGATATTTTGATTTTGTATAAAAACAAGTTCATACCTATTTTCTTTGAAAACTTTTTTAATTGTTATTTTATGTGACAAAAGTTTCATGCATATTTTCTCATTTAAAGTTGTCTTAGAAAAACAAATGTTGTCTTATATGTATGTTGATATGTATGATGTGCATAAACTAGCCAATAATCATTGTATTTGTTTTGTTTTGTGTTGGTTGTTTTATAAAAATGGTTGTAATAATTTATTTATTCATATGGTACGTAGTACATTAAATAGGTTAGTTTTTTTGATTTATTTTTGTAATTAATAGATTAGTTAATATAAATAAGTTATGTGTACAAAAATGTAACAAGAAATGAAGTTGGAGCCATTTTTGAAGAGCAAATAACAATTTTCGTGATTAAGAAACATGTTGAAAGTTAGTGACAGTTTCTGAGAAGTGTCACTACTGTTATTTCTTAAGGGTTGTTGGACTTTTAGCGACAGTTGCTGAATTTTCACTTTCAAGAAGCTCTTCAAATCTTTTGTAAGCAAATGATGTTTACTCAAGTGGGAGCTTCTACACCAACATTACAAGAAATTTTTGGTCCCTTAAAATGTCCATTAAGGAATGGACTTGGCATTTTTTGTTGGCTCACAAAAAATATTATTAGTTGGCTATGTTTACGCACATATAATTTTGTGAATGTTTGTGTTGTTTATTTTATGCAATGATTATATGTGGTTGATAAATTAGTTTTTCACATACTAAAATAATTTTGGACAAAATAAACATCACATGGAGTTTGGTTTTCAAAATTTATAATGTGGACATAAGATGTAACAAGTTATTGTTTTAAAATAAAATTTGGTTTTATAAAAATGTTAATCACGTTAAATTTTGAAATATTCAAGTATAAGTTCTAAAATGGTGATTTTTATAACTTATACAAACTCCATATATATATATATATATATATATATATATATATATATATATATATATATATATATATATATATATATATATGGAGTTTGTATAAGTTCTAAAATGTATATATATATATATATATATATATATATATATATATATATAAGTAATTAAAGGAAGTTTTATTAAAGATATAAAAGGTTCAAATGCACTCAAACTTAATATCGGTTATTAAATTTGAATCGCGTCAAATTATATAAAAATCGTCTTTTTATGTAGAACCTTTAAAATTGATTTTCTTTTGAAAATTGGTATCATGGTTTATTATATGCATGTAATAACCATGATATCGTATGTTTTTAAAAACTTAAATTATAAAACATATAAAAGTCCTTTTTTTACGAACCTCAAATCTATGCAATCGCTTTAAAGAACAATCGCACATCTCTTGTATGCACTAGTGAGATAAAGGATACCTAACCACTTAGTGTTAACTTTTGATGGTCGGGGTGTCTTTGCAATTTCTAAAACCAAGTTATATGCCGATTACACATGTTTTTCAAATTGAACGATTTGATCGGAAATCTTTTGTGATAAGGGATATATAAGAAAGAGAGTTTTGAAGCATAGATGAGATCAAACATGTCAAATTAAATTTTTTATTAGCGATCCCATAAATCTAGGAATTATATAGTAAGATATAATTGATAATCGATATCTTCCTGGTTTAATTCAAGTGAATGAGATAAATGATACCTAACCATTTATTTGTTTTGCAACTTGGATCCTAGACTTTGATAATTAATGTTTTTGGAAACTAAAAGGGTGTAACATCCCCCTCTGGTACATATCACAATATTGTCTGCTTTGGGTCACTCAGCACGAGGACTTCCCAGGGGGTCACCCATCCTAGTACTAGTCTCGCCCGAGCACGCTTAACTGCAGAGTTCTTATGGGATCTGCTACCCTCACGACTTTAAAACGCATTGTGACAAGGAAGGTATCCACACCCCTTATAAGGAAATGTTTCGTTCTCCTTCCAAGCCGGTGTGGGATCAGGTGCAACCCACCTTCACACCCCCCCCCCCCCCCCAATTTTAGGGTTCGACGTCCATGTCGAAAAAATCGAATCGTGCCCTAGCTCTAATACCATTTGTAACATCCTCCTCTGGCACGTATCACAATATTGTCCGCTTTGGGCTCCCGACACGAAAACTTCCCAGGGGGTCACCCATCACTGGATTTCTCTCACCCGGGCATGCTTAACTGTAGAGTTCTTATGGCATATGCTGCCCTCATGACTTTAAAACGCATTATGTTAGGGAAGGTATCCACACCCCTTTTAAGGAATGTTTCGTTCTCCTTCCCAACCGATGTGGAATCTAGTGCAACCCACCTTCACCCCCCATTATAGGGTTCGACATCCCTGTCGAACGCATCGACTCGTTCCCCAGCTCTGATACCATTTGTAACATCCCTCTATGGCACCTATCACAATATTGACCGCCTTGGGTTTCCAGCAAGAAAACCTCCTAGGGGGTCACCCATCCCTGAATTGCTCTCGCCCGGGCACACTTAACTGCAGAGTTCTTATAGTATTTGCTTCCCTCATGACTTTAAAACGTGTTGTGATAGGGAAGGTATCCTCACCCTTTTATAAGGAATGTTTAGTTCTCCTTCCCAGCCGATGTGGGATCAGGTGCAGGTAACCTGCCCGCCTTCACCCCCCATTATAAGTTTCGACGTCCCCGTCGAACACATCGACCCGTGCCCCAGCTCTAATACCATTTTTAACATCCCCCGCCGACACGTATCATAATATTGTCCGCTTTGGGCCATTCGGCACGAGGGCTTCCTAAGGGGTCACCCATCCCGGTACTACTCTCCCCCGATCACGCTTAATTGCAGCGTTCTTATGGGATTTGTTGTCTTCACGACTTTAAAACGCGTTGTGACAAGGAAAGTATCAACACCCCTTATAAGGAAATGTTTCGTTCTCCTTCCAAGCCGATGTGGGATCAGGTGCAACCCACCTTCCTTCGTTGGATACCTTCCAAGCCAAAGAAGGTATCCACACTCCTTTATAATGGGGGTGAAGGCGGGCAGGTTAGCTGCACTTGATCCCACATCGACTGGGAAGGAGAACTAAACATTCCTTATAAAAGGGTGTGCATACCTTCACTATCACAAAACATTTTAAAGCCGTGAGGGAAACAGATCCCATAAGAACTCTGCAGTTTAGCATGTCCGACGCGAGAGCAATTCAGGGATGGGTGACCCCCTGGGAAGTCTTCATGTCGGAAGCCCAAAACGGACAATATTATGATATGTGCCATAGGGGGATGTTACAAATGGTATCAGAGTTGGGGCATGGGTCGATGCGTTTGACGAGGACGTCGAACCCTATAATGGGGGGTGAAGGTGTGTGACATCCCCATTTTCACGGCAAAAAAAGACCGATTTTGTTTACGCTTTATAAAAATCAGAGTACTTCTTTTCATAAAAATGTTGCGGAATTTGTTCCCAGAAAAATACAATAAATACTTTATCAAAACATTTTCGAAGAAACTTATTTTATTCATTTTAAAACGTTTGGGATGTCATCGTCAATACAGGAACATAAGTATAAACGGAACTTACATTTATTTACACTAGTGATCTACATCTCTTTAACCTCTCAGTGTAATGTCACTTCATATCGACACCTGTGATATAAATAAACTGAGTGGGTCAGGTTGGGAAACCTGGTGAGTACATAGGGTTTTCAACCCACAATAATATAATTATTATGTTTAATCATTAAATAGTTAACCCAATTACCCATCCCCGTTATTTTCTTTATTCTTAAGGATATACCCTAAGAATCAGCTATTTTCTTGTTCATTCATTCCTAAGGAGTATCCTAAGGAATAGGTACAAATTCCATCGTTGTAAATGACACATCTGTCAAGCACAACTGCTAGTTCTGTCACTTAGGCACAACTGCCAAAATTATGACATTCTCTATGGGGCGCATCTGCTGGAATAGTCCTTTAGGCGCATCTGTCAGGGTTATGAGGTTCTCTATTAGGCGCTTCTACCGGTAGAGTACTTTAGGCGCATCTGCCAGGGTTTTATTGACAGTATCGTTTTCAAGAGTCCACTCGCAATACATATCAATGAGTTTTTTTTAGAGTACACCGGTGAACACATCGTTCACAACACCGACAGGTTGCGAGCCTGCTAGTGTTCCACTGGAATGTCTAGAATAGTCCGTGGTTGTCATCCATACTCTGCTGAATGACGGGGCCATCATTTGGGAAAAAGGATTCTCACATCGTCCACCTCTCACCCTCACCTCACGGTCTATTGCACCTCTCAACTCATCATCCAACTCATATTTCATCTATTACATCTACCCATGTTTTACCCCAACATTTTCATAGATATAAAATACATATACAGTTTAAATCATTTAAAACGTGTATATAATCATTCATCCAGCATAGACAGCAAGTACTCAGGTAATATGCACACATAGCACGTAATTTATATAAAATACTTCATACGAAGTCAGATTTGGATGTTCTTTTTATGCACACTCTTGGTTTAACATATACTACGACTTTAGTTTAGATCGCTATGGCTAAATCTCACTCTATCGTAAATTCACTCTTTACGCCTCCCGGTATCGTGTCGGTTCCGTCGCAAAACTTCGACGGGTCATAACTTCTTCGTTATAACTCGGATTTAGACGCTCTTTATATGTACGGAAACCTTGTAACATATACTACAACTTGGTTGAGATTTATTCTTAATAATCTTTTGTCGAAAAGTCATTTTCGACCCCTATTGCCTCTAAATTGACTAGCCCGGATCTACGGGCGTTACAATTATCTCCCCCTTAGGATGATTACGTCCCGAAATCATCAACGAAATAGGATTGTATAATGACTCCATATGTTATCTCTTCATCCTAGGTAATAATTGTAACTTCTATGTTGCTTTGAACGAGTATCTAACTCTTAGACTCCTTGACTACAAGCGGTGCTCGAACTTACACCTGCTCGTTAGACTTTCAATCATGACCTTCATGTCACAACCTCATTCTTTATCAGAGACTCCTTCTTCTTCTTAACAAACTTAGGATAAGTTAATTTGATTACTACAATTGACCGATGTGTCATATTCTAATAGGGGTGAGCAAAAACCGCACCGCAACAAAAATTAACCGCAAAAACTGCAACCGATTAACCGCAACCGCAATAAAAACCGATGGTGAGGTTTTCTTTTTTCCAAAAACCGCAAACTTGCGGTGCAGTGCGGTTATTGGTTTTCAAAAACCGCAAAAAAAAAAAAAACCGCACCGCACCGTGTATATTATATATAATTTTTTTTTATTAATTATTAACATATTAAATATTAAAAATACGACAGGTTTCATGGATGAAAGATGGATAAATACTAGAAGACAAAAGTATTTTTTGTTTAACTTTAAAAAAGGGTGAAATTAGACAATTTTAAGATATTTATTGTTACTATTGGTTTGATGTTTTTAAGTTATTAGTTGTTTGTGATTTAAGTTAATTTTCTTTTACCTTAAGGTTTTTTATATTATTACAAGTGATATGTTTGAACTCTTAAAACCGTCTAAGCTCTAAACTGTGGTTAAAAACCACACAAAATAACGACACCAAATTTATGCAGTTAATAACGGCAACAAAAAAAAAAACAAAACTGCACCGCAAAAATTACCGCACCATGCGGTTTTGAAAATGGATTAACCGCATTTGCGGTTAGTGGTGAGGTTTTATCTAATAACCGCACTGAACCGCACCGCGCTCACCCTTATATTCTAATGACATATCATCGTATGTAGCAATGCTTAGACCCAGGTCTCTTAAAGTCAAATTCCGGAATGGATTATGCATTCTTTCATGGTCTAATGTGATATAATCACATTTTATCATGTAGCATTTCTAGCCACCAACTTCTTTAACAACAAGTGCAATACTTCTATTGATCGCTTTGATTTCAATCGTTTGGTTTAAGTCAGACGCTACATCAAACTTGGTTCTCTGAACCACGTAACCTACTCATCATAGTCGTACTCAATGTGATATGACCACTAGGGTCGGGATAACAACAATCTTCTTAGTCATTACCGAAACAATGGCGACATACTTGAATAAAACGAAATCAATTACTAGCTTCTTGGTAACCTTGTGACTTTCCCTGATCCAAGTGTGAGTCCTGTGCTTCCGGTAGTATAGGCCTCTACTACCATTCACACCTACTAATACTCGTCCCAAGTATTGTCTCGCAGCTTTCCAAGTCACTATACAAGAAAAATCACATAACAGTTTAACACATCAGATAACAAAACGAAGGCTTTATTATTTCTCAAAACTATTACATAGGTGTTCAAGTTCACCCTAGACTATGCCTCTAATAGGCTACATCATATGGTTCTATCTCTTTGGCTACCTCATAACTCGATCTTCGGGTATGACTTCCTCATCCTTGGTTCCTCGCGTTGTTTTCCGGTTCGTCGAGGATCATGTGGAATGCTCTCGCCTTTGGCTTTGGTGGCACATTTGGCTTTGTAGCCCCCTCTCTCTTTGGGCAGTCATGCTTGAAGTGCCCTTCCTTGTTACATCCGTAACACACCCTTTTGCTGAATGTACACTCGTTGGCATAGTGCCCATGCTTCCCACATTTGAAACAAGTCACCTCCTCATCGCATTTTCCAGTGTGTTTCTTTTTGCATTCTTCGCACCATCTTTCTTCACTTCCTCCTCCTCTTTCGAACTTCTTCGAGAATTTTCTCTTCTCCTTGGACTTTGAAGATCCTTCAAATTTCCTTTTCTCTCCCACCTCCGCTCTCTCCAGACCCTTCTCTCGTATCTGGGTCTCCACATTTTTAGCAGCCCATATGGCAGCTTTCAGAGTGATATTTTGCTTGACCATTGGACCAAAGTCCGCTGGTAATCCGAGGGCAAACTTGTTAACCTTGGAGAGTTCAGTTGGGACGAGGTGAGGAACAAGCTTCATTTTCTCAGTAAAGCTTGCAGCGTATTCAGTAACTAAAATCCAATGTTTTTAATAAATGGAATAAATTTTTTCAACAAATGTGTTTAAATCTTTATAATTTCTTTCGACCATTTGGTTAAAAAAAATAGATTGCAGTTTAAACAATATGACTTTTACAATAATATTATTATCACAAACAAAAAATCATAAATTAAGAAGATGGACGAAAATGTTGTCATCACAATAAAAAGGACCTTATTTGTTTAAAGTCATATGTTTTAATGTGTTTGTCTATTTTAATACCTTTACAAAACTTAGAATCGACAACAAGTCGAAGAAAACTTATGTTAAATGAGTCTTTAACAAGGTGATTCGCTATCTCTAATTATGTTTATTTTGGTTATAAAATGGTCGTTTTGATGTATGTCAGAGACATAAAAATATATCAAAGTAGATATGAGTAACCTTCAAATATCTCACTCATAATTTTGTAGATGATACAATCTTAATTTTTAAAAGCATGGTTGACAGATAAAATCAGAGGAATTCTTAGGTTATCAATATGTTTTTATTTAACTTTCGGGCTTCAAATAAATATTCTCAAAGTATATATAGAGTTGGTATTTATTTTGAGGTTTTTGGCACTGTAGCACATCAATGTTTGGTCAATTTGCACATTTAGTCACTAAAGTTTTTTTTATGCTCAATTGATCCTTAATGTTAGTAAATACCGGCTAATTACCCCCTTATGCACCCGGTAAACGGAACAACCGGTGATATTGCTTACGTGGAATAAGTTTACATTATATATGTAGCATCTGGTTCCTGGTACGTAAAATTTATCTTAGTGTTTTTCATTTTTAGCCTTGGACTCGGCGAGTTGTAGGTCCGACTCGCCGAGTAGAGACGGGATCCGGAACACGTTTAAATTGGCGACTCGACGAGTCCCCGCTGTCTGATGAAACCCTAAATTTCAAGGGTTTGCACCCTATTTAAACCCTCTTATCCGCCCCCAAGCTCGCCCCCTTCACCCTCAGAGCTCTATACTTCGTCCAAGCCTTGTTCCTTGTGAGTTTGAAGCATTTTGGTGTGTTTTCTTGAAGATTTGGAGAGGGAAGGAGAGTAGATCAAGAAGAAGAGGAGGAGGCCAGGCATCTTTGAGCTATCTCAGTGTTTTCCTTAAGGTATAACTCGACTTCCCTCTGCTTTCATGCTTATAGTCCCTTTTAGCTCCATGGAAGTCCTTCTTGAGTATTTTCCCAAGCTTGATTGTGCCTTATGGTTTGTAATAAGTTGCTAGCCTCTAGATCTAGGTGTGATTGAGCTCCAGGAGCTTAGACCTACTGCCTTTATGGAGCCATATTGCATGAAAGCCCTAGATCTACTCTTTTGGTGCATTTTGAGCCCTAAAACCTTTATTGGTGATTATTTACACGTAAAGTTGGAAACTTTACGTGTTATTCATGCTCTAGAAACCCAGATCTATGAATAGCATGAGCTGGATTCAAGCAGAGTCGCGTGTATAGTATTTGCATGTAGCCGACTCGGCGAGTCGTTCATCTGACTCGGCGGGTCGAGTCGTGAGTCCCTGAGTTTTCCCCCTTTTCGTGTTTGCGGGGTGGAGTGGTGAGTCGTGGGATAGGACTCAGTGGGTCTGAAGCTAGACTCACTCGCGAAGTAACTCGGCGAGTCAATGCCATGACTCGGCGAGTTCAAGGCAATCTTTTTGCCTCAAGAACAACTTGGCGAGTTGTTCATGCAACTCGGCGAGTCACAGCATAGAGTGTTCTTCGGATGAAGATGAACTCGGCGAGTTGTTCATACAACTCAGCGAGTAGGATGAAGGACTAGTGGCCTTGGGTATAGAAGGAGAACTCGTCGAGTCAATGCCTAACTCGACGAGTAGAGACGGATTTATGGTCAGACTAAGGGAAAGGGACTCGGCGAGTTGGCAAGCCAACTCGGCGAGTCTGGTCAACTGGCAATTGACTTTGACTTGGACTCTTAGTTGATTAGGGGTAAAAGGTCATTTTACCCTGAGGTCGGTTAGCAGTATTTGACTGAGTGTTTCATGGGAATTATAGTCGGAGGATTCCCGGGGCAGCAGCATCAGCAGACAGTCAGTTCCCGCACAGATCAGCAGCTACTTTGAGGTGAGTTACCTTCCAGTAGCGGTGGGTCTACGGCCACAATGTCGGCCCACCAGTAGGAGTTGTATGTTAGATGATTGTCTTTGTGATATCATCTAGGGTTGCTACTACTCGATATGTTATATGTTGGAATGATATGTATATGTGATAGTAGTAGAGTTCGGTTGTTAGGACCGAAGGGTAGGTCAGACACCCCAGATATGTCTGACAGTATGTGATGATATGTTTATATGCTGGCATGATATGCTATATGTGATAGTGGTAGTAGGAGGGGAATAGTCCCCAAGTTCGGTCGTTAGGACCGAAGGGTAGATCAGACACCCCAGATATGTCTGATAATATGTTATGTTATGATATATGTGCTAGTAGCAGTAAGGGTGAAATAGTCCCCGAAGATCGGTTGTTAGGACCGATGGGTAGTCAGCACCCCAGAATGGCATGACATGGGTAGCCAGCACCCCAGAACGGCTTGACACGGGTAGGTTGGCACCCCAGAATGGCCGTACCGGGTAGGTCGGGCACCCCAGAATTGCCCGACAGTGTGTATGATATTTAATTGTATGGTATGTGGTAAGATGGGGGAACTCACTAAGCTTCATGCTTACAGTTTTCAGTTTTGGTTTTAGGTACCTCTTCTTCGAAGGTGAAGGAGCTGGCACGGTAGCGGTACATCACACACATGCTTGTATTCCGCATCATGAGATCTTCCTGGGGATTTGGACTCTGATACTTTTATATTTAATCAAAACGTTTTCCAGACATGCACTATCTTTTGTGAAATGATATGATTGTTGAACGTTTATTTCTAATGTTTCGCTAAGTACATGTTTTAAAAATGAAATTTTTGGCTCGTATTTCTGGGACGTTACAATATATGTCATTTATTTTATCCATGTAGGATTTAGAGGTCAAAATAAACACATTTATTTATCCAGAACACTCCTTCTTCATTCTTTCTTTTTCTCATCTTACAGTGAATACGAAGCACTAAACCTAGGGTTCGAAGTCGTTTTCTCCGACCGAAGTCAGTGAGTAGTCAACCAACCCACAATGTCTAGCTCGACGCCAAACCCTGATGGACTCTACCCTATAGTGGAGCTGAACTTCAAAGGTGTTTTTCTTAGAAATCCTTTCTAGTATAACCATGGTATCAGTTTCACTTTCAATGATCATGATTTTTTGGAATGACATACGGTGAATGTATCACATTTCTCGAACGGTTCATGCAAGAAAGTATAAAGAAGTTATACTATTGTGAACCAGGTAAGCCCTTAATATCTGGGATAACTGCTATCGCTAATGATGAAGACTATGGATGTTTCATTTTTCAAGCATATGGGACAAATGGTAAAATTTGTATGTATGTGGACCATGATGGTCAAGGAATAGAAGATTGGTTTGGTTCTGAAATAGAAGAGGAGGATGGAGATGATTCTTGCATTGATGGTGGTGAGAATGAGGACGAAATGTGGATGTGGACTTTATGAGGACATAGTCACTATGAATAGGACAAAGGGTGATGAATTTCTGAATAGATTATGTGGCGAAGAGGAAGAAGGAAATGATAACAACATAGATGATGATGATGGGAATGAAGAGGATGCCAATTTAACTCAACAACATTCCATTTTTAATGAGTTAGTTCCATGGAAAAAGCATATCCCAATACTTGGTATGAGGTTCAAAGATCCATCTCAATTAAAATCAATGTTATGCAACTATGCTGTTGTGAATGGGTACCAACTTTGCTTTGAGAAAAATGATAGGAAAATATTGTTGGTTAAGTGTTGCAAGGGTGAGTGCACATTCAGGTTGTGGGCATCTTGGATGAGTGATGAATCAAGCTTCCAAATTAAGTATTTAAATCCAATCCACAAATGTGCAAGGAACTACAAGTTAGGGTCCATGGTCACGTATGCTTGGATAGGGAGTCATTATACAAGATAGTTCTTACTTAGACAAAAGATGAGTGTTAGGAAGCTAAGAACGGTTGTATCACGGAAGTTTGGTATTCATGTTAGTGTTGGTCAATGCAGGAGAGCTAAGAAATATGCACTCCAACCAATAGATGGTACCCTAGTTGAACATTATGCAAAGTTATGGTCGTATGCATAAGAGATTAGGAGATCAAATCCAGGTAGCACTGTGAAGCTTGATGTAAATCATATGCCATATGGGAAGAACTACTTTAGTAAGTTCTATGTTTGCTTTGATGCATTAAAGAAGGGGTAGAAGGAGGGATGCAGGAAGATAATAGGTTTAGATGGTTGTTTCCTTAAAGGGATCTGCAAAGGGGAGTTATTATGTGTTGTTGGAAGGGATGCAAACAATGGGATTTATCCTATTGCATGAGCAGTAGTATGTGTGGAGAATAAGGAAAATTGAAGGTGGCTTTTGGATTTACTCATTGATGACTTGGGACTTAACTTGGGCTATGGATACAGTGTAATATGGGATCAACACAAGGTAATTTAATTGTTTGTAATTAACTTTCCTATCTATTTGCATCCTTATTCACTATATTTGGAATTTGTTAATAGGGTTTGATTGAGGCTGTGAAAGAACTCCTTCCATATGTAGAGCATAGGCAGTGTGCCAAGCATATTAGCCAAAACCTTAGGAAAAGGTATAGTGGTGCCCAATATGAAAGCATATTCTGGAAGGCATGTAAAGCAACAACAGAGGTAGATTTTAAGGTTGCCATGAAAGAGCTTGAAGTGCTAGACCCAAGTGATCATCAATATCTGATGGACAAAGACCCCAAAACATGGTCAAGGGCCTACTTCCAACCAGGAAGATGTTGTGATGCTGTGGAGAATGGAATGTCAGAAAGTTTTAATGTTGTGATTGTTGATGCTAGGAAGAAACCAATTATCACAATGTTAGAGGAGTTGAGGATGTATATGATGGATAGGTGTTCAAGAAGAAATGCAAGGGTCTAGGATGGGGCAACCAAATTTGTCCAACAATTAGAGAAATAGCGAATGACATTAAGAAGGGTCTAAGACATTACCAAGTCTTACCCAGTGGACTAAATCAGTTTGAAGTAAGAGGAACTACAGATGCTTATGAAGTGGATCTTGAAGAAAGAACTTGCTTATGCAGGCTTTGGCAACTTAATGGAATCGGTTGTGTCCATTCTGTTGTGGCTATTAGTTTATTGAATAGGGATGTAGAGTCATATGTGGACTTTTAAATGGACCAAGTGAGTTCCTTATGGCCGACAATGTGGTACCCACACTTTAATTTTTAAAAGGAGCACATGCATATTATGAAATTCAGCAAGGTATATCATAACTAGGATCTTTCATATCATTCATTGAATCAACACTAAGTCATTACAATTGCTCCCATGTACTGCCATCCCATTACATCTACATTCCATTACATCTAACATCCCATACACACACTGATCAAACAAGCATTCAACCAAAAACCTGACTATAGATTACAACTAGGATTTAACAATGACCATGTACCCATACACCCATGCACCCATACACTTCCCAAAAAAGCAAATAACTTTTAACATCTACCCATACACTTTCCAAAAAAACTGGTTGGAATTATATACCATCAACCATAAACACCTATTTGATCTGCTACACTTTTTAAGTTCATTTCAACCACATGGCAATGACTATAATTACCATAACAAAAATCCCACACTTCAACATTCTGTTTTGCTTCATCAAATCCATCAACTGTGTCTCAAACACTAGCTTATCTACTTCCATAACTTGCTGCAGTTTAACCAACTTCTTTTGAACCTTCGAAACTTCACTAAACTCTTCTTTCCTTTTCAGCTCAAACCTCATCTTGCGAAGTTGTTCTTTGTAGTAACCATCCTCAATTTCTTTGTCTTTCCACATAAAAAAACTTGCATTTTGGACCTTCAACTGACTGATTAAAAGGGAAAACCAGAGTTAGGGTTAGGGTTGCAATTAATGAAAATGTGTACATTTCCAGCTCAAAATAACAAGTACGGTGTAAGTAAACAAAATGAATACTCACCAAAGAGTTTTTGCAGTTCCAAAACCTGCGAGCTACATTATCGTCGGTCCAGACAGTCATTTCCACGCTTATTGCGTCTTGACAATCGCAAGGTGGACAGAGGTCATCATCAAGAAGGTTTCCGACACGCATGAGGTTGATTGATCGACTGGAAGAGGCATACATTGTTCTGGTTATATCGATTGAGTGTAGAGTATCGGGAGGGAGGCACTGACCTAATTTGGGGTAACAATGTATCCTCGATGGTTCAATATAAGGTTCAATTATGGAAGGTTCCACGTTACACATGACATGGTCAAATGTTTGTCCATATAAGCCAATACACGTCAGCGATGACCCTTAAACCGGTAATATTTGCTCTCATTCCTTTAACTAGCCGGTATTTACTAACATTAAGGATCAATTGAGCACAAAAAAACTTTAGTGACTAAATGTGCAAATTAACCAAACATTGATGTGTTACAGTGTCAAAAATCATTTTCTTTTGCTCAAAGTAAAAAGGACACCCGTGTTAATCAATTTTGAACCAACAAAATTAACATATATTTACTAATGTATTTCTATTGGAGGAAACATAATAAAGAAAGTTGGGTGGAAATCAATTTATGATAAGTTAAATTTAGGATTTTCATTTAGTGTACAATAACAAAGTATGCCGGCAATAGATTAAAAAAACACTCAAGATAACGTATAGAGAAATTCAGATACAAGGGACAATTACCACTTTATGATACGTGGCAATTTCTTAGTTAGTAAGGAAGAAGAGTGACTATGATGGCCCATTTATGTTTCTTCAAATGTGACCATTTTATTGCCACGTACTTATATCCACTCCATCCCCTCAACTTGTCTGTTATATATATTTTTTAATTATTTGGATTTACTATTATATTTTTAAATAATCAAATAGTTTTCTTAAACCTTTTTAAATTACGGTACTTTTTGATGTATTTATGAAAGATACGATGTTTAATTTAGTTTTTAGTGTCATTCATGACGACCAAGAAATACGGTATACAACTTATACAATCAATTACATTATTGCTGAGTTGATGCAACTAAAACAGAAAGTTTTGTATTTTTATAGATTGTCGGATTATTTTTTGTAAACAGTTAATCTAAAATATATTTTACAATAAATATATAACGTTTGTTTTTAATTAGCTTGTTACTTGGAATAAATTATTGCATCCATCGTGCATATTCAATACAGTTGGCATATTTGACTATCATTTATAAGATCTTTTATATTAGTCTTGTTAAGTAACTTTATAGAGGTATTAGAATAATACAAGTAGGCGTATTCATATTTTCTAAACCAAAAAATTACATTATAAATTTATAACTCAAAAAAGATAGATAAGCTCCTTTTTTCTTTGTTAACTTTTCTGTAATTATCATTAAGTAAAAGGTCCAATGTTAAGTGATATGCCATGGACTTGTGCAATCATTACCAAAACATGAACATTATCCTCTTTAATTATGTTCTAAACAATATTAAAATCTCTTTTTTTAGATAGTTTTATTTTATGTTGATATTACATTTTAATCAGTTATCATGGATAAAAAGGATCACAAATACGTGGGAATGGAATTATTAATGTTTGTTGAAAAATACAAAAAAGTATAAAAATAGAATAATAATGGAAAGTAAAAGTAGAAAAGAAATGCAAATAATTCAAATTCTTTTGAGTTTTGAAGTTTATAAATACACACCCCATTCTCAAAACCTTTCCATTCCAACCCAAGAAGAAAACAACACCACCAAAAATGGCCATCACTCTCCTTGTTACCCTAACAACTACTCGACCAAAGCCTTTCATCGACTAAAAACTCCATTAACGAATCTACAATCGACCACTGAATCCTATCCATGGACTCAAAACAAGTATCGAAGATGAAATCTTTCGATATCAAACTGGAAAAGACCAACGCCATTTTGAAGTACAAGAGGCTTCACACAATCACGACTCTGTTCCGATTCATGGAGATGATTGTTTTTCTCGTCATGATTTCGTCTCAACTACCGTTTTCCTTTTCCGTTAAAGTTTTTGGTGATTATTTCAGAGGAATCACTTTCTCGGCATTTAGCCCTAAACTCGTCTTCTTGATCGGAAACGTGATAATACTGATTCTGTTTTTGAAATCTCGAGCTTCTGAAAACAACGATGGCGACAAAATTGAGGATTTATGCTACGAATACGTTAACAGCTGCGAGAGAAACGTAGTAAATAGTACTACTGTAACTGTTCTTCCTCCTCCTCCTCCTCCTCCTTCTCCTACTCCTACTACTACTACTGCGGCTGCTGTCATTATTCCGAGTAACAGAAGGAAGATTTCGAGATGCCGATCGGAGAATCCGATAAGAGTAGAATGCAAAGAGAATCAAACTCACCGGGAACTGAGGCGGTCGGCGACGGAGATGGGCAGATCGAAGAACTGCGATAGGGCGGCGGAGAGGGAGAAGAGTTATTTGGAGGATGAATTGAGCTGCGAAGATTTCCGGCGAACGGTGGAGGCTTTTATCGCGAGACAACAGAAGATCTTGAGAGATGAAGAGTTCTCTCCCATGGTGTATATCGAGTCATAGAAGCATAGACTTTGATTTAAAAAGAATTTTTGTTTTTATGTTTTCGCAAAAGAACAAAAAAGAAAAAGAGAAATCTAAAACACCACTTGGATAAAGAGTCTATACGAGTCAAGTTTTATTGAGCTCGTGTGAGTTATATTTTATTCAGTTTTTGAGTGCACGAGTTGAGTTTTTAGATATTATGTATGTATGTATGTATGTATGTGTAAATATTTTTGGCTTGAATCCAATCAAATTTGTACTGTTAAATATATTTATAGTCCTAAGATCGTGTTACACTTTACTTGAAAATTATTTGTTATCTTTGTGTGAAAATCCATGCATATTTTCACATGATAATTCTTAAAATAAACGCTTGATTTCTTAGGCGCAAAGAAAAGAAAGTAAAATCTGGACTTGTATTGAATTGTTCATAAAAGTGGAGCGTCATAAATATTTATAGTCACAAAATATATATTATACATAAATGTTGGTTTTAAAGACTTATAAGTAGTTGTGTAAAAGCAAATTACTATTTGTTTGATCGTTACAAGAAGATGTTTTTCTAGGAGTATTAGAAATTGACAAAGAGATGTCTGCTTAGTTAAAAAGTTGAGGTTCAAAAATATAGTTTGTCATACATATAATAAAAAACTATTTTCTTGATATGAGTTTTGTTTTAAACATAGCCTAATTGAACGAGAGAGTTTTATAGAGCATTCTGCTACGATAAAAATAAACTAATTTTAAAAACAAAATAAGAAAAGACGTTAACCATTTAACCATCGGATACGTCATTTAATAAGATGGGATACGTCATTTAATAAGATGTTAAAATTAATGAAATTATAAGATAATACTCTCTCCGTCCCATATTGATAGTTCACTTTTGAGTTCTAAATTCTTTTTTCTTCAACTTTAACCTTAAATATTTTTATTTGTGTTACATATTACTTGATAAAACTTATAACAATGAACAAAACATTTAAAATACAATCAATTCATATATTTTGCATAAAGTATTATCTACCAAAAACAAAAATATTTAAGGTCAAAGTTGAAGAAAAAATACTTCAAAAGTCAAAAATGGACTATCAATTTGAGACGGAGGTAGTAATATTTTGGATCACAGTGTAGACCAATAATTTAACATGTTTCAATATTTCGTTTTTTTTTTGTTATACCTGCTTTGTTTTGTTATGTTTTATATTTTATTTTACTAAAAACATGCTATTTTTTAATGAAATTTCTCTCTAGTGGAATGGGTTGGGAACACATAACAGAATTGTTTTTTTTAACTTGAATTCAAGTGTTTATTAAAGTTATAGATGCAATAAAATGCAAAGACTTATTTTCGTTTAGTTTATTATAATATATGATTACTTTTTTTTAGTGACTTGTTTCTTTATTTTAGAGAATTTCGTATATGTCATTCTTAAACATTAAAATATCGTATTTGTCCAGTCTAATTTTGAAATATATATTTATTCAAATCTTTATTTTTAATACGTTTTTAAAATTTTGTAATAAATTTTAAAATTTTAAAATGACTATGTTTAAAGAAAAAGTTAAAATACCAATATTTTCCCTAATCTTATATTGTTGGAATTTTCTTCTATATTACAATCACATCACACACTACATTTAGGGATTTCTAGAAGTTAACATGTGGCTTAGAGATATATTTAAATTGTTCAAAAGTCAAATAGTTTATTAATATACAATTATGTAATGCTTATACTAATTATAATTTCATTATCTTCAAGCAACATTGATTCGTAATTTTACTACTCTTTATGTTGTTAGTATACATTTATAACATTAATCTAATAAAAAATCTCCATTAAAGATGCTTTTAAGTTCTAAGTTTAAAATGATTATAAAATTTTTAAAAATATTAAATTTAAAGATTGGGCAAATTTGATATTTTAAAATCTTATAAAGGTTAAATATGATATTTTGAAATTAGATTGGGCAAATATGATATTTCGATGTTTAAGAATGATATATATATATATATATATATATATATATATATATATATATATATATATATATATATATATATATATATATATGAAATTCTCCCTTTTTATTTTTGGTTTTTTTATTCTTAGTACAAGAGAACTAGGATGTAAGTAAGCCGAGCTATTTGGAACTAACTCGTTAAAAGCTCGACTCGAAATCAAATTAAACAAGTCACAACCAAGCTTCAATCAATGAGCTTGGACATTATTATTATTTTTATATAAAAAAATATTTAATTAGGGATTTATGGTATTAGTAAATGAGCTTGAACCGAGCTTAAGCTTATTTAGGCTCATCAGACAAAAAACAAGCCGATCTCAAGCCCAAGCTAAGCATGTATAATTAATTCTTCACAGCACGAGCCGAACTTCGTGCAATAAAGCTCGAATTGAGCCTAGCTCGAGCTCGATCCCCTCATAAATTAAACGAGCTCGAGCCGAGTCTGACCAAGCTCAAGTTCGGTTCGACTCGGCTCAGTTACACCCCTAAAAAGAACCATCAGAACTGTGTAACAAAACTCACAAAGTCGGAACGATACATTTCCCAATAAGTGAGATAGTATATCCATGGAACACAATTTAGTTATTAGACTCTTAAGATAATATCATTATGTAAAATGTTTCGTTTATATTTGTTTCTAAAACAATGTTCTTTGGAAAAAGTTGATTATGAATACGAAGATAGCGACTATATCTAAGTAACTTCTAAAGAAGATAAACAAACAACTTAAAATATTTATAATGGTATTTATTTTACAGTCATTGGAGTGAATAACTCTTAATTGATTCTTATTGATGCATGACAATGCAAGCAAACATCTTATAGGAATTAATATCTCTATAGTTACATATCGAATAAGCGTCTAAGAACTACATGAGACTCATAAGAACAATTATATAGAAAGTCTTCAATGAGTATGAATTTTCTTCTTCAGCTAGGATCACTATGGAACTAGCACAGTAACACTAAAATAGATTTCAACATGCCACAGTGTTTAGAACAATTTGATTAAGGCACAACTTATATCTTATATCAGTGTATTTGGTTATTAAAATGTATGTAACAATTTGATTTAAAGTAGGCGGTGGACAGACATGTGTTTTAACCGCTCTCCAAGTGTTTCCAATGTCTAATAGTGTAACGTCCCATTTTTGTTTTCAAATAATTTTTTCATTTTAATTAAGAATAAATATCGTTTCCCAAAAATCAAGTCAAGAGAAACATAAGTATCAAATACAATTATCCCAAAATATCAAAGTATCAAATCAAGCAGAATCGCAGAAACTACATGTGTATGTGTACAATCAATCATTCACCTTCTTGCGATCATCTGAAGTACCTGAAACACAATAAATCAACAAATGTAAGCATGAAGCTTAGTGAGTTCTCTCAAAATACCACATACAACATATATTTGTGAGCATCTTCCATCAAATTTTATTGGGTCTCACCCGAATAAGGAACCCAAACTATGCCATGCGGAGTCAATAACCCACGACTAACATAATCAAAAGAAGAAACTTGACCAACAATCCTCTCACTCTTTCGATGCTCCTCCTTGATAGCCTCAATCTGCGCATCTCGAATCAACTCTAACAAGACAAAACTACAAAATTGGTCCCTATAGTTTGCAAAAAACTGTGGATAGGATCCAAAAAGTTTTCAAGTTGTATAGAAGGTCCAAAACAATCCCAGGGTCCGTATCAACCCCAAGTCTGTAATGACTCTGAGCCTAGATCAGTTGCATCAAGTCCGTATCAACCCGAGCCCATTTCATGCAATGCCACCAATAGTCAAGTCTCAAATCCCTATACATCTTCATCACACTAGTATGAATCCAAAACTTTGATTTGTGAGCATCTTCCATCAAATTTTATTGGGTCTCACCCGAATAAGGAACCCAAACTATGCCATGCGGAGTCAATAACCCATGACTAACATAATCAAAAGAAGAAACTTGACCAACAATCCTCTCACTCTTTCGATGCTCCTCCTTGATAGCCTCAATCTACGCATCTCGAATCAACTCTAACAATGGAGTAAGACAAAACTACAAAATTGGTCCCTATAGTTTGCAAAAAAATGTGGATAGGATCCAAAAAGTTTTCAAGTTGTATAGAAGGTCCAAAATCAGGAATTTTCCTTGGTTTTGGTCCTAAAGTTATGAAATTCTCGTGGCTTTGGTCCTTGGAAAACCTGAAATGACAATTTTTGCCCTTTTCATTTCTTTATATATATATATATATATATATATATATATATATATATATATATATATATATATATACACACATATGTATGTATATATATATATATATATATATATATATATATATATATATATATATTCCCTTTAATAATTTATTAATTAAAAATAAAAGAATAGTGTCCACTCCCTCTCCCTCTCCCTCTCCCCCCCTCTCTCTCTCTCTTTATATATATATATATATATATATATATATATATATTTATCCACCTACCGTTTTCCCCCATCCCTTCTCTTCTTCCACCCCCTGAATCTCAATCTGGAAGATGATTCCCAAATTCAAAAAACTTGTAACCCATCTATAAAATGATACCCATTTATCATCGTCTTCTCAAAACCATCATTAAAACTCAACTTATAGACGCCCCTGTTCCCACTCCCTTCTTGTTATTTGTTCATGGCCACCGTATTCAATTCAGAACTTGCAGGTTCCTGGTCCGAAGTCATCAACCATTTATTCCAGTCAAGTGTCTCCTGAAACTTTTGATTGTAAATAATATCTAGATGATTTGTGAAGCTAAGGTACTCCATATCCCCACTTTATTACATAAATCCCAGTAGTAGAGGAAACAAAATATCATGTTTTTGATATATCTATTGCAAAATAAAATCCAAAGATGTTAACAATTACCACCCATATCTCGGTATCTCCCTTCTCTGATGAAAGTGAAACCAGACGCAGATACACACACACCCCAGATACCTGCAAGTCGATTATAGGAAAAGGGTTCATGACCCAGTTTCACTAGAGTTGGAGAATTCGTAATAGTCGAAGAAGTAGAATTTAATAGAGACGGAGAACGGAGAATTCGTCGATGGGACTTGAATCACAATAAATAGAGAAATTAGATCTATGGTTATCAAATCTAGGTTTTTTATTCACTTTTTGTATTTAATTTTATGAGTATGAGTATTTCTTCAATGAGGTATACGGTCAGATAGAGACGAAAAAAAGGGGGTACCAATGGAGAGGGGTGGGGTGGGATTTTGTTTTTTATTTATTTTTATTATTTAGATACTAAAATAAATAAAGAAAATTTAAAAAAATGAAATGAAAAAAGGTAAAATTGACATTATGAGTGTATGAGGGACCAAAATCACAGAAAATTCTTGATTTTGGACCTTTCATGCAAGTTGAAAACTTTTTGGACTCTATCCACAGTTTTCGAAACCACAAGGACCAATTTTGTAGTTTTGTCATGGAGTAACAATAGTCATTCTCAAACACAAATCTATGATAGGGGTACTAGTTTAAAGATTTATATTTCCAAGATCATTATAAAATGATATTGCTAGATAATATATGATACTAAAGGGTTACACTAACAACAACTTGGTACAATTGATTATTTATTAGAAATTGTTTTTAATAAATATTCAATAAACTCTTATAGCTAATTGGAAATGATTTATTTCATGAAAATATTATTTTTCATTAGCAAGTAACATAATATATCATGTTTATGAGTTATTAAGTCATGTACATCTTTTTAGACTAGAAAGACTTTGGTCTTTTAGCCAAAAGCCAAAATTTATAAAGAGTTTGGAAGTTTTATAAATTTGGGGCTTTCTTTTTGCTTATGAAAATCGTAGGTAGACATAAGATGGCAGAGTATGGACTTTTGATTTGTTTAATCCAAAGTAAAGCATGACTTGTAGGCATGGGCGACATTAGACTTTAGGAACATGATGTGCTTAAAGTATTAAGGACTTGTGTGTAAAGAACTAGCTTTAAGTAGAGGCTAGGATCTCTTTCTTCTTTTGCTAGACAAAACTATAGCATGCATATATGTATGCATTCTCTCTAGTTTTTGTTAAAAACTTGAAGATTACTAGTTTCTTTTACTCTCTTTAAGTTCATATTTTGATATGCACTTAAAGCTTAAGAGCTTAAGAGTTTTGGATTAGAATCTACATATCGCCGCCCTGGAACTCCAACTCTGATCGGAATCTGTCGGCATAACTCTTTTGCCGACTCTGAGTTGTCTGAAACATTTGTCTGATTTGTTGAATAAGCTTTGTCGTATGAAAGGGATGGATCTCCTGATAAAGGAATGGATCAAGTGACAAAGGAACGAATCTTCTACTCCTTATGGAGCACTTGGAAGTGGAATGGAGCATCATATGCTTAGATGCACCACTTAGAAGTCAAGGTGCGCCAGTATTAGATCTTGATATGCCATAAAGTAACTTGATATGCCACGAAGTGACTTGAGAGGCCACCAAGTTTCATGATATGTCATCAAGTGACAGGATATGCCACCAAGTGACATGATATGCCATCAAGTGACAGGATATGCTACCAAGTGACCGGATATGCCATTCATGAGGTGGATACACCATTGTGGATTAGATGTTTATATATGCCAACCTTGGAAAGGATATGTCATCCCTTTAATCAAGATGTACCATCTTGATGCAAGGATACGCCACTTGGTTCCTTGATATGCCAATGTATCCCTTGATGATTTGTATGTTATGAAGTCCCTATGATGTTCAAGATTGTTCAATGAAGCTTAGAATTTGAAGATGCTCAAGGATTATTGTTTGATATGCCACCAAGATGCTTGATATGCCATGGTGATCCTGATATGCCACTCTTGCATCATGATATACCATTATAGATCATGATGCTTCATCATGTGTGTTGTTGGTGCTCATACAAGGATGAATGTGTCAGAAGATGTTGCATGGTGGATTGTGATTGGTTGACACCTTTCATAGGCCTATGGTCCAATGGGTTTAACTCATTAGGTTTTAGGTCTGATCTCTCGAGTATAGATAGGGATGCATACAAAGTCATTTGGTGTGTCTTGTATCTTGAATTCTAGAGTATTAGGCAAATCTCTAGTGAATTGTACTTGTAACCTCTGTTTGAGAACTCTAAAATAAAGAATACTCTCCTCCTGCCGGTGGACGTAGGTCACCTTGACCGAACCACATAAATACATTGTCTTTGTGTGTTTATAGTTTTGATTGTCATCGTTTTTAATTCCTAACAACAAAGGATATGCAATTGGAGTTAACGAAGAAGAAAAAATAGTTTGAAGTAGGAAAAATAATAATTTACAAATGCTGTCTTACTTATAGTTGTTTTAATCATGGTAGCTGTGGTTTTCAAATTTTGTACTTATAATATTTGTTTTTTCTTTAAAATGTTTGTAATGGTTGTGCCATAGTTTTTTATTATTGAAAAATAGCTTGAATGTTTCGTGGGTTCATGTCAATAACCGATCACTTCATGAATTTTAAGTTAAAACGTTTGTAGCCACAAAAATAAATAAATAAATAAGAAGAAGAAGAAGAGCTCGCAAGGGTCTTTATCATAAATATATTCTTTATTAAACTTAAAAATGACGATGTTACTGCAATCGGTTGTCAGTTTGGTTTTATTTTATAAGAAGTATTATCACGGATCCGTGATGTATTATTGTTCCTAGATATAGGGATCATTTTGTTAAGTGATTATTAGAAATGGTTATCTGGAAACATATGATATGCTCTTATGGTATTATAATGAATAACTATTTATTTTATCTTTAGGAAAATAATACAAAATCCATGCCATACTTTTTTGAAAACCTGTCCTAGATCTTTTTATTGTAATTAAACCACTCTTAAAGTTCAACCTATATTAACTGAAATTGCAACCTTCTCACACATTGAATCAAGAAACAAAAATGTACATCAGAAGCAACACAAATCTTGTGGTTTTGAATCCCTAAACTTGACTTTTAGAGTTATTAGAAATTTGGTTTATTATTTTACTATGATCAAACAATAAAGGATAATCTACATTAGAGGCAACACGAATCTTGTGGTTTTGAATCCCTAAACTTGACTTTTAGACTTATTAGAAATTTGATGGTTTCTTATTTTACTATGATCAGCTTATGGGTGTGTTTGGCACGGAGCGTTTGAGAGCTTCTAGCTTCTAGCGTTTGACAAAACACTCCGTTTTGAACAAAAAGCCCCGTTCGGCACTACAAGTTTCTAGCATTTAGTTTAAACAAAATGCTCAAAATCCAAATGCTACTTCATGTAGTGTTTAACAAAATGATACAAGCTACAAGCTACCCGCTACAAGCCATCCGCTACCAGCTAATTTTACCAAACACGCCCTATGTATTTTCACTTGTTCTTAAAAAGGTTTATGTATCATTCCATGATCCATACTTTTCTTTTATGATCAAAGATGAAAACCCATTTATCCAAGTTCACATTGTCAACATTTGTTCATCAATCAAAGGGGTTATATAACTCATTTGAGAAACATGGTCTCTTTGATCCAGACCAATATCGGGGGATAGGGATGCAGACCCCTTGTCGTCATCTTTCAAACCTATTGGTGTCATGTTAGTGTAAGTTGTTCAAGGAGTGTTTAATAAACTATATGTCACAACTAGGAATTTCGATCCCTTGTAAACATTGAACAATGATAACAAATATGAACCAACAATGTGAAAGCATGTATGATGCTTATTCAATAACAACAAAACTTCAATCAAACACTTTATACAAGCACATCAAATAGTCAACAAAGGATTGGAAACCCTAGAAATCTCGGTTTAAGTCCATTTTGGGCTAGGATTTCTTTATTGGGCCTAATGGACCAATAAGCTTCCAATTTGACTACTTTGGGCTTAGAACTCTTATAGGGGCTCTAATTTGGACCCACTTTCATTTATTTTAACATTTTGGGTCATATTGGGCCTAGAATGAAATAAAATACACTAATGGACCTTATTAGACCACAACAAATTTATATAGCCCTAATGGGTCATAAAAATCATCCCTTGAATTGTTTGGGCCGAAAATTTACTTAATTGAACCATAATATGGGCTTAAGCATACAAGGCCCAATTTTCTTTCTTCCTTTCTCCTCTTCTCGGCCCAACAACCCAGCATGGAAGAGAGTTGACTTTTATTTGCCACCTCGTTATTACCTCTTGGATCTCCATGCAATAACTCATGTTCCTATGCATGGTCACTTCAACATTCTCTCTTCCTCTCTCTTTTCTATCCTCGGCCGAGAACCACAAGGAAAAACACACACACATTTCACTCAAACACTCTTAAAGAACTCTCTTCATCCTTCATCAAATTTTCGAAATCTAAGGGCTTTTCAAGGAGATTATCCCACAAAATTCATCATCTAAGGTAAGTTGATATTTATTCTATAATCTAACTACTTCATTTCATCAGAAACCTCCTCCTAATCTATTCAAACTCATGATCACCATCTTAGAATCCTCTAAGTTCGAGATCTTCCAAGAAGACTTGCTAGGATCGAATCTTCTTCATTTCTCTCTTCAAAAACCGAACCCACAACTCAAGGTGAGCTTATACCCCTCTCCTTTTGGTTTTCATGAGTTTTATGTGGGATAATACAAGCAAAATTTGTAGATCTATGTGTATGTGTATGCTATGTATGATTTTATGCATGTATGTGTGATTTTATGTGTTTTTGTGCTGAAAATGTAAACAAAAAGGGAAGAAATCTCGAGATCTATGACATAAGAAGGAAATCAAAGCATGATCTAAGTTATTTTACACTAAACTAGTCAAGAAAAATAATTTATAAGATTGTGATAAACATATTTCACCACAAAACTCATTTTTGGGCTTAAATTGTCAAATATACAAAAGTTGAGCTAAAAGTTGCCAATTCACGTTTCTTAAAGGTCTAAAGGGTCAAAACAGTTACAATAATTGTTTTTCTGAACAATAAGATCTTCAAAGGACTTCAAATGTAAATATTAGCTTAATGGGCTAAATTTTGGGCTTTTCGGCCCAATAAGCCCAAAATTGCGAAAATATGACTTTTAAAAGGGATAAAGTGGTAAACTCTTCAAAACAGAGGATAAAAAGTGTATCAAAACTATTTCAAGGGTTAAATATGGTTTTCATTTCCAAAAAGGATCGAAAATGTAAGGTTTTTGGATTTTGGGCTAAAAGTGTAAAAATTGCAAAAGTTGGGCTTTAACCGAAAATTTTTATTCTGGAAGGGCTGAAACTGTTAACAAAATAATTTTTGGGTTAAAAATATCATTTCAAAAAATCTATGATGCAAAAGTGTCAAGAAAATGTTTTAAGGGCTTAAAAATAACTTTTCTCTTATATAAAAGACTAAAATTGTTATTTTATAAAAAGAAAAGGGGTTGGAAAGGGTCAAACCACATATTTAAACCAATTATTTTATTTATAGAATATTGAGTTAACAATACCAATCTACGGCTTACCAAAAATCGAAAGACAAATACACGTATAACTCCAAATTATCGTTATAAACAAATCGATCGGTCTCGAATCGATACAAAATAACACTCGTTAAATCGAACTCTCTAGTAGATACGCGATACCTAAGACAAGTAAACATTTGACACTTGGGCTTGAAAGTTTTCAAATCATGCTTGTTGGACCTTACAAGTCCATTAACATGATCTTTGGGCCCAAGGGATAATGATTATATGTTATTGGGCCTTCTATGACCCGATTCCATGTAAAGGGACCTTAAATGGCATTTAAAGTGTTATTGGGCCCTAGTGATCCATTAGTATTGTCATAAGGTCAAAGTAATCAAATGCGAGATGGGCCAACGTGTCTTTGGCATCCCCGATAGCCTAAAATAACTCACGGAAGTAGCAGGACTTCGTACTCCTCTTCTCCTCGTTTGTTAGGCTTATGAGTAATCAATGTAAACAGATTCAGGATGTTAATCAATAGTAATCAAGGTTGTTTGGATTAAGTGAGTGATAACGGGCGACGCCTCTAAGGATCGTTTGTAAGTTTGTAGTTATAACTAGTCATTATCAATGCATGATTATAACGACTCACAACCCTTAATTAATCCAACACCACCCGAGTAATCGAGGAAGAGTAATAAAAAATCATTCATTGTGGTGGTATCACAGTTTGAGAAATAACTGTATTTTATGTTTTGGAAAACATCGGGTTCTCCGGGGGAAGTTCAACATTTTGCACTTGTGCGATTAATACAAAGTTTTTCAATTATACATGAGTTGAAATCATCATGCATATATTTACGGATCATCACACCTTTTTATAAACAATGGTCTTTTCAGAAAATATCGGATTTTCTGGGTTTTACAAACTACACAAATCATTTTATCACAACATTGCTTATGAACTCACCAACATTTCATATGTTGACGTTTTCCAAAATAACTTGTATTCTTAGGTAACAGGTAAGCGGAAGGGTAATATCAAGTAATGTTAGGATGTTATGTTGTTGAAAACTCTCAAACAATTTATGTTATGAATGTGTAATATTTAAAACATTGTACTGGATGTAAACAATATCAGTTGTAATACATTAATGCATGGTGATGTTTATGTTATGATTCATGTATATTCATTGTGATGATATTCAATTTAAGTCACGCGAGCCCTCAGACGTTTCCGCCGTCTGGTTCGATGGTGTGACACTATATAGTGTTGGATGTTTATAAACTCTTAATTCATTGACTGTTGAGAGACTTATTTCCTTTCACATGTCTTCAGAGACTGTATCAGACTTGTTGAATTTTGATTATAAGACGACCGTTAAATAAATACATTCAAAATATCAAACTCCTTACGGGACAAGAGGTTACATATTGTAAACATGGAAACTTGTTATTTTAACAAAAGTGCAAAAATGAAAATCATTGAGGCTTTATTGATAAAAGAAACTTTTAGAAAATATGTTAAAGTACAATGGCTTTTTTATGTTTAATATAATATTAATTTTTTAATCATTTAAATACAATTTTAATAATAAGGAGAAATTATTTGTATTTTTTGTTCGGTGGCCCTATAATATTATTTGGAACAACTCTGTTTTTTCGGATCATATGATAATTTTGGTTTTATACTTTAATAACTTTATAAGTGAACTCCATAAAAATCCAATATATTATTTTTGTCTATTAAAATTATTTTATATTTTAATTTTATCCATATTAATGTTTTAAAACCATTTTATAGCAATGTACTTGTACTAAACCAATATAATTTCTTTATAAGAAACCGATGTCAAAATTTCTTTAAAAATTCAGAACATAAAATTATCACGAAACATTAATTCAAACAAAGATAAAATATATAAATGTTTAATGGATAAAAACACATAATAGTTTCATTAAGCATTAGGAGATAATTATAACCACGTAAAATGTTATCATAACAAAACTGATTTTTAAATATAAATGTAAAATTATTTGTTTATCTATAGCTACAATAAAATAAGGGTGAATTATAGTTTGGGAAAATGACTCTTGAGGGTAATTAACTTTTGTGTTTGTACTCATTTGGTTTCTTTTCTTTTTTTGTATTCAATATACCATTGAACTTGTTGTTTGTGTTCACCATAACCCTTTTAATCGGCTTTTGACCTGTGATAGCCGGTCAAAGGGTTATGATGAACATAAAAAACAAGTTCGATGGTATATTGAGTACAAAAAAGAAGGAAGAGGATCAAATGAGAACAAACTCAACAGTTGGTTACCCTTCTGAGTCATTTTCCCCAAAAAGTTAAATGAAATTAAAGTTGCAAAATTATCAAAGACTGCAACCTTCTTTGGCTATAAAGTATATGAAGAGTGTTTCAGATGGGTAACTTCATTAAAACATGGTTTATGCTATGCTTATTATGGTTAGCTGTCAACACCTCTCTTCAAAAGGATATGATTGTGTATCAGACGTATATTTATCAGCATAAACGTTTACCTCAAGGAATATTATGGTGATGTGTCTGCAAAAGTAACATGATATTCTACATATTGATGTTGTATCTCATCCCATGAACTCGATCTTAAAGCTAAGTAAACTCAAAATCACAGCACTTGTGATTTCACTCGTTTGTTGACTTGTCTAGAATCCATGATACGATAAATCATTCAATTGGAAATGTAAATGTAGTCATGAAATGCGACTGCTTAGTCAAGATTCCCCTAACAAATATTCAAGTGCATTACAAAGTTGTACATGTATGAATAGTGTTCTTTCGTGGGTTATGTTTTAAAGAGAAGCAATAATGAATCTCATAAAGTCATTAATATCAGTAGGAGATGACGTGAGATTTGTTGTAAATGAGTAAAGGGAAAATGACTTGAGAGGGTAACCAACTGTTGAGTTTGTTCTCATTTGGTCCCTTTCCTTTTTTGTACTCAATATACCATCAAACTTGTTATTTGTGTTCACCATAACCCTTTTACCGACTATCACAGGTCAAAAGTCGGTCAAAAGGGTTATGGTGAACACAAACAACAAGTTCGATGATATATTGAATACAAAAAAAAGACCAAATGAATACAAACGCAAAAGATAATTACCCTCAAGAGTCATTTTTCCCTTATAGTTTTCCACCATGTACCATATATTGGGGATGACATCTGTCCAAAAGGAGTATCTAAACAAGCGCTACCGAAAATATTAGGATATACAAAAAGCTAAGATCGAATACCGAATCTCTAAATATTATTAAAAGAGAACCTTTAATTATAAATTGAAAAAATCAGAGCCATTAATTGCATTTATATCCTATATTTTCCACCATTGGATTATTTGTTGACATCATTTTTGTAAATCATTTTATTTTTATCCACCAAATTTATAAAACGTATATTACATTTTAAATTAGGAATTTTATTAATGACAATTAAATTTCATCAAAAGTAAATTTAATTAAATTAGGAATTCTATTAATGATAACTAAATCTCACCAAAAATAAAATGAATTAAATTAGGAATTCTATTAATGACAATTAAATCTCACTAAAAATAAAATGAAAAAAATATCCCACCGCACCCTTATTACCAGTACCTCTACACTCTCTCCTCATTTTTTTTACATAATCTATCTAACCTAAGTTTTGTATTGGAAAAGAAAATAGGGGAAAGAAGAAATAGAATAGTTGTGGGCTTCGATCTGTATGAATCAATCTTGTGTTCGATCATCATGGAAGAATTAGGAATGATATAGAGATAAATTTTATTTGGATTCTATTTTAATTTGATCGTAGTTTATATCGATTTTGTACTTTTAGTTAAGTTTTTAATATATGTTTATTTTATTCTGTTTCAACTATTAAGTTCCAATCTATAAAACCTTTCGATTTAAGTTTAGATCGATAATGGTTACGTTTTCTAAATCTGCTTCGATTTTTCTTCTGATGATTTGTATTGTTGATTTTGATTTTTTAAGTTATAGGTATCTGATAACAAAAGGATGGACACAATAGCACCACTACCTCTCATCCATTATTTCGATTTGGAAGATATGTCTACCGGGTAGTGAATTTGTATATGTCGATTTTATTTTTTATTTTTACATTTATTGTATATGTCTTTAGTCAATGATTTTTTTGTGGCTTACGAAATTGTGAATGGAAGATACACCCGAGTTAATGTCTATAATGCTTTACCCATTTTATTCCTTCATGGATTTAGAGATGGAATTCAAACCCTTATACCAGTGAATGATCTACATATCCTACAAATCAGCAAAACTCAGTAGTGATATTTGTTTTAATTTATAAAAACACAAATTGGGCTCGCATAAAGGAGTTATTCACCTATCCATTTTTAATATTATAAAACATCTTTTAGACTCAATATCAAATAAAAGACAAAGGTTTAGTATACCATGTAAATCAAAGTTTTAGTATACCATGTAAATAGATTACATCGATAAACCTTATTGGAAAATGTTTATGATTGATTACTTTTGGTTACTTAATAGGATTTTTTTTTGGAAAAACTGTCTTCTAAATTATCTATTACATATTATTCTGTTTTTTTCAAAGGAGAGATACATAGAACTCAGATTTCTAATTTTCGTTTTGTGTTTTTGGAATACATTTTAGTTGTAAACTTGATGCTATGCAAGTACTTGCGTTGTCCGAGCATGCTAAGAAGTATAATAAGAACCTTGCACAACCTTATTCTTTCGTTTAACTGGTTTGAATCTTCTTATTGAGTTTACTTTCTCAAGGATAAATAGGTATACCCTACACTCTTGAAAATAGGGTTGGGAACATTGTAAGTATCTAGGTTTTCCCAGCAATAAGATAAGACATTAGTATAAAAGTTGCAATATAAACCTTTTTTAATTACATAATAATAACTAAACAAAGATATGTGAAGGATTATCTTTATAATTTAAATTGCAATATATAACATAAAAATCGTATTAAATTTTCATTATGTTCCGTTCCATGCCTCACAAACATGTTTCTGGAACGGAATTACTCATTCTATTATCTGAATTTTACAATTACCTATCATTTTCATTTCTTTGTTGTTTTATTCTTTGCAACCTCACATATCTCAAAAAAAGTAATTCTGAAATCCATCACAAAATAGAAATTTTTTATAAACTCCTATAAGGGAAGAAGAAAGATAAGACTAAATGAGTGTATGGTGTTAATCTAATTATGATGTTCTTTCATCTCTATTTGCATGTTTCTAGCTTGTTCGTAGTATTGTCTATAAAATATTGTTGTTATATTTGAAAGTTTATTTTCCCATTTTCATCTTTTTTTTGTATATTTTAATCTTTCAAGTTTTTTAGAGTATTTGATGGACCTTTTCTACTTGGGTTTGGGGTGAAGTCGAAAGCCCTAAAACTGGAGGGTGGTTATATTCAGAATCACTTGAATATTGAAGATTTTTGTTGACATTAATTTCAATAATCATTTGTACCCTAGAAGCGATATCAGAACTATAGTTTATTTTTTTATAACGTTTCTTGTATTTTTTTTTTAAATGTTCTACAGGTGATGGCTATAATGTATGATCAGCCCTATCTATGATCATGGGTAATTTGGTAAATCTTTAAACATTACACTTTATTAAAGAGTACAAATGAATATTTTTGACTTTTGGTTCCTTATGAAAGATGCAAGGGTATAATGGTCCTTTTAATATAAATTGTTTATTTTATTGTTTATTACCTTCTGTGTCTACAACATAGTTACCACCGTTTGATTATGCTTGTTCAATATGTCATAATATTTTATTTGATTTAAATTTATGATTTTCATTGTCTGGAATTGTACGAGTCGGAGATTGTTTTCAATTTTTTGACGTCATCGATTATTTCAATAAATTTTGAGTTGTAAGTGCTTTAGATGGACAATCGAAGCTTTTGATTATATTTGATAATGTACTTAAAGGGGGTTTTTTTTAGATTATTGATTATTATATTGAAACATTTTTTTTAAATTAATAACATTATCTTTACCATTCAATATGGAAACCATCATTCATGAACTCACTACCATAATAGCTTTTCCCTCTCTTCTCTCTTCCATCTTTCCCAACTCACAACACATGGAAGTCTTCGGATTGCTACCATCGGTCAGACTGCGGGGGTGTATTAGTCAATATATATATATATATATATATATATATATATATATATATATATATATATATATATATATATATATATATATATTGATATATTAGATATATATTATGTTTTATTGTAAATATCTTTTATTATTTTGATGTATACGTGTTTCCATAGTTATAGACCTGATTGTATTGTATATATCCCCTATGGGCAAATCAATGGAACAACAGGGTTTCCTACTTTCATGGTATCAGAGCGCAGTCGCCCTCTACCCTAGGAAACACATTGCCGCTGCCTGTTCACAAGCCGCCTCTGCCACCTTTCCTTCAGGCTCTTGATATCGATGGGTGATGCTTCTAAATCACAGCTGTTAGTGGCTACTCTCCACCCCGTCTATTTTGTAACTAATATCCAACATAAAGTCAGGATATTGGATGGATCAAAGGTTTCTTATGCTACATGGGTGAAGCTCTTTCGCCTCAATGCTATTGGGTACAAGGTACTCAAACACATTGATGGAACACCTTCACCAGCTCCCACCGACCCGAGTCACACATCATGGAAGGAGATTGATGCAATCGTTTTACAGTGGATCTATGCTACACTGTCAGACGAATTGCTTGTACGGGTGCTAGAGACTGAATCTACTACATACCAGGCCTGGAATAGAGTGCAGAACATCTTCCACAATAACAAGGGATCCAGGGCTGCTGCACTTGAACAAGAGTTTGTCAATCTCACGCTCCGCTCCATGCCCTCCCTCGAGGCCTATTGCCAACGATTGAAGGAGATTGCTGACAAACTCACCGACATAGATAACCCGGTTACCCAGACCCGATTGGTTCTTCAACTTGTTCGTGGTCTTCCCCCTGAATTCGATGTCACAGCCTCTCAAATCAATCATGAATTGCCTTCATGGGAAGATGCCTGTGATATGTTAGACCATGAACAACGACGCCAATTGGCCCGTGATTCTGCTCATATCCCAACACCTGTCATCGCAGCCGTCTCGCGGGATCAACCGACACCTGCTCCTGCCCCTGCTCGTCGTGACTCAGCTCCTCGCAACAACCAGCGCCGCCCCTCCGGCCGCCGCAATCAGCCACCATCAAACCAATTTGGCTCACGACCTTCAGGTCCCAGGTCTGTTGCTCCTTATGCAGTATCGCCACCACCTTGGGCAGCCCAGCACTCCCAATAGTGGGCCCCATGGTGGGCAGCTCCACCACCATGCCCATATCCTACTCAATCGGGCTGGACTCAACCTCCTTCGACCATGCCACACTATCAGAATCGTGGACCTACTCCACCACCTCCACAACCCGCAAATGCTCCACAAGTTAATCTCACTGACCTTAACCCCTTGGACGTTAATGACCTGGGTCAAGCTTTCGGGGCTTTGAATGTTCAACCAGAAACTGATAATCAGTGGTTTATGGATTCAGGAGCAACAAACCACATGACATCTGATGCAGGTATGGTTACTATTCCTTCCTCTGTTACATCTACTAAGTCTATATATGTTGGTAATGGTCAATCACTGCCAATCCAAGGATCTGGCAATACCTCCCTACCATCATCTTCCAAACCATTGCATCTCAAAAACGTGTTGTTTTCTCCTCAAATTATCAAAAACCTTATTTCTATTAGACAATTTACCACTGATAATTGGGTTTCTTATGACTTTGATCCTTTTGGCTTCTCTGTGAAGGACTACCAGACTGGGAAGATCCTCAGCAGACATGATAGCACAAGCCATCTCTATTCGTTCACCTACACTTCCACTGCTTCCGCCTTTGTTGCTGATAACAACTTGCCATGGCATGCTCGTTTAGGACACCCGGGACATCATGTTATGGATTATCTTCGTGTTTTTAATTTTATTCCATGTAATAAGACTTCCAGTTCTACTCTTTGCCAATCTTGTCAACTTTCTAAGCATAAACGTTTACCTTTTCATGAATCACAATCTATCACCTACTTACCTTTTGATATTATACATTGTGATCTATGGACCTCCCCCTTGTTAAGCCATGCTGGTTACAAATACTATATGGTACTCATTGATGATAAAACTCAATATACATGGGTTTTTCCCTTAAAATACAAGTCTGAAACATTCACTAAATTTGCCGAATTTCATAAATATATTTAGACACAATTTCATACCAATATTAAATCACTCCAATGTGATTTGGGCGGAGAGTTTGATAATACACAGTTTAAGACCTTTTCTAACAGACATGGTCTTCAGTTTCGGTTTTCCTGCCCACAAACCTCGCAACAGAATGGCAAAGCGGAACGCATGATTCATCGCCTTAATGAAATAATGCTTTTCCTTCTTACTCATGCTCTGATACCATGAAAGTAGGAAACCCTGTTGTTCCATTGATTTACCCATACGGGATATATACAATACAATCAGGTCTATAACTATGGAAACACGTATACATCAAAATAATAAAAGATATTTACAATAAAACATAATATATATCTAATATATCAATATATATATATATATATATATATATTGACTAATAACATTATCTTTCTCAACCCACTCAACTAAAAAAAAAAAAAAAAAAAAAAAAAAACCTAAGGTAGAAGTTTTAAGACATAAGGTACAAGAGGGGGGAGAGAGAGAGAGAGAGAGAGAGAGAGAGAGAGAGAGAGAGAAAGAAAGAAAGAAAGAAAGAAAGATAAAGAGGATAAAGCGGGTTAGTGAAGCTACATAAACAACCTACTGCTCCTAGCCCACTCAAGCTAGAGTGGTGTCTTGGAGGTACCAATGGTACCTCCCAATTTTACCATTACTCTATCCTCCCTAAACATAATATATTAATTGCTTTCATTCAAATGTTTATTATACGAGGAAAATAACAACATTTGAAAATTGAGATGCTTCTTTCATTCTTTTCTATACGAATCAAATTTGTAGATTTAATCAGCATGATGGAAGCAACATATGTTTTGCATCCATATTTCATGACAGTGAGAATATATAAACAATTAATGATCGTTTGGTTATCGTCTATGAACAAAAAAAAAGCTCAAAGAAGAGTGTGTATGTGTAGAGAAAGGGAGATCGGTGTACTTATTGCTAACGTTATGGAGAAAGTTGGCAAAGAAGGTACCCACTCTATACTATTGTTATCCATTATATAGTATCTTATCTTCTAAAGAATCTAAAAATGTTAATTTTTAGTTTTTTTTTCAACATTTTGACTATTTTTTTATAGTTTCTACCCGACAAATTAGCTGATGATGTCGAAGCCTTTTCAAGTGTTGGAATTGGTTATCGTTTGAATGTCTCTTATGTAAATTTTATGTAATTATTGTTTATAGTCATTATTTTATTTAGAATTTTCTTTCAGGTTTTAGAGCCATAGTAGCACATATGATAAGTACTATTAAATGAAAAAAAAAACTTAGCAAAATTAAAACAATAAAAAAATGGTGTTGATGTTGTCTATACTGTGTAAATCACAATTACAATTGTAACATCCCACAATTGAAGACTAAAAATTTCTTTTAATAAAACATCACTTTAAGCAAATTCATCTTTTCAAAACATAAACAGAGTAATAGTTTCCAAAATACATGATCGTTATCAGAGTAAACATTCCCAGACTGACTAATTTATGGTGTGTGTCATGCGATCACCCCGAGCTCCATCATCCGCTACCGGAAGTACCTGAAACCAAAACTGAAAACCTTAAGCACAAAGCTTAGTGAGTTCCCCATCCTACCACATACCATGCATAACCACATACTGCACATATTGGGCCACGCCCGCTATCCTGGGCCTCGCCCGCTACAACGGCCCCGCCGCTCCAGGCCCCGCCTGGCTTCAAGCCCCGCTCGGATACATATCTGTTTTATTTAGGCCTCGCCTGTCACAGGGCCTCGCTCACTAACATATAATAGCACATAAACATATCACATCACATCACATAAGCTTAACACATTCTAACGGATCTTGACCTAAGGCCTTGCCTATCTCTGGGCCCCGCCCTTGTCCCGCTACTGATGAGTCATGGAACCTCGTCCATACTCCTGCTGATAGTGAGGTACGGGCCCATCCCACCCTCACTCCTTCCCTAACTTGGGCCTCGCCCCTGATCTGCTGCTATTGAGATGTGAAACATCATCCACACTCTGCTATTGGTGAGATACGGGACCTCGCCCACACTCACCTCCCTACCAAGCACATACAAGTATCACACAGACAACAAGTATAAACCATGGTGCTCTCTATCATTGGACCTCGTCCCGAAAATCATACTAGCATACTATGCCTAGGGCTAACCCTCGGGTCTTCTACTCATAACTACATGGGCCGGCATTGTGGCCGTAGACCCATTCATACAAAGGGAAACTCACCTGCACTGGCTGAACTCGCTGATGATACCACTGGCTGCTGACCGGCAACTCTCTGAACTCCTGCTCCACTAGCTTCCCGAGCTACCAAAATCAATGCAACACTTAGTCTAGCTGACCCCCGACAGTCAACCAAGTTAACTCCGGTCAAAGTCAAAGTCCTGGTCAAAGTCAACCTTCCAGGTCAACCCTACTCGCCGAGTCACCCTATTGACTCGCCGAATTCATATGTTCAGAGTTCTTCCATTCGCGTCTTGACTCGCCGAGTCAGTCCATGACTCGTCGAGTCTACCGATTTCCGAGTCCTGACCTGTCCAACTCACCGAGTCTCCACTCGACTCACTGATTAAAGTCTCAACTCGAAGGGTTTGGGGTTTCGCGACCTGACTCGCCGAGTCCAAGAACAGACTCGCCGAGTCCAAGACAACCTTCAACAAACTCGCCGAGTTGCTCATCGAACTCGCCGAGTTCCTACCCAACTTCATCTGACTCGACGAGCTGTTCATCCCATTCGTCGAGTTCCTCCTCATCTTCATGCTACTCGTCGAGTCGACTCAAAGGACTCGCCGAGTCCATTCAGATCTCTATACATGCAGAGGACTTTTGAGTCATGCATGGACTCCAAACCGTAGATCTACCCTTCCCAAGCCTATTCCTCGCGTAAAGTTGCAAACTTTACATGTAGAGAAGGAGATCTAGGCAAAATACACCATAAACTAGGGTTTAAGGCAAGGAGGCTCCATAATCAACTCAAGGGCTGAAACTTTATGCTTTTCAAGACCATAATATGCTTGGATCTGAAGTAGCAACTCCAGATCTGGCTTCTAACTCAAATGGATGACTATCCATGGCTTAAAAAGCCCCAAATCTCACAACCAAAGAAGATCTAAAGGAAAGAAACGACTTATTACCTTCAATAACTCAGAAAGGTTCCACAAACTCTAGATCTAAGGCCAATCCTTGAGACTTCAATGATTTCCCTCTTTCTTCTTCCTTCAATTCACCCAAAAATGACTTGGAAGCTTGAATGCACAACAATGGGGGCTTAGGGTTCGTTTTCTGTATGAGGGAGGCTCTAAGGAACCCTAATGGAGAGAATAAGGAGTTTAAATAGCGCCCAAAGTCCCGGATTTAGGGTTTTCCTCGAACAGACCTGACTCGCCGAGTCTCCTTGGCCAACTCGCCGAGTCGGTCACTTACTTCTCGACTCGGATCCCGCTTGGACTCGCCGAGTTCTTCCTTGGACTCGTCGAGTCCCCCTCCCCTTAAAGTTAGGGTTTTCTTTCCTTTCTTGGCTTTCAAAACTTTGGGTGTTACAACTCTCCCCCACTTAAACTAAACTTTGTCCTCGAAGTTTGCCATGGTCCACCGCCTGCGATTTGCTTCCAAAACCCACCAATTATCCCAACACCAGCTGCCTACCTTCGCTGGTCTTCCACCTGGTCATTCTGACTAACACAAACCTCGTGGATAAAACCTCGGGTCAAACCTGACCCTGAACAACTTAGAAACACAACTTACTCAACCGACAATCCTTCTGGTATTCTCCGAGTACTGCACTTGAACTCATAGGGGTTGACCCCTTCTTTCCTTATGCGATTCCCTTGCCTTCCTAAGGCGATGCTCCATATCCAACTATTTCCTCTGTCACTGTGAAGGTCCTATCCTTCACCAACTCCATCACCCCTGGTATTTCCAGTACGGGTCATCATCGTCAGTAACCACTGACACTCTTCTCTGTCAAAACTTGGTGCCGAGCACCCCTCGATTCAACTAACTGAATTCCACCATACACTGCTTACCCGCAGTACTACTGACTGAAAATTCTGTTATTCCTTGTATGCCTTCCGTATGAACTGAGACCACCCTGGTCCCTACCAACCTATCAATGTTTGGATTACCGGCTCCCACCGGTAGCTACTCCCAACACCACCACTAGTCGCTCCCAGCGACTTCCTAAGAAACTTCGACCACCTATAACTGCTCAATCTATTCTGCCATTCAGGAACTACAATCCTGGGATCCCCGATCCCCTAACTTGACACTAAGGTCCCTACCAGGTCCCACCTGCACTGCTAAAACTCACGGGTCTCGCCCATGGGTCCCACCCGCCTCTATCCTTCTAGTCTCACTAGTCTAATCACCCTCGCTCGGGCCTCACCCACGGGTCTCACCCAACCATATTCTGGAGCAGCCTCTCCCAAGGTCTCACCTCTCTAGGGCTATATAGGCAAACTCCCTATCATTCTCATCCACTACACATTCCTGATCCTTGACCGATCACTAGGAGGTAAGGGCCTCGCCCCAACTCCGCTATCGAAGCTACCAAGGAATGCTACGGCTTACCCGTAGTCTTACATCACCATCCATTGCTGACTACTAGTGAATGCTACGGCTGCCTCGTAGTCTTACATCACTTTCTACCACTGACTTCTACTACGAAAGCACCCATGTGCCATTAGCTCTCAAGATCCTCATTCCGACTCCCTCGAGTCCTACGGGCGATCCACAACCTGAATTCCCAACCACGTACTAACCATTACCATCACACGCACTAGCTGATGGGGAGTTTCTCAAACTCCCAACCCTGAAATCCTCAATCCATCAAACGTTGAACCACTTCTTTTCCTTCTTGGAGGTCGCGCGCTCATTTTGGGTCTGCGTGCTCCTACCTTTGCACACTCGGAGGATTCTCCCCCACTTTGATCCTGCTTACCCCTTGTTGCTCAATACTCAAAAGAAATCCTTGCTACCATTCCATAATCAATCTGCTAAGGAACCCAAGCTTACCATAGCTAGGGATCTAACCAATCCATTTCTAACACTATATAATTCTGATCTAGCGAGACATACCAAGTCCCTCCCAAGCATGCTACAGTTACTGCATCCTATGTAACCTTCTCCAATAGGGCACATCCCCTCACTACCATTCGAATATCCAAGGTATGCAGATGGCATATAACTCGATCACAACCAACCGCTCAAAAATAAAATACTCATACCGATAATGATGCAGAACCATAACAATATAATCATGCACAATAAAAGAACTGAAAACAGAAATCGCATACCTGCAACGTCCGGTGTTGATCGCGCCTCTAAGTTAGTCATCTGAAGAGCTCTGCCTCCCACCGCAGGCGCCTCTGCACGGCCCTGACGGCCGTCTGTGATCCTCAAAGCTGCAGGGGCAGGTGCCATCACCCGCCCTGCTGAAAACAAACTGGGGCACTGGGCCTTCTTGTGGCCCCGCTGATGGCAATGAAAACATAACAAGTCTAATCCCTGCGCGGTGGTAACAGTACAATCCCTGCTGAAATGACCAGTCCGACCGCACTTGAAACAGCCAGACTCACCACCGCTACCACTCCTGCACGCGCCCCCGTGCGCCCTGCCACACTTCCCGCACCGACTGCGGTCCTGATAATCCCTCGATCTCGAATCCGATCCCTTGGGCATTTTGCCCGAACCTGCAGCTACCTGAACCTCATCCGGCTTCCTCTTCTGGATCTGCTCCATCAATTTCCCTCTCTCTAGCCCGAGAAATCATATCTTCCAGCGTCTTACAGCTGGATCTGCTCACGAACTCCCTGATGTCATCCCTCAACATCTCATGGTATCGGGCCTTCTTCATCTCCTCGTCCGCGACATACTGCGGTACAAGAAGAGCCCTCTCCCTGAACTTAGCAGTGATCTCTACCATAGTCTCAGTGGTCTGCGTCAAATAATGAAACTCCCGTGCCAACTGCTGCACCTCAATAATCGGCGAAAACTCTGCCCTGAACCTGGCCAAGAAATCGCTCCAAGTCATTGCGTCCAACGCAACATCATCCCCCACAGCATGACCAATCTCCTCCCACCAATCCCTCGCTCTGTCCTTCAGAAGACAGGAAGCGAGTCTGACCTTGTCCCCCTCAGGGCACCGGCTCGTACGGAATGCGTTGGCAACATCAGCCAACCATCTGTTGCTAGCGATGGGGTCCCTAGCCCCATGATAATCTGGTGCCCCACAAGCCCTGAACTCCCGAAATGTCAAGGTACGCGCTCCCATCAAAGCCATCATCTCAGTACGGAAGGCTCCCAGCCTCTCATCCAAAATCTCCATTATACCTTCCTTGACTGTGCCAAAGATCACAGGAGTCTGGTTCAAAATACTGCGCGTAACCTCGGCGGAAATCAACTCCCTCATTCGCTCCACGAGCTGCTCGGCCCCTGAACCCAAGCCTGATCCCTCTCCGGCTCCTGATCCGCCCGCTGGTCTCTCTCGCAATGTCACCATGCTGAAAATATACCACAACCACTATCAGAATACTCATCACTGATGCGAGACCAAACACACCCTACCAGGTACCCGGTCTTGTCTCGGCCTTTCCCGAATCGAGTACGGATCCTCTGTTTTCAGTAGTACGGGCCCATACTACCTTCCACATCTATCTGTACTTTCCTCAGGAATTGCTTTGACTCTACCAGGTCCCTTAACCACTACTACTGCTCCCAGCACTATCTCATCCTAGGCTTACCCTAGGAAAACCTTTGACTCAACTCAAACCAGTCCTCAGCTGCCGAGGGTCTCCTTGTGATGCCAATTAGCCATCACCTGAATACCATCACATGTGACGAGGCTCAGATAATCCTTCAAGTAAAAGACTCGTCCATACCACGGTTGGACTCAAACAAGAGCTGCGCAATAGGACCAAACCTAACACTCTGAGATTATTCAACCCTGATCACATGTGACGTGCCGTATCCACCTAATGGCTAACTCCCATCACTCAGTATCCCACAATGCACAAAGCAAGCAGCATTCAGACAAGGGAAAATCTAACCATAATATACTCAAGCAATCACATCCACGCAGCAAGAATCTGAGCTAGCATGCAACACAACTCATAGACTCAGGCATAACCTAAACAGGCTATCCTACTACTGTCTAATTAGCACTATCATGCAGTTCGAAAGCACATATAACAGGCGCATAAGGCATCATCCCTAGATCTTTATCCCTATTCTAGCATGTTGTTCTACTAACTGATAATCAAATCATAAACTTGTATGGGTATTTTGGGGTACTTACTTGAGCTCGGTTGATTGCATGCACCACACCCTTTTTCTCTTTTCAAAGTTCTTTTCTTTCTGAATTATTTTTGCCTTTCTAAAACTGTTTTCTTTCCCAAAACTCTCTTTTTTCAAATCTGTCTTTTCATTTTGAAAACTTCTATACCAATTCCTCAGTTTGAGTTCAGACACACCCGAGAGCATGTCCGAATCCCTCAAACCAAGGCTCTGATACCAACTTGTAACATCCCACAATTCAAGACTAAAAATTTCTTTTAATAAAACATCACTTTAAGCAAATTCATCTTTTCAAAACATAAACAGAGTAATAGTTTCCAAAATACATGATCGTTATCAGAGTAAACATTTCCAGGCTGACTAATTTATGGTGTGTGCCATGCGATCACCCCAAGCTCCATCATCTGCTACCGGAAGTACCTGAAACCAAAACTGAAAACCGTAAGCACAAAGCTTAGTGAGTTCCCCACCCTACTACATACCATGCATAACCACATACTGCACATACTGGGCCACGCCTGCTATCCTGGGCCTCGCCCACCCCTACCTCGGGCCTCGCCCGCTACAACGGCCCCGCCGCTCCAGGCCCCGCCTGGCTTCGAGCCCCGCTCGGATACAGATCTGTTTCATTTAGGCCTCGCCTGTCACAGGGCCTCGCCCACTAACATATAATAGCACATAAACATATCACATCACATCACATAATCTTAACACATTCTAACGGATCTTGTCCTAAGGCCTCGCCTATCTCTGGGCCCCGCCCTTGTCCCGCTACTGATGAGTCATGGAACCCCGTCCATACTCCTGCTGATAGTGAGGTACGGGCCCAACCCACCCTCACTCCTTCCCTAACTTGGGCCTCGCCCCTGATCTGCTGCTATTGAGATGTGGAACACCATCCACACTCTACTATTGGTGAGATATGGGACATTGCCCACAATCACCTCCCTACCAGGCACATACAAGTATCACACAAACAACAAGTATAAACTATCACATAAACCATTCCTTGGTCACCCGCCCTCTATCATTGGACCTCGTCCCGAAAATCATACTAGCATACTGTGCCTAAGGCTAACCCCCGGGTCTTCTACTCATAACTACATGGGCCGACATTGTGGCCGTAGACCCATTCATACAAAGGGAAACACACCTGCACTGGCTGAACTCACTGATGATCTCACTGGCTGCTGACCGACAACTCTCTGAAATCCTGCTCCACTAGCTTCCCGAGCTACCAAAATCAATGCAACACTTAGTCTAGTTGACCCCCGATAGTCAACCAAGTTAACTCCGGTCAAAGTCAAAGTCCTGGTCAAAGTCAACCTTCCAGGTCAACCCTACTCGCCGAGTTCATATGTTCAGAGTTCTTCCATTCGCGTCTCGACTCGCCGAGTCAGTCCATGACTCGTCGAGTCTACCGATTTCCGAGTCCTGACCTGTCCAACTCACCGAGTCTCCACTCGTCGAGTTCCTCCTCATCTTCATGCTACTCGTCGAGTCGACTCAAAGGACTCGTCGAGTCCATTTAGATCTCTATACATGCAGAGGACTTTTAAGTCATGCATGGACTCCAAACCGTAGATCTACCCTTCCCAAGCCTATTCCTCACGTAAAGTTGCAAACTTTACATGTAGAGAAGGAGATCTAGGCAAAATACACCATAAACTAGGGTTTAAGGCAAGGAGGCTCCATAATTAACTCAAGGGCTGAAACTTTATGCTTTTCAAGACCATAATATGCTTGGATCTGAAGTAGCAACTCCAGATCTGGCTTCTAACTCAAATGGATGACTATCCATGGCTTAAAAAGCCCCAAATCTCACAACCAAAGAAGATCTAAAGGAAAGAAACGACTTATTACCTTCAATAACTCAGAAAGGTTCCACAAACTCTAGATCTAAGGCCAATCCTTGAGACTTCAATGATTTCCCTCTTTCTTCTTCCTTCAATTCACCCAAAAATGACTTGGAAGCTTGAATGCACAACAATGGGGGCTTAGGGTTCGTTTTCTGTATGAGGGAGGCTCTAAGGAACCCTAATGGAGAGAATAAGGAGTTTAAATAGCGCCCAAAGTCCTGGATTTAGGGTTTTCCTCGAACAGACCTGACTCGCCGAGTCGGTCACTTGCTTCTCGACCCGGATCACGCTTGGACTCGCGGAGTTCTTCCTTGGACTCGTCGAGTCCCCCCCCCCCTTAAAGTTAGGGTTTTCTTTCCTTTCTTGGCCTTCAAAACTTTGGGTGTTACAACAATAATCAATATTAGCACATATATATGGTTAAGATTACAATTTTTAAACAATGTTCGTATCTTCGAAACAGTTTGCATTATTAGTTTAAATTAACAATTGTACATATATGTTATATCAGATATCCACACATACAGAACGTCAATCAAATAAAACATCTATCTTTGTAAATTAATAATTTTTTTGAAAACATTGTTTAGTTATTAGGATTAGTTTTGGATTTATATGTATTTTTTATATGTCCTCCCCTGCGTTATATGCGGGTCATAATCTAGTTAGGTAGAAAACTATAATTAATAAAGAATTAAAGAACCAATCGTGAGCGTTGAAAATCATAATGATCAACGACCAAAAAAATAGATGTATACTTGTACATTGGACGCAAACGCATCGGGTTATACCAAAAAATTCACCTCTTTTTTTCGTTTAAATTTTTTTAGGCCACATTTTTTATCGAAAAAAAACCAAATATACCGCTGTCCACGATTTTACGTCCTCTTTCTATAGAGATCCATGTTGATATATAAAAAAACGAACTATTTTTCGAAAAAAAACTCACTTCATTTTGTTATTTTTTTCAATATTTAAGTTTATCTTTATCCAAAAAAAAAAAAAACTAATTATACCAAAAATATTAATTTTTTGTACTCTATTAATAAACATCAACACCGGGTAAAAAAAACTCAATCAGTTCATATTCACACTGTAAATCTAAACTGTAAATATTTCAATGTGTAACATTTATAATGTGAAAAAACTCGATCAATTCAAATTCATATTGTGAATCTAAACTGTAAATATTTCAGTTTGTAGCATTTCACAATGTGAATTTGACTTACTATTTCAACTCTTTGATCATTCATAAATTAACTTAGTGAAATTTACATACGAATCGAAATATATTTCATATAGTTATATAATATTTTTACGTTTTCATTACTTATAAATTAGTTTTGTAAAATAAACAAATGGATTTATTCACATTATGAATCTGACTTACTATTATTCATATTGTGAATCTGAGCAGGCTTACAATGTAATTTGAACTAAAATTTCGATTTTTTTTTAACATCAATATGAATCTATATTTAAAGAGTAACAAAAAAATATGAATTTTGATATATTTATTAATTTTTTTCTACAAAAAAATAGACTTTAACTTTTCAACAAATAAAGAAAATGAAGTGAGTTTTATGAAAAATAAAATCATTTATTATATATCAATATGGATCTCTATGGAAAGATGATGAAAAATCACGAATAATGATATATTCGTGTTTTTTTCGATAAAAAACATGGCTTAAAAAAATTAAACTAAAAAAAAAAATGGATTTTGTTATAATCTGGTGCATGTACGTCCATTGCAAAAGTCTGCAGCCCTTCTTTTTGTCGTTGATCGTTTTAAATTTTGACATTTTTGATTGATTCCTTGGTTTCTTGATCAATAATGGTTCTGGATTAAACTTTTCCCTACCGAACTATATGTACAAGTTCCGTACCGGCTCGATTTTGATTTTAGTTTTGGGACTAGAAAATTGGCTACTATAACCACTTAGGACCAAATTAAGAATAGAAAAAAAAAAACAACGTTAAAGAACAAAACTCTAATGTAAACCATTCGAAAGCTAAAGTAGCGAACGTGTATAAAAATTCAGAAACATTCGAAAACAAATATTAGAAAGTAACTAAACACCAATGTAGAACAAACAAGAAACAAAGAAAATTAATATTAACATATTATAAGTTACAAATAAAATAAAAACCTAAGAAAATTATTGCATATAACAATGTCTCGTCCTTTAATATATTGTAATTTATACACAAATGAGTTTCATACTTTCATCCATGGATGTGACATTGTATGAGGAAAATAATGGGGACTTTTTTGAGGAAGAATATGTGGATGATTTTCTAGTTTCTTATTTGAAGTTTTTAGGATTTACGAAGTACCGATTTTAGGAAAAAGATGATGAGAGCTAGTTTTTTTTTTTTTTAATATTTTGAATAATCTTGTAAGTTATGAATAAATGCAGGGGCGATTCAACCACTTTGGGGCTCTAAACGAACCAAAAATTTGGACCTTTTAGTCATTACTATACTTGTTGCATTTTCATTTTCTTTTTTAAAGCCCCTAATTGTATTTTCTCTTAAGACATGATTATTAATTATTTAATTAATAATAGCAATGAACAATCACTAATACAACTACTAATGAACAAACACTAAACTTGAAGTAATAAATTATGGATTAATAAATATATATGTTGCCTTGAGAATAGAAGATAATGGAAAGCTCAAAACTGGAACACTCAAATTCGTTCCAACCTTGTTTTTTATATTTTGTAATAAAAAAAATATAAAAGTGAAGGTTATCTTTTTTTTCTATTTAAACTTGCAGTGTTTTAATTAAAATGAGAACTTATCTATAATTTAAGGGAACTCAAATTTGCAGGATTATTTTTACTCAAATCTCTACACAATTCAATACATAAATCAATGAACAAGCCACATAGAAATCAATCAATAACCAAGATTTCTTAGCTCCCAGGCAAGGTTGGCGGGCACGCACTAGGAAAGACTGACAAGGGGCGCTAGGCAAGGAAGCGCCATGCCGGGCCGGCAGGAGAGTCCCCAGCAAGGTTGGCAAGGGAGTCCCCAACAAGGTTGGCAAGGGAACGCCAGGCAAGGTTGGCAGGAGCGTGCCAGGACAGGCTGGCGCGCTAAATCAATCTAGGCCATGCTAATGGACCATATATCATCACATGATATTATAATTAAAAAGGGAAACATAAAAATCAAGCAGCAAGCCAGCAACGCAAAAACTAAGTGGAAATACTAACTCAAAAAACAAAAATCAAACAGAAACAACGAAATCGAGTATTAACCAATGAACAAAGAACAATGAAAAATCAAATAATGGAAAAAATCAACCCTAATACATAATCAAATAATTGAAAAATCAAGTGAAAACACTAATTGCACATACCTTGAATAAGTTTAATGAATCATGAAAGATTTTTCAAGAATGGAGAATCAAATAAATTCATCAGAAAATCCAAGAATGGAAAAGGAAGAACTTTGCAGGTATTTCAGTAATTAGCAGTTCATGTAGCTTTTTACTGTCCAAGAACCGAGATTGGCGAAGCCTAAATCGATAATCAGTCCATCGACGTGTAATGACCCAATTTTCAAGTCCAAAAATTTCATTTTTAATTAATTGATTTATAAAAACATTTATAAGAAAACACCAACTAGTAATAACTTTTCATAAATCCACAACTCATGTCTGAAGACCATTCACCAAAATAAAATATTGTCAGAGTACAATCCCAAGAAACTCTATGCGGAAAACCAACATGTGTGTGTGATGTGCTGCTACCGCGCCAGTTCCTTCCCTTTCGCTGAAGAGGTACCTGAAACCAAAACTGTAAACTATAATCACGAAGCTTAGTGAGTTCCCCCATCGTACCACATACCATACAATCACATAATATACATATTGTCGGGAAATTCTGGGGTGCCCGGCCTACTCGGTACGACCATTCTGGGGTGCCGACCTACCCGTGTCAAGCCATTCTGGGGTGCTGACCTACCCATGTCAAGCCATTCTGGGGTGCTGACCTACCCGTCGGTCCTACCGAACTTGGGGACTATTCCCCTCCTACTACCGCTATCACATATAACATATCATGTCAACATATAAACATATAATCACATACTGTCAGACATATCTGGGGTGCCTGACCTACCCTTTGGTCCTAACAACCGAACTCTACTACTATCACATATAACATATCATACCAACATATAATGCCAGCATATAACATATCAGGTAGTAGAAAACCTAGATGATATCACAAAGACAATCATCTAACATTCAACTCCTACTGGTGGGCCGACATTGTGGTCGTAGACCCACCGCTACTGGAAGGTAACTCACCTCGATCAAGTAGCTGCTGTCGAACTGTGTAGGAAGTCTCTTCCTGCTGCCGCTCTGGAAATCCTCCGGCTATAATCCCCACAAAACACTCAGTCAGAACTAATATCTACTTCTTAGGGTAAAATGACAATTTTACACCCAAACAAGCCCAAGTCAAAGTCAACTTCAAGTTGACCCGACTCCCAAGTTGGGCCGTCAACTCGCCGAGTCCCTCACCCTTTACTCGTCCTATCCACGTCCCGACTCGTTGAGTTTGGCATCGCCTCGACGAGTTCCTCTCTCTTATATGAACATTGCATGAAACTCATCCGACTCACCGAGCTGTATGAACAACTCGTCGAGTTCACCTTCATCCGAAGAACAAGTTTAACCTTGACTCGCCGAGTTGTATGAACAACTCGTCGGGTTCATCTTCAATCTTTAAGGAGATTGTCTTGGACTTGCCGAGTCTGTTCTAACACTCGTCGAGTCCCATGAACTCCAGGTCTAAAACTAATTCCAATGTGTTGGGTCACTCTTTCTGACCTTCTAGAGTCCTTCTAACACCCAGCTAAGTTCTTTAGACCCTTAACGGATATGGGACTTTATGCCTTGGACTCGCCGAGTCCAAGAACAGACTCGCCGAGTCCAGTCTTGACCAATTCCATATAGTCGATTTAAATGAGATCTAACACACCAAAACCATAGATCTGGCCTCCTAATGGCCACTTTATACGTAAAGTTCCAAACTTGATGCACATGCATCGGGTTTTTAGCTCAAAAATCCATATAACGTGTCCTACAATTTGCATGGGAGCTCTCATGGCCCTAAATTTGGCACCTTTATTCCATGAGACCCCTCTTCAGGTCTAGATTTGAAGTCAACACCCACTTAACACTTCCAAATCCGAAATATGACTTAGCAATCCAAAGAGATCCCACGTTAAAGATGAATACACAAATAGATGAGTCCAGACAGGGGCATTATACCTTGAAGCTACTGAAAATGAAGTAAAATCCTTGGATCTACTGGCCCCAACTCAAGTTCCAAGCTCCTTCCTTCCTTCCAAGCTTTACAACCACAAAAGAACACCAAAAATGGCCTCAACAAATCACAAACGACTAGGGTTTCAATGGGAAGTGTTTTGGGAACATAAAGGGACCATATGGTCGTCATAACATTGCTTAAATAGGGTGCAAACCCTCGGATTAGGGTTTTTGTCCGAACAGTATCTACTCGCCGAGTCCGGGACCCGACTTGCCGAGTCCATCACTTAAGTCCCGCGTCCTATCCCACTTCTACTCGGCGAGTTGGTCCTTCAACTCGCCGAGTCCAAGGCCAAAATGCAAAAATATATAAATAGCTAACGAAAGAAATACGTACCAAGAACCAGGTGCTACACGATGACATTGAGAATGGAAAAGAAAGGAAGAAGAACATAAGTCAGATCGTCACTTTTGATTTTTGAGAAGGCATGCGTATCCGTAATCAATGAATAATGAACGAATAGAGTTGGTGTAACATCCTGATTATTAAATAAATAAGTAGATAAAGATTTATAAATGAATAATAGTCCTAAAGTGATTGATATTTAACGGGGTGATGGTGTTGGGGGAAAACAATTGATATAATTTTGGATTTTTGAGGTTAAAAGAGTAAGTCCTGGACTTGGTTTGAAAGGAATTTGTCATGAAAGGGGCTATTTGGTAACTTAAGGATCTGTTTTGGAAAAGATCTTATGGGGGAGGGGCTAACATTGTAGCAACCCTAGCCCTAATGTTATAGTCGCCATGTGTGATGTTTAGCAGCCACCACCTCCCCTCCGTTCACTATTCCGATATGGGCGCCTGCTGCCTCGTTGCTGTGCACCGCCGACTGCTACGCTGTCGTTGAGGACATTCATTGTGACGTCAGCTGCCAGAAGCGTCGGGGGCCGCTAGAGAACCACCGAGGACGGAAAAGAAAATTTTGTATTGTCGTGTACAATTCGTGAGCCACTGGAACTGTTTAGTAAGTTCAACTGTAACCCACCTCTTTCCTTCTCCTCGTTAACTGTTATGGTTATGTCGCTCGAAGCATCGTGGCCGATGCCGGCAGTCGTGAGGCTGCTGTGTGCGTTTTCTGACGACACCTGCCGCCTAGGCAGCGGCTGTAAGGTTGAGCAATCGATTATGCTAGCTGATTTCAGCGTTCTTGGAGTTATATGTGTGATTTTGGCAAGAAAAACCCACCATGGTGGTTGCTGCCTCCTGCCGCCGAGTTACCCCCACCAGCCGCCATGGGAGGTGGTTGTAGGTGTGTTTATGAGTTGTGATTGAGTGTAATTACTGTTTTTGGAAATTATGAGGTTGAATGGGCATTTGTATGGCAGGAAAACCCCCACCACCACCGTATGGTGGTGGCCGCCGCCGTGAGCCGCCACTAACCACCACTACCTGAGGTGGTAGTGGGTGGTGCTTGGCATAGTGAACCCTAATCGGCCCAAAATTCTTGATTTGGGCTAGTTGGATGGTTATTGGGCTAAAAACCCTAATTAGGGTTTAGAAAACCCTAATTTTGGGTTTGTTGGTTTGGACCTATTGGGACCCGCATTTGGACCAGCGGACTGAAGTCATGACTCATGTCGATTTCCGTTGTATGATGCATTAGTAGAATAATAGACTTAATTGGTTAATTCCTTAATGGGTTAAGTGAGAACACTTAACCATAATCGTCATTTCATGTGAAAACCCTAATTTTGCTTGGGCCTTAAGTTGGGCTTTTCTTTTGGGTTTTGGTGTTTGGGCTATTGATGGGCCATCCAAGAGCTATCATGTGGACTAGAATATTTATATGGACTTCAGGGTAAGGCCCATATGAGGTTTGGGCCCAATTTGGAAAATTGGGCCATAGTTGGGCCATTAGTGGACTCTTATGGACCCATTTGGTATTGGGCCTTGGTAGGCCCATTTGGCTTAAGTTATTTATGGACTGGATTGGTGGACCATATTTGGACGTAATGTGTGAAGGTTTGGTCTTAGATTCTAATGGGGTTACTTGTGGGTTTGGTTCAGTGTTAGAAGCCGGAGTACAACAGCAGCACTTATAGGATCTGTCCGCCATCCGAGGTGAGTCTTTTCACTATACTTTACCTTGAGTGGTAGTTATATGTGACCGGAAGGTCTTATGTGCTTGCATTGAGTATTATGTTATCTTGTTGTATGTGACATGTTATGCATTATGTATTTGTGATTTATGTTATGCGGAGTTTATAGACTGGACCAAAGGGCCCAACGATTTATGAGGCCGGAAGTGTGACATGCTATGCATTATGTCTTTGTGATTTATGCTATGCGGAGTTTATAGACCAGACCGGAGGGTCCAACGATTTATGAGGCCGGAAGGCTCAAGCAGACCGGACCGGAAGGTCCACAGAGTTAGGGCCAGAGGGTCCACAGAGTTAGGACCTGAGGGTCCATAGAGTTAGGATCAGAGGGTCCACAGAGTTATAGCATCGACTGACTAATATGTGTTGTATGTGGTATTTTGGGGAACTCACTAAGCTTCGTGTTTACCGTGTTATGTGTTATGTGTTTCAGGTACTTCTCAGGGTCACGGGAAGGCATCGGCTTGATTGTACACACGAGATGGAGTTGTGTTCGAGGATCGTGGATTATTAATTAAACAATTATGGAATTGTGTTTTGTTAATTTGATAATTGGGATTTTTGTGAAATGTATTATGAGTATTTTTGTAATTTAAAAATGAAAAAAAAAAAATTGTGTGAAAATTTACGGTGTTACAGTTGGAGAAGAGAAGTATCGATATTGAGGTATTTGGGTTAAATGGGGCTTTTAGAAAATGGGGCCCTAAGCCCTAAATTAAATCAGTAACACATAGAGTCGCCCTGAATAAATGTATGGTAAGATAATGGAGTTATGTCACAAAAGGAAGAGCGAGGACAATATGAGTATTCTTTTTTATGACATTAATCCAAGTGGATGCATATCATGGTTGATGAATAGTCTAGTCCTTGTATGTGTTGTAAGTTTTGTTTTTTCTCTTTATTATTGATACGAATCATCTTTTCTTTCTATAGTAATAAAAGAATAGTTATTAGTGTCATTTGTCATTTTTTTCATACGCGTTTATAGTTTTTAAATGCTCTATAAAAATAACATTTGTCATTTTCTCATTATTTTTTATTTTTCAAAATATATTGATGTTGACAGTAAGTTAGACAATTATTTATTTAATCCTTGATTTTTAGGAGAAATTTAAATTTGTCTTGAATAAGTTTCGGTTATTATTGTCGATAACTAATTCTATTTCTATATTGAAAATCCTACAAAATCATGTTTAATTAATAATTTATTCAAAATAATTGACTAATAATTAGGAATTTTTATTATAAATTTTTAATTACTTTTGTAACTATGGTTCCCACGAAGTATAAACTAATTGTTTATATATATGTTTAATTGCTCTCATTTATATATATGTTTAATTGCTCTCATTTATCTTACTTATCCCATTGTCGTCATCTTTCAAACATATTGGTGTCATTTTAGTGTGAATTATTCAAGGGAATGTTTGATAAACCATGTAGTGTTGGATGATTCCAATCTCTTAATTCCTTAACTTTTAAGAGGCTTTTTTCCGCTTAGATGTCTTAGAGAATGTATAAAACGTTATAAATTATGATTCTAAGAAGAACTTTGAATCGATACATTCAAAAATAAAAATTATCAGACAACTCCTTAGGTTACATGTTGTAAACACATAAACTTGTTATTTTAACAAAACTACAAAAATAAAAATCATTGATGGCTTTATTGATAAAAAAAAAAACTTTTAGAAAATATGTTAAAGTACAACGGCTTTTTTTATCATTTACTCTTTATCTTTAATATAGTGTTAAAATTTTAATTATTTAACTATAGTTTTAATATCTAAAAAAAAGTGTCGCTCCAGCAATAATACTACAGGTCCACCGAGTAAAAAGTACAAATAATTTCTAATTTTAGTTTTGATGTTTTAATAACTTTATAATTGAAAACCAATATATTATTTTTGTCTATTAAAATCACTTTACGTTTTAGTTTTAATTTCGCCTAATTTAATGTTTTAAAACGATTTTATAGCAATGTACGTTTATTAAACCAATACAATAATTTTATATGAAACCGATCAAAAAAAATCAGAACATAAAATTATCACGAAAGATTAATTCTAACAAGATTAAAGAAATATATAAATGTATTAGTGGATAAAAACATATTATAATACCATAACAAAATTGATTTTTAAATATAAATCTACCCTAATAAATAAGAATGATTTTGCCACATGTCATTCTCTCATTCAATTTGCCACATGTCATTTTGTCATAATTTAGAGATATATTTATTTTCTACTTGTCATTTATTTCATTTTCCATTTCTAATATATTATTAATTAGTTTCCATAAATTAAACTTACCATAATGAAATTAATTTCAAATTTTAAATTTTAAATTTCAATTTCAATTTCAAATAAATTTACAGTTTAAACCTTTGTGTTTAACATTTTGTTATAATTAACTTGTTTAATATACGGGTCTGATAACTAAACAATAATTTTAATTTATTTATTTTTTACATGTTTTTTTCCTCATAATTTTTATTTATTTCAAATTTCGAATTCAAATAAACTTCTCATTTAATCGTTTCTATTTAACATTTTGTTTTAATCAACCCGTATAATATACGGGTTTCACAACTAGTGTAAAAATATTTGTTTATCTATAGTTACGAAAAAGTAAGGGTGAATTATAGTTTTCCACCATGTAGTATGTATTGGGGATAACATTGGTCTAGAAACAGTAGGATGTGGAGTTCACATCATAAAAAATAGCAATACAAGTGTATTCTTTCAAGAAGAATACACAAACCAAACCATGTAGCACGAAATATCAATGTGGGATGAAAATAATATCATGTCTTATGTCTTTAAATCATTGTCCAATCTACCTTTAGTTATGGTTTTCCATCTTAACATAACTAAATTATTTGGGTTGTGATAACTTGATAAAACATATAAAAAGTATGTTTTTATAGTAACCAATTAGCTCCTTTAACATGATTTGCATGTTCAATGAAATTATGGTAAACCAAACATGCACCAAGTATATAATACCAATACCCAGAATCTCATTAAGTATATATAGTCTTAGTTTTTGCACTGATACTAACAAAGCTACAAGGTACAATAACCCAAGCGAAAAGTACAACTCGCACAAGTCATAACAGGCTCTTGTTTTAACAAAATCTTCATCAATCAGCTAAAACATAACTACATAACCAGATCACCTTTAACCAATATGTGGAACTAAGGGATTCCCAATAACTATATATTATAATAATAATATCATTATCCACGTCGTTACATAAAAACACGACACCCATTGCCCCCTGCATGTAACATTTCAAATTTAAAACAATCACATAAGAGCAAATTACTTTTTTGGTCCCCGAGTATAACTGATTGTTTCAATTGTAGTCCCCAAAAGTTGTTTACAAATAAAATGACTACAGTTTTAACCAAAATTGCAAAAACCAGGTATACACAGGGACCAAAAACATTACACAAACTTCAAATAAGGACGAAATTTGCAAAAATCAGCTATACACAGGGACGAAAAATGTAATTTAATAATTATATTTGGGCTTACCAAAATCGGATCTATACTGCCATTTTCATTTCTATTTTCTGATGAGGATGATATCCTATGAGTTTAAAATCATCAGCTACAAAACCATCTATATCCTTCTTCTCAGAATTAATTTTCAACACCTGCAATTATACATTTAAACACATCAAAACAACATATGAATATATCATAAAAGTTATATTAAGTCCTTCTTTCTACATTAAGTAGAAAAAAAAGTACGTATTATTACAGGAAAAGGTTTAGGGAGCTTATGAAGCTGATCCTGCAAGGGTCTGACATGAGTGCTATAGACATGAGCATCACCAAGAACATGGACAAAATCACCAGGAACAAGATCTGTAATTAACCAAATATTTAAATTCAAATAAACCAAAAAAGAAAATTATTAAAACAAATTATCTGAATTAATGGAGTTTTACCACAAACATGGGCAATCATGCAAGTCAACAAGGCATATGATGCTATGTTAAATGGAACACCAAGGCCCATGTCAGCTGATCGCTGATACATTTGACAAGATAACTCTCCTTGATTTACATAAAACTATAAAAAAGAAAGAGAATAATAATAATGTGTTATTTAGGGATTAGTGAAGGAAATATAAATAAATTAGAAATATAAAGAAAGAACCTGAGCAAACATGTGACATGGTGGAAGTGCCATTTGTTTGAGATCTGAAGGGTTCCATGCTGAAAGAAGTATACGACGATCATCTGGATTGTTTTTAATTTTGTCAATAACATCTAGCAATTGGTCAAACCCTTGACCACTGTAGTCAGCATGCATATTTGTATACCTGTAAATGTTTTTAAGTAATCAGTCAATTTGTCCACATTTCCAAAAAATGACAAGGGAATTTACGTCTTTTGCACTCACTCACAAGTGAGTCTTTGTCCCAGTTTCTAGGAGAGACAAAAAAGTGTACTTTTTGTCCATTGACATCGGTAACTGTCTTAGTCTAAATAAAATGAGAAGGGCATTTATGTCTTTTTCACAGACAAGAGATCAAGAGAGTCTCTGTCCCACTTTTAGGATCTACTTTTTGTCAATAACAGTCCCAGTCCAATACATGTTTAAAAAAAATGAGAAGGGCATTTACGTCTTTTGCACAGAGAACTTACTTTGCACCAAAATGTCTCCACTGGAACCCATAAACAGGACCCAGGTCACCCTCTTCTCTATCCACCAAGCCAATACTGAAAGTGTGAATGAAATATAAAAATGAAAATCAGATATATTTTTTTTAAAATAATAATAATTCATGCCAAGACTTGCCTGTCTAGGTAGGTTCTTGATGCATTACCATCCCATATATGAATGCCCTTATCTTGCAAGACCTGATAACCATAAAAATAAAAAACTAAGAGAAAAATAAACCTTATATCCATATAAAGAATACACATTTTCATTCATTATTTATTAAAAACTAAGACAAATACTACAACATTCATTTACTATTTATGTGGTAAGTGAAATAGGTTCAAGATTTACCTTAGCACTTGTTGACCCACTTATGAACCACAAAAGTTCCTCCACAACTCCACGCCAAAACACTTTCTGTAAAAACAAATAAAGGGTATATAAGTCATTTTGCCATCTTCATGAACAGGTTAAATATGATTTAAAGAAAAGCACATGCCTTGGTTGTAAGGAGTGGAAAAGACTTTCGCAGATTAAACCGCATCTGTAAGCAATAAAAAGAGAAAAATAACTTTAAGAATGGGGTTAAGGGGAAGGGTAATAAGGTAAATATGAGGTTGAAAGTACCTGGCAACCAAATTTTGACAGAGTACCAGTTCCAGTACGATCACCCTTCAAAGCACCATTAGAAATTATATCCTCCACTAGTTTCAAATAAAGGAACTCTTGATGCTTTTCAAATATCTTTTTGGGCAAAAAAGAGAACATTCTTGCATCAAATTTTGGTGATTCGGAATGGCATTCAGACAATGAACCATTAACCTTGGAGGCTTCAATTCCGGAGCTTTTCACACGAACATATGTATTGAAGGAATGGCGGATTCCATTCTCAAGTTGTGGGAATGACGAATACCATGGTTGGAATTCTGAAGTGTTGATAGATGGTATGAAAGTGTCACAATCAATGTCTGTTTCAATTTCAGTTATATGGATTGCATCACATCCAGGAGCATTCAGTGACTCCCTGTAATTATAAAGATTGTAATCAACTACAAATTAGATACAAAGAAGCCAAAAAAAAATAAGAGCTTTTTTTTTTACTTTTGCCACATTAGTTCTCCTACAATTACAAAAACCTTTTCAAAAGTTAACTAATTTAATGTCATCTATATGAGATGTTTTATTAAATATAAATAATTGCATACATACCTTAAGATTTCACCACCACCAATCACAAACACCCTTTCGATAGATAAACAATAGGGTGATGAAGCTAACAATTCCAAAGCTGAAATCATGCTGCTACACATTAAAACATTTTCAGCAGTTGCAATATCAAAACTCCCTGAACGAGTTAAAACAACATTGAGGCGACCAGTGAGTGGCCTATGTTCTAAAGGTATGCTTTCCCATGTTTTTCTTCCCATTATAATAGCATTCTTTTTCACTGGATCTGATGTTGTCATGGTGATTTCTTTGAAAAACTTGAGGTCTGAAGGTAACCTCCATGGTAATTTTCCATCTTTTCCAATACCCATTGCACGTGTGGCAGCAACAACAACTTGGTAACTTCTTTGGGGGTCTGGATGTGTATAGACACTGCCATTGCATGCACCCACAAGTGTTTCAGAAGCCATGAATTGTCTGAAACAAAGTTAATGATCATTACTCATCAGTGAAAAGAAAGTCTGAATGCAAACATTTAAAAGCTACTAAAGCTGGATGATTGTATTTGTATGCAGACACCATAAAAAGAAGGCTCTTTTACTTCAACTAAGGCAAAATGAATACTTAATGTCGCTAATCTATGTAATTTGGAATGTTGGAATTGATATGATTGTTTGAAGATTTGTTAATATGTCGTGACACTAACAAAGGAATCTCTGAACCCGAACTAATTTCATAAATCTGTAAGGATGATGGTCAATATATAGCATTTAACTTGGAAAGTTCCCAAATAGCCCATGAAGTAAATTGTCAGAAGATAAGACAGGGTTCAAGCTAGATAAATTAGAAAGAGAAGATATCATCAGAGATTAGATGAAGGTATAAGGGGATGCCATTTGTACAGTTAAATCCCTAAATACAACACAAAAGGAAAAAAAAACAATAAAATACCCCAACCACCAAATTAAAAATATAGATAAAACACATCATTATCCAAATCAAGTTATGCTTCAGTTAACACGCAAATAAGTACTCAATCATCCTCCAAATTAAACTAATCATAAACCTTATCAACAACATTATAATAATCAGCGCTTAAAAACTTTACAAAGCGTATCAAAACTAAAGTGATTCTCTGATAATTCTCTACCATCGTAATACTAGTCAAAAATCCGCTACACACTAAATCACAACATCCAGATTCACAGCATTTTGTCAAAATTACCAGCTACCAGAAGAACATACTGCAATTAACATGGGTTAAATGAACAGATTCAAAGAAACGAAAGAAAAGGAATACCGATCGAAGAGCGAAGCGTGAAATGTACGAAATTATGTTGAAATCGGCGACGAAATGAGAGAGTGTGTTTGTGTGTGAGAGTCTCTTTCAGTATTTGACAAGTGCGACGAAATTTAGGAAAAGGAAAAGTGGGAAAACGAGCAGCGGAAAAAAGCGGTATTTATAAAGCCGCGAGTGCGAGAGGGAAAAGGGGGGAATTGGGAGAAAGGGCGGAAAAAACACAAAGACGACTAATAGTAAATTACATATTGACCCTTGGACTATTATGGGATCTACAGTTTCAGCACTAAAACTTTTTAGTTTCGTACTCACATAATTCAAAGTTGTATGGCCCTAGTAACAAGTAATTGTAGTAATCGAAAACAAATATTAACCAATTTCAGTTAGCACTTCGAATATGAACAAAGAACAACCAAATGGAGGGGTTACTGTATACCTGGATTTCAAGTGCCCAGCATCCAAATACTTTGCTTCAGTCCAATGTAGATACCTGCAAACATTGTACAAATGTTCATATTATAATTGTACAAGGGATAGTCCGTGGAGTTTGGTTGTGTGGTGGGTAGTTTCTGGTGGTGGTCAACGGAAAGAGAGAGCACGGAGTGCCAATGAAGGATGGTGGGGGATCGTGTTAGTGAGGTCCAAATGCAGTGAGGGTTTTCCGATGGCGGTGGTGGTGGTAACAGCGGACCAATAGAGAGAGAGAGAGAGAGAGAGAGAGAGAGAGAGGAACGAAAAAGGAGCGTACCAATGGCCAGTGGTGGCATTGTGGTGGCGTTGTGATGGCGTCCAGTGGTTTGACGATGTATCTGTGTGTTTACTTTTAAACAGGGGTGCTAAAAAAACATTTTAGAGGGTCTTTATTAAGGATTTTATTATTTGATCTTCTGAATTTAATCTAATCGTTCATTTTTAAAATGAATTTTATTTTATTTTCAGTACTTAATACCTCTATTTTTATTTATTATTAATTTGTATTTAAGTTTTTAAAAGAATTTAATATAATTTTATAAAATTAGATTAATTAACATAATTATTATATTAATTATATTTGTATTTATTTTTAATAGATATCATTAATTTATTAAAAACTAATATATTTATAATATTCATCATTATTTTATTTTCATGGTTTCGTTATTTAAATTTCTAGGTTTGTAATTTGAAATTTTATGGTATTTTTGGTATGCTGTATTTTTTTTTTTTTAATTTCAATGAAATTTTAAATTAAAAAGAGATTATATGTTTGAAATGTCTATTTTCAAGATTAATTAATTTTAGAACAAAAATAGCATGGCAACTATGAACTCATGCAATATAAATGATAAATTTTAGCTAAAATTGTGGCAAACCTATGTAACATTTATGTGGACCGACAAGTGTGACACCATTTCTATGAGGCATTGTGATGTATAATTATGTCATGAGGATATCTATATACGTTATTGATTATACCTAGGGCCTAGGAGGCTAGGACAAACAATATAAATATTAAAATATATAAATACCGAATGAATTTGAATATTCGCACATGCAGAAGCTCCCTAATGATTCAATCGACTAAAGACAATCCATGTTATCCAATAATACACTTTGTATCGGTTATAAATAGATTTATTAAATTGTGAATATTTTTACGTACCTATGTATATATACATGTATAATGTATATAATGGCGTGTTTGTATATTATAGCGGCATTTTCTGAATGGTAACCATATTCATGGAAGGCCGAGACCCGACACATTTATAACATGAAAAACAGGGTGGCTGGCTGCCATTTCCCAAACTTCTCTTTCTCTCTCTCTCAAGACTCCATTCATGGTTTCCAAAAATATAGTCTGGGGGATGAGATGATGAGGTTATAGAAAATATTCTGCCCTTCTTCCCTCCCTTACATCCTGCCATTTTTTTGTCGCTGGTCGGTAATTTCCTTAATTCTCATACATTCTCTGCATTTCTTCGTTTTCTGCTCTTCATTCTGATAGCTTCACGTGTTCTTAGGGTTTCTTCTTCGTAAATGTGTTTGTTTGATTAAAATTGTATAATTGTTGTTACCTAGAGAAGATTTAGAATGATTAAATTGATTTGACTGAATCATCACGTTTTGCTAACTCGAATTACAATGAGCTTCGGGATTCAAGCATTGTAGGATGCGTTTGTGTTGTGTGCATGTGTTTAGCTAACCGATGGAATGAAAAAACGGAATAGATTGGTAATTCGTTCGAGAAAATCACTAATCGCGTTTTTTTTTCACATGGTGTTTCCGATATTTATGGAATTTCTGATTAGTTTATACCTGAATTTGTCGATCACATTTCACGTTGGGTTTATGTGAAGGAATTTGTAAGCATTTGCAGCTACTTTATGTTGAAATCATTCGTTGAATTTGTACGATAATCCTTTTTTTTTCTTCCAAAATCTGCAGGCATTTGAGAAGGGCGTTAAGATTCGGCACTGCTAACAAACATTCACAACTGCAAATCATGAGTGAGTCCGGACCTGAACGCCCCGTTCGACCCAGTATGAACTCGTTTCCTTTTCTTCTTCACAATCTACGTCTAATTCAGGGGTTTTTTTTTCAAGTCAAATAGCATCGAAATGCAACACAAATCTCGATTTTTTTTGACGCCATTAAAACAGATAGATTTTTCTGATGGAGATTTTGTACAGGTATGGAAAAAATCGACTTGGAAGAGGAGGATAAGAAGGCTAGGCGTAACTCTCTGAAACAGAGGGCAATCAATGCCTCAAACAAATTTAGGACCTCTTTCTCCAAGAAAAGCAGGAGGAACAGTAAAGTCATGTCTGTTGTGGTTGAAGATGAACATGATGCAGAGGATTTGAAGGCAGTTGAAGCTTTACGTCAAGCTTTGATCCAAGAAGATATGTTACCTGCAAAGCATGATGAATTCCACATGCTGTTAAGGTTGCTTACTTTTCTCCAAATCCCTTGTAAACTACATTTGGTGTAATTTGCTTTCAATACTAATGAACTAGTATTATAGATCATACTCTCAATTTATGTCATGATTATTCAGGTTTTTGAAGGCCAGAAACTATGAGCTTGACAAGGCCAAGAAAATGTGGACTGATATGATCACTTGGAGAAAGGAGTATGGCGCAGACACCATCATGGAGGTATTTTTGGGCACAATAAGTGATGTTTATGGTTTATAAGCCTCAAAAATGAAAAATCTTTTGTTTAGGAATATGAATTCAAGGAAAAAGAAGAAGTACTTCAATACTATCCTCAAGGACACCATGGGGTTGATAAAGATGGAAGACCTATCTATATTGAGAGACTTGGTATGGTAGATGCTACCAAACTCATGCAAGCCACAACCCTTGAACGTTATATCAAGTATCACGTGATGGAATTTGAAAGAACTTTTGTTGATAAGTTCCCAGCTTGCTCAATCGCTGCAAAAAAGCACGTTGATCAAAGCACCACCATTCTTGATGTACAAAATGTCGTAAGTCACCTAATCTTTCATTTCAATTTGCTATATTGCATCTATTGATTATGTGAGATAACTTGTGAAATAAGTTAACATGGTTTTTTTTTTTTTAAAAAAAAACTAGGGGTTGAAAAGCATGAACAAATCTGCTAGGGAGCTTATACAGTCTCTCCAAAACATTGATGGTAACAACTATCCTGAGGTACTTCTCTTGTGTCAAAAATGTTGATATTCATGTGGGCAAATAACAAAAAAACTAGTATTATATTATTTTGTGACCTGTTATATAATATGTCAAAATGGTTAATTTGGAAAATGTTTGAAATTTGTGACATGTTAATATTCTTGTAGACTCTCTGCCGAATGTACATCATCAATGCAGGCTCTGGCTTTAGGCTTTTGTGGAACACAGTTAAATCCTTCCTTGACCCAAAGACTACAGCTAAGATTAATGTAAGTTCACACCATCTTTTTTTTTTTTTTTTAAATAATAAATTTGTTGACTATTTGTTATCTTGACTAGGTTTTGGGCAACAAATTCCAAAGCAAGCTCCTGGAAATCATTGATGCAAGGTACTTATGGGTTGTTTCCTTTTGTCTTAATCTGGAATGAATGAGTTAGAATGTAAGGGTAAAATGGTCATTTAGACTTTTTATGCTGTTATACATGGTGGTTAAAAAAAAATCATTTTTGCTTCTCTTTATTTGTATATTTAGTGAGCTCCCGGATTTTTTGGGTGGCACGTGCACCTGTTCCAGTAAAGGTGGCTGCATGCGCTCTGATAAGGGTCCATGGCAAGATCCAGATATCATGAAGGTTATTTTCGTCATTTACTAATGGGATTTGGATTTTCACATTGTTAAAAAATAAAAGTAAAACTAATTTTTGTAATTTTGTGTATCAGATGGTTCGCAATGGTGAACACAAATGTTCATCAAGATCTACCATCCCAGATGAGAAAAACATATCTGAGGTAGTCTTTTTAGATAATATGCTCACTTTTTATATCTCCCATGTCTGGGTTTTCTTTTTTATATAGGAGTTTATAAATTTTTTGTGAATATTGAAGTAGTAAATTAAATGAGTAGAAAATAATAGTTATATTTCCTAAAATAGAGTAGATGTTAACACGAGTAGTTGTTTCAAGGCGGATGATGAACCTTCCGGAACACATAGGGAGCAAGTCAAGCATCCACAACTAACACCTGTTCATGAAGAAGTAAGTTACCTCCTTCACTCGTATATATGCTTAAATGCAAGAAACAGCAATGTACTTTCAGTTTTCCTTGTACACGTGTCACATGATGTGGACGATGACATGGCATAAAAACTTGTATAGTGGTGACTTTTTTTCCAAGTAGTATTCTCTAATAAAAAATAATTTCAAAGTACTAAACAATCCTACAATACGAAAAAAAGTAGAAAGTACATTGCTATTTCTATCATTTAGCTCTTTTTATATTTTAAGAAATTTATCTTCTAATTAGATTCTATCTTCTAAAAAGGAGCCTAAAAGAAGCAACCAAAGCGCATATGAACCCAAAGACAATACACACGCGATTGAAAGAGCTGTTGATTCAAGTTATGCTAGACCGGTGCATAAAGCTCCCACTCCAAGAGGTAACAAAATTTACAACATCAAATACTTGATAATATAGTAACAATACCCAAATCCTATAGTAAATAAGTAGATAAATATTGTAGAAAGAAGTTGAAAATGGTAGTTATTAATTATTGTTATTGATATAGATAATTATTACGCGAACAATGGATACAAGGGGGATGGGCTAGGGAACCAAATATTTACAGGTATGATGACGTTTATGATGGGATGTATGACGATGGTGCGAATGACACGAAACATGCCTAAAAAGCTTACGGATAGCAACCAATACTCGGGTGTGTATTATGAAGAAGAGCCAGTCAGACGGAGGCCCGAGCCTTACCAGATGCAAGCGCCTGGAATCTCAACAGCCGAGTATCTTTCGATGATGAAGCGTTTGGGGGATTTGGAGGAGAAAGTTATAATTTTAACCAACAAACCCCTTGAGATGCCACCCGAGAAAGAGGAGATGCTTAATAACGCTTTGAAGCGTATCGAGTCTTTGGAGATTGAGCTTGCTGCTGCCAAGAAGGTATGTTTTGTTTTCATCGACTCAAAAACATTTTCTACTTCATCTTTTTGAGTTGTTTTTTGGGGACTGACAAAATTATTGGATTCTTTGTTTTTGCAGTCTCTTAAGGATGCGCTAGCTCAACAACAAGAGTTTGCAGCTTACCTTGAAAAGAAGAAGAAAAAGAAGAACATCTTTGGTTTCTGAGGGAGAAGAAAGAAGACAAACACGGACACGGACACGACATGTTTCTTAGGGTAAAATGTAGTCGGAAAGTTGAGAGAATCGTGTAACCCGAGGCAATGTTGATTTTTGAAATGCTGTCCATTCCAAGCTTTGTGAATAAAAATACTCGATTCAAAACTTGTGTACCCATTTATAGTTTTTCAATTCTTTTATAAAATAGCGACCCTAGCATTCAAATTTCAGCATCCTTTGCAAGTTAATCTGTCAAATGAGCATATTGGTAACATGTAAAGGTTGTTCCATAGTGAACTTTTGAGATTATTTTTACCCAACAGATAAAAGTTACAGCCATTGACTCTCAGCTAGTTTTGATAAACATCAAGTTAAGTGGTGGATGACAGCAATTTCGAATTCTTCAAAACCAAGCACAAATCATATTATAGTATATGCATATCCTTAAAAACAAACCTCTTTTCAAACAAACAAATCATCCATCATGTAAACTTTGGTATCATTCTCATAGTAAAAACTCAGTATTAACACAGCAAACCTCGCACACACACACACATGCATATAGCAACAGTTACTAAAAAAAGAAAAGAGTCAGGGGGTTATCCTCTGTGTAGCAGCAACTTCTTCACCAGCAAGACATCTTCTTCTTCTGCACATACATTCTATCAGCAACCATTTATTCCCAAAACATAATAAAAAAAAACAATATATATAGAAACATTAAACAACTTACCCTGAATTTTTTCTCCTCTTGGCCATCAATGTAAGCAAGCAACTCTTCTTGCCTCATTAGAGCTTCATGAAGTGCCTGCACAAAACCAACCCCAAAGTTCATTTTTACCCATAACAACAACATACTTATAGGTAAAGAAGTGTAAGTAAGTTGGTATGATGGGTAAAGAAATAGAAATGTATGTATGTATTTACCTTTTTGGTAGCAATGAGTTCAGCTTCCAAGGCATCAACGCGACAAACAGCAGCATTTAGCAGTTCTTCTTTCTCATAAGGCATCTCAGATGGCTTTGCATTGAGAGTGTCAACTTTATCTTCAAGTTCGCCTAATCTTTTCATAACAGAAGAAACAACTTCTGCCTCCAGTACAGAGGGAACAGCTTCTTCTTTAATGGGTGGCAATGCCAACTCCTCCTCTGTGTTGTTTTGGGATGAAACCTTTTTAGTCACACGGTTGACTGTTGTATGGAAGACTGTGAAAAGGCTCATCAACAAAGCCATAACAAATGCCAACACTCGACCATCAAGTCTTTCGCTTTTCGGTGCCCTTTCAGCACCAAATTCCAGACCTACCCCTGTATATCAATAATTTATTATCTTCTATTCTTGTATAAAAAAAAAGTATAAATACATCCCAAGGGTTTCAACATATTTGTATACCGAATTTGGAGCAAAAAATGATGCACTGTGTGTTGGAGATGATAAAGATTTTATCTTATAGACATTAAAGTCACAAATTGAGCATAATACAAAATGACATAACTAACCTCTTGTAACAGATTGCTTTGGCATCGATGCTTGTTTCTTTAATACAGAGTCAACAGCTTTATCAACCATGGGAACATACTCATCATATCCAGAAAATTGACCAGCATAACTTGTCCCTCCAATTACCTTAGACTATATTATATTTATATACCAAACACAACCCAATTGTTAATAAAACAAATCAAAAAAATAATCTATAACTTCAAATTTCACCACTTACTTCTTCACGAACAGGAGTCAACCTAAGATGAGAATAATTCATTATTGCTTTCGGGGATGCAATATCATCAGCTTCTGATCCTGACTCAGCTGTTGATGTATCACTGCTTCTTAGCTGCTCAAAATAATTAAAAATTTTAATTTTTTTTAAAGGAAAATAGCATTAAAAAGATTAAAAAAAACAAACTAACCATGGGTAACTGAGGTTTAGCATAAGCAACAATTTTTCCTTCACTGTTTAAGACTTTAACCACCTGTCTTGCACGTCTTGCTTCACTATTAAGAGCCAACTGAATAACAAAGTCCACATGTTACAACAAAACTCTAGGAATATATAAAAGAAAGTAAAAATAATTAAATAAATAAATAAATAAATACCTTCATGATTTCAGGATTCTTCCATGGCCCTTTATCAGATAAAAGACAACCCCCTTGATCTGCACAAGTACACGTGCCACCCAAAAATTCCGGCAATTCACTGTAAAAAAGAAAAATATATGTTGATTAAACAAAAAAAATTTTAAACGTTTATGTTATATAATAATTAGAAAACATATATTATTACCTGGAATCAATAATCTCAAGCAATTTATTCTGGTATTTGCATCCAAGAACCTGAGAGATCACCAAACAGAAAGATTAATTCCTAAAAAACTTATGAAAAAAACAATCAAATTCTTTTAAGATGTAATACAAAAACATATATTATGAGCTACATACATGAATCTTTGAAGTTGTTTTGGGATCCAGAAATGACTTTACAGTATTCCAAAGCAATCTAAAACCGGGCCCCGCATTGATAATGAACATTTGATGAAGTGTCTGAAGAAAATTGTGGTGTAGAAAAGTTAATCAAGAACTGCAATAATAGTAATATACATAAAGTATATTAAATTGATTAGTAAATAAAAGGTTAATCTTACTTCAGGGTAATTGTCACCATCAATTTTCTGGAGTCGCATTATGAGCTCTCTAGCACTCTTGGTGAAGTTTTTTAAACCCTAAAATATGACAAAATGTCAATTAGTGTCTCTATTTGGAATTATAGATTTGCATCAGGGGAACAAATATGTTACATACCACGCCTTGAACATCTAGGATTGTTGTGCTTGAATCTATGTGTCTTTTTGCAGCAATTGAACAAGCAGGAAACTTAAAAGCAAAGCTTTTTTCAAACTCGCGTACATGATACTTTATGTAACGATCCATGCTTGTAACTTGCATAAGCTTGTTAGGGTCAACTTTCCCCAATCTTTCAATGTAAACAGGTCTTCCCTCTTTGTCAACTCCATGATTACCATGTGGGTAATACTTCATAACTTCATCCAACTCTTTAAATTCAAATTCCTGAAAGAATTTCAAATTTTCAATACAAGATATGAAAACAACACCAAGTTATATGGATATAGTTAAGGGTAAATCACAGCAAATGAGAAAGTAATCACCTCAATGATTGTGTCAGTACCGAATTCCTTTCTCCACTGGATCATATCAGCCCACATATGCTTTGCTTTCTCGATATCAAACTTCCTAGCTTTTAAAAACCTAATAACACATAGAACATGATCAATACTCATGTATGAAACATTAAAGATAAAACAGAAGAGAAGAATACCTTAACATCATATGATAATCATCAAGTTTTTGTGGTAGTAATTCATCTAAAACGAGTGATTGTCGAAAAGCATCAACAGCTCGTAGTTCTTCGGCGTCTCGGATGTCTTCAATGGACACTGAGCTGACTCTACAGTCGCTCTTTCTTCTACTGCTTTTTTTCTTGAGAGAATGTTTGAACTTGCTAGATGCATTAAGTGCTTTCTTTTTCAAAGAACTGATTCTTGTCCTTCTTTCATCTTCAGAATTTTCAAAATCAGATCTTCGTTCTCTTCTGTCTGATCTTTCATGTTCTCTTCTGTCTGATTTTTCATCATTGCCTGATGACCCCTCAAAGCCTAATCATATCAACATGGACATCAGATTATAAGAAGTTGATACAATACCTCAACAACATCCCAAGTCCCATGGTGTCAAGTAGAAGTCAACAGCACTAATTATGTAAATCAAATCCAGACTCGTAAAGTAATTCAAGTAACATTATAAACTCTAGCAAAAGAAACCCTAATTTTTCACCCAAAATAACCTAACACAGTTTCAATTCAATCAATCACGATTTCACATCAAGATAAGCAACTCACATTTCGAATATTATCAACGAAGAACTTAGAACCGAAAGAATCATAAACTTACAAGGTCTCGCGAATCGATCTAGTGGTCCAGACATCGCTTCACGATTACCAAGAAATCACCCGAGAACTAAAACCGCCGTCTCTCGTTAACGCTTAACCGTCAAAGAACAACTGCATTGCCATCAAAACCCCTAAAATCAAAGCTGAATTCAACTAATATAAGAAAATGACACGGCAGTAGTAGTTATAGTCTGTTTACCTACAAAGAAATATTCCTAAATCTTCGCGAATCACGAGACTAATCACACGGCAATGAATGCAAAGCGGCCGACGATGATCTAAACCTTCACGGATGAGCTGCAGATGGCATTCATGGCGAATACGATCAGTTATTCAGTATAAAATTGTAAAAATATATCGCCAGACGTAACGACGGCGATGAGAGAGAGAGAGAGAGAGAGAGAGAGAGAATAAGGGTTTTGGTTGAGGATAGAAGCGTGGTGGGGCCAGTTGTGTGTCCTTTTGATACGTGAGGTGGCCACGTGGCAAAGATAGGTAAAGATTGTGATGTTTGGGCGTCGGTGGTAAATAGTAGTTTTACTGTTTTACTGTGCTTGTTGTTTAACTGTTTCTGGGTAATGAATAATGATTCAGGAACATAGGGGGAGTGACAGTCTGGACTGTAGACGGTCAACGATGGAGTACACCATTCAAGCACGTGTAAGCTAGATTCATTGAAGCGTTAACAATTTACATCTTTCATTTATATAAAAAACTAGTTGTAAAACTCATATATTATACGGGTTAATTAAAACAAAATGATAAATAAAAACGATGAAAAGTTTATTTGAATTTGAAATTTGAAATAAATAAAAATTATGAGAAAAAAAACATGCAAAAAATAAATAAATAAAAATTATTGTTTAGTTATCAGACCCGTAAACTAAACAGGTTAATTATAACAAAATGTTAAACACAAATGTTTAAACTGTAAATTTATTTGAAATTTAAATTTAAATTTAAAATTTAAAATTTGAAATTAATATCATTATGGTAGGTTTAATTTATGGAAACTAATTAGTAATATATTAGAAATGGAAAATGAAATAAATGACAAGTGGAAAATAAATATATCTCTAAATTATAACAAAATGACATGTGGCAAATTGAATGAGAGAAAGACATGTGGCAAAATCATTCTTATTTATTAGGGTAGATCAAAATCAAAAAACCCAATTTTTTTTTTAAGGAAATTGATTTATGTAAATGTTTCTAACAAGTTCGTTATCTAGATATTTATAAAAAAATCAAGTTATTCAGATGTAAACAAAACGAAAAGTTAATTAACCTAATTAGTCAATTTCCATTTTTATTAATACGGTCGATCATAATATTTACAATATTAATACATTCGGTTAAATTTTCTTAAACAATATATATGACTATTTATGAACATTTAAATTGGTCACGACATGTTGGAAGCTGTTTTTGGTTGCATAATTATCAAACATTTAAATGTTTGCAATATTAATATATTTGGTTAAATTTTCTTAAAAACATATTTATGACCATTTATGAACATTTCAATTGGTCACGACACGTTGAGAGCTGTTTTTGATAGCATAATTATCAAATAGTTCCATGTATATGAGACAGTAACAATGTTATCGATTTACATAAAAAACTACTTCTGTTTTTTGTATTTTAAAATATTGTGATACATGAAGCAAACTTCATTGAAGACGGTGTTCTATTTCATGTTGTTGGCCTTTATCACTGGTACTTTTAGTCTCTAGTAATTTTAATTTTTATATTTAATATCTTAAACAATAAAATTCTATAAAATGACGGTGTGTTTTTCTCTTGTAAAATCTAGAGTTTTATTTTTCAAAAATATTGTATTTTAAAAAGATATTTACTAAAATTGTGTGGTTTTAAAAATATTTATCATTCAGGTTAAATTTTTATACTAAATCAAATATATAAAGTAAAATATAAAAGAATGAAAATTGAATTATCAGGGTAATTAGCTTTTTATTTTGTTCACATTTGGGTAACTTGTTTTTGTAATGCCCTATTCGAATCGTGTTCCTAATTCAGGACTGTGGCTTGAAGATGGGCTACCATAAGGCTTAGGGCCTTTCGAAGAGATAGATCTAGACCCATTTAAGTACGGACGATGTATTGGAGGTAATCCGGGAGTTGGGTGGTGCATTAGAGCCAAGGGGCATATCGGTAAAGTGGCAGTTTGAGCGCTTTATGAATTTTGGATTTTCATTCGGAAGGTTTTGAGGTGAGGATAATTTGATATATGCGTAGAGATTTTCGCCACCTTTCCGTGGATATAAAGAACGTCAAAAACGGAGTTGAAACAAAGAAGTTATGGTCGTTTGAAGTTGGAGTGGTCTGCGTTAGTGATCGTTGGCTTGTTGACCAAAATCATTTAAGACTCACGACGTGAGCATTAAGGGATCACGACGTGAGACGCAGCTGATGCACCAAAACCCTTATTTTCGGGTATTTAAAGGTATGGGATGATTAGGGTTGCTTCGACTCCGCCTCTTTTACCTCCAAGACCTCTGGAAACCCTAATCTAAGCCTCCATTGAAGCCCTTGATCCATTGTTGGTGCTAATGTTGTTTTGTTTCCCTTGAAGAAGAATAAGGAGCTCTTACGGTGACTCGTTTTGGCAAGATAAGCTCATCTTTGTGGACTAGCTGAACTTGTGAGCTCCAGTAAGGTATAAAGATCCTACCTTTTTCATTTGAGGTTGTTAGATCTAAGTTATGGTGACCTTCTTTGCATGGGATCTTGCAGTGTTGTAAAACTCGCCGAGTTGACCGATTACACCTCTGAGTACTCGTTGCTTGGCCTCTTGCCGAGGCGAGTTACAGAATCACGAGTACTCCCCGATAGGCCCTTTACTGAACCGATCAATGTTGTAAAACTCGGTCAACTCGGTGATTAATATATAATATGCTTAATGATTTATTATTTAACACACACATGTGATTATCACTAGATATATATCTTAAATTTTCAGTAATTACTCACAAAGTGAGAACATTATGTGTTTTTCAGTTTTTATGTATTCACATTTATCTAATTTTGTTATATATTTCAATCAACTTATGGTTTGAACTTATGATTTAGACATATATAATTTCCTCAAAACTATTTTTACATGAATTACTAAACCTGAGTAATCCCCAAGTACTCCTGAGTACTCGCTACTCGGTAGTCAGCCGAACAGGTACCGAGTAACGAGTTCTACAACCTTGGGATCTTGAAGTATCATGCATGGGGTCCATAAATTTAGCAACTTTATGGACCATTAAGTCATTTGCTATGATAGAATCATTGGATCTGGATTTTGGTGCAAGTTATGAGCTTCAAGTTTGAATATTAATGTTTATACACATCTTTTGACCTAACTAGTATTTAAGTCATGTATTGGACATATGTGACTAAAAAGCTTCGATTTTTATGGTCCTTGGGGTCAAGGAAGACCCTCTAGACTGTCCCATGTTCTGGCTTAATGGATTAGGAACTTAATGCTCATGTTTGGCCAGAACTGGACTCACGACGTGAGGAATGAAGCCTCAAGACGTGAGCACAGATCCGAGGGAGTTCCTGGACAGAAACCACGACCTCACGACGTGGGAATAAAGGGCTCATGATGTAAGCAATCCCTGTGCAAATCTTGGACTCTTTGGTGATGGGCTAGCTTGCTTTTGGACTTGTCTTTTGGTTTGGGCTCTTAATGAGCTAAGGATTTGAGAGTAATGGACTTCTGGTTGGGCTTGCCTTGCTAGGCTTTCCCTAGTGGGCCTTGGATGATGAATTGGGCCTTAGTGGGCCCAATGTAGTTAAGTCTTGATTGGGCACAATGGACTTGGACCTTTGGGCCTTCGGAAAGTCATTGGTTCAGAAAAGTAAATGGGATTTAGGAAAAGCCCCATGTAAGGGTTTGGGCCCAATTTGGAAAAATTAGGCCATTGATGGACTTTATTGGACTTTATGGTTTTGGGCCTTAGGCATGGACCAATTAGATCAGGGGTGAAATGGTCATTTTACCCTAATAAGGATTTCTGATTTTGGACTAGGTGATGTCTTGGTACTAATAGCCTATGGAGCCAAAGGAGTAGCAGTTCGGGGAATTGCTAGTTATCAGCTAGAGGAGTATCAATAGGGCTTCAGCAGTGCAAGGTGAGTTATCCTCACTATATCAACAGGGTCTAAGGCACCAAGGTCGTCCCTTTATGGATTTGTATCCGGATTATGGTATGATATGTTTATTGATTACATCCTGGTAGTTAGGATGGTGATATGCTTATGCTTAGTGATCGGTTAGGTCTGTATCCTGGTTATTGGGATGTTGCTTTAATTAATGATATGTTAGATCGGTTTGACTGTTATATGATATGAGCTAGTGTATGATATTTATGTGCACATCGGTATCCTGGTAGATAGGATGATGCTATGTTAGTGATCGGTTAGGTCGGTATCTTGGTATATAGGATGATGCTATGTTAGTGACCGGTTAGGTCGGTATCCCGGTTATAGGATGTTGTTATGCTATTGATCGGTTTGTTGTCTATAGATTGTTATGTGATTATTTGTTATATGTGTACATGGTTGTTTGGTTGGGGGTTGGGTTGAGGCGGTCCTGCTTTGTGTTGTAGGCTAACATACCCGACGAGCGGTCCGGATAGGCTGTAGGCCCTACGAGGCGGTCCAATCATGCTGAAGGCTCTGGAGCGGTCCATATAGGCTATAAGCCTACGAGGCGGTCCAGTCAAGCTGAAGGCTCATTATGCATGTTGTCTACTTATATGTTATATGTTGTGGTTATATCGGTTTGGCGTTGGTATTTTGGGGTAACTCACTAAGTCTTCGAGCTTACAATTTCAGTTTATTGTTTTAGGTTCACCGGATGACTGCGGGAAGACGAAGGTGTGACCGTACACTTCATCGATTGATGATTATGATTTCTTGGAACTTTGATGTTTAAGATATTTTGAAAACAATTTGTAATAACTGAATGGTTTTAAGTGATTTGAAAAGTTTTAAATTGGCTCGAAATTTATGGATGTTACAAGTTGGTATCAGAGCCTTGGTTTGAGTGAATTGGAGGAACACTCGTGTGAATCCAGTCTCAAATCAAGGAAGGATTTTCAAAATGATTTTAAATGGTTTTCAAAATAAGTAAGAGAGGATGTGAAGCGTACAATCAGCCGGAGCCAGTAAGTAGACTCCAAAATACCATACAGTTACTGGATATTGTGATATGTTAGAACAACATGCTTGTACTAGGCTAGGGATCTTTAGGAATTGCATGAGAGAATTGTATGATTACATGATGCCTGTTAGCCTAGGGTTTTCCATATATGAGATTGACATCATTATTGTAGTTGCTTGTGTATGCATTACAGTTGTACATAATTAAGATCTTATAGCCTGAGAATGTTTGATTTGGCCTTATGTTCTATTCTGGTTGATTAGGGACTTAGGATAGGATCAGATATTCGAAAGTCTATAGAGTCTAGCATTATGTATGGCTAGCATACACTAGTGCTACAGGGTTGGTCGAAGTTTCATGGATGAGTAAGTAGTGTAAGGTCGGTAGTCCAGTTACGAGATATTTAGTATTCCTCTAGGAGTGAGGATTGAGCGTTCGCTATGATTGTGTATATTGTTAGGGCATTGTGGTGATACTTTAGACAAATATGGGTAGGTGTGGAAGGTAGTATGGGCCCGTACTACTGAAAGCACATGACCCATACGCGTAGCAAGGAAGTCACAACCCCTAGGGTTAGGTTGGGAGTTGGTCCCCTGTCATTATATGGATTATTAGAGGTCTTCTGGTGCCTTACCAGAATGGTGGTTGCGAGACGTTTTGAGACCGGATCCAGGTTAGGATCGGGAGCTGGCGGCTAGGATAGGCCAGCATTTTTAGAGGATCGTGTCAGTGAGATCATCCGAGATAAGGTGATCAGGATTGTCCGGGGATAGTTGTCGGAGATGTTCGGGTCTATCAAGACCGCCATGGTTGAGTATTTCAACGAGCGCAATGCGGCCATTACTGAGACGACTGTCGTGGCAACTTTAACAACTGTAACGACGACAGGGAAAGGAGCTGGTCAAGCTTTCCAGTACCGGGACTTGTTACTGGTACATTTTTTGATGAGCAGAGGGCTACAGTTATCTGTGATCATGGATATAATATGTACTCGTTGCTTTCTGTGGGCTGAGTGAGAGAGGCGAGCACATAAGTTCTAGACTTGAAGCTTTGAGATTTTGCTCGATTTCGGAATGTGAGTCGCAGGGACTCCGGAAAGGAGTGATGATTATGTTCAGCTGGGGTTTCGCAAGTTGAAGTAGAATGGTTAATTGATGGAGTGGACTGTCGTTTTATAGGGCAAGGATTGTGCCCTTTTAGTTTTTCGAGCTTGAAAGGAGTGAGCAGGTTTATGACCCAGGATCAAGTTGTATTTCAGCTCGAGGTCAGTTGGTTGCAGGGATATGCAACGTTATTTCAGCGCCAGTGAGCGCAAGTGGGTCGAGGTGGTATAAGTATTTTGTGAGGTTTAGTTTGCCTTGGATCTCTTATATATCGGGCAGTAAGGATTGATTGCGCGATCTATTGCACTTTTGGGATTGTAGACTATGTCTCAGGAGTAATTTGTAGCCCGGTTTAGGGCAGAGTTTGTTTCAGCTGCTGCTGTTCAGTTGTGGACGTTTGAGCGGGTAAGGGAGTCAGGGTGTGAACCCTGAATAGAATGATTTCTAGAACCCGAGAGCGAGAAACTTGTTTGGAGCACCTTTGGAAAGGGGTATTATGTGGGAAGTCTACAGATGGGGTCCCATAAAAGGGTTATTCAACATTGTCAGGATTCAGTGGTTTTAGCAACCATTAGTGGTTGACAAACGAAAGCACCAAGGGAAGTAATTCGTCGTCGAGGTATTAGTTGGAGCATTTATCTTTTGGCCTTTAGGACTTGAGTGTGGGGTCATTCAAGCATTAGTGACTATAGGTTTCACTGGTATTCAGGAAGTGTTCATCCGGTTCTTAAGAAGTGTGTGATCATTGGGATTGGCTAGTAATAGAGCACTAGTTGGGAACAAATGGTTGTCATCGGATAGATCGTCGAGAAGTGAGAAGGATCGATAATTCTCCAAATTATCATATATTGTGAAGACTTAGTCAAAGCTAAGTGGGGGGGGGGGGGGGAATCGTCCCTGGATTCGAAAGTGGGAGTGGTTTCAAAACTGGGATAAGTTTCGCATCCTTGTCAAGAAGAAAGGCAGCCCAAGTGGCTGTTTGGTTTGAGGGTTGTGTGAATTAGGAGTTCGGTAAAACTTCCCAACATTTGTATCGCGTCTTCTCGGTGCTTGATAACAGAATTTGGGGAATCAGTTTGGGGTTCCAGTCATGGAATTGAGTTCAATTCGAGTATTCGGTCGAGGGTTTGCTTGACTTTGAGGGTTTTTGGATTGATAGATTGAGGGTTTTGTTAACTGTCAGGCTTCGGCAATACATTCAACATGGGTGTACGGGTTATTTAGCGTATGTGGTAGACACGCGGGTCAGGGAACAGACCACAAATTTTCGCGAGGATAGACGATCGACATGAGGCCTAGAGTTAGGCCGGGGTTAGAGTCCACAAAATGGATTAGGAGTTCGAAAACCCAAGTGGGTGAGAACATCTGCATGGGAATGATCACCAGGGGTGGTCCAAGGAGATGCTCAACAATTTAGAGTGGTCCAGATGACTGAAGGCCTGGTGAGGCGGTCCAGTCATGCTGAAGACTTTGTATGTGTTTTTAGAGTTGTGTTCAGGTATTGAGTATGTTGCTATGCTATAACAATCAGTAGGTATGCCCCCAAGTATTGAACATGGTGACAGAGTATGCTAAAGACTTTGTATGGGTTTTGTTAGTTATATGATTAGGTTCTGAGTATATATGTGTTATGGGGTAACAACTTGTTCTATAATGGATAGTGTAGGGTGAGGTTTCAGCACTGTGACACTTGTGGGTGTTGTGAAGGACATTGATTAGTCCTTCTTGGGCAATGGAGGAGGCAGGATGGAAGTGTTGGACAACTGAAGTGATGACAACAGTGTCGATAGGTTATCGGGAGCGTTCTAGTCATGAGCTAAGGGTCAGAGAGGGCATACTAGACTCATGGTGTGGGCTCAGAGGCAATCCAGACCTATGCTGAGGACCATGTAAGGATTTTCCAGTCATGGGTTGTGGGTATAGAGATTGTGTTGGTTATGTCTCTTGTAGGAGTGCGTTCGGATTGGATGTATTGTTGAGATTCAGGGGAGTTGCACTTGGTTGTGACGAATCAGAGGATGGTGGATGAGATGCAAGGATAGATCCTTGGATCTCAAGTTATGAGTAGGCCCGAGTTATGTTCATAGAGGTATTCTAATCTAGGGTATTCCATCCTGAGGATGACCGGACCCTATGATTGATTGGACTGGATATGTTTGGTATTCCAACCCGAGGGTTGATTGGGTCAAACATGTGTGGGGATAAGAGGGTTTTCCATCATAGGGATGAATGGACCCTTCATAGGCATGCTTGGTATTCCAGCCCAGGGCTGATTCGGCCATGCATGAGTGTTCGTGTTTATTAGTGGATTGATTTTGTATGATATTTTGGGAGCTGAAGGACGCATTATCTTGTCAGCACAAAGGGGTTCGCTTCAGGAAGAGGGAAAGTTAGGGTTTCCGATACTTTGGATCATCAGGATTTTGTCTGGTTGGCCGATAGTGGTGGGTATGTTGTTGGTGGTAATCGTTTGCGGGACTGTCTTCTATGGATGTGGTGGACGACAAGGAGCGACATGGTAGATTATTGTCGGTAGTTTGTGGGCATCTTATCCGGATGGTCTATTAGGTGGCATGTTGTGCTTGATCGGGCTGAGGCAGTCCTGCTCTATGCAGTAGGCCAAGATACCCGATGCGGGTCGACGGTAAGTTATAGGCTCAGGGGTTCAGCATAAAATGATCCATGGTTCTATTTTCGGGTAGGAACCTCAGGATTCTAGGGTTGAATAGTCAGTTAGTAGTGTTGGGAAGAGGAATAACGAGGGCTAGTATGAGTCGTATGTTAGGGAACCAGACCGAATTCAGGTTTCCAGATTGCTGGTTTAAGCAGAGTAAGGTTGTGTGATGCATGGGTTTATGGATTCGATCCTCTGGAACGAAAAGATTTCTATTGGATTTAGTCTCCTTCGAAAATCGTTGGATGTCATGGGTATGAGGTGACATCAGGATGTCAGGTTGCCAGGGATGGTAATGAATGATTTCTATTGGGACGTTACAAGTCGGTTGTTGTGATATCCCCATTTTCACGGCCAGAAAAGACCGATTTGTTTATGCTTTGTTTTATAAAATCAGAGTAATCTTTTAAAGAAAACGGTTGCGGAATTTGTTCCCAAAACAAGATATGATAATAACTTATCAAAAGATTTCTCAAAGAGAATGTATTTTCATTTAATAATAAAACCTCGAGATGTCATGTTCCGATACAGACATATAAGCATAAACAGAACTTACATTCAATTACACTAATGATTTATATCTCCTTTAAATCTCTCTGTGAAATATGTCTTCGTATCGATACCTGTGATACAAAGAAAACTGAGTAGGTCAGGCTTGGGAGCCTGGTGAGCATATAGGGGTTTCATCCCACAATATTATATCATATATTTATAAATATAGAACATTCAAACTTGTATAATTTCACCATATAAAGGCAACTCTTATCCCACCCCATCGATCCTCACAACGACACAATCTAAACTCTCGTATCTAAAATTTACCTCTTTACCTGATCCCTACTCACGGATCTAAAACTATCCTCTTCACCCGATCCATACTCACGGATCTAAAACTAACATTTTCACCTGATCCATACTCACGGATCTAAAACTAACCTTTTCCCCTGATCCATACTCACGGATCTAAAACTACCTGATCCATACTCACGGATCTAAAACTAACCTCCTGATCTGATCCATACTCCCGGATCAATAATTGTACCCAATCCATACTCCCGGAATAGGGACAATTAACTATACCTTAATCCTGATCTGATCCATACTCCCGGATCAATAAATGTGCCCAATCCATACTCCCGAACTAGGGACAATTAACTTAGTCTTAATCCATATTCCCGGACTAATAACAAGTTTTACCTCTTTACCTGATCCATACTCTCGGATCTAAAACTAACCTCTTGGTCTAATCCATACTCACAGATCTAAAACTAACCTCTTGATCTGATCCATACTCACGGATCTCATCTACCCATGTCCTACCCAACATATTTGTAGATATAAATTACATATACAGTTTAACTCATTAAAACCTATACAGTTCATCCATTCCACCAATACCTCAAATAAACAACAATATATAAACACATAACACGTATTTCGTAGTAAATACTTCATGCTTATGTGTTAGAAGAAAGTAATCACACACTCACACATATAAACAACAATATACTTAATACACTCAACCAATACTTGTATTATTATCGTGTTTATGAAAGGGAGTATACACTCACTTGATTAGAAGATGATCGGACAGCACTACGACTTGTTGAAGTAGTATTCTTCGGTAGATCTGGAAGATCTTCACAAAAACCGGACTCCTCGCAGGTAGAGCTTCGGCTCGGGAATTGCACTTCTCGGGATCTTCGGGGCCTCGGGAATTGCTTCGGGGTTTGGGAATGATACCGGGGCTTCAGGATAATTCGGGCATGAAAAACGATGCAAAACGGGAGAGAGAGAAGAGAAAAAGAGCAAAAGTATCGGCTGCCCTCACAAGTCTTTTATAGGGCTGAACCCTCGCACGTACGCCTCGGATCGTCAGCGCTTACGTCATCGGAAGAACTCGAGTGCGAGGCTGGTCATGCTTTGCTGTACGCTGGGCGTAACCTGGATAAGTCTGGTGACTCCTCTTCGGATAATATCGGATTTAATAATTAAATTTATATTTTAATTATTTAATAAACTTCAAAAATTCATATCTTCTTCATACAAACTCCATTTTCGACGTTCTATATATCCCCACGTAGGTGAGACTACGCTCTACAACTTTTGTTTAGACTCCGTCGGCTAATTTTGAATTTATTTCTATTATATTATTCTAGTAGGCCGGGACAGGAAAACTCCGTTATAAATTCATAACTTCTTCATCCGATGTCCGTTTTCGCCTATCTTTTTATCTTTTCACTACAATTAACGATATCTTCGATTCTCGTTTAGATTGTTTCGGCTAAAAACCGCTCGGTCTCAAATCGAGTATTCGGGCTGCATACTGTTAAGTCGAAACTTCAGAAAATCATAACTTCCTCATACGAAGTCAGATTTAGACGTTCTTTTTATGCACGCTCTCAGTTTAATGTATTCTACGACTTTTATTTAGATCTCTAAGGCTCAATATCGCTCTAACGTAAATTCACTATTTACGTCGCGTTGTGTCGTGTCGGTTCTGTCGCGAAACTTCGACAGGTCATAACTTCTTCGTTATAACTCGGATTTTGGTGTTCTTTATTTATACGGAATCCTTGTAACATATACTACAACTTAGTTAAGATTATTCCTTCTAAATAATCTTCCATCAAAAAGTCATTTTTGATGCTTATCGTCTCTAATTGACTAGCCCGGATCTACGGGCGTTACAGTTGCATTCCGAGGATCAATAGTTTTGGATATGGGTATTAGTAAAGAGTGATTTCGAGGACAAAATCTAAGTTAAGTGGGGAAGAGTAGTAATACCCTGTTCTGACTCGTGTTCCTAATTCGGGACTGTGGCTTGAAGATGGGTTATCATAAGGCTTAGGGCCTTTGGAAAAGAGGGATCTAGACCTATTTAGGTACGGACGATGTATTGGAGGTAATCCGGGAGTTGGGTGGTGCATTAGAGCCAAGGGGCATATCGGTAACGTGGCAGTTCAAGCTTTGCATGGGATCTTGAAGTATCATGCATGGGGTCCATAAAGTTAGCAACTTTATAGACCATTGAGTCATTTGCTATGCTAGAATCATTGGATCTGGATTTAGGTGCAAGTTATGAGCTTCAAGTTTGAATCTTGGTGTTTATACCCATATGTTGACCTAACTAGTATTTAAGTCATGTATTGGACATATGCGACTAAAAAGCTTCGATTTTTATGGTCCTTGGGGTCAAGGAAGACCCTCTAGACTGTCCCATGTTATAGCTTAATTGTTTAGGAACTTAATGCTCATTTTTTGCTAGAGCTGGACTCACGACGTGAGCACGGATTCAAGGGAGTTCCTGGATAAAAACCATGACCTCACGACGTGGGAATAAAGGGCTCACGATGTGAGCAGGCCTTGTGCAAATCTTGGACTCTTTGATGATGGGCTAGCTTGGTTTTGGACTTGTCATTTGGTTTGGGCTCTTAATGGGATAAGGATTTGAGAGTAATGGACTTCTGGTTGGGCTTGCCTTGCTAGGCTTTCCCTAATGGGCCTTGGATGATGAATTGGGCCTTAGTGGGCTCAATATAGTTAAGTCTTGATTGGGCACAATGGACTTGGACCTTTGGGCCATCGGAAAGTCATTAGTTCATAAAAGTAAATGAGATTTAGGAAAAGGCACATGTAAGGGTTTGGGCCCTATTTGGAAAAATTGGGCCATCGATGGATGATATGTGTATTTTTATACATTAAATTTTAGTATTTCAACCTTTATTATTCTTATTTAGAACTGAAAGGTACTTATAATGCTTTCAATTGTGATTTACAGATATTAGTTGTCAATATAACGGAAAAGAAAAGATTGGAGCGGAAATCGGGCTTAGAAGCAAAAAGAAAGAAAATGTTGAAGAGTGCTATTACGCCCATCGTAAAATAAGTTACACCAATCGTAATACTGAAAAGAGGATTACGCCCAGCGTAGTTAAAGTTACACCCAACGTACTGGGTATTTATCCAGACTTCCTAATCGCGGATGGATTCCTACTACGCCCAACGTAAACCGACTTACGCCCAACGTACGTAAGTCGGTTCCAAGGGTTATAAAAAGCGATTATCAGCTAACCAAAAGAGAGATTCCGACTTCTAACCTATTTTAGTCGACAATTAACTTCTGTTAAGCCGTTTTGAGGGTTTAAGAGGCGGCCGGAAGGCCGTTAAGCTGACGGGAGCAGAGATCAGAACGATTAGAGAGCGAATATGTGTCGGTAATCATGTGGTTTGATATTGTGACCATGCTTAGCATTCCACTGTGAGACTATTATGTTTTTTCTTTCTGATTTTGGTGTTAAAACCATTTACTTTGAGTTCATGATTAAATAAAACCTTGATTATTGGATTAATTGCTATATCGGATTGTTTGATTCATGTTTAATTTATCTTGCCAAGCTTGTTAAAAGATCCTTACGTGTTAATGATAATTATTTTCTGTTAATTGTCAAGTAAATTGAGTTGTATGAACATCTGCTTGATTGCTTGTCTCTTATGATTTTAATGACCATCAAGATTATATGTTTAGGAATAACGAATGTGAAACTAGGATTAACTAGGATGTAAGTAAGTTAATGTGTGAGCCTTGTGTGATAAACCATCAACAAGAGGTTTAATTGAATTATAATTTGATTAACTATTATTACAAGTCTTGCTTGATACGAACTGAACACTAGGAAGCATGTTAGTTTAATCAACTGATCACTGTTTGAATTGACTTGTTTGCTAAAGGATTAGTAATAGTGAACGCGAATCTAATCATTTTAGGAATCGGTGAACATTAATAAATGAATTTGTGTATGCATTTGTCTTATGCTTTTAAGGTGTAATTTATCTAAACCAAAGTACCTGAAGTGATTTGTTTTCCTGTTAGTTTATCGAGATTTGCTAATTAGTTGTTCGTTTGAGATTTAACAAACCATTTCTTTACCGCTTTTGTGTGTTTTGTGTAACATATAATCAAATATTTTAAATTAATTCACCACCGTTCCCCTTGTGTTCGACACCCTTGCTTATCAAAGCTATACTATACTCGATCGGGTTCACTGTCTGTAAGGTGTGGTTTAGATGCGATAAATTAGGAATTATAAATAAAAAACCAATGCATTAAATATTCACATCAATGGACTTTATTTGACATTATGGTTTTGGGCCTTAGGCATGGACCAATTAGATCAGGGGTGAAATGGTCATTTTACCCTAATAAGGATTTCTGATTTTGGACTAGGTGATGTCTTGGTACTGATAGCCTATGGAGCCAAAGGAGTAGCAGTTCGGGGAATTGCTAGTTATCAGCCAGAGGAGTATCAACATGGCTTCAGCAGTGCAAGGTGAGTTATCCTCACTATATCAACAGGGTCTAAGGCACCAAGGCCGTCCCTTTATGGATTTGTATCCGGATTATGGCATGACATGTTTATTGATTACATCCTGGTAGTTAGGACGGTGATATGCTTATGCTTAGTGACCGGTTAGGTCTGTATCCTGGTTATTGGGATGCTGCTTTGATTAATGATATGTTAGATCGGTTTGACTGTTATATGATATGAGCTAGTGTATGATATTTATGTGCACATCGGTATCTTGATAGATATGATGATGCTATGTTAGTGATCGGTTAGGTCGGTATCTTGGTATATAGGATGATGCTATGTTAGTGACCGGTTAGGTCAGTATCTCGGTTATAGGATGTTGTTATGCTATTGATCTGTTAGATCGGTTTGTTGTCTATAGACTGTTATGTGATTATCTGTTATATGTGCACATGGTTGTTTGGTTGGGGGTTGGGTTGAGGCGGTCCTGCTTTTTGTTGTAGGCCAACATACTCGACGAGTGGTCCGGATATGCTGTAGGCCCTAGGAGGTGGTCCAGTCATGCCGAAGGCTCGGGAGCGGTCCAGATAGGTTGTAGGCCTGCGTGGCGGTCCAATCAGGCTGAAGGCTCATTGTGCATGTTGTTTACTTATATGTTATATGCTGTGGTTATATCGGTATGGCGTTTGTATTTTGGGGTAACTTACTAAGTCTTCGAGCTTACAGTTTCAGTTTATTGTTTCATGATTAGCAGATGACCGCGGGAAGGCGAAGGTGTGACCGTACACTTCCTTGATTGATGATTATGATTTCTGAGAACTCTAATGTTTAAACTATTTTGAAAACAAATTGTAATAATTTAATGATTTTAAATGATTTAAAAAGTTTTAAATTGGCTCGAATTTTATGGATGTTACAGTTTTTTTTTGTACATATCTATGTAACGAACTTGTTGTAAGTGTTCACATATGACCAATATGATCAGATGTAACTTACTATATTCGGTCATAATTGTCATATATGAACACTTCCAACAAGTTAACTAGATGTGTACAAAAAAACGAAGTTACCCAGATGTGAACAAAACAAAAGGTAATGACACTGATACGTCAAATTCTCATTTTCTTATGAGTAAATTACAAGAATAAAAATTACAAGAATCGTTCCAAAGTTTGGTCTAAATTAGGGTTTTGTTCATATGTTTTTTTACCGTTTCTCATTGGTTTTATATTTCCATATATTATTATGTCCGATCCAGACGGTGGGCAACCCGGGCGGTTGCCCAAGGGTCATGTCTCTAAGGGGCCCAAAATTCCTAAAGTATATATATTATATATAGACAAAAGAAAAAAAAAATCAATTTATCTAATGGAATTTGACTTATTGGGGTAATTACCTTTTCGTTTTGTTCACATATAGGTAACTTTTTTTTATTATTTTTTTTTGCAAATATCTAAGTAACAAACTTGTTGGAAGTGTTCACATATGACCTTAATGACCGTCTATAGCAAGTTACATCCGTTCATAATAGTCATATGTGAACACCTCCAACAAGCTCGTCACCTATATGTGTACAAAAAAACAAGTTACCCAAATGTGAACAAAATGAAAAGGTAATTATCATGATAATTCAGTTTTCATTCTTTTTTATTTTACCTTCTATATTTGATTTGATATAAAATACAACCTAAATGGTAAATATTTTTAAAATCAAACCATTTTGGTAAATATCTTTTTAAAATACATTAGTTTTGAAAAAAAACAACTTCAGATTTGACATGAGAAAAACACATCGTCATTTTATAGAGTTTTATTGTTTAAGATATTTGTAACATCCTTGTAACGACCCAATTTTTCAAAGATTTTTTTTTCATTTTTAATTAATCAACACATTTCCATAAATCATGAAACTCCAAAACAATTTTTTTCAAATCCATGTTCATTACAACTTTATTTTCAAATACCAGAGTGTCCCATAAAATCGCATGGGAGAGAGTGCACGTCGCGTCATCAAGCTTTTCCCTTGCCCTTGGACTCAGATGAACCTGAAACAAATCCACAAACTGTAAGCTAATGTTTAGTGAGTCCTCCAGAGCATATCCCACACATAAACCACATAACACATATCAAATTAGCCTAAAGCTACATATATCACGTAAGTCATGCATTTAACAAATAAGGAAGTCTTGGAAACCCTCCCGGGTCTTACACTGAATGCCACGAGAACCCCCATGTGGTCTTTATCTGCCATGGGAATCCCTACATAGTCTTCCTGCCTTGGGAACCCCCCACAAGGTCTTCCTACTAAACAAGACATAATGCAAACTATACAAGAAAAATATATTAGGATGCCATGGAAACCCTCCAAGGTCTTATACCAAATGCCATGGGAACCCCTGTCACACCCCGCTAAAGCGGAAACACGAGGCGTGGCAGTATAAAGGGTTTCATAGCAAAAGTTAAAAGACAACACCAACCATAGTATTAAAAATCATTACAAATTTACAATGGGTTTGAACAACTTTTACAAGAAATTACAATGAAAATAGAAATACAACACATGCGAATGCTCCTAAAAGTGAAGTGTCCCTAAGTGCCACTTACTCGATAATTCCTGAAAAAGCATGTAAAACGAGCGTCAACTATGAAAATAGTTGGTGAGTACTCACAAATAAACAAAATAATCTTGGTTCCATGGGTTGAAATCAAAATTTTGATAAAAGTTTCCAATAATACAAGTATATTGTTAAAATGAGTAAATAAGTTTGTAAAAGCAAAGTTCTTTTGTCATCATGAGAGATAAAGTATATTGCCTGAATAAAATGCAACATTCATATTCTCATGGAAGATAAAGTTCGTTACTCAAACGAGTAAACAAGTTTCATTGCTAAAATGAGCTGTCAATTTCGTTGCTACAAGGAGCAAACAATTTCATTGCTAAAACATGTATACAAGTTTCCACTAGTAAAAGTTCGTTGTTGTAATGAGAAATAGAGTTCATTGCTATAATGAGAAACAAAGTTGATTGCTATTAATGAATACAAGTTTATTGCTATAACGAGAAACGAGTTTGTATGTATATGAGCAAACAATGAGTCTCAACCAAACCTATGACTGAAGCCCTATCGAGATCTATGCTTATCGTTCCATAGATGAATATGGTATCATGCACTCCAACAATAGGGCGAGTGAGGAGTTGTCAATTCCTAATAGCGCTATCCATAATGACCATTTGGCTCAAAGAGTTAATGGTTAGAGATAAGGGAAGGGCCTTAGTATGATAAGTTCTCATGTTCCGTGTTGCATAGACATACATAAAGAAACATAGCAATACAATAGCAATCCTGTTTGATAATAATCAATTTAAATACAACATGCAAATAATAGTTTTTCTGGACATGCTTTTCCACCCCAAAACATAAAAACTGAAAATAAGGGAGTGCGTGAATACTCACAATGTGCAAAATATAACAGTCAAGTTTATACGAGTCAATTAAATACAACGAACATAAATAGTTTAGGACATGCTTTTCCACCCTAAAACATTTAAAAACCGAAAATAGGGGAATGGTGAATACTCACAATGTATTGAGATGATGCAAATGGTGCCTTGACTATGTTCCACGTGTACCACTACCGATTCCTACAATATTGGTATTCACTAGTGAGTTTCTAATCGAAATGTAACACTAGTATACTTACTACTACAATAAAATTATGCTAATACTGAGTCAAAATTGAATATTGATAAATTATAAATATTTTTCTGTGGAAATTAAGTTTCAAAGAATCAATTGTTAAATAACAATTTAAGCGGAAAATTTCCATTATTGAAATGTTAATATTTAACATTTTAGAGGTGTTCCAACGATTAAATATTCCAAACTAAATCAATTTAGTTCTAAAATTTCCCAAACTTTGCATTTTAGTTTTAATTGAAGTCAAAGACCTCAAGATAAATTTACTTGAATTTTTTATTTGTCTAACTTTTTTTCACCACTTTAGTTTCTTGAATAACCATAAAATCTTGAAAAATACTAAACAGTTAATAAAAATTACCAAACTTCAGATTTTGGTTCTAAATGTGTTAAAATACTTCTAGATAATTTTTCATGGATTATGGATATGCATAACCATTTTTCATATATTTAATTCTCTAAATATATAAAAATTCATGAAAAATAGAAATCAGTTAAGAAAATGCCCCAAACTTTTTATAGTAATGTCATTACACATAATTAATCTGTGAAAGTATAAAAATGGGTTTCTAAACTGTTTAACCAGTCTTTATGATTTTTGTGCATTTATTCTAATAAAAATTGAAATAAATAGAAAACAGATTCCAAAATTATCCAAACTTTTTATTTAACTGTTATTTTACATAAATAGGCTGGGAAAAATATAAAAGATATTTTTTAGTGGGTATTTCTATTTTTCCTTGTTTTATCCCCTTAAATAATCATTAATTGTATAATCCGGTTTTGGGTATTTATGTGTATTTATGTGTATTTAAGTGTATTTAACCTTAGAAAATAGGAGACAAATAGTATACAATAGAGAAAAATCATAAAAATTTTTATGTAAACTCCTACCGTAAAACATGATGTTCTGGTAAAATTTCATGAATTTTGGATAATCATAACTATTTTTCCTAGTTTTAGGTCATTATAATTACCAAAAATTGGGAAAAATAGGAAGGCATGATTAACAATTCTGAAATTATTTTTCTAAGTTTACCACCACAGGTAAGAGCTTCGAAAATTGTTATATACAATTTTCAAACTCCCTAAAGTGGTTTTGTGATTTATTATACCCAAACAAAAAGAAAATCGAAAATCATACTAAATTGCAATATCAATAGATGAAATTTAATGAGAGGTCATTGTTCACCATAGGGGTCATCCACGAATTTATTCCGGATTTATAGATCTCTGGAAATATTTTATATGATTTATTGCCCTAAATTATTTGCATTAATTATAATAATTAGAGAAAAATGAATTATCTTCTGGAAATTTACAGAGCATCTTATTTTGTTGATGAAAATCTGGGAAAAATCGGATTTAGTCAGAAAATGATTTTTAGATATTTATTTGGAAATAAATCTTTCATTAACATATTTGAAAGCTTTTTAACAACAAACTTTGATCATCAAGCATCTAAGCTTGAAGATCATCACATGCATGTTGTTTTGAATACCATTCATGAGTTTCAAATGTTCAAAAATTGTTTTTGATAGAAAACTTTGGATGCATGTGATGATTTTCCACCAAAACGTGTAGAAAAATGCATTTTCATGGTTTTGACTTAGGTTTAGGTCCTTGGATTTCACCATTTACAACATGCATGTTGTTTTTGGGTGAAATCCTACCACCACCATCATCAAAACCGTGAGTAGGTGCAAATTTTCATGATTTTACAATAGAATGGAGTAGAAGATGGAGAAAATCCATGAAAACAAGTAAAAGTTGAAGGAAAAGAGAAGGAAAATGAATGATTTTCGGGTTTACCTTTAAGAACACCTCAAGATGGTTAAGATTTAGAGTTCATGGTGTGTTGTATGACCTATTTTCTGGAGAATTTCGTGGTTGAGGGAGAGAGGAAGAGAGAATAGAGAGAAAATGAAGTGAGGGAGTGTGAGAGAGAAAGAGATGAAATGGGTGAGTGAAATTGATTAATGACTTGGGAAAATGGTGTATTGGGAAGAGGAGGAGGGTATTGGGAGAGGGGAGTCCGACTTTGGAGTGGAGAGAGGGTCTCCCTCTCTTAAATTTTATAAAATATAACTTTGTTTTATAAAAATATCAAGTTTTTATAAAACATGCTCCTTATTCTAAATTTTCCTTCACAAAACCTTGATTTTTGGCTTAGAAAATAAGGTTAAATACTAATGACTTAATTTTTTTTCCTTGGTTATACTTTACTAAATTGAGTTATTTTAAATTGATATTATATAGTCAATACCAAATTTATGGATTTTTAGGTGTTAAAGTTTATAAATTTGAGTTTTTAGGGCATTTAGGGTTTTTGAGAGTTTGTAAGTCTTTGGATATCAAAATTAATTAAATTTTGAGACTTCAAACTATTTTAGAGTTTCATAACTCTTATTCAAGTTAGAAATAATGTTTGTAATATTTTTTTTTATCGGTTTATTGGCATTCTATGTAGTGATTCCGAGATTCAAGCGAAATTTAGGAATCAAGTATACTAGTCCTACTCTTCAACTTTGACTTAAGTTTCTATGTGACTTTGACCTAATTTCTACCACTAGGTCAAGTGCATGATGTGTGTATATGATTCATGAAATGGTGTTCAAGTCAAAGAGTGATCCTAATATAGATAGTCACTAAAGTTAAGTAGCAGTAGAAGTTACATATCAGTGTGAAATCTAAGCACATTATCCATTGTTTCTAATTGTTTCCAAGTTTCTAGTAGGTTATAACTTAGCTTCTAGTTACTAAGTCTAATATGTGTAGTGCCTTTATGTGCAACTAAGTCTAGTCAAATCTAGAACCGACTCGAATTTTGACGGTTGTCACAGTCTCCCCCGGTTGAAAGAATTTCATCCCGAAATTCAATTCGTGACACATTCTATTAGAACTCAGCCGAATACAATTATATAATTTGAGAGGTGGTGACTTGAAGAGCTCTTTGATTATTTTGGGTTAATTCCTCAAGGGAAGAGCCCAACTCTTTAGCTACAATCAAATTAATGTTTCCCTGATTCGAGTTCTACAGTCTAGATTGCGAGAAATTAGGATCATGGAAATCATGATCCAACCATGGTGACCTAGTTGAAAAAGATCATCTAGTTAGATATTATCTGAATTAAGAGAGCGGTATAAGTTTTGTTGAATCACCAACAACACTGAGCGTTAAATCCGCATTGATGCTTAAGTCGCATTCTAAATTAGCACTAAGTGTAAGTTTATCGCCTGTTAAAGGAGGGATTAGGAATAATTTGTTCACTTCCGGGTTGGCTACTAAATATGGAAAATATATATAATCTTAAATAAGAAGGTGTAGCACGAATGAAAAAGAAGTGATCGAGAGTAAGTTCCTAAAAATACGTAGTAAGGGTAGGCAACGAAGTTTTAGTACATCTCAAATGTAGAGGCTATTTAAGTGTCGTCTACAAAATAAATTACGAAATGATTGATGATCTCCGAGGCTGTAATTACTACTACGGTTACTCTTACAATAATAGAACTATATTCGAAGAGTATATATAATTAGAGAGTCATTGTTTCTAATGAAGGCGGTGAAAGTTTATGATAAATTAAATCACATTGTGTATATAGCATTTTAAGTGCTTAGAAGTGATAAAAATCTCACTATTATCAAAATGTGTTTTTAGAAATGATAATTAATCTCACTATTATCAAAATATGTAATAATTCTAAGATAATGAAGATACATGTGTGGCGATCCAACAAAGTAGTGAAATAATATAAAGATTAATTAAGGTTAAAGGTTTAAGTCATGAATGAGGGAATTTATATAGAAATATTCATATTAAACTTTTGAGAAATTATCCAATTGTCTAAGTCATGACAAATTCAAGCTTACAAGTCAAAATATTTATGTGAACAAAGTTGAGAGTTTAGGAACTCAATGAAAAGTACAAAGTAGAATGCTATTTTAAGAAATGTGTAAAAATATCTATCATTAAAAATAGTGGATTCTTAATTTAGTGTTTCTACAAAAACAATCATTTAGAGATTATATAATGAAAATTTAAGACTTTTGATGTATTTAAATAAAATAAGAAACATAAGAAAACATATCCGTCACATATAATTTCCGAATATAGAAAAATGATAAGCATAAAGGTATTCATCTTGTGTATTAATTATAAGGAGAAATATAATGGAAATTGCATTTTATATCAAGTTTCTGAATTTAGAACGAAAGAGAAAATGTAAATAAGGATTACTTGTTTATAGAGATTTCAAAATAAAAACAAGATGTTTATGATTAGATGCGTAATTGAATATATCAAAGTTGACATAATTTGTTCACTTCCGGGTTGGCTACTAAATGTGGAAGGACGTAATGATGGTTGAGAGATCTAACCCTTGAATTGTGTTTTGGGTCGAAGGGTAAAAAGGGAAAAATCATAGTCCGGGTTCTTGCATGAAATATGGATTTTTGTTCAAGAAGTTTTTAGTCTAAGATATCTATATAATAATGTGGGGCTCTTCAATACCTTTATGTGGATAAAAAGAACGTCAAAAACGGAGTTCGAACGAAGAAGTTACGACCGTTTGAAGTTATGATGATTTTGGGTTACCCGCGTATGCGTATGTTGGGCATACGGGAGTACGATGGGCGTAAAAGGCATCCCTGGTACGCTGAGCGTACCGAGAGTACGTTGGTCGTACGTGATCAGAGCCCAAACCCTATTTTCATGGTTTGAGCCTTATTTAAGCTCCTTGACTTCCCAAACCCTTTACATTCTCAGCCTCCACCCCTTCAACATCCTCCCTTGAGACCCTAACCCTAGTTTGAGCATTGTGAGCAGAAATAAGGAGTGTTTAAGTTCTTTGGAGTGTTCTTGGTGCATATTGGAGAAGAAGGAGCTCATTGGAGAAGTGTTAGTTGCATTGGAGCTTGTGGATCCATACCTTTTTCACCTTTATCTTTCCTATGAAGGTATAAAGTTTGAATATTGATGATGGAATTGTTATATCTAGCTATTTTTGGGTATTATGAGCTTTTGGTCACTTTAAGTGCATAAAGTTTAGATCTTGAATTTTTTTGACCTTGTTATGGATAAAGATGGAAACTTTATCCATCTAAACATCATATTGATTTAGATCTGAAGGTTGGAGACTTGGACTTAATGGATTAAGTTGGAAAAAGATGCACTTTTGGTATCCTTTGAGACTTAAAGACTAGATCTGTATAATGACCCAATCATAATGTAACATCCGTAAAATTCATGAAAAATTTAAACTTTTAACACCATTCCACGAATCATCATTGTTTACAAAATATTTTTCAAAACATGTTTAATATCAGAGTTTTCCCAAAATCATAAAACAAAACACGAGGAGGTGCACGATCATGTCTTTGCCTTCCCACGGTCATCAGAGGTACCTGAAACATAACCCAAAACTGTAAGCCCAAAGTTTAGTGAGTTCCCCCAAAATACCAACACATCACATAATCTTAATAATAACAGCAAACAACATGCATACAGAGCCTTCAGTCTGACTGGAATGCCTCACCGGCCTACATTCTACCTGGTACGCTCACAGAACCTTCAACATGATTGGTACGCCACACCGGGCAATCAGTCTAGCTAGACCATTCTCCGGGCCTTCAGCCTGACTGGTACACCTCACTGGCCTTTAGTCTATCCAGGTCACCCTGGTTATGTTGGCCTTCATCACAAAGCAGGACCAGCTCAACCCAATCACACACACATCGTGTCGACACACACATATAACATACAAGCATCCAAATAACCAGTCAATAAACAAACAGACAAATCTTACAGATCACTAAGCATAACATCATCCTATCTATCATGATACAAATCTAACAGATCACTACATTATACAACCATATGATAAACCAAGATAACAATCCAAAGGGTTCGCCTTGGTGCCTTTGACCCGTAAGTATAGTGAGGAAAACTCGTCTCGCAAGCTGAACTGAACTGATAAGGTCCGACTCCGAATCTCAACTCTCTAACCGATACCTAATTCCATCAAATGACCAATTCCATCAAAATCCCAAAATATCCTCAAGGTCAAACTTAGTCAAAGTCAAAGTCCATTGGCCAAACCCACTAAGCCATATGAGTCAAACCAGCCGACTCAACTCAAAAATTTGACACATGCGAGTACGTGGGGCGTATCCCGGAGGTATGCTTAGCATACGTGAAGCCTCGCATTGACCACTATTGGGGTGGTTGACCAAGTACGCGGTGTGTACTCCCACTTACACGGGGCGTAACCTCGCAACCCCAAAACTTCATTAAGTGCTTAATGGCTTCCCACGCCTAATTAGAGCTTAACACAAGGCCTTAATCCATTAAGACCTCCTACATGGTCTAAATCCATTAAGACCTCCTACAAGGTCTAAATCCATTAAGACCTTCTACAAGATGCATGGATCAAAACTAATTAAAGGGACTTCATTTTAATTGCTAAAGACCCCTCCTAGGGTCTGAAAGGACAACTCAAAAGGTCTAGAACATAACATGCTCAAGATTAGACTTTTGGGACCAAAAAGATGATATAAAACCCCCATAACTGGATCTACAAGATTAAAAGACAAAGGTGCAAGATTTATAACTTCAAAGGCTTGCAAATGAAGGATGAATCCCATATCTAAGGTGCTTCTTTCTCTAAGTTGAGCTTGATCTTCTTCCTTCCTCTTCAACTCACACAAACACACTCTTTAATGCTTGAAATTTCCTCACAAGGTGTTATAGGGTTTCAAATCACGAAGGGAGGGTAGAATCTGGTTAAGTGAAGAGAAATGAGGCCAATAAGATGCTTAAATACCACCCAAACCCTAAAAATGAGGGTTTCCATGTTTCTTTAGTATGCCCCACGTACATGAGTCATGAGTGTGTGCCCAACATACTAGGGTGCCCTAGTACGCTCAGTGTACACACGTATACGCTTAGCATACTCCTCCTGCCCAAAATACAAGAATGCCACTAGGGCTCCAATACATAATTACTTGGACTCGATACCTGCTCCTTAGCCGGAACTAGAATCTGAATCCCATCCCTGAGTGCTCAACACCATACCGAAACAACATGCAAAAGATCCGAATATACCCAAAAATCCTCATCCCACAGGCTTCTTAGATTCTCCAAGGCTCTCTATGATTTGAGTATGGATCCTGTGATTTCAGTAGTACGGGCCCAATACTACATTCCACACCTATCTATACTTTCCTCAAGAATCCTACCGAATCCTCTAAGTCGCCTTCTCAAATCCATACACCAAACACTCGCTACCCAACGCAACAAACCCCACCAAAGTAATCCCTAGGTTTTCCTAGGTTCCCGACCTCACCCTGCCATCAGCTGCTGAAGAACTCCTCGTAATGTCAGTCAACCACCTCATGAATACAATCACATGAAACAAAGCTTATATAATCATTTGAGTAACAGACTCATTCCTACAACGGTTGGACTTAGACAAGAGTTGTGCAATAGGGTCAAATCCACCACTCTGAGATTATTCAACCCTTATCACATGTGACTTGACATATTCACTTAGTAGTTAAATCCCATCACTTAAAAGTTCCACAAAGCACAAAGCAAGCAACATTCAAGTAGTAGCACTCCAATCCCACATACTACAACTCATACTTGGAGCTCCCACTCCCGCTACTGATTGTGATAGTTTCATTTTATTTACTTCTTTTTATAGTTTTATTTAGCATATTTCATTCCCATTTTAGTTAATTTCCATGCATATTTTCCTTTTTGTTATTTTATGACCACTTTCGGGTACTTTCTAGTTTCGTGAGTATAATTGCAGATTTTAAGGAGACTAGCGGAGCAGGATCTTTAGGGAGCGATTGGACTTGGAGGACAACGAGGATTTTAGGCTTGATAGTTATGGAGGTGATGCATGGAGTGGGCTTGTCAATTACTTGAAGGCTTGGAAGAATTGAACTTTAAATTTCCAAGACGCGGGAGAATTTTTGAGTGTGCGGAGATTGATAATCGGGTGATTGCGAAAGCTATGGATCATTTAGAAAAGGCTAATTGGGTTTTAAATGAAGAAATCTTGTAGAAAAATGGACTAGAAGCTGATTGGGCTCAAGCTGGGCAAATGGGCTAAGCTGTGGAGGTCCAACATTTGAAGAAGTCCAACTCGCCGTCACTTTTATGCGGCCCGCGTAAGATAGCCGCGCGGCCCACGTGGGTTCCTACTGGGGTATTTTCGGAATTTCATTTGAAGCTCTATATTGGGAAGGCTGGTGTGCCACTTTAGCCAACTCTTGGACATCCGAAAACTCACCAATACTTTGGAGATTTTGGAGCACTTTGAAGGCGAAGAACCCTCAAGAACTTCATCATTTTTTGCTCTTAATCTTGTTGAATGTTTGGTACAATCTCTTATAACTTTATTTTCTTATGTCTAGCCATGTTAGGCTAAACCAAAATTGGTTGACTTTGGTGAAATCCTTTGACTAGTTGTTGAATGTTGAAGGCTCCATAAACTTGTTCTTGAATCTTTATGGGAATGTTTTGTGTTTTAACATGTTATCACTACTTATATGTTTTTATTCATGAGTTTAAATGTGTTTGTGGTGATTAGTTGGCTAAGTTCTTGAAAGGATCCTCAAATTAGCAAGCAACAAATGATTTTTGTGTTAGTTTTGCTTCACACAATCATAAAAACATTTTCTCCAACATGGTAGTGAAAGCATTTGACTCCTCTTGGATTTTGTGACTTTTTGGTTCTTAATGTTAGTCAACTTTCACTAATTACATGCTTAATGGAATTTGTGACTTTGACTAAAGAAATTGTTATAAGTTTCTCTAACCATTTTAATAACTAAGAAAAGTCTAGATAATCTCATGCTTCTTGGATTATTATAGCCAAATTAAGGATTTGAAACAAGTATTGCACCATTGGATTCTAATGATATGTTCACCAAAAAGTCAAAGTGAGGAAACCTTAAGTCAACAATCTTTCCCTAATTGATTTTACATCAAACCCTTGTTTTTTTTGAAATTGTCTATTTAAATCTTAGTTTAATTCTAGTTTATTTCAAGTATTTCAAAAGATCACCCCCCCATTTTTAATTTATTGTCATTTTACAAGTATTTTTACAAAAGAGATTCTCATAGAGTTATAAAATTGAACCAATTTCCGTGGATATGATCCCTTTACCAATATACACTATTTAGTGTGTAATATTTAGGGTGTTTATTTTGTTGGCCTGGCCAACCACTTGCCTTACACATCCAAATCATACCCAAACTACCATCCCATGCTTCCTAGGCTACCAGGCAGCACATAACAGGCCAACCTATCACTGACTAATCAAAACTAGCATGCAAGTCTACAAGATCATACAATAGGAATACAAAGGCATCTCTCCTAGCATTCTATCATGCAAAAACTAAGCAGATCCTTAGCCTTAACTAGCATGCGATTCACAGATTCATAAATCCAATCATACCAGATAACATGTATAAGTATTTTGGGAGAAACTTACTTGATCTCTAACCATTTGACTAAAGAAATTGTTATAAGTTTCTCTAACCATTTTAATAACTAAGAAAAGTCTAGATAATCTCATGCTTCTTGGATTATTATAGCCAAATTAAGGATTTGAAACAAGTATTGCACCATTGGATTCTAATGATATGTTCACCAAAAAGTCAAAGTGAGGAAACCTTAAGTCAACAATCTTTCCCTAATTGATTTTACATCAAACCCTTGTTTTTTTTTGAAATTGTCTATTTAAATCTTAGTTTAATTATAGTTTATTTCAAGTATTTCAAAAGATCACCCCCCATTTTTAATTTATTGTCATTTTACAAGTATTTTTACAAAAGAGATTCTCATAGAGTTATAAAATTGAACCAATTTCCGTGGATACGATCCCTTTACCAATATACACTATTTAGTGTGTAATATTTAGGGTGTCTATTTTGTTGGCCTGGTCAACCACTTGCCTTACACATCCAAATCATACCAAAACTACCATCCCATGCTTCCTAGGCTACCAGGCAGCACATAACAGGCCAACCTATCACTGACTAATCAAAACTAGCATGCAAGTCTACAAGATCATACAATAGGAATACAAGGCATCTCTCCTAGCATTCTATCGTGCAAAAACTAAGCAGATCCTTAGCCTTAACTAGCATGCGATTCACAGATTCATAAATCCAATCATACCAGATAACATGTATAAGTATTTTGGGAGAAACTTACTTGATCTCTAACCATTTGACTAAAGAAATTGTTATAAGTTTCTCTAACCATTTTAATAACTAAAAAAAGTCTAGATAATCTCATGCTTCTTGGATTATTATAGCCAAATTAAGGATTTGAAAGAAGTATTGCACCATTGGATTCTAATGATATGTTCACCAAAAAGTCAAAGTGAGGAAACCTTAAGTCAACAATCTTTCCATTATTGATTTTACATCAAACCCTTGTTTTTTTTGAAATTGTCTATTTAAATCTTAGTTTAATTCTAGTTTATTTCAAGTATTTCAAAAGATCACCCCCCATTTTTAATTTATTGTCATTTTACAAGTATTTTTACAAAAGAGATTCTCATAGAGTTATAAAATTGAACCAATTTCCGTGGATACAATCCCTTTACCAATATACACTATTTAGTGTGTAATATTTAGGGTATTTATTTTGTTGGCCTGGCCAACCACTTGCCTTACACATCCAAATCATACCCAAACTACCATCCCATGCTTCCTAGGCTACCAGGCAGCACATAACAGGCCAACCTATCACTGACTAATCAAAACTAGCATGCAAGTCTACAAGCTCATACAATAGGAATAAAAAGGCATCTCTCCTAGCATTCTATCGTGCAAAAACTAAGCAGATCCTTAGCCTTAACTAGCATGCGATTCACAGATTCATAAATCCAATCATACTAGATAACATGTATAAGTATTTTGGGAGAAACTTACTTGATCTCGGTCGATTGCATGCACCACACCTTTTCTTCTATTAGAAAACTTATTTTCTCCTTTTTAAATCATTTTTCTTTCATTTTTGGAAAACTTTACCAAATCCTCAGTTTGAGTCTAGACACACCCGAGAGTGTGTTTGAATCCATCAAATGATGGCTCTGATACCAATTGTAACGTCCCAAAAATAATGACATACAAATTTTCATTTCTAGATTGATATATTGCTAATACATATCATTTTCATAAAAACCAAGGTAATTTGGATTTAGAAAAACATCAATAAATCAGAGTAATTCACAGAGTATGGAATCATGTGGTGTGTTCTCTGCAATCATCCTAAGCTCTTACATTTGAAAACCGAAGAACCTGAAACATAAACTAAAAACCATTGGCACAAGGCTTAGTGAGTTCCCCAAGATACCTCATACCACACATACATAAAATCACATAATCGGCCCCGCCCGACATTGAGCCATGCTCGGTAAACAGATCTGTCAGTCATTAGGCCCCGCCTGGCATCGGGACCCGCCCGGTATAAGCATATAAACATATAAACATGTAAACATATACACACACAACAAATGCCATAATCACATAGATAAATAACATACAAACATATACTGGGCGTCGCCCGTCATTAGGTTGTATCTGGTAACATAAAAACACATACAAATAACTAGCATATAATATACTCATCAGACCCCGCCCGACATCGGACCCCGCTCGGTAAACATAAAACACATGATAGATGCAAGATTCACGCAGACAACAAGCATACTAAGCATAACAAACCATGGGTTGATATTGTTGCCTTCGACCCGCTAAACATAGTGAGGAGACTCACCTCCCGACTCCCATTGTCGAATCATACAGAAATCTCTAGCTGCTGGCTTACAGATCCCCAGATTGTCAAAATCAAAACAACACCTAGTAAACAATTGGGTTCCAATCCATATCCATAAATCCATACTCGGGGTAGAAAGACCATTTTACTCCTAACCTAGCTTGGTCCAAGACTAAGGACCAAACTCACAACCTAACCTAGCTTGGTCCAAGACTAAGGCCCAAACTCACAATATAAAAGGCCCAAAAGTCAAATAATCAACCAAGGCCCAATTAAGCCCAAGCCCCTTACATGGACCTTACCCTAAAGCCCAACCATTCTTCCTATTCCAAAACACTTATACTCAGATGGCCCATTAATAACTAAAAAAACCCAAGCCCAAAATGCAAAGTCTCCTCTGACTGAGTACGCCCTACGTACTTAGTGGGTACGTTAAGCGTATGTACAAGAAACTCAGTATTCCCTGCGTACGAGGAGGTATGCCCCGCATACTGACCCAACCCATAACCAACCTACAAAACATCTTAATCCCTTATGCCAAGACATCTAATGCTCAGATCTAGACCCAATACACGCCTTAGTCCATAAAGTTGTTAGCTTTCAGCTTTTGTATGGCTCAATGGGTCCCAAATCTAAGTTCTTACTTTTAAACTTCATCAAAAGGCTAAACCACATGCATGAGTTGATATCAACTATTAAGGTCACATTTTTATACATTTGGTACACCTAAACGTCCAGACCTAGTGTCCAACTCTTGGAGCAAGCTCAAACTCATAAATACAAACCAAAGGAGCCAAAAACCACCCCAAACAAGATCTAACCAAAGAGATGCCAGTATGGGAACTTTTTGCCTTCAATAGATGGCAAAGGATGAGAAATTTCTGGATCTACAAGCCCCACTCCAAAATATGATCCTTCAAAAATCTTCAACCTCCTTAAATGCTCAAGAATACTCCAAAATCACACACAAAAGCTTGTGAACTCCAAAATGTTGGCTAACGGTCGAATATTAGGGTTTAGGAGGCTTGGAGGTTGATAAGGGTCAAGACTTAAGAAGATGCTTAAATAGGGGTAAAACCCTAAAAATGAGGGTTTAGTGCTGAAGGGAGTACACCCCACATACTCCTTAGTACGCTCGACATACTCAAAGACCACCCACAACCATTTAAACCATTACGCCCCACGTACTTGGTGAGTACGCTCTGCGTACTCGACCGAGCTCCAATTCTTGTGATCTTCAATTGGCCATAAGTCCTTCGTCTTAAGTCCGTTTCCAACGAACTTTATATCCACGGAAAGGTGCCGATAAGCCCTACACTTCTATCAACTCACCTCTGCCTAAGAACTTTTTGAACAAAAACCCAAAATTCATAAAGGACCGAGTTATCAAATTATGATTATACCCTTGGGCTTCGAAACATAAACGAATACTCAAATCACTTAGGCTATAACATCCACATTAAAAAAGGTCCAAATCCTTTCTTCAACAAGGCCCTAATCCTTATGATAACTTTTGATCGGGCCACGGTACCGAATAATGAAGCGATTCGAAACCGAGTGTTACACATTGCCTCCTTCCAAAAGGTCTAAACATTAGCTCCTTAAAGCTTAAATCCTTTACATAATCAACTTCCGGCCCATGGCCCTAAAATAAGAATGAAGAGAAACAAGATGTTACAAACACTTATAGTATTTGCTACAATGATTTTATCTTTTAAGAGGGTGAAAGTAACACTCTAAAAAGAGAGGGGTGGAAAATGCATTTTACAAAGTAGATGAGGGAAAATCATATCTATATGTACTACGGAATAAGCATGAAATTTTAGAAAACGAAGAGGTGAAAGTGATATTTTAAAAAGTAAAGAGATGAAAAATATCATTTTACAAAATAGATGGGTTGAAAGTGACAGATTATACATAGTTGATGGATTAAAGTTGCACTTTACGCATTGACATGCTTGTATATTATACATTACCAATTGTACTATTAGTTACAGTGAATTAGTGAATTTTACATGCATGGGGATAAACATAAAAGTTTAGAAAATAACAGGGTGAAAGTGACATTTTACCAATGTTCTAAAAAGCTCGACATGGCTCGGCCATGGCGCGCCATGGCTCCACGGCTTGTATTTACCACCAAGCTTTGATTAAATGTCGCCTTAAGTCACATATGTATATAGAAATGAATAATAATAGCAAATATATATATATATATATATATATATATATATATATATATATATATATATATATATATATATATATATATATATATATAACTATTAATTATATATAAAATTGCCCCCTTAAGTCATGCTTTACAAACGACTCAAAAAAGCTTGAGACTTGACATTGTCGTCAAGTCACATCTTACGTTATTTAGAACCTTGCATGTTACAAAGTTAAAGATGGAGGAGGTGAAAGTGATATTTTAAAAAGTAAATGTATGAAAAATATCATTTTACAAAATAGAGGGGTTGTCACTTGTACTATTAGCTACAATGAATTTTATGGGGACGAGGTAAACATAAAAGTTTAGAAAATGAAGAGGTGAAAGTGACATTTTACAAAGTTGATGGTGGAAGGGGTGAAAGTGATATTTTAAAAAGTAAAGAGATAGAAAATATCATTTTTATAAAATAGAGGGGTTACCACTTGTACTATTAGCTACAATGAATTTTACGGGACGAGGATAAACACAAAAGTTTAGAAAATAAATGAGTGAAAGTGACATTTTACAAAGTTGAAGGTGGAGGGGGTGAAAGTGATATTTTAAAAAGTGAAGTGATGAAGAATATCATTTTACAAAATAGAGAGGTTGTAAGTGACATATTATACAATGTAGGGGTTGCAAGTAATGAAATATACAAAGTTGAAGGATTGAACTTGAACTTATTGCATTAAACACTTGTAGAATATGCATAAAATCTTATATTTTTAGCTACAATTTATGTTACCAGTGTATGTTACTCACAAATGAGGATTTGGTTTTTGTATATATTTATAATGTATAAGATTCGCTTTGACAGCTCTCCGGTGTAGTTAGGTTTAGGGGTGTAAACGAGACGAACCAACTCACAAGAAACTCGAAACCGACTCGACAAATATTTGAAACTGACTCAACTTTAATTGAGTTGATCTTGAGTTCGAGCTACTCAAGTACCTTATCGAGTTGAACTTGAGTAGTAATATAATCGGCTCCTAAAACTCGCAAGCTTAATCGAGTATTTATAAAATTACATTTTACTCTTTATACATATTTTTAAATATTTTGTAATTACTAAAAAAGTTTGTTTTGATGCCGTTGAAAAAGTCGTTGAATGTAGAATGGTTCACACAATACTTCGTTGAAAAAGTTACTTTTTAGTATTTTTGATATATGCAAACAGAATAAAATAGATGGTTAATGCTCTATAGATATTAGATGGTTTATTATGATTTTTTTTCTAGTTTGGACAATATAAAAGCATGTGAAATATTTTTAATTTTTTATTCAAATTTAATGATTTTATTTTATAAAAATTTAGTTGAGTCGAGTTGAGCTGAGCTTTGATAGTATCGATTATTTCACGAGTCGAGTCTAAGCTTCAAATTTAGACTCGAGGCGAGTTTGAGTCAAACTTCAAGCTCGAGTATTTTAGTCGAGTCAAGCTTCAAGCTTGGTAATACTCGACTCGACTCGATTCGTTTACACCCCTAGCTAGGACCGACCTATAAAACCGTTAGTATTCTCTACATAAAAATGTTAGTCTAATTATTTTCTCCCATCGTTTACAAAATAAATTTAAGTAAAACTTAGCAAAAACAAAGTAATTAATTCAACTGTGAAATATGAATGTATATTTAATAGATGTTTTGTTTCAACTTCATAAATCAAATGGACACAGGTGGCGAGCATGCAAGAAAAGTACAACACCCGTATTCACATATCAGTCGAAGATAGAAGAAACAAAGCCGAGTTTGTGTAAACATCTGATTGGAAAAGAATCGAAGAAGATAATTGGTTCAAAGAGGAGTGGTATTGTTCATAAGCGCGACAGAAACTAATATGTCTATAATACAAAACTTGGGTTCGTCACTACATATTAAAATCAATTTACTGAACCCTTTAAATCTGATTTTAAAACTACACATTTGTTTATTACAAGACTTTAACTTTTGTTTAAAAAAAAAACCATTATCACCTGATACAGTACACTACAAGCCGATAAAAAAACATCCACGTGTATGTAAAACACATATTTCCCCCTTGTGGAAAACGCCAATTTATTTCCAGGAATTCTCTAGACAAAGATCAAACTTTAGATCTTTCATGGAATATACATTTGATCTAGAGTTCTAGACTAAGATACCAAAGGAGTAATAAGTTATCTCATTTAGTTAGGCAAGTTTATAACTTTTGAATTTTACCTTTATTAAAAGTAATTTGAATTTTCTTTTCTTCTTTTTGTAACCTTTTGAATGGATTAGACTTAAAGCATGTGTATATGTAGCACCCTCATGTGGAAAATTTTACGATTACTCAGAATTTAGTGTTTAACCGATCTAAATATCTAATAATTCTTAGAGTAATTATAATCGTGATTGAAATATATTTGTCTTTTTCCTATTAATGATTTATGAGAATTTTATAATTTACGCTTAAGTGGTATTAGTCATGGGATATTAATCATATAATAACATTGCCTTTAAATTTTGTTTTGTTTCTCATGCTTCAACATAAGCCACGACTCTTCTCACCAAGAAAAGATACATAATTTTCTTTTGTAAAGTTGTTTACTTTTTAAAGTGTAATAAGTTTTTCTTACTTTATAAAAAATGTGTAGGTCATTGATTCAATATCGGATGAAAAGAAGAGAAAATCGACACTGAATAGTTTGTATCTTTTTATCTGTCCAAATGTTGTTATATATTGATAAAATATTTATTTTGGAAGCATATAAACTTAATACTATAAGGCTAAAAGGAATACCTCTGTAACTCGCACGTGAACTGACTTGGCAAGCACACATGTCTTGACTAGCTACACCGCCCCCGACTTCTGTAAGGAGCTAGTCACGTGACTGCTGCTACGCTTGTTTACGGTAGAGAGACAGAGAGAGAGAGAGAGAGAGAGAGAGTAAAACCGACACTAAATAGTCTATATCTTTTTATCCATACAAGTGTTGTTATATATTGATATAATATTTATTTTGGAAGCACCTTATATAAACATAATATTATAAGGCTAAACTGAGTACATCCGTAACTAGTTTGTGCCTTGACTTGGCATAGCAAAGTCACATGTGACTTGCCCAAGCTACACCGCTCCCGAATTCTATATAATGAGCTAGTATCGTGAGTACTACTACACTCGTTTACATAAGAGAGAGAGAGAGAGAGAGAGAGAGAGAGAGAGAGAGAGTAACGGTCACGAAACCGTTTTCTTTTGAACAATGGAAAAAAAAACATTTAAAAAAACCTAACCAATATTCTGTCTATAAATACCAATCAATTTTACACTACAAAACACACTGAAATCTCAATTCTTTCTCTCTACACTATAACACGTAACCAAAAATGAATCAAAATCCAAACACCCCAAACACTTCACGTACCTCACACACACCCACTTCATCCACCGACCCATTCATACTCAACATAACACCTTGCCAATATAAAATTTTCAAATCACCATCAAAAGGGTTCATAAATATACTAATTCCAACAAACTCACCAATTCCGCAAACACATCTTTTCTAACAAAACTAATTTTAACAACCAAACTCTTACCAAACACCAAACCAATTCCAACAATTTCAACATTCACAATTTCATAACCTTAACCCCAACCTACCCAACAACCACCTTCGCAACCCCAATCACCCCACAATGATAATGTCGAAAGGGTGCAAGAAAATCAACCACATTAATCAACAAGGCAATCCAAAAGAAAAAGGAAAAAACCTTAAAAATATTAGGATGAAGACGAGGAAGCGACGCTATCAAAAACTTAGATTGCAATATCTTTAGATGGGAAGACAAGAAACACCCAAAATGGGACGACATTTTGGAACCATCTTCTAGCACACACTTCCACTCATAAATGGAAACGGGTGAATATCATACTTGCGACGGTATCAACGAAAAGATCTACTTGTACACGTTTTAATGAAATCTACCTCAACCTCACAAACATGCGTCGTAGTGGATATACTGATTTCGACATTTTAAGCATCACTCTTCAAGAATACAAAATCACCCATGGTGGTTAAACCTTTGGCCATCAAAAGCTTGGTGTGTTATGCTACTTAATCTAAAATGGGTCATTGATTCGAGCTCGTTTAATCAGTAGCAAAGGCAATCCACCAGCACCAATAAACGAGCGAGAACTTAGGAGTCAGAAGCAGTTTTGGTTTTGACCTCAATGATGATAATGATAACGACAATGAAGAGCCGCAAGAGGTCACCCTTCAACACTCGATGGAAAAAAATTGAAAAAGGTGGCATCATCATTGATAAATAACAAAAGAAAAGGAGTCGTTGAAACCTATGTCATGCAAGTGCTTTCATAAAAAATTCACGATCATCTTATCTTTCTTCAAAAAGAAGTTAGAGTTCAAAACTGCAACTCGAGAGGAGAAACAAATGCTTAACGAATTTAAAATGATAAACACGTCTCCTCATTCGGATTTTATTGGGTTTTAGTTCAAAAATAGTTTCAAAAACTATAAAATATGGCAAACAGAAGACTTGATTTTTGAAATAACATAAGCTAATTATACCCACCAAGGGTCATCTTGCAAGTTATAGAAAGATTTAAATACTAACCAAAGAAAGAATGAAGAAATAACAACTTTTGTTGTTCTTTGGGTCCTCTTGGGAGGCTTGGAAGTTGATGAAGAATGTGGAACCTTTGAGACACCAAAAATGACTCACCTTGATTTAGATGCTAGTCCATAAACTCTTAACTCTTAAGCTTGAAGTTCATAACCAATATGAACTTCAAGAGAGCAAGATAAGCAAGTATTCTTCAAGTTCTTAACCAAAAACAAGAGAGAAGTAAGTGGGGGAGAGAAGTCACGGTTTTTTTACACTAAAAAAACACCAAAAATGAAAGCCTTCATGTTATGGTCTTAAAGCAAAGGTAATACTCATAAGGTCTTAGCACTTTAAGACCTACCGTGCCCCTAATGTTCCCTATAACTTTAAGCCATGCTTTCTTTTGATTTAAATAATCAAAAGGCCATGCTTCTTTTATTCATTCTTATAAAGATATAAAAGAAGAAAAAAGTTTATAAATTTTGTAAACTTCTTTTATAAAATATAAACCTTGGCTTTTGGCTAAAAGACATAAGTCTTTCTACTACAAAATAATGTACATGTCTTAATAAATCATATTATATGATATATTATGTTACATGCAATTGAAAATTAACATTTCCATGAAATAAATAATTTCCAATTAATTATAAGAGTTTTATTGAATATTTATTAAAATCAATTTCCAATAAATAATCAATTTTATCAAGTTGTTGTTAGTGTGACCCATTAGTATCATATGTTAATTAGCAATATCACTTTAATATGAATCTTGAGCATACTAGACCTTTCAATCTCCCATTTGCGTAAGACTCATATTAGACTGATATAGACAGCGGTGAACGTCTAACAACATTTCACTTCCCCCAACAACATACGACTTTGTGCCATTCTATCAACGCCCAATTCCCAAAAATCTCAAAGCTACAATTGGTGTATAAGGTAATTTTATCAGTTATCCCTTTGCAACATATATCATGATGAACATGAGATACAGATCGCGATCAATCTCATTAGTTGTTCAACTTTTGTAAGGTGCCTTAAATGTCTAATTCTCAACACATAAGAGGAACAAATTCCATCTTGACTATATAAGCCTCTTGCATAGTTAACACCATACTTGAAAATGGCCTTTATAATTGTCCGGTTAAGGAACAACATTTGAACATATCAAAGCATAATACTCCTTACACTTAAGTCCCACCATGTATCTCAGGTGTTAAGGATACAAAGATAGTACCTTTTAGTCAATTATCATTCATGATAGCGATACATGAGATGATCTTGATGCGGGTCGGTTCAATACTAGTTCTCTTGAAAAGTACCTATGAAACTTGGTTACAACCACTTGCCTACTTTCATCTAATGAGAGTTAAGCAATCCAAATCATATTAGTCTTACTTTATAATTACTCCCACAATTATAACTGACTATGAACTTTTAGAATAATAACATTATTCATGGATTAAACATGTTAATATATAACACAACAAGTATTAATGTGATGACTATATCCCAATATATCATAACATTATCTAATAGTTGTTGTTATAATGTTCCAATATCCAAATACCAAATCAAAATCAAAATCACATTTCTAGAATAATAAAGTCTTACAGCTTGTAACAGCCCGGAATCTCAGGTATTGTTTAATTATGTTTTGGGGTGAGTTGAGAGGGGACTCGGCGAGTTGGAGCCTAGACTCGCCGAGTAGGATCGCAGACCTGGTCGCGGGTCCGCGACTGGACTCAACGAGTCCAGATATGGACTCGGCGAGTCGACGCTGTTCAGCAGAAACCCTAACCGTTCGGTTTTGGATCGTATATAATGCTCTTATATGCCGTCATTGTCCGTTTTTAGTCGATTGAGAGGAACCCTAAACGGCTGTGGGCATCTAGAGCAAGATTGGAGGATATTAGGGCTTGAAGAGGTTGTGGGGCAAAAAGGAGAAGGGTTTTGGCTAAAGGAACAGCAAAGGATTCGAGTTCTGCGGTTTGGAGACACAGAGAGGGCATATTCCAGGTAATATTTCGGATTCCCTTCTGTTATTTGATGTGTTTATGAAGTTAGGGTTTATGAAACCCATTTAGTGATTAGATGGGTTATTATGTTATTACCCAAACGTTTATACCCCAGTAATGAGATGTTTAGAAGTCCAGAAAGTCCCATGGTTGTATATCTCGGGACCATACGTAATTCAGGAAGCAGTTGCTCGTCTGCATGGCATGGACTCGCCGAGTTGTTCTTCAGACTCGGCGAGTAGCTTGAAGATTTACTGGGACTCGCCGAGTTGTTCTTCAGACTCGGCGAGTGGAGTCGGGGTGGCCCCGCGATTCTTTCAAGGGTAACTCGTCGGGTCGAGGAGGGTACTCGACGAGTAGATAAGGAATCTCAGAAAGTTGGAGGACGTCTAGACTCGCCGAGTCGCCATGGTACTCGCCGAGTCCGGTCGAGCTGACCGTTGACCGTTGACCAGAGTTGACCTAAGTCTGACTTCTTAGGGATAGTCACCCTTAGAAGATATAAGTGTTAATGAGATATGTGATGTTATAGGAAGGTTGTAGCTCGTCGGATTGTGCACGAGTGATTTCAGGAGTTGCTAGCTTTCAGCATTTACGAGGTGAGTCTTCTCACTATACTGTACCCGGAAGGGTTTGACTTTGTGACCAGAAGGTCGGATATGATATGTGATATGTATGCTATATGTGGTAAGTTATTTGTTATATGTGCTATGTATGATATGTGGGCCGGAAGGCAATATGTTATGGGCCGGAAGGCGATTATGTTATGGGCCGGAAGGCGTTGTAATGAGGACCGGAAGGTCAGGGCCTGGAAAGGCGTATGTGCGTAAGTGTATATTGGGGAACTCAATAAGCATTTATGCTTACAGTTGTTGTGCATGTATTTCAGGTACTAGCGAGGACCGTGGGAAGGCGCCGGCATGATCGATACACACTGAAGATTGTCTTTATGATCTTGGGATTTTGAATAATTGTATTTGACAGAATAATTAAACTATTTATGCCTTGTTTAAAATGGAAACAATTATGTTTTTAAAATGAAAAAAAAATTCGTTTGAAAAATTTGAGTTGTTACAATTGGTATCAGAGCCTTGGTTTGAGGGATTCGGGTGCACCTTAGGGGGTAACTGAACTCAAACCGAGGATTTGAGGAAGTTTTTCAAATTAAGGCATAAACTTTTGTAAATGGTTTTGTGGTAAGCAAGAAAGAAGCAGTGTGTACCATCAGTCAGCGCCCGAACGGTAAAGATCCCCAAAATACCTTACAATATTATATGATATGAATTGTTATGCATGCTAGAAGACTAGGTATTCATGATAGGACTAGAGTGGCCTGATTTGTGATGCCTTAGTCTAGGGAAGTTGCCTATATGAGATGCTTTGCTAGTATGCGGGTGGATAGAGCGTATCAGAAGTAGAGTACTCACTATCCGGAGTTTGGGGAGGAGGACTTGGGATGAACATTGATGCGGTGTGGTCGGTAGTATTGGGCCCGTACTACCGAGGACACCGGGTCAGTGGGAGGCCCAAGTAAGAATCCCTGGATATCTGGGACTGAGTAGGGTTGCGTATCGAGTACGATTATACTCGGTAGAATCTCTGATAGTTTTATGTTGTATTTCAGAGATATCATGGTTAGACCGCGTCACGGAGCAAGTACGAGCGGTGTGAGTGACGAGGATATTCGTCAAATGATCCACGAGGAGGTGGCGGCGGCGATCCGGGCTGAGATCCCGGAGATGTTTGGGTCTATCAAGACCACCCTGATGGAGACGTTCGACGAGCGGTACGCCGCATTGACTGAGGCTGCAACCGCTGCAGCTACCGCAGCTGTGGCCGCTGCTAGGCCACAGGGGGGTGATTCATTGCTGTTCCGAGAGTTCAGCAACACGAAGCCACCAGAGTTCGATGGGACGCAGGATCCGATTGCTGCGATGAGGTGGATCGCAGATATAGAGGGGTGCTTCTACACTTGTTCATGCCCGGAGCACCTGAGGGTACGGTTCGCTTTGAACCAGCTCCGTCTAGGAGCAAAGGACTGGTGGAAGTTCGTGACGGCGAACTTCACTTTGGCAGAGACTGCGGCAGTGACATGGGAGGGGTTCACTACCATGTTCAGGGATGAGTACGTTCCCCCGGTGGAGCGGGAACGATTGGTTCAGGAGTTCTTAACCCTCAAGCAGGGTACTGATTCGGTGGCGGCGATCACGCGGAAGTTCCATGAGAGGGCGATGTTTTGCCCCGAGCTGGTGGCCACAGAGCAGGCTCGGATGAGCCGGTACTTGGGTGTTCTGAGGAGGGAGATCCGGGAGTTTGTGTCAAACTCCACTTACCATACTTTTACTGAGCTTCAGGCGAATGCCAGGAAGCGTGAGATCGAGTTAGAGACTCAGGCCAGGGAGGAGGCCGAGTCTCAGCAGGCAGACCGGCGGCCGGCTCAGTCTCAGCCGGCAGCCAAGCGGATCAAGTCCGCCGATTCGAGGACGGGAGGTTCGAAGAACCGCACTTGCGTAAAGTGCGACAAGGGTCACGATGGGGCGTGTCGAGCCGGTGCCTGCTACAAGTGCGGCAAGGAGGGGCACATTGTTAGGGAGTGCCCCAAGGGGTTTATGGTTTGCTTCCATTGCAACCAGACCGGCCATCGGAAGGCCGAGTGTCCGCAGCTTCGTCAGGGATCTGCACCTGTTGCCAGGACTACTGAGACTCGACCAGTGAAGGTCGAGGCCCCGAGGGCTCGTGGGAGAGCCTTTCAGCTGACTGCGGAGGAGGTCCGCGCTGCGCCCGATGTTCTGGCAGGTATGTTGTAATTCGTGTAATTATTTTAATGTCGATATGTTATGCTTATGTTATTATGCGCGTAGGTACTTTCCTTGTGAACTCTGTGCCTGCCTTAGTGTTATTTGACTCGGGTGCGAGTAGGTCCTTTGTGTCCTTAGCCTTTAGTCAGCAGATCGGCGTTAGTCGTGAGTCGTTGAGTCGACCTTTGAGAGTTTCTATAGCTGACGAGAAAGTGATTCGTGCTACGGAGGTTCTTCGAGGATGCGTACTAGAGATTTTCGGGGTTGAATTCCCGATTGACCTGATTCCTATTGCGATGGGGGATGTCTGTGTTATCGTGGGCATGGACTGGTTGAGCCGATTCGGCACTGTCATCGACTGCGAGCGTCAGTTGGTGACCATACGAGATCATAGTGGGGGAGTTCTTTCGGTGTACGGTGAGGGTACCCGTTCAGAATCAGCTTTTTGTTCGGCCGCTAGGGCGAGGCAGTGTCTACAGCAAGGCTGTAAGGGTTTTGTGGCGTATGTGATGGATACGCGGGAGGTTTCCGAGAGACCGAAGTCAGTTAAGGAGGTCCCTGTGGTGCGTGAGTTTTCAGATGTTTTTCCCGAGGAACTGCCGGGAGTACCTCCTGTGAGGCAAGTAGAGTTTGGTATCGATCTGGTTCCGGGGGCCGCGCCTATTGCTAAAGTGCCCTATCGTCTTGCACCTCCAGAGATGCAAGAGTTGTCCTCGCAACTCCAGGAGTTGCTGGGAAAGGGATTCATTCGGCCGAGCAGCTCGCCATGGGGAGCACCTATTCTGTTCGTCAAGAAGAAGGATGGTTCACACCGGATGTGCATTGATTACCGGGAGTTGAACAAGCTAACGGTCAAGAACCGTTACCCGTTGCCGAGGATCGATGATTTATTCGATCAGTTGCAAGGAGCATCTTGGTTTTCCAAGATCGATCTGAGATCAGGATACCATCAGGTGAGGGTACAGAAGACAGCGTTTAGGACGCGATATGGGCATTATGAGTTTGTGGTGATGCCTTTTGGACTCACCAATGCCCCGGCTGTGTTCATGGATCTCATGAACAGGGTATGCAGGCCGATGTTGGATCGGTCAGTGATTGTATTTATCGACGACATTCTGGTGTATTCGAGATCTAGAGAGCAGCATGAGGAGCATTTGAGGGAGGCCCTTGAGGTATTGAGGTCGGAGAAGCTTTATGCAAAGTTCTCCAAATGTGACTTCTGGTTGCGGGAGGTCCAGTTTCTAGGACATGTGGTTAATCAGAAAGGGATATTAGTCGATCCGGCCAAGGTTGAGGCGGTGATGAGTTGGGAGGTGCCGAAGTCACCCTCTGAGATCAGGAGTTTCCTTGGGTTGGCAGGGTATTATCAAAGATTTATCAAGGATTTCTCCAAGATCGCAGTGCCACTCACCAGATTGACCCGGAAGGGTGTTGCATTCTCATGGGGGCCCGAGCAGCAGACCTCCTTTGAGACACTTCGCCAGAGATTGTGCGAAGCCCCGGTATTAGCCCTCCCAGAAGGGATGGAAGACTTTGTGGTATATTGCGACGCGTCGATTTCGGGACTGGGTGCAGTGTTGATGCAGAGGGGTCATGTGATAGCTTATGCGTCGAGGCAGCTGAAGCCTCATGAGGCGAGATATCCCACGCATGATTTGGAGTTGGGGGCAGTAGTGTTCGCTCTCAAAATTTGGCGTCACTACTTGTATGGGGTTCGATGTACGATATACACGGACCATAAGAGTTTGAAGTATTTGATGGATCAACCCAACCTAAATATGCGTCAGAAGAGATGGTTGGATGTGGTCAAGGATTATGATTGTGAGATCCAGTACCACCCAGGCAAGGCTAATGTGGTAGCCGATGCATTGAGCCGCAGGGCGGAGAGCACTCCATTGCGAGATGTATGTTTGAGACTGACGGTGATGACTTCAATATTGGACGCTATTCGTGGGGCCCAGGCAGAGGCTGTGCGACCAGAAATGCAGAAGAAAGAGCGGGTTGTGGGGTTAATCTCAGAGTTTGTCAAGGATAGTCGAGGCCTTATGACGTTTCAGGGTCGGATTTGGGTACCGTTCGTGGGCGGTACGCGTATTACGTTGATGGAAGAGGCTCATAGATCGAAATTCTCGATCCATCCCGGTGCTACAAAGATGTATTTGGATTTAAGGAAGGAATATTGGTGGCCCTGTATGAAGAGGGACGTAGCATGGTTCGTCGAGAGGTGCTTGACCTGCCGTAGGGTTAAGGCCGAACACCAGAGACCGCATGGCAAGTTGCAGCCGTTGGAGATCCCCGAGTGGAAGTGGGAACAAATCACTATGGATTTTATCACCAAATTGCCGAGGACTGCTAGGGGAGTTGACGCAATTTGGGTGATTGTGGATAGGTTGACGAAGAGTGCACACTTCCTTGCCATCAGTGAGAGTTCTTCAGCGGAAAAGTTGGCGGAGATATACGTGAAAGAGGTGGTGTCTCGGCACGGGGTGCCGATCTCGATTGTGTCAGACCGCGATGTGCGCTTCACTTCCAGGTTCTGGAAGAAATTCCATGAGGAGCTGGGTACTAAATTGCATCTTAGTACCGCATACCATCCCCAGACAGACGGTCAGAGCGAGCGGACAATTCAGACGCTGGAGGACATGCTCCGGGCGTGTGTGTTAGACTTCGGGGGTAGTTGGGATGCGTATTTGCCATTGGCAGAGTTTTCCTACAACAACAGTCACCATTCGAGCATTGGTATGCCACCTTTCGAGCTGTTGTATGGTAGGAGGTGTCGGACCCCCATTTGCTGGGGAGAGGTGGGACAGAGAGTGATGGGCAGCACGGAGATCGTGCTCCAGACGACAGAGCAGATTCAGCAAGTGAGACAAAGGTTATTGACTGCCCAGAGCCGACAGAAGAGTTATGCAGACAGGCGCCGATCCGAGCTTGAATTTCAGGTCGGCGACTTCGTTCTCCTGAAGGTCTCTCCTTGGAAGGGAGTGATTCGATTCAGGAAGAGGGGCAAGTTGGGGCCCCGGTATATTGGACCATTTCGTGTAATTGCGAGGATAGGCCGGGTAGCCTATTGGTTGGAGTTACCAGCGGAGTTGAGTCAGATCCATGACACTTTTCATGTGTCGCAGTTGAGGAAGTGCATAGCCGATGAGTCGGCAGTGGTTCCATTGGAGGATATTCAGGTGGATGCGAGCCTGAATTACGCGGAGAGACCAGTGGCTATCAGAGATCGGAAGATCAAGGTTCTGAGGAACAAGGAGGTACCCCTGGTGTTGGTTCAATGGCAACACCGTAAGGTATCGGAAATGACTTGGGAACCGGAACGCGAGATGCGGGAGCAGCATCCGGAACTATTTGCGGAGTGAGACTTCGAGGGCGAAGTCTAATCCAAGTGGGGGAGAGTTGTAACAGCCCGAAATCTCAGGTATTGTTTAATTATGTTTTGGGGTGAGTTGAGAGGGGACTCGGCGAGTTGGAGCCTAGACTCGCCGAGTAGGATCGCAGACCTGGTCGCGGGTCCGCGACTGGACTCAACGAGTCCAGATATGGACTCGGCGAGTCGACGCTGTTCAGCAGAAACCCTAACCGTTCGGTTTTGGATCGTATATAATGCTCTTATATGCCGTCATTGTCCGTTTTTAGTCGATTGAGAGGAACCCTAAACGGCTGTGGGCATCTAGAGCAAGATTGGAGGATATTAGGGCTTGAAGAGGTTGTGGGGCAAAGAGGAGAAGGGTTTTGGCTAAAGGAACAGCAAAGGATTCGAGTTCTGCGGTTTGGAGACACGTAGAGGGCATATTCCAGGTAATATTTCGGATTCCCTTCTGTTATTTGATGTGTTTATGAAGTTAGGGTTTATGAAACCCATTTAGTGATTAGATGGGTTATTATGTTATTACCCAAACGTTTATACCCCAGTAATGAGATGTTTAGAAGTCCAGAAAGTCCCATGGTTGTATATCTCGGGACCATACGTAATTCAGGAAGCAGTTGCTCGTCTGCATGGCATGGACTCGCCGAGTTGTTCTTCAGACTCGGCGAGTAGCTTGAAGATTTACTGGGACTCGCCGAGTTGTTCTTCAGACTCGGCGAGTGGAGTCGGGGTGGCCCCGCGATTCTTTCAAGGGTAACTCGTCGGGTCGAGGAGGGTACTCGACGAGTAGATAAGGAATCTCAGAAAGTTGGAGGACGTCTAGACTCGCCGAGTCGCCATGGTACTCGCCGAGTCCGGTCGAGCTGACCGTTGACCGTTGACCAGAGTTGACCTAAGTCTGACTTCTTAGGGATAGTCACCCTTAGAAGATATAAGTGTTAATGAGATATGTGATGTTATAGGAAGGTTGTAGCTCGTCGGATTGTGCACGAGTGATTTCAGGAGTTGCTAGCTTTCAGCATTTACGAGGTGAGTCTTCTCACTATACTGTACCCGGAAGGGTTTGACTTTGTGACCAGAAGGTCGGATATGATATGTGATATGTATGCTATATGTGGTAAGTTATTTGTTATATGTGCTATGTATGATATGTGGGCCGGAAGGCAATATGTTATGGGCCGGAAGGCGATTATGTTATGGGCCGGAAGGCGTTGTAATGAGGACCGGAAGGTCAGGGCCTGGATCTGGCAAAATTTAATTTGTGTGAATTTTGTGAAGACTATCATCTCCATACTTAACTTTACTCTAAGTATAGTTAAACTTTCTTGGAGAATATGATCGGTGTTCTTTCGTGACATAGAGTCTCTTATCGTGATTAAGTCTACTCTCGAAGTCACAAAGATTTCTATGTGATCCTTGAATGGCAGAAATCAACATAGTTTTTCAATGCACCCATTCATCCAATCATATTTGAATTCAACTTCTAAAGTAGTGTATTCTTATTTTTATAGTAGATTGTGTCATTATGTTTTGCTTGGACCTCATTCCAACAAGACTTACCCTTCATTCCATAATGAAGTCAAAATCCAATTATAATTCATAATTATTTATATCTATTTAGAAATTAACATCTTGTGTAGCTCTTTCCATAAAGATCCTTTCTAAACTAATTTTCTCATATACATCATCTTAGTTCTTCTAAAGTACTCTTAGAATGCTCTTTTATTCATCCAGTGCCTTAAACCATGTATTCAGTTAATATCCTATGACATGCTTACAACATGATCAAATACCATGTCATATGCATAATATGGCATAAATGATGAATTTAATTGCCAAGAAAATAGAATATAAATCATTTCATCCAGTTCAAGCCTATAAGTTATATACTTTTGAGGCTAGCTCAAAATGGTGTCATATGACAATGCCAATAATTCTCCAAAAGAATCTTGTGTCTTGATGCCTTTCAGATATTACCAATATATGTAAAAGGGCATGAAACTTTTAACATTCATTTTATCTATCCCTTATAAATTTCACATTCCAAGAATGTACCTTCTCCTTCCTAAGTCTTTCATTTTAGAAACACTTTCCGAGTCAAGGTGAAAACGACCTTGCTTAGTCAGAATGTGATTTCAAATGATTAAGTATGTCTCATTCATACAATATTAGGAATTTCACTATGCTCCCACCAGTGGCGCATCTAGAACAAATTATCACGTGGTTCCCAAATTAAGTGAAGCCGATAAAAAAATCAAATAACACTTGTGAGGGGTCGGGTCGGGTCGTGTACGATTTACTGAAATATAACTGAAAAAACCGATCAGCCACCACCAATTAAAATTAAAAAAAAAACGACTGAAATATAATTGAAAGAACCGAACGTTTTAATGAAAAATTAGTTGATTATTATTATATTGATACCTTATTGTTTGATAAAAACGATATCGTATATTTAACCTTGTATATTTAGCAGCACAAATGTCTCATATAACTTATTTTTTGTCCCTTTTAAAATGGTTTTTAAGACATTTTTTAGAAAAACAAACTCAAGGTAGGTCCTCTATTTTTTCTAAGGTAGTTCCTAATTTTTGTGGTATATATATTATAAATGAAATTCAAATTTTAGGTAGGTCCTAGGACCTACCTTGTTATAAGCTAGATACGCCCCTGGCTCCCACTAGTTCTTAGTAAACCCACATGTTCTATTCATTTTGATATAAAAAACATACCTTGTGGTTTTACATAAAATGATGATTATAGCTTTGAGATGTTTGCTTTATATCCACAAGTGGATCTCAAGTCTACACATTTTGTTTAGGATAACATGGATTAAGAAAACCTCCATGCTAATCTATATAGATATCTTCTAGTAGATGTCTATTAAGAAAAGCGGTCTTTCTTGAAATCTATTTACTATACCTCATATTAAGAATATGAATTTATAGTAAATAATATGCTTGTTGATCTAATAATAGCTACTTGTGAAAAAGGTTTTATCACATTCAATGTCATGAGTATGATGAGGACCATAGTCAATGGCATGAGTATGAAAAAAATCCTTTTACTAAAAGTCTTGCTTTAAATGTGTATGGTTATCCATGTAATTTATTCTTTCTAGAATAATCATTTTCTCCTTCTAGCCTTGTTATAGGGATAAATTTTAATCAAGCCCATACTTGATTCTCATACATGGATTACATCTCATGTTCATGACTCTAAGACATTTATCAGATTCGATATCTGACATAGCATCTTGGTATTTGATGGATTTTCTAGAAACCATTAATAAAAGCTCATCAATGAGAGATTCCACATTTCTCAAGTCACAAATGATTTCTACCACTAATGCGAACAATTTGTGTTTGTGAATAGCTATTATTCAAGTTTAACAATCCTTGTTAAAACTAGTGCCAACCATTACTACATAAGGTTATGGTTCTTGAGTCGCTTCAAGTTCCATGCACCTCCCACTCGCTTTGTTATTAGAAGCTTGCTTTCTACTAACTTAGCTTTCACAAGAATAAGAGAACCTATTCTTTGTGGGTTTTCATATAAGAATCTAAGCCACATTTAGAGTATTATATATACAAATATGTATTTAGTAGATTTTGGGTTTAGAAGCTTTAGTCCAACATCGACTTGAAATCCATAAAACATTAAGTAAGACAAGGATGGAGCCTTTTATACTAAATCTTATAAGTGTTTAATCTACTTATTAGTTGGTATTTGTATTTAAGATACAATTAATAGTGATTGAAGTATTATCCAAAAAAGATTAAAAGATGAGATTTCTACCGATTAGAAAGTAAATCATACCAAGTAAGATTTAATTAATCCTTTATTATTAAGGCCTTAGATGGTTCTTACTGGTTTGTATCTCAACTTTTGAAACCTTCAACAAAGATTTCACAATTATACTTTACCACTTAAAATAAAATTAAAACTACTATAGTTGTTGATAAAGTTGATTTGGTATCTTGTGCTTAATCTCAGACATTCATTAGAAATGAAGTCATACACCAAAGTGTATAGTTCCTTAATTATTTTCTCTACACCTTAGTGAAAATATCATTAGGAATTCTTTACATTTAAATAATGTTCACATATGTCAAATAAACTACATTATATGCCTTCAAAGATCCCTTTCTTGAAGTTGGAATATGTGAATGTCATTTATATAATAAAGATAACAATGTCAAAGATGAGTTTGATTTAAAACAAATTTAAGTAAAAAGTGCTTGCATATAGAACTTAATATTAATAGAAGTTAATCATTTCAAAATATGAATATTATCGTTATAAAAACGATTAAGTAAATGATTAATCATTTGAATAAAATAACTGAGACATTAATTTAGACATGTTAAATTAAAACATACATTGTTCCAAAACAAATATTGTTTTACATTACAAGTAATTTATGTTCTAAGCATAAATAATAAACTAAACTCCTATAGTGCAGTTCCAACTTGGTTGTGCTCAGCTTGGTTAATCTTTGATAAATATCTGAAAGCCATTTATAAATACTAGATTAACATTTAATTACCAAGTACCAAAGTGTTATATGAAAAGTATGGGTTCTATCTAGTAGATACTAGAAGTACTAGTCTCTTCCACACTTTCTTTCCAAATAAGAGGAGTAGATCCTCTTCTAGTATCCAGTTTCTTCACAAAAGAAACAAGATCCATCTATGTGACCTTTAGTAGATTTCTTAGGCTTAAAGGTGTTCAGTCGATAAAACAGGGGCCTCCTGGATCACACAAGGTGATTATTTTAGCCTTGCATTATTCCAATATTTAAACTAGCTTTAAATAAAATATCACTTTATTTATATGTTTAATTATCCAAGACTTCCAAGAGTCATGAATAATTATTCCTAACTTGATGCTAGAAGCAGTTTTAGCATCACAGTGATGCCTTTACTAGGTATCATGTTCAGGTTTATTGCTCAAAGCAAATAGTTTGAGACTTGGACCTTTAAGTGCATACAATTTCATATCTCTCACGAGATTATCACTTAGGACATGAACCCATTGATTGAAGTTGTATCTATTGAATGTTATTGTTTTATTAAGCCATTAAAGAAAATGACAACTCATGATAATGAGAATGGATTATTTAACTACAAAATTTTAACAAAATTCGTTTAGTATTTTCAATATTTAATCTTCAATAATTAATACCATTTTAGTTTCCCAAAACATTAATTATCAAAGTCTAGAATTCAAGTTGCAAAACAAATAAATAGTTATGTATCCTTTATCCCATCCATTTGAATTCAACCCGGTAGATATTGATTATCAATTATATCTTAATATATAATTCCTAGATTTATGGAACCGCTAATAACAAATTTAGTTAGACATGTTTGATCCCATCTTGGCCTCAGAACTTGTAACATCCCAAAAATCATGACCAAAAATTTCAATTTTAATTATTAAATAATCCATAGTTATCAAAATCATTCCATCCAAAAACATGAGTCATAATATCAAATCAGAGTATCATATCAAAAGACATGTAAATATACTAGAGTAAAACATCCCAGGCTAAACATAATGGTGTGTGCACTGCAGTCATCCCGAGCTCTTCCCTTTGCTACCGGAAGAACCTAAAACCAAAACTGAAAACCATAAGCACGAAGCTTAGTGCGTCTCCCCAAACTACCACATACCATACACATAATCACATAATCTCATAATAACATATCATGGGCCTTGCGCGCTTCATAGGGCCCTGCCCGACATCTTACAATGTCTGACATCGAACCGAAATCTGGCATCAGGCCCCGCCCGGCATCGAGCAAAGCTCGGTATACATATAAACATAACAACAAATGCACATAAATAATCACATAACAATAACATATAAACATTCCTCGATCCCCGCCCGACATCGGACCGAAATCCAGAAGCATACAAACATTCCTCGAGCATTGCCTGGCATTGGACAGAGATCTGAAAACATATAAAACAGACACATACAAGAATCACGAAGACATCAAGCATACAAACATTCCTCGAGCACCGCCCGACATCGGATCGAAACCTGGAAACATAAAAACCTACATTGGGCATTACTTGACATCAGAACTTATCCCGAAACATACTAGCATACATATACGGTCCGACATTGGTGCCTTCGACCCTTTCATACATGAGGAAACTCACCTCACTGTCGGATGATAGCTGAAACGTCTATGCCCCAAATCAGCTCTACTTGCTCCCTAAAATGAAACAACCACTTAGATACCATTCCATACTCACAACTCTTAAGGGTCAACTCTGGTCAATTCAAGTCAAAGTCAACGCCCCCGAGTTGACTCAACTCGTCGATTTAACCCTTCAACCCGTCGAGTTCTCACGAATCATAGAATCGTGAAATCGCAATTTAACTAGTCGAGTTTTCCTCCAACTCGTTGAGTTCCTCCTACTCAATAGTAACGGGACTTCCTAGTACAACTTCTTCGAGTTCCCTTGTGGACTCGCCGAGTTCCATGAATAGAATTGAGAATGTTCGACCAAACTCGCCGAGTCCCTTGCATTTCTAGTCTATTCAGCCCTTTCCTCAGATCTAAGGTTCCATAATACAGATCCATATTGTTTCCATAACCTATTTTTGTAAAGTTGATAACTTGATGGCTTTGCATGCCTCAAATGGACCCAATCTTGAGATATATCAACCTACTTCCATGGGCATGGTCTTTTCTTGGCCAAGAACAGGTTTAAGACCCTTTTTATGATCTAAGGACCAAATATCACTCGAAATGGGAGTCCTTAACATATGATTTATGAAGGGTATCATGTTTCCCACAATGGGTTCAAAAAGATCCATAAAGCAAAAATAAAAGGGATCTAAGCTATGAATCATCAAGTTAAGTGCTTTTTACCTTAAAAGCTGCTAAAGATGGACGAGATCCCATATCTAATGCTTATCCTCAAGCTCAATGACTTCTAGTCCTTCCAACTCCTTCACCAAGCATAAAAACACACAAAAATGCACTCAAAACTTCAAGTTTCTCACCAAGGAGTTCACAATGCGATTCAAGGTTTCAGGGGGGCTGATAAGAGGCTGAGGTAAAAGACTAAGTCCTTTAAATATGGTGAAAAACCCTAGAATTTAGGGTTTTATTCTAGCCGATCTACTCGTCGAGTTGAGGCCTCTTAACTCGTCGAGTAGATTACTTAAATTATGTGGTTCTGACAATCTCTACTCGACGAGTTTAGGGCTTCCAACTCGTTTAGTTGCTCTGTAAAAATGAATAATTTATAATTTAAATGGGTACCAGGAAACATATGTTACAAAAATCTCTTGCTTAGTATCCTTTATCACAAAAGATTTCCGATTAAATCATCCAAGTTGAAAAACTTGTGTAATCGGCCTATAACTTGGTTATAGAAATTGTGAAGACACCCCGGCCATCAAAAGATAACACTAAGCGGTTAGGTATCCTTTATCTCACTAGTGCATACAAAAGATGTGCAGGTGTTTTTCAAAATGGTTGCGTAGATTTGAGGTTTGTAAAAAAAAAAGGTCTTTATATGTTTTGTAACTCTAGTTTAGAAACAAATGATATCATGGTTATTACATGCATATAATAAACCCTGGTATCAATTTTCAAAAGAAAATCATCTTTAAAGGTTCTATATAAAAACCTAGTTTTATATAATTTGATGCAATTCAATTTTAATAACTGGTATTAAGTTTGAGTGCATTTGAACCTTTTATATCTTTAATAAAACTTCATTTATTAATAATATATATGGAGTCTGTATGAGTTACAAAAATCACAATTTAAAAACTTATAATGGAGTATTTCAAAAATTGTCGTTATTAACAATTTTTTTTAAAACTGGTTTTTATTTTAAAATAATAACTTGTTACATCTTGTGTCCAATTTTGAAAACCAAACTCCATTTGATGTTTATTTTGTCCAAAATTATTTTAGCATGTGAAAAACTAATTTATCAACCACACATAATAATTATATAAAATAAACAACACAAACATGCATAAAAAACATATGCCAAGTCAATTCCTAAAAGGACATTTAAGGGACCAAAAATCTTCTTGTAATGTTTCTGTAGAAGATCTCACTTGAGTAAACACTCATTGCTTGTAAAAGATTGAAAAATCTTCTTTAAAGGAAAAATTCAGCCACATGCAACACTTTTTAGAAAAGGGTTGCAGAAAGTGTTGCATTAGGTCAACAACCCTTTAAAGAAAAGGCTATTGTTGACTGCATTCATGACACTTTTTAGAAAGTGTCATCTTTCTGTCCAACACTTATGTAGTCACGAAAATTACCTTTTTGTCTTCAAAAAATGGCTCCAACTTCATTTTTTGTTACATCTTTGTACAAATAAATTATTTCTAAAAACTAATCTATTACTTTGCAAAAATAACCAATAAAACTAATCTATTTAATTATTATATACCATATGAATAAATAAATTATTACAACCATTTTTATAACAAAACCAACAAACACAACAACACAACAATCATAATGGTCATTGGCTAGTTTATGCACATTATACACATCAACATACACATAAAACAACCTTTGTTTTTCTAAGACAACTTTAAATGACAAAAGATGCATGAAACTTCTGTCACATAAAAAAAATAACAATTATAAAGTTGTCATAGGAAATATGTATGAACTTAATTTTTCATACAAAAACAAGTTATCCATATTCTCCAAAAACTAAGATTTACAAAAATAAAAAAATCTAACCAAACTTGCAAGGTGGTGCTCTGATACCAATTATTGGGTTTTAGTTCAAAAATAGTTTCAAAAACTATAAAATCTGGCAAACGGAAGACTTGATTTTTGAAATAACATAAGCTAATTATACCCACCAAGGATCATCCTGCAAGTTATAGAAAGATTTAAACATCAACCAAAGAAAGGATGAAGAAATAACAACCTTTGTTGTTCTTTGGGTCCTCTTGGGAGGCTTGGAAGTTGATGAAGAATGTGGAACCTTTGAGACACCAACAATGAGTTAACTTGATTTAGATGCTACTCCATGAACTCTTAACTCTTAAGCTTGAAGTTCAAACCAATATGAACTTCAAGATAGCAAAAGATAAGCAAGTATTCTTCAAGTTCTTAAAAAAACAAGAGAGAAATAAGTGGGGGAGGGAGGTCACGGTTTTTTTACACTAAAAATCACCAAAAATGAAAGTCTTTATGTTATGGTCTTAAAGCAAAGGTAATACCCATAAGGTCTTAGCACTTTAACACCTACCATGTCTCTAATGATCCCCATAACTTTAAGTGATGCTTTCTTTTGATTTAAATAATCAAAATGTCATATTTCTTTTATTCATTCTTATAAAGATATAAAAGAAGATAAAAGTTTATAAATTTTGTAAACTTCTTTTATAAAATATAAACTTTGGATTTTGGCTAAAAGACAAAAGTCTTTCTACTCCAAAATAATGTACATGACTTAATAAATCATAACATATAATATTTTATGTTACTTGCAATTGAAAATTAATATATCCATGAAATAAATAATTTTTAATTAATAATAAGAGTTTTATTGAATATTTATTATAAAATAAATTTCTAATAAATAATTAGTTATTTCAAGTTGTTATTGTGATCCATTAGTATCATATGTTAATTAGCAATATCACTTTAATATGAATCTTGAGCATACTAGACCTTTCAGACTTTCCATCCGATCAACTTGAACTTTTTAACAAGCTTCAATGCAAAATGATATATATATATATATATATATATATATATATATATATATATATATATATATATATATATATAAGAATTATAGCTTTTAGGTTTTAGTGAAATTTTTGATTTAATTGTAAGTAATTTTTATTTTCAGTTTTTAGTAATGTAATTTTCATTTGGTTCAATGAAAATTTTATTTTGTTTTTATTAAGATTGTGTATTTAAAAAAAGTATGTAGATATGTGGAACAGTGCTATTTTTCATAGGATTAGTAAGGATATAGTAGGGACGTTGAGATTTCGCACCATTAGAATAATAACAAAATGTACCTAGGGCTGAAAATTCTTGACACGACCCGCGACACGACACGAAATAAATGAGTTTGGTTTGAGTTTTTCAACCGGTCAACCCGCCAACCCGTTTATTAAACAGGTCATATTTGGGTTTCTCAAAAAATAAATGGGTTGACTTGCCAACCCGTTTATATTCTTAATAAAAAAAATCATTTTATTTTTAAATGTATTTATGTATCAAGTATTAATATTTAATAAGTATTATATAATATATACCATTGATTCATAGACCATTTAACAATTTTGACATTTTGACTCGTAGTGGTTGGTCTAAGGCCGTAAGTCGTAACTTATAATGCCAAGTCTGTAACATGTTTCTATGAATGTTTTTAAATTTCATTAGGATGTTTAAGACTTAAATGTCTAAAATTTGGACCCATGAACCCAAATCTGACCCACGAACCCGCCAACCTGTGAACCCGTATAAATAAATGGATTGGCGGGTCATATATGGGTTTAGGTTCCAAACCCACCAACCCGTGACCTGTATATTTAAATGGGTCGTGTTTGGGTTTGGTATATTTTGACCCGTCAACCCGCCAACCCGCGACACGGCAACCTGAACACGACACGATTGTCAGGCCTAAATGTACCACTCCTAAGAGTTATAACCTAATGAACCATTAATTATAGCTTAAGAATTATCATAAGTTATGTGAGTCTAAATTAATAAAAGACAAAATTGCAAGAATGGTCTCTGTGGTATGTTGAAAAATGTCACTTTGGGCCAAACAGGTTTGGACTAGCACCAATGGTCCAAACAGTTTTATTTTGTTGCGAGTTTGGTCCATTATGGTTTTAAATGACGATTTTGCCCTTTGCATTTTGTTTTTTCAATTTTTTTACAAAATAAATATAAAAGAAAAGAAAAATGCTCTCCCTCTCTCTCTCTCTCGTCACCTCTCTTTCTCTCTCTGTTAGGGAAACACACACACAATAACACCCTAACTACAACCACTATCCGCCTTCACCGCCGCCCTCACCAACCTCCGACGCCGTCTTCCTTTCTTCTGTTAACTCTTGGCCGCCACCACGACTATGCAACCTTTGAACCTGATCTGATTCCCTTTTGATCTGAAACTAGGCACCATCGCTGGAGAAGGGGAGAGACAAAGTTTGGGTTTAAAGAGGCGATGATGGCAGCTGGAACGAGGGGGTTTCGATGTAGGCTTTGCAGAGGTGAAGTCGTCATCGGAGCAGAGGACATAGAGGACAATCCATATGAAAACCCTAGCCACTAACATAAGGATTTGAGCGACGTTGTTGGGTTTGAGCGTCTCTCTCCTTTCCTGCTTCACCCCTTCACCACAAACAGATCTTCGGACCTGCCTTCTTGTCTAGTTGTTGGAATTCCCTTTCATCGATCAGAGGCATCAAAACTACCAAGGGTTTCACCACGAAGGGCGGTGGCGATAGGAGGTAGAAGAACGATTAGGGTTTTATAGGAGAAGACGCTGATACGAGGCAGAAGATCGATCTACGTTTGTGAAGGTTTGAAGTGATAACGGACCAAGCAAAGTCCGATCTCCGATCAACATTTATGTCTCTTCGTCTCCCACTTGAAGTGATAGAAAATATATGGGTTTTGTATGTGTTCTTGTTTTTTAAGTTTATGATTTTTTAGTGTGTGTGTGTTCAGATTTCTTGATTGTCTATGTGTTCATGTATGTTAAATTTAAGATTTTTTTTGTATTCATGTATAGAAAATCTGGAGAAAGACTGTGGGTTCATCAGGAGAGAGAGAGAGAGAGAGAGAGAGTGTGGCGGTGGTTTCCGGCATGTGAAAGTGGTGGTTGTTCATATTTTTCCGGCAGGTGATGGTGGGAGAGAGATGTATTAACCGGTGGTGGCAGTGTTTACCGAAAAGTTGAGGGTGGTGGTGGTGGTAACCGGTTGTGCTGCTAGTGGTTGACTAGTGGAGGGGAATAAAAGGGAGACATGTATTTTTTATTTTCTTTTAATTATAAAAGTATTTAAATAAATAAAAAAAAACTAAAAAAGCAAATACCAAGGGCAAAATAGTCATTATAAAAAAGTTTAAAGTGAATTGGACCAAAGTGGCAAAAAAATGAAAACCTTTGGACCATGAGTGCTAGTCCAAACATGTTTGGCCCAAAGTAGCAATTTCGACCTAACCACATGATCATTCTTGCAATTTTGTCTTAATAAAATTATCATTATCATATATTAATGAAACACTATCGTCTTAATATTGCGAGTAAATTACACGAATGGTCCCTATGGTTTAGGGTAGTTTGCACGTTTGGTCCCTAAGTTATTTTTTTAACTATGAAGGTCCCTACAGTTTGTTTTTGTTGTGCGCTTGGTCCCTGTCTTACCTAAAAAGACTATTTTGCCCTTGATTTTTTTTTAATTTATTTAAATAAACACACCCCAACCCTACTTCCATCTTACCTTACCTACCCCACCTTATTTAAATAAATTAAAAAATCAAGGGCAAAATAGTCTTTTTAGGTAAGACAGGAACCAAGCGCGCAACAAAAACAAACTGTAGGGACCTTCCGATTTTAAAAATAAGTTAGAGACCAAACGTGCAAATTATCCAAAACGATAGGGACCATTTGTGTAATTTACTCTAATATTGCAATGTTAATAGATGAAAGCAAATCATCCCATTGCAACATGGATCTCATTATTTAATTACTTAAACTTGTATATTTGAATTTCTAGGTTGCATTAAATTTAAACTAGATGCGTTCCAGCGCGTTGCGCCAGTCGCAAATCATGTTGTGTGGGTCGGAATGGTGCATGTGGATTGGAATCAATGTTGAACTATAATATTATAACAGGAGGATGAAACAATAGACATAGTTATGAAAGTAGGTTGCTATTTTTTGTATTTAACTAAAAATTAAATGCAGAAATAACATATTACTTGTAGTTAAATAAACAACACTCAAACCTATCTAATACAAATGATGAAGAAGTAAAAGCAAGTTCCTGCAATTCCATTGAATTTAAAATCAACAATCCTATTCAGATATTGTGTGTGCCTCTGACTGTAACTGATCAAAAGGGCAGGTTGTAACTGTTTCCTCAAAGAAACATATGCACATAAAATTATATATAATAATAAATACGTTTAAAAAAACACATTTTCATGAATTAGTGTGGTAAAGTTTGTTATCATATTATGGATTTGAAGCGGTGAGACTGGAGGTAGGTGATTTAGGGTTCCCCAATTCAAGTAACGCAAATCGTAATTGTGCACATGGAAATTTACGATTTTGCCATTTAACATCTGAATTACGGACAAAGGATTCCAACACTTCTCGATAATCGTATCCTGAGAAAATGTATAGACAAATATTTGGCAAATAATGTATCAGCAAAAGGAGATATTTTCTTGGATTGAAGGTCGGATGTTGTTCTAAAAAGAATAATGGGAGCTCCTGCATTTCAAATTAAAAAAGGTTACAAATTTTAGCAAGAACTGGTTGTATTATTTTCATTTAGATAACTCTTGCCTTATACAACCTATTTACAATTTAAATTTAGAGAAATCAAAGATCAAAGAGATCTATGGGTACAAAGATTATAACCAAATATGAGAGAAGAGAGTGCAAAGGCAAGAAAAGCCAAAAAATTCCTATCGATGTAGTTGCCATCTTGCCAATTGTGTGAACGCATCTTTTCCTAATTTTACACCCAATCATCCTTTGACTTCTTTAATGTCACTTGGGCATGAAGTTATTACTATTTGGAATATCTTTTCTCAAATTATTGTTACGTCAACTAATTTTATGTAATAAAAAAATAAACAGTAAATCAAATTAAAATAAAATTGATTTTGATGTGTCATGTATACCTGCTATTTATACGTGTTGAGCTCTGCATATAAATGACCATTTTGCCCGTGTCTCCATAACATTCAAGTTTTCTCAGCAAGTGCTACTTCCCGTTTTCCAACTTCCAACTCCAATCAGTAAAATTATTGTTGGCTACATGATAGAGTTAATTGCAGTTATCAAGTAAAATAATCCTGTGTTGAAATGAGAAAAATAGAAAAAACATTAGTTCTGCTCACAAGAAAACTCAAATCAATAGTATCACAAGCACAAACTTAGACTTGTGGTTGAACATGATCATATAAATTGTAGAAAGAGACATCCAATAAAATGAATTAAAAGTAGTAACTCACTTATTTCCCTTTAGTGATGGAGTGGCCGTGAACTCCTCCTACTGTTGTCAACAGAAGATCCATGTTAAAGCTTTCAGACTCATTGGAATGTAGCAATGAACTCCATTTCTGTAATCACATCTAAAAAATTAAATTGGTATTCAAAAGTATATAAAAGGTGATAAAAGAATTAAAGATACCTGAACGAAATACCTTCTTTTCTTGGTTCCAAGAACTGAAATATCTTAGCAGACAACCCATAACAGAAGACCTGAAATCTTTTTTTGTTTATGGACTCCAAAAAGATTAAAATTATTTATGAACACATATTTAATAATATTAACCAAAAAAGCGTTGAAACACAAAGAGAGAGCAAGGCCTGGAGTTGGATATGCTTTGTAGTTTGATGAAGATATAAGAGGTCATAGCAAGAAATGTAAATTCTTTAAGCTCAAAACTCTAATTTAGAAATTACATACCTGTGGGTGTGGTGTTATTCGTATTGCTTTTGGAATTATTTACCCATGTGATTGTAGTGGCGGTACAATCGTGCTTCAATTGCCCTTCTATAACACCCAAAATCAGGAAGACTAAGAAAAGAAAGGAAACCCTAATTTTAAGGGCCGACTCGTCGAGTCCAAGGAGGAACTCAGCGAGTCCGAGCGGGATCTGGGTCGAGGAGTAAGTGACCGACTCGGCGAGTCGGCTAAGGGGACTCGGCGAGTCTGGTCTGAATGACGAAAACCCTAATCCCGGGAGTTGTATCCTATATAAAGGGTGTTATGTCCCTCCCTCATCCTCCATATCATCCTAGAGAACCTGTAAACCCTAGATTTCGTGTGAGCTTCCATTATTTGAGAGAAATAGCTTTGGAGGAAGGAAACTTTGGAAAGGAACTTGAAGATCAAGAAGGTTGCTTCAAAGGAGAGGTGTAGATCCGAGATCTACTTCAGTTAGTGTTCATCTTGGAGGTAATAAGCTACTATCTTCCCTCATTTGCATCTAGATCTATTTTTGTTATGAGATTTGGGGGTTTTATGGTTGTTTGAGACCCAATTCGAGTTTGAGGCTTAGATATGTTGATGCCACTTCAGATCTAGTGTTGGGATGGTCCATTATGTCGTAAAGCATCAGAAGATGAGTAGTTGGTGAAGCCCTTTTGTCCTCAAACCTAGCCCTAGAGTGTTTTGAGCCTAGATATCTTTAGTTATACGTAAAGTTTGCAACTTTACGTGAGGATTGAGCTTTGGGAGTATGGATATATGATTTGGAGCCCCTGCATGTCTCGAAAAGCCACTATATGGATTAAGGACTGGAGAGACTCGGCGAGTCACATGGGTAGACTCGGCGAGTTGGTTGAAGTTGGGCAGGAACTCGGCGAGTTGGAAGAACAACTTGGCGAGTCTGTTGAAGATTGCCTTGGACTCAGCGAGCCTATTCTTGGATTCGGCGAGTCAGGCCGCGAAACCCCAAACCCTTCGAGTTGAGACTCGGTGAGTTGGACAGGCCAGGACTCGAAAATCGGTGGACTCGGCGAGTCATGGACTGACTCGGCGAGTCGAGTCGCGAATGGAAGGACTCTGAGCTTAGGAACTCGACGAGTCAGTAGGCAGACTCGGCGAGTAGGGTTGACAAGGAAGATTGACTTTGACCAGAGTTGACTTAGTTGACTTTCGGGAGATAGTTAGACTAAGTGTTGCATTGATATTCGTAGCTCCGGGAGCTAGCGGAGCAGGAGTTCGGAGAGTTGTCGGGCAGCAGCTAGAGGGGTTATCAGCAAGTTCAGCAAGTGCATGTGAGTTTCCCTTTGTGTGAATGGGTCTAAGGCCACAATGCCGGCCCACGTAGTTATGAGTAGAAGACCCGGGGGTTAGCCCTAGGCACAATATGCTAGTATGATAATCAGGACGAGGTCCAATGATAGCAGGCGGGTGCCCAAGGAATGGTTTATATGATAGTTTATACTTGTCGTTTGTGTGATACATGTATGTGCCTGGTAGGGAGGTGAGTGTGGGCGAGGTCCCGTATCTCACCAATAGCAGAGTGTGGATGGTGTTCCACATCTCATTAGCAGCAGAACAGGGGTGAGGCCCAAGTTAGGGAAAGAGTGAGTGTGGGCTGGGCCCGTATCTCACTATCAGTAGGAGTGTGGACGGGGTTCCATGACTCACCAGTTGCAGGACATGGGCGAGGCCCAAGATAGGTGATGCCTTTAGAACAAGATTCGATAGTGTATGTTTAGTGTGTAAGTGTTGCGATATGTTTATGTGCTAGTATTTGTTGGCGAGCGAGGCCCAATGACAGGCGAGGCCTAAGTGAAACAGATCTATATCCGAGCTGGGCTCGAAGCTAGGCGAGGCCTGGAGCGGCGGGGCCGTTGTAGCGGGTGAGGCCCGAGGTAGGGGGCGAGGCCCAGAATAACGGGCGTGACCCAGTATGTGCAGTATGTGGTTATGCATGGTATGTGGTAGGTTGGGGAACTCACTAAGCTTCGTGCTTACGATTTTCAGTTTTGGTTTCAGGTACTTCCGGTAGCGGAGGGAAGAGCTCGGGTGATCGCATGGCACACACCATAGATTAGACAGTCTGGGAATGTTTTACTCTGATAACGAACATGTGTTTTGGAAATTAATGTTTTGGATTGATAATATTGCTTTAAGTAATGTTTTATTAAAAGAAATTTTTAGTCATGAATTTTGGGATGTTACACCTTCATTTTAGAAGCCATATTGCTGTCAAAGAGAAGGACGATAAGAAAATCGAAAATCGCCACCAGAAGATTGAGAAAATAGAAGGTAGATGGAAAATACATACCAGTGGAGAATAGATTGTAAAACAACATGTTAATGATCGGAAAACAGAAAAGGTAGAAGGTAAAGTGCAAGGCACGGCTAGGGTTTACGAGAAGGTAGATGGGATTGCTTGCCAAACACACTATTAAAATCTCAAAGACAGTGAAATACGAAAGCATAAGAAAGCTGAAAAAGAAAATCCGAGTTCGTCACTTTGGTATTGAACCTAGAGAACACTTGAAAACCAAAGATTGAAGTTGGGGCATGGAGTCCAGGTTACTTCAATACAGAGGCTGAAATGAAACATCACAATCAGAAGAAGTAGAAGGGACAAAAAAGAGGCAACCGAAAAATAAAATTGGAACAACCCGACTCATGGAGGCGAAGATTTGAACGAAGCAGCACCAACGAAAAGTTGACGCATCTATCCCTGCTCTTCCGAGAGCCATCTGGTTTAATCGCCTCTTGAGTAAAAATAAGCAGACAAAAGGAAAAGCGGATGACTTCTAATCAAAGATGTAGAAGTTTAAAACCACCTCAAAAGAACATCGACACAGATGGTGGTTGATGACGACCAACAAAGGTGGAAGCAGTCGGTGATCCGTCGCTGGTAGGCGGTGGAAGGATATTAGGGAGGATCTACACAACCAAACCTGTTGGAGGAGATATGACCAACGTTGAGGACAAGGCTGATGTGGGCGACGACCTCCAATCTATTTAACGGAAAAAACAGAGCAAGATGTTGCTGCTGGTGGTGGTGCTTCGGTAAAGCACATATAAGCTGAGAAGCGGTGGAGGTAGCAGAAGGTAGAAGAATGGAGGAGACTCGATTTGGGGAGGATAAAGTGAGTGGTGGTGGAAACATCGGGAAGTAAAATCTGAGAGCAAACTAAAGTAATTGAGAGATAGGCGGTGAAGAAGAATGACTCCGATCTTAATTTGGTTGACTTACAGAGATGGTGAAACGCAGATAGGACTAACACGTGTGTAGCTCTAATTTCAAAAATGGCCTAAAAGGGCCTCCTAGAAAGAAAAGCAGAAACCAGACGCAATTCACCAAATAGATATAAATAAGGGACCAATTTCGACAATTGCTTAGGAACTTTCCTGTTCCTAACTTTCATTTCATTAATATATATATATATATATATATATATATATATATATATATTATTTTGGATTTTAAATTGATTTTATTTAACATAATAACAACGCAATAGTTCAGAAAAACCAAATTACAACTTATTTATTTATTGGTATAATAAGCAATCAATAAGTCACAATCACCCTAAATAAAATATAGATTTTATTTCAACACTTCCAATTTTAGTCCTACAGTATCAAACATGTACAAAAATAGTCACTACTTTTTATATAATTAAACATTTACATAACCAGTCTCGTCTAATATGCAATTTCTAGAAATGATCTCTATATTTCAAAAAATTAGGAAAATGATCCCTACTTGATTGAAAATCTATAGAAATGTTTCTTTGTATCCAAACATAATGTAAAAAGTATAAAATTAAAAAAAAAATCCACCACAACACATCCCACTAGTTAGATATATTTAAGAAATTCTGCTAAGAGGAGTGGTAACACTCTTAACACATTGTCATATCAGTTTTTTGAATGTCACTTTATTTTTCTCCATTTAACACATATTCTTAGCTTTTAATAGTGAGTGGTAACACTCATTAATTTTTTTTTGTTTTTTATTTAAATAAAAATGCAAATTGCAATCTACTCAAATAAGCTTCTACCAATCAGATTGCACAAATTTTTTTCTCTCATCTCGCCACATGCTTAACGAGGGTAAGATAGCAAGCCCCCTAGCGAGTGTTAGAGGGTGGTGTTCCAACAACAATAACGAACATAGTGAGGGGTGTTAACACCCCCACTCATCTTAGTCTAATAACCATCCATTTAGGCTATATGATCAATCTGTGGTGTGTGCTGCCTACATGACACACATTATATCGCGCAATAACCACTCCCCTTTTGCATCATGCATGGTGTGATGAGTTGTGGTCAACGCCACGGGTTGTAACATGAGAAGCCTTTCTCATCCCTCTTCATTCTTCATTATCCTTTTCGGGTTTTGAACATTTCCCTATGATATGGTGTGAAGGTGTTGTCGAAGTTGCTGTGGGGGACGTAGCAAGTATAACTTAAACCTTAGGAGAGACATTGCCCAATGGGCTTTCCATATATAAGACACTTTTTCTTTGCTTTTTCTTGTATTATTTAACTATATGATTTTATAAAATATCTTTAATTCTAAAATTTCATTACAGCAATATAAAGCTCTTTTTGCTAGGAAAATGCAATCTCAAATCTCAATATCCTAGCGTGCGCGCGCACACCAAAAAAAAAACTTTATAAAAAATCATGATTTCCGTAAAAGAATTATTAACAATTTCGTTCGTTGGAAGAATTTCGCAGTATTTGTTTTCTGTTGTTTCGTAGTATGAATTTTTTTCCCAAACGAAATCGTTTTATGCATTTTGTACATTTTGCGGTAGCTACTCAGAAATTAATGGTTATATGAGAAATTTTCTTAAGTTTAGATTGTTTTAAAAAAAAAACTGAATAAATTACTCTATTTGTCCTTTTCGTATTCATAAACTTTTTGGTTGTATTCCAAACAAAGAGTTTGGTGGGAGCAAATACAATGAACCACAGTGAGTGATTGGATTTGGAGGAATATGTACAAGTGACGTTGAATAATGTACATCTGTCATTGCATGCAAAGATTAAATGACATTTATCTGCCCTTGGGGAGTGATGTTGGTACACGGCTAGATGTCTAAGGTTGCGGCTTCTTTTGTGTTTTCTGACCCCACAACACTTGTATTTTTCTCTAAAAGCATATAAAATTTGATTTAGTGGTGTTTGTAAATGATTATATTGTTAAATATAGTGGTGTTTGTAAGTGATTATTCTTAAATAAGAAAATGCGGATTAATGTCAAATAATGAATCCGTAACAAAAAAAAGTTTTTAGCCCAATGATATTCGGTGATGTCATCCATCTTTAAGGTCGAATGTTCAAGTCTTACAGTAATCATAGATGAAATAATTTAAAAATACTTTAGTATATTTGCTGTTTAAAAAATAAATAAATAAATAATAACTAGATATTTTTTATATTTAGCCGGTGTTTGAGATTTATTTAAAAACAATTTATTAATTTATTGATTTTTTTGAAAAGTTAATAAGTTAAAAAAATGTTTGCCAAAATGACTTTTAAAATAACTCTCATTAATCATTCAAAAATAATTTCAATAAACTAAGAATGTTAACTTTTCAAAACTCTTTATAATATTTTGGGTTGCAAAAGACAAATTTCTCTTAAAACATGTATAAGCTATTGATTTAGAACATCTCTAACCATACATTAAAATATCACTTTTACACAATAACTTACATTATAATACTTCAACCCTACATTATACCTAACATTATATATAGTATTGGATTTTAGTGTAATATTATATATAGTGTTGGATTTTAGTTTAAAACTAAAAAGAACAATATACATAGAATATTTTTTTAGTGTTAAATATAGTGTAATGGGTTGGAGGATTTTAGTGTTTACATTATTTTTTACACTATAATTATAGATATTACGTAAAAAAATAGTGTTAAAGGTTGAAGATGGTTTTATTAACTTTCTGTCTTCTTCCACCATAAAAGTTAGTTTAAACACTTTTTAAAAAACTAATTTTCTTATAACCGTAAGTTAATAAGTTTTTTTTCTTCCAAAAAATCATTTTCGGATTCTTGTCTTGATGGTGGATACTTGTAAAGAAGATCATATTCTTTGATCTTTCATCTTCATCAACTCCCCAAAACCAAATGCATCAAAAGGCTCCAAAGTTTGTCATTCTAAAACATTATATAGTTGTTTTTAATATTATTCTAACATTTATAAATGGATCCTAGATGATTTGGTTTTGTATATAAACTTAAAAATAAACTTGTTATTTTTATAAGATTTCCTTTGTGGTTATGAAAAACACACTTATATTTTGTATCAAATCCCATTATAGGGTTCCTTCCACCCTCAACCTCTATCACCTCCAAAGTGCCCTAGACAAAGCTATAGCCTCCGTGCAAGTTTTGAGCTCATCTTTGGTGTTTTTGTAATCTTGGAAGGAATAAGAAGGAGCCTCTAGTGATTGAATCCAACAAGCAAGCCACCTCCATCCTTTCCTTGCAAGTTTTGAGCTCATCTTTGATGTTTTTTTTTATCTTGGAAGAAATAAGGATTCTCTAGTGATTGAATCCGACAAGCAAGCCACCTCTATCCTTTTGTGCATCTTCTAAAATAGTTGTGAGTCCTCAAGCTCCCATTTTTATGATTCATTTCTTATAGATCTAGCTTTCTTAGCATATTTTTGCCCATATATGAAGTTTAAGTGATGAGATGAGATAAAGTTTGCAACTTTATGGCTTATATTGGTACTCTGGTCACTATATCTCCTAGATCTAGAAAATGAATGGGCTTTGAGAGCCATGCATGGGTTTTAGGTCCTTTTCTCATAATTTTGACATTATTGGGTGAAGGAAATACATGAGTTATGCATGTCCATAAAGTTTGGATTTTTATGGACCATTAGGGTCCCAATAAGCTTTCTAGAATGTATAATCAAGGAACTATTCAAATTAAGGACTCAATCCATTAAGCTATCGTAGTGTGGTAGCCATAATGTGGCAAGTTGGGTGCCACGACGTGGCAATGGAAAATGTCGGGACGGTTTTGTCTGGACTCTGCCACGACGTGGTAGCTTGTCTGCCACGACATGATAGCAGATTTGATCATGATCAATTTGAATGGCCACGACATGAAGATCATCTAGAAGTTGACTTTGACTGTTGACTTAGTTTGACTTCTAGTAAAATGGCTAGTTTTAGAAAGTAGACTACTAGTTACCTTTTATGATTCATTAGGAGGTGTATAGCACCCGCTTCTCAACTGTGTAGGCCTGTTAGTTGTTGATCGCGTTTGTGAGGTGAGTCTTCTCACTATTCTATGTATGATGCTAGTTGTCTTTGTGACTCTTGCATGGAAGAACAAGACCTGACCCCTGAAAATTATATGAAAGACTAGGGTTTCGCCCCTGACACTGGTATGAAAGACCGGGATTTGGACCTTGGCAATTGTATGGAAGACCAGGATCTGGCCCCATGGAACTTGCACAAGTAAATACCATGATTTGGCCTATGACAAGAAGTGATTGTAATACTTTGATTTGGCCCATACCATTCATTTGGAGTGAAAATAGAGTTGTTATGTTATGTATGGTATGTGGTCTTTTGGGGAATTCACTAAGCTTTGTGCTTATGCTGTTATGTTTAAATGTTTCAAGTACTTTTAGTTTGAAAGGGCAGGATCTAACTTGCTCGTATTACGTCCCACAAAGATTTATTTTGCACTATCTTTTTGATATACTTTGATATTTTGAGAATTTTATATACATTTATTGGTTTGAACAAATGATTGTATGGTTTTGGGATTTGAAATAAAAAATTTTACTTAATATTTTTGGGATGTTACACTATATCAAATCATTATTGCACTTTTACGAAAAGAATATTAGATGGTTGAAATGACATAGAGTTTACAACCTTTATATAAACTATATACCATACGAGTTATATCTCTCTTCTTTCTTTCTTCTCTTTTCATGTGATGACCATACCCTAAGGATGTGTTTTGGTCATGATTTTGAGGTGACAGAAGGGTGGATGGTGGTGGCATATAATGTATATCACATAGCCTTAGAGCATCTACAATGTATAGCTCAATAAGGTGACATTAATTGGATTAAACTAAACCATAATAAGATCACAAGTACTCATACTATACTTACCCGCATTTTCATCTTTATAAGCTTTACATATTTTCGTGTTAGTTATTATCATAAGTTCATAACTCATAAAACATTGGCAAAACTGCCCCCGACTATAAATTTTGTAAGTTTAATTTCTTATAAATAAATTAAAACATTTAATCTATGATGAAAAAAAAGTATTATTAAACTATATATCAATTCAATATTATATTTTCTATAAAGAGAATATTGGATGATTGAAATGATAACATAGATAACATCTATAATGCATGATTAATGGAAGAGTTGGACGAGATGAAATGTCTAATTGACGTTCTTAAACTCAATGATAATAGGATGTTAGATTGATGTTTAATTGATATGGAGTGCATTGACAATTGGACTATTCAATTAAAAAAAACTTTTAAAGTTTAAAATACATTTTCCATTAAGCTTTTGTAGAATTTAACAGGGCGAACTTGGTTCCATAACCGAAAAACTGAATTTATGGATATAGAGGAACCAAAAACCGAACCAAATTACATTTCGGTTCCCAATTAGTACTGGTTCTAATTCGGTTCAGTTCCAACATGTGTTTTGTTTAAACCTAAGAGTTCAAGATGTATAAGAATTTTATTAGGCCTGACAATTGGGTTGGGTTCGGGTTAGCGGGATGGCGGGTCAGAATACATTAACCAACCCAACCCATATAATATATGGGTTGGTGGGTTGGTGGGTTGAAAACATCAACCCAACCCAACCCATATAACCCATATAAGTATATAGGTTTGTGGGTCAGTGGGTCGAACCCAACCCGTATGACCCATTTAATAAGCAACATATTTACAATGAAATTAAAAAATACAAATAAAATGAAGTCATAGTCTTAAATATTCAACATAAAGTCATAAACATATAGTCATAAACAGGTGTGACGACGACGAGTGGTGTACGACAGCCGGAGGACGAGAAGATGAGTAGTGTTCGTGCGACACTGCGACAGTCGATGACTCGATGCCTCAATCGACGAAGACGTGAGACACGGAGTCATGAGTTTGGAGACTGAAAACCGAATTTCTTTTTGAATAGGGGATTCTTAGGGGCTAGGGCACGCTAAGTCGACTCGAAGATGTTTTGCAGTTTTGGAATTGAGAAAACGATTAAACGATAATCAAATATTCAAAACTGATAAATAATTAAATATATTTCTTAAACATAATATATATATATATATATATATATATATATATATATATATATATATATATATATATATATATATATATATATATAATCGGGTTGACGGGTTGACCCGCGAACCCAAACAGATAACCCAATCCAAACCATGAAATAAATGGGTTGGCGGGTCAAAATTCTCAACCCAAACCCGTTTATTTTCACGTTAGGTTACTGTCGGGTTATGGGTTGGATCACATATTGTCACCCCTAAATTTATAGAATAATAATATAACAATCGATTAAATTATATAAAATTCAATGAGATGACTTAGTGACTTGTATGGTAAGAATAGTAAGCAAATAAATAACTTTAATGTATTTAAAATCAATTTCTTAGTAATATTTTAAAATTATTTACTTTGTATTATTTTAAATACTTAACGATTTGTCACTTTACTTCATTTTTCAAAGAGTTGTAACTAAATTTAATGTTAAAAATCTCCACAAGACCACCTTTTTGCTACTTGTTCCGCCAAAAAAATTCTATAAATCCAACTACAATCCCACCATACCATCTTCCCCTTCTCTTCCACCTCTTCTCCAGGATCCTTAAGATCCATATTCTCTTCATGTTCCTGCATTAGTTTTTAAGCTTATTTTCCACAGAAAATTTACTCTGTTTTCTGTTTTCAAATTCAAGGTTCTACCATTGCTCTTCATCAATCATCTTCAGAACCTTCAAATTTTCATCTGCTTTTTCACAATAATCTGCAGCAAAACACCTGGTTTTAGTCATTTTTTATAATCTTATTTCTTCTGGGTGTCTTTTCTCCAAAAAGAATCGGCATTAATGTTCAACCAAAGCCAATTGTTCTTAATGTTTGAAATACATGTCTCAAATTCTAAGTGAAGTGTTTTGTTTTGAGTTTATGATCAATTCCACTTACTGGCGCAGGACCCATTTAGTTCAATCGTTCTCAGTTGTCTTTCTCTACTGGTTCTATTACGTTACATGATTTTTGCCCTGTTTTCTGCTATAACTGTAAACCACTCCTAATTAGATCTAAATCTATACAGAATCTTATATCTATCCGAATAATAATAAAATTAAAGCTTTAATACCATCTGGGTCCTGTTTATTTTCTTCGAATTCACTCTCCAAATCTCCAAGTCCGAGATTTTGTTACTGTATTTTCATGGCTTCCTCCAGTGGTACAGCGACAACGTCATCAGGTGGTTCATACCCGCTTCAGATATCGGGTTCAGACGAAGATATTCAGCAATTAATGGATCAGAGGAAGAGGAAAAGAATGGTTTCAAATCGGGAATCAGCAAGGAGGTCGAGAATGAGGAGGCAAAAGCACCTGGAGGATCTCATGATTCAGCTGAGTCAACTCAGAAAGGATAATAGTTTGGTTATAGCTAATGTTAGCACCACCATTCAGCATTATACGAGCGTGGAGACTGAGAACTCGGTGTTAAGGGCTCAGGTGGCGGAGCTCAGCCACAGGTTGGAGTCGCTTAATCAGATCATGGCGCTCATGAATCAACCTATCGACGCCGGTTGTGGGTTTGTGGAGGAGCAGTATGGCATGGGTGGCACTGAGTTGATCGACGAGTTCATGGTTAACTCACTGAGTAGTTTTTATGCGAATCAGCCTATTTTGGCTTCTGCAGACATGATTCAGTAGTGAAGTGAAGTGTAGTAAGAATCTCCTCGTTGAGAATCGAGATCTTTTAGAGGGTAGATTCGTCATTTGGTATCATGGGTTGGGTGGGGTGAGCGTCGAGGGTGCTTAGAGGGTGGATTGTCATTTAAACTTTTATTATTGTTTGGCAAAATAGGTTTAGCATTCTACGAAAACTGTAGATATGCAATCGAGCATGTGTAATCGTCAAAACAACGTTGGTTGATCCTTTTCTTAGATTTAATAATGACAAATTTTAAAAATGTTCATATTCTTTAATGTTTATTTACGGATTTACATTATATTACAATGACATTTCCGAATTTAAATTATATTTTCATTCTTAAGGTTATTCTTTAATTAAAAGAATCCTCCCTAATAAATAATTTTTTTTTGCCATATGTCATGTTCTCTTTTATTTGGATATATAGCATTTTCTAGAATTTTTGAATTTTTTATTTTTTACTTGTCATTTTATTGTATTTTTTATTTTATTAAATTAAAATTTCACATTTAATATGTAAGGTAATATATATGTAAGATATTTATTAGAAATAGTTTATATATGTAATATATTCAATATATTAAAACATTATTAATTTTAATAATTCAAAATTTTTCTCATTTTTCTTATAAATTCAAACTTTTCAAATTGTTAAAATTTTATTTAATTTTTTTTAAATAAACTAATGTAATACATGGTTATCACATCTAGTTAATTTATACACATATGATATTATTTAGAGTAAACTTCAAAAATGGTTTCTATGGTTTGCATTTTCCTGTGATTCAGTCCAAACCCCGTGAGTTTGTAAAAATGTCATTTTCAACATGTTTGTTTGTGAGTTCGGTCCCTTCCAAAAATGAAATTACTAAATTGCCCTTATTTAATTTCCTTTTGATTTTATTTTCAAATAACTAAAAAGAAAATGAGTCGTCTCTCTCTCTCTCTCTCACACACACACACATACATATATATATATATATATATATATATATATATATATATTCATACATACATACATATATACATAAACACATATACACAATCTCCCTCCTTCTCTTTCTTTCCATATGTCTCTTTCTTTCTAACTCCATTCTTCTTACAAAATATACTCTCACCAAAAAACAATAAATTGGCACTGGGAAACAAGAAATGATCACATGACCACCTTCAAGTCAACCAAACTTGATACTATCACCATCGAACGAACCACCAAGAGGTTCGATCCAAGCCCACATGGCCAGTTCCTCAATCGGTCACCATCGTCGTTGTGTGTCGCCACACCTATCTCGTCGGAGTTCACTTTCGGCCAACCATTACATATGAGATCAACATCGGTTGAATCCCCTCATCCTCGACGTAAAATCCTTAAAGAAACCACCCAAAACCTCGTGAAAAAACAAGTCCAATAGCCACTTCTAGAGATTTGGAATGCCGGCGGCAGCTAAAGTTTCACTAGAGATCTAGAATGATGGCAGCTACGGTTTTCCAGAGATTAAAGAAGGAGAAAGCATGGGGGCATTTTGTTGTCTCAAAGATATTGGTGGTGGATATTCGTTAGAGAGAAACATAAAGGTAGAGAAATTGATGGTGGTGATCATGGGCAGAGATAGTAGGGAGGCTGACGGATGTTTCGCCCCCCTCAATCTCCTTTAAAACATCAAAGTATGATATATACAAACAACGAGTCTATGATTTATTTAAAAGCCAACTGTCTGTTTTTGTGATGCCAAGGCCCTTCCAATATCTTTTTAAAAATTCAATTATTATATAGGAAAGTAATGAGGCTAGACTAATAGACTAAAATTAAGGCACAAAACTAGAATTTCATCGACATCACCCTATTTATTTTAATTACTTATTTACTTCCATTTATTTTAATTGATTTTATTAATATCTCTTTTAATTGCCAATTAACTGGTAAAGTAAGTAACTATTTTATCTTTCATTCGTGACCTGGTTTCAATTAGCCAATATAGCATCTAACTCCTATTTATACAATTTCTTCTTTATCATTTTTTTCACTATCGTCCAAGACCTTCGTCGGGCACAATTAAGCCCCCTTATCCTCAAATCCTGACTCCGCCTATGGTGGTGATGACATTGACGAAGATGTCAAAGTATGATGTTGAATGGTGGTGGATGGTTGTTCCTTGTTGGATCCATAGCTTTTACCATCTATTCCTCTCGGTATCGCACCAACACACACACATGCAATGTGTATGTCTTTTGTGTTTCTTTACTCCGACGGGGACATCGGCTCCAACAACTGAGAGGTCGGAAGTATTTGACACACACACACACACACACATATATATATATATATATATATGTGTGTGTGTGTGATAGAGAGAGAGATAGTGTGTGTGTGTGTATGTGTTTGTGTGGGTCATATTTTCTTAATGAATAAAACTATAAATTAAATAGTTAAAAGTATAAAAATATACAAAGAGGGAAATTTATTCATTTTAGTTTTAAGAGGGACCAAATCCATAAAGAAACATGCTAAAAATGATTGTTTTTACAAAACTTACAAGGTTTAGAGATCCTTTGTAACATAATACTCAAGAACTTTTGGAGGGTTGTTGTAACGTCCGTGTTTCTGGGCTAAGCATTAATGATGATATAATAGTGTATGTCAACCATTGGAACTCGTTTTGAAGTAATAAAAATGAATTATGTGATTTAAACTTAATTATTATGATTAAGAATAAAAATAACCGTAAAAAATTATTATTAGATAAAGCCTCTATGAAGGAAGTTGTAGTGGTCGTGACAAGGATTCCGAATATATAAAGAATGCCGAAATCTGAGTTGTAACGAAGAAGTTATGACCTGTCGGAGTTTCGCGACAGAACTGATACGACACTGTGTGACATAAATAGTGAATTTACGATAGAATGATTTTTAGCCTTAGTGATCTAAACGAAAGTCGTAGAGTTCGTTAAACCGAGAGCGTGCATAAAAAGAACTTCTAAATCTGAATTCGTATGAGGAAGTTACGATTTTTTTAAAGTTTCGACTTAGCAGTATACAACCCGAAATTTGAATATTAGATCGAGCGGTTTTTAGCTGACATAACCTAAACGAGAATCGAAGATCTCGTCAATATTAGTGCAACGGTAAAAAGACAGACGAAAACGGACGTCGGATGAAGAATTTATGAATTTTTAACGGACTTTTTTTGTCCCGGCCCGTTAAAAATATAATATTAAAAATGAAGTCAAAATTTGCCAACGGAGTCTAAATGAAAGGTGTAGAGCAGAATTTCACCTACGCGTGGATACAAATAACGTCATAAACGGAGTTCGTATGCGAAAGATATGAATTTATGAAGTTCGGAACACAAACTTCGAGGTCTGACTGAACTCACGACGTGAACATGGAAATTCACGACGTGAACTTGTTGAACGACACCTTTCGTGCCTAGAAGACACATGGCAAGCCTAGGAGGTGACCAGGATCAAAGTCACGACGTGAGCACTTATGGTTCACGACGTGAATGTCGAGTTTCAGCCCCTACAAAATAGAAAGCAAGGCTGTCATATTTTGTTTACAAACTCTACTTCCTCTCACTCTAAAACCCTTCTTTAGCCTACTTTTAACCCCCCGAAGTCCCGGTATCATCCCTGACGCCCGAAGAAAGTCCCAACGCCCCGAAGATCCTGAGAAAAAGAGTTTTCGAGCCGAAACTCTGCCCGCAAGAAACCCGGTTTTTGAGAAAACATCTTGGTTTCATCGAAGAATAGTGTTTTAAGGGACGAAGCATTGTCCAATCGTCATCTTATCAAGTGAGTGTATAGTCACTTTCATCTTACACATAGATATGAAGTATTATATATAATATACGCGCTATGTGTGTGTGTGTGTATATATATATATATATATATGTTATTTGTTTATTTGAGATGGATGTTGAATGAATGTTTTATACATGTTTTAAACTGTATATGTATTTTATATCTACAAAAATGTTGAGTAAAACATGGGTAGATAAAATAGTTGGTATATGTTGAAAGATGAGTTGGATAAATGAGATGATTGGTGATATAGATCATGAGATGAGGATAACAGATGTAATATCAGAGAAGCCCTTACCCAAACGTTGGCCCCCGTCATTCAGCAGAGTATGGATGACAACCATTAACTATCTAGACGGTCCGTGGAACACTAGCAAGCTCACAACCTGTAAGTGTGTGAACTATATGTTCAGCAGTTGTACTCTAAAAACCCATTGACATGTATTGCAGGTGGATTCCCGTGAATAATACTGTCGATAAATGAGATTTATGGACTTAGCACATGTTGTATAAACCCTGGCAGCTAGTTCCTGTTGTATAAACCCGGGCGATGATGTGACTTCGTGCCTATTCCTTTGGTTACCTTGGAAGCTATGGACTTAGTGCATGTTGTATAAACCCCGACGACGATGTGACTTCGTGCCTATTCCTTAGTATGAATCCTTAGGAATGAGTGATAGATGATTCTTAGGGTAAATCCTTAAGAAATAAATAAGATAATGGGGTTGGGTAATTAGGCTGATTGTTTGATGTTTAAGCATAATAAATTTATTTATTGTGGGTTGAAAACCCTATATGCTCACCAGGCTCCTAAGCCTGACCCACTCAGTTTTCTATATTACAGGTAGTGGAACAAGAGCATAGTTGGACGATGACGAGGGATTTTGGATTATAGGCCAGTACATATAAATAAATGTTGTAAGGCCTATATGGTACTGTTTATGCTTTTGATCTGTATCGGAACATGATATCCCGAGGTTTTTTACTACAATGAAAGTTCATTTCTTTAAGAAATGCTTTGATAAATTTTTTTATCATATTTTGTTTTGGGGACAAATTCCGCAACACCTTTTGAAAGACTACTCTGATTTTATTTTAAAAGCATAAAAGAAATCGGTCTTTTCTGGCCGAGAAATTTCAAATTATCACTTTTCAAAAACCACAGTTGTTTAAATTATCACAAAACACAAATCAATAATTATTTGATAATAATCCATGATCCTCTAAAACATAAACTTCATCTCGTGTGTACAATCAAGCCGACGCCTTCCCGTGATCCTGAGAAGTACCTGAAAAACATATCACATAACACGGTAAGCACAAAGCTTGGTGAGTTCCCCAAAATACTACACACATCTCATTAGCCTCTCAGGGCTTAAGGTCCTTTAAATAGGACACAACCCCTGAAAATTAGGGTTTTCTCACCCAGCTCCTACTCGTCGAGTCGGGGTCCTCCAACTCGTCGAGTAGACTCTAGAAATCACGCGGACATTAACTCCTCTACTCGGCAAGTTTAGTCACACCCCCAAACCTGAATGGCGGAAACATTCGGGGGGCGGAGGACGTCATGTACAGTATAACAACAGTTACATAATAGTAATCAAAGTACAACAACCATGCATTGATAAAGTATAAGTTTTTATATATGTGTTCAAATCATTTTATATTGATACCAAAATGTATAACAAAAGTTAAAAGACATGAATCTATAATGCTCCGTCTTCTCAAAAACTCGTGGATGTACCTGTTTTACCGGTTTCCTGAGAATACAAGTTATTTGAGAAAAAGTGTCAACATTTAAGTTGGTAAGGTCATAAGCATTTGTATGAAAATATATACCATTCAATAAGATGAAATCACGTTTGTTTCCAGAAAATCCGATATTTTCTATAATACTGAATTGTAAGTTGTTTGTTTGTAAGTAATCGTATCTATCCTGGAAAATCCTATATTTTCCATAAAACTGAATTGTAGTCTTATATAAATTCCAAGACTGAAAAGTATAAGTGTAAATGTCATACTTAATTTTGTAACATGTAGTTTTATTCGGAAATAATACCATTTGATGTGCTGAGTAATTACGTAAAATAAATATAATATTAATTTAACATAAAAATAACGTATTGTCGTTTATCATGTGAGTTTTCATAACTGTGCTCACAAATGATTTGCCTGTCGCGACGTTCTTCAAACGCCATTATGTCACACCCCAAACCTGAACGGCGGAATCGTTCAAGGGCGGATGACTTCATGTAGTATCATAACAATTAAGTAAATAGTAAAGAAAGCAAACACAACCATCATAAATATAATTTAAAAAAAGTTACATTGTTGATTGTAATACATGTTTCAAAAGAAATTACATTATGATGATATAATAAGTTTGAAATTTGACGCCTTAGCGTTCCTTCCCCAAAAGTTGTGGTTTACCTGTATTACTGAATCCATGAGAAATACAAGTAGTTTTGAAAAAGTGTCAACAATTAAGTTGGTGAGTTCATAAACGTTTTTGTATAAGAATTATATGCCTTTTGGTATAAGGTAACCGAGTTTGTTTCTAGAAAATCCAATATTTTCTATAAATGAATGGTAGTTTTTAAAAGTTCCAAAAACCGGATTGCATAAGTATTTTCCATACCTACAATAGTGTAAGTAGACTTATATATGTATATATAATCAATAAAGCGTTTGATAGCCCCGTAAATCAAATGTTTTAATACTTCATGTGAGTTTTATAACCGTACTATTGACCTAGACTGCTTGTCACAACGTTCTTCAGGCGTTGGAATGATATGACGTTTGTCACCCCAGACCTGCCGGTCCACCTGTAGCTAACAGTTTAGGTGCGGGATTGTTAATCCCGTATAGATCTATACACAAGTATCACGCTCTCCCTACAGGAGATTATGGTTTATAACGCATGAATTGAAATGCGTACTTGAAAGTAAGTGAAGTTAAATGTCTCACAAAAGTTTGATTCAAATAGATATACGTATGAAAAGTCCATATTCCTTGTAAATGTAAGTATTTCCTTTCTATAGTATTCATAGAGTGTAAAATATCATCAATATCTCGTAAACTATACCTATTATAGTTTTTCAAAAGTGTGTTTCATTTGAATGATAACCCTTAGTGCATTACCAACTTTGTATGTAAAGTATAACATTTGTAATCACGTTATTTTACTTATTTAACATTTATACACAAAATGTAGATAAAACATTCTTTATAGGTCATAACTTCTTCGTTATAACTCGGATTTTAGCGTTATTTATATATCCGGAAACCTTGTCACGACCACTATAAGTTTCTTCATAGGTATCGAGTTTATCTAACATTTTATTTTTGACAATCATTTTTATCTTAATTTATACATCTTTATAAATAATTAAATGCACATAATATTCAAATAATTTCTCTTTATTACTTTAAAAGTAGTTACAATGGTTGATCTAGACTATTACATTGACTTGAAATATAGGGTTGTTATAAGTTGGGGCATCTAATTCGCCGAGTTACTCTGACATTATGAATGTAAATAATTAAATATTATACATGGGAGTCATGATGTTACAAATGATGGAATCGAATGTTGGAATGTTTGTTTTCTTGAAACCTAGGAGTTTGTTTTGTTTGCAGAATTGTTGATTTATCGAGAGAAAAAAGGGAGAAGCCGTGAGAGTTCGAGTTAAAATCCGAAGACCATAATTTTTGATATGTATGGGGTGGCGTTCGTGTGCGAAAATAGATTAGAGGAAAGAGAGAGAGAGAGAGAGAGAGAGAGAGAGAGAGAGAAAGAGAGAGAGAGAGTTTTATAGAAAAAAAATCAAGAGTCCAAAAATGCGTCTTAATCAGTTAAGAGGGGCATTTGAGGTTTCCCACATGAAGAATTTGAGGAAAAAATGTACTCTGCCAGCACCCAGTTCTCACAACGTGAACTTTTACCCTTTATGTCGTGATACATATATAATCACAATCTACTATTCGATTTATTCATATTCACGTCATGAAGGTTTAATTCTCACAGCATGATCCGTTAGATGTCGTGTTTCTGCACTTTCTTTCGACTTAACAACATGGTGTATTCACATTTTATTTGAAGTTCCTTGTACCACACCTTTTTGAAGATGCACGTCTTTGGTTCACATTTTATTTGGAACATTCATGAGTAGCTGCAAAAGTCCAATTCTAGATAATTTATTCAAGATGTTCGAACTTTCCCACCACGATCAGAATTCGATCTTGCCTCTACCACCCCAGGGGAGTCAGTTCTTTTTTTCTCCTTTTTATTGCCTTTTTATGTGCTTTAATTGTTTTATGCATACAATGAGGGCATTGTATGAAATAAGTGTGGGGTAGGCAGTCGAAAAAGGATTTTCAAGCATAAAAATAATTAAGAACAATGCTAGAAATTTCAAAAAATTGATTAAGAGGCTTGCAAACATAGTCTAATAAATCTAGTCATTTTTATAATTTTGATATTATTGCATTTGGGCTACTTTTCTAGTGTTATGTGAGATGATTCAATGCGAGCCCTAAGATTTAGTTAAGGCAATATGTTATAGTGTATTTGTGGCTTCCCGGTCTTATTGAAATCGTGGGACAAAACGCAATCTTATTTAGTTTGGGGGACATAATATCTTTAGCACCGTATAACAAAATGTATCCAGGAGAGCTTATGTAGTCATTGCACTTTAGACTAATACCTTTAACTAATAAATGTTGAAGTTGAGTTCCCTTGCTTAAGAATATGTTTTATTTTTATGAATTTTAGTTTTAAATGAAAAAAAATGAGTTGTGAAAAAAAAAAGAAAAAAAAATAGAAAGGAAAAAAAAGTTGCAAATTTTGAGTGAATAAGAGTCTATAAAGCTATGAAAATCAAGAAATATTATGAAGAAAAGTTTCAAAGAGTTTAAATGATTGAAGACTCAAGTTGAAGAAAGTTCAAGAATAAGGCAAATTTGCCAAGTTATGTCACACCCCCAAACCAAGGATGGTGGAAACGTCCGGGGGTGGAGGACTTCATATATAATATCACAACAACGAGTATAATAGTGCTCAAAGTAAATACACCCATCATAAATATAATTGAGAAAGTTACATCATAGCAAATTTACATGTTTCAAAATCAATTACATTATGATGATAAAATGAACTGTTTGACGATTTATCGTCCTATCCTCAAAATGCTGTTGTTTTTCCTGTTTCACTGATTTCTTGAGAATACAAGCAGTTTTGAAAAAGTGTCAACAATTAAGTTGGTGAGTTCATAAGAGTTTTTTTTAGAATGAAACCGCTTTCCCTTGTAAAAGCAACAAAGTATGTTTCCAGAAAATCCAATATTTTCCTTATTATGTATGAAATGAATGCTTCTATGTTATGCGATAATGAATCCTAGAAAAAAAAACCCATAGATTCCTTCTATAATTACTGAGCGTATATAAATTATATAAAAATTAAGTTAAACAAACCGATGAATATAATGGGTCTGCCCCAGGTCCGCAACCAAACGAGGAATAGGAGATAAGGCGGGCCCACCAATTCTAAGTCGATTGTGACTAGATTCTTATATAACTCTAGCATATACACTTAGCAATTATAGCTGAAGTCTAACAATTCTAGATGAAATATAGTTTTAATATCATTAAACTATTCCATGTGAACCTGATACTTTGTATTTATATCCCTTTTTGTATGAAAACCTGGTACTTTGTATTAAAACTATATTTCATGTGAACCTGATACTTTGTATTTGTACCCCTTTTTGTATGAAAACCTGGTACTTTGTATTTGTACCCCTTTTTGTATAAAACCGGTACTTTGTATTTGTACCCCTTTTCGTATAAAACCGTTACTTTGTATTTGTACCCCTTTTCGTATGAAAACCTGTTATTTTGTATTTGTACCCCTTTTGTATACAACCGATACTTTGTATTTGTACCCCTTTTCGTATGAAAACCTGGTACTTTGTATTTGTACCCCTTTTTGTATACAACCGGTACTTTGTATTTGTACCCCTTTTTGTATGAAAACCTTTTGTAATGTAAATGAACATAAACTATACCTATTATAGTTTATCAAGATGTTTGAAGTGTATAAGCAACTTAACTATACCTATTATAGTTTAGTATGTTTGTTTGTGGTGTATAAGAACCCTTTCCTATGTAAGTCGAATGTATAGCAAAATATAATTAGGTTTATCTTGCTTTGTTTTGTACTGATGATAATAATGGAGGATTCTTACACTTTAGTGAGTATTTTCTGTTATATAATTATACCACAACAAGAAACACATGTAAAATATGAAGTCATCAAAGATTTAACACTTTGCTCAACATGTTACAAATTGTTGAAATTCATAAGCTGTTAACTAGTTTTTAACTTTTCTACACTGTTTTAGAAAGATCATAGAAAAATCATACAAACTCGAAAACTGAATCTGTAAATTCTGAGAGTTCCTAAAATGTGTCTAGTTTATTCATAATTTTTGGAAGCCTTTAACTTGTGTTAAAATGTTCATATTCACAGACTGGTCCAGATTTTATCTTGAAATGATAGGCTGTTTTGCTAAAATTACCATAAATTGTAGAAACATCGTGTGGAGATGTGCAAGTAGTCATTTTAAAGCTAAGAACTGGAACTACTTGCACCTAAAACAGTTTTGAAAACTAAAATGTTTAAGTTTCCCAAAATAGTCCGTGAATGGAGTTGAACTTTTCTGATGAAGGCTGTTAAATGAGTTTAGTTGTGTTCTTGGTGTTTTAACTTGTATTCCCCCCCCCCCCCCCCCCCCTAAAAACTAAAAAAACATGAAAATGTAGGGTATGAACTCACCTTATGTGATGTAAGTGGGTGGATGTTGAAGGAGAGAAGTGTTCAACTCAAGAACACTTGAAGATGCCTAGAAGATTTTAGAGAATCAAACATCAAAGTGATGGAATTTGTGTAAGCATTCTATGATATGAGTAAAGGGGAGTGTAATAATCATAGAGATGATGAATTATAGTTACAAAGAGTGTGAGAAAGCTTGATAATCAGCCTTGAATCTCGAATTTTGAGGGAGAAAGTTTGAGAGAAATGGTGTTTGATCTTCTTGGTGAAAATGAGGAAAAATGAGTAAAGTGAAGGGAGAGAGAATTCCCCAGCTCTTTCGGTAAGAGTTTGCTGGAAAGATGAGTGGAAAAGGACCATGAAGTGACTAGGAGTGGTGGGGAGGGCCATAGCTGGTCAAAGGAATGGGCATGGGGTGGTTGTTTGTGTCAAATATTATGGCAAGATCCACACTCCACCTCGTGATCTCACTTAATAGATTTTATTCTTAAATAAATATTTCCATCAAAATATGTTTATATTATGAATATTGAGGGTCTTATATGTTAAAATATGATTTCTGGAGAAAATCCTGCGTTAAAAGGATGAAAAAGGGGATTAAAATGTTAAAAATATTGAAAACCAAGTAGAAAATGCTGAAATCCGAAGTTCAGGGCGAAGTCTCGGTCATCAGCAGCCTAAAACCGGAGTGGCTTAGTCGCCTGGGTGCGGTCCGAGGAGAAGGGAAGCTTACCCGCGGATGAAGAAAGGAGGCGCTGCGGTCCAAAGTCAGGAGAACCGGAAGCGAACCTCGGATGCGGGCTGCTCCATGCGGCTGCGGTCGGTGGCTGCGGCTAGATGACCGCGGATCCTCAAGGAGACTCCGGTTCAAGGAGGGTTTTGGCCCCTATAGAGAGGCTTCGGCCCTAAGAGGCTAATTTCCCAGGATTCTCCCCGTATCGAGTGGTTTTTCACCAAGTCAAGTGTCGGAATGCCCCAAATGATCAGAATAAATCCAAAAGAGGTTTTGAGAGAGATTTCACCTTCTTGGAGAGATTTCACATTCTTGGAGAGATTTCTCATACAAAAAGAGATTTAGGAGAGATTTCACATTCTTGGAGAGATTTCTCATACAAAGAGAGATTTGGGAGAGATTTCACATTCTTGGAGAGATTTCTCATACAAAGAGAGATTTGGGAGAGATTTCACATTATTGGAGAGATTTGGGAGAGATTTCACATTCTTGGAGAGATTTGGGAGAGATTTCACATTCTTGGAGAGATTTCTCATACAAAGAGAGATTTGGGAGAGATTTCACATTCTTGGAGAGATTTCTCATACAAAGAGAGATTTGGGAAAGATTTCACATTCTTGGAGAGATTTGGGAGCGATTTCATATTCTTGGAGAGATTTCTCATACAAAGAGAGATTTGGGAGAGATTTGGCAGACATTTCTAGATAAAGAGAGATAGAGTGAAAATGATTGAGAGAGGTTCCGTGCGTGACATTTGTGAGTGTTTGGCTTCGCAACGCAAGGTCTGTAAGCTCCGTTAAGCCATGTTTAAGGATCTTACACACTCCCAATGAGTATGCAACATTGTTTTATCGGCTTGGTTCGTTACTTACCACGGTTTTAGGTTAAGGAAATCTAGATGTATGAACTTTTCAATTTATGATTTCTCATTAGAATAGCGAGTTGTATAGAATTACCTAATGTAAGCCCTAGTACACAAGGGTTAGTTGGGTTGACCAGTTTGACTTGTTGACTTTATTTGACTTTGACCTGACCAGAATCTGACGGTTGTCACAAGTTATTATTATTGTAATTTTTCTTTGCTAGGTTAATTTACCATATGTATGCTTTGGAGCCTAACAAAAACTACCTTAAGGTTAAGAAAGTTTTCTGAGGATGGGTTCGGTGGGATGCATAAAATGAATGTTTTTCAAAATAAGTGGGAAGCGTTTATGAGGATTGTAAGTATTTAGGGTTGTGAGGTAAATACGATTTAGACACAAATACATGCATTGAGGTAAGGCATAATTAGTGGGTTCAATTCAGATTGTTTTGTGTGATATAGGTGGGCATGGTTCTATGTAATGTATTAAAAGATAAGTTATGCTTGAGGGCAAGCACGAGCCAAGTGTGGGGTATTTTGATATTGCTATATTTATACATATTTTTAGGCATAATTTTAATACATTTTATGCTATAATTTGGTTAAAATTAAAGATATTTGGTACTTATTAAGTTACATTACATTTTGCAGCAAAAGATGACACTCTTGAAGGAAAAGGACCAAAACTAATAAATATTGGAACCTAGAAGGATTGGAGCTTAAAAGAAAGAAAAATCAAGCAAAAACGCTCCCCACAACGTGGCTGGAGAGTACCACGGCATGACTCTTTGAAGAATCTCGATCATACGTGTAACAATGAAGTTCACGACATGATCACTATAATCTCACATCGTGAGGATGATTATTCCAGAAGATAACAACGCGGAGAGCAAGTTTCCTTGTCAGACACAGATTTATACTGATCTCACGATGTGAGACCCTAATTCTCACGATGTGAGATATGTTTTATGGAAACTATAAATATCCTTGGACATATCAACTTTTGAGGATTGGAAGTGATATTCTGGAGAGATAGTTGATTTCAGAAGCCAGAAACCTGCGAAAATCAACCCTTGGGAGAGGAAAAGATTGAAGATTACACATTACATTTGGTTTGCATTATATTAATCATGTCTAATTCTTATGTGTTTTTGTGTTTATTTTCTGCCATCAGTAGCAAAATCATTAAGCTTTCATTTAGTGTAAATGAACCTTAATATTATGTGTTAATTTCTTGCTTTTAATGGATTTTATGAAGTTGGTTTAAGCTTGTGTTTGATTATCATTACCTAGCATGTTAAAGTTTAAATCTTTGTTGCTTTGCTTCAAGTTAAGTGTAGTTTAATGACCATTTGAATTGCATGACCTTGTTTACCTAGTAGTTATGATCATTAAATTGTTGGAGATAGGATTAATCGAATCTTAGATTAAGTAATAAAGGTAACAACTTTAGTTGTGTTAGAGAACATAATTTGATAATAATTGTGTTTAATTAATTGTCTTGATCATAAATAATTATCTTAGATATATCTTACATAGCCCAATTAACCTTAATAATCAATTATGTGTTTGCTTGTGTTCATGAATTGGTAAAACTATTAGGAGATCGGATCAAGACTGCAAATTATATTAATATTGGTAACCAACCGAATAAATCCATGTTTCGAGACTATCCATAGAAAAAAAAGGGGGGGGGGGATTTGAAGCTAAACGAAAGTGTTCTCATAATCTTGATTACAATCGTTCTTAGTTGAGTGTTTGCGTAGTTTTAGTTAAGTTAATATGAACTCGCAAAATTAAATAAACCCATTTTTAGTTATTGTTTTTAGATTATTTTTTAGTAATTATATTATTAGCTAAATCTCGTTTCCTATGTTCGATACCTAACTTACTTTACTATACTATAAATTGACTATGTACACTGCCTATAGGTGCATTAGTAGATAAGTAGTTAGGTTTATAAATTTAAAAGTTGATAGGTATATTTATTGCACATTAATTTTTATTTTAATACATTCAAAATTACATTAAATATATATTAAAAAAACTTACATCTAATCATACATACTTATAAAGCTAGCATTTTTTCTTGAATCTCATGCATTTGAAACCCCCATTCTTTTTTCCTTTCACCACATTCATTTGAAACTCCCATGACTTTTCAATTTTCTTTATAATAATAATTATAATTTGGTAATTAGGTTAAATAAATATCAAATCTAAAGTGTAATCATATATAAACTAGATTTCAATATTAAAATAATATCTTTAATTCTACTTATAAAATTATGTTTTTTAACTTTTAGCATATTATACTTAATTTATTAGTTTTAATATATTGTTGGATGTAAACCATTATCATTTTAAAGGTATAATTTTGAACAATTTGTATAAAATACTTAAATTATTAATTAAAATATAACATTATAGGCTCAACTTAAATATAAATTTTCGTTAACTTAGAATACGTCTGATAAAATAGAGGAAATTAGATGGCTTACGATAGTGAATGATACCTATCGGAAGATATCATAAGAGGTATCTTGCCTTTAGAATACGTCTGATAAAATAGCAGTACGTCTAGAGAAGTACGGTACATCTGAATGTACACATTAGATTGGCAGGATGATAGAACGATTGGCGTAATTCCTAAAGTTTTCCTATCATCTGGAATTTCCACCACCAACCGAGTTGAAGCAGAATTGATGATTGAAGGTATGCATGGAAGAAGTCCTAGTAGAGTCTAGGGAATTTTTTTTATGATTATTTGGACACACTCGTATGTGTTAAATTGTTTTGTGATTTTAGGACTTGGGGACTGTGAGACAGTACTTGGGACGAGTATGAGTAGGTGTGAAAGGTAGTAGATGCATATACTACCGGAAGCACAGGACTCACGTTTGGATCAGGGAAAGTTACAAGGTTACCAAGAAGCTAGTAAATGATTTCGTTTTATTTAAGCATGTCGTTACCATCGTTTCGGTAATGACTAAGAGGATGATTTTTATTCCGACCCTAGTGGTCATATCGAATTGAGTCCGACTACGATAAGTATGTTACGTGGTTCGGAGAACCAAGTTTGATGTAGCGTCCGACTTAAACCAAACGATTGAAATCAAAGCGATCAATAGAAGTATCGCACTCGTTGTTAAAATAAGTTGGTAGCTAGAAATGCTACATGTTAAAATGTGATTATATCACATTAGACCATGAAGGAAGGCTTATTTCATTCCGGAATTTGACTCTAAGGGACCTGAGTCTAAGCATTGCTACATACAGTGATAGGTCATTAGAATATGACACATCGGTCAATTGTAGTAATCAAATTAACTTATCCTAAGTTTGTTAAGAAGAAGAAGGAGTCTTTTGATAAAGAATGAGGTTGTGACACGAAGGTCATGATTGAAAGTCTAACGAGCAGGTGCAAGACCGAGCATCGCCTGCAGTCAAGGAGTCCAAGAGTTAGATACTCGTTCGGAGCAACATAGAAGTTACAGTTATTACCTAGGATGAAGAGATAACGTATGGAGTCACTATACAATCCTGTTTCGTTGATCATTCCGGGACGTAATCATCCTAAGTGGGAGATAATTGTAACGCCCGTAGATCCGGGCTAGTCAATTTAGAGACAATAAGTGTCGAAAATGAATTTTTGGAAAAAGATTATTTGTAATAAATAGTCTTAACCAAGTTGTAGAATATGTCTCAAGGTTTCCATACATATAAAGAACGCCAAAATCCGAGCTATAACGAAGAAGTTATGGCCCGTCGAAGTTTTACGGCAAAACCGGCACGACACCAGGAAGCGTAAATAGTAAATTTATGATGGAGCGATTTTTAGCCTTAGTGATCTAAACAAAAGTCGTAGAATATGTTAAACTGAGAAAATCCATAAAAAGAACGCCCAAATCTGACTTCGTATGAAGAAGTTATGATTTTTCTAAGATTCGGCTTAGCAGTGCACGACCCGAAACTCGAATTTTAGTTCGAGCAGTTTTTGCTTTACGCGACCTAAATGAGAGTTGAAGATCTCATTATTAGGAACTCAAAGGTAAAAATATAGACGAAAACGGAGTCCGTATGAAGGAGTTACGAATTCTTCCCGGTCATTTAACAGTCTAAACGCCTCCTACTGTTAAATTTAAGATCGGTCAAGAATTAGCCGACGGAGTCTAAATGAAAGTTGTAGATATTGATTTAACCTACGCGTGGAAAAAAAGAACGTTGAAAACGGAGCTCGTATGCGAGAGTTATGATTTTTCTAAGTTTGAAGGCTGATATGTGATATTGGGTGACGTGACGCGATCACAGCCATTGCTTTCTCTCCAAGGAAAGCCATCAGATGATGACACGTGGCACTGACTCGGCGAGTCAGTGAACCGACTCGATGAGTCCATCAGGAATTCACCCTATAAATAGAGGTGTCGGGTCTTGCCATTTCCTAACACCTTCAAACCCTTCTTTCTCTCTCTACACTCTCTCTCTAAGCTCCCTAACCCCCCCTAAAAGCCTAGGTAAACCCCATAGCACCCGAAGGAATCCCCGAGGCTCCCGAAGTCCCGAGAAAAGAGCCTTTCGGATCAGGAACGCTGCTCCAGCGAAGCCCGGTTTTTGCGAAAAAACCCGCTGTAAGTGAGCTACGCCTACGCTATTTTTAATATAGCTTCTAATTAATTATAGTAATGTTATTAGGTCCTTAAAATAATTATTTGGGCTATTATTATGAGTTATATTGAGTGTTATTTAACGCTTAAATAATAATAATAATATCTAGACTATTAATTAGTCGCGGTTGACGTTAGACTAAACCCTAGTGGTATTGATACTAGGTTTTATTGAAGGAAAATTGTTTTGAGAGTATCGAAGCGCTGTCCGAGTGTTGAGTCACCACCTTTCAGGTGAGTGCATAGTTACTTTCATCTTACACATAAATATGAAGTATTTTATATAGATTACATGCTATGTGTGCATATTATTTGAGTACTTGTTGTCTATGCTGGATGAACGTTTTTATACATGTTTTAAATGTTTTAAACTGTATACATATTTTATATCTACGAATATGTTGGGTATGAAATGGGTAGATGAATGATGAGAGATATAAGATGATTTGAGTATACACTGGCAGCTATAGACTTAGTGCCTATGGGACAAACACCGGTAGCTATGGACTTAGTACCTATTAGTTAAACGCTGGTAGCTATGGATTTAGTACCTGTTAGGAATTGGTAGCTATGGACTTAGTACCTATTAGATAAACACTGGTAGCTATGGATTTAGTACCCGATGAATAAACTATAGCAGCTATGGAATTAGTGCTTTATGAACGAGCATTGGCAGCTATAGATTTAGTGCCAGTCCTATAACCCTGAAATAAGGGACTTCGGAATAAACGAATGCAGGATAGATGACTCTTAGGATAAATCTTTAAGAGTAAAGAAGATAATGGGGATGGGTAATTGGGTTGATTGTTTGATTGTTTAAACATAATAATTATATTATTGTGGGTTGAAAACCCTATGTACTCACCAGGTTTCCCAACCTGACCCACTCAGTTTACTTATATCACAGGTGTCGATATGAAGTGACATTACACTGAGAGATTAAAGAAATGTAGATCACTAGTGTAAATAAATGTAAGTTCCGTTTATGCTTATGTTCCTGTATTGACAATGACATCCCAAACATTTTAAAATGAATAAAATACGTTTCTACGAAAATGTTTTGATAAATACAACGTATTTATCGTATTTTTCTGGGAACAAATTCCGCAACATTTTTATGAAAAGAAGTACTATGATTTTTATAAAGCATAAACAAAAATCGGTCTTTTCTGGCCGTGAAAATGGGGATGTCACATTAAGCCCACAACCAAACAAGGAACAGGGAATGAGGCGGAATCACGCATTCTAAGTCCATAGAATCCTAAGGATATATGACCATAATGTTTACACTAACCATCATAGACTCACTAGTAAAAACCCTGTGTTTTTATGTAGGTGATAAGACTTATTTGAGTTTTGCCGTGTTCTCGAGATTAATGGTCGATATACTTTAATCGATGCTAGATTTAGCAAATAAAAGAAATTTAGAATTTAAACGTCGATGTTAGAAACACATACTGATATTTACGGGCAGTTCCGGGGTGGTCTCTCCTGCGGTGATCGCAAGCACCCTTCCACCATCACTAGCATCTCTTGCTCTTGGGCAGTCCCTTTTAAAGTGTCCCGTTTCTCTACACTTGTAACAGGCTGGGCTTACTCCAAAGCCAGGGACCTGGTTGATGGGTCGTGCTGGTGCCTTACAGAAACGGACAGTGTGCCCCTATCTGTCGCAATTTTTGCAATTCATCTTCCGGCAAGCCCCAGTGTGATGGAAGTTACACTTGTTGCATTTCGGAAGGGTTCCAGCGTATTGATTTATGGGAGTTGGCGTGGTGAGGGTTGTGGCAACATGAACAATAACCATCTGTTGCTTCTTAGCGAAGTCCTGGGCTGGTTGGTCCTTCTTGTTGTCCTAAAACTTTCTTTTGTTGTTCCCTCCTCTTGCTTGGTTAAGGGTGGTTGTCGTAGTGTCATGGCTGGCATGATGGTCGATGAGTTGTTGTGCCAACTCCTTGGCGCTGTCGAAGGTAGTTGGTCTTAAGGCCAACACGCTATCTTGAATTTTGGGGGACAATCCCCAGAGGTATCGCTCCAAATTTTTGTCTTCTGGGGTGACCATCGTGGGAAAAAGGAATGCTAGATCACAGAATCGGGTGGTGTAAGTTGTAAGGTCGGAGCCTGTCATTTTGAGATTCCACAGTTCTTGCTCCAGCTTTTGCACTTCGCCTCTTGAACAATATTCTTTCAGCATCATCTTCTTTAAGTCCTCCCAACTTAACGAGTTAACCACTGCAAGCATTAGTGAGTTAACGTGACTTTTCCACCAAGTGAGGGCCCGACCAGAGAAAATGTATGCTGCAAATTTGACCTTGCTTGCTTCAGGGAATGCACAAATTTCAAAGACCGTTTCGGTCTTTTCGAACCATTGCGTCAAGGTGATGACGCCCTCGCTTCCATTGAAAGAATCGGGTTTGGCATTAGTAAAGTCCTTGTATGAACATTCCCTCGTACGTCCTGTACTGTCCCCGTGGTTAGAGTTTGTGGCTCCAGATCCAGCACCACCGGTACCATTTGTACCAATTTGTGACATTGCAGCTGCCACGGCTGCTATTACTGCAGCTTGGAACATTGCGGGATCAAACTGTGAAGGTGGCGTTGGAGGTGGTGGTGCTGTGCTGCCGGAAGGTCTGGGATTTTTCCTTGGTGGCATAGTTTTGTCATAAGTTGTAAAAATGATCAGATGGTAAGTTCCCACTAGTAAAGACAAGTCGGTTGTTATTAAACTAGATTTTCTGTATTATGCTCCGACTTAAGAATGTCTTGCATGTAATTCATAAGGGAAGTCCATATGAATGAATTTCATGAGTTTAGTAGGTTTTGTACGGGCGTTAAGATTTACTCAACTTAAGATCATGTTTGTCCAAACACACTTAGCTAAGGAGTTTTGATGGGATCCGGTGCATTAGTTCTGGTATGATCGCACCCTATAGGTCTACGAAGAAGGCACCCTTTCACCAAAATGTTTAAAGGTGAGATGATAATGAGTCGTTAGAAAGGGCTATGTGTCGTGATTTTTCTAACTAAGTTTATCTTAGTTCATTTTGTAACGTATTTCGGTTGCCTTATGGTGTTCTGAAAACATTTCATAACGAGAGCCTATATATATGATAAACTCATGTATTTTAGTAGTTATGTGTCCAAGTGAAACCTTGTAATTTGACCCAAGCTAGGTCTTTATAGTGACCAATTGATGTATGCTTAGTTATATAATAAAGACTAAATAAACCTTCGAGTCTGTTAGGTATGTCCTAAGCCCATCTTGTTAATATGATTCTAGCAATTATGGTTTCAGCGAAAATTTTGACTTCGATGCAGGTCTACCTCACGTCTATGAAAGGAAGGGTTTTGATAGCAACTAGACCTCTTGATTAGTATAACCGTTTAAATCACAACGTCGTGTTTACACCTAGAATAGAGTAGCACACACGTGTACTCATGATCTTAATTTACAGGGTCTCGTGAGAGGTATGGATTCACTTACGACAATCCGTTCCTTGTGATACCTGAGGCAAAGTCGATGCATCTTGCAGCATTACTAATCGACGCTTGGCTGCGATCATCCTCTATTTGAATGTCGTGTGTCTACCCTATTACCCTCTTACTTCTGCCCGAGTGGCGACAAGGTCCTAAGGAGAGAGTTGGCCACTGAAATAGTAGTCTATCTCCGAGTCTCGGGTACGTGAGACAGTAGGGTCTGTAGTAGCGCGCAGTTTCCGAACTCGGGTTGTAGTCTACCTGTTTTAATCCCCGATGTTTGCGATCTATCAGGTCTTCGCCGGGAGGGCTCTGTCAGTCAGTCCCCTGTGGTTAAGGTCATAGCACCCTCGTTGGTCTCCACATGGTGGTTGTTGTCATTGCTGTCGACATTCAACCCTCGATCACGATTGCCCAACGGGGCACAAGTTCGATGTAGTCGAAACAGTTCGCTGGAACCCTTGCTATGCATGGAGGGTTGATTACCTCCGGTTCCGCTTCTGATTCTCCTCATAACCATCCACCATTTCTCTGATTGGGAAAGTAGGGTTCGTTCGGTAAGTAGGATCTTGCTATGTTGTACTTGCGAGAATAGGAGTGAAAGAGATAATTACTAGGCGTCTAACTCTATAATTAATTACTTATAGGGGTGATCCTTATTAGTTACTTCTATAATGACATAGTGTATACTAATTACATATAACAAGATATGATAGACCTTCAAATAAGTGATCCTACCCTAGGTCCACACCCAAACAAGGAAAAGGAAGTAAGGCAATTACCACAAATTCTAAGTCTATGATTTCTAAGTTATATATAACCTTAGAGTATCCACTTAGGGACTATAGACCTATTATTAAGGATCTATTTAGTTTTCATATGAGTTATGATATTACAAAATACTCCTATAATATTTTAAACTCATGTTCTATTCTAATGTTCTCATTGTGGTAGTGTTGGTAAGTTTTTAGACTTGTCGCCATATCACAACCATTCTTGGGCATGTGCTAATAACTCCTCGGACCAGCATAGTTGATCAGGCTATGCCACTCCCAAGACTGACCATACATCCCCAAGCTTACCTGTGATATTCAACAATCATTACTTTTGTTTTGTTCTATAATGATGCTGACCTTAGTATGTATGCATACATGTATACTTTTAACAAGGAACTATTTAATTCTAAAAGTATAGTTGTTTTGAAAACTTTAAATCAGAGACCTTAGTCCCAATGAATTTATAGTTTGTATATCTTACGTGGTTCGATATACTTAGTTCACTATAAACAATGCTCTGATACCAATCTGTCACACCCCCAAACCAAGGATGGCGGAAACGTCCGGGGGTGGAGGACTTCATGTATAGTATCACAACAACGAGTATAATAGTGCTCAAAGTAAATACAACCATCATAAATATAATTGAGAAAGTTACATCATAGCAAGTTTACATGTTTCAAAATCAATTACATTATGATGACAAAATGAACTGTTTGACGATTTATCGTCTCATCCTCAAAATGTTGTTGTTTTTCCTGTCTCACTGATTTCCTAAGAATACAAGTAGTTTTGAAAAAGTGTCAGCAATTAAGTTGGTGAGTTCATAAGAGTTTTTTTTAGAATGAAACCGTTTTCCCTTGTAAAAGCAACAAAGTATGTTTCCAGAAAATCCAATATTTTCCTTATTATGTATGTAATGAATGCTTCTATGTTATGCGATAATGAATCCTAGAAAAAAAACCCATAGATTCCTTCTATAATTACTCAACGTATATAAATTATATAAAAATTAAGTTAAACAAACTGTTGAATATAATGGGTCTGCCCCAGGTCCACAACCAAACGAGGAACATGAGATAAGGCGGGCCCACCAATTCTAAGTCGATTGTGACTAGATTCTTATATAACTCTAGCATATACACTTAGCAATTATAGCTGAAGTCTAACAATTCTAGATTAAATATAGTTTTAATATCATGAAAACTATTCCATGTGAACCTGGTACTTTGTATTTGTACCCCTTTTTGTATGAAAACCTGGTACTTTGTATTTGTACCCATTTTTATATAAAAACCTGGTACTTTGTATTAAAACTATATTTCATGTGAACCTGGTACTTTGTATTTGTACCCCTTTTTGTATGAAAACCTGGTACTTTGTATTTGTACCCCTTTTCGTATAAAACCGGTACTTTGTATTATACGACAACAAGAAACACATGTAAATATGAAGTCATCAAAGATTTAACACTTTGCTCAACAGGTTACAAAGTGTGTTGAAAGTCATAAGCTGTTAACTAGTTTTTAACTTTTCTACACTGTTTTAGAAAGATCATAGAAAAATCATACAAAGTCGAAAACTAAATCCGTAAATTCTGAGAGTTCCTAAAATGTGTCTAGTTTATTCATAATTTTTATCATGATTTTTGTAAGCCTTTAACTTGTGTTAAAATGTTCATATTCATAGAGTGGTCCAGATTTGATCTTGAAATGATAGGCTGTTTTGCTAAAATCACCATAAATTGTAAAAAAATCGTGTGGAGATGTGCAAGTAGTCATTTTAAAGCTAAGAACTGGAACTACTTGCACCTAAAACAGTTTTGAAAACTAAAATGTTTAAGTTTCCCAAAATAGTCCGTGAATGGAGTTGAACTTTTCTGATGAAGGCTGTTAAATGAGTTTAGTTGTGTTCTTGGTGTTTTAACTTGTATTCCCCCCCTAAAAACTAAAAAAACATGAAAATGTAGGGGTATGAACTCACCTTATGTGATGTAAGTGGGTGGATGTTGAAGGAGAGAAGTGTTCAACTCAAGAACACTTGAAGATGCCTAGAAGATTTTAGAGAATCAAACATCAAAGTGATGGAATTTGTGTAAGCATTCTATGATATGAGTAAAGGGGAGTGTAATAATCATAGAGATGATGAATTATAGTTACAAAGAGTGTGAGAAAGCTTGATAATCAGCCTTGAATCTCGAATTTTGAGGGAGAAAGTTTGAGAGAAATGGTGTTTGATCTTCTTGGTGAAAATGAGGAAAAATGAGTAAAGTGAAGGGAGAGAGAATTCCCCAGCTCTTTCGGTAAGAGTTTGCTGGAAAGATGAGTGGAAAAGGACCATGAAGTGACTAGGAGTGGTGGGGAGGGCCATAGCTGGTCAAAGGAATGGGCATGGGGTGGTTGTTTGTGTCAAATATTATGGCAAGATCCACACTCCACCTCGTGATCTCACTTAATAGATTTTATTCTTAAATAAATATTTCCATCAAAATATGTTTATATTATGAATATTGAGGGTCTTATATGTTAAAATATGATTTCTGGAGAAAATCCTGCGTTAAAAGGATGAAAAAGGGGATTAAAATGTTAAAAATATTGAAAACCAAGTAGAAAATGCTGAAATCCGAAGTTCAGGGCGAAGTCTCGGTCATCAGCAGCCTAAAACCGGAGTGGCTTAGTCGCCTGGGTGCGGTCCGAGGAGAAGGGAAGCTTACCCGCGGATGAAGAAAGGAGGCGCTGCGGTCCAAAGTCAGGAGAACCGGAAGCGAACCTCGGATGCGGGCTGCTCCATGCGGCTGCGGTCGGTGGCTGCGGCTAGATGACCGCGGATCCTCAAGGAGACTCCGGTTCAAGGAGGGTTTTGGCCCCTATAGAGAGGCTTCGGCCCTAAGAGGCTAATTTCCCAGGATTCTCCCCGTATCGAGTGGTTTTTCACCAAGTCAAGTGTCGGAATGCCCCAAATGATCAGAATAAATCCAAAAGAGGTTTTGAGAGAGATTTCACCTTCTTGGAGAGATTTCACATTCTTGGAGAGATTTCTCATACAAAAAGAGATTTAGGAGAGATTTCACATTCTTGGAGAGATTTCTCATACAAAGAGAGATTTGGGAGAGATTTCACATTCTTGGAGAGATTTCTCATACAAAGAGAGATTTGGGAGAGATTTCACATTATTGGAGAGATTTGGGAGAGATTTCACATTCTTGGAGAGATTTGGGAGAGATTTCACATTCTTGGAGAGATTTCTCATACAAAGAGAGATTTGGGAGAGATTTCACATTCTTGGAGAGATTTCTCATACAAAGAGAGATTTGGGAAAGATTTCACATTCTTGGAGAGATTTGGGAGCGATTTCATATTCTTGGAGAGATTTCTCATACAAAGAGAGATTTGGGAGAGATTTGGCAGACATTTCTAGATAAAGAGAGATAGAGTGAAAATGATTGAGAGAGGTTCCGTGCGTGACATTTGTGAGTGTTTGGCTTCGCAACGCAAGGTCTGTAAGCTCCGTTAAGCCATGTTTAAGGATCTTACACACTCCCAATGAGTATGCAACATTGTTTTATCGGCTTGGTTCGTTACTTACCACGGTTTTAGGTTAAGGAAATCTAGATGTATGAACTTTTCAATTTATGATTTCTCATTAGAATAGCGAGTTGTATAGAATTACCTAATGTAAGCCCTAGTACACAAGGGTTAGTTGGGTTGACCAGTTTGACTTGTTGACTTTATTTGACTTTGACCTGACCAGAATCTGACGGTTGTCACAAGTTATTATTATTGTAATTTTTCTTTGCTAGGTTAATTTACCATATGTATGCTTTGGAGCCTAACAAAAACTACCTTAAGGTTAAGAAAGTTTTCTGAGGATGGGTTCGGTGGGATGCATAAAATGAATGTTTTTCAAAATAAGTGGGAAGCGTTTATGAGGATTGTAAGTATTTAGGGTTGTGAGGTAAATACGATTTAGACACAAATACATGCATTGAGGTAAGGCATAATTAGTGGGTTCAATTCAGATTGTTTTGTGTGATATAGGTGGGCATGGTTCTATGTAATGTATTAAAAGATAAGTTATGCTTGAGGGCAAGCACGAGCCAAGTGTGGGGTATTTTGATATTGCTATATTTATACATATTTTTAGGCATAATTTTAATACATTTTATGCTATAATTTGGTTAAAATTAAAGATATTTGGTACTTATTAAGTTACATTACATTTTGCAGCAAAAGATGACACTCTTGAAGGAAAAGGACCAAAACTAATAAATATTGGAACCTAGAAGGATTGGAGCTTAAAAGAAAGAAAAATCAAGCAAAAACGCTCCCCACAACGTGGCTGGAGAGTACCACGGCATGACTCTTTGAAGAATCTCGATCATACGTGTAACAATGAAGTTCACGACATGATCACTATAATCTCACATCGTGAGGATGATTATTCCAGAAGATAACAACGCGGAGAGCAAGTTTCCTTGTCAGACACAGATTTATACTGATCTCACGATGTGAGACCCTAATTCTCACGATGTGAGATATGTTTTATGGAAACTATAAATATCCTTGGACATATCAACTTTTGAGGATTGGAAGTGATATTCTGGAGAGATAGTTGATTTCAGAAGCCAGAAACCTGCGAAAATCAACCCTTGGGAGAGGAAAAGATTGAAGATTACACATTACATTTGGTTTGCATTATATTAATCATGTCTAATTCTTATGTGTTTTTGTGTTTATTTTCTGCCATCAGTAGCAAAATCATTAAGCTTTCATTTAGTGTAAATGAACCTTAATATTATGTGTTAATTTCTTGCTTTTAATGGATTTTATGAAGTTGGTTTAAGCTTGTGTTTGATTATCATTACCTAGCATGTTAAAGTTTAAATCTTTGTTGCTTTGCTTCAAGTTAAGTGTAGTTTAATGACCATTTGAATTGCATGACCTTGTTTACCTAGTAGTTATGATCATTAAATTGTTGGAGATAGGATTAATCGAATCTTAGATTAAGTAATAAAGGTAACAACTTTAGTTGTGTTAGAGAACATAATTTGATAATAATTGTGTTTAATTAATTGTCTTGATCATAAATAATTATCTTAGATATATCTTACATAGCCCAATTAACCTTAATAATCAATTATGTGTTTGCTTGTGTTCATGAATTGGTAAAACTATTAGGAGATCGGATCAAGACTGCAAATTATATTAATATTGGTAACCAACCGAATAAATCCATGTTTCGAGACTATCCATAGAAAAAAAAGGGGGGGGGGGGATTTGAAGCTAAACGAAAGTGTTCTCATAATCTTGATTACAATCGTTCTTAGTTGAGTGTTTGCGTAGTTTTAGTTAAGTTAATATGAACTCGCAAAATTAAATAAACCCATTTTTAGTTATTGTTTTTAGATTATTTTTTAGTAATTATATTATTAGCTAAATCTCGTTTCCTATGTTCGATACCTAACTTACTTTACTATACTATAAATTGACTATGTACACTGCCTATAGGTGCATTAGTAGATAAGTAGTTAGGTTTATAAATTTAAAAGTTGATAGGTATATTTATTGCACATTAATTTTTATTTTAATACATTCAAAATTACATTAAATATATATTAAAAAAACTTACATCTAATCATACATACTTATAAAGCTAGCATTTTTTCTTGAATCTCATGCATTTGAAACCCCCATTCTTTTTTCCTTTCACCACATTCATTTGAAACTCCCATGACTTTTCAATTTTCTTTATAATAATAATTATAATTTGGTAATTAGGTTAAATAAATATCAAATCTAAAGTGTAATCATATATAAACTAGATTTCAATATTAAAATAATATCTTTAATTCTACTTATAAAATTATGTTTTTTAACTTTTAGCATATTATACTTAATTTATTAGTTTTAATATATTGTTGGATGTAAACCATTATCATTTTAAAGGTATAATTTTTGAACAATTTGTATAAAATACTTAAATTATTAATTAAAATATAACATTATAGGCTCAACTTAAATATAAATTTTCGTTAACTTAAACAACCCAAATATTATTTTATAAATAGTTAAAAGTGATAAATTGTAGTGTCTTTCTAATAATGATTGTAAGTTAGTTAATAAAGTTAAATAAATATCAAACCTAAAGTGCAATCATAAATAGACTAAATTTCAATTTTAAAATAATATCTTTACTTCTATTTATAAAGTTATATTTCTAAATTTTAACATATTATACTTAATTTATTAGATTTAAAATGTTGTTGCATGTAAACCATTATCAATTTAAAGCTACAACTTTTGAACAGTTTGAACAAAATACTTAAATTTTTAATTTAAATATAACATTACAGTGTTAACTTAAATATAAATTTCAGTTCCACTAAAAAACCAAATAATATTTTGTAAATAATTAAATGTGATAAATTATAGTGATAAATGCAAAAACTAAATTGTAATATTAGTTTAACTAAAATATTTCCTAAATATATTTATATAATCGTTAAAAATTTTCAAACAAGCAGCTTAAAATAACTTATAATAACAATAGTTAAAAATAACTGTATATAAATTATTATATTGTTACCTTTAAAATCAAAAAATAATGTTTGATGTTTTAAATAATTATAATGATAGAAATTAAAACATTAAGCAAATAAATTTTAAAAAATTAATTAAAAATAAAAACTATAAATAATATTAAACCATATATAATATTTAATTTTATTGATGTATAACTCGCGAGTAGAAGTTATTCAAACGATTAAGATTATGATGTTATAACAGATGTATATATTATCATATAATCCAAAATAATCAATATATTATATCAAATTAATATATGAATTATTATATCAAATTTAACAACAACGTTAGTGTTATATTTAAAAATATATATATTTGTAAAGACTTCAACTATATAGGTGTTTCTGTGCATTACAATGTCAACTCAAATATAAATTTCAGTTCCATTTAAAAAACTAAAGAATATTTTGTAAATAGTTAAAAGTGATAAATTGTAGTGATAAAAGCAAAACTAAATTGTAATCTCAATTTAACTAAAATATTTCTTAAATATATTTTTATAATCATTAAAAGATTCCAAATAAGTAGCTTAAAATAACTTACAATAACAATAATTAAAAACAACTCTATATAAATGATTATATTGTTAGCTTTAAAATAAAAAAACAATGTTTGATGTTTTAAATAATTATAATGACAAATTAAAACATTAAGCAAATAGATTTTAAAAAATTAATTAACAAAAAAACAACTATAAATAACATCAAATCATATATTATATTTAATTTTATTCATGTGTAACTCGCGAGTAGAAGTCATTCAAACGATTGAGATTATGAAGTTATAATAAATGTATATATTATCATATAATTCAGAATAATCAATATATTATATCAATTTAGTATATACAAATTATTATATCAAATTTAACATGACAACATTATTGTTATATTTAAAAAACCATATGTTTGTAAAAACTTCAACTATATAGGTGTTTCTGCGCAACGCGCGGGCATTCACCTAGTATGTACATACATGAAGGGGACTGTAGAATAGTGGAGAGGTAGGTCGTACACATATGATAATAGGGATCTGTAGAATACACGCATGAATACTGGAGAATTATGGAAAGGTAGACAACCCACTTAAGAAGATGGGGGTCATGGAAGGTGTCTACAAATACTACTTTGTAGTACCCTACACAAGACAAAAGTTATCATTATATAGTTTAAAGATATGTATGAAATGAATAAGAAGTATAAAATGAGTAAAGTAAACCAAATATTACATGTGTCTTCAAATCCACCTCCTAAACATTCTTCATGATAGTTATATGCAAATTATAATTTATCTCCTTAGTAGCACCCTAAGTAGAAAAGTTGATGTTATACTATTAGTAAAATAAAACACATTACACATAAGTTAAGCAAATTGTACTTAGGACTACCTTTGTGCCATGTGTATGGTCGACATATGTCTCCATGCCCTCGTCTCCAAAAACTTCATCCTCAAAATGGTCATCTGGAACTACGTACTCGAGAAATCTATACCATCAATACTAAGTCCACTTAAGATGGAATAAGGTCCCATGGAATGTTGTCTTCTTTCTCCCGAAATAATCCCCAACAAATAAACAAATAAAAATTTGATAGTATATAATTAATGACCATCTTTAATTAAAAAGTCAACTTCTTCCTCGCATGAGGTGGAACAACGTAAGATACAAGCTGATGATACAGTCTATCCAATTAGAGACCATAATATAATATGATAAAGTGGATGGAACGATCAACCTAGTCAAGATATGCAATCATGGGCGGTGCTCATGATGGAACTGAGGATGACGATCGTGGTGAACTTGAGGATGGTGTTCATGATAGATATGAGGATATGAATTGATGATAAAGGTCTCAAGGATGGTGGTGCAACACTTTTCTTTTTCTTACACGATGTGGAACAAGTCACATCACCACCATCCACAAAGTATGTAAACTTTACATACCACCAAGATGAAAGCTTTGTAGTTGTGGGCGTCATCACAATTTGTAGCTACTGCTCCACCTAAATATGATTTCACAGAAATAAGTATTTCAATTTATATAAAACATAATGCTAATGTTTGCAAAATGCATATTTGACACGTTCGAAAGACAATCTTGTAAAAGAAACCTTTAAGTCTTGTCTATGACTTCATCCTAAGCAATAAAGTCCCATCAATTTGTACAATCCCATTGCAACAATAAGGAAATAACTCTCATACCCATATCTATCAATTTATTCATGCAACATGTATTAGAGTCTCATTTAAACAAATTACCAACAATAGTTAATAAGGACAACCGTCATGTTAAGATGTAATTTATTCTATGAATGTGTTGCAACATTTATATTGAGACTTAACATCATATTCTTTTTTTCATGCCTTATTACGATTTCTATATGGAGCTAAGTTGCCTTACGGTGAGACTAGACATCTCATGAGCGACTACTACCCGAATATCATCAATTGGGAGAACCGAATTACTCTCAAAGTTCTTCATAAGAAGTACATTGACGTTGTAGTCTTACGACTTTTTGGGTCATCTAGAATATTTGATAGAAACAACTTTTGAAATTTGTCAAACCAAATAAACCAATTATATTTGTTTTGTAATCGTATTTGTAGATTTTCAATAGAAGTAAATCAAATTGGATTGATTCGTTTCACAATCCAATTATGGCTATTTGTCCATTGTAACTTTCATTATGGGTGTGTTCGGCACGAAGCATTTGAGAGCTTCTAGCTTTTGACAAAACGCTTCTTTTTTAATAGAAAACTTCGTTTGACACTATAAGTTTTTAGCGTTTAGTTTAAACAAAACGCTTCACATCCAAATGCTACTTCACGTAGCGTTTAACAAAACGCTACTAGCTATAAGGAACCCGCTATCCACTACCAGTTGGTTTTGTCGAACACTCCCTATTAGTATCTTGTTAGTTTTATAATTGCATTGTCGTTCCAAAATAATCAACTTCTCGTAGTAGTTTATTCATTATTCCTATAACTATTATTATTTTTTTCCAAAAAATTAGAAAACTATTAGCATAAATCATCCTTGTCAACATAGATTATCAAGATGCAAAATTCAATTTTGTTGCACATTCACTTTACATGTACTTGTGACGACCAATATTTTACCCATATGAACTCTTAACCAATTGTATTTTTAAGCTTATCGAATTGAATCATTGACTGAAATCTAAAAAATTATTATGATTATGATCTTAACCACGAACTGATATTTTCAAAACTTCTAATTCTAACTTTTATGAAGTCAGGCTCCACGATATCGATCAAGTTGGTCCTAAACGAAATACATGGAGCCAAGTTAACTTTTATGAAAGCAATAAATAATAATATTTATGTAAAATAAGTTTTCATTTTCTTTAAAAGATTCATACATTTAATAATTTGAGCTAAAGCTGAGCCAAAATTCGTTTGGTTGTAAATAGTATTATATTATTATAAAAACATGTGCATCATGTGCTTATAGTTTATTATGAGCTGCTTTAAAAAAAATATGGTTTTGTAGATCTAAAACAAAGAGAGGAAGTAAACAAAGTTTCTAGAACAAGTACGTCTTTTTTCTAATGTTTATTTAAAGTTAAAAAATTATGACTACAACAATTATGTTAATTATGTATCTTTGTTGTATAATAGATTGGAATGTTTTATTTTTGAAATAATATATAACAACAAACAAAAATGTAATCCAAATATAGTGAACATAAATACAAAAAAATCATCCAAGTTTTAATATAATATTATTTGAATGAAGATGACGAAAAATACCTTCAGTGTATAAGTGTTTGATAATCAAAATAAAATATATAAACTTTTTAAACTATAGAAAAGAACGAACCATTGTCGCCATCAATGATACGAGAAAGGAGACTAGGAGACTTCACCAATGGTTCAAAGGGAAGGTGTCATCAATGGTTAATGGATAACCCGATATTAGTTCTCATTGATTTTTGAGAGTAAACTACAGTTATGTGAGCTGGTTTACATTTTTTATAGGTTTGCACAAAAAAAAAAACTCAGAATTAATATACTGTCTTCAGAGGCATGTTAATAATTCAATACGTAACAAAAAAATGAGTTAAAATGAACTACAAACGTTAAGGTAGTGTTTGTTTTTTGTCTGCAGATCTGCGTGGTCTCTTCTGTCTGCGCCGCGCAGACCACACGCAGACATTAGCCTTCGCAGACTGTTTTTTTTTTTTTTAATACTGCAGACTTAAAAATGTATGCGCGCCCTCTTCTTGGCGCAGATGTGGACCAGAGTCTTCTAACATCTTCAGACATCTTCTAGCCTAAATATATATATATATATATATATATATATATATATATATATATATATATATATATCTTAATTTTTTTATAAGTTTTTTTTTTAATTTATATTTTTTCTAACTTTATTAATGATAAACAATTTGAAAAAAAAAATTACAAAACTTAAAAAAAATGTTCGACGATACAAATATGATATTTTTGACAAATTTATAAATAAAAATTTATTACAATAATAGTCGTTGAAGTTTTTTATATAAATATGAAAAAAAAATCATAATATATTCATATATTTTTTTGCCAAATTTTGTAAAATATTATTTAATACAATATCGTCAGTTTGTCGAGAAAATATTTATGGTACGTTTTTAATGGATTTAATTGAAAAATCGAAGTTTATTTCCATCCATTTATGTATCAAATTCTTTGATCACTAATTATAATGTTTAGTTATAATTTTGCAACCAAAGTTGTTGGTTTTTATCAAATATGTATGTTAATTAATACCATTTTTATTTTTATTTTTTATACAATAATACATAAAAGTTGATATTGATTCGTTAGTTATTTATAACAAAGTCATAAAAATATTTTAAAAAATCACTTTGAAGTTTAAAAAAATCAGTTTATTTAGATTTCAATTTATTTTAATAGCCCGCAGATATTAAAAAAATAAACAGTCTTCTTTCTTCAGACTGCAGACATTTGGTCCACCTCTTCTACTACAAAGGTCTACAGATGTGGTCCGCAGACTGCAGACATTTTGCCTAAAAAAAACAAACATCACCTAAGATGTTGTTCGTTTTTCCTGAGACAAAATGTCTACAGTATGCGGACCACATCTGTAGACCTCTGCAGTAGAAGCGGTGGACCAAACGTCTGCAGTCTGAAAAAAAAAAGACTGTTTGTTTTTTTAACATCTGTGAGCTACTAAAATAAATTGAAATCTAAATAAACTGATTTTTTTAAACTTCAAAGTGATTTTTTTTTAATATTTTTATGACTTTGTTATAAATAATTAACGAATCTAGATCAATTTTTATGTATTATTGTATAAAAAATAAAAATAAAACTGGTATGAGTTAACGTATATATTTGATAAAAACCAACAAATTTGGTTGCAAAGTTATAACTAAACATTATAATTAGTGATCAAAGAATTTGATACATAAATGGATGGAAATAAACTTTGATTTTTTCAAGTAAATCCATTAAAAACGTACCATAAATATTTTCTTGAGAAACTGACGATACTGTATTAAATAATGCTTTGCAAAATTTGGCAAAAAAATATAAAAATATATTATAATTTTTTTCATATTTATATAAACAACTTCAACGACTATTATTGTAATAAATTTTTATTTACAAATTTGTCAAAAATATCATGTTTGTATCGTCGAACGTTTTTTTTTAAGTTTTGTAATTTTTTTTTCAAATTGTTTATCATTAATAAAATTGGAAAAAATATAAATTAAAAAAAAAACTTTAAAAAATTAAGATATATATGTTTTTTTAGGCTAGAAGATGTCTGAAGATGTTAGAAGACTCTGGTCCACATCTGCGCCAAGAAGAGGGCGCGCAGACATTTTTAGGTCTGCAGTCTTCAAAAAAACAAACAGTCTGCGAATGCTAATGTCTGCGCGTGGTATGCGTGGCGCAGACAGAAGAGACTACGTAGATGTGCAGACAAAAAACAAACACTACCTAAGTTACATGTGGGGAAAAAAACCAAGTAGTTATGACTTAAGACGAGCGAGTTCTGCGTATTTTAAAGATCGGGACAAAATATAAAAGTTGTTGAAACAAAAAATACTCAACATTGATATGTTTGTCTTCTAGGGTCTCTTAACGATTCAATATATAACAAAAAAATGATTTTTTGTATTCTAAAATAAACTACAAACTCCAAATTACATTCTAAAAAAAATCAAGTGATTTTGACTTGAAACAAATTAGTTATACATTTTAAAAAACCGAACATTATACAACAGTTGCTAAAACAGGAAAAATGTAAAGGTACATTGTAAGAATAAGTCTTGAAATGTGTCTCATAAATGTTATATTGTAGAAGCTAGTAGCCTTTGGTTTCAACTAGGAATAGATTAGGATAATGTTTTCAAAACATTTGAAAGATTTGCATGAATATTTGATAGATTGCGACTCTTTCACTTCCAGTCCAGTTTCGGTATTTTTGGTATTTTAACTAGTTTTTGATGGACCGAACCAATCTTAAAATGGGGATCAAATATTGGCATGCTAAGGAACCCTAGTCGAACCGTTAGAGTAAATTTGGTCTGGTTTTGGGTTGGATTCGGTTATGCGGGTACTTCCACTCACCGTTAGTTGACGGTTCAATTCTTGTGGTAGAAAAATATGTATATTTACGAGTATGATTAAATAGTGTGTGTTTATTATTCTAAGAAAAGATAAGTGGGTCCTACCTACCCCACCTCAACCACAATCCCACCTTTAAACTCTTAGGTGTCGTTAATACCAAAATTCTATGAGAGAGAGAGAGAGCGAGAGCGAGAGAAAGAGAAAGAGAATGATACGAAGAGAGAGAAATAAGCTAGGTGGGTTCCAACGATGGCGTCGATGATTATTTTGGTGCAAATGAGAGAGAAAGGTCGATAATGGAGGTGGATGATTGGAGATTGATGATGAAGGGGCAGTCAACGATTGTTTTGGTACATCAGAGTGAGAGAGAGATTGATTGGGTTAATGTATATGGAGAGGTGATTGATGGTAGATGAGATAACTGGAGTTGTATGCGAGAGAGAAATAGATAGTAGAGAGGGGGCAAGAGATTGGTGGCATCGGTTGGTGGGCGAAGTGTTGACATGATGTCAATGGAGCTAGGGACAAAGGAGATACAACAGATCTGCTGGTGGAGATGGTGATCTTTCTTTGAGTTGTCGACATTTACATAAAGGTGCGGTAGGTCGATTAGCGGAGTTGTTTGCTCTTATTTGGGGTTCGGCTAATTTACAAAAAGTGATCCCTAAAATTAATATTTTTTATGTCTTTTGTCTTCTGGAAAAATAAGTCAAAAATACTTTTTATGTTTTTTGTATTCTAAAAACAAACTGTCTTCTTCCTTAAATGTTTTTCCATCCTCAGCCATAAGAGGTCAAAAGACATTTTGCTAAAAAAAACACCACCTAAGTCATATTGTTGGATGGCTGACCAATGTGGTTATTTTGTTGCCAACTCCATTAGCACTTTAAAACAACATGATATTAATTTTTGTAATTATATTATTGCTTTTATAGTTTAGTTATTAGTCTACTTTAATTTATAATTAATTTGGTTTACTTCCTGTTTGATATCGTCCTGAACGGGTCCGGTCAGCACTTTTTGGCTGACTCAGTCCGATTAGCCCGTTTGATACACACGAAAAAGTCTTCTGACTGACTCAATCATATGAAAAAAATAACGTTGACCGAATAGTTGACGGGTAATGACGTTGGTGCCCTGATAGAAACACGCATCTTCTCAAACAACTTCATTTTCCACACATCGTCTTTAACCTTTTCTATTATCTTCCTCTCGCTGGCACTTTTTCCGCCTTCGACTCAAGCAGAGCCTCATCCGCAAGCAGCACCACCAACCTCCGCCCCATCGCCAACCATTTAGGTAATTTTTTTTTGAAGTCATATGTAAAATCTAGTATTTCTTTGTAAAAAATTGATGAAAATTAGAACACTTGATATCTAGTTCTGGTAATTTATGTGTTCTACTCGTCATCATAATCCTTGCCATGATTTTCTTTATTTATGGGTTGCTTCATCTTCTCGTTGGATTCCTTATGAGGGCAACTAATAGGGACTTATATGAGTTTGATAATTTGACTGACCTTCAAGACTAGTTACAACAACTATTACACTACCTGTTTTCAGTTACAAATCAATTATTGGTGTGAAAGAACCTTTTAATTGTCTTGTTCACCAATTGTGCTTCTTCTTGAATCTGGGGGTAGCAAGATTTCTAGATAGATTGCTAGTTATGACAAGCCAGATCCTTCATCGATCCAAAGAGTGAATTCTCATTTCAGTAATCCAAAGTTTGAAATTGATAAGGGTGAAATTGAAAAAGAAGATGAGAAAAAGGATGAAGTAGTTACTATTAAGCTTGGGAAGTTCAAGAACGTGGATGGTAGTGGTGAAGGTGAAGATGAGGGTGAAATTGCAATTTCGTTTTTTTGTAGATACATCAACCATGAGTCTGCATTTTAGTTCATAATTCACCTGGGATTATAGTTCATAACTTTTATGTAAAATCAAGGTTGTTCCCATTAGGGTGTTCATCCAACTCATTACCTTTTGGTTATAAAAGGTGAATCAAGTATCTTGATTTATGTTTTTTGTTTGATTTTTGTAGTTAGATAGGTTCATACTAAAAAATAGATTCTTTTGTAGTTGGATAGCTTATGTTTAGACCTTTAAGATGCAAACATCTTCATCGGGTCTTTGATTTTTGTTGAGGAATTGGCATTGAAAGTGAAGGAAGCGGTGGAGAAGGTTAATGATGGAAACGACCTGATGGTTTTGTTATCTAGGTTATTGAAAAGAAATTGGTGAAAAAAACTATAAAAAATGCAATGTATTTTTTTTCTTTTTCATACATGCACTACATAGCAATGTATTTTAGTTTGTTGGTTAGTTTTTTTAACCTGCAATGTACTTTTTTTGGTTTTATGACATACCACTAAAAAATAGAATAGGAGAGTAAAATGGTCATTTTCAACAGTCAGCACAACTAGTCAGACGCATAATCAAACAACATGATTTCAATCAGATATAGATTCAGTCAAACTTCAGACCCAGTCAGGCTCTGACTAAGTCAAATCTTACTTAGTCAGAAACTATCAAACAACCCTTTAGTTAATTAGTTTACTTAACTTATAATTTGTGTTTTGCAACTATTAGTTTATAACTACTATGATTTGGTGGAGAGACAACAAAACAAACACAGATTATGTATAAGGCCTATCATATTTGAAAAAAAAATTGGAAGAAAAAATGGAAAAAGATCTACTTCATACACTAACACAGATATTAAATAAGACTTAAATTTTGATTCTCAAGAGCTACATGCAAGTACATCTCCAACATCACTCCCGATAAATAATACTCACCCCTGACTAAGAATACAAATATTACAAAAACACCTATAATTTTTGGAATTTTCGCTTTTGGTATGACACTTTGGTGTTACGAACCTATGTCTACTACGAACATATGTCTAAGGTGTAACACCCCAAAATTTTTAAACTTTTTTCAAAGCTATGGTTATAAAATCTTTTCGGGAATTAACACACATTTAATAAAAACTCACTCCCAAAAAAACATTAGGTGTTACCATTAAGCATTAATAAAACCATGGCAAGCAAATAATAATTATACCAATACAATTAATAAGTAACTTAACAAGTTCCACTCCATTCTTTATTTCTTAACTTCTAACTTCCATCTATCATCTTTTCTTCTTAAGTGCAACTTAGGATACATGGCATTAATAAAAGATATGTAAGACAACATATCTCACTTACATGGGTTTTAGACCACAAAACATTTTCAATCATTTTCAAGGAAAACTCCTTTCATACATACCATAAAAGCATTTTCAATCGTTTACTTGTAAAATCATTTCATACATAACATATCATAAGTATAATTTCTTATTTTATCATTTCATTACATTATTTCCATTTTCATTTCAAATTTCTTATATCATCATTTAATTACATTCTTTTCCATTTTCCATTTCCAAAACCAAGGTGGAAAGAGCAAACCAATCCACCAAGGCATCATGCTTTCAGAACGTCTACTTCGCGAAAAGGAGGTATCACCGTTTTAGATTCCTCAAGACCTCTTATGAGTAATCATGGTTTGGATAGTTTTCATTTCATATTTTCTTTCTTTTAGCCTTCATATTTCTCGTGATTTATATCGTATCATCATTTATCATAACATAGTGTAACACTCCCAAATCGAGACCCAAATTTTTTTGCTTAATTATATTACTTATTAAAATAGTTCACGGAAAACATCATTGTCATCATTTCAAACATCAAGTCCCAAATCAAAAGTCTCAGTCATCAAATAGTGAAATATCAAAGTACAATCCACAGTTCTCAAAGCGGAAATCATATGTGTGCGATGCGCTGCTACCCTGTCGGCTCCTTCCCCTTAGCTGAAGAGGTACCTGAGACCAAAATTAAAAACTGTAAGCATGAAGCTTAGTGAGTTCCCCCATCATACCACATACCATACAATCATACATACTATCGGGCAATTCTGGGGTGCCCGACCTACCCATGTCAAGCCATTATGGGGTGCTGACCTACCCATGTTAGGCCATTATGGGGTTCCTGCCTACCCTATGGTCTATCTCATCCGGTCACGGGGACTATTTCACCCCTACTACTATCACATAATAACATATCATAAGCAAGTTGTCAGACATATTTGGGGTGTCCTACCTACCATTCGTTCCTAACGACCGAATCGGGGGACAATTCCCCTCCTATACCTCTATCACATAGAACATATCATACTGTCACATATAACTCATCAAGTAATAGTAGACCAGAAAATTATCACAAAGACAATCATCTCAATTGTAATCAACTACTAGTGGGTCGGTCTTGGTGCCTTAGACCCACTTCTACTGAAGGGTAACTCACCTCAACGTCGTGTGGTGTCTACACTGTCCTCGGTGTGAAAATCAACTCTCCCCGACTCCTCAATCCCTACACGACAACTTTTCTAAGTTATCAAGTCATACTCATAACTCTTACAAGAGTCACTCAAATCCAAGTCAAAGTCAAAGTCAAATCCTTGGTCAAAGCCAACTTTTGGTCAAAGTCAACATCTGGTTGACTCGACTCGCCGAGTTGGCCCACCAACTCGTCGAGTCCCCATATCCACAAAATGCCATAATTTTGTCCCTACTCGTCAAGTCTAGCAAGAGCTCGACGAGTTCGCCTTCAACAACACATCGGACTATCTTCAACCGACTCACCGAGTTCTTCCTTGAACTCGCCAAGTTCATCTTCATCCATAAGAAGGTGTTCAGTCTATGACTCGCCGAGTTCCCCTTGAACTCGTTGAGTCCGTCTTCATGTGGTTGGGATATTTCCTTGAACTCATCGATTCTGTTCATCCACTCGCCGAGTCCTATGATTTCCAGGTCCCTAGCGAACCTAAACAACTGGGGAACCTTCGATCTTAACATCTGGTCCATAAACAAAAAGGATTTGGTGGAAAATACACCCCGACTCGCAGAGTCCCATGAACGACTCGTCGAGTCCCTATTTGTCCAAAACTATATAGTCGATTATAATGGGTCTTAACGCATCAAAACCATAGATCTAGCCTCTTAGGGTCCATTTTATACGTAAAGCTACAAACTTGATGTACATGCATGGGGCCTTTGGCTTAAAAAGCCATAAAAGGAGGTCTACAAGATGCATGGGGTGTTTATGGTAACAAAATTGGCACCTTTATGCCATAAAGTCCCCAATAGCCCCAGATCCAAAGTGCAACTCTAAGCACACCCACAAAATCCGATTTTTTCTTCTCTGTACTCATAAAAAGGGGTAGAAATAGCCCCAAATCAACATGTAAGAGATAGATGGTCAAGGTTCCAACTTTTTACCTTGAATGAGCTAAGAATGATGTAAAACTTCTGGATCTCCTTGCTTCTACATGAACTTCCAAGCTTCCTTCTTCTTCTCCAACTTCAAACACACACAAAAAAGCACCAAAAGGCTCAAGAACATTCAATAAGGGTTTAGGGTTTCAGTCTAGGGTTTCTCTGAGTTGGGAGGGTGATGGAGGCTGGTTTGGGATGATATAAAGTGTTTAAATAGGGTGCAAACCCCATACATTAGGGTTTTGTCCAGACAGCTCCTACTCGCCGAGTCGGTCTCCCGTCTTGTCGAGTAGATCATTAAAACCCCTGCATAATGTCGAGTCTACTCGACGAGTTGGGCCTCCAACTCGCCAAGTCCCATAGTAAATTACAAAATCACTTGAATTCAAATACGTACCAGGAACTAGGTGTTACACATAGGTTACTAAAAGATACACTTTGAAATAACACATGTCACATATCAAAACATTTGTTCTTCTAAAGCATTCTTTGCTTTTAAAACGTTCTTGCTTTCAAGTCATTCTTTTCAAAAGTATTTTTTTAATTGCTGAAAAAGAATAAACATAAATCTTTTAAAAAGTATTTAACATGTTCATTTCAAAACATTTATTAAATTATTGGTGTTTCATTATCATAAGATCATTTTGCCATGTACCCCCATAGTCGGAAAATGCCAACATGTACTCACCTTAATCACATGAAAGTTAGCTAGTCCTCTTCTAGTTCCTTTCCTTACAGCGCACTCATCAAACATAAATGATGCAATATGGACATAAGTTATTAAAATGAAAAAAATACCTCTCATAGGTTCTATTACTAAATTTTATTTCTTTAAACCACTCATCATGTAAAAATATAAATGTAGACAAAAACCTTGGGGAAATCTGAGTCTATATGCAAAAATTATGAAGAAAATACTAAAGTTCAAATTTTAGATTGAGATAGGCATTCTGACCCCTACATGCGGGTGATCCATCTATATTTATAACACAATAAATCGTATTAAATATATTGAATTGATGTGTGATTACCCAAGAATGGCACTACTTTAATGGAATGTTGAACATTATGTGCAGATAATTATATAATCTAAAAGTGGGTGGAATCTGCAAGGAAAACAAGCAAAAGGAAGCTAATAAGCATGAGGACAATTTGTGCAAAGTTATGAAGAAAAATGTTGCTGGGAAAATTGATCACTCTTCAATTTTTTTGGTCATATCTAAAGCTTTGGAGCTTCGATTTACCTGACACAAGAAGTATCAGAAACTAGAGACAAATTCCCACAAATTTCATGTTTTGTGTTTTTGTTGATTCTGTTGTTTTCATCACCAAAATGTGACCGAAAGGCGAGGGGCGTGGATTAGGTGTTTATGACTCACTGAAGGACGCCAAGGTCAAAACAGTCAACGTCTCAACATATTTCGGAGCAGGAAAATGAGGATGTAACATCCGGATCCCCAGGTATAATATTTTATTCTTGTATTTTTGGAAGTTGTGAGGAGACTCGGCGAGTTGGTGTTTAAACTCGCCGAGTATGGTCGCGGATTCGTATCCAGGTTCATAGCCGGACTCGGCGAGTCCATGCTGTTTAATGAAACCCTAATTTCCTAGGTTTGGGACCTATTTAAAGGCCCTTAAGGCCGTCATTTGCGGCTACCAAACCCCATAGAGAAACCCTAAGAGATCTAGAGCGTTTGTGAGGGAGGAGAGGCCATTCTTGATCCTTTTGTTGGTGGATTTGCAAGAAGGAAGTGACCAAGGCAAGAGGAGGCTGAAGGAGGTGTGATTTTGGTGACTTCTAAGTTCATAGAGCTCATATTGAGGTATTTGTTCGGACCTTCTTCAGTTTTGGTGTTGAATCTTAGTGTTAGGGTTTTCTAACCCCTTTAGAGGATGGATAAGTGGAGCATTTGGTCCCTTCTCTAGTCTATGCCTTGGATCTGGACCCAAAGAGGTCCATACACCTTAACTCTTGGAGCTTTATGAGTCATTTTGGGAGCCATGAGCTTGGGATGTCATTTTTGGGGCTAAATCACCATGTTAGACCATTTAGATGTTATATGAGTGTCAAGGTTTGAACTTTACGTGATTATCATGCTTGGGAAGGCCAGATCTATGAATTTAAGGAACAGATATGACCTCAGGAGGACTATGGAGTTTGTGCATGGAATGAACTCGCCGAGTCCGAAGATCAGACTCGGCGAGTAGGATGAGGGTTTCCCATAAATCACTCAGTGAGTAGACTTTCCGAGTTGGGGAATTAACTCGGTGAATCGGGGAGAGTTAGGGGGACTAGAGTTCAAGGCGGAACTCGCCGAGTTGTTCTTGAGACTCAACGAGTTGAGTCGGGGTGGCCCCACGATTCATGCCAGGTGTGACTCGTCGAGTAAGGGGAAGGACTCGACGTGCCAAGAGAGGGACTAAGAGAGTCAGTGGACACGTGTAGACTCGCTGAGTCGCCCAAGTGCACTCGACGAGTCGGGTTAAAGTTTGACCGTTGACTTTTGTTGACTTTTAGGGTTTGGTCAACAGTGAGGCCTCTAAGCCAAGAGAGGGGTAAAATGGTCTTTTACCCTTCTGAGGGTGTTAAGATATGTTTGAGCATAGTTGTATTTATGAGAGTATTTACTTTATGTGATTAGGCGGAGGCTAGATCACATTTCTACCGAGTCAGAGACTTACCGAGACACCCGAGGTGAGTCTTCTCACTATACGTTACCTAGAGTGGTATTATGTGTTGACCAGAGGGTCTTATGTGTTATGTATGAGATTATGTGCTATGTGGTATACGTATGTTGTATGATGTTATAGACTGGACCGAAGGGTCCAACGAGCTATGACCGGACCAGAGGGTCCAATGAGCTACGGGACTAGAGGGTCTCGCTGAGACATATCGACCAGAGGGTCGTATTATAGCCCCGAGTGGCGTATGTGTTGTATGCGGTATTTTGGGGAACTCACAAAGCATTTATGCTTACAGTTGCTGTGTTATGTGTTTCAGGTACTAGCGAGGGCCGTGGGAAGGCGCCGGCGTGACTTGTACACATTGGAGAGAGAGAGAGAGAGAGTTGATTTTATGATCTTGGGATATGTTATGTTTCAAAAACTAAGTACTGGAAATATTTGAAAATGTTTTTATATGAATTTGGTTGATAAAAATGAAAATTTTGTTTTGGAATTTACGTTGTTACAGAGGAAGACCTAGTCGACGTCTTAGGAGGCATCTATGACATCATCAAGGACATCGGGGGTTATTGAGACATCTCGTTTTGGGACGACGTGTTACTTAAGGTGCTCAGATTTGTGAAGGACGTCATACATGGCGTCTAAGACGTCCCCTAAGACGCCGAACGTCTTAGGCCATTTTTAGAGCAATTCAAGGACGATAGAGAGAGAATGCAAAGATGTACAAAGGACGCCTATGTGTTATACACAACATCTAAGACGTCCCCAAGCACGTCAAACGTCCCACATCGCTCGATTTTCATAAATTTTGCCACAAATGTAAATAGGGACCCATGCACTCGTTTTTAGGGTTCCCACTTCTGAAAATCAGAGTTCTTACCTATGTTTTTGAGGGTTCTAACCCTTATAATCATTTCAAAGCACAATTACATTCCATTTTAATCCTGATTCAAGGCGAGATCTTATTCAATTCATCATCAAACAACGTTTGAAGATCATTTAACCGGTGAATCTCGTCAATTCGATCAATTTTTAGAAATGATTACTTCTTCCCTAAGGTTTATTTGTTTCATCCTTTGATAATCATTATGCTTTAATTGTTGGATGATTTTAAGTTTGTTTATGAATTCTACTATGCATTTTATTCATTTCATCCAAGTTACCGTTTTTATGACCTCAATGGAAGGCTAAACCATTAGGTTACTTTTGGGGATGTTTAGGACTTTTGGATGAACACACATGATTATTACTTGGTTCTAGTTAATTTCAACTGTTATTTTGTGTTTCATATGATAATATTTTGGTAATAACAATTGGAATTGGGTTGTATGAATTTGCCTGATTTCATAACTAAAATAGTGCATTTTCAATTCACCAATTGTTCAACGTTCAATAGTTTAGGAACAAAGACAATTAGTTGAATCCAACAATATTAAGCATGCAATATCACAAGTTGGAATAACATATATGTTAATCTTTTGGTGATAGTGATTGGAATTGGGTTGTATGAATTTGTTTGATTTCATAACTAATATAGTGCATTGTCAATTCACCAATTGTTCCAAGTTCAATAGTTTAGGAACAAAGATAATTGGTTGAATCCACATGTGTTATTCCAACTTGTGATATTGAATGCTTAATATTGTAATAGGTAGTTGCAAGACATTCTATTACCAATTCACTAATTGTTCCTAATCTAAATAGATCTAGGGAGTAAGACAACTAGTTGAATAACATATGATGTACCTGTTGGATTAGGTGTCTAAGCGCTTAACTATAATTGGTATGTACTTGACCCGAGAGTAGCATGGTCCATTTGGGTTGCATATCACAAAGACAATTTGATAGGATGGACTTTTGAGAAGTGGTTATTTATGATGTGTTAATATATTATAAGTTCTAATATATTAATATGAAATCATATGATTTAATTAGTATTGATCAAGAATTAATTTGGAATTAATTTTGTGATCAAAAGAGACTAATTAAATATATGGGGATTGATTTGGTAAATCAATAATTCTTATAGTGTGAGCCAATTTTTATTTAGGATGGGCTAAACCAATATGGTAGTCCATGGAGGTTTAACCCATGGATCCTAGGTAATATGAAAGGTCATGGGCATTAGGGTTTACATGGATGTAACCCTAATCTTGCCACACTATATAAGAAGCCCCTTAGCATCCAAAATCGTGCACTAGATGTTCTAAGAGTTCATGAGCCGATTTGAGTGTAAGAATATTCTCTCAAAAGTCATCCTTTGTCTAAAGGTGTGTTGTGATTCCATTTGAGGTGCAAAACTTGGGGCACTAAGTACTTAAAGGCCAAAACTACAAGCTACAACAAAGAGGTAACTCTATAACTCAATTCCATGTTGTTTATATCAGTTGTATGCTAGTTGTAGGCTTAATTCTTTGGAAACAATATTGCATGTATAATTAGAGAAAACATAGATCCAAAACATTTAGGGTTGTATGTGCACCATAGGATGTTGTAGTATACCAAAACCCAACAGTGGTATCAAAGTCTAGGGTTGTTTTCCATTATACTTGATGTTTTATTGGTTTTCAAAGTGAAAAAATCTAATTTTCTGTCTTCTACCTAGTGAACTCTTCAAGTCCACTCGGTGAATCGCCGAGTCCCCTCATAAAATGGCCAACTCAACGAGTCCAGTTCATGTTTTGGCCAGAAATTGGATTTAGATCATTACCCCCAAACTATTTTTTGAACCATGAAATGTGTTCTTTCATAAGGTAATTATCATGCTTGTCCAATTAAAAGATAATTGTCATAGTTTCAAGATTTTTAATAGTTTATTTGATAGACTAGTTTCTTGTAAATAGTTGATGTGAATTATCTTGACTTATGAGTTTAATCTAGATCATAGAAAAATTAATTGATTATTGTGTTAATTGAAATATTTGATCTAAATGCCTTTTATGAATTCCATAATTTGTCCTCGAGTTATGGAAAAATGAAAAGTTTTTCATAAATGTTTTTTTATGAACTCCATAACTTGTCCTCAAGTTATGGAATTTCAAGAGTCTCATTTTAAAAGTCATCTTAAATGGTTTTAAGGTCTTCCATAACTTGTCCTCAAGTTATGGAACTTGAAAAGTTTTTTCATAAAACCTCATTAAACTCATAAGTTAGAGAAATGAAAAGTTTTGACAAGTTTCAAAACTTGCTCTCAAGTTTTGGAATTTGTAAAGTCTCACTTTTGAATACTTTAGTTCCAAACCCTAGAGTTTTAAAAGTTAAAATTCTACCATTATACCATTATAATATTATAGGTTTAATATTTATATATATATGTATAAGACAATTCAGTCTTACCATTAGTAGGCCTCATTTACGAAGCTGGTATATAAGGGGGGTATAAGGTTACTGCCTATAAAATGGCAGTTTAATGGGTGTCCACTCTCACCCACCACTTCCTTGACTGGTGGAGGGTCGTTAGCCAAACGGGTAGGATAGGACATTAATTCTCATTATAAGTATAATGATAATTATAAAGTAACTAAACTTCTATTAAATTCTCAATCTTAGTTACTTTAGGAAAAATGTGAAAATGGTGCTATTCCATGAAATTGCACTTTGCACCTTGTTAAGTCGTTAGTGGAGCGTGTGTGGTTAATCGGCACACTAATCTGGGACTGACAATGCGTGTCAAAGGGTAGCTTGATGTTAATCATAGATCAATGGAGTGTGTGTGGTTAACCGGCACATTGATTAGGTGGTTGTAACATTGGGTGTACCAAGCTAATTTGCATGGTTATTCACACCTTGTTTGTGATCCTCGACATCCCAATCACAAACTTGAAGGGCACAATTGAGATTTAAACATGTCATTGAAAAGTTCACTGAATCTCAAGGGATCTAGGAATTTTAATCCATTTAAAACCTAATGGTCAATTTCGTTTTTCATGGTGGAAATTGGTAAATCTTCATTTACCTACCTTCAAATATTTTGCAATTGGATTACGGCATCCCTCTTCCGAATTGTAAAATATTGTGTTGGGTCCTAGCCTTAATATTTCATTTGGGCGTTATATTAAGGACTTATATCAACTAACTTGAATTTCTCCCATTGTAGATGTCTAGTTCAGACAACTATGGTCTTCCCAAATCTTTTGGAAGAAGCTTTCCACATGAAGATGATGTTCCACAATGTCATGCTTCACTTCCTCCATCTCCTCCAATTATTCTCCCTAACCCACAAGTTTGAAGACTTGAAAATTTCAAGATCATTCAAGCCCTATTGGATAACAAACACAAGGATGGAAAGTTTGTGTGTGCACATGTATTGGATATGAAGTTACACATTGACAGGCTGAGAATGTTGGGTATCGTGTTCCCAAGGAAGTTGGCTATTAAATGGGTTCTTCAGTCACTTCCCGAGTCATATAGTGAGTTTGTTAAGGACTAATATGTTACAGATCACGATATGACCCTCATTGATCTTACTTATTTGTTGATTGTTGCTAAATCAGCAATGATTTGGCGCAATGGTCAAGCAAATTTGAATGGAAGATCTACCTCTCAAGCTGACATAGGCAATGACATGGATATCCCAAAAATGATTCCTTCTCCTAAAGGAAAGGAATTGGCCATGATCAAAAGTTTTGATCATAAGGGAAAGGTCAAATATGAGATTGTTCCATATGCCATTCCCAATGAGCCTGTTTGTTTCTATTACCAAGGAAAGAGACATTGGAATCGAAGCTCCCTAACTACCTGAGAAGTGAGAACTTTAGTCATGTTGTATGGTTCTGCTTCAGGTAAGTCCACTATCTAACTCTATTAAGTTCCTAATTGTTGATTCTTAATACATGATGTGACAAGGTTGCATTTTGATGTTTTGTAGGATCATGCAAAAGGAAGGAAGCTTAAAGGAAGAGTATGTTGAATCTGGTCGTGAAGATGGATTTCAATCGCATGGTTCGATGATCAGATTTTTGAGCTGCTGCTTAAAGAGTTATGATAGATTGCTTAGAAATATGTAGTAACTTAGTTTTCATTTGTAATTGCATTGTTAGGAAAAGTTTTCTGCGTTTTATAAATGAATAAAATTTTGTTTTATTTTATTATATCTCATTGCAATGGCATTTGTGAAAAATTGTTGCTTATATGTTTCTATTGATAGCAATATTGGAAAAATGGATTTGATTCTTTCGTTTGTGGTAGTGTCGAGAATTTACCAAATAAGGAAAGATTCTCATCACCCAAGTTTCAATTGGATAGAAACTTGGAATCATGAACTTGTATTGTGTGATGAATGAGAATTTTTGTCTTCGGGAAATTACGACTAATTCCTTGTTCACATGTTTATGTGAGTTAGGTAAAGGACCAGGGGATCAGGTACACTTGGTTGTGTACCGGTCGAGGTCCACCACAAAGATCGATAAGACTATTCGTCATGATTTACTAAAGTTTAGTAAATATGGTTATGCTTACAAGTTTAAGTATAATTATGAACATCGGAAAAGTTTCAATGTATGGCAGAACGAATGAGAAGAATCAAATTAGGCAGAAAGATAAAAGTTTCTCCAATCTGAAAAGATGGGAAAGTACTTTAGTATCGTGTTTTATGATCATCTTAATTATTATGAAAACCATATCAAAATTGATCCTCTGAGGTCATCTTAGTGCATTTCTATGGCTAAGAATAGGAATCATGAATTGTTGGAATGGTTAAATAAAAAAGGTGAATCATACTTCGTTCCAAATCGAGTCTTAGAGTCATACTCCAAGATTGAGCATTGAGTGACATAATCTTAAGAAAAGGTTTATAACACTTATCAAATGTAGAGTAAAATATTTTCTACTCTTGTAAATATGAAATTGGTAAGTTGTGATGTTTTGGATAAAACAAAGACCAACTAAGGCCAATTGTGTGAAGTGTTAGTTTGGATTAGAATCCAAACTAACTCTTGAATATTTTTTGTCAAGTAATGTTCCTTGACAAAGTGAATCTTATATGTCAAGAGGTCAGTGAGAGTCTTAAAGATCTTGAAAGGTTCAATAACTAATCAAAGGTAAACCTATTGTTAAACACTAGCACATTACTTGCGGTTTGTAACCTATCGTGTTGACATATTCTTGTTTCTGTGCACATTCCAGATAAGTTGACTATGCATGTGAGTTCTATGAGTTCTCAGTTGTTTGCATAACAACCTAGGAAGCAATGGTAGGACCTTGTGCTGCCAGGTGGTAAGAAATTAAGATTGAAAAAGTTCAGTCCAAATGAGTTTGGGTTTGTCACTAACCTTGTCTTGTGATTATGGTTATGACAAATTCACATGGATAGAAACACATACACCATAAAATCTAAGTGTCATAAGGTTTCTCTCAAATTCATGAAAATGATTGTGAGGAAACGCTTTCACTAAGTAGATTTTAAATAGTTAGCAATTATGTTTTGCATTCTTAAATTCGATTATGATTATGGCATCCCTCTTCATAGTTCGAATTGTGAGAAATAGAAAAAGGTCTAAACATTTCAAACTTATGGTTGTAAGTTCTAAAATTGTTTAGACACACATGTGAACTATCTAAGGAAAGGTGTAAGATTTTGAAAAGCCTAGATAAAGTCTTATCGAAGCATCTCATATAAGAAATCTGAACTTTGGTAATGAAAGTCAATAAGTATTGATTTCTAGAAGTCCAGCCGATCTTTGAATACATGTCAAAGCTAGTGGGAGCACAAGTGTTATGCTAATAAGATAATAATTATTATGCTAGTGGGAGCATAATTATTATGGAAAGTGTTACGAGTTAGTAATGTTAATTATAGAAAAACAAAAGGTTTCAAATCGCAAAGTTGCGGGGTTTGAAAAGTTGTTTTGCAATAAATAAGGGAGGGGAATTCATACTTTGTTTCAATTCTAAAAGCTTAGATTGAGGTTTTAATCAAATTTAGTCAATGACATATATGAATGTTGTGTTGAAAGGATTCGACATAAGGAAATTCTATATGGAAATGTTAATTGCGTTCTAAAATTTGATTATGATTACGATATCCCTCTTCATAATTCTAATTGTGAGAACATGGCAAATAGAAATATTATAGCAAAAGACAAATCAAGTATCATGTCTTTATGTTAGACATTATGAATCGTGTCCCATATGCTTCGGGTATAGGATCGAGTGCATATGCTATAATATTCTCGTGTTCTAATTTTCCAAATGCCCGGGGGCATTAAGAGGGAAAAAGGAATAGAACTGAATATTGTTGTGTGTAATTTGATGAGTAAATACAAGCAAGAATTTGGGTCAAAGTTTATCCGTTCCTTTTATCCCATGTGGATAAAAGCGATATCTGTGGGCCCCTCGATGATTCAGTGATGACACCCCTAAGTGCTTGGCCAAGCCTGGACTGATTTGATTTGTTCAATTAGTTGGTTGTCATAAATCGGAAACCCGGAAACAACAGATGGACAAAGAGAATGATTATAATCCATGTCTCATGTCCATATGATATCTAGAATGGATGAATATATGATCCTTTATCTAATGGACGCGTCATTGACTATGTCAGAGTTCGACAACGACTTTTAAGAGCTACGATTGCTAGTCGGGTTGTGGAGTCATACTTGCAATAATAGTTATTAGACTTATCCAAGTGGGAAAATGTTGGATTAGGTGTCTAAGCCCATAACTATAATTGGTATGTACTTGACCCGAGAGTAGCAAGGTCCATTTGGGTTGCATATCACCAGGACAATTTAATAGGATGGACTTTTGAGAAGATGTTATTTATGATTTGTTAATATATTATAAGTTCTAATATATTAACATGAAATCATATGATTTAAATAGTATTGATCAAGAATTAGTTTGGAATTAATTTTGTGATCAAAAGAGACTAATTAAATATATGAGGATTGATTTGGTAAATCAATGATTCTTATAGTGTGGGCCAATTGTTATTTAGGATGGGCTAAACCAATGTGGTAGTCCATGGATAGTCTATGGAGGTTTAACCCGTGGATCCTAGGTAATATGAAAGGTCATGGCATTAGGGTTTACATGGATGTAACCCTAATCTTGCCACACTATATAAGAAGCCCCTTAGCATCTAAAATTGTGCACTAGATGTTCTAAGAGTTCATGAGCCGATTTGAGTGTAAGAATATTTTCTCAAAAGTCATCCTTTGTCCAAAGGTGTGTTGTGATTCCATTTGAGGTGCAACACTTAGGACATTAAATTCTTAAATGCCAAAACTACAAGCTACAACAAAAAGGTAACTCTATAACTAAATTCCATGTTGTTTATATCAATTGTATGCTAGTTGTAGGCCTAATGCTTTGTAAACAATATTGCATGTATAATTAGAGAAAACATAGATCCAAAGCATTTATGGTTGTATATGCACCATAATATGTTGTAGTATACCAAAACCCAACAGTACCTAACACTACGTTTTACAAGATAATGAACCTAATGGCATTTAAGTAACTGAACTAGGATTTTAGGGAAAAAAAGTGTGTGAATTTGAATTGTCCGACAACTAAACCGGGAGTACCTTACTTTTCTCATTGAGAGTTTCATTTTAATTAATAAACTTCCAAGCTTGTTGGTTTACTCTTTGTTTAAATATTTTTTTGGTGATAATTGTAAGTATTAGTTATTTTTCATTGATTACTTAACATAAAGTTTAACCATGAACTCCTCGTGGATTCGACCCGACTTACCCTATCTACATAAGTTAGTTGGTGTATTTTTTATTGAGACAATGACATCGATCAATGGGTTGCATGCTTGACCACGCGAGTCGCGTCCTTAGGCAGCCCAAACACACCAAAAAATCACTTTTTGAGGCTGAAACTTGCTTGGATGGTTTTGGTCGTTTAGGTAACCATTTGTAACAAATGTAAAGGTTTCCAAGCACTACTAGTGGACATTTTATCATGTCAAAACATTCAACTTAATTCATTAAGTCCTTAATTAAAATGTTATGTTCATAATGCTTACAAACACTCAAATGAAAGGTTAAAGAGCTCAGATTTCTCAAAAACACTCTTTAAACAATATGACTTATTCCTAAATCATTTAATACATCATCGGGTGTTGTTAAGTACATACAACCATAACCAATCTCATTGTAAGTACCTAATGTAACTATGGAATCCTCATTTCCATTCCATGTTCCTAAATTACCCTTTGGCCAAAACAATTCCTATAGCTAGAACTTCACTAGCATTCCTTCATGTTAATGTTGCAATAACATATCTAGAATGTTAATTTGTTTTCATGAATATCGTTGACTTCTTAGATGTCAATACTCATGTATTTATCAATATATTTTCCAAAATGCCCTTATGGCTAAATATTCCATAAATGCAACTAAAAATCATTTAAATCTTTATGCTTTTGCATTCAAATAATTCTAACAGTATCAACTCGTGTTTATGAGTATCATATACTCATCAAATGGTCACAAAAAAAAGGATTTCATTTTTTCATCACAATTTCCCCAAAATCACCTAAAATCTATGTTTATGCAACATTTTACCATTATAGATGTGTTTGAGCATTTCAATTGGGTTTATCATTGTCAAACATCATACAAGCCATTGAATCCATCATAATTTCACATTCAAACACAAAATCTCTTGATTTGGGATTCTAGGGTTCTTGGTGATCTTTTTACCTAAATCATCGAAACCATCAATGAAATGATTGGTTTAAGACTGGAATCATCAAAACTACTCAAGGAAGGTTATAAAACCAAACTCTAATCATTAATTGAAGCCAAATTCGACATTAGGGTTAAACCCCAATCATAAACTCAAAAATAGAGTTAGAGGAGGAGAAGTTACACTTAGAAAGCCTTTGATTCCTTTGCCTTTTGCTTGGATGATCAAATCTCCACTTGAATCAAACTCTAGAATCCAAAGAGATGAAAAGCATCATTAGAGAGGAATGGTAGAGCTCAATCTTGCTCTATCTCAATATGATGAGAATAGGTGCATCTTATTTCCCAAAATATACCCTTTGGTCCCCTCAGTCTGCTCATTTTGGTCAAAACCCACTTAATCTCAATATTTGTGATTTTAACTTAAGTTCTGACATAAGAAGCCCTTCTTCATCCATTAAATAACTTTTATAGTCCCTTCCATTAATCAAGTCAACCCTTTGGTCAACTCACTTTGTCAACTTGGCACTTTTGGCCCTTGGACTTGGAAGTGTTGTTATTTTCACTTTTAACTTTCTAAATTTAATATCAACTAATGATATGATTATCCCATAATGATTTATTTAAATAAATCATCATCTATTTATTTACTTTATTAACTTAATACTATAGTCTTGAATTTAGAATGTTACAAGTTTTACAACTTATTTGATGTTATGAACCTATGTCTAAGTTTTTACAAGTTGGTTATGTTATGAACCTATGACCCTTTCATGTTATGAAATTATGTTTTTACATGTTATTTAATAATATCTTCAAGTTATATAGTATGTCTATTTCTAAATTTTTTAATATTAATGATATGTTTGTGTTTTACAGTTAGATAATGTTATGAACTAAAACTAGAAAAAGAAAAATCGGACTAAAACAAGAAAAAACCAAATCTTACTAAAATAACCATATAGCGAGACCAAACCAAAAAAATCAAACCGTATAAAAACATATCATTCCAGACCCGTTGCTAAAGATCAACCCAACATTAATTCGGAAAGGGCTATTGAGGCCCAATATACGATTTCTTCACAAATGAGCCTTCAAAGCCAATGGGCCTGTAGGTCAAACTATATATTATTGATCACAGTAGCTTCCTAACCACGTGTATGTCTTCCATTCGTCCTTCAACGACAATCACATGACAACCCGTCAGTGTATACTTTCTTTTCGGAGTTTACCATTATGCCCCCAAAGCCAAACACATCAAAAGGGTATTTGCGGAATCATATAAATACAACAAACCCCACGCCCCAATATCCTTGCATCACATCTTCACCGGCTTCACATACCTCCCATCTCCCCTCCCTCTTTATTCACAAAATCTCTCTCCATAGAAAGCTATAAAATCATCTGTTCATATAAAAGATCGGTTTTTTCAAATTTTCACCGCGATTTGTCCAACCCCTTTTGTCAAATCTCACCAATTTTGTCTCATATCTTCGTTTTGATTCAGCTAAAGCTTCAAAAGATTGAAGAAACCCTAATTGGAATTTCGCATTGTAAAGGTCTGATTAGAACCCGTTCTTCAGAATTTTTGCTTTTGGTTACGAGATCCAAGTTCTCTACCCGTATTTAAATGATCTGTACATGGATGATGAGTTGATTATATAGCTCGTGAAACTATTTTTCGAAGTTCCAGAAACCTAACTTTTGAATCGATTTCATAGGAGATATTCTTAGGTTGATTTTGTTTTTGGTTCAGGATCTAAGTAGCGATTTGTGATAAATCGAGTAATGGCGGATCAAGTAATGGAGGGTAGTCAACCAGTTGATCTCACCAAGCATCCATCTGGAATTGTTCCTACTCTTCAGTAAGTCTAGTTATGATTCATCTCTACGTGTATTCTTCATTGTTATAATGATCGGGTAATCCAGTAGGTGTGATTTGTGCAGAATTTTCAACCTTTTTGGTCGTATTGATTTGCTAACACGCACAGTTTGGTGTGTAAATGTGTTGAAAAAAAAAGATGATCAATTGTGGGTGATTTAATGGATGTCGATGTGTATGCAGTTTACTAGTTGAATTGATTCTTTTTCCAAGTGTGGCTACTTATGGAAGTTGAATTAGTGTATGTATATATGTTCTTCAAGTTAAATAAAGTTAAATAGTTAACTCATAAATTGAAATATCTACTAACAATTTGTTTATGATTTAACAGAAGGAATTGCTAACATAATACCCGAAATGCACTTTGATCAATAATTTATATTCTCTCTCTAATTGACCAAGTTCAACGACATATTCAAACAAAACTAAACATACAAACTAAAGAAACAATAAATTTTTGCCATTTCCCCCCTCTTTACATACTTTTTAAAACAGTTCTTCACTTTAGCTTAACTTGCAACTCAGTCCTTGAACTTTGCACTTTCCAGACATACCCCCACAACTTTCATTAATTACAACTTATAAATCCTTCTAACAAGAGTAGACTTTTACCAGTTAATTATAACTTCAAAAATTAATAACATTCAAGATTTAAATTGATAAATAGTTAAATACTAAATAGCTAATACAACATTTGGAACTAACCACTGCATTTCTTTCCATGCATACAATAATCAAAATGACAAAAATCTCCTTCTTGAGCAATCATATAAGCTAATCAGAAGGTCATATCTGTAAATTCAGGAACATTGTTTCTACAGTCAATCTGGATTGCAAACTAGATCTTAAAGCTATTGCACTACAAGCTCGTAATGCTGAATATAACCCCAAGGTACTCTTGTAATCATTCAGTTATGGTTTTTATAATTTTTATTCAAGTGAATCTACAGATTCTTGATCATAGAAAATGTTAATTTCTAATCACATTTTTTTTTTGTTAATGTTGTTAAGCGTTTTGCTGCTGTGATCATGAGGATAAGAGAACCAAAAACAACAGCCCTAATTTTTGCTTCTGGAAAGATGGTAACTTTTGCATTTTTGAACTTTTTTGGGTTCAAAACATTATGTAGAATCAGATTTACTTATTTATTTTTATGAAGAACATAAAAATAATATAATGTTTTAATGGTGATTGTGTCAGGTTTGTACAGGAGCCAAGAGTGAACAACAATCAAAACTTGCAGCAAGGAAGGTATTGTTAATTTATGTAGGGATAAAGTCATAAAATAGCAATGTACTTTTTTTTTTTTTTTTTTTTTCTAAATCTATGATGGATATGTTATTTTCTTTAGTATGCTCGGATTATTCAAAAACTCGGGTTCCCGGCAAAATTCAAGGTATTATTTTTAATTTTGTTATTATTTGTATATTCGGTCTATTTATCTGTGTCTTTTTTTGATATAATTAACTTCTTTATTTTGCTTTTTAGGACTTTAAGATACAAAATATTGTGGGGTCATGTGATGTCAAATTTCCAATTAGACTTGAAGGTCTTGCATACTCTCATGGTGCCTTTTCAAGTGTAAGTTTATAAAAAAAAATACCAAAAATAACACTTTTTGTCCCCTACAAAGACTTGCTCTTGAATCTTGATATTTTGTCTGCGCAAAAGACATAAATGCCCTTTTCATCCTCATCATTGAAAATAGCCCTAGAAAGCTTTATGTTGTTTTTAACAATTTATTTATTTATTTTTTGTTTTCTCATACAGTATGAACCGGAATTATTCCCAGGATTAATTTACAGGATGAAACAACCCAAAATTGTTCTGCTTATTTTTGTTTCTGGGAAAATTGTTCTAACAGGAGCTAAGGTATTTTGATGGTTAATTTCTTTAGGTTATTTATAAAAAAAAATATGTTTTTATAGCCTGTTTGTTATGCAATTTCAGGTTAGAGATGAGACTTATACTGCATTCGAGAATATATATCCAGTTTTAACTGAATTCAGGAAGAATCAGCAGTGGTATGATATATATGATATAACTTATTATTTTGACATTTACGTATTTACCCCTGAAGGGTCTCACATTTTCGAGATTCAAATACAAAATTAGTAGCAAAATTACAAGAATACCCGAATATGAGATTATGGAAAAAACCGATTTACGTATACAAAAAACTTAGCTGTTGGGAGGGGCATCTATGTCATTTTGCATTTTGAAATATGTCAAGAAAGAGAATGGTCAATTGACATTGACTTTGACTTTTAGGTTATTAGTTAAGTAACAATGATTTTATGTTGTGGTGCAGATTTATATGTGGGATATATGGTTCGATGGTATGAAGTTATGGGTGAGCTCAAGTTGACTTCTGGGAGTTTTGACCTTGACTTTGACTTTGACTTATGAAAGAAAATGTATTGTAAATATATGGTGGAAATGAAAAATGGGCGTATTTGTCAGCTTAGTCTCAATTTATTGCTGTTATTCTAAGTTGTAATGATTTTGATTTCAAGTTTTTATATCCAAAACAGGGCTCTTATATATTGATCTTCAGAGTTTGATTAAATTGTATAAGGTTATTTTATAATTTATGTAATAAAAGTGGTAATTTAAATATAATATTCCACATTTTACATGTATATAACTTGGAAACATCGTTACATGTGTCAATTCTATAATTTTGTAAAACGATTGAAACATTTTTTGTATAAATTAGTAAAAATAGTGCATTTTTTTATTTGCAAAAAATTGAACCTTCCATGAGTTTTATTGGCATTTCTATAATGATTAATTTGTCTAGTTATGAAAATCGACATATAACAATGGTTTTCAAGTGGTTGTTTTGAAAACAAATATACATGTTTTTATATTTCCACAAGGCTACATAAATTTTATAAAACTTTCATAAGGCTACATGAAATTTAAATGGTATATATAACATTTTATAGCATGTTCAACATTTCAATAACATATAGATGTTTTTAGAAACAATTTGCATAAAAACCAAATTTTGTGTGCATCCAATTTAAGAAATCAAAATGAACTCACCTTACTCTAGATGAAAGTCCCAAGGATAATCATTAATCAACACGAAGAAGCTTTGACACCTATATACATTAATAATTTTAGTTGGTAGAATTTCTCATAAAAAAAAAACAATAAACAACATATATATCGCTACAATATGCTTTACAAATATAACCTCAAGTTTATGCCACTAGAAATATTTATTTCATCATAAACATGCTTCAAAATAACTTGTTAACATGAGCAGCATCACAAAAACGTTTGAAATAACATTCTTTTGTTAAAACATATAACAAAACTAATATTGACTTCGTCTGGATTCCCTCTATTAGATATATATATTCCTAGAAGATCATTGTTATCGTGCTAACTTTCAATTAGGGCCACCACTAATTCATGGGAACCCCACATTAGGGTATTCAAGTATTCAACAATGAATATTAAAACAACTATGAAAAAACATATAACTTAAAGAAAAATGTGTCAAAAGTTACCCAAATTTCGTTATTTTAACGAAAGTAAATTTAACTTGAGTGCCACGCTTTTACACAATCTGTTTGCTCTCGGTTTAAAAATAAACATAGGAGTTTTGATCGGTGAGACTACTGCATCAAATTATATCATCGTTTGTGTAAAATTTGGCAGCTTTCAACTAACCATCATCACAAACTTACTAACAAAACCAATTCCAATCTATTATCATCGTTTTTCACCTATTTTTCATGAGTTATTACATAATTGAAACTACTATGCTATAAAATTAATCCAAAAGGTTCTTTATATGTTTTGATTTTATTAAGGGAAAATGACTTAATGGGCAATATAGTTTTTAATTTATATACATTTAGTCATTGATGTTTTTTTTTGTCCATACTTGATCATTTAATTTGTTTTTTTTTTTTTTGTACACATTCAATCTTTATAACCCCTTATAACCAACTATTCTAGGTTAAACCAAAAAGAATAACTTAATATGATAATATAGTTCTCTGCTTGTACATATTTAATTCTTAATGTTTTTTGTTACAAAATAAATCATTATTTTTATACACATTCAGTCATTATGATTAGTTTTTTTAGATGTTACTGATGACATCTTATGTGAGACAATCCTAAACGAGGTGTTCTGATACGTGAAACGTATGAAAACCCCCTCCATCATTAATTAGTGTCATACATCGTTCTGTTTGATATTTTCTTTATTAACCCATTGCCAAAATTTGCACTTTTTACCTGGTTTCTCCGGTAACAAAAAAGATAATTAGCCGGGTAAGAAAGAATGCCAATCTGAAAAGAACAAAAAGCTATTTGTAGAAAGTTAGTCAAAATAGACATACCAAGGAATTATGGAGGAAACAATCGCAAAAAATTTCGTTATTTACTATGGAGATAGATGAAACTGAAGCCGAAGACATCTTCTGGTTAGAGAAAACTAGGGCACCAACATCATTTGATCGCTTTATGAATTAGGTTATATACGTGAGGGACGAGCCATATATGAGAACACTAATGATTGCCTCATGTAAGATGTCATAAACAAAACCTAAAAAAATCGATTATAAGAACTAAATGTGTACAAAAACAACAAACACTTATTTTGCAACAGAAAACATTAAAGACTAAATATATACAAATTGGTAACTATATTAGCCTATTAAGTCATTTTCCCTAACTTAACCTAGAATAGACAGTTATAAAGACTGAATGTGTATAAAAAACAAGTTAAATATTCGAAGATGTACAAACAAACATTAGTAACTAAATGTGTAAAAAAATCAAAACTATATCGCCCTATTAAGTCATTTTCCCTTTTATTAAAGTTATAACATTCCATATCATACAATGATATTTAAATCCAAAAGATTTATATTTGTATGGAAATCAAAGATTTTAAAAGAAACAATATTTTAAAGTCATTTCAAATTCAAAGTTTTGACTTAGATGACCATGGAAGCCACAAAAGTATCTTGATTTAGCCACTTAAGTTTTGATCAGACCGAATCAACATAATTTTTTGTTCGATTTGGCTATAAAGACTAAGAGTCTGTTTGATTTGAACTTATCGGGTCCGGTCAGTGCTGACTGCTGACCCGGTCAGCAGTCAAATGTTTGTTAATGACATATTATAGCTGATTCGGTCAGCCCATTCCTCCCCATTCCGCTTACTCGGGCCGTCAAAAAATACCTCCTGACTGGAAAATAAGGGACGCGTTTTTTTGCCCTTTCTCGCCTCCAGCCTCCTTCGCCAATAGTGTACACAAAAACCGATCCCCAATAGCTGATCGCCTCCATCGCCTACATCTGATACCGCGACTACACCCCCTGTGCCATCTTCTCCGGTGAAGACCACACAGCGCCGGTGAGGAGACTGCAGGTATGTTTCTGCGTTTTTTTGTTTGTTTTTTTTTCTTCCTGGAATCACAAAACCTTTCATGTTTGTTGTCAAATTACTGATTTCATGCTGAAATCAAAGTTTGAAATTACTTCTTTCATTATTCTTGGATTAAATTAGATTGAAGGGTTAACATAAAATCAATTGACATGAACTCACAAAACCCTTCATAATGTGTTTTTGAGATGAGCTAATGTTTGTACATGTTTGTGTGAAATCAGAAATTAAAGATTGTTATATGCTTATGGGATCAAAATTTATTTTGTATGATGAAATCACATTTATGTGTTTTTGTTTATAAAAGATTGTTTTATGTTGTTGAAAATATGATAAAATCACATTTATGTGTTTTTGTTTATAAAAGATTGTTGTATGCTTATAAAATCAATTTATAATGTGTTTTTGTTTATAAAAGATTGTTATATGCTGTTGAAAATATGATGAAATCACATTTTTGCTTGATTTATTTGTAAATGTGTGTTATGTGGATGATTTATTTGTAAATGTGTGTTATGTGGATGATTTAGCTATTTTTTTTCCTTTTTACAATAGACATGACGGATAAAAGAACTAGGGTTAGTTGAAAGTCAGAATTGGTGGACAAAACTTTTTTGGAAGCGTGTATACAAGAATTAACAAGTAATGTATGGGAGGGTAGTGGCCTAAAAGCAAGCTCATGGGCTGTGGTCGCGGAGAAATTGAAAACAGATCATAATTTTGTTGTCGAAAAAAAAAACAAATGAAAAACCGATACGACTATTTAAAAGCAAAGTATGAAGTGTGGTTAAAACTTAAAAACAAAACAAGAAATATTTACAATCCCGTAACAAATTCTTTTAACATGACTAATGAGGAATGGGAAGCGGAAGTGAAGGTATATATATACATATTTTTTAAATTAGATTATTTTTTTTACTACTTTAACAATATTTATTAAATTTTCAAACAGCTGAACAAGTATGTAGATAAGCTGAGAAATGCACCCCTCCCTTGCCCTAATATTTGTACCCAACTATTTGATGGGGCGACCTCGACCGGTGTTCACAGTTGGGGGCCATCTTCGGCACTACCTCATCCCAATAAAACCTTCAGTACACATGCTTTTGAGGATACAGAGATGGAAGAACCATCACCTCATCCAGATACCCCAAGCTCAACAGTGCCTCAACCTACTAGTGAGGAATCATCTGGGCAGACAAAAAACAAGGGGGGCAAACGAAATGGTCCTAAAGAAACCACACTTGATGATGAGTTGAAAGAAGTTGGAAAAGAAATTATCAAGGCTGCACAAGCATTCACAGAAGCAAATAATCTTGACAAGGAGATGGATGCTTGTATGGCGAAGTTGACAAGGTTGGAGTGGGGAGAATATGATCTGAAATACACCACTGCTCTTATGTTATTTTCTGAAAGTGATGGCAATAGGAAAATTTGGTTGTGCCTTAACTTTTCAACTTGTGAGTCGTGGGTAACAAATGCGGGAAGAAAGTTTGGATTAGTTGGTTGACTTTAGTATGTTATGGTTCATTGTTTGACATTGGTATGTTATGGTTCATTGTTTGACTTTAGTATGTTATGGTTCATTGTTTGACATTAGTATGTTATGGTTCATTGTTTGACATTAGTATGCTATGGCTTAGTTATGTTATGGATTGTTTTCTTAGGTACAGTTATGTTATATGAATTTATATGTTATGGAATGTTATGCTTTTAGTATTTACATGTTACGGTTTGTTATGTTATGAATTATTATGTTATTGATTGTTATTTTATTGATTTAAATGTAATTTGTATTTGACATCTAACAGGACACATGGATAAAGAATGTGACTTTTTTATATTTCCTTATATTCTCGTGATATTGGTTGATGTTGGTCCGACAAAGGCAAAGAATAATTAAAAGAATAAGAGCTAGCGAATAGGTAGCAAAGGGGTATGTGTATACGCAAGAGTTTATACACGGATGTCCTATACAATGTTACGATATGATACGTCTTTCAGAAGATGCATTTGTACTATTATGCAAGCACTTTACACAAAGAAATTGGTTGCAATGTAGTAGGACGATAAGCGTTGAAGAGAAGATGACTATGTTTTTACATGTTATAGGACATAATGAACGTTTTCAAGCTGTTAAAGAAGGATTTCATCACTCCACACAAATGATTCATCAATGTTTTCATGAGGTATTACATGCAATGATGTGTTTTGCACAAGAAATTATAGTACCAACCTCGTCTACTCCAACAAGAAATACCTCATAACGACATAGACGGCTAATGTACACATTTCCCAGAGCAATAAGTGCACTAGATGGAACACTTATACATGCAATTGTACCCGTTGATCAACAAACTCGTTATAGGGGAAGAGGAAAAGGTGAATGTTATCAAAATGTAATTGGAATTTGTAATTTTGATATGATATTCACCTCTGTATGGGCTGGATGAGAGGGCATACCACATGATTCTATAGTTTTGAAAGAAGTTGCATTTAACCCGACTTCCGGATTTCCATTCCCTTCACCAGGTTTGTAACTTTACTATACGTTTTATTATCTATATTATTTATATGATAAATTTGTCAATCATCTATAGATAAATATTACCTTTGTGATGCTGCATACACCAACACCCGTGGATTTATGGCTCCCTACTGCAATACTAGGTATTGGTTAGCAAATTTTCGAAGAAACAGAGCTTTAACTAAGGAAGAAAGGTTCAATCATGCTCATGCACAACTTAGAAATATCATTGAATGTGCTTATGGTGTATTGAAGGCGAGATTTCCAATTTTAAAACGAATGAATCCATATCCTTTTCCAATGCAAAGAGATATAGTCATTGCTTGTGTTGCGATCCATAATTTTATAAGGAAATATAATATTCAAGATGAATTATTTATGAACTTTGAACAAAACACTATGGTTACTCCTAATGTGGGTGGTGGAGGAAGTGAGGGCCAAAACATAGAAGGTATAAAATGAGGTTCAGAAGCCGTTGACTATATGACTACTTTGCGTGACCAGATTGCTAATCAGTTACTTTCAAATGGTTCACATTAAATGATATACTTTTTTTTTATTATGTATGATAATTTGTATTTGGATTTTGTATTACACTTTGTATTTGGATTTTAATTGATGTATGTTTAATTTGGATTTTATATGATAATTTGTGTTTTTATAATTATTTTATCCAACACAAGAGACAACACAAGGGTAATATGGTCATTTTTTTCCATTCAGATAAATTATCAAACAACATAAACTTAGTCAGATATGAACTCAGTCAGCATTTCTGACCCAATTAGCTTCTAACTCATTCAACTTTAACCCAATCAGCAACTATTAAACGACCCCTAACTATAATAGGTTTGTAGGTTGTGCATGCCATTAGCGCTGGTGTAGCGTCCACATGGATTAAAATAAATCATACTTTAATTTCTCAATTTTGAAGAACCTCTCTCTCTTACTTGGCCCACCTTCTTCTTCTTCATCATTCCTAGGCAACTTAAGCATGATTAACCATTTCTCACTATATCTTAAAATTCTCTTATAATTTAAAACGTTTTCAATTTCGCCTCTCTACAAATGTGATACCACCATGAAACTAATTTTTTTTTGGAAACATAAAAGTATTTTAAAAAAAAAGGACAAATAAGCCATTGTGAGAAGGTTGTTAGATTTTGGGTCTTAAGAATATCAATATTATTTGGATAATTCCTAGGATCGTAATTGCAATCACTTTCCAAAATCTGTGATTTCGACCCTATAGCCTGAGTTATCATGAAATCAGATTGGGATAATCCAAGAATAAAAATTTAGAAATCAGACCACTTCTAAATCTGAAACACATATACCTTGTTGCCATGTGTTTGATGAGATAGAGAGAATCCGATGATTGATTTTTGAGTATATGGAATCCAACACTTTTCTGGAACATTTCCAAGTTCTTGTATAGGAGAGAAAAGTGGTTAATAGTAGTTATCTTCATTTCTGGTGCCATCCGGGAGCCGTATTTCATTTTTGGCGCCAACCTGGAGGCGTAGGTTACAAGGGGTAAAATCGAACAAAATCATGAATTTGATAGCTTATTGAACTTGATCAGGACTAAAGTGGCTAAATTGGTACATTTTTATGACTTTGATGATTATTTAAGCCAAAACTCACTTGATTTCCGTTTAAACAATATGATATGATTATTGTAGAGAATTGTGTTATGACCTAATTTTGTTTTCTCTATAAAAAATTTAATCTTATGATAGATAATTATATGAAGAACATTTTTCAAATTGAATTGTTTATTTTAATTATCGATTCTCTATTCAAAATTTATGAAGAGCATTAAAAAAAATTGAAAAGTAAGGGGATATTTAATTTCTCTTTGCAATTTGTTTTTCATGATTTTTTGTAACTATAAACACGCTTATTACACGTGAATGAAACATGATTTGACCATCTGGTCTCCAAAGGAGACAGAGACACGGTTAAGCAAGGCCAATCATCAATCATGTTGTTTTTTTTTTTTTTTTTTAAAATCGTCCTTCTACTTTGAGGGGATCTTCTTTTCTTGCTATTTTTCGTTTAATTTTGCATTATGGCCGTCAAACTAACTTTTTCAACAAATGTCTATGTTTCTTTGTTCGCTTGTGACCTTTAACATTAAATCGTTAATAAATTTTAAAAAGATGTTAAAAGAATAACAACTACTAAATAACAACTACTATCTATTATAAGAGATTTTTTTAATTTTTTTTTATAAATTATATAATCATCAAACTGAGAAAACATCTTAGTTATCATCGTACAACAAATGAGAAGGCAAACGGGCAACAAGTTGCGCCGCTAAGCAAACCCAATTCTCTTGAAAACTACATCCACAAATCTAAGGGATATAACATTGGTATGCATAATCCGTTGTACTCAGTGGCGAGGCTATTCACATGGAAGGTGGGTCCAATGACCTACCTAATTTTTCAAACTTATGTAAAATTTCTATTGAAATTTTTTTGACCTACCTAAGGAAACAATTTAGGACCTATCTTACCAATAAAATCTTTGAATTTATATAGAAAATTTACTACAGAAAAATTAGTGAACCATGTGGTTTTCTATTCTAGACTCGCAACTGGTTGTATTATACTAAGAAGCTCCACTGCATCCGACGCAAGAAAACCAAACGTATCAAATGCAAATAGTATGAACACGTGTTGATTTTCCGTGCACGATTTTTATGTTTGGTGACCTTGCATGTGACAGCTTTTAATGCAGCTTGTCCCACCGTGAAACCCCCGACTCTCAAGCCTACGAGAGGGGATACCCCTGTAAGGTCCAAGCATCCATGTTTCCCTCCAATCCATCCAAAAATCAAAGCATCAGCCGATCTAATAGTTGACCTTCTTTATGTTGGGTCAGTCAGGAAATTAATAGGAGTTTCTTTCTTGGCGGAAATCCCGACACACTTCAATATGTCAACCAAAACATCCCTAACCATATCGTGCCTGTATTCGAACCCCAGGAGTTCTTTGAAATGAACTGCATGCTCTCCAAAAGAGTTCATACATGCCTTGCGGCACACCAGACATATCTCGTCGGTTGGGAATATTAGAATCACGAGTCGATATTTGAGGATGGTATGATACTCCACATGAGACATATGTTGGTGAAGCCCATCTATAAGGATAATTATAAGAAAATCTTGAACATGTGGTGCACGTAAACACTGGAAAACTGTTTTCTGCCGATTATCATGTTGAAATGAACTTTCATATCTTGGGCGATTTTACTAAAAATGGCACTCGCTAGTGTATTCTGGGAATTAGGAGGGGGGGGGGGGGGTCCTTAAAACTGCTAAGGTCAATGTCTGGAAGCTTGTTATGAAGAGAGGCTAAGACACAAGCATAATCAGAATCCATGCCCTGAATTAGGAGTGGTCAAAAATATCCGCATCCGAACATCCGATTCGAAAAATCCAAAAATCCGATCGGAAAATACCCGAAAAATCGGATATCCGAAAATTCGGATACCCGAAATTCGGATATCCGGTTTTTCGGATTCGAATACGAATATTAGAATGTGAAAATTTCAGATATTTCGGATATCCGAAATCCGAAATATATAATATAAAAAATTATTAAAAATAGTTTTAATGCATTGAGTTTTTTTCATTTGAAATTCAAAAAGACAAATTATTAACATTTTTACTTGGTACGCAAAGTGAGGATGATATAAATGTTACATTTTTATGTTGATTTTAGTAATTTGAGTTTGATTTCTCAAGATCTTCAGATATCATGAGTTAACTTGCATTTAACCGGACCAAATGAAGTCTTATTATACCTAACAAATGTACGAAAACATTCTTGTTCTTGGAGGGTTTATTTTCTTTATTTAAAACTAATGAAATTCGGATATCCGGTTTAATATCCGAATCCGTATCCGAAATTTCGGATACGGATTCGGATATCAATAATCAACTATCCGAATTTCGGATATCCGAAAATTCGGATATCCGAATTTTCGAATATTCGGTTTTGAACACCCCTACCCTGAATGTCGTTATCCCGTAAGATGTGGTCTTGCAATTCCCAAGATTGGCCCTTGTGGCAACAAAAACATATGAGGTAGCCTTTATTGCCGAGTATAAACCTAAACCACCAAACCGAATGGGTAATGAAGCAAGTCGCCACTGTATGTCGCCAAAGAACGGGCCACCACAAGCCACAATGTCCTCAATCGCCCTGCGCAACCCATGCTCGAAAACAAAGCCGTCTCCTCCATGTGAACGAGTTGACATGTCCTTAACCCAAAGAAAAGTTTTGCAATACTCATGTCAACACCGCCAATTATTATGTATATTCAACATGTTAAACATTGACAAAAAAAAAATACAGTAGCCGTAACAACCGACTTAATCTCAAGCTATCAATGCAAAATTTAATCTCCAACAATTAGTGCAAAATAGGGTAACGGACTAAAAGTTGAGAAAGTTTTTATGCCAAACAATCAATGCAAAGTTTTCAAAGTCAAGGACATAAAATGAATGTTGGAAATAACTAAAGGGGCATTCGTGTTGTATACTATACTTTTATGAACAAAAAAGCGAATCATGTCGGAGCTTATTGAACGATTTCTCGCCACTGATCCATCAAGTTTTCAATATTTACAGATTGATTGATTCGTCTTCTTTTGTCATTCAATAAATCGTAAGTTCCATTGTTCTAAATCGATGTTTTTTTAGTTTATCTTTGTGATTCTATCTGCGATTTGTTGTTGATTTTTGTATCGATTAAGAACCTAGCTTATCTTCGTGTTGCTTTTTATTCGTTTGAATACACGCTTATAACAATGATTTGAGTTACTTCATGTTTATCTTTCATCGTTTATCAGTAATTCTATTGCTAGATCTTAATCCAACCATCTTTAAACAAGAGCTACATTTCGAATTTGAACAGAATGTAAATGGTTGCTTACCAAATTATTACGAAATCTCTAAGCCATTTTGAAATCTCATCAAACTCTATACCAGATGCTACGTTCATAGCATTTCTTGATTTTGATAAGTACTATACTCGGCTCCAAAGTTTGATATTTTTTATGGAGTATTTATCTAATTATCTCTTAGGGCATGTTCACATTGCACAAAGAACACAAACTACTCCAAAGTATGATAACATCATTTTTTTTTCTTTCTTTTTAGCAGCTTTACAAGAGTTTTGATCGCTGAAATATGGTGAAAGACACAGAATATTACGACATCTTGGGAGTCAGTACTGATGCATCTGCATCCGATATTAAAAAGGCCTACTATGTCAAAGTATGTTTACTTCTTATCTCTTCCTCAAACAAAATGCCAAACATCATAAAGAAGATTTGTAACTTGTAATTCACACTAGAAATCACACAGTGATTATTTGTGATTTATTGATTATTAAAACTTTGTTCCACCAAGATATATGTCACATTTCACTTATGAGTTATGATATAGTGATATGAACCATCTATTAGGGACACATGTAACATTCCTACTCCTGTTATGCTTAGTTGTTAGTGGTATATGTGGAAATTATAAATTAAGAACCTTTTTCTCTTATTTGACTATATAATAATGCTTCGTAATGTTATCTTCAAGGCAAGGAAAGTTCACCCTGATAAAAATCCTGGGGACCCGAAAGCTGCCCAAAATTTTCAGGTTTGGATTCTGTCCTTTAATCATTCAAAGTTTCTCAATTGTTAATCTTGAGTATCAATCAAAGACATTTATTTATATTTTGTTATGCACAAAGGTTCTTGGAGAGGCGTATCAGGTTCTAAGTGATCCTGAAAAGCGTGAAGCATATGACAAAAATGGAAAAGCAGGAGTACCAGAGTAAGTATGAATGATGCATTAGTTTCCTTTAACTAAGAATTGTGTTTCTTTTATATTTACCATAAAGTTTAAAGCTAACTTTTTATTTATAATTTCTTTCAGTGATTCAATGGTGGATCCTGCAGCTGTTTTTGGCATGCTATTTGGTAGTGATTTATTTGAGGATTATATTGGGCAACTTTACATGGCTGCTATACAGTCAGTAGAACTTGAAGAGGAAGGACAGGTGCCTGAAATCCGCAAAATGAAAGTCCAAGAAAGGATGAGGGTATTCATTTTTTTTTACTTCAATTTCCAAATTCATAATAAATTACCTACATTTTTTTATTAAACTCACTTTTATTGTTTTTTTTAGGAATTTCAAAAGGAGAGGGAAACCAAACTCATAACAATTCTCAAGAATCGCCTTCGGCCATTTGTTGAAGGACAAACAACAGAATTTGTAAATTGGGCAACAAAAGAAGCCCATCAGCTCTCAAAAGCTGGTATTTTTTTCTTCTTACAAATATGTATTTATGCAAAAGAAAAACGTTTTACTTTTCCCAAATTTATGCAGCAAATTGGATGTTTAGATGAAATATGCAAACCATGTTATATTCTAGGACCAAAATATGCAACATTCCAAAGAACATGCCAACTTTGTAACTCTTCATTGTTCCAGAACATCACCTGTCAAAATTCGAAATTCCTAAATTACCCTTCTATATATTCCTCTAAAAGATTTGTTTTGTTAAATTTCAGCTTTTGGTGAGGCTATGTTACATACAATTGGCTACATATACACAAGACAAGCTGCAAGAGAACTTGGAAAAGATAAACGTTATATGAAGGTCCCATTCATAGCTGAATGGGTAAGAGACAAAGGACACCAAATGAAATCACAAGTTTCAGCCGCTTCAGGTCCAATCATTTAATATAAATCCATCATTATTTTTAAAATTTAAAAAAATAAACAACATTTAAATTTAATACAGTAAGTGTTTTTTTGTGTGTGTGTATATAGGTGCTGTGTCTTTGATACAAATACAAGAAGACCTTAAGAAGTTGAACACTTCAGAAGGAAAAGAACAACAGATAATGAAAGCTGTTGAAGAGAAAAAAGATCAAATGGTTAATTCCTTGTGGCAGATCAATGTTGTTGATATCGAAACAACATTATCCCGTGTCTGCCAAGCGGTAAATTCAATTCTGTTCTGTTCTGTTCTGTCCTGCTCTGCTCTCTCCTGTTCTGTTCTGTTCTGTTCTGTACTGTTATGTTATGTTCTGTTCTGTCCTGACCTGATTTTCTGTATTTTTGTTGTTAGGTGTTGAAAGACCCAACGGTTTCGAAAGATGAAGTGAAGAGACGTGCAATTGGGATGAAGAAGCTTGGAACAATATTGCAAGTAAGTTTTTGTAGTATTAATTTAATAATATGTAGGAGTAAAGTGAGATTGCAAATTGTGTGGTGTTATTATTATTTTTCAGGCTAAATAAAAATGGAAGCAATCAGGATAAAGAGAAATAAAATGGCATTAATACAAGTAAACAATTTCAATTTGTCTTGTGACTTGTCAGGGAGCCAAGACAAATTATCGCAGGGATAATAGTTTGAGACAGGAAGGCGTTCAAGTCCAACAACAGTCTGCTTCTTCATCCAAGTAGCATATGTGTATGCTCATGCTTCCATGTCATCATCACGTATTCGATATTTTTATGTTGATTATTGTAGTGAAATACTGTATAAATTTGCATCATAATTCAAGTTTGTAATACTTTCCGAATGTATTTTATAAGATGAATGTTCAGATGGATTTTTGTTATAAGTTTCTTATCAAATAAGGCATCTGGTTATTGAAAGTTAAAGTTTGTCTTTAAGTAATCGAATCTCTTGTTTGAATATTAGCCGTTTACCCGCGCTAAGCGACGAGTGTGAATAGTTTGTTTCGGTAATTTTTTTTTTCGGGGAACAATGATTAGTTTCAATCCAACGATTATTTTGCTTAAGGAAATATATCATATTAAAATGTTATCTTAAAAAGAAGACACAATGTATTAACAAATATCAATAATCATTAGTTTCAATTCAATGATTCATTTTATTTGTGACGCACAATATATTCTTTAATGTATTTTTTGTGTTTGTATATGTTGGATATATGTTTTATTATGTTTGATTTATTGTTTCGAAAATAGATTATTTTCTAATTCATGAGTATATATCTGAAAAAAACACTTTTTTTTCATTTGTAAATTTAGAGGAAAAAAACATAGTTAAAAGTAGGGAAAAATGCAGAAAAAGCTCAATCAATTATACATGTATATGTAGAAAAACCATTATATTATTATTTACATTTCAAATAAAACCAAATTGTAGATTTTGAAGAGAAACGATCAGCTAAAAATATGATATGATATCATATTCCTTATACTTCTTCGATTATATGCAAAAACATGTCAAACCGAAATACATTTCGATTACTTTCACTCGAGTGTATTCTTTATATGGTTGATTTTCCCTCGTTAACTAATTGTTTTTATCCCAATTATTGATAAACAAAAATAGGCTTTTCTGCAATTTTTCCCTCAATTTATAACTAATAGAGTTTATAGTTTTTTCAAAATTTGATCTTATCATACAATCTTTGTCTCATAGATCGCAATTCTAGAGACCTTTGTTAAAACCGATCTTTATCGAATTTGATTTTAATAGAACCAAAATTGAAACTAGATAAATCATAAAATGAAATGACACGTAGCAACATATGATTAGGTGGCAAAATTCCGCCAAGATTAAGACAACTTTAGTGACACGTGTGACTTCAAAGGTGACACGCAAAAACCGTCATCTTCTCCGACCTCTTGTGTATAGATTTCGACCCACGCCGCGATAAAACCACCTTCCCTTTGCAAATAAATTACTTACACTCAACAAACCAATCTCTTTTCTAAATCGGAAAACATGGCAGATATACGTGATCAAGCCGGCAACCCGATTCAACTAACAGACGAGCTCGGCCGCCCAGTTCAACTCACCGACGAGTTCGGCCGCCCCATGCACCTCACTGGTGTCGCTACCACCAAAGATTCAGGCTTTCATGCCGGCACAACAATCGGTTCTGATCTTAAGACGCATGATGGTACCCGCGTTGCTCCAACGATCCCCGAGGCAGTGCCTGGTGGTGCCGGAGCTGGAACGGCAGTTCCTTGTGGTGGTGAAGGTGAAAGGCGGGAGATTGGACGCTCAGGAAGCTCAAGCTCCAGCTCGGTAAGTTCAATATATGATTTTTGTAATTTTGTTAAAGTTTTAGTAGAATCATCCGCGGAATTGATAGTTTGTGGGTGTGTGGGTAATGGTTGCAGTCGGAGGACGACGGGCAAGGAGGGAGGAGGAAGAAGAAGAAGGGGCTGATGCAGAAGATAAAGGAAAAGCTTCCAGGACATAAGAACAAGGAGGAGAAAGCTCCGGAGAAGGTGTACACAGCTACTACGAAAATAAGTGTGACGACGCCGGCAGGGCCGCTGGGTGAGCCAAAACCGGAGTTCGTAAGGGTGGAGCACCATGAGGAGGAGCACGAGAAGAAGGGTTTGATGGACAAGATTAAGGATAAACTCCCCGGCCACCACTCTCACTAGATTCCGATCGACCTTGTCGCCGCTGTAGTTGGTTTATGCATTTCGTCGAGATGATCTGTTTAGCTTTCTTAGCTTTTTAGTTTTTTCTTTTTGTATATATTATTGCTTTATGAATAACATAAGTGTGCCTTGGTGGAAATGAATTTATATAAATACCAAGGGTTGTAGTTTGGAGTTTGGACCAAGTGGTAATAGATTTCGAGTAATTTTGAAATTTACAGGTTGTAGTTTTAAGTCTATTTGCGAAATGGATGGATAGAATCATAGACCTAGAAGAACTTGTTATTAAAGAGGTCGTCCAAACGATGTTGAAATGACTGAGAATGTTGTCGTAATAGGTGCCAAAATTCAGTCATTGATTGGAGTGTGACAAGATTTATAAATGAGAGACATTCATAATAATAATAAAGATGAGCATGGTGCGGTTTGGTGCGGTTTTCAGAACAAACCGAACTGTAAACCATATGGTGCGGTTTTTGCATTCTTAAAACCGTTGGATGTGGTTTTGCAATAGTTCGGTTTTTCGGTTTTTAAATGCGGTTTCGGTTTGTATCGGTGCAGTTTTGGTTTTTAAACCGTGTTAAGAATTTGGTGTAGTTTTTTTTATGTTTTTTGGTGCGGTTTTTTAAAACTTTAAGAACTGAAAACTATGTGCATATAAGCTTATAGTGTGCTGTTTTTTTTAATACATTCATTTTCAGCTCAAAACAAAATTACATAATCAAAAAGTATAAGTCGCTTTAAATACAACTTGTAACCACTCTCACAAACTAATTAATAATTGAAGGTTGGTTGATTTTGACTTAATTTGTTACAAGCTTATTACATGTAATCGATTAATACGTTTGACTAACAATAGAACATTTGTTTTGCACCCCATAGAGTCTTATACAAACACAAAATAAACATATAATAAATATATTATCGTTATAACTATTTTAAATAGCATGTATATAATATACATTGATTGATTTATTACTATACACGCTTGCGGTGCGGTACGGTTTTGGTGGACCGGTTTTTAGGATAGAAACCGCACCGCACCGTTGACCTTCGATTTTTGCAAAAATTAAATCCGCACCATTGGTTTTTGCATCGGTTTCGGTTTTTCGGTTGCGGTTTTGTCGGTTTTTCAATAGTCGGTTTGGTTTTTGCTCACCCTTAATTCATAATGTGTATATATATATATATATATATATATATATATATATATATATATATATATATATATATAAAAGTTGAATAAAGAACCATTATTAATATTATTAATCAAGGAACTAATCAAAAGCGTCGAAATTTAAAGCGATCAACGATAAAAAGTAAGGGCTGTAAACTTTTATAATTGACGCACATGTACTGGATTATAACAAAACTTACTTCCTTTTTTTCATTTAAATTTTTTTTAGGCCAAGTTTTTTATCGAAAAAAACCGAATATACCGTTGTTCATGATTTTCGCCCTTTTTCCATAGAGATCCATGATGATATATAAAAAACGAACTTTTTTTTTTTCGAAAAAAAACCCATTTAATTTTCTTAGTATTTTCAATATTTAAGTTTATTTTTATAAAAAAAACTAATTATACCAAAAATATTAATTTTTTGTACTTTATTAATAAACATCAACATCGATTAAAAAAAAAGAAAAAAGAAAAACCTCGAACAGTGTAGATTCACACTGTGAATCTAAAATGTAAATATTTCAATTTTTAATATTCACAATATGAAAAATCTCGAACAGTTCAGATTCACATTGTGAATCTGAATTACTATTATGCACATTGTGAATCTGAGAAGGTTCACTAAAAAAAATCGATCAGTGTGTGAATCTAAACATTAAATATTTCAAATTTTAACATTCACAATGTTAATAAGCCCCGATCAGTTCACATTCACACTGTGAATCTGACTTATTATTATGCACACTGTAAATCTGAGGAGGTTCACAATGTGAATCTGAACAAGTTTACAATATGAATCGGAACAGGTTGACAATGTGAATCTGAACTGAAATATCGTCTTTTTTTTTTAAACTTGAATATGAATTTATGTTTAAAAAGTATAAAAAAATATGAATTTTGATATATTTATTAATTTTCTTTCTATAAAAAAATAGACCTTAACTTTTTTTATCAAAGAAAATGAAGTGGGTTTTTTTCAAAAAAAAAATCGTTTTTTATATATATCATTATGGATCTCTATGAAAAGAGGACGAAAATTCATGAATAACGGTATATTCAGTTTTTTTTCGATAAAAAACATGACCTAAAAAAATTTTAAAACGAAAAAAAGTGGTGGGTTTTTTTGTAAATGGTAGATTTTTTGGTATAATCCAGTATGTGTGCGTCCAATGTAAAAGTGTACATCTATTTCTTTGGCCGTTGATCGTTATGATTTTCGACGCTCACAATTGGTTTTTTGGTTCTTTAGTTAATTATGGTTCTCTATTGATCCTCACATATATATCCCTATTCTAATAAAAGAATACTTTTAATCTCCTTTTGACATGTGTCATCATATTAAGCCTCATAATTAATGTAGATTTTATTCTTCTTATGTCATAAGTCATCCTATTATACCTCCTAATTAATGTATTCCACTTGTCAACTTACTAATTCTTAATTTTAAATTTTAAAATTTAAATTTCCTACTCTAATTACATTAAATTAATAACATTAGAATAAAAATTAAAATAAAATTAATATAAATTATAAGGTGATAGAATTTCATATATTTATTTAAATTAACGATTAAATTTTATATAACTAAAAAAATATCAGTTAATTAATAATTTATTTAAAATAATTAATTAATAATTTTGAATTCTCACTGTTAAAGTTTAATTAATTTTATAACCGTGGTTTCCACGGGTTGTAAACTAGTATATATATATATATATATATATATATATATATATATATATATATATATATATATATATATATATAGAGAGAGAGAGAGAGAGAGAGAGAGAGGTAAGTTATATTGAGAACACGTAAAAGGTTGAGAACGTGAGAACAGTCCATTTTTGTTACTTTTTGAAAATGTTGTCCTTAAAGTGTAAATTTTATATACCAGTTGATTTCCCTAATTTATGTTATATTAAATTATATTAAATTAGGGTATTTTTTATTTATGTAATATTAAATTAGGGGTTTTGTTATTTTAATTAGATTGATAACACATATAGCCAATTAATCGTACCTACCATTTTCATCTCCAAGATATCCATCCGTACCTAATATCTCCATCTCCAAAATATCCGTGTATTTCATCCATCCGTATTCTTCCATTCACCACCTCAATAGTTATAGTAGAGTTAAAAGTTTGTGGTTTTTTTTTAATTATCTGATGATTTGCAAGAATCTTTAAGCTAGAATGTGTTGATCCTTCTACATCAGTTTGGTTCACATTACATATCAATAATCCCGTAGTTTTTGCGATTCGATGATATGCAACCAATGTGAAGCTTGAACATTGGGATTCTTCAAGATTACATACGTTTTATCGGTAAAATCGTCGATATAAAAGCTTATGGAGGTCGAATTTGAAGGAGGATGTGCAGTCGGGAATCGCACAAGAGGTTAGTTCGTTCTACGTTTACTGTTAACCTTTTTGTTTTTTTCAATCATATAACTCCAGTTTGTATAATTTGTATACAATGTTTTACATGATTTGGAATGTATAATTTCGATGTTGTGAAACGGTTCAAGGAAGATACATGACCTAGTTTATCATTTATATGTTCACTGTTTTTTTTAATCATGTAAATCTTTTTGCAAGAGCTTGAATGATGTTATTGGCATAAGTATGTTGTTAACTTCAACTACAATTCATCAATTGAGATGAGTTTGCCATGTAGATGGTTTGATTAGGTAAATATTGCCACGGGTCTGTTTTTCCCTTATCTCAGACTTATGTCTTTCCTGCTAAAGTGTTTGCATTATATTTATTACCCATAGATTCCTTTTTAATGTGTGTTATTTATGTTGTATTAATATGTTTCAACATTTGCATTATGTTAATTTGTGTAGTTAACAGGTAGTTTTCACTTATGTCTTTGGTATCATGTATGATCTTTTTTGCCCTAATTTCATGCTTATGTGTTACATGTTATATTGTTTGCACTACATATATGCACCATAGATTCTATATAAATGTATGTTCTTTCTGTTTTATTCATATGTGTCAATTAGCATTATGTTTATGGGGGTAGTTAACAGTAAAATCATACATACTTATAAAGTTAACATTTTTTCTTGGATCTTATGCGTTTGAAACCCCCATTCTTTTTTCCTTTCACCACATTCATTTGAAACTCCCATGACTTTTCAATTTCTTTATAATAATAATTATAATTTGGTAAGTAGATTAAATAAATATCAAATCTAAAGTGTATTCATATATAAACTAAATTTCAATATTAAAATAATTATATCTTTAATTATACTTATAAAATTATGTTTTTTAACTTTTAACATATTATACTTAATTTATTAGTTTTAATATATTGTTGAATGTAAACCATTATCATTTTAAAGGTATAATTTTTGAACAATTTGTGTAAAATACTTAAATTATTAATTAAAATATAACATTATAAGCTCAACTTAAATATAAAATTTATTTAACTTAAACAACCCAAAGATTATTTTATAAATAATTAAAAGTGATAAATTGTAGTGTCTTTTCTAATAATGATTGTAAATTGGTTAATAAGGTTAAATAAATATCAAACCTAAAGTGTAATCATAAATAGACTAAATTTCAATTTTAAAATAATATATTTACTTCTATTTATAAAGTTATGTCTTTAAATTTTAACATATTATACTTAATTTATTAGATTTAAAATGTTGTTGCATGTAAACCATTATCAGTTTAAAGCTATAATTTTTGAACAGTTTGGACAAAATACTTAAATTGTTAGTTTAAATATAACACTACAGTGTCAACTTAAATATAAATTTCAGTTCCACTAGAAAAACCAAATAATATTTTGTAAATAGTTAAAAGTGATAAATTATAGTGATAAATGCAAAAAGTAAATTGTAATATCAGTTTAACTAAAATATTTCCTAAATATATTTATATAATCGTTAAAAAATTTCAAATAAGTAGCTTAAAATAACTTATAATAACGATAGTTAAAAATAACTCTATATAAATGATTATATTGTTACCTTTAAATAATTATAATGATAGAAATTAAAACATTAAGCAAATATATTTTAAAAAATTAGTTAAAAATAACAACTATAAATAATATTAAACCATATATAATATTTAATTTTATTGATATGTAACTCGCGAGTAGAAGTCATTCAAACGAATGAGATTATGACGTTATAATAGATTTATATATTATCATATAATTCAAAATAGTCAATATATTATATCAAATTAATATACGAATTATTATATTAAATTTAACAACAACGTTAGTGTTATATTTAAAAATATATATATTTGTAAAGACTTCAACTATATAGGTGTTTCTGCGCATTACAATGTCAACTCAAATATAAATTTCAGTTCCATTTAAAAAAAAACTAAAGAATATTTTATAAATAGTTAAAAGTGATAAATTATAGTGATAAAAAAAAAACTAAATTGTAATTTCAATTTAACTAAAATATTTCTTAAATATATTTTTATAATCGTTAAAAGTTTCCAAATAAGTAGCTTAAAATAATTTACAAAAGCAATAGTTAAAAACAACTCTATATAAATGATTATATTGTTAGCTTTAAAATGAAAAAACAATGTCTGATGTTTTAAATAATTATAATGATAGAAATTAAAACATTAAACAAATAAATTTTAAAAAAATAATTAACAATAAAAACAACTATAAATAACATCGAATCATATATTATATTTAATTTTATTCATGTGTAAGTCGCGGGTAGAAGTCATTCAAACGATTGAGATTAAGAAGTTATAATAAATGTATATATTATCATATAATTCAAAATAATCAATATATTATATCAATTTAGTATATACAAATTATTATATCAAATTTAACAACAATGTTATTGTTATATTTAAAAAATCATATATTTGTAAAGCTTTCAATTATATAGGTGTTTTTGCGCAACGCGCGGGCATTCGCCTAGTTAGACTTATAATTTTGCCCTAATTTCACACATATGTCTTACCTGCTAAAGTGTTAATTTTTGTAGTTAACTGTAAGATTTGAATTATGTCTTTGTTATCATGTATGATCTTATTTGCCCTAATTTCATGCTTATGTGTTACATTTTATATTGTTTGCACTACATTTTATGCACCATACATTCCATATAAATGTATGTTCCTTCTGTTTTATACATATGTTGCATTTTGCATTATGTATATGGGCGTAGTTAACAATAAGATTGGACTTATAAATTTGTTATCATGTCTGAGCTACACTAGGTCGCATGAAAAGCGAGCGTATCCGTAACAAATACTCACTAATGAAATACAAGAATGACCCTTCAAATCTAATAATAATAATAGATATGGATGTAGATTCATCTAATTCTATCAGGATTACCCCCATACCAACCTCTGCAAAATCTGAAGTTCTGACTTCTGAATCAAAGGTCAAATTCCAAACCTGTTTCAATTGTTAAACCAATTCAGAAAGCAGGTCGTTGTTTTTATTATTCTTTGAATTAGTTAACACACCAAAAAGCATACTCATGATTACTTTTGTTTATGCCTCGACAATAATACAAGGTCTTTGTTCTGGACATAGTGCTTCTGTTGAAGTGATTAATGAAAATCGCTCAAAGCAGAAATGTGATCCACATTCCACTTCCCATTCACCTGTGCATGGTTATACAAAATCAGGTAGCTCACTAACACCGTCTTTTTTAAATTTCTAGTGTAATTCATTCATTTTATTTACTTTTTTTTTTACTGCTATATTGTATTTTCCACCAAAAAATACACAGATATTAAAAAAATGTTGTTTAAGTCTAAAGAGAATCAGCAACCAACACATGATGATTCTGATTTTGAAGACCCTAACCCAGTTATCAGCCAAAATAAAAGGAAATCACCTACAGTTGCAATAGCCAAAGTTGTCAAACATCAGGAGAAGAAAGCTAGAGAAGACGTGGGCAACCCTCAATCAATTAAGACAAGAGTTAAAGTCAAGAAACTGAACAACAGAAAATCAAAGAAGGGAGTTCATCTCGGTATTCCAATACAACCAAGGCGAATTCATATTCGTACGTCACCAAAGATATTATTCTCCACAATGCATAGTTTGACGATTGGACAAAAAGAATATTTATCATCCATTGGATTTGGTCCCCTTTTAAATATAAGAGTAGATGGGTCAGCGTCACGAATTGGGTACTATGTGGTCAACAACTTTGACCCTAAACACATGGTATTGAATGTCGATCATGGTGAGATACCAATCAATAGGCAATTGATACATGACATGTTGGGTCTCCCTTTGGGGAATACAAATATCAATTCATTAAAGCTCACACCCGCTGAAGACAAAACTGTTGATTTGTGGTCCGCACATTTCAAGTCAGAAAATAATGTTAGGCCCAAAGGCATACAAAAGGTGATTAAGAGATTAAAAGATGTTGGGTTATTGTTTAAAGTCAGTTTTTGGTGCTTTTTTGTAACACTCTTGGAAATCCAAGAGCATGGGCACATGTGATGTATCAATGCTTTCAAGGGTTTCACATGATTTAGATTTAAGCGACATATATTGGTGTTCATACGTGTTAGAGTGTTTGAAAATACGAAACATGCATGGAATTCCATGAGTGACACATCTTACTATGTTGGTCCTATTGTCCTATTGACGGTACCTATCCTACAACTTAACTTATTTCATTAATTCTACTTATTCATCAATTACTTAGTCAATGATGCTTAAAACACTACATCAGTGATTAATCATTGCCTAATTCTTGTTCACTTATTATCTAATCATCCTTTTTTTATCACATAAGCTTATATACCTAGAGCATGTTTCATGTGATGCGGTTACAATCGACCTCGGAAGACCTACTATATGTTATTGGGATGTGGAAACCATGTGCTTACGTGAGGAGTATGAGATCAAAAATGGTGGTATCGGTACTGGTGAACTTCGGGATCCTTACATACCACAGGATGATAATGCCGACACTGTCAACTCGGCGAATGGATCAGTTGACGTTAGAAAAAATACGCATGCTTTTTTCCATATTTATCACATATTACTAATCAGTCATCATGTTTCCAGGAATACCTTTCCACCATTGAAAGTATGTTCAACAAGCTTGTTGAGGATAACCATTTGTTTGAATCAAAACTTGGAGAAGCAATCGAAAGGCATCCTCTTATTTGTGATTTCTACGAATGGAAAGCCAAGATCAGAATCTTCCTGAATGAAGCATCCGAGAAATATGTAGGTGGCAGTTCTACTGATGCAAGCAACATTGGACCTTTATCCCAATGGTGGTCAGACAACGCAGAACAGATTAATAGGTCATGTCAAACGGCTGAACATTATGTTAAATCGTTCCCCAATTCACCCTTTCCAAACTGGAGCATTGGGTTGACACAAGAATTTGCTGATATCATTAGCAACTCACCACTGAAAAATACCATGAAGACTCCAAAAGACCATTGTACAAGTCCTTTTCCTTTATCAATTGTTCTTATCGACAGTGCTGATGTTGCTGTCCGCGCAAGAGAGTTAAGGCCAAGAAATAAGACCCCTATACTACGTTCTTCATTCACCGTACGTGCAGTTGATATAACCAAACGTATAACACGTTCTCAGAAGGACGTATCTGATTGGGTTTTCTCAACATAAGGTCATCCGAGGTATATAAAAATTTCTACATAACTGATAAAAAAAGTAGTTATATAAACATTATTTAACTTTTGACATTTTATTTTATGCAGTGATGAACTTTTCCGTACTTGTGCTGGTGTAGCTGTTGAACGCTTTCACATGGAAAGTTTTTCCCCAAATGTGAATTGTTTGGACATGTACTTGATTGTTGGAGTCATCTGTTAAATTTCGATGAAGATTTGTGTTCCAATTTGTCTCCTCGCAGACTATTTGCCAATACCACCTTGACGGTAAACTCTTAATAAACAATTGCATTCATTAATGATGTTTATGTAAACAATCTCCTTACCTAGCACATATGTGACTGCCACATTTCCATATTCCATCTATAACTTAATCTTCCTATTACATTATGCACATTCATTATTAACAACCTCTAACATTACATTATATATCTTCTTCACAGAGTTTGTATCTCGAAAATACTGCACTGACAGAGGAAGATCGTCAGAAAATCTTTCTTGAAAATTTGACCATATCCATTGATGATTTTGATGCAACACTTTGCGATGTCCACTTAGTATTCTTCTATATCCACGTTTTATAATTAATCATTGTTTTTAATACTTGTTTTGATATTCATGTAATCTATAGTTGATGGATTGACAATACCAACACTAAACTATTTTAAATCATACACTTAATATTTGTTTCAGCTATTCATGCCAGTCGTCCGTGAATTTCATATTTTCCTTGTCGTGCTCGACTTTCATCAACCAACCTTTTGGATCATCGACAACATCAAAAGAGATGAAGACACCCACGACACATATGGTCTACTACCAGATATCATTGTAAGATACAAATACAGATTGGAATCATTTTTATATATAAATCCATTTTTTTAAACATTTATTCCTATATCATTTACAGCAATCATACATGAGTGACTATTTGCGGTCTGTTCACCATCCGAACGCTGAAGCCTTTTCACATGCTCTAAAACAAATCCCATAGTTATCTTGGTTAATAGTAAACAACAACACTGACTATGGTATTTTTACTATGCGTCACATGGAGACATTCATGGGTGGAAACATTAAAGATTTCAAAACTGGCTTCAAGCCAGAGTCGCTTGCACAAGACAACCAATTATCTAGACTACATGTCATATATCTTTGCAAAATAATTAATTCTGACTACAACTTGCTGAAGGATTCAATCCTTCATCAGGTAGCGGAATTCCAAAAGCTATCTGCACCTAACCGACAACAAATATTGAAAGATGCTGCAACCAGGATACATGACAGACTGATTAAATTTGGTTAAAGAATGTTGTGTTAAAAAGTCTTTTTTTTTGTTATTTTCTAGGAAGAATATGATATTATTTACTTTTACTTTATTATGTAGATGGCTCAAAACAACTTAACTATCTATCTTTTGCTTTTTGATTATGTACCTCCCATTTGTCTCCATATTATATGAAAATGTCTTTTATTACTCTTACATGAGTGTCTATTGTGGTTATTGTTAATCACAACTGACCAATAATACCTTTTTATACATGTCCTTTATGTTACACAACAGATCTGTATGAGCATGTCTCTCCAACCTAATATCTTAAACTTTTAGACTTTGACATCCCAGGATACACGGGTGGTATGAATTCGTGACATTTGATTTAATTACTAACAATCCCACTTCATTTTGTAATAAGACCATCATAAATGTTGTGCATACTCAACTACTACAACACTAGACATGTACCCTGCAAGCCTTTTCATTTTTTATTTTAGTCCATTAAAACATACATAACTCTTAACATTTTATAAGATCACATACCCAAACAACAAAAACCTTACAAGCATCATACCATATCTTCATACGTTTTACACATACATAATCCACACACCCATCACCATCTACATAAGTTACATGACATTATACAATCGACACATACATCAATAGCATCATACTATATCTAATAAATTGCACCAAAAATTTATCCGATAAAGAAACTAAATCAACAAAAAAAAACAAAATGATATTATTCAATATAAAAAAGTCCAAATGCAGATGTGCAAACATACGTCATTTAGTTTTCAATGATGAACCAAAACTTCAGTAAACTAACACTTAATCTAACTACCACCAGACATCTCACGCACAATTCTTACTTTGCAAGTCCTCCAATTATGATTCACATATAAATTGCATCATGTGCACCTTCGTGAACCACTTTTTGAAGATGTAGTTGCCCTCTCCGATGCACTAACCATCCGTTTCTTAGTCCCACTCCCTTTATTATGTATCACTGGTGGGACATTAATGTCAATGTCTTCTGGAATACTAACCCCAAATAGCCTAAACACAACTTCATCACTTTCATCCAATGCAACATTATTAACCGGATCATGCTCCATCACACTCCTCATCGTGCGTGTTGTCTTCACAAAATCTTCTAATTTTTCTTTATCATTCTTAAGACGCTCCAGACTATACTCCATGTTACTATATTCTTTGGTTAACAATTTAAAAGTTTCATCTTCCATTCCAACAAGCCCATTCTTACTAACCAACAAATGGCTAGAAATAATATCCCTTCTCCACCTACGCAAAATATATTGCTCAGGTATCTCCTCAATGTGATGATTCTTCAGCACTGCAAACACATGTCGACACAAAATGCCCATTCGCTTGAAGAGGTCGCACGTACATTTCACTTCCTTTTCTGGCAACTTCAGTTCCACCTACATGAAGATTTTAATCCTTACTTTAGCCACATTATTTTTTTTACCAATAAAAAAAATTTCCTTGTTTATATTTTTACCAGCATTACTAATGCATGTACTTTCATATTAATTTTATGAACTAACCTTACACTTTGTCTTCACATGTCTTCTTTTGTCCAAATGTGTAATCATTACTACCTGCCACCCATTAATATTTTCTACACTATCAATTGAACAATTCCATGCTCCTTTGTATATTTCCTTTCGAATTTCTGCAAAAATTGTATTAGTATACACTTTTGCTGCATGTTGCTATAATCTTGTGCCCATCCCAAATTTATGCCTGGTTCTCTTAGTTTCATTATCAAGACGACGTTGTGTGTTACATTGTTTTCCAATCGTTGTATCATAGTTCACCATGAAATATAGAAGAAAATTCCCATGATGCGAATACTTATTAAAAAATGAATTCACACTTTCAAACCTGGAAGTTGTTTTCATCAGTCCATGCATTGGCATGTCCTTAAAATAAGCTGGTATCCATGAAGTCCGCTTATGATACATGTCTTTAAACCAGCGTTTATCTTGTAGATTGTGATCCTGCATCAATGACTTCCACACTGTTTCAAAATCAAGGGTATCCAGATATATATATTCCACACTAGTTTGTTGAAGCGTTTTCTGAAATCTGTGTTCTTCAAAACATCCTCGCTGACCTGATACACAACCATTTCGTGACTACCACATATACTTTTTAAGCTTCAAATTACCCATATATTTTTACATATAAATGTACATTAATCAACAAGATTCATATCTAATTATATATTCACCATATGTAAGTGAATTACCCATACAACATACATTCACCTGTAGTTTTTTCGTTATATGCCATAAGCATAGTCTATGTTGGGCGTTCGGGAATACAGCCTCAACTGCCTGCAGAATCGATGGATCCTGGTCTGTTAACACCAACGTTGGTGCTTTTCCATGAGCTTTTAAAAATGCTTCAAGCAACCAACAATAAGACTCTATTTTCTCATTACTAAGTAGGCCAGCACCAACAGTAACAGATCTCTTGTGATTATCAATAGTTGTAAAAGGGACAAATACCATTCCATACCTGAATAACAATAATTTTCATTATTAATGAAATCGTACAAACATGGACTATGAAAAAAGTCATCATACAAAATAACAAGTAGAATAACACTTACTTATTTGTTCTAAATGTAGCGTCAAAAGATATAACATCTCCAAACTCCTTGTAGAATACCTTATATGTTTCATCAGCCCAGAACATAGCATTTAACACGCTATCTACACATTTATACTCAAAGGAATAATCTGGATAATGTGTCTTCCTCTCATTCATTTTATTCACTACCAACTGCGCATCCTTGTTACCTATAATGTTACCTAATTTTTTCCTAAAATTTTTGAAATCACTCTCCTCGGGACCGACACACTCATATCCACCTTTTAACGCAGCTCGAAGTTTATGCGCCTTTGTTGCACCGACATTTGCTGTTGTTGCGCGTATAATAAACTCTTTGTCTGCACTATTTAATTTTATAGCTTTTTTTTTGAATGTGTACGCTCTTCTGTTGTATAAAGAGGGTGGTTGTGCAACTCTTGAAACTCTCTAATTTGAAACCCACTTCTTCCAACACCAACTCGTTCAAACTTTATCAATGCTTTACAATCCGTTACAATAAAGTTTGAATTCCTATGTTTTCTTCCACCATTATTTGTATCCATTGTGTCGAGGCTTCTATCTGGTATTTTCCCAGCGCGATTGCAAACAACATACTTTATCTTTATCGATTTGTCATGCCGAAACCTTGTAGTTGTGTTCAACCGAACATCAAACCCAGCATGTTCTGCATATTTTCTATACACATTTATTGCATGTGTTAGCGATTCAAATGTAACATGCTCATCAGGCATAATTTCTTTCGCGACAGTAGGTTTCCACAACTTAGAAGATCCACCAGGTGAATATAAAATTCTATTGTTCACACACTCGTCACTTGATTCAGATTCCCTACCTGCTTCAATTAAATTATAAAAATATATATTAAAAAATTTGTAAACATTATTCAAAATTCATTTTCATCACAATTATGAAAGACTTTAACCTGATTGATTATCACTTTCATTTTCATCAGATGTATCTTCGTAGCCACCTTCACTATCTTGTGTAGAATTATCTGTTCCAACATATATATAACACCTGATTCATTATCACCTTCACTATATATGTATCCAATTTGGACTATATTCAATCATGATTGAAACAAAACTGCATCCTCGTATACTATTCAATGTTGGTAGTTTGTAACATTAACGATTGCATCGAATAATCTTCTTCGATGAATTGCTTAAACTTACGAATACACACCAATTGAAATGAAAAACATATCAGTTGTATTCATTCACGAATGCAACAATAACATTTATGGATACCCCAGTTGAATTCAAACCAAATCAATGCAATTCAATAATGAATTACTTAATAGTTCAAATAAACACCATTTGAATTCAAACCAACTCAATTATATTCAATCATGATTGTATTCAAATAGAAACCAAATGAATTCAAACCAAATCAATTGTGTTCTTCAATGATTTAATTAAATGTACAAATGGACACCACCATTACTAGACACCCCAATCGAATTCATAAAAAACCAATAACATTCGCCCAACAAATAATATCAAAAATAATGATTGTATCGCCATATATTCTTCAATGATTTAATTAAAAGTACGAATAGACACCTATTGAATTCAAACCAATCCAATGGCATTCATTCATGATTGAAAACAGTCACATTTATAGATACCCCATCTTCATCATACATACTTCCGATCATTTGTGATTATTATCATCTTAAAATACTGATCACACGTCAAACCATATAATTCCATAACTTACCCAATGATTAACATATAACCAACATTATACAATTCAATGAAATAACAAGTATATATTTGTCACAGGTTAACTATATATGTACATACAACATATCATACTCCTCAGTGAACACACTTATATGTGATTATACAACTTAATGGCAAAAATAACTCTACATTTGTCATAAGTTTACCATCTACGTACACCTACCACAATGTAATCATCAATGCTTTTAATTTATTTTTCAAATTACACAATATTTGTTCATTATTGATTATCAAAGTCTAGCATTTAATACCAACACAACATTTAACTGAATCACTGCTGATTTCACTATTGTTTTAAATTTATTTCACGTCTAGATGATTAGTCAGTATAAATCAAATCAATTGAATTCAACAGGTCTATTTCGTTTTTAGCAGAAACTAACAATTCATTCTCGTTTCACATAATAAATACATTCAAATAATAAATTTTGAACTGAAACACACTTAGCTTCACCTTCATCAACAATATCAATAAGTGAATTAAAGAAGCTTTCGTCACTATTAAAATGCCCACAAACGGTTTGATTCATCGCATCCGAATTCAGTCAACGACTCCAAAACTTTTCCAATCGGTCACAATAATATTGCTGTACTATTTTGCAAATCTCGATTCGACGTCTAATGTCGGAGGTATGGACTGCAGAAACAACCAAAACGGTTTCAATAACTTTTATCCAAAAAACCTTCTTCATCGTTCTGGCTTCAATCATGGGAAACGACTGTTACGTGTTTATTTAATACGTTTATGTTGCCTAATTACTGTTTACGTAGATATATACTTTCCTAATTACTCCCTTATTAAACGATTGGTCCACATTTGTTCTCATGTTTCTCAACCTTTTAGTGTTCTCAATATAACCTCTCCCTATATATATATATATATATATATATATATATATATATATATATATATATATATATATATATATATATATATATATATATATATATATATATATATCCAATCTCTTTTTTACCTTTCTCAATTTTATAAAAAGAATAAAATTAACTCAAAGCGACATTTAAGGGGAAATTTGCTTTTTAAAAAACATGTGAAAAAGTATTTTGTATTTAAATTGAAAAGTCAAAGATATTTATAGTTGTGGGGAAGTACTTGGTTGTGGGCTCGTTATGGATCGTTATTGCCACGAGTCTTCACTTTAACCTTGTGAACACGGGGACACTCCTCGCCGTTATGTGATGCGCTGTGGTGGTGGTAACGAGACGTAGTATGCATTTTCTCTCCAATTCTTATAACCCTTCTTCCGTTTTTCTTCTTTAATTTGTCTCAACCACGTTACTCTCCTTGATAAATAAAGTATGGAGAGCTCGGGTGGGGCATCAACTGCTGGTTGCGGGCCTGTCGAGATGCTTCCTTGTAGAACCTGGTTGTAACTCAATAGAGTGAGTAGGAAACCTTGTAAATGCGAGTAGGAGAATATAGATCGGTCTGTCTCCTAAGCTTCAGAACCCCCGCTATGTTTCTGACTTTCACTTACCTTTAGAGCTTCTCGGGCTCTAGGCTCCACAACGTGCACTCTTCCATCTTCAACTGGTCTATTTTGCACTCCCCAGCAGCATTCGTCCGTCTGAACATTGGAAGAATTCCATTTTCCTTCTTGTTCATCAATCGGAAATCAAGACAAACTGGGCACTACGGTGAGACGTGAAAACACCCGATCCCATTCCGACCTCAATATGTGGAATCGTCTTGCGCCATATATACTGAGATTGTTGTGCGCTTGGAACACTACACTCGGAAAAATGTGGTGGAAAGATGAAGAGGGTTTATGCTTATGTGGCCTTTCAACAACATTTTTTTCTTACCCATACCGTGCAATCTTATAGCCTCAATGACGTCCTTATCTCAAAAATAGTATGTGAAAATTGTTTTCTCAGAAGATGTCATCCGCAAATGGATTTTTCGAATCTCATCTACGGTTTCAAATATGACATGTATGATTCCACATATGACATTTGCAATCTCGTATATGAGATCTAAGAAATGTTGTATTCTTTTTGTTATTTGTATTTAGAAATCTAACATTAGTTCTAATGAATTTAAGAGAAAAAAATATTTATCATTTTTGTAAGATCTACTTTTGAAACATAAAAAGTTCAACACAATTTTGTATGTATGATATAATTTATCTAAGAGAAAAGTAAGATGTCAAAATTTTCAAATGAATAGTTGTTACTTTTTTTGGAGTTGTTAACACAGAGCTAGAATGGGAAGCCAATAACTCTAACCAAGTTTAGATTTATTATGTCTATTGGAAATCCAAAAAACATCATATGTATCACATCAGCAAAAAAAAAAGATTTCCTAAGGAGGACCATTACAAAAAAAATAGAATTACGAAAATTCCATTGATACCAAAAAGTAGTTAAAACCACCGCATCAAAAGTTTTATATTGATTTCCTCTCTAAAAACTACACCAAAATATACTCGAAAAGATGAACATCCCAACCAAACAGCGATAGAGTTCCATGTATTTACATTTTTCAATAAAAAATATTTCATATAATTAATATACTTTATATTTCATATAATTAATATACTTTATATTTAATTATAATAATATTCTAAATACTTTATGTATACACGGCAAAAATGTCAAATTAAAACTAGGAAAATATAATTTTAAATAGTAAATCAAGGTCTCCTGATCTCCTCACATGGCATATAATCCAACGGTCCACAACACTTCTGTTGACCGATTTCCATCTTCACTCTCCTCTGCTACTCCGCCTTCCTCCATGTGAGAGAGCTCTCCAAGCTTCAATTTCCCGCCACAAAAATGCTCTCTCAATCTCACTTTCTCTCTCTAGATCCTCGCTCTCGTGCTTTCCTCTATACGAATTATAGGACCTGCTGTTCATCATCATTGTCTTCATCGCCATCGTCAACCCTAGCCTTGACAAAATCTCGCCGAATCCTCTCGATGACTACAACGCGGTCGACACTCTCGGACGGAGTTGGTGCGGTTACGAGCATCGAACATAGCGGTTCTGAACTTGATCGTTTTGCCAACGTCGCAAACAAGTTAGCCGACGCCGCCGGCGATGTCATTCGCAAGTATTTTCGCAAGAAATTTGATATCGTCGACAAAGAAGATTTGAGTAAATTTCTGCTTCTACATTATATTTCAAAATTATTTTACATTATGCTTTTTTTTTAGCTTCTTTTTGTGTACCTACATTCTTCAATTCACTACCAATATTACGGGAAAAAAATCGAAGAATATGGATCAATTTTAGAGCCGAAAATTAGTGATTTGGACCTCAAAAGTTAACTCTAGATCGATGAACTTATTGCTTCTACATAATTTCTTATTATGTCTTCTACTGTTTGTTTTGATTCTTCTAAGGTCCGGTGACAATAGCTGATAGAGCTGCAGAAGAAGCAATGATCTCGATAATACGAGAGAGTTTGCCTTCTCATGCAATGTAAGTTACCTGATTTGAGATCGTTATTGTGCTTTTTTCCTCACTAACTAGATGAACATTGAAAAAAGCATTCTTACAGTTTACCAGTGATTTCCATATCATTGAGATGGCTGTTCATATATTTAAAGGAACTGTTTACAAATTGCAGTTATGGCGAGGAGAATGGTTGGCAATGTACAGAGAAATCTGCAGATTATGTGTGGGTTTTGGATCCAATAGATGGGACAAAGAGCTTCATTACAGGTATACCTTTCTGCTAGATTGTATATGAAACTCTTATTATTAGGTCAAATTTAGAGCTTCTACTTTTGTTGTATTCAGGAAAACCGGTGTTTGGCACCCTCATTGCTTTACTTCACAGAGGTAAACCGGTATGAATCAATATGATCCCTCAGATTTCATGTCTGCAATTTACTGGTGTCTGTTTTATTGATATTTTCTTGTTTGATATTAGATTCTTGGAGTAATTGATCAGCCTATTTTAAGAGAAAGATGGGTTGGTATAACTGGAAGAACTACTACACTGAATGGAGAAGAAATATCCACTCGCAATTGTCCAAAGCTTTCACAAGCATATCTGTATGAATCATCATTCCCTGTTTCTTGTTATTTGAACAATGAAATTGTTTCATTATATGCATGCAATTTAACATCCTGTTTCATTATTTATGATAAACTACTTAGGTACACAACTAGTCCACATCTATTTAGTGGCGATGCTGTAGTGGCTTTTGCTAGAGTGAGAGATAAGGTCTGTTAATGTGCTTATGCATCTGGATATTAATTCCATTCCGTTGTGTGTTTTGTTGCCAAATGGATGGAATTCATCATTCCTTCTGTGGGTGGAAGGAATCCAATGTCATTTAGCGTTTTTTTATACTAAAAGGACAAAATACTCATCAAGTGTTTGATGGCAAGAATGTGATATTTATTTATTTATTTTCATAGGTGAAAGTTCCTTTATATGGATGTGATTGTTATGCGTATGCACTTCTGGCTTCTGGGCATGTAGATCTGGTAGTAGAGTCTGGTCTGAAGGTGAGTTTTTGCTTCTTCATATCTTATTACATTATCTGGATAAAAAAAATGTTTAAAAAATAAACAAGGACTAAAAGTTGTCTTATTGGTTTTTGATATGTTTTAAATTGCAGCCATATGATTTTCTTTCGTTAATACCGGTGATAGAAGGGGCTGGTGGAGTGATAACTGATTGGAAAGGGAATGAGCTTAGCTGGGTGGCTTCTTCCACTTCAAAACCAACAAGTAATATTCATCTTACAAGACTTGATTGTTTTAACCTTAAACTTACCAAATAAGGATGTTTTGGATGCTTTGGTTTTCATAGTCATGTGTTGTGTGTTTGCAGGTTTTAATGTAGTGGCGGCTGGGAACAGACAGTTGCACCAACAAGCTGTGGATTGTTTAGAGTGGGAATAATAAAACTTTCAGCATTTTCCTTCCTGGTTTTAATAAAATGTTGTAATTGACAAGGAGAGAAATGCAAAACTGTCATAAGATTTGTTTCAATTTGAAACAAACTATAATTGTTCTAATTTCAATTCATTTAACAGGTAAATGGTAAAACCAAGAAAACATGCTACTACAGTCTTGCAATGCAAAAGAACCAAAATAAAAAAAGTTGTTTGAAGACACAAGTAAACACCTAACATCTCATCAGTTTACAAAATTGTCCAACATAACAAGACACGATATTTGGTTCATCCTAGGATGACTAGTTACATGATTTGGCAATAGTTGCATATTTTGCATAAAAATAATATTACTATGCAAATGATGAAAGAGTGAATGTTATTTTATATATAAGCAGTTAACCTAATATGTAACGTCAATGGAGAGAATAAGTTAGCAATTTCCAGAACGTATAAAATGCTAAAAGTCTATTGGCATTTAAAAAAATAAATGTGAAGATTAGCAAATAATAAGGTAAATCCAAGTACAAACTTTGGAAACTACAAGTACTACGTAATGTTGTCATCTGTTCCTAGTCTTTTCCAAAATCAGCATTGTAATGAGCACTGGATTCAAGCTTCTTGGCCTCGTTCAGTTTACGCACAGCCTACCAAAAAAAAAAAAAACTCAATCAGATACAATAATTTCGCCATATCTTATAACTTTCAGGTTTCTTAGTTTTATAATATGTCCTGTTCAGCTATATACATTCAAGTGTTTCTTTTTTATTTTATACCAAAAATGTAATTTACTCTACAAAATAAAATTTTCATATGAAAATGTTCCATTTATACATAATCATGGAATGTAACGACTCAACCAAACACACCCTTAATCATATTAAAAAAAATTAAAGGAAGAAGATGATGTATAATTAATTAATTACCTTCATGAAATCTTCATGGATGACATAATCACGCTCTGCACGAATCGCACTCATACCTGCCTCCGTACACACATTCCTCAAATCCGCTCCATTAAATCCCTAAAAACCCATTAAATAAAATAAAATAAAAACCCACAAATCTCACAATCAAAATATATACTACATTTTTTTTAAGGTTTTATGTTTTACCTCAGCAAGCTTGACAACTGCTTCATAATCGATTTCACCATGTTTAGCAATCCCAGCAGCATGGATTTTAAGAATTTCCATTCTTGACTGCTCGTTGGGCAATGGAATCTCTATTTTTCTATCGAGTCGACCGGGTCGGAGAAGAGCCGGGTCCAACACATCCGGTCTGTTTGTCGCCATTATCATTTTAACCTACAAAAAAAAAACATCCATTTATAAAATCAAGAAAATAATTATATATTTTGAATTATATAAATTGTTTTAAACCTTTCCAAGTTGATCGAATCCATCGAGTTGATTTAACAACTCCATGAGTGTTCTTTGGATTTCACGATCTGCACTTGTTCCCTCGCTGAATCTACGTCCACCAATCGCATCAATTTCATCCATGAATATGATACAAGGCTTCAATAATAATTTTTAAAAAAATCATTAATAATGTCATTAAGGAAATATTGTAGAATTATAATTGGGGATAATCACAAAAATAATCAGAAATCGGAAGGTGATATCACAATATAAAACCACCTATTTCACAAAATATCTTTTATTTGTGTCCCCACAACATTTTCAAGAAAAAGAAATTTTATTTCATTTTTATAAAATATTTCAAGAAAAAGAACAGTTATTTCGAGAAATTGATTTCTGAGTGGCATTTTTCAAGAAAAAGAATAGTTATTTCACGAAAATGACATCATTTTCACAGAATAAAGAAAAAATTGTGACTTCTTTTTAAAGATTTTTTAGTGGGAACCACTTATAAAGTAATTTCATAAATTTATTTTTCAGTGGTTCCCATTTCCTACAACATTTTTTAAGAAAAAGATATTTATTTCGCAAAAAATGATGTTATTTTCACGAATTAAATATAGATTTGTGAACTTTTTTTCAAAGATTTTTCAATAAAGTATTTTCGTGGGGAAAGCAGAATAGGTGGTCATTTAGTGATAAAAGTTGAAGGGGTGATTTGTGATATTAATACTACCTTCCCATTTTTGTTTATTTTTGTAATTAGCCCAATTAAAAATGCCCAAATAATATCAAAAATTAAGGGTTTAAGTAGTATTACTTGGTGATCACGAGCATAATTAAACATTTCCCTAATCAACCTTGCACTCTCACCAATATACTTATCAATAATCGCACTTGAAACAACCTGTAAACATTTTTCAACACACATATTACAAAAAGGAATAAATTACAAAAAAGGTCCCTGTACTTTCTGATTTCTACCATGTTTAGTCCAAAACTGAAACTTTTTTTTTTTCTTCAATTTTGATCCTTATTTGAAAATTCTATATCAATTTTGATACCTGGGCCTTGAAATAAGGACCAAACCAGAAAAAGATTTAAATTCCGGACTACCACAATAAAAACCAGAAAAGACGGACCATTTTTGTAAATTACACAAAAAGAAAAAAAGAAATACCTTCAAGAAATTAGCATCTATATTGCTGGCAATTGCTCTTGCTAGTAATGTCTTGCCAGTACCAGGAGGTCCATACAGAAGAACACCCTAAACAGATTAAAGGGCATATTAGTAATTTTACATGATCATGAAAATAAAATTATAAAAAAAAAAAAAAAGTACCTTAGGGGGCTTGATTCCAACCCTTATGAAGAGTTCAGGGTTCATTAAAGGCAACTCTATGGATTCCCTAAGTTCACGAATTTGATCTGAAAGCCCACCAACTGCAGAGTAGCTGATGTTCCCAGGGTCTTCATGAAGCATGTTGTAAACAACCGGGTCAACCTTAAAAACATTTTGGTCAAACCATCAAAATCAATTAATTAAAGAATTAAAAGATATAGAAAAAATTCTAAAAATCTACTAACTTCACGAGGGAGGGCCCGCATAATGGTCAGAGTAGTCATGTCAAGAACCACACGAGTTCCAGCAGTGAGTTTTTCTTTGTCCACTTTACTCCTGCATCCAACCACATACCTTGGGCCACTACTTGCTTTAACAATCACTGTGATAAATTTATAAAAAGATATATTAAAAAAAGAAAAAAGGAAAAAAGGAGAAAGGAGAGATTTTTTTTTTTATGTTGGAATAATAAAAGAAAGAAGTTAGTTACATCGTTCGTTGTCAAGAGGTCTTAGGACTTCGCCTATTATCTGTCCAACACTTTGAAGGGATTTCAAATCATCTTCTGTTTTTGCATAATCCTTCTTTGTACTTCGCAAACTCTCTCTCACTGCATATGAATTCATATTATTGTTATCATAAGCAAAAGAAAGGAAACTTTTACAAACAAAACACATAATTTACTTGTTCGTAGAAACACTATGGAAGTGGTTATGGCACATAGTCAAGAACATGATTTCCTTTGCTTTTGAGAGGGCATAAAGTAGTAGCTTCAAGACAAATCATCTTTTAAGTGAAAAGTAGAATGTTATGCAAAGATGAGGGATCTCATAAACAAGCATTCATTTCTGAACAAGAGCAAGGTTAAATTACGAATATTATATGGTTAACAGAAGCACAAACACAGCAACAGAAGCATTAATAGTTTGAAGGTAATATTCTTTTCTTGGATGTGTAATCGACTATGCCAATGGAGAAGCTGAATGAGCTATGTCCTAGATACAACTTCTAATCCCACATGAAAACAAATGCACAAAAAATTAAATACACTCGTGAAAAGATCATAACTTCTATGCATCAAATTTCATAATTTCGCTGATTTGCTTCATCACATTTCCCCAGCTTGCCACAGAACACAAAAGGTTCAATAGTAAACAAGAACAAAAAGAAGAAATAGCAACGTTTACGCTTACTCAACTTCCACGAAAGGAGGAATTTATCGAAATGTCCATTTTTACATAAAAGAAACATAAAACCTCAGAAAGTAACAGCATGTAAATTAGCATAATACAAAAAGTTCAAACCCTGGATACAATAATCACACAAACAATTCATCGGACCATAAGTTATTCTCGGATTAAGTATTCCAAAGCAAATTGAAACAAATAAATCACGTAAACCTAAATCAACAGATGAAATTAGATTAATGTGGGAGACTCTAACCTCCTCGAACTCTAGAATCGAGCTCTTTATGTTGAAGCATCTTCTTCCGGTACTCGGTTACCGCACCACGGCGACGAGCCACCGCATCTTCGCCCTCGCTCGCCATCGGAAATTCTTTGCCGGTGGAACTATGAGTTGATCGATCTATTCGCTTGTCGTTCAAGGGAACTCTTCTAGCATTAGCTGAAATTGAAAATGTCTTCCTTTAAAAGCTTTAACTGTGGTCTGATTCTAAGCCCAATTTGGGCCACTTCAAATAATTTGGTCCAGTAAGTATATTTTGAGTGTATTGTGTATGTTATGGACAACCACTATTTCTAGATTACTAAAGAAAATGATTTTTTGTTTTTCGTTATAAGATGTTTTTAATAGATAACACATTAACAAAATTATCAGATCATTATTACTTATATAGTAATCTCATTTTTATAATTAAGAAACCTGTTTAGAAATAGGGTGGTCATTGGTTGGTATTACAACAAACTTTCATTGTTTTTTTAGTAACCTTGTGACTTTAAACATTGTATTAACTCCATCTTTACTAATTACATCAGCGATAAGATTAAGAAATTAAATTTTGTGGGTATTGCAAGGGGTAAATTCAAAGAGACATGAAGCACTTGCAGTTCTAACAAGGGCAAATACAATAAGAGGCTATTTGACAACCTCTAAATGATTTAGAGACACGTGAAGATAATTGAAAGATTTAGAGATTATATTATTTGTGGAATTGATGTCCTCCTTAATAATCACTCAATTTGTGAGAAATGTAAAACAAATTAGCAAACCGACCTTTATGAGATGACAAATTAATGGAGTTTTTTCTACAAATATATTGTCTTTTGAATAAATATTTACTAAATACATGTATTTTCAAATTTATTTACAAGATAATTGTATTTAGTAAAATTAAAACAAAGATGGTCCTTTTTCTATTTATTTTTTTCTACAATCTACTCATTCTTCAAAAAAGATATATGTCGCCTTCTTTAATCTCATTGACACATTTGTCATTGCAATGTCATCAATCATCTACTTGTTATCTGACGTCCTCCTTTCATCGGAGAAACCCCATATAAAATGATTGTCTTCTCTCATATGCGATGTTGAATATATGTCACATATTGATAACAAAACCATATCCTCGTCTCGTTGCACCGCTGCCTAAGAGAATGCTTCTAAATAAGCAATGGCTAATGATGTTTTTTGGGAGGTTATTTCTTTCTCCTCTGTCGCCGCCTTCCCTTCTCCTGTTGATCCACCGACTGTTACTCTCATGAAGAGATCGACATTGGCATGTAGAGATGCACAAAACACGAATCCGACCTGGTTTCGCTTACGTCATCAAAAATCTGATCCGGTTCCAACCGAATCCGAATTTGATTCTAATCCGATTTGAAACCGATTTAAACCGATTTTAGTGGGTTTTAAGCGGATTTTGAGACGGATTTGGATCCGGTTTTTAGCAAATCCGGTATCAACTCCGATTAGGAATATAGGATTATGATCCGACTGAAAATCCGGTTTTAAAACCGATTCGATCCGGTTTGGTCAAAACCGGTTTTGACCCAGTCCGGTTTCGTATTGAATCCGGTTTTGAATAGTGAAACCGATTGTTGTTTGCATCTCTATTGGCATGACCATAATCATTTGACCGATCTTTCCACCATGTCCTACGAAGAACAGTGCACATGACTTTCTTCACTTTTTTTTTCATTACAAGAATGGTACATTTTGTTTGAACTTTTTGCGTGATTAGTCTTATGTTTTATTTTGTTACAAATTTAACCTGAAATTACTATTTCACCCTTCATTTAATTTATTATTAGTTTTTAATCTCCAAAATCAAATCTAGTTAATAAATTATTATAAAGACTTGTTAAGCCCTACACTCACTCCATCTCACTTCCATGTATGCCTCTTCACAGTTGATTCGTAGGGGTGACAATTGTTGACACAACACGACAAAAATACATGACACGAAACGAAATTGGGACGAAACTGAAATCCGAATTCGTGTTCGTGTTAAGTGCAAAAAACACGATGTCGTGTCGTGTTCGTGTTTAAAATTCGTCACGAAATTGACACGATTAGCATTTATTTGTTGTGTTTTTCGTGTTTTTCGTGTTTGTCGTGTTTTTCGTGTTATGTATCATTTTTTTATTATGTTATCTTTGTCGTGTCGTGTTTGTCGTTTTTTAATCGGTTCGTTTTCATGTTAGTTAAAAAAAACACGACATCATGTCATGTCGTGTTCGTGTTACATAAAACATTGTCGTGTCGTGTCAGACAGAAACACGACATGATAGCCCGATTTGCCACCCTACTCCTACTTATAATTCAACGATCTAAATATCAACCATTTTGTCTTCGTAGTGAGTTATTGGTTCAGAAGAAGGCGACAGGATAACTCAATCTAGCAAATGATTCATCGATAAATCACACGATTCATCGATCGATCATACCAAATGGGTGAGCTCATCGAAAAAGGCATAGCATGAGAAGTAACAAAAGGAGACAAGACATGCATTAACGAGTTATTAAGGTGTCACGAGCTTCAATCATTTTTGGGTATACTTGAAACCGACAAAGACAAATAAGTTTATGGTCTTGTATGCAAGAAATATTGGCTTTATCTCCGGAGCAGAGAGTAATAAACTTTGTGCTCGTGAAGGCATAAAGATGGTTGCACACTTCACTCACCTCAAGAATATTGATCTATGTCGATCCACATCACGTTTGTTTTATTTAGAAGTCATCGTTTCAGAACTAGATAAAGGAAAAAGATAAATAAAATTAAAAGGATATGAATGTAATTTTTCATGGGTGAGGGACCAACCATACAATACATAAACATTCTAGTAATGAAAAAAAAGCATGGAATGAAACATGCAAATCTAGGAAATCACAAGGACCATTTAAAACTCTAATTTCATGTATTGTTAGATTAGATGGTCATTAGCCTAGCATAACCAAAGTGTTTGAAAAAATGTCTCTCCCCTTCCCCTAAAGGGTTTGAGGGTTCAAATGTTGCTAATGACAAAATATATAGTTTAAGAATACTATTTAATGAATATGTATTAGTCGTTCTAAAAATATGTATCATTATAAAAATAAAAATAAAAATAAGAAAACAATTTCCATTCATATCATACGCAACAGTTTGTAACATTCAACAATTAAAAAAAGGGACACAGCCACACCTGGCCTGATTAAGAAAACCACAAAAGTTTCAGCAAAAAGACAAAAACCAGTTTTACAAGATCCCCCTCTAAATATGTGGAGGCTGACTCGTACCCACATCCGATGAAGATGTCTCCGAATCATCTTGCAAATCAGACAGATCAGGAATTAAACATTCAGTCAAATAAGTTAACCCACCGGCATCAATCAAATACTCCGCAATAGGATTCATTTCTGCAAGTGTTTTTTTCAGTCGTTTTTGATATGGAAATTCTGGAGGTGATTTCTTGGCATTTGAAGAAACCATGAACTTGAAAGTACTGCATTTCCCTAGAGGAAAGGATAGGTCAGGATTCCTCCTATCTCCTCTTTTGTTGTTGTAACCAGGATAATCTTCAATCTTGAACTTGACACATTCAACCAATGTTAAACCACATTCACTTGCCACTTCTTCAATATTCCAACAACTGTATGGGTGTGTGGTCTTGTGGGTTACATGTATTTCACCTTTTGGACGCAACAACGCCCTCGCATTCCACAAGAAACTTTGAACCAAATTTTGGTGGTTTCTACAAACAAGCAACACCAAATGGGAAATGAAAACAAAAGAAAGGAGTACGTACAAAGGGTATATAAATAAGTTAGATGTTTCTTTTAAATGGTTAATTAAACAAGAAAAGAATCTTACACAATGATATCTTCATCACTTTCTTTCCCTCGATCACCAGAATGTGGGAAATTATATACAATGCGATCAGACTTCTGCTTTCGAAGGTCAGTATGATTCTTCATTTTGACTGCATTAACTACATGCAACAGTTGGGCTCCAAATTTACGCAAGATATCCAAGTTTGCTTTTGCATTCTTGTAATTCTTGATAAGATAATCTAGTAAAATGAAATTATCCCAAATCACAAGACCAAATAAGATCTCCATCTTTTTGCATTTAAAAAATGATACTATTATTCAAATATTCTTAAGAAAATACTCAAAAGATTCTGAGTAATTTAACTCTTTTTTTCGTGTCAATTCTACCAGAAAAACACTTGATCATGGAAACCTTAGACATGATAACAGTTCAGAAATGGTGATTTAATGTAGCAAGGATGATTTACCATAAGTGTCGATGGAAGAAGCTACAATATTGGAAGCGGAGCCAAAAGCCATAGCTAGACTCACAGAAAACGAGAAATCTCCTTCACCAACCAACAATATCTGGTGATTCGACGAGTAATGCTTCGCCCACTTCTCTTTCACGACTTCATTGCTTCGTTTCCTCTTCATTTGCTGTTTATGGATGCCTGCAATTTCCGCCATTGTTAATAGCTACAATAAGTGAGACTGTGATAGATAGAGAAAGCTAGAGGCGGAAAGGTACGTATGAACCCAAGTTATATAATGCAGAAAGACAAACCGTCACACAAGAATTACCAAATTGCCATTATATTTCTAAAAAGCATAAGCACAGTGTGTATTGTAATAATTTGTATTGAACTATTGATACTTGAAATGATTATTATAGGAAAAATAAATGTTTTTCGTGATTTTATGCGCCGCCGTGTCTCTTGCTTGGGAAAAGATGAAGATTTGGCTATTGTTATCAAGGTTTTGAAAACCAACCAGAGACCGAATCGGTCGTCTTATCGGTTCGATGGTTCAGGTGGTTGGACTGGTCGAATCGGTCTCAAAAACCGAAAGATGTCATGATTATATTTAATTATATAAAAAAAATACAAAAATGAAAAAAAAATATTTTTTAAAATTTTCGGTTTTGATCGGTTCACATGAATAACGGTTTTTTGGCATTTAAGAACCGGATTCGGGACCGGTTCCCGGTCGAACCGGCCGGTCCGGTCCGGTTTTCAAAACATAGATTGTTATTCATAGATCCCTTCAAGTTTGGGAAACCACTAAGACCATTTTCAACCTATACTTTCATTTTTTCTCTAAAAAATGAGTAAAAAATAGGAAAAATAATGTTTCATTTCCAACCCTACTTCATTTTTTACTTCATTTTTACCTTCAAAAAATATATTCTATTATTCCAACTTACAAAAATTATCAAACACACTCCTCTACTAATTTAGTTTTAACAAATATATAATTTATATATTTTTCATTACATTAATATTAAATACAAAAGACTATATTTATAATAAACTTATAAATAAATATTATACATGCATTTATAAAAAATATTACACATACACACTTTTAAATAAATATTATACATATATTTATATAAATATTAGACATACTCACTTTTAATTATAAGTTTTTGTAAAATACGTTATCGTTTTTTAAAATTTCAATATGTATTTAAATTTTTACATGAATTTGATGAACAAAAAACAAACTTTATATTTATAATTAATTAATATAATTTAATATATAACAAAATATTATAAGTATTGAATATTATATTTAAATTATAATTAGTAAGTAAAAATGAACTAAAAATGTATAAATATATAAACAGAATGACTAAAACCGACAACGCAAAGTTCATCCCTATTTTTGGAGAAATGAATAGTATAACACCATATTTGGTGTAATACTATTCATATCCCCCAAAACGTGGGAACAAATAGAGGTGGATTGGAGAAGAATGGGGGAATAAATGGGAGAGAAAATGGAGAATGGGAGTGAGTTGGAGATGTTGACTATATATTTTCATGTAAAGAATATAGACAAAAACGATCATCGGGCATAACTTTTTTTTAGTAAATATATGAATAGTGCCTATGGTTTGGAATAATTTGTATGTTTCGTCTCTAACTTATTTTTTTAATTTGTAAAGTCGTTACAGTTTATTTTTGTTGCGAGTTTGGTCCCTGTCTTACCTAAAAAAGACTATTTTGCCCTTGATTTTTTAATTTATTTAAATAAACACACTTCCAACCTTACTTCCACCTCATATTACCTTACCTTACTTACCCCATTCTATCTAAATAAATTAAAAAATCAATGTCAAAATAGTCTTTTTAGGGAACTTAAACTGTAGGGAACTTATTTATTTTTGTATACATTTGACAATTTTATATTTAGGCAACTTATTTATTTTTGTATACATTTAACAATTTAACTTGTTATATGTGCTCACATATTACCATTGTCACCGGCTATAGGTGACAATGGTAGTATGTGAATACATTAACAAGTTAATTTGTTAAATATATACAAAAAAAATTGTCTAAATGTGAACAAACGAAAAGTTAATTACTCTAATAAGTCATTTTCCCCATTTCTAATAGCGATTTATTTTTCATATTTGTTTGTATTATTTTTTTCAAACTTTATTTTTAAAATATTCATACTTTCCTAATTATTAATTAAATATTGATCAATTCTAAACTTTACTTTTTGCTTAAAAATATGGTTTTGTTTTGTAAAATAGTTTATATAGCCTTTTATAATTCTCTTCTTTTACTTTTAATTATATACAATATTTTTAAAGTAAATAGTATCTAAAAATAAAATTAAATATGTAACAATGGGTATAGAGGGTCTTTAAAAAAATCAAAAGAAAAATATTACTTAACAAATAAAAGAACAAAAAAATCATTATAATGTAAATATTTTAAAATTATTTCAACTTTTTAATACTTTTTAATTAGAAGTTTATAAATTTTTAATTTTTTTAATACAACGTTTTAAACTAGTATTTAACGAAAACATTTTAAAATGTTATAGAAAAATATTAAATTGTCATACAAAATCTGTAAAACACTTTAAAAAATTTGTAGAAGAAAGTTTAGAAATATTATATGAACTTTATAAAAAATTGTATGAAAATGTAAAAAAAAAAAAGTTCAAAACTTGTAATAAAAATTTAAAACATTTATAAAATATTTTGGTTTAAAAGCACTTGTATTAAAATTATATGAAAGTATAAAAACAAAAAGTTTTAAAAAAATTATAAGCAAAGTTTAAAGCATTGTATTAGAAAAACCTATAGGAAAGAAATATTATAAAAATATTGTAGCAATTATAACAAGCCTTAAGAAATTTGTAAATAAAAATTGTACATGTTTAGACAACTTTCTTTTTCTATACACATTTGACAATTTAACAAGTTAAATGGTCAAATATGTACAAAAAAAAAATAAAGTTGCCTAAACGTGAATAAGACGAAAAGCTAATTATCCTCACAAGTCATTTTCCCTTTTATTATTGATTCATATGTAGATTTTTAAAGATTAACAATTGTCCAATAATTGAATAGCCGTTGAGCAAAACAAACCTATAAATTTATAAAAGTATGACATTTAAATGCAATTGCTTGAAAGACATACCAATAAAGTGCATAATTAGTAGCCATCAATCTTAATCTATTACTAGTGTAGGTGTCCATGCTTTGTATGGGTTGGATGTGAATTACATAGCAAAAACATATAATACAATTTTAATACAAAAAAATGAAACAGACTCAAAAAAAGTAAAATGCCTTGTAAGTATCTCAATAACATCTGAATTCATTTGAAGCTCGTCTCCTTATTTCTTTCCTTATACCAAGTGAGTGCATATGAAGCAAAAGCTTATTTGTTTGAAGGTCATGCTCACCTAAATACAACATTGTAAACAATTAAATTACCAAAAAGGATAAAAAAAGCTCTCAAGTGAGTTTACATCAAAAAAACACAATTTATGTAACACCCAAAGTTTTGAAGGCCAAGAAAGGAAAAAAACTCTAAGTTTAGGGGTCGACTCGGCGAGTCCAAGGAGGGACTCGGCGAGTCCGAGCGGGATCCGAGTCGAGGAGTAAGTGACCGACTCGGCGAGTCGGCTAAGTGGACTCGGCGAGTCTGGTCTGTGCGTGGAAAACCCTAAATTCGGGACTTGGAGCCTATATAAACGTCTTAATCTTCTTCCTAGGGCTCCTTACTGCCTCTTAAGCCCTGGATATCAAACCCTAGCCGCCATATCCTCTATTTGAACCATTTATTGCCTTCAAGAGTGCATTTAGCTTGGAGGAAGAAGAAGAATCTTGAGAGTGCAAGAAGGGGGCTGTAGATCCGGGATTGGGAAGACATTTTTGAGCTTTTGGAGGTATAAACTAGTTCCTGGACCCTTTTTGCATCTAGATTTATGTGTGGTTGTTGGGGCTCTTTATCCATAATGATATTATGTTGAGTTAGGAGCCGGATCTGGAGTTGCTACTTCAGATCCAAGTGTGTTATGAGCTGGGGAAGCATAAAGTATCAGCCCTTGAGTCGATTTTGAAGCCCCTTGGCCTTAAACCCTAGTTTATGGTGCTTTTTTCCTAGATCTCCCTCTCTACACGTAAAGTTTGCAACTTTACGTGGGGGATAGGCTTGGGAAGGGTAGATCTACAGTTTGGAGTCCATGCATGACTCGAAAGTCCTCTGCATGTATGTAGATCTGAATGGACTCGGCGAGTCCTTCGAGTGGACTCGGCGAGTAGCTTGAAGATGAGGAGGAACTCGACGAGTGGGATGAACAACTCGTCGAGTCGGACGAAGATAGGCATGAACTCGACGAGTTGGATGAACAACTCGGCGAGTTGGATGAAGATTGCCGTGTGCTCGGCGAGTCTGTTCTTAGACTCGGCGAGTTAGGTCGCGTAGTCCCCAAACCCTTCGAGTTAAGACTCGAGTCAGCGAGTCGAGCAAGGACTCAGTGAGTTGGTCAAGATAGGATTCGGGAATCTGTAGACTCGGCGAGTCAGGGGCTGACTCGACGAGTCAGGGGCTGACTCGGCGAGTCAAGTCGCGATTGGAAGGACTTTGAGCATAACAACTCGGCGAGTCAGTAAGTGGACTCGGCGAGTAGGGTTGACCTGGAAGGTTGACTTTGACCAGGACTTTGACTTTGACAAGAGTTAACTTAGTTGACCTTTGAAGATCAGTTAGACTAAGTGTTATGTTGATATTGGTAGCTCGGGGAGCTAGTGGAGCAGCAGTCCGGGGTCAGTGGTCAGGTAGCGGTCAAAGGAATTAGCAGCAACAGTTCAGCAGTATCAGGTGAGTTTCCCTTTGTATGAATGGGTATACGGCCACAATGCCGACCCATGTAGTTATGAGTAGAAGACCCAGGGGTTAGCCCTAGGCCCAGTATGCTAGTATGATATTCGGGACGAGGTCCAATGATAGAGGGCGGGTGCCCAAGGAATGGTTTATGTGATAGCTTATATTTATTGTCTGTGTGATACTTGTATGTGCCTGGTAGGGAGGTGAGTGTGGGCGAGGTCCCGTATCTCACCAATAGCAGAGTGTGGATGGTGTTCCACATCTCAGTAGCAGCAGAGCAGGGGCGAGGCCCAAGTCAGGAAAGGAGTGAGTGTGGGCTGGGCCCGTATCTCACTACCAGTAGGAGCATGGACGGGGTTCCGTGACTCATCAGTAGCAGGTCAGGGGCGGGGCCCAGAGATAGGCGAGGCCTTAGGACAAGATCCGTTAGTATGTGTTTAGCTTATGTGAGATGTTTATGTGTTATTATATGTTAGTGGGCGAGGCCTATGTGAAACAGATATGTATCCGAGCGGGGCTCGAAGTCAGGCGGGGCCTGGAGCGGCGGGGCCGTTGTAGCGGGGGAGGCCCAGGATAGCGGGCGCGGCCCAGTATGTGCAGTATGTGGTTATGCATGGTATGTGGTAGGGTGGGGAACTCACTAAGCTTCGTGCTTACGGTTTTTAGTTTTGGTTTCAGGTACTTCCGGTAGCGGATGATGGAGCTCGGGATGATCGCATGACACACACCATAGCTTAGACAACCTGGGAATGTTTACTCTGATAACGAATATGTATTTTGGAAACTAATACTTTGTTTATGTTTGAAAACGATGAATTTGCTTAACGTAATGTTTTATTAAATGAAATTTTTAGTCTTGAATTTTGGGATGTTACAAGTTGGTATCAGAGCCTTGGTTTGAGGGATTCGAACATGCTCTCGAGCGTGTCTGAACTCAAACTGAGGGATTGGTATAGAAGTTTTCAAAATGAAAAGACAGTTTTGTAAAAAGAGAGTTTTGGGAAAGAAAACAGTTTTAGAAAGGCAAAAATAATTCAGAAAGAAAAGAACTTTGAAAAGAGAAAAAGGGTGTGGTGCATGCAATCAACCGAGCTCAAGTAAGTACCCCAAAATACCCATACAAGTTTATGTTATGATTATCAGTTGATAGAACAGTATGCTAGATTAGGACTAAGGATCTAGGAATGATGCCTTATGTGCCTATTATATGTGTTTGAGCTGCATGATAGTGCTGATTAGACAGTAGTAGGATAGCCTGTTTAGGTTATGCCTGAGTTTATGAGTTTGTGTTGCATGCTAGTTCAGATTCTTGCTATGTGGATATGATTGCTTGAGTATGTTATGGTTAGATTTTCCCTTGTCCGAATGTTGCTTGCTTTTTGCATTGTGGGATTTTGAGTGATGGGAGTTAGCCATTAAGTGGATACGCCACGTCACATGTGATCAGGGTTGAATAATATCAGAGTGCTGTATTTGGCCCTATTGCGCAACTCTCATTTGAGTCCAACCATTGTAGGGACGATTCCTTTACTTGAAGGATTATCTGAGCCTCGTCACATGTGATGATATCCAGGTGATGGCTAATTGGCATCACAAGGAGACCTTCAGCAGCTGAGGACTGGTTGAGTTGAGTCAGAGGTTTCCCTAGGGTAAGCCTAGGATGAGATAGTGCTGGGAGCAGTAGTAGTGGATAAGGGACCTGGTGGAGTCAAAGCAGTTCCTGAGGAAAGTACGGATAGATGTGGAAGGTAGTATGGGCCCGTACTACTAAAAGTAGAGGATCCGTACTTGATTCGGGAAGGGCCAAGACAAGACCGGGGACCTAGTAGGGGGTGTGTTTGGTCTCGCAGCAGTGATGAGTTTTCTGATAGTGGTTGTGTTATATGTTTCGGCATGGTGACATTGCGAGAGAGACCAGCGGGCGGATCAAGCGCCGGAGAGGGATCAGGCTCGGGTTCAGGGGCCGAGCAGCTCGAGGAGCGGATGAGAGAGTTGATATCAGCTGAGGTTACACGTAGTATCCTAGCTCAGACTCCTGTGATCTTTGGCACGGTCAAGGAGGGTATACTGGAGATCTTGGATGAGAGGCTGGGAGCCTTCCGTACCGAGATGATGGCGTTGTTGGGAGCGCGTACCTTGACATTTCGAGAGTTCAGGGCTTGCGGGGCACCAGATTATCATGGGGCTAGGGACCCCATTGCTAGCAGCAGATGGTTGGCTGATGTTGCCAACGCTTTTCGTACGAGCAAGTGTCCCGAGGGGGACAAGGTTAGGCTCGTCTCCTGTCTTCTGAAGGACAAAGCGAGGGATTGGTGGGAGGAGATTGGGCATGCTTTGGGGGATGATGCCGCGTTGGACGCGATGACTTGGAGCGATTTCTCGGCCAGGTTCAGCGCGGAGTTTTTGCCGATTATTGAGGTGCAGCAGCTGGCACGAGAGTTTCAGTATTTGACGGAGACTACTGAGACTGTGGCGGAGATCACCGCCAAGTTCAGGGAGAGGGCTCTTCTTGTACCGCAGTATGTCGCGGATGAAGAGATGAAGAAGGCTCGGTACCATGAGATGTTGAGGGATGACATCAGGGAGTTCGTGAGCAGATCCAGCTGTAAGACGCTGTAAGATATGATTTCTCAGGCTAGAGAAAGGGAAATTGATTTGGAGCAAATCCGGAAGAGGAAGCCGGATGAGGTTCAGGTAGCTACGGGTTCGGGCAAAAGGTCCAAGGGATCAGATTCGAGATCGAGGGATCATCAGGACCGCAGTCGGTGCGGAAAGTGTGGCAGGGCGCACAGGGGCGCGTGCAGGAGTGGTAGCGGTGGTGAGTCTGGCTGTTTCAAGTGCAGTCGGACTGGTCATTTCAGCAGGGATTGTACTGTTACCGCCGCGCAGGGATTAGACTTGATATGTTTTCACTGCAACTAACGGGGCCACAAGAAGGCCCAGTGTCCCAGTTTGCTTTCAGCAGGACGGGTGGTGGCACCCGCCCCTGCAACTTTGAGGATCACGGATGACCGTCAGGGCCGGGTAGAGGCACCTGCAGTAGGGAGCAGGGCTTTTCAGATGACGACCTTGGAGACGCGAGCAATGCCGGACGTTGCAGGTATGCAATTTTCCCATTTTCAGTTCTTTTATTTGTGCATGATTTTATTGTTATGTTTCTGCATCATTATTGGTAAAAGTATTTTATTTTGAGTGGTTGATTGTGATCGAGTTATATGCCATCTGCATACCCTGGATATTTGTATGGTAGTTAGGGGATGTGCTCTAATGAAGAAGGTTTCGAAGGATGCAGTAACTGTAGCATGCTTGGGAGAGATTTGGTACATCTCGCTAAGTTCGAAGTGGCACAGCGATTGTGATAGATTGGCTAAATCCCTAGCTATGGCGGGCTTGGGTTCCTCAGTAGATGGGTTATGGAATGGAAGCAAAGATCGGGATCTCTTTTGAGTATTGAGCAGCAAGGGGTAAGCAGGATCGAAGTGGGGGAGAATCCTCCGGGTGTGCCCAGAGAGGAGCACACAGACCCCGAATGAGTATGTGACCTCCGAGAAGGAAGAGAAGTAGTTCAGCGTTTCATGGATTGAGGATTTTAGGGTTGGGAGTTTGAGAAACTCCCCATCAGCTAGTGCGTGTGATGGTAATGGTTAGTTATGGTTGAGAATTCAGGTTGTGGATCGCCCGTAGGACTCGAGGGAGTCGGAATGAGGATCTTGAGAGCTAATGGCACATGGGTGCCTTCGTTCTAGCAGTCAGCAATGGATGGTGATGTAAGACTAAGGGTAAGCCGTAGCATTCCTTAGTAGTTTTGTTAGCGGAGTTGGGGCGAGGCCCTTATCTCCTAGTGATCAGATAGGGATCAGGAATGGGTAGTGGACGAGAATGATATGGAGTTTGCTTGTATAGCCCTAGAGGGGTGAGACCTTGGGAGAGGCCGCTCCTGGATATAGTTGGGTGAGACCCGTGGGCGAGGCCCGTATGAGATTAGCAGTGTAGATAAGACCTGGGAGCAGGGTTGCTCAGTAGTATGGTTGGGTGAGACCCGTAGGCGAGGCCCGAGCGAGAGTGATTAGACTAGTGGGAATAGAAGGATAGATGCGGGTGGGACCCGTGGGCGAGGCCCGTGAGTTTTAGCAGCACAGGTGGGACCTGGTAGGGACCTTAGTGTCAAGTTAGGGGATCGAGAATCCCAGGTTTGTAGTGCCTGAATGGCATAGTAGATTGAGCAGTTATAGGTGGTCGAAGTTCTTTGGAAGTCGTTGGGAGCGACTAGTGGTGGTGTTGGGACTAGCTACCGGTAGGAGCCGGTAATCCAGTCATTGATAGGTTGGTAGGGACCAGGGTGGTCTCAGTTCATCCAGAAGTCAGAAAAGGAACAACAGAATTGCCAGGCAGTGGCAATGCGAGCGTGCAGCACATGGTGGAATTCAGTTAGTTGATCGTGGGGTGCTCTGAACCAAACCATAGTAGAAAGAAATGCCCAGTGGATACTGGCGATAATGACCCGTACTGGTAAGCGGGGGTGATGGAGTTGGTGAAGGATAGGGCCTTCACAGTGATAGAAGGAATAGTTGGTTATGGAGCATTGCCTTGGGGAGGCAAGGAAATCGCACAAGGAAGGAAGTGGAGAACCCCTATGGGTTCAGTGGAGTACTCGGTGAGTACCAGAAGGATTGTCGGTTGAGTAAGTTCTGTTTCTAAGTTGTTCAGGGTCAGGTATGACCCGAGGGTTAACTGCGAGGTTTATGTTAGTCAGAATGACCAGGTGGAAGACCAGCGCAGGTAGGCGGCTGGTGTTGGGATAATTGGTGGGTATTGGAGGCGGATCGCAGGCGGTGGACCATGGCAAACTTCGAGGACGAAGTTTAATTTAAGTGGGGGAGAGTTGTAACACCCAAAGTTTTGAAGGCCAAGAAAGGAAAGAAAACCCTAAGTTTAGGGGTCGACTCAGCGAGTCCAAGGAGGGACTCGGCGAGTCCGAGCGGGATCATAGTCGAGGAGTAAGTGACCGACTCGGCGAGTCGGCCAAGTGGACTCGCGAGTCTGGTCTGTGCGTGGAAAACCCTAAATTCGGGACTTCGAGCCTATATAAACGTCTTAATCTTCTTCCTAGGGCACCTAACTGCCTCTTAAGCCCTAGATATCAAACCCTAGCCGCCATATCCTTTATTTGAACCATTTATTGCCTTCAAGAGTGCATTTAGCTTGGAGGAAGAAGAAGAATCTTGAGAGTGCAAGAAGAGGGCTGTAGATCCGGGATTGGGAAGACATTTCTGAGCTTTTGGAGGTATAAACTAGTTCCTGGACCCTTTTTGCATCTAGATTTATGTGTGGTTGTTGGGGCTCTTTAGCCATAATGATATTATGTTGAGTTAGGAGCCGGATCTGGAGTTACTACTTCAGATCCAAGTGTGTTATGAGCTGGGGAAGCATAAAGTATCAGCCCTTGAGTCGATTTTGAAGCCCCTTGGCCTTAAACCCTAGTTTATGGTGCTTTTTGCCTAGATCTCCCTCTCTACACGTAAAGTTTGCAACTTTACGTGGGGGATAGGCTTGGGAAGGGTAGATCTACAGTTTGGAGTCCATGCATGACTCGAAAGTCCTCTGCATGTATGTAGATCTGAATGGACTCGGCGAGTCCTTCGAGTGGACTCGGCGAGTAGCTTGAAGATGAGGAGGAACTCGACGAGTGGGATGAACAGCTCGTCGAGTCGGATGAAGATAGGCATGAACTCGACAAGTTGGATGAACAACTCGGCGAGTTGGATGAAGATTGTTGTGTGCTCGGCGAGTCTGTTCTTAGACTCGGCGAGTTAGGTCGCGTAGTCCCCAAACCCTTCGAGTTAAGACTCGAGTCAGCGGGTCGAGCAAGGACTCAGTGAGTTGGTCAGGATAGGATTCGGGAATCTGTAGACTCGGCGAGTCAGGGGCTGACTCGGCGAGTCAAGTCGCGATTGGAAGGACTTTGAGCATAACAACTCGGCGAGTCAGTAAGTGGACTCGGCGAGTAGGGTTGACCTGGAAGGTTGACTTTGACCAGGACTTTGACTTTGACAAGAGTTGACTTAGTTGACCTTTGAAGGTCAGTTAGACTAAGTGTTATGTTGATATTGGTAGCTCGGGGAGCTAGTGGAGCAGCAGTCCGGGGTCAGTGGTCAGGTAGCGGTCAAAGGAATTAGCAGCAGCAGTTCAGCAGTATCAAGTGAGTTTCCCTTTGTATGAATGGGTCTACGACCACAATGCCGGCCCATGTAGTTATGAGTAGAAGACCCAGGGGTTAGCCCTAGGCCCAGTATGCTAGTATGATATTCGGGACGAGGTCCAATGATAGAGGGCGGGTGCCCAAGGAATGGTTTATGTGATAGTTTATATTTATTGTCTGTGTGATACTTGTATGTGCCTGGTAGGGAGGTGAGTGTGGGCGAGGTCCCGTATCTCACTAATAGCAGAGTGTGGATGGTGTTCCACATCTCAGTAGCAGCAGAGCAGGGGCGAGGCCCAAGTCAGGAAAGGAGTGAGTGTGGGCTGGGCCCGTATCTCACTACCAGTAGGAGCATGGACGGGGTTCCGTGACTCATCAGTAGCAGGTCAGGGGCGGGGCCCAGAGATAGGCGAGGCCTTAGGACAAGATCCGTTAGTATGTGTTTAGCTTATGTGAGATGTTTATGTGCTATTATATGTTAGTGGGCGAGGCCCTGTGATAGGCGAGGCCTACGTGAAACAGATCTGTATCCGAGCGGGGATCGAAGCCAGGCGGGGCCTGGAGCGGCAGGGTCGTTGTAGCGGACGAGGCCCAGGATAGCGGGCGCGACCCAGTATGTGCAGTATGTGGTTATGCATGGTATGTGGTAGGGTGGGGAACTCACTAAGTTTCGTGCTTACGGTTTTCAGTTTTGGTTTCAGGTACTTCCGGTAGCAGATGATGGAGCTCGGGATGATCGCATGGCACACACCATAGCTTAGACAGCCTGGGAATGTTTACTCTGATAACGAATATGTATTTTGGAAACTAATACTTTGTTTATGTTTGAAAACGATGAATTTGCTTAACGTAATGTTTTATTAAATGAAATTTTTAGTCTTGAATTTTGGTACGTTACACACAGTATCGTACGATCTAGTTTACAAGTAAAGCGGTAGCGTTCTACCGTAATGGAAATTCGAGTGTATACCACGTATAATGATAAATTACAGTTATGAAAAAAATCATGATAAAAACAATGATATAAACTATAAATAGTTTCTATTCCAATGCATATGTTTAGTAGAGAAAGTTTTCATGCTTGATAAGTTCTTAGAGAAATTCCCAACTATACCGATTATAGTTTGTATGAATAATGAAGCGAATATTGAATCCATAAAAACTATGCAATTTTCGTGAAAACGTCCCTTATGCTCGTAATAGTACAAAAGGGAAATAAAGTATGAAATTTTGCATAAGTTTTATGTATATTCCTGAAAACATTTATGTTTAGCTTGTATTCCCCCCCCCCCCCTGAAAACCTTAAATAAATACGGAAAATTGTTGGGGTATGAACTCACAGTTGTTGCGTGGAGTTGTTGACTGAAAAGAAGGTTCCCGAGTTGATGCACGTGACACTTAACGAAATCCTATTATCAAATAAATACATATATGTATCTAAATTAGCGATTTCGATGAATAAAGTGTCGGAAACACTTGAATTTGGTTGAGGAATGTTACCAAGACTTGCTTGGATCGAAGGAATGAGCTTACTGCCTTAGAACACGAGTTTACGGTTTCAGAACATGGGTTTACGGTTTCTGCAGTTGGTCGAGTTTACGGCCGTAATGAAACATCCCAAAATTCAAGGCCAAAAATTTCATTTTTAAATACATTATTATATAAAACCATCAGTATAAAAAAAATACATTCATATTAATATCTCATGTCAAAACCAAAGTGTCAATAATCAAAACATATTATCATAAAACCATATCAGAGTGTAATCCCAAAGATCTCGTGTGCGGAAAACCATAGTGTGATGCGCTGCGATCAAGCCGGCTCCTTTCCTTTAAACACGAAGTACCTGAAACCAAAACTGAAAACCGTAAGCACAAAGCTTAGTGAGTTCCCCCATCATACCACATACCATACAATCACATAACATACATACTGCCAGACATTTTTGGGGTGCCCGACCTACCCAGTACGACCTTTCTGGGGTGCCGACCTACCCATGCAGCCATTCTGGGGTGCCGTCCTACCCGTGTCAAGCCATTCTGGGGTGCTGACTACCCATGCGGCTATTCTGGGGTGCTGTCCTACCCGTGTCAAGCCATTCTGGGGTGCTGACTACCCATGTCAAGCCGTTCTGGGGTGCTGACTACCCTTCGGTCCTAACGACCGAACCTCGGGGACTATTTCACCCCTTACTACTACTACTACTACTATCAGATATCATAACATAACATATTATCAGACATATATGGGGTGTCTGAACTACCCTTCGGTCCTAACAACCGAACTCGGGGACTGCTCCCCTCCTACTACCTCTAACTCATATAACAGGTCATGCTAGCATATAAACATAACATCACATACTGTCAGACGTATCTGGGGTGTCAGACTACCCTTCGGTCCTAACAACCGAACTCTACTACTATCACATATAACATATCATGCTAGCATATCACATATCAGGTAGTAGCAAACCTAGATGATATCACATAAACAATCATCTATTATACGTTTCCTACTGGTGGGCCGGCATTGTGGCCTTAGACCCACTGCTACTGAAGGTAACTCACCTCACATTGCTGAAGTCCTGAAGACACAATCCCACACTTGCTGAAGTCCCGCAGACTCGACCCCAGTTGTTTGCTGACAGATTCCCGAACTGTCAACACCAAAATAACACCCAATTAATAATTGGGTCCCAATACATAACCATACGTATATTCTTTGGGTAATTACTACATTACCCCTAGCTTGGCTTATTCAAGCCCAAGGCCCAATCCATAGGCCCAAAGTCAATTAGAAATCAAAGCCCACCACATGGCCCAATTTTCCAAATTAGGCCTAGGCCTACACATGGTCTCATTCTAAGGCCCAACATCCTATAATCATTAAGGCCCATCTATGGCCCAATTTTCCAAATTGGGCCCAAGCCCCTTACATGGGCTTTACCCTAAGCCCATTAAATTATTCTAGTCTAATTGCTTGACTTTGGATGGCCCATTAATAACTCGATCATGAAATCCCAAAAGGAAGGCCCAACAATAAACCCAAGTGAACTTAGGTTTTCACATAAAATGATGATTAGGGTTAAGTTTCCTACTTAACCCATTAAGGACTTAATCCATTATTGACTTAATCCAGTAAGTCCATTATCGCTTAGATTAATCTTTGCCAAATTTTATTATTTAATATTCCAAGTTATTAAATAATTCCCGTGTGTCTCGATTAATTCCCCAAAATTAGGGTTTTGATGGCATTAGGGTTTCCAACCCAAATACTAGCCCATTTATTAATTTGTTGGCATTTTATGTCAATTAGGGCTTTATTGGGCCTATTAAGCCCACTAACATATTATTAAGCCCATTAGGGTTTTATTGGGTCCAATAGAGTCCATTAAGCTTCATTAGGCCCATTAGAGCTCCTTTGAGCCCATTAGGGTTTCACTAAGCCCAAACGAATCAATCACAAGAGGCAAAGCGCACCGCCACCCGACACGGCGGCCGGTGGCGGCAGGAGGCGGCGGCCACTACCTATCGGTGGTGGTAATGGATTTTCTTCACTATTCAGATTTGTTACAATTACAATACCCAACCGATTAACACACGCACACCCTAATCTAATTACAAAACATATACACACAAAAGTACACCCACCCGCGGTGGTTCACGACGGCATGAGGCGGCAGTGGCTTTTCCGGCCAAATAAAACACACCACACAAACTAAACGGAAAAATGCACACACCCTATATGGTCACCAAACGACCCCAGCCACCCACATGGTGACTCAAGGCCGCGACAAAAGCGGCAGAACGGAAAGGCAACGACGACAGCCACCACTTCGCGGTGGTAGCGGCGATTCCCTCGATCGCCAGCCGAGCAACCCCTACACACGCTTCATGGTCACGATCTGAAGAGCGAAACGTCCCCAACTCAGCTGCTACGGTTGGCAAGCGACGACCGGAAACCCAACAACGGCGGCCAAAACCCACCATCGGTTCCCGTCGACATACACGACGTTAGGCCACAAAAGAACGAGGAATAGGTGATGGCGGTGGTCCTTCCTCGGCAGTTCCCGGCTTCACTAGCAGTGAAATCATAACGGAAGTGCTCGACATCGGCTGGCAGCGGCGGCGGCAGCTTCGCTCGCCTAACCCCTCACAGCATTTTCGCCAAAAGCTTGACTCGTTGAACTCTCTCTCACCGATAGAACACATGCAGGAAGTCTGGTGGTGCTAGGCGGTCAGAAATGAGCGAGGTGGATGATGGCGCCGGAGACGGAAGGAAGAGTGTGGCGGCTGCATTCTAACTCTTAGGTTTAGGGTTGAGTTAGGGTTTTTTCAATGAAACAGTGAGATAAAGAGGCTACCGGGTATATCCCGTGTTCCTCTAAACTTTAATCCAAATGTCCATCTTCGGCCCCTCCTCACATAAATCCTTTCATTAAGAGTCTATAAATTTCCATTTAAACCCTGTCCCTTCAATTCCTTTACAATTTAAGTCCAAATTTTACTAAACAACCCTTCTCTCAACAAATCCTTATCAAAATCAATCGATAATTTATCTTTTAACCCCTAATTCTCAGTTATGACATAATCAGGCCTTCCACCTCATTTCCTTTTAAATTAAATTCAAATAATTACCACGGAGCCCCTGTCTTCATAAATATTTATAAAATGTGTCCCAAACTCACGCTTTTAACCCCCAACAAATAAAAATGTGGCAATTAACTCCTTGAACCCAACACCCTGCATATATAATTATTTATTTTCGGCTACCATTCGTTCATTAATTTATTTATTTAACTAAATAAATAAACGAGTGTTACACGTAAACTCAAGAACTGAGTTTACGGTCTTTGAAGCCCGGACCGTAAACTCAGAAAATAAGGTTTGGGATGCTGATTTCGATGCGAGAAGTGATTCCAGACACTCCAAAGGGCTCCAAACAATGTTTTTCAACGTTTCCCAAAGTTTAAATGCAATTTAAGGAGTTTACGGTTGAAGAACCTTAGAGAGAGGAGAAGAGAATGTGGCCAGAAATGTTCTAATGAGGATAGGGGTATCGTATTTATAGGGTGAAAGTGGGGGCCCTCATCACTGACCGTAAACAGGGTTTACGGTCGTAATCCCCTTTAGACCAAAAATGTTGATTTTCGAGATTTTCAGGTTCATGCGTGATTTTTTTTTTGGTTTCGACTCGTAAACAATTTATTTAAGCATAACTAGATTATTTTATTAAACCAAAATTTTGACGGAAAGTTAACGGATCTGAAATTTCATTAACGGAAATGCATAACAGAAAACGGAAAAAGTTTCGGGTTGTCACATCATCCCCCGTTAGAGGGAATTTCTTCCCGAAATTCGAACCTAGAATACAAATCATGGATTAGGAAAGAGATGCGGATACTTCTGTTTCATCTGATCTTCGCGCTCCCACGTGAATTCAGGCACCCGCTTGGCATTCCAGCGGACCTTCACTATAGGGATGCGGCTTTGTTTCGTTCGTTTGACTTCCCGATCCATGATTTAGACAGGTTCTTCCACGAAGTTGAGGTTCTTGTTGATTTCAATCTCGTCGAGAGGAATCACAAGTGTCTCATCGGACAAACACTTCTTTAGGTTCGATACGTGGAAAACAGGATGAGTGTCCCATGACGTGCCGAAGTCAATGACGCAGGCTCTCAACATATCTTCCAAGGTATGAATTGTTCTCTCACTCTGTCCATCAGTTTGCGGATGATAAGCCGTGCTCATATCCAATTTAGTTCCAAGAGCCTTCTGCAAAGACTGCCAGAACCTCGATGTAAACCTGCTGTCTCGATCGGAGATAATGGATGCAGGTACACCATGAAGGCGAACTATTTCTTGAAGGTAGATCCGTGTGAGTCTCTCCATCTTGAAGTTTTCTTTGATTGGTAGGAAGTGGGCGGACTTCGTCAACCGATCGACAATTACCCAGATGGCATCGTGCCCACTCGGAGATCTGGGTAACTTGGTAATAAAATCCATGGTTATCCTCTCCCACTTCCAATCAGGTATTTCTGGCTGCTGAAGTAGACCTGAGGGCTTCTGATATTCGACCTTCATCTTGGCGCAAGTCAGGCACTTGCCCACGAAGGTAGCAATCTCTGCTTTCATGTTTGGCCACCAATAGAGTTGTTTGAGATCTAGATACATCTTATCTGAACCTGGGTGAACAGAGTATTTAGTCTTGTGAGCCTCATTCATGACAACCTCTCTGTAACCACCGAACTTTGGGGTTCAGATTTGGTTCATGAAATAGTAGACTCCGTCTCCCTTGATCTCTAGATTCTTTTCCATTCCTCTCAAGGATTCACCTGACATGCTCTTTGGTTTTAAGGCTTCCAGCTAAGCCTCTCTGATCTGCGCGGACAAGTGGGAATGGATGGTCATTGTTAGTGCCTTCACCTTACGCCCAGAATACTCCTTTCGACTGAGGGCGTCTACTACCACATTGGCCTTGCCGGGATGGTAGCGAATTTCGCACTCGTAGTCACTGAGTAGCTCGACCCATCGTCGCTGTCTCATGTTTAACTCCTTCTGATTAAAGATGTGATGTAATCTCTTATGGTCGGTGAAGATAGTGCACTTGGTTCGATAGAGATAGTGTCTCCAGATCTTTAACGCAAAGACCACTGCTCCCAACTCCAAATCATGATTTGTGTAATTGAACTCATGTGTTTTCAACTGCCTCGAGGCATAAGCGATAACCTTTCCTCGTTGCATGAGCACACAACCTAGGCCCTGATTGGATGCATCGTAGTAGACCACGAAGTCTTCCGTCCCTTCGGGCAGGGACAAGATAGGTGCGCTACACAGGGTCTGCTTCAATGTTTGAAACGCAGTCTCTTGCTTGACTCCCCAACTGAAGGTTACACCCTTTTATGTCAGGGTAGTTGAAGGCATAGCGATTATGGAGAAGTTTTGGATGAATCTGCGATAGTAGCCTGCGAGACCCAAGAATTGTCGAATTTTTGTGGGTGTCTTCGGTGCAGACCAATTCTCAATCGCTTTGATCTTGGATGGGTCAACGTGTATCCCTTCCTTGCTAATCACGTGTCCAAGGAAATTCACCTTCCTGATCCAAAATTCGCACTTCGAGAATTTCGCGTATAGCTTTTCCGCCCTTAATGTTTCCAACACCTACCTCAAGTGTTGTTTATGATCATCTTCACTCCGCGAATAGACAAGTATATCGTCGATGAACATAATCACGAACTTGTCTAAGAAAGGGCGGCACACCCGATTCATCAGGTCCATGAATGTTGTCGGTGCGTTAGTCAGACCAAAGGGCATTACTACAAACTTGTAGTGTCCATAGCGAGTTCAGAATGTTGTCTTGGGCACATCATTCTTGTGAACTCGCAACTGATGGTACCCTGATCTTAAATCGATCTTTGAGAAATAACTGGCTCCCTAAATTTGGTCGAAGAGATCGTCGATTCTTGGTAAAGGATATCGGTTCTTGATGGTCAGCTTATTCATCTCTCGGTAGTCAATGCACATCCGAAAGGATCCATCCTTCTTTTTCACGAATAAGATCGGAGCTCCCCAGGGTGAGGAACTCGGCCTTATGAATCCTTTGTTGATCAGCTCATTGAGCTGACTGGATAATTGTTGCATTTCTGCTGGTGCTAAACGGTAGGGAGATTTAGCTACAGGAGTAGCTCTGGGGATCAAGTCGATACGAAACTCAACTTGACGTTCGGGAGGGATTCCTGGGAGATCTTCAGGGAAGACATCAGGAAAGTTATAAGACTTCAGGGATGCTCTCGAGGTCTCTAACTTTTCGCGTTTTGTTGACAACATGAGTTAGGAATGCATGACATTCCTTCCGCATATACTTCTGAGCTTTGATGCACGAAATGATACGGAGGTTCGAACTGAGCTTATCACCATAAATCATAAGGGTTTCGCCAGAAGAAAGATTGAGACGGACAACCTTCTCAAAGCAAAGAATATCAGCATGATTGGAGCTTAACCAGTCCATGTCGATAATGACGTCGAAGCTCTTGATGGACACAGGCATAAGATCGATAGGAAAATAATAATTGTCTAGAGTAAGAGTGCAGCTTATGAATATGTCGTTAGTGCTCTCCTTCTTTCCGTTAGCCATCTCGACGGTAAATGTTTTGGTTAGAGGTTTGGATTTACATTTGATTAGGTGTTTAAATGAATGACTAAAAAAACTCATCTCCGCACCAGAATCGAAGAGAATGCATGCATAAGAGTTGTCAAGGAGGAACGTACCCGTAACAACGGTAGGATCAACAACTGCTTTATTCTGGCCCATAGCCAAAACTCTCCCTGTATTGCCACCAATTGTTGCCTTGGGGCAGTTTCTCCTGTAGTGCCCAGCCTCTCCACATCCATAACAAGTCTGACCAGCGCCTGCTCCCGGGGCCTGGTTGGTTGGTTGAGTCGGTGTCTTGAAGTATTGAGCTATGTGTCCCTTCTTCCCACAGTTGTTGCATATCAACTCACGGCAGGGCCCGTGATGATGGAAGTTACACTTGGTGCACAAAGGCAGTTTTCCAGCATAACCACCTGTAGGGGATTGGGTGGTTGGAACAGCAGTGGGCGCAACAGCAGGAGCAGTAGCAGCATGAACTGCTACTATTTGTTGTTTCTTGGAGGGCTCCTACGAAGACTGGCCCTTTCACTTATTTCCAGACTTCTTCTTCCCACCGCTATCCTTTTGGGGTCCAGGGACAGTTGTCACTTCATCCAGATCGATTCCATGATCGATCAGAGTCTGTGCCAGATCCTTGGTGCTTTCAAATGTAGTTGGCCTAGCAGCCAAGACATTTCCTTTGGTGGGTTGCGTCAGTCCCCAGATGTACCTCTCGATTTTCTTGTTTTCCGGGGTGACCATTCCCGGACAGAGAAGCGCCAGATTACATAATCTAGCAGTGTAAGCAGCGATGTCGAAACCCTTCATCTTCAAGTTCCAGAGTTCGTGCTCCAACTTTTGCACTTCGCCCCTCGGGCAGTACTCCGCTAGCATGAGCTCCTTAAGCCTTTCCCAACCCATGGCATTAGCCACTGGCAGGGTTAGGGTTTTGACTCGACCATTCCACCAGGTCAAGGCTCTGTCAGTGAAGGTGCAGGTGGCAAACTTCACCTTGTTGGCTTCAGAACAAATGCAAATTTCAAAGATGGATTCGATCTTCTCGAACCATCGAGTCAGGGCGATGACACCTCCATTTCCATCGAAGGACTTGGGTTTCGCAGTCATGAAGTCCTTGTAGGAACACTCTTTCTGATGTCCCTGACTTCCATCTTGTCTCTGTGGGTCGGTTCCACCTCAAGCTCCTCCAGCGTTTACTTGTGCCATTGCTGCAGTCACGGCGGCGATAACTGCTGTCTGGAACATGACAGGGTCGAACTGAGGAGGTGGTGGTGGTGGCGGAGTGTCGTTGTTCCTTCTTATGGGTCTTGGTCGAGGAGGCATCTTGTTCTAGAAACAATCAGGAAGAATAGGATGGTAAGTCCTCGAGATATATATAAAAGAACAAAATATATCTCATCCTGATAATGAAAGTATTCTACCGAGCGATAATCATAGAAAGGTTACTAACACAGTAAGTTATCGCTTAAGGAAGGAGAGGTAGTAATACTTAGAGTGAATCCGCGTACTAAGTTTGGCTCTAGCGAAAATACTCCTATAGTATTTTATGTGAGATGATTTTGGTAAGTTTTAGGCTTGCTGTAGCACCACAGTCACCCCCAAACACATGTTGGTCATGTCTCGGCTGAATATAGTTGATCAGGCTATATTCACCCTAGACACGATTACATAATTGCCCAGGTTTAACCGTAGCGTTCCAGCATCCAAATACTTTTGTTCAGTTCTACTAGCGACACGAATCCTATTATGTATGCATGCTCATATACTTCTTATAAAAATACTTATATTTTGAAAGTATACTTTTAGCATAGAGCACTTAGGCCCCTTAGTGTTTATAGTTGTATACCACCTAAGGTTCGGTATACTAGTTCGCTATAAACATGGGCTCCGATACCAATCTATCACACCCCGAAACCGATGGCGGAAACGTTCCGGGGCGGAGGACGTCATGTATAGCATCACAACCAATGAATATCAACAATCATAGCAACACAACCATTACAGTGAAAAAACGTTTACATCTGTTTTGAAACTTAGTTTGAGTTACATCCAATAGTTTTGCATTGTAAAAACTTAAAAACTCGTAATGCTTAAGTTCCTCGAAAATCCAGCAAGTACCTGTCTACTGATTTCCTGAGAATACAAGCAGTTTGAAAAATATCACCATAAAGCTGGTGAGTTCATAAGCAGTAATTTGTAATGAAAACTTGTTGATGAGCGAGCCAAAATGATTATGTAGTTTCAAGAAAATCCGATATTTTCTTTAGTGAAAAACGTAGTGTGATCGATTTCGTATACATCCATGAATGTTCGTTTCTGAAAATCGTAGAGATATGCAAAATACTACTTCATGTGACTAGCTAAAGCTAATCATGAAGTATACGTATTTAAATATAAAACCGTAGCATAAATGATTCGGTTTTGAAAACCCTGACTTGGCCAGTATGCATAATGTGTTTAGTTCTATTTGGTATAAATAGAACTACTGAAGAAAACCAGGTTGGTAAACTATCGGTGATTTATACATAATGTGAGTCGTGTAACCATGCTTGATATGACTAGAGACCTTTCCAACGTTCTTCAGGCGTTGATGTTAAATGACATTTGTACATCTTAGGCGTGCCCGCCAAACTGTAGCTAACAGTCCAGATGTGGGATTGTCAGTCCCGAATAGATCAATTCACAAACCTCACGCTCTCCCTCCAGGAGACTCTAGTTATATAGTGGTAGGATTTATCCCTGTACACCTAAGGGTACAGTAATGAAGTAGCGCCTCACAGTATCGTACGATCTAGTTTACAAGTAAAGCAGTAGAGTTCTACCGTAATGGAAATCCGAGTGTATACCACGTATAATGATAAATTACAGTTATGAAAAAAATCATGATAAAAACAATGATATAAATTGTAAATAGTTTCTATTCCAGTGCATATGTTTAGTAGAGAAAGTTTTCATGCTTGATAAGTTCTTAGAGAAATTCCCAACTATACCGATTATAGTTTGTATGAATAATGAAGCGAATATCGAATCCGTAAAAACTATGCAATTTTCGTGAAAACGTCCCTTATGCTCGTAATAGTACAAAAGGGAAATAAAGTATGAAATTTTGCATAAGTTTTATGTATATTCCTGAAAACATTTATGTTTAGCTTGTATTCCCCCCCCCCCCCCCTGAAAACCTTAAAAAAAATACGGAAAATTGTAGGGTTATGAACTCACAGTTGTTGCGTGGAGTTGTTGACTGAAAAGAAGGTTCCCGAGTTGATGCACGTGACACTTAACAAAATCCTATTATCAAATAAATACGTATATGTATCTAAATTAGCGATTTCGATGAATAAAGTGTCGGAAAACACTTGAATTTAGTTGAGGAATGTTAGTGAGACTTGCTTGGATCGAAGGAATGAGCTTACTGCCTTAGAACACGAGTTTACGGTTTTAGAACACGGGTTTACGGTTTTCGCAGTTGAGTTTACGGTTTCTGCAGTTGGTCGAGTTTACGGTCGTAAACTCGAGAACTGAGTTTACGGTCTTTGAAGCCCGGACCGTAAACTCGGAAAAAAGGTTTGGGATGCTGATTTCGATGCGGGAAGTGATTCCAGACGCTCCAAAGGGCTCCAAACAATGTTTTTCAACATTTCCCGAAGTTTAAATGCGATTTAAGGAGTTTACGGTTGAAGAACCTTAGAGAGAGGAGGAGAGAATGTGGCCAGAAATGTTCTAATGAGGATAGGGGTATCGTATTTATAGGGTGAAAGTGGGGGCCCTCATCACTGACCGTAAACAAGGTTTACGGTCGTAATCCCCTTTAGACCAAAAATGTTGATTTTCGAGATTTTCAGGTTCATGCACGATTTTTTTTTGGTTTCGACTCGTAAACAATTTATTTAAGCATAACTAGATTATTTTATTAAACCAAAATTTTGACGGAAAGTTAACGGATCTGAAATTTCATTAACGGAAATGCATAACAGAAAACAGAAAAAGTTTCGGGTTGTCACAAGTGTAAACGTAAATGCGGGTTTTAAAGCAGTTTTTCACCATTCTTAAAGGGGGGGAACCAATTTTTTTAAGGGGGGTCGACTTTTGGAGCAAAGAAAGTGATTTTATTAAGGATTTTGAAGTTGATTAACACTTGGGAACATTTGATTTCATTTTGTAAGAACTTTAATTTCATTTTATAGATTTATGATCTTGTTTTAGCCCTGATTGGCTAGAACCCTAGTTTCTCCAACTTCATGTCTTGACTTGTTAGTTGTGATTTCAATCATATGACTTGATGCTTGCTTTCAATTTTCTATCTAATGAATTTGATTTTGTCTCAATCGAATGTTTGATTCTAATTGTGATTCTTATTGGCCATTTGAATTAGGGTTAGATCATTCAAGTTATCTAATTGCAAAATTCGTAATTGTTTTATAAATTGGACTAGTTAACAAGCACTAATTTGATTTCTATTGAATGAATTTCGTGTAAATCTTTTCACACACTTTTACACTCTCGAGCTTGTGAGGAGTATTGAGTGTTGTTGGGAACATTCACATAAAGTTTAAAGCAACCTTTCAATCTAATTCAAAGAGCTTGTTTAGATTATGTTAGTAAGGTTAGGATTAATCAAAGAGCTTGTTTTGGCTAATTATTGTGGTGAATGGGAAGTGTTAGAGCTTGTTAACACTTTCAAGTACCAACTTAGATATAATTAAAAAAATATTTTGTCATCCATGGAATCACATTGCTAATTTGCCTTGCATAGAGTTGGAGTACTTACAAATCTTGAACTTATTTCACTTAATCAATTGCTTACTCATTAAATTAGCTCTTATTTGAATCATTGCATTTAAATCCCCCCTCTTTTGTGATCATATTGTACCTTGCGCAAAAAGGTATAAGCATTTGTCCCGTTTCTCTGTGGATCGACCATGTTTACCTTGTATTACATTTTTAGTACAAAGTAACAGTGTTTTGGAGTCATTTTGTACCCCTTTATTTGTTGGGTTTGACACACTTAACAATATTTCAGCGTCGGTTTTAATCTTTTAGTTTACTTTTCTTTATTTATTCATGTTTCATATCAATAGTTTATAGGCAGAAATTCTTATGGATTTCCAAGGATGTTTTTGGTTTTAGTGATGTGATTATCACATAATGGTGAGCCTTTATATACTTAATTTTCTATTAGTTGTTTCTATCATTACTATGCATTTTTTTATTCTTCATTTTCTATATATCTATGTATATGGTAAAGTTTTGACATGAAAAAATTATGCATTTAAATTCTTGATTTTCTATATATTTGTGTATATGTTAAATTTGTATATGATGGACATCTCCTCTTCTCTTGAGTGAATTTTTTTGGAAAACTTGAAGTGAATTTTTAATAAACGTATGAGGACTGAAATAATGTATATTATCTATTATCTTCTCCAAAGTATTACTGGAGAGTCATTAAGGGTTGTTCATCCATCCACCTTTTTGATGGGTTGGTCGGTTCAAGCTTCTCAAGAACAAGGATCTATGTCAATGAAATTTTTCTCGCTTTGATATCTTTTTCTTCATAAAATATAATTATTTTTCGTTGTTACATTTAAGTCTGTATTTTTTGAAAGCTTATTTTTTTAGGTTGAAAATCAGTTTTCGAACCATCTCGAGTGGCTTTTTCCTCTAGATAACAAATTTACTTAGGACTCGTTTGTTAAGTAGTACACAACAAAACAAGATGAATTATGCTTAGTGCGTATTCGACTAATGGTAATTGGACAAAAATGCATTTTCTTTTGATTTGCCAATTACTATGATTTCCCTCCTTATACTTACTATTGAAAATAGTTCAAGATAATTTGTCGTAGATGAAAGTTTCAAAACATTTTCTGAAAAAGCTTTGATTTTCTGCATTTTTATTTTATAATTAATTTTTAATCATCTTCTTAGGACTCAACGTGGAGAAACGATTCATATTATCTCAGCTTAGGCATGATTTTTGTCCAAAGGTCGGGCATGAAAATTTTCTAACATATTAGCCACAAAATTTGTAGCCATTGAAACTGTCAAATAACATTTTCTGAAAAAAAAAAAAAAAAACATTCGTTGAAACAGCCGTAGTTGTCGCCGCCGCTTTGCGCGAGTGCACACCTAATCATAAAAAAAAAAGATATTTGGTAGTTTATAATATAAGATATTTAAATATTCATTCGTCTAATGTTGATGCGTCGTTGCAACTTTGACATAATATATGAACTTATATTTGTTTTGGCCTTAAAATTTTGTATTGAACTTTAAAAAAATGTAAATCGTACATGAAGGTCTTATGGTGTGTAACTTGCATCTACCCAAACGCCAAAAGTATAAAATAAAAAGTAATATGTATATTAAGAGCTAACATTAAACAAACAAATAATCATTTTTGTGGTATTTATTAAAGCTTTTTGACCGGTATTAAAGCTCCTCAACAACAATCGCTTTTTTTTTTTTTTTTTTTTTTTTTTTTTTTCTTTTTCATTTAGAGGCAGGATATTTGTTTTCTATATAACTCACGAACTAACATATTAATGTTTTTTATAGTATTTTAAACTCGTAATATAAAAGATATATAACTCTAGATAACATATAGTGAGAAGACTCACTTCGAACTACTCAGAATAATCACATACTCTAATATCCGGTCTAGCCTCCGTCTAATACATGTAAACAAAAATTCTTATTGAATAACAGCACTCATTAAGCTAGATCACCCCCCCCCCCCCCCCCCAGGCTCTCACAGAAGGGTAAAAGATCATTTTACTCCTTCTTGAATCCAAAAGTCCATTTGTTGACCGAACCCTACAAGTCAACAAAAGTCAACGTCTGCAAGTACGCTGCGCATACCAGATTCCTACGTTGGGTGTACTCGTCCACTACGTTGATATCAGGCTGATTGAACCCTATGCCCCGCATACTGGGATTTACGCTCAGCGTACGTCCTAGTTTCACTATTTCCTCACTTATGGTCTTAATCAGTTAAGACTTAGAATTAGGGTTTCATTCTGGGCCTGGTACGCCCCACGTACTAGGCAACCTCCGCGTCATGAATACGCTCACGAGTACGCGTGGCGTACTCTATATTACGCCCAACGTACTCGATCATCACACAAACTACACAAGGGCTAAACTGACAACTTAAGGAAAGAAGAATGGCCAAGGAGGTATACCTGATTTCAGGATGTTACAAATTATTAAGTCATTAAAATAAAAAAAAATAAACAGATTTTAATGCAAATTAAGATGAAAAAAAAACGAACCTTGCTAGTGAAGACGATTGGGGTGTTTCTTCAAATCTGTTGTTCATGAAGAAATCAAACCGAAACATCATTCCAAACAGAACTGTGAAAAGAGAGGAAAATAGGGTGATGATTCCCTCCCATGTGCTAACCAATAAGCTGTGTCATAAAGGCCCATCATAGACATTGCCTGTAAGGCAAACACTACAGAATTTGAGGTATAACTTCATATATGTAAATAGAACCTAATATAAAAATGCCAGAGTTGTAGTGACGCTCTCTAAACAGAATAACTCTAACCAAATAATTACTTGAAACAAAGCAAATGTTTGAAAATCAATGATGATTACCTTGGTAGAAGGAATAGGCCTACCAGGATTATTAGCCCAAACTCAATTGCAATGCTAAGTGTTGGGTTATGAGCATTCTAACACTCCTAAGTGTACATGCAACCCTAAATACCTTGGATCTATGTTTTCTCTATTATACATGCAAATATGAATATTCCAAGGTATTACCCTAACTAGCATACAATCATAAGTACTAGTATAACAAAACTAGATAGAATGCATACCTTTTTGATGTAGCTTGATTCCATGAAGCTCGAGAGCCTAGTGCCCCAAGTGTGACACCTCAAATGGTTCACACAACATCATCAACACTTGGAATAACCATGAGAAGAAGACACTTATGCTCAAGTCAGCTAGCCCTCATATATGTATCACTAGTGTCGATTTCTTGAGCTAAAGGGGTCCTTATATAGTGTGCACATTAGGGTTACCCATGTAACCCATGACTTTACCCGTTCCTTATGCTCCATGGGTTTTAACCTCCATGGAGTATCAATGGGTCACCGCATAGGTTACACCCAACATAAGGAATCATGGATCATAAGCCCACATATATAAGAATGAATGATTTACACAATCAATCCTCATATAGTTAATTAGTCTCTTTTGATCACTAAATTAAGTACAAATTAATTCTTGATCAATACTAATTAAATAACATGATTTCATATTAATATATTAGAACTTATAATATATTAATATGTCACAAATGTCCTCTCCTCACAAACGGTCTATCCAAATGTTCTGATGCCATGCAACCCAAGTGGACCATGCCGAGTCGGGTCAAGTACATACCAATTATAGTTATGGACTTAGACACTAATCCAATAGTTTCCCACTTGGATAAGTCTAAAACTGTTATTGCGTATGACTTCAAAAACCACCTGACAATCGTAGCACTCAAAAGCCGCTGTCGAACTCTGACCTTGTCGATGAACTCTAACCTTTGTCAATGACTTGTCCATTAGATAAGGTGTAACACCCAAAATCAGAAAGGCCAAGAAAGGAAAGAAAACCCTAAGTTAAAGGGTCAACTCGTCGAGTCCAGGGAGGAACTCGACGAGTCCGAGCGGGATCCGGGTCGAGGAGTAAGTGATCGACTCGGCGAGTCGGAGTATGGACTCGGCGAGTCCGGTCTGAAGAGGGAAACCCTAAATCCATGACTTGGCACCCTATTTAAGCATACCATTCTCATTTCTAGGGCTTCATTTGCAGCCTCCATTGTCCAGAAACGAACCCCTAACCACCTAAGTCCATTCTTGAGCTTGTGTGAGAAGATTAAGGCCCTTCTTGGTGCATCTTGAAGGCTATAGGAGAAAGGAGCAAGGAAAGGAGTATAGATCCGGGATTGGGAAGACATTTCAGAGCATTTGGAGGTAATAAACTAGTACTTGGACTTCTTTGCATCTAGATCCATCTTGGTTATGAGTTTTAGGGCTTGTATGTCATATCCTTGGATCATTTCGAGTTAGAGCCCAAATCTGAAGTTGCTACTTCAGATCTAAGTGTATTCTGGCCTAGAAAATCATAAAGTATCAGTCTTTGGGTTGGTTGTTAAGCCTCTTTGTCTTAAACCCGAGTTTGGAGTGTTTTGGGCCTAGATCTCCTTAGTTTCATGTAAAGTTTGCACCTTTACGTGAGGAATAGGCCTTGGGAAAATGGATCTATGATTTGGAGCCCCTGCATGGCTCGAAAAGCCACTAAATGGATTAAGAACAAGAGTGACTCGATGAGTCACATGGGTGGACTCAGCGAGTTGGATGAAGTTGGGCAGGAACTCGGCGAGTTGGAAGAACAACTCGGCGAGTCTGTTGAAGATTGACTTGGACTTGGCGAGTTTGTTCTTGGACTCGGCGAGTCAAGTCGCGAAACCCCAAACCCTTCGAGTTAAGACTCGGATCAGTGAGTTGAGTGGGGACTCGATGAGTTGGATAGGTCAGGACTCGGCAATCGGTGGACTCGGCGAGTCATGGACTGACTCGGCGAGTCGAGTCGCGAATGGAAGGACTCTGAGGATATGAACTCGGCGAGTCAGTAGGCAGACTTGGCGAGTAGGGTTGACCTGGAAGGTTCACTTTGACCAGAGTTGAATTACTTGACTTTCGGGGGACAGTTAGACTAAGTGTTGCATTGATATTGGTAGCTCGGGGAGCTAGTGGAGCAGGAGTTCAAAGAGTGTCCGGGCAGCAGCTAGAGGGGTTATCAGCAAGTTCAGCAAGTGCAGGTGAGTTTCCCTTTGTGTGAATGGGTCTAAGGCCACAATGTCGGCCCATGTAGTTATGAGTAGAAGACCCGGGGGTTAGTCCTAGGCACAGTATGCTAGTATGATATCCAGGACGAGGTCCAATGATAGCGGGCGGGAGCCCAAGGAATGGTTTATATGATAGTTTATACTTGTTGTCTTTGTGATACATGTATGTGCCTGGTAGGGAGGTGAGTGTGGGCGAGGTCCCGTATCTCACCAATAGCAGAGTGTGGATGGTGTTCCACATCTCATTAGAAGCAGAACAGGGGCGAGGCCCAAGTTAGGGAAAGAGTGAGTGTGGGATGGGCCCGTATCTCACTATTAGTAGGAGCGTGGATGGGGTTCCATGACTCATCGGTAGCAGGACAAGGGCGAGGCCCAGGATAGGCGAGGTCTTAGGATAGGATCCATTAGTATATATTTAGCTTATGTGTTGTGATATGTTTATGTGATATTATATGTTAGCGGGCGAGGCCCGGTGATAGGCGAGGCCTAAGTGAAACAGATATGTGTCTGAGCGGGGCTCGAAGCCAGTGGCCTGGAGCGGTGGGACCGTTGTAGCAGGCGAGGCCCGAGGTAGGAGGCGAGGCCCAGAATAGCGGGCGTGGCCCAGTATGTGCAGTATGAGGTTATGCATGGTATGTGGTAGGTTGGGGAACTCACTAAGCTTCGTGCTTACGGTTTTCAGTTTTGGTTTCAGGTACTTCTAGTAGCGGAGGGAAGAGCTCGGGGTGATCGCATGACACACACCATAGATTAGACAGCCTGAGATGTTTTACTCTGATAACGAACATATGTTTTGGAAAGTAATACTCTGATTATGTTATGGATTGACAAATATGTTTTAACTAATGTTTTATAAAAGAAATTTTTAGTCTTGAATTTTGGGACGTTACAAGTTGGTATCAGAGCCTTGGTTTGAGGGATTCGGACATACTCTCGGGTGTGTCTGAACTCAAACTAAGGAATTGGTAAGGAAGTTTTTTTTTTTTAAAATGAAAAGGCAGTTTTGTAAAAAGAGTGTTGAGAAAGAAAACAGTTTTAGAAAAGCAAAAAGAATTCAGAAAGAAAAGAATTTTGATAAGAGAAAAGGGTGTGGTGCATGCAATCAGCCGAGCTCAAGTAAGTACCCCAAAATACCCATACATGTTTATGTTATGATTATCAGTTAGTAGAACAACATGATAGACTAGGACTAAGGATCTAGGGAGGATTCCTTATGTGCCTGTTATATGTGCTTTGTGCTGCATGATAGTGCTGGTTGGACAATAGTAGGATAGCCTGTTTAGGTTATGCCTGAGTTTATGAGTTTGTGTTGCATGCTAGTATAGATTCCTGATATGAGATTATGATTGTGTGAGTATGTTGTGGTTAGATTTTCCCTTGTCTGAATGCTGCTTGCTTTATGCATTGTGGGATTTTGAGTGATGGGAGTTAGCCATTAGGCGAATACGTCACGTCACATGTGATCAGGGTTGAATAATCTCAGAGTGCTGGATTTGGCCCTATTGCGTAGCTCTCGTTTGAGTCTAATCGTTGTAGGGACGAATCTTTTACTCGAAGGATTATCTAAGCCTCGTCACATGTGATGGTATCCAGGTGATGGCTAATTGGCATCACAAGGAGGCCTACATCAACTGAGGACTGGTTTGAGTTGAGTCAGAGGTTTCCTTATGGTAAGCCTAAGATGGGATAGTGCTGGGAGCGGTAGTAGTAGAAAAAGGGACCTGGTGGAGTCGAAGCAGTTCTTGAGGAAAGTACGGATAGATGTGTAAGGTAGTATGGGCCCGTACTACTGAAAGTAGAGGATCCGTACTCGATTCAAGAAAGGCCGAGATGAGACCGGGAAACTTGTAGTGTGTGTGTATGATCCCTCAGTAGTGATGAGTATTCTGTTAGTTATTGTGATATGTTTTCAGCATTGTGACTTTGTGAGAGAGGTCAGTGGGTGGATCAGGCGCCGGAGAGGGATCAGGCTCGGGTTCAGGGGCCGAGCAGCTCGAGGAGCGGATGAGGGAGTTGATATCAGCGGAGGTTACGCGCAGTATTCTAGATCAGACTCCTGTGATCTTTGGCACGGTCAAGGAGGGTATACTGGAGATTTTGGATGAGAGGCTGGGAGCCTTCCGTGCAGAGATGATGGATTTGATGGGGGCTCGTACTTTGACATTCTGAGAGTTTAGAGCTTGCGGAGCGCTAGATTATCATGGGGATAAGGACCCCATTGCTAGCAGCAGGTGGTTGGCCGATGTCGCCAATGCATTTCTTACGAGCCGGTGTCCCGAGGGGGACAAGGTCAGACTCGCCTCCTGTCTTCTGAAGGACAGAGCGAGGGATTGGTGGGAGGAGATTGATTTGGAGCAGATCCGGAAGAGGAAGCCGGATGAGGTTCAGGTAGCCACAGGTTTGGGCAAAAGGCCCAAGGGATCGGATTCGAGATCGAGGGATTATCAAGACCGCAGCTGGTGTGCGAAGTGTGGCAGGGCGCACGGGGGCGTGTGCAGGAGTGGTAGCGGTGGTGAGTCTGGCTGCTTCAAGTGTGGTCGGACTGGTCATTTTAGCAGGGATTGTATTGTTACCACCACACAGGGATCAGGCTTGATATGTTTTCACTGCAGTCAGTGGGGCCACAAGAAGGCCCAGTTCCCCAATTTGTTTTCAGCAGGACGGGTGATGGCACCTGCCCCTACAACTTTGAGGATCACAGACATCCGTCAGTTCCGTGCAAAGGCGCCTGCGGTAGGAGGCAGGGCTTTTCAGATGACTACCTTGGAGACGCGAGCAGCGCCGGACGTTGCAGGTATGCGACTTCCGTTTTCAGTTCTTTTATTTGTGCATGATTATATTGTTATGGTTCTGCATCATTATCAGTATGAGTATTTTTATTTTGTACGGCTTGCTTGTGAACGAGTTATATCCCATCTGCATACCTTGGATATTTGAATAGTAGTTAAGGGATTGGCTCTATTGGAGAAGGATACTTAGGATGCAGTAACTGTAGCATGCCTGGGAGGCACTTGGTATGTCTCGCTGGTTTAGAATTGTATAGTTTTAGAAATGGACTGGTCAGATCCCTAGCTATGGTAAGCTTGGGATTCCTCAGCAGATTGATTAGGGAATGGTAACAAGGATTGGGATTTCTTTTAGAGCATTGAGCAGCGAGGTGTAAGAAGGATCGGAGTGGGGGAGAATCCTCCGAGTGTACAAGGGTAAGAGCACACAGATCCAGAATGAGTACGCGATCTCTGAGAAGGAAAAGAAGTAGTACAGTGTTTGATAGATTGAGGAGTTCAGGGTTGGGAGTTTGAGAAACTCCCCATCAGTTAGTGCGTATAATGGTGATGGTTAGTACGTGGTTGGGAATTCAGATTGGAGGATCGCCTGTAGGACTCGAGTGGGTCGGAATGAAGATCTTGAGGACAGATAGCATGAGATGCTTTCGTGTTAGTAGACAGTGGCAGAGGCAGCATGTAGAGCATGGTAGAACGGCGGGAGAGCCGCAACTTCCTCCAGCAGCGGTCAGTGGTGAAAGGTGTTATAAGACTACGGGGCAGCCGTAGCATTCACTAGCAGTCAGAGATGGAAGGTGTTGTAAGACTACGGGTAAGCCGTAGCATTCCATAGTAGCTTCGTTAGCGGAGTTGGGGCGAGGCCCTTAACTCCTAGTGATCAGATAGGGATCAGGAATGAGTAGTGAATGAGAATAGTAGGGAGCTTGCCTGTATAGCCCTAGAGAGGTGAGACCTTAGGAGAGGCCGCTCCAGGATGTAGTTGGGTAAGACCCGTGGGCAAGGCCCATATGAGAGTAGCAGTATAGGTGAGACCTGAGGGCAGGGTTGCTTAGTAGTATGGTTGGGTGAGACCCATGGGCGAGGCCCGTGCGAGAGTGGTTAGACAAGTGAGACTAGAAGGATAGAAGCGGGTGAGACCCGTGGGCGAGGCCTATGAGTTTTAGTAGCACAGGTGGGACCTGATAAGGACCTTAGTGTCAAGATAAGGGATCAAGGATCCCAGGGGTGGTAGTGCCTGAATGGCAGAATAGATTGAGCGATTATAGGTAGTCGAAGTTTCTTCGAAAGTCGCTGGGAGCGACTAGGATTTGTGTTGGGGCTAGCGACCGGTGGGAGCCGGTAATCCAGATATTGATAGATTGGTAGGGACCAGCGTGGTCTCGGTTCATCCGAAAGGCAGATAAGGAATAGCAAAAATTTCCAGTCAGTAGCAGTGCTGGTAAGCGGTCTATGGTGGAATTCAGTTAGCTGATCGAGGGGTGCTCGGCACCAAGTTATGGAAGAAAGAAGTGTCAGTGGATACTGGCGGTAATGACCCTTACTGGAAGTAGCGGGGGTGATGGAGTTGGTGAAGGATAGAACCTTCACAGTGACAGAGGAAGTAGTTGGTTATGGGACGTTGCCCTGGAAAGGCCGGAAATCGCATAAGGAAAGAGGATGCGAACCCCTATGGGTTCAGTTTCAGTACTCGGGAAGTACTAGAAGGATTGTCAGTTGAGTAAGTTGTGCTCCCAGAATGTTCAGGGTCAGGTTTGACCCGAGATTATTGTTCGCAAGGATTAATGTTAGTCAGAATGACCGGGCGGAAGGCCAGCGAAGGTAGTCAGCGGATATTAGGTCTACCAAGCAGAGTGTTGAAAGTAGATTGCAGGGCGACTAGCCGTAAAGAAACTTTGAGGATGAAGTTTAGTTTAAGTGGGGGAGAGTTGTAACACCAAAAATCAAAAAGGCCAAGCAAGGAAATAAAACCCTAAGTTAAAGGGTCAACTCATCGAGTCCAGGGAGGAACTTGACGAGTCCGAGTGGGATCCGGGTCGAGGAGTAAGTGACCGACTCGGCGAGTCGGAGTATGGACTCGGCGAGTCCGGTCTGAAGAGGGAAACCCTAAATCCATGACTTGGCACCCTATTTAAGCATACCATTCTCATTTCTAGGGCTTCATTTGCAACCTCCATTGTCCAGAAACAAACCCCTAACCACCTAAGTCCATTCTTGAGCTTGTGTGAGAAGATTAAGGCCCTTCTTGGTGCATCTTGAAGGCTATAGGAGAAAGGAGCAAGGAAAGGAGTACATATCCGGGATTGGGAAGACATTTTAGAGCATTTGGAGGTAATAAACTAGTACTTGGACTTCTTTGCATCTAGATCCATCTTGGTTATGAGTTTTGGGGCTTGTATGCCATATCCTTGGATAATTTCGAGTTGGAGCCCAAATCTGAAGTTGCTACTTCAGATCTAAGTGTATTCTGGCCTAGAAAATCATAAAGCATCAGTCTTTGGGTTGGTTGTTAAGCCTCTTTGTCTTAAACCCGAGTTTGGAGTGTTTTGGGCCTAGATCTCCTTAGTTTCACGTAAAGTTTGCACCTTTACTTGAGGAATAGGCCTTGGGAAAATGGATCTATGATTTGGAGCCCCTGTATGGCTCGAAAAGCCACTAAATGGATTAAGAACAGGAGCGACTCGGCGAGTCACATGGGTGGACTCAGCGAGTTGGATGAAGTTGGGCAGGAACTCGGCGAGTTGGAAGAACAACTCGGCGAGTCTGTTGAAGATTGCCTTGGACTCGGCGAGTCAAGTCGCGAAACCCCAAACCCTTCGAGTTAAGACTCAGATCAGTGAGTTGAGTGGGGACTCGGTGAGTTGGACAGGTCAGGACTCGGCAATCGATGGACTCGGCGAGTCATGGACTGACTCAGCGAGTCGAGTCGCGAATGGAAGGACTCTGAGCATATGAACTCGGCGAGTCAGTAGGCAGACTCGGCGAGTAAGGTTGACCTGGAAGGTTCACTTTGACCATAGTTGACTTAGTTGACTTTCGGGGGACAGTTAGACTAAGTGTTGCATTGATATTGGTAGCTCGGGGAGCTAGTGGAGCAGGAGTTCAGAGAGTGGTCGGGCAGCAGCTAGAGGGGTTATCAGCAAGTTCAGCAAGTGCATGTGAGTTTCCCTTTGTGTGAATGGGTCTAAGGCCACAATGTCGGCCCATGTAGTTATGAGTAGAAGACCCGGGGGTTAGCCCTAGGCACAGTATGCTAGTATGATATCCAGGACGAGGTCCAATGATAGCGGGCGGGAGCCCAAGGAATGGTTTATATGATATTTTATACTTGTTGTCTGTGTGATACATGTATGTGCCTGGTAGGGAGGTGAGTGTGGGCGAGGTCTCGTATCTCACCAATAGCAGAGTGTGGATGGTGTTCCACATCTCATTAGCAGCAGAACAGGGGCGAGGCCCAAGTTGGGGAAAGAGTGAGTGTGGGATGGGCCCGTATCTCACTATCAGTAGGAGCGTGGATGGGGTTCCATGACTCATCGGTAGCAGGACAAGGGTGAGGCCCAGGATAGGCGAGGTCTTAGGACAAGATCCATTAGTATATATTTAGCTTATGTGTTGTGATATGTTTATGTGATATTATATGTTAGCGGGCGAGGCCGGTGACAGGCGAGACCTAAGTGAAACAGATCTGTGTCCGAGTGGGGCTCGAAGCCAGGCGGGGCCTGGAGCGGCGGGGCCGTTGTAGCGGGCGAGGCCCAGGATAGCTGGCATGGCCTAGTATGTGTAGTATGAGGTCATGCATGGCATGTGGTAGGTTGGGGAACTCACTAAGCTTCGTGCTTACGATTTTCAGTTTTGGTTTCAGGTACTTCCGGTAGCGGAGGGAAGAGCTCGGGGTGATCGCATGGCACACACCATAGATTAGACAGCCTGGGATGTTTTACTCTGATAATGAACATATGTTTTGGAAATTAATACTCTGATTATGTTATGGATTGACCATTATGTTTTAAGTAATGTTTTATAAAAGAAATTTTTAGTCTTGAATTTTGGGACGTTACATAAGGTATCATATATTCCTCCATTCTAGATATCATATGGACTGAGACATGGATTAAAATCATTCGCTCTGTCCATTTATTGTTTCCCTATTTTCGATTTATGATGAGCGACTAATTGAACAAATCACATTAGTGCTGGCTTGGCCAAGCACTTCGGGGAGTCATCACTAAATCAGATATCGCTTTTATCCCGAAGGTAAAAGGAATGGATAAACTTCGACTCATATGGCTTGTTCTACTACTTGTTGAATCATACACAAAGACACGTTTTATAACATCGAGTTACCAATGCGTTTACGTGCAATAAATGTATAACCAACTCATAGTAACAAATCATACCTCTAGGTTTGAAGAATATAAGATATTATCGTCTCATGATCACTCGTGATAGAATCCATGAAGTGATCCAAATGAGCGTGGGTTGAATCCAATACTCAGAACTTATGAGCACTCATGAATGTTGTAGCACCACTTCCTATGTCCCATACCTTGGACATCTACAATCCAACTTCATGACAGTATTGATTCATATCTACTTCCAACATATGACCGACTGTGGATGGTTTGAATAACTTAGTCATTCAGGAAAGAACGACCTAGTTATTCTGGAAGTCAAAACATGCAAAGTGAAAAACAAGAATAATCGAATCAATATGGTCTCAGAACTTATGAATATAAATAAAACACCTTTTATTTATCACCATATTGATTACCCATCATTCATTGCATACTGTTTCAAACTATCAACTTTATACTTGAATTAAAACAATAGTTGAACCATGCTCCAAGCATGTACACTATGTTTTTCTAAACACTAGTCATGCCATACACCAATTATGCACACTAAGTTTGTCTATGATCTTTACTCTGTGAAATAGATCCATTGAACATAATTCTAATGATTCTCAATTCACAATCCCAATTCCTTACCACAAATGCAAAAATACCAAATCCTGCCATTTACCTAAGTCTGTTAGATTCTAAACTTATATGCATTTATCCTCTTGTAATGATTACACACAAAGTCACAAAGACTTGTCAACAGAAATTACAGAGTATTCCAATGGAGATCAATCCATGGAAACAAAGTCTCAAATTCAAAGTACATTGCTTTGAACATCCTTCATGCATTAAGTTTCCTAATATTACACAATTTTAATGAATAACTTCCACCTATGGGAACAACTCCATATTCTCATTTTGACTATCACTCCTGAAAAAGAGTTGCCTTTTTTCAGAATATGTCAATATGGTCCTTCAAAAATTAACATTATACTTCTAACTGTCCCTGAGCAACCAATCTTTGGTTAACCTTAGATTGTCCTCGACAAATGCTTAATCACTTTAGTCATATTCAATTCTAGACCTTTTCCCTTCTTAATACCCCAGGCATTTGGAAAATTTTAGAAATGATGAATATAATATCACATGCAATCGATCCTATATCTGAAGCATATGGGACACGATTCATGATGTCTCACATAAATACATGATACTAGACCAGTCCTTTTGCTACAATATTTCTATTTGCCAAGTTCTCATAATTCAGATTATGAAAAGGGACGTCGTAATCATAATCGAATTTTAGAACACAAATGCACAAGAATGTGTACTGGATCCCTTAGTCCTTCACTTGACTCACATATACATGTGAACAAAGAATTAATCTTAATTTTCCAAAGATGAAAATTCTCATTCATCATACTATACAACTTGCATGATTCCAAGTTTCGGTCCAGTTAAAACTTGGGTGATGAGAATCTTTCCTTATTTGGTAAATTAGACACTACCACAAAAGACATTACAGAGTATTCCAATGGAGATCAATCCATGGAAACAAAGTCTCAAATTCAAAGTACATTGCTTTGAACATCCTTCATGCATTAAGTTTCCTAATCTTACACAATTTTAATGAATAACTTCCACATATGGGAACAACTCCATATTCTCATTTTGACTATCACTCCTGAACAAGAGTTGCATTTTTTCAGAATATGTCAATATGGTCCTTCCAAAATTAACATTATACTTCTAACTGTCCATGAGCAACCAATCTTTGGTTAACCTTAGATTGTCCTCGACAAATGCTTAATCACTTTAGTCATATCCAATTCTAGACCTTTTCCCTTCTTAATACCCTAGGCATTTGGAAAATTTTAGAAAGGATGAATATTATATCACATACAATCGATCCTATATCTGAAGCATATGGTACACGATTCATGATGTCTCACATAAATACATGATACTAGACCAATACTTTTGCTACAATATTTCTATTTGCCAAGTTCTCATAATTCAGATTATGAAAAGGGATGTCGTAATCATAATCGAATTTTAGAACACAAATGCACAAGAATGTGTACTGGATCCCTTAGTCCTTCACTTGACTCATATATACATGTGAACAAAGAATTAATCTTAATTTTCCAAAGATGAAAATTCTCATTCATCATACTATACAACTTGCATGATTCCAAGTTTCGGTCCAGTTAAAACTTGGGTGATGAGAATCTTTCCTTATTTGGTAAATTAGACACTACCACAAATGAAAGAAACAAATCCATTTTCCAATATTGCTATCAATGGAATCATATGAGCAACAATTTTTCACAAATGCCATTGTAAGGATACTTAGAATAAATGGAATCAAAACTTTTCCTTTTATTCTAAAACTTTGCGGAAAACCTTATCGTTACAGTGCAAAACCATATGAAAAACTTGTTGTTATATATTCCTAAGCAATATATCATAACTCCTAAGCAACAACTCAAAATTCTGATCACCGAACCATGCGATCGAAATCCATCTTCGCGATCAGAATCAACATATACTTCCTTTAAGTTTCTTCACTTTTCTTTGATTCTTAAACCATCAACATTTGACCCAGTCACATCATGTAATAAGAATCTTAGAATAGAAACTTAACAGAGTTAGATAGTGGACTTTACTTGAAGTAGAGTCAAACTTCTTGACTTGATCAACCTTATGATCTTTTAGGTAATTAGGAAGCTTCGCAATCAATGCCCCTTCCTTTGGCAAGAGAAACATATGGACTCTTTGGGAATAGTACACGGGACTATCGAAATTTTACCTTTCTCTTTACCATTTGGTCAACCGAGTTGACTATGGTCAACCCCTTTCCTTGGGAAGAGAAGGCTTTTTCTAGATATTCAATGTTACCATTGTCAATGTCCATGGTAGTTTGGGAAGTTGATCTACTAAGCAAATTTGCTTTACCAAAGCTCCAAATCATTGCTGATTCAGCAGCACCAAGCAAATAGATAAGATCATTAAGGGTCATGTCATAGTCTATTTCATAGTAGTCCTAGAGGTAACTCACTATGTGACTGAACAATCAACTTTCTTAAGACTTTGACACCCAACTATCCCGGCTTGTCAATATGTGACTTCATTTCCAAGATGTGAGCACACATAGACCTTGCTTGCCAATAGGGCTAGAGTGACCTTGAACTTATGGGTTAGGGAGAATAATTGGAGGAGGTGGAGGGAGTGAAGAATGATTTTTGGGACATTATCTTCATTAGGAAAGCTTGTTCCAAGAATTTTGGGAAGATCATAAATGTATGAACCAGACATATTTTTGGAGATATTTAAGATAGTTGATTTAAAGTCCTTAATATAACATCCAATATGAAATATTAAGGCTAGGACCCAACACAATACTTTTATAACTTGGAAGAGGTATGTCGTAATCCAAGCTATAAAATATTTGAAGGTAGGCGAATGAAGATTCACCAATTTCCACCATGAAAACGAAATAATTTAATTAGGTTTTACTTGGATTTGAAACTCCTAGATCTTTTGAGATTCATTGAACTGTTCAATGGCATGTTTCAATATCGATTGTGCTCTCTCAAATTTTGTGACTGGGATGCCGAGGATCATAAAACAGGGTGTGAATAACCATGAAAATATACTTGGTACCCTTAATAACTTACCCCTCAATCGATGTGTCGGTTAACTACACGCGCTCCACCGATACTAGGATAAACATTAAGTTCCCCTTTGCCTACCTTGTTAAATACATGTTATTGTGCCGGTTACCCACACACGCTCTACTAACCGACTTAAGCAAAGTGCAAAGTGTAATTTCATGAGTTAGCACCAAATTCACATTTTCCTAAGTAACTAAGAATGAGAATTTATAAAAGTTTAGTTATTTAGTATTTATCATTAATACTTTTAATGAAGGGAGAATTCTAGTCTAGGGGTGGCAATTGTTGACACGACACGACAAAAAAACACGACACGAAACGAAATTGGGACGAAACTGAAATTCGAATTCGTGGTCGTGTCGTGTTCGTGTTAAGTGTAAAAAACACGATACCGTGTCGTGTCGTGTTCGTGTTTAAAATTCGACACGAAATTGACACGATTTAATATTTATTTGTTGTGTTTTTCTTGTTTTTCGTGTTTTTCGTATTATGTATGATTAAATATTAATTAAATAAACTATTTTTTAATTATGTTATATTTGTCGTGTCGTGTTGTGTTTGTCGTTTTTAATCGGTTCATTTTCGTGGTTGTTAAAAAAAATACGACATCATGTCGTGTCGTGTTCGTGTTACATAAAACATTGTCGTGTCGTGTCGTGTCAGACAAAAACACGACACGATGGCCCGATTTGTCACCCCTATTCTAGTCCTTGTCCTACCCGTTCGGCTAACGACCCTCCACCAGTCAAGGAAGCGGTGGGTGAGAGTGGACACCCATTAAACTGTCATTTTATAGGCAGTAACCTTATACCCCCCTTATAGACCGACTTCGTGAATGAGGCCTACTAACGGTAAGACTGAATTGGTCTTATACATGTATATATTATTAACTTATAATACTATAAAGTATAAGGGTTGAATTTTAACTTTTAAAATTCTAAGGGTTTAACTTGGAATTAAGGTATTCATAAGGGAAAGCTTTACAAATTCCAAAACTTAAGGACAAGTTTTGAAACTATTCAAAACTATTCAATTTCATAACTTATGTGTTTAAAGTAGTTTTAATTCAAAAAACTCTTCAAGTTCCATAACTTGAGGACAAATTATGGAAGACTTTAAACTATTAAAAGAATATGACTTTTCTTTATTCATAACCTATGGAAATATTTATGAGTTTTATGAATCTTAAATGTGACTTTTCATATAACTTGAGGACAAGTTACAAAAACACATTTTAGAACCAACTCTTAGATTAATTTGGATTGAAAACAACAATTTCACATAACTTTTCTATTAATCTAAGGAACTCATAAGAACAAGATAATTCAATCAAACTTTTTCATGTAATTACCCTAACCATTAAACTAATAGAAAACATGAATCTATTGACAATTATCTTTGAAATTGGATTAGCATGACATGAACATTACCATACCAAAAACATATTTATAAGTTGAAAAACAGCTTAGGGTAATGTTCCTAGACCAATTCCATCCAAAACAGTCGAAGAAATGTTGTCTAGGGGTCCAACTCGTCGAGTGCATGAACCAACTCGGCGAGTTGGATGAATTTAGCCTTGGACTCGTCGAGTCCCTTCATGGACTCGGCGAGTCTGCTGAGCAGACAACAACAAACTTCAATTTTTCAGCCAGCCTAGGCTCTGATACCACTGTTGGGTTATGAGCATTCTAACACTCATAAGTGTACATGCAACCCTAAATACCTTGGATCTATGTTTTCTCTATTATACATGCAAATATGAATATTCCAAGGTATTACCCTAACTAGCATACAATCATAAGTACTAGTATAACAAAACTAGATAGAATGCATACCTTTTTGATGTAGCTTGATTCCATGAAGCTCGAGAGCCTAGTGCCCCAAGTGTGACACCTCAAATGGTTCACACAACATCATCAACACTTGGAATAACCATGAGAAGAAGACACTTATGCTCAAGTCAGCTAGCCCTCATATATGTATCACTAGTGTCGATTTCTTGAGCTAAAGGGGTCCTTATATAGTGTGCACATTAGGGTTACACCATGTAATCCATGACTTTACCCATTTCTTATGCTCCATGGGTTTTAACCTCCATGGAGTATCCATGGGTCACCGCATGGGTTAAACCCAACATAAGGAATCATGGATCATAATCCCACATATATAAGAATGAATGATTTACACAATCAATCCCCATATATTTAATTAGTCTCTTTTGACCACTAAATTAAGTCCAAATTAATTCTTGATCAATACTAATTAAATAACATGATTTCATATTAATATATTAGAACTTATAATATATTAATATGTCACAAATGTCCTCTCCTCACAAACGGTCTATCCAAATGTTTCGATGGACTATGTTGAGTCGGGTCAAGTACATACCAATTATAGTTATGGACTTAGACACTAATCCAACACTAAGTGCCCAGAGTTCCCAGTCTAGTGGCACAGTGCTTGCAAAAGTGCCAAAGAACTCCACAATAATAACTTGAAAAACAACAGTAGACACCATGACACCAACGAATATCCAACTGCTCAACATGCCATGAAACATGTTTATCTTGTGAATGTCCCGACTGTTTTTTCTCCCCTTCAACCACCACTTCTTCAGTCTCCCTGTGAACAAATATAATAATGATTACTATTGAAAGAAAATAATATATAAAAGTATAAACTGAGGGATTTAGAAATTAAATGGGAAGTGTAAAATAATACTGAGTAATCTCGTCAGCCTGCGTTCCCCAGTTCCCACGACCAGCACCCTCGCGTTTGAACTCATTCCTATACATGAGATGAAAAGGGTATTTGAGTAATTTCAACAAGGAGATGTTGGGAATTTAATTTCATCAAATGATTTTGTGAACTCCAATGAAAATGAACTTTGTACTCAATTGCAACCAAACATGGGATTGGAATAGCCAAATCCAACCATTCATACTCATTTGCAAGTTGGAATGGAATTGAATTCCAATTCCAGCCTAATCCTATGGAATCTTGCGACTCCTTAAGGAAGAGTAAAAATATATCAAAAAGATTTGAAAAATGAAACACTTACCCACACCCTGTCCCGCTATAACGTTCATATGGCCGACGTGGGCGGTCGCCATCCTCTGAATCTCCGTTACTGAAACAGCCACGGTGACCACCACGGAAACCACCACGAGGAGCACCATAACAACCACCACTTCTCTCATAACTGCAATCAACGTATACCCATAATCAGGCAACTCAAAAATAGGGGATTGAGAAAAAAGTTTTGCATAGTAAAGACTGAATAGTATCTGGAAAAAATCAAGAATCGGCTTATAATTACCTTCAAGTTCTTCAATGTGCTTGACAATTCGCGCTTAGCCATCGCTGATAATTTGAAATTAGGGTTTCGGCAGAGCCCTCTCAATCTGGTGTGTTCGTGAGGTGTGTGAGTTTGTAATCATAGTACATGGGGACATACCTCGCTGTAGGGATCTCGAATACACGGTAATTTGAAATTAGGATTTCCATTTCATTCTGATGGCGATCGAGAGAGAGAGAAAGAAAGGCGAGAGAGATCACTGCATCTTTGGTGGGGGAAGTCGGCAGCCGTGGACCTTCGGTGGGAGACGTTGGTGGAGATCACTGCATCTTTGGTGGAGACGATGAGAATTGGTTTGATGGCGACTGTGCTTAGGAGATTAGGGTAAGATTCGTGTAGTGTGTAGTGTAATACGTATATGATCCGTGTAGTGTAATACGTATAAGATTAGTGATATGCTTAATATTATTATACATAAGGTAATATATGTTGTACCTCTTAATTTTCAAGAAATTGGAAATATCCTTAATAATATAGTAATGATATACACACACATATGACAACAAAATATACAACTCGATGTCAAAGTAAAATGTGATTTTTATTGTATTTTACTTTGAGTATTAGTTAATGTACATATTGTTTAAGTAGACATTTTATCTTTTTGAGAAATATTACTTTGTGGAACACATAAAAATTATGAAAATTTAATATTATAAAAACATCAGGTTAATGGGTCGGGTATTCGTTGATCCGGTGGATACGAGTATGGATTCGCTATTCAAGACCTTTAGGGTTATTGGAGCGGGGCGTATCATGTTTTTATTTTTTTTAAACGGGTTTGGATCAAAGGTCATTCGCTCCAAACCCGCTCCATTGACAAGTCTATCGTTTACCATGGGACCATTGGTGTAATTTTCAAAAGCGACAGGTTTCTAGCCCAACGGTATCCGATATTGTCCTCCCTCTTTGATGTTGAGGGTTCGAGTTTCGTTGTGGACATAGGTGGATTTAAGAAATAGTTTAGGAATAGATTAGATTTGTCATTTAAAAAAAGACAAGGGTATAAACTATAAACTGTTTTTAATCAGGGACCAAAAATATAAATTTAACAAACTGCAGGGACTATTTCTGTAAACTTATATCAAGTCATCTACGTCAAATGTAATTCATTTTGTATATTTAGAAAGCAGTTGGTAAAATTTAAAATAACCCACACGTTTTCAATCCTTTTTGCTTCATACAGAATTTGCGGAACATAATATTTTTCTCTTTCCACCATCTTCCCCACAAATGGAAAGATGAACATTCATGTCGATCCTTCTCTTTCTTCTCTTCTCTGGCACAATCACCACCGTCTCCGCCTTCATTGCAACCGCTCCGGCTAAATCCGATTCATTTACACCTCCCGATAACTACCTCATAGACTGCGGTTCCTCCTCCCAGACCACCCTCCCCGACAGACGCATATTCTCCTCCGATTCAACTTCATCGCAATATTTGCAATACAAAGGCCGTGAAATCTCCGTGGCTGATCAATCCGCCGATGTGCCTCTCCCGATTTACAAATCCGCCAAGGTTTTCGATGCCGAAGCCACGTATTCATTTCGTGTCACGAAAACCGGTTGGCATTGGGTGAGACTGCATTTCTTCCCGATAATCGGGACGAATAACGAGTTTAAATTGCAGGAAACGAAGTTTACGGTGGTGGCGGCGGACGCTTTGGTTCTCCTCCATAGATATACTCCGAAAGAATTGGAAATGCATGAATACCTCATGAATGTGACATCAGAGCGTATCGATCTTAGATTCTGTGGGAAAAAGGAATCCCCGGCGTTTGTTAACGCGATAGAGGTGGTTTCCGCCCCGGATATGGTGATTACCGACACCAGCGATGCTCTCTTCCCTGTCGGGAAAAAAATCCACGGAATGACGAGATACTCATATCGGAAAATCTATCGGCTCAATGTCGGTGGGCCTACCATCACTCCAGGAAATGATACCCTAGGGCGAACTTGGAATTCCGATGAAAAGTTCCTTAAACCTCCGTCAGCGGCGAAAAACATATCGTTAGCACCGAACGTTGTTACCTATCTTGAAGGCGGTTCGCCGTTGATTGCACCGCCTACAGTGTACGCATCCGCCATGGAAATGGGGACTTCGAACACAATCGCCCCTAATTTCAATGTCACTTGGCAATTCGATCTCGATAAATCCTATCCGTATCTCATTCGTCTGCATTTTGCTGATATTGTCAGCAAAACGCTAAACGAATTGTACTTCAATGTGTATGTTGGCGGGAAAATCGCAGTCTCAGCCCTCGATCTGTCGTCGATAACCAACGGCTTAGCGGTAGCTTACTACCATGACGTGTTTGTGGAGCCGCCTATGATTTCAAATCCGTTCTTCATTCAAATCGGTCCGTTGAACGAACCAATGGGAACCAAAAACGCGATCCTAAACGGTCTCGAAATCTTGCGAATCAACAATTCGGTGAACAGTTTAGACGGGGAGTTTGGCGCTGACGGGAGGTCGGCCACCGGACCAGGGCGGGGTACGGTGGCGGCGGTTGGTTTCGCGATGATGTTTGGAGCGTTCGCCGGGTTAGGTGCTATGGCTGTGAAATGGCAAAAGAGACCTCAAGATTGGCAGAAGAAGAATAGTTTCTCGTCGTGGTTGCTTCCCGTTCACGCCGGCGACGCCAGTTTTCTGTCGTCGAGCAAAAACTCATTGGGCTCGAAGAAAAGCGCGTTCTATTCATCAACACAGGGGCTAGGCCGATACCTTTCGTTTGCCGAATTACAAGACGCTACAAAGAATTGGGATTCCAATTCAGTGATCGGAATCGGAGGTTTTGGAAACGTCTACCTTGGAATACTCGAAGATGGAACAAAAGTCGCCGTGAAACGTGGAAACCCACAATCAGAACAAGGCATCAACGAGTTCCAAACTGAGCTCCAGATGCTATCCAAACTCCGCCACCGCCACCTGGTATCGTTGATCGGGTACTGTGACGAGAACGCCGAGATGATTCTAGTCTACGAGTTCATGGAACACGGCCCTCTCAGAGACCATTTATACGGGAAAGGATTGCCGGTGGTTTCATGGAAGCAAAGATTGGAGATTTGCATCGGGGCGGCGCGTGGGTTGCACTACCTCCACACAGGGTCGGCCACCGCCATCATCCACCGTGATGTGAAAACCACCAACATTCTTCTAGACGAAAACTTCACTGCAAAAATGGCGGATTTTGGGCTTTCGAAAGACGTTGGAATGGGTGAAGCCCATGTGAGCACTGCTGTGAAAGGAAGCTTCGGGTATTTAGATCCGGAATACTTTCGTAAACAACAGTTAACAGATAAATCCGATGTGTATTCGTTTGGGGTGGTGTTGCTGGAAGTTTTATGTGCCCGATCCGCCATCGACCCGTCTTTACCCAGAGAACAAGTCAACTTAGCAGAATGGGCGATGCAATGGAAACGAAAGGGTTTACTGGACAAAATAATCGACCCTAATTTGGTCGGAAAGATCAACCCGGAGTCGATGAACAAGTTTGCAGAGGCGGCGGAGAAGTGTTTGGCGGAATACGGTGTTGACCGGCCGACCATGGGAGATGTTTTGTGGAACTTAGAGTACGCGTTGCAATTACAGGACCAGGGGAAAGCGGAGGAAGGCGGCGGAAGTAGTGGTGGTGGATCGGCGTTAGCGAATGCTGCACCGCTTGCTCCGACGGTTGATAATAGGCCGGTTATGACATCTGCTCAGGCGAGTCAGAATCCGGCGGAAGTTCAGGTGATTGAGGATCATTCCGGGACTGCCATGTTTGAACAATATGCAAATCTTAACGGCCGGTGAACTAGATAAGCTGAGGTAGAAGATGAGAGATAATGTCCTTTTTTTAATGCAACTCTTTGGTAGTGTAGTTTAATGTTAGTTATTCATTCTTTTTTCTTGTTAGTTTAGTTGTATAATTGTACGTATAGCTCTACTGCTAGTTTTATAATTGTACATATAGCTACTTTCATATCAACTTCGGTGAAAGACTAAAATGACAAAAATATACCCTATCTTTTTTTTTTAATTAAATCATAAATTTTGATAATCACGTGTCATAACCGGCCTATACTCTAGTAGTATGTATGTTTCTTTTGTTTGGCTTCTAAAAAATAGTTATTTCACAAAAAAACAACTCAAATTTTATATGGTTATATTGTGTGTAAAATGACTATTTCATTTGCTTGATATCAATCCTTTTTTTTTTCGGAATTAAACAAAAATAAAAATTGATTTTTTTAATGAAAAAGCAAAATGCATTGCCTAAATCATTAAAAGTTTGCATGTCTAGTGTGACATTATTTTTAAAATTAGGTTGCAATAAAATGAGGGTTATTTCTTTTTTAAAATCTGGTATGGTATTGGTTGATCGGTTGTTTCTTTTAAAAGTAGGTTTCTATTCATCTAATTGTTTGTTTAATAGTAGGTTGCTATTTTATGCACTTCTTTTTTGGTGCTTTAAAGTATGTTGCTATAAAGTGGAAAAGGTAAAGCTAAAAACTGTAGGTTGCTCTTTTATGCATTTAACTTCTTGATTGCGCTTTATAGTTTATTCAAAGTTGTTTTTGTTAGAAAATTATATTTTAGGTCATTTTACAATTCTATGGAGAAGTTTGAAAGGTAAATATTATTATTTATTTGTCATGAAAATGTCAATGTTTGTTTTATTTTTTATTTTAAATTAAATGTGTTAAATTTTAGTATTTTACTCAACTCATATTCTTAGGTAAAAATGTTTAATTGTTTGTTGAATTTCTTTTTTATTTTCTAAAAGTTCATAAAATTATTCTTCCATTTATACCGAACAAGATATATGATAGGTTTATGTTCAATTCACTCAATTGTTAGACTTTTAAATCCTCATACATAGAAAATTTAAAGGTAAATAAGTTTAAAATTTTAAAATTTCATTAATCAAATTGGTTATCTCATGTAAACTATGATGCAATTTAGTGGAAAGTTTATATCTCTAATAGGAAAAATAGCAATTACAATAATATAAAGTTTAATTATAACAAGTTAAAGCTTTTAACATCTTTTAAAAGCCTTTTAAGGAGATAACCGTTTAAAAAAAATAGTATTATGGAGATGACCATTATATATATATATATATATATATATATATATATATATATATATATATATATATATATATATATATATATATATATATATATATATATATATATATATATATATATATATTGAATATGTGGTTGTTGGCAATTTTTTAAAAACCCGTTTATTAGTTGAACCAGTATGGTGACCGGTTCCCGGTTCAACCGGTTCGACCGCCGGATGAACCGGTTTCTATATTTTTCATGTTTTTTTCTATTTTCCTACACATACATACATATATAAATTATGTATTTGATTTTACAAGTTCAAACATTAAAAATACATATAAAAATAAGTTGTAGATAAATCCAAATACATTAAAATAACACGTAATCATAAGTTTTAGTTTTTTACATCAATACATATACGTCAAAAAGAAAATAAAGTATAATACCGAAACAACATATAGTTTTATATGAATACAAACACATCAAAAATTTTTATAAAATTTACCATATATTTTTATTCAAATAAAACTTAATAAATTTGAAAAAAATCACTAAAGTTTGTTATGTAAATGGTTATTTTTCATGTGGTTTTATTAGGTTTAACCGGTTTATTTTGACCGGTTCAACCGGGTTTTTCTAAAAACCGGCCGGTTCAATCTGGTTCATAAATCAATGTAAAACCGGTGATAGTTGAACCGCTCCCTCTTCCGGTTCCCGGTCCAACCGGTTCAAACCGGTTTTTAAAACATTGGTTGTTGGGTAACTAAGATTGGGTGTAGAGTCATTTGAAGCGCCATCGTTTTGTAGCAAATCATCTAATACGTTCATTTTTTTTTTCTAATTACTTGAATTATTCTAAATTTTTTCCATGTTTATCTGATACAAGATCTCAACTTCTATTGATATGATTCATTTTTTCTCTCCGACTCTAATTTCTCTGATACTTTTCGACGTTTTGGGGAAACTAATTAAAAACTTCATCTACGTCATTGTTGCAAGGCGTCGTCTCCGTTGCTAGTACATTCTCATATATATTTCTTTATTTTCCTTCATCACAACCCCAATCACTAGTTTCGTTGGCATTTAAGCAACTTGATTATTTTATTTTATTTTTTGTAAGTGGGTATCACCATTATGTATTCATTCTGTGTTCAATATTGATGTTTGATTTTTTTGTAACATTTAATAATCTATATTATTTGTTGGCATTGTTATAGGATTCGATCCACTTTCTTTTGCATGCAATTTGGATTTGAAGTTTTTTTCGCCATAATTTGTTGGTATGTATCACAATTAGCTAAATTGTCTATTGTTCAATTTTAAAGTTTGAATTTTTGTAACATTTAATAATCTATATCATTTGTTGGTGTTGCTATAGAATTTGATATACAAAAGTACTATAATTTTGCTGCTAAAGTTCTCAAGAACCATTTTAATTCAGTGCAATATTTAGATGTTGTCCCAAGTAAATACGATTTCAAGCCTTTTTATGCCACATATTGTTATCTCCCATCTAGTTTTATTATAAACCTCACTTTTGGTGGTTTTAATATTACATATAATATTCATGGCCATTTAAAATAGTATTTGTTTGTTTTGTTATTTGATGCAGGACAAACAGATCACTGTTAATTTTGAAAACCAAGTAGATGAGCAGCCTTATGAAACTGAAGATGTTGACATTAATAGTCATTGGGTATCATTATCTGAAAGTGAGAAAACAAGTGATGTAGATGCGAGTCTTAAATGTGATGATAATGAAAGTAGTGATAAAAGTATCATAGGAAGAGTATTCAATACACACTATGATGCATATACGTTTTATAATCGATATGCCTTTTTACATGGCTTTGGCATACATATTCATTGAGATTATAAAAACAAGACAACAAAGGGGTTTATCGTAAGATGTACGTGTGCAACAAACAAGGCTTTAAATGTTTGAAGGGTGGTAGTTCATGTGGGAATGCAAAGAAACGTCGTAGAGATTTAAGGACCGGATGTGAAGCGATCCTTCGGATTTCAAAAAGGAAAGATGAGAAATAGGTTGTGGATATTTTTAATGATGCACATAATCATGATTTAAGTCTTACACCAACCAAAGCAATGAAACATCGTTCTCATGGGAAGTTGCACTGCTCAATGGCGTGTAAATCTCTTATGGTGGAGCTTAGTCAATCAGGACTGAAGCCTTCTCAAATTAAAAGGTTGTAAATGCAATGAAAACTCCATCTGAAGCTAATGTTACTTCAAACCAATGTGTTGATGTATTATCCGAGCAACGAAAACAATACAAAGGTAAGGAGTTTTACGGAGTTATCAAACATTTCCAAGATAAATCATTAGTTGACCTAAATCAGTATTTTGTTGTGGAATTATTTGAGGATGGGTCGCCTAGAAATATATTTTGGGCCGATGGAAGGTTACGGGATGCCTATATTAAATTTGGAGACAGTGTTGTGTTTGATGTTATTTACGTGACAAACAAATTTAAGATGCCGTTTTCTCCTATTGTTGGGGTGAACCATCATGGTCAATCAATATTATTTGGTGGTGCATTACTGGAAAATGAAAAGGAAGAAACATTCCAATGGTTATTTGAGCATTTCTTAAAGTGCATGTTCAATAAGCACCCATCTGCAATTATAACGGATCAAGATAAGGCTATGGGTAATGCAATAAGAAAAGGGTTTCCAAACACTCGACATCGCTACTGTGCATGGCATATTAAGAAACATGAACTAGAACATCTTCGACCGCTTGAAACCCATTATAGTGATTTCAAAGAATCATATAGACAATGGGTAAAAAGTGATTCAATTGAAGAATTTGAAGCAAGGTGGGAAGTTATGTGTGGTAAATATAACCTCAAAAAATAATTTTTGGATCACCGAGATGTATAATCAACGGAATCATTGGGTTAAAGCCTACTTGAAGGATGTTTTCATTCAAGTAGATTATTACTGGTTCAGATGTTCTTTCTTAAATCATGTCAGATTGTTTGTATTTTTTTACTCTGTTTTGGACGGTTTTGAACCTTGATAGATTTGGTTATTACTAATAATGAAATGATTTTGAAAGATTGGTGGTTGTTGGGATGCCTTCGAGATTCAAACCCACGAGAGCTTAATCCTCTGGACAAATGTTTAAGAAACTAGGAAGTAGAACAAGAATGTCCTAAAAAATCACACCGATTGAGAGATTTGCATAAATTTGAGATAAAACTGTTTTGGGCTAATTGTATACAAGGATACAACCCAACATCCTAAATAGCCAAGTAGATAAAACTCTTCATACTTGGTTAGGTCAATTACTTCATATATCGAGATGAATATTGTTTAACGGGATGGAAGTAAAAACTCCATATGAAGAATCCTAGGCCAAATTCAGTTGCATAAACACTTTACCCCCACAAGAAAGTGCTTCGAAAGGTGTCAGCAGGTGCCGAGCAATTTAAGGCTCTTTTTGCCTTCAGTAAAACCGGGCAAAACCTATGCCCCCTGCCCTCCAAACAGTATGGGAGCAACATGGAAAATTTCATTGAGAGGAATCAGCAAAAGGAATCATAACTTGTTGATGCAGACCAAAGACGGTTGGCCGAGAAAGACCAAAAGAAGACTTCCTTCATCACGGCGACGATTTGGCACCAGATATCTGGGACTTTGAGACCAGACCTCCACTGGCGTTTTTGCAATGTCCTCCCGACCCGTGCTCTGAAATACCCTGATCGATTGAGGGAGACTGGTATAGGCAACAATTCGGGTGGCTTATGTAGTCAATGAACGGCACTGCTCGATTCTACTGCCTAAGATGTCCCTCCCGGTACCTGCTTGCCTATATTTGAACGAAAATGCGAAATGCCTCTCCCGTCCCATCCTTCTCTCTTGACATGGAACCCGCGGATGTCAGCCCCCCTCTCCCCCCCCCCCCCCCCCCGCCCGAACCGCGTCACCAAAGCGGCTCCTTTTTGGTATAAGATAAGTCGCGCTTTATGGCATTTCCACTATAATAAGTGTAGGAATTCATGGGTACCTGGGATCACTTGGACCATGTCTTTTTTCAACTGACTTAAGTCCAACCCATTTGGACCCCTTAGGGGTTCTAACCAAGGAGGCAAGTTTTCTTCAATTTGTTGGCTTCCTCCAATACTGCAGCTAGTTCTGTTTTATCTGCCCATCCGAGTCATCCCGTACTCCAAAAAAGCAGAGGTGAGGTCGGACCAAGCAATCAAGCAACTTGTCTTGATTCCTGAAAGAGGAGCTATTTGATCTTGTTCACCGGTGCCGGTGGAGGTTTGACCTCGGTGCCGATGAGGATGGATCCGGTCCATCATCAACTCAGTCAGATCTTCTTTTCGGCCTTCTAGAAGCTTCGCCAGAAGCGACTAGTTGCTTTTCAAAATTTTTGCCTAGACAAGATATACTCCACTGAGACAGGAACCAATTTAGGGCAGAGCTGGGAAGAACACGGTGATCTTGGAAACATAATATGCCGGAAAAAAACTTGTCAACATCCAACACGAAGAATGATTATCTGAAAAAAAAATGAGTTAAAATTGAATGAAGGAGGAGTTTGAAGAAAAACACAATGATGGATAAGGAAGGAAACCGATATCGAATAAGAGGCATTATCATCTTGGACACATTAACAAGAAACGCATAGTCCAACTCCAAAAGGATGGAGTGTTGGAATCATTTGACCTAAAATCAGATGATGTGTGTGAATCTTGTCTTTTGGGAAAGATGACAAAATCACCATTCACAGGGTCTTGTGAAAGATGTGAAGGTTTGTTGGACCTCATACATACAGATATGTGTGGACCCTTCAGATCAACCATAATAGATGCTAATCGATTTTATGTGACTTTCACTGATGATTACATTAGATATGGTTATGTATACTTAATCAAACATAAGTCAGAAACCTTTGAAAAGTTCAAAGTGTTTAAACATGAGGTCGAATATCAATTAGATAGGAAAATAAAGATACTTAGATCCGATAGAGGCGGAGAGTATCTTAGCATTGAGTTCAACGACTATCTAAAGGATTGTAGGATAGTCTCACAATTGACTCCTCCTAGGACATCACAGTTAAATGGTGTGGCCGAGAGGCGTAATCGAACCTTGTTAGACATGGTTCGTTCTATGATGAGTCGTGCTCCACTTCCAATTCATTTTTGGGGTTATGCCTTAGAAATAGCTGCCCACATCCTAAATCTTGTCCCAACAAAGAAGGTTGGGAAAATACCTCACGAAATGTGGAATGGGAAAGTTCCCTCGTTAGCATATATTAAAGTCTGGGGTTGTGAAGCTTTCGTAAGACGAGAGACTCACGACAAGCTAGCAGCAAGAAGTAAGAAATGTGCTTTCATTGGTTACCCAAAACAGTCTTTTGGATATTTGTTCTACAGACCTAGTGAGAATGTGGTTTTTGTAGCTCGATGAGGAGTCTTTCTAGAAAGAGAGCTCATATTCAAAGAGGACAGTGGGAGTACCATTGACCTTGAAGAGATTCAAGAGTCAACTACTGAAGGAACCTTAGATGACACTAGCACTCAACCAGAGGAAACAGTTCATGTTGAACCAGTTGATAAATCATTACCTCTTCGAAGATCCACTAGGGTGAGTGTGCCACCTGAGTTGTATGGTTTTCATATTACTTCAGATGGTGACACATTCATCAGTGTTAGGACACTGGTGAATTTAGATGAACCAGTCTCTTATAAGGAAGCAATGGCAGGCCCAGAGGCTTCCAAGTAGAAAGAGGCAATGGACAGCGAGATAAAGTCCATGTATGACAACCAAGTTTGGAATTTGGTTGATAATGCACCGGGTCGTAAGACAGTTGGGTGCAAATGGATATTCAAGAAGAAGACAAACATGGATGGGAATGTACACACATTCAAGGCTAGACTGGTTGCGAAAGGTTTCACACAAACCCCAGGGGTTGACTATGATGAAACTTTCTCGCCAGTAGCCAAGATTAAATTTATCAGGATATTGCTCGCCATCGCTGCCTTTCATGACTATGAAATCTGGCAGATGGATGTCAAGACTGCTTTCCTTAACGGGAAGTTGGCTGAGGATGTTTACATGAATCATCCAGAGGGTTTTGTTGATGCAAAGTTTCCCAATAGAGTGTGTAAGCTTGAGAAATCCATTTATGGATTGAAACAAGCATCTCGCAGTTGGAATATTTGCTTCCATGAGAAAGTCAAAGAGTTTGGCTTCTCTAGGAGTGAAGATGAGTTATGCGTGTATATCAAGGCTAGTGGGAGTATAGTGACTATTCTGGTTTTATATGTCGATGACATATTACTCATTGGTAACGACATTCCAACCTTGAATGAAGTTAAGTCTTGGCTTGGAAAGCGTTTTGCCATGAAAGACCTAGGAGAAGCTGCCTATATTCTTGGGATCAGGATATTGAGAGATAGAAAGAAGAGACTAATTGGACTTAGTCAGAGCACATACTTGGATAAGGTAATATGTAACAACGTAAATTTTCAAAACAAAATTTTCATTTTCAAAACAATCATTTTTCACATAATAACATCAACATATTGTTTCAATTGTATTTATCACAAAGACATCTCCCTAGAATCCAAAACATAAAACTCCTCAAGTGTGTACGGATCATGCCGGCGCCTTCCCGCGTTCATCACTGGTATCTGAAACACATCACACAACAACTGTAAGCATAAATGCTTAGTGAGTTCCCCAAAATACCACATACAACACATACGCCACTCAAGGCTATAATACGACCCTCCGGTCGATGTGTCTCAGCGGGACCCTCCAGTCCCGTAGCTCGTTGGACCCTCTGGTCCGGTCATAGCTCGTTGGGCCCTCCGTCCCGGTCTGTATCGTTGGACCCTTCGGTCCGGTCTATAACAACATACAACATACACATATCACATAGCACATAATCTCATGCATAACACATAAGACCCTCTGGTCTACACAATATACCACTCTAGGTAAGTATAGTGAGAAGACTCACCTCGATGTCTCGGTAAATATCTGTCTCAGAATAAACATGATCTAGCCTCCGCCTAATCACACAAAGTAATACACTCATAAATACAACTACACTCAACCCTAAAGGTCAACAAGGTCAACGATCAACTTTGACCGGACTCGGCGAGTGCACTAGGGCGACTCGGCGAGTCTATACATGTCCACTGACTCTCTTGGATCCTCTCTTGACACGCCGAGTACTTCTCTGACTCGACGAGTTCCACCTGGCATGAATCGCGGGGCCACCACGACTCAACTCGTCGAGTCTCAAGAACAACTCGGCGAGTTCCGGCTTGACTCAGTCCCCCCGACTCACCCTGACTCACTGAATCACTCCCCCAACTCGGCAAGACCACTCACCGAGTGATTACGAGCAAACTTCATACTACTCGCCGAGTCTGTTCTTCAGACTCGGCGAGTTCATGCCATGCATAAACTTAAACTCACTTCTGAGGTCAGATCTGTTCCATACAATTATAGATCTGGCCTCCCCAAGCATGATAATCACGTAAAGTCCAAACCTTGATGCTCAAGCAACATCTATTTGCTCCTATATGATGTTTTAGCTCCATATCTCATAACCCTTGGTCAAAACTCCCATGAATCCTCATAAAGCTTAAGGAATAAAGCTTCTTTGGACCTCTATGGATCCCATTTCAAGCCTCATCACAAATAGGGACAAAATGGACATCAAATCTAACCAACAAAGGGGTCAAGAAACCCTAAACCCCCATGTTCAACATAACAACAGAAAAGGGAGCCAAAATATACCTCCAAAATGATGCTCTGAGCTCCAAATTCGAAGGATGTCCACCTCCCTTGCCTCCTCTTGGCTAGAATCTCCTTTGCCTTGCCCAACAATGCTTCAAAGGTTAACAATGGCCTCCTCTCTCTCCCAAAACGCTCAAGATCTCTTTAGGGTTTCTCTCTTGGGTTGGTGGCCGAAAATGACGGCCATAAGCCCCTTTAAATAGGTCTCAAACCCTAGAAATTAGGGTTTCATTAAACATCGTGGACTCGCCGAGTCTAGACGCGAACCCGCGTGCAAAACTGCGATCCAACTCGGCGAGTTTAGACTCCAACTCGCCGAGTCTCCTCACATCACCCAAAAATAAAAGAATAAAAAAATACCTGGGAATCCGGGTGTTACATAGAAAATTCCAAGAAGGGAGAGCTACCTATCCAGAGCAGCACAAAATTGAGTAAGACTCAATGCCTTAGTACATATGAGGAAATAGCTGACATGAGTCGTGTACCTTATGCTTCCACTGTCGGATCGATCATGTACGTTATGACATGTACTCGCCCTGATGTGGCCTTTGCTTTGAGCATGTTCAGTCACTATCAGGGAAACCTAGGTAGAGCTCATTGGATAGCAGTAAATATATACTCAAGTATTTGCGAAGAACGAAGGACTGGTCCTTGTACTTGGTGGCAATGATACTTTGAGAGTAGATGCTTACAGTGATGCCAACTTTCAAACGGATAGAGATAACTTCTGTTCTCAATCTGGCTGGGTATTTCTACTGAATGGAGGAGCAGTTACTTGGAAAAGTTCCAAGCAAGATACGGTGGTTGATTTTACTTGTGAATCAGAGTACATAGCAGCGAGTGAATCGTCTAAAGAAGTAGCTTGGTTAAGGAACTTCATCGGGGATCTCGGAGTTGTTCCAACCATCCAGGAGCCCATGGAATTGTTCTGCGATAATGAAGGAGTGGTTGCCTTAACTAAGGAACCCAGAGACCACGGTAAGACCAGACATATCGACAGAAAGTACCATTTCATCAGGCATAGAGTAGAAGAAGGCCATCTTGTTGTAAAGAGGGTGTCATCTGAAGACAACTTAGCAGACCCCCTCACAAATGGTCTGAGTAGGGCTAAGCATATTCAGCATGCTCGAAGCATAGTGCTGAAAGATGATATTAGTTTTAGTGGTTAGATTAGTCTGGTTTAGAAACTTGTTACAAAGTAAATGTAATTGACTTTTGGTGATTAAATAATAAAGTATTATTTATGAGTTTGATTACTGCCTTTTGTCAATTGTTTATTATTGTGTTTCATATTTTGCATGTTTAACTTCCCGAATAAGATGATTGTTCAAACTCCACAGTCGCTCGTACTTTTGGAAGTAAGTAGTGAATTAAGACTGTCATGAATTGGATTGCAGGTTGTCTAAGGATAGACATAGCAATAGAATTGTTGCAATGTTCATGAGTTCTTAGAGAGTGAGATTTGAGTATTGGATAAACCCACGCTCAGAGTATTACTTCATAGAATTCATCACGAGTAATGCTGAGACGATAATATCTATGATCTTGAAACAGAGATATATGAGTTGTGATTTGCAAGTCGGCTATACATTGGTGTTACGAAAATGCATCAGTAACTTGGTGTTATAAAACGTATCGTCATGTATGGTTTGATGAGTAAAAGATACAAGCATATGAGTCAATGTGTATTCGTTCCTTTTTCCCTAACGGGAAAAGCGATATATGTGGGCCCCTCGATGATTTGGTGTTGACTTTTGTGCTAGGCCCAGCCATGACTAAATTGATGTGTTCGATTAGAAGTCCTATATCATCACAAATCCGAAATCAGGAAACATAGATTATGGAAAAAGAGAATGATTGTATTCCATGTCTTATGTCTAGGGATATCTAGTAGAACGAAGGGTCATGTGATCACTTATCTTAGGACACGTAACTAACTCGGTCAGAGTTCGACAGCAGCTTTTGGAAGCTACAATTTGCTGGTCAAATTTAGAATTCATACTAGCATTTATAGTTACAGACTTATCCAAGTGGGAGACTGTTGGATTAGGTGTCTAAGCCCATAACCATAATTGGTATGTACTTGAATTGATAGCAACACAGTCCTTTTGGGTTGCCCTCAAACCTAGCAACCGAACAAGGAAATTATGAAAGGAGAGATATTGATTTGTTATAAGATTAATAAATTAATATAAATGATTTATTAATATGTTAAAAGATTAATATATTGATTAGAAATCATAATGTTTAATTAATAGTTAGCCAGAAATTAATTAGAATTAAATTTGGGGTTAACTGTAAAGTGCAGGGACGAGTTTGCAATTATCTAATAGTTAAGTGGAAGGTTCCAGAACCTCCTTGGGAGGGGGTGGACGAAATCTATAGGGAAAACCCTAATGATTTCGTCCAAGGGGCTTGGATAAGGCCTTTGGATAAGCTTAGGCCCCAAGCAAAGGAACATTAGGGTTTTCCCTAAACCCTAGATCCCTCAGCTATATAAGGAGCCTCCTGGCTCTCAAAATTGGTCACTCCTACCTTGGAAGAAACCCTAGGCTGATTTTTGCATACCCTACCCTCTCTTCTTCAAGTTTCCTTATTGCTAGTTCTTGGGTGTGATTCCATTAGAGGCATTACATTTGTGGTGTTAGGCTTCCAAGAATATCAAGTTCAAGAGGATTACCAATTGTTTACTATAACAATTGAAAGGTATGTAACTCTTAAACCCTAGTTAGTTATTTTCGAAAATAGCCTCTCTCCTCTAGGGTTCTTGTTTTGCAATTCAAAATTATATGTTCAATAGTTAAAACATAGATCCAAAGTAGGTTGCATGTGAACTTAGGAATTGTTTTCTAAATTATTTGTTTTACCTAAAACCCAACAGTTTTAACCCTTGATAGATTTGGTTATTACTAATAATGAAATGATTTTGAAAGATTGGTGGTTGGTGGGATGCCTTCGAGATTCAAACCACGAGGGCTTAATCCTCTGGATAAATGTTTAAGAAACTAGGAAGTAGAACAAGAATGTCCTAAAAAATCACATCGATTGAGAGATTTGCATAAATTTTGAGATAAAACTGTTTTGGGCTAATTGTATACAAGGATACAACCCAACATCCTAAATAGCCAAGCAAATAAAACTCTTCATTATTGGTTAGGTCAATTACTTCATATATCGAGATGAATATTGTTTAACGGGATGGAAGTAAAAACTCCATATAAAGAATCCTAGGCCAAATTCAGTTGCATAAACACTTTACCCCCACTACTCCACTAAGACAGGAACCAATTTAGGGTAGAGTTGGGAAGAACACAGTGATCTTGGAAACATAATCTGCCCGAAAAAAACTTGTCAAGATCCAACATGAAGAATGATTATCCGAAAAAAATGAGTTGAAATTGAATGAAGGAGGAGTTTGAAGAAAAACACAATGATGGATAAGGAAGGAAACCAGTATCGAAGAAGAGGGAAGAGAAGCAAATTTCGGGAAGTTGATTTGGATGGAACAAATATGTGATTCGTAACAAGAAAAAAAACACATTTAATTGATTTTTTTTCCCAATAACGACGTAGTTTTGGGAGTTCCACACCTAAACTTACATACCCAACAACCACGTGTATATATATATATATATATATATATATATATATATATATATATATATATATATATATATATATATATATATATATATTCACTATTAGCAATAGGATAAATTAAAAAATTGATATTCAAATGAAAAATGATAAGTTTGTTTAATAAGTCATCCATTTCATGATTTTTTTTTGTATGAGTCAATCTATTTCATCATTTTTATATGTCTAATAATTTTATCAAAGTGATAATTTATTTTTGATGAATAAAAAAGTTTAAAAAGATTTTTTGAATAAAATATATTTTAAATGAGATTTATTATTAATTAAAAAGTAATACCATCTAATAAATATATTTTAAAAAGAGTCTAGGACATTGTTTATTAAAGGTTAATTTATTTCCCATACAACCTATTTTTAGTTGTATTTTTACATGTGACTAATTGTATGTTGTGTTATAAAGTTCAAAGTAAATGAATATAAAAATTGTTAATTTTTGATACATACCAATAGACTTACAAATACAACTCCAATATTATTTATTAAAATCTGTTTAGAAATTATAATATCTTTTAATTTGTAGTTGTATTGATTATGTATATTTATTCATCATTTTAATTTGTAATTTATTTTGTCTAATTTTAAGTTAAACAATGCTATTTTCATGATTGATTGTCTTTGTGTTTTTAATCAATTAAATATTATATTTTATGATATAACGTCATCATTTTATCGTTACTCTAAACTTAAAGAACATTGATCATATTTTCAAACTATTTTAAATATTAATTTAAAATAAAAAGTGATAGAGTTATGGACAAAACTTCAAATTTCATATATAAATAACATTTTATACATTTATGATTATTAATTACGGTTTTTAAAGTTTTTATGTTATTTTAACTTGGCACCCTAGTATCATACGGTTATAACCTATCATGGTTATATTGTGTGCAAAATGACTTTCATGTTATCAATCATTTTTTTCGGAATTAAACAAAAATAAAAATTGATTTTTTAATAAAAAAGCAAAATGCATTGCCTAAATCATTAAAAGTTTGTATAGTTGGAATTATCATACTTGATATTAATTACCTCGTTTTCTCGATTGAAATATGGTAATGATTTGTATATAATATTTTTTAACTATACATAACAATTTCTGCATTAGATGGTTATACTATACAATTTTATAAAACATAAATTGTTATGTATGACTAAAAATATTATGTACGGATCATCACCCATCGAAATAAGCTACGAAGGTTGTACTTGTGGAGATTTCAAAAATGAATACAAAAAGTTGCAATTTTTTTTTTCTTGCAATCCATCATAATTGACATTATAAACTGTAAAGTTATGGTGGTGAAATCCTCAGAACCTTATGCAATATAAGCACCATATTAGTTTCTTTTCTCTCATCTCATATCTCCTTCCGACCTAAAACACAATAAATGAAACTCTATCCTCGCACATTATTTGGTACAAGTACACAAACACGATGTACAAATAGGAAATACTTTCAGTTTTGAGTGATGCTTGGTTCAAAGAATTTGTATTGACTTTGATTTTACCGGTACCAACCAACCATGTAGTCGTCGGTACCGATGATACATATCAACCTGACCAATAACCCAAAGTCGTTCCATGTACCATTAGTTGGTTTATTATGTATTAAAATAAGTGATAATGGAACATAAGCTTTGGTGGTTGAATTCAGAGAAATCTTTAGAATATATTTATATTTTGAGTTAATTACTGATAAAATTATTACTTTACTTTTATCAAAAGAAGATAAAAAAAACGAAAACTATTTACACAAAATGACAAGATTCATAAATTATGGGTCGAAATGGTTCGATTTATGAGTTCTTAGGATTCATTGGTTTTGAAACTTTTTTGGCTCCAACCCTAACTAAAAATTGAGTACATTTCGGTTTCGTTCATTTTAAAAATCAAGGAAACTAAAATTTAAGGTTAGAAATAAAATTCAAGAGTTACAATTTTTCAGACATAAAATCCAAAGTTTCAAATATAAATATATAAAGTTTCAAACATCAAATATAAAGTTTCAAACACAACATAAAATACAAGACTAAATTAAGTTTGTTTTCATAACATAACTTATATTATAGCAACAAAAAACACATAATTTCATAATTTTAACTGAAAATTAAGATCGATTTCCCTAGATAATGATGCAAAAAAAATAGATGGTTGGTGTTAGTAGGTGGGGCTATGATAGCGACAACTTTCGTAGTCATCAACCATAACAACAACGGAGGATAGGAAAATAGGAGAAAGTGAAACTATTAATAGTCAATGCCTCATAGTCTTGCTTAGTTGCTTGAACATAACATTAAAAGAAACGAGATAAATTCTGGGAAGTCTTGATGTACATTCCGATGTCATCCGTTAAAATCCAAATTAAGTTTAAAGTATTAAAATATTTTTTAATAAGTAAATTAAGTAATTAAATTCAATAATTTGTTCGGTTTGGTCCGGACATCACCAAACCATAACTCAAACCATAACCGTTTTCATACTCCAGCTTCGTTCGAAATGAAATCGAAAATTTGGGTTGGTGTTAGCTTTCTTTGGTTCCAAACCAAATAATGTAACCGTAGTTAGCAATAGCTACACATGTGAGACTGTAACAACGAATCTTGAATTTTAGTGGTTAATCTTCATAAAATTCTTTGTATCTTGCAATCACGATAAAACCAAGGATTTAATTTTAACCAAAAAGAACATATAATATTATCTTATAGTAATTTTATTGTATTCTCTATGTCTCACAAATAGTATTATAGATTAGAGTTTTATCTCAATCTGATAAAGAATATTATCTTACCATAATCTTATTTTATTCTCTGTATTTAATAGAGTGTCTTGTCTTATTATAATATTATTATATTCTCTTTATGTGACTTACGAAATTACCTTATTGTAATATTGTTGTATTTTCTGCGTTCGATAGAGGGTATTATTTTAATATAATTAGGGATGGCAAAAAAACCCGAACCCGACGGGGAAACCCGAAACCCGATCATTTCGGGTCGGGTAACGGGTCGTTATCGGGTTCGGGGCAGGGAGTGGGTTGTCCTCGCCCCGACCCGCCCCGCCCCGATTATATATATATATATATATATATATATATATATATATATATATATATATATATATAATATGTTCAAAAATTTTTGCTGTTAATTGTACGCGTTCAAATATAAAATACTTATCGTGGACAATTTTTTTAGTTATTAACAATCTGGTGTTAATGATCATTTTTATGTGTTTTGACGTATTAAAAAAAACTTAAATCAAATAATTTTTAATATAACGTCCAGTTTATTTTATTAAAGTGATGCATCATGTTTTTAATTTAAAAGAGTTGCTAGAACATGTATATTTTATAAGACATTGGGATACCCTAAAAGAGAATAAAGATTTCGTTATCAATTGTTGTAAACCCGATAAGATACCCGAAACCCGACAGGGAAACCCGAAACCCAATGGGGCTCCCCGATACCCGAAAGTTATCGGGGCGGGTTTGGGAATCCATGCCCCGCCCCGAACCCGCCCCATTGCCATTCCTAAATATAATCTTGTTGCATTCTCTTTATTGGACATAATATATTATTCTCTTTACCTGATACAATATATTCTTTATCTGAAAAAAAAAATTCTCTAACTTTCTTTTTGAGATTTTTATTATTATTATTGTAACCTTTTCTTTTGGAACTTTCTCGTTGAGGGTTTATTTTTCAAAAAATAATTGTTTTTATTTTATTTTTCTATAAATTTTTTATTGAGGTCCTAATTTTATAATTGATAAGGCTTTTTGTTAGATAAATAGAGTATTTTAAGATTACAGTAAGGTAATTGTTGGATTAACGTGTATAAGCCAATAACTAAATTGGTATATACTTAAATTAAAAACAAAATCTTTTTTGGATTTCCCTCAAAACTAGTAATTGACTAGAATGACTTTTGAAGATAGATGTTGATTTATTGATTTAATATATAATTAATAAATAACAATAAATAATTTATTAATATATTTTGAGATTTACATATTAATTAGAAATAGTGATATTTAATTAATAATTAATCAGAAATTAAATAGAATTAATTTTCGAATCAATTAGATTAATTAAAAGTATAGATTGACAGTTTTGGAGAGCCTTAAGTGTTCTTGAATTATCCCTTAAAGAAAATTAGGAAGTTAGATAACTGCCTAATTTGAAATAATAGTATTATATTCAAATTAGGGTTTCTAAGGCTCCTTATATCAGCTATAAATAGGACCCTTAGGATCCTATTTTTCATCCACTCCTTTCAGAAAGACTCGAGCCAAAAATTCCATCCTCTCTCCTTCTCTCTCCTCAGGTGTTCTTATTGCTAGGGTTTAAATACAAACCATTAGATGCATCAAGATTTCGTTGTTTGTTTTCTAAGGCTTTTGAAGAAAGAAATTGATTTGATTATTTACTATAATAACCAAAAGTTATGTAAACCATAATCCCATGTTAATTTCGATAATAGTAGGGTCTCCTTGGGGTTCTTGATATTCATAGATTATTGTTATCAGTAGAGAAAACTTAGATCCAAATAGGTTACATGTGAACTTAAGGGTTAAGTTATTTCACCTCATGCTTTGAATTATAACCTATAAAACCTATCAGTAGTATCAACAAGTGTCTGATACAGTTGTGTTAACACAAACTCCAAATCTCAGTCTTAGCATACTCAAGTATCGGTACATCTAAACCTACACCGAAGAAGTATACTTGGGGCAAAAAAAAGCTCTCTCCGTGAACATCATGGTGATCTTCATCACTGTCTCTATCGTATGCTTGAGCGACTGATTCTCCTTATCCAATCTCTCTATCTCTCCATCAATGGAACATACTTGGTCTGGAACATCTCCGAGAACTGCTCCCATGTCACTACGACCTTATCCGCAAGAGAATAACCTTGAGTAAAAAACTTCCACCAATCCTTCGCCCCCAATCGAAGAATGTTCAATGTGAACTTCACATTCTGGTTCTCCGGACAAGAACACGTGTAGAAATACCCCTCAACATCATATATCCATATTATAACCACAATTAGGTCCTTGACGCCATCAAACTCCGGAGGTGTCGTGTTGCTAAACTCCCAGTACTAAACTGACCCTCCTCCTCCCTAAAGTCATGCAGCTACAATGGTTGCATTGGCTACGATGACAGCACCCTTGGTGGCAACAACCTCGGTGACAACATCATAATGCTCATTAAACATCTCGATCAAAGTGGTCTAGACAAACCCAAACACCTCTGGAATCGCCGCCCTAACTGTAAAACCCCTTTTATATATTAAATAAATAAATTAATTAATGAATGGCTCATAGCCCAAAAACAAATAATTATATATGAAAGGATGGTATCGAAGAGCTAATTGTCTCAAAATTTATGAAGGCGGGGGCTGCATGGTAATTATTAGGACTTGAATTGTAAGGAATGATTTAAGATAAAGGTTATTTGGTAAATATTGGACTTGTTTTGAAAAATCTTTATGGAGGAGGGATCAAAAGTGGAATAAGGGGCTATAAGTTTGAAAGGAGAACGAGACTTAAAAACCCGTCACTCCTTCCCTCCCGTTGAGACACAAGTAACCATAGCCTTAAGTGTTGCAGCCGTCATCGCCCTTGAAACTTCAGCCGCCACCATCTCTCTCAAAGTCGTCGTGCACCACCGTGTGGAGGATGCAACCCATCGAGACAAGTGTCGTTGTCGCTGTTCCTGTTGTTGCTGGAGAAGGAGACCAGCGAAGGAGCGTGGTTCAGTCGAAAATGGTCGGAGAAACCCCCCGGAGATCGGAGTGTGACTGTGAACGAAGAGGGGCAGGTCGAGAACAACCATAACCTCTCGGTTAGACCACCTCGTCTCGCTTATCTGTGCTCCTCGAGGTGTTTGACGTCGCGAGTGCCACTGTTGCGACTGGTTTCTTTCCCGACTGACTTGCGCCACCACGAGAAATGGCTGAGATCGGATTGCGTTACCAGGTCGAGCTCGCGACGAGTTGGTGATCTGTGGACGTAGGTTGCTGGGCAGGGAATCAAGGAGACTCACCACCACCGTGAGGTGGCAGATGTTATCGCAATATGCTTCCTACCACCGTCGCTGTCACGCCACTGCTGCCGTCACCACCCACCACAGGTGGGTGTTGGATTCACTTTGCAAGCAGGAACGTGTGTGTGTGTGTGCGTTCCGATTGTAGTGTGTGACTTTATTTGGCAAGAAATTGTGAGAAAGGCCACCACCGGTCACCATAGGGTGGCTGTGTGTGTTTATTTTTACAGTTAGCATTGTAAACTGTAACCATCACAAAATAATGAAAAGGAAAAATCAAACCACCACCGTATAGTGGTGGCTGCCACCACCGGCCGCCATGTCAGGTGGCGCTATGCTTAGTTATGTTGGGATTGCTGGTTTGGGATGTTTAGACAAGGGACTAAAACCCTAATGGGCCTTGTGTGACAACCCGGAATTTTCATTCGGTCAAACCCTAAAAGTCAATCACTTCGATTTATAGGTCAATTACATTATTACTTATTTTTAGCAAATTTAAAGTTTGTTTGATTATTTTAATATTGTTCTTTAAACGAACGGGTGAAAGAAAGTGTCGTCTCGGGTTTTGAAATTTGAAAACCGCAAACACCTTGTGTCTTAAAAGTTCACGGCCAGACTTTTATGTTTGGGTCGAAAAATCAACCAAAAACCGTAAACTCATGCCTTAAGCATGAGTTTACTTCCCAAACTAGTCATTTTATGTTTACTCCCCAATTACCAAAAGAGTAAACTCCAAAAATCCTCTCAAGTATCATCCTAGAATTTATTCAAGATCTTCAATCTAGTAAGTGTTTCTAGCCCTTTCAAGTTAGTATATCACTTAATCTAGTGATTGTACATCCTTTAATCCATCCATTTTTGTGTTTTGACTAGTTTTCCAAAACACCAAGAACACACACTAAGTGTTCTTAGACTTTAAGTTCATTTCAAGCTTCCACAAAGTAAGTACTTCTGTCCTAGAGTCATTTAAAGCTTGCTATACATGTTTATACCAAGGAAAAGTCCCAAGAACACCAAGAACAAGGTGTTCAGGGTTTTAGGAGGCTCCCAAAACTGTAAACCCCAAATTTAGTGCCTTAGGGTGCTTTAGGGTGTCTAGATGCTTCATTATGCCTTAGGAACTTGTATAGATCCATCCTTGATGTGTATATCACCTAAAAGACCAATAAAATACCCATTTATATGTGTTTACGGTTTGGGGATCTCCCAAAACCGTAAACACCCCAAAAGGTGTTTAAATGTCCCATAAAAGTCCCATGGTTGTTCCTTATGTCTAAATCTAACCTAGACTATTGCCATGATTGAGCTAAGAACTTGAAAACCCCCAAATACCAAACTTAGGAGTTTAAGGTAGTAAACTCATGGAGAAATGGTCCTTAGACCGTAAACTCCATTTAGGAGTGTTTTGATGCCACACAACACCTAAGGCTAAATCATGAAGTAGGAATGCTTGGAATAGCTTAGAAGACTCCAGAACAACGAATGGTCAAAAGGTTAGGTTTACGACCTTAAACTCAAGGGGTGTTGGTCCTTAAGGAGTAAACTCATTTTAAGAGTGTTCCTTGAACCCCCAATCATACTAGCTTTTCCCTACAACACTTAGATGCACTCCTTAATACTTATAACACTTATACAAAGTGTTTGTCATGCCCTAGAGTGTCTTGACTAGTTTATTAGTTGTTTAAAGACTAATTGTTTATATACATATATCCTTATATGTTATTAGGATCTTTGTGCGTGTCTAAGTCTTCACTTGACACCAAGCACTTATCCGACACTTCCTTCCGATCCACTTGCTACAGGTGAGTTCATACCCCTTAATCAATGTTTTAAATGTTTTTAAATGCTTTATGGGGGGGATACAAGTAGAATCATGCTACTTATTACATCAATCACATGTGATTAATAAGCAGCATTCAAATGATTTACTACTCATTAGTCGTTTTACCAAACAATTTCCTTCAAATGATTTTCATAAACACTTTATATGTTTAAAACTCCTTATTAAACTGTACATTTTACTCTGTATGTTTCATTTCAAACTCATTTACAATTGTGTTTCAAACAAATGTTTCTTTATACTTAAACTGTTTTATACCCATGCTTTCAAACCATTTTATAGATTGACATCAAGTCGATCTTTTCTTAGATAATAAAACTTATTTTATGCTTTTATATTATCAATTGCATGCCTATATATGTATAGTTATATAAGAAATGTTTAAAAGACTTAGGAAGGCTATCCACCCTATTTCCTTTTCGCACTTGAGATGTGGTCTGGTGGGACATCAGGTATCCGTCCGAAGGTTGTTTAAATATTAGTTATATATCATATGTACATATATAGTCATAAAGGTCCTTCCAGTTCGTCCAATGCCCTTGGGTAGCAAGGGTATACATCAGTGTTCATACGTACCAGTTAAATTACTAGTAAGCTACCATATGGGTAGTTTAGGAAGATACTAGAACTATTACTAGAACGCGATATCATACAATGAGTCAGTTCATTCATGAGCAATACTTGCTAGATAGAGAGAACATACATTACAGCTAGTACACATAGTACATTACTATAAATGCTAGATAGAGAGAGAACACACATTACAGCTAGCACACGTAGAACATTATAGTACATTACTATACATGCTAGATAGAGAGAGAACACACATTACAGCTAGCACACGTAGAACATTACAGTACATTACTATACAGTTACATACATACATCTACATGAGTACATTTACATGAGTACACTTACATAAGTACGTTTACATAGATAACATATGATGAATTAATAGTACATTTTATATGTATAGATTCTGTTATATAATCCTCATTCTTATCTTCACTTTGTGATACAATCACATAATCGGCGAGATAGATTGGATTTAATATCCTAGTACCAAAGGATACTTGTGGGATTAACCATCCCTAGAATCTCTTTAAGCTATAGAGGTAAAAGCACATCCACGGATGTCAACGGTTGATACCATTACAAGTATACTTTAAAGGACTAACTATTCCTATACCCAGCTATTAGCAACAGAGGTAAATGTACATCTACGGATGTCTTCAGTTGGCACTGTTAATTATCCTAGTACAAAAGGATAACACTTAGGTTATTTATATTATTACCTCCATCTTGTGACTCATTCACATAACCGATGAGGTGAATTATTTGAGTATCCTAGTACCAAAGGATACAATTTCTTATAATAATAATAATAATAGTAGCACAGTTAAGTCTTGGTAGAAGACTACATTTAGAACAGTTAAGTCTTGGTAGAAGATTACATTTAGAACAGTTAGGTCTTGATAAAAGACTCCCTTATATAATAGTAGGAATCACAGGGATTTCTAGGGTTTTTCAAATGTTTACAGTTGTTTTACAAACATTTTCATACTTACACGAACATTCTTTCAAAACATTTTCAAGTCTTTCATTACATGTCAAACAAATACTTACATACAAATTAAGAGACATTAATACTTATGATCTCACCAGCTTTAAAGCTGATACTCTCTTTCAAAATAACTTGTATCCTCAGGTCAAACGTAGACAGGTACCGATGCAAGGTTTAGAGAAGATGGAGCTCGTTCAAGACTCATCTTTCATTTTGTTTATACTTTAGTGTTTATCATAATTTGTCAGAACACACTTGTATTAAAATTATATTATTAATGCAATGGATGATGTTGTTGCTTGTTTACTACTTTTCATTGTTGTGATACTGTACATGACGTCCTCCGCCCCAAAACGTTTCCGCCGTTCTTGGTTTTGGGGTGTGACACCTTGAAACCCTAATGGGCCCAATGAGGCTTAATGGACATAAAAGCCCAAACATGTGATCAATGGGCTTAAGGAAACCCTAATGGGTCTAATGGACCCTAATTGACCCAAAGAGACCTTAATAGGCCCAATAAAGCCCTAAATGACCTTAAATCCCAACAAATTAATAAATTGGCTAGTATTTGGGTTGGAAACCCTAATTAGGGTTTGGAAAACCCTAATGCCATCAAAACCCTAATTTTGGGGAATTTAATCGGAACACACGGGAATTATTAATAACGTGGAATAATAAATAATAATCATTGGCAAGATTAATCTAAGTGATAGTGGACTTAATGGATTAAGTCCTTAGAGGATTAAGTCCTTAATGGGTTAAGTAGGAAACTTAACCCAGATCATCATTTTATGTGAAACCCTAATTTCACTTGGATTTATTATTGGACCTTTCATTTGGGCCTTGATGATTGGGTTATTAATGGGCTATCCAAGATCAAGCAAATGGACTAGAATAATTAATGGGCTTTGTGGTAAGGCCCATATGAGGAGTTGGGCCCAATTTGGAAAATTGGGCCATAGATGGGCAATAGTTTGGTCCTTTATGATTATGTGATATTGGGACATTAGAATGTTGAATGTTGGACTGGACTAAATGGTTGGGCCTTATGGTATGACCTTGTAAGGGTTTGCGCCTAATTTAGAAAATTGGGCCATATGTTGGGCTTTGATTCCTAGTTGGCTTTGGGCCTATGGATTGGGCCTTGTTGGGCTTAAATAAGCCAAGCCTGGGGTAATGTAGTAATTATCCACAAATGTATTATGGTTATGTGTTGGGACCCAATTATTAATTGGGTGTTGTTTTGGTGTTGACAGTTTGGGAATCTGTCATCCAACAGCTGGGGTTGAGTCTGCGGGACTTCAACAAGTGTGGGATTGTGTCTCCGGGACTTCAGCAGTGTGAGGTGAGTTACCTTCTAGTAGTGGTGGGTCTACGGCCACAATGTCGGCCCATCAGTAGGAGTTGTATGTTAGATGATTGTCTTTGTGATGTCATATAGGTTTGCTACTACCTGATATGTTATATGCTGGCATGATATTTTATATGTGATAGTAGTAGAGTTCGGTTGTTAGGACCGAAGGGGAGGCCAGATACCCCAGATATGTCTGACAGTATGTGATGATATGTTTATATGCTGGCATGATATGTTATATGTGATAGTGGTAGTAGGAGGGGAATAGTCCCCAAGTTCGGTTGTTAGGACCGAAGGGTAGTTTGGAAACCCCAGATATGTCTGATAGTATGTTCATGTTATGATATATGTGATAGTAGCAGTAGGGGGTGTAATAGTCCCCGAGGGTCGGTTGTTAGGACCGACGGGTAGGTCAACACCCCAGAATGGCTTGACACGGGTAGGTCGGCACCCCAGAATGGTCGTCCCAGGTAGGTTGGGCACCCCAGAATTTCCCGACAGTATGAATGCTATGTAATTGTATGGTATGTGGTATGATGGGGGAACTCACTAAGCTTCGTGCTTACGGTTTACAGTTTTGGTTTCAGGTATTCGTTTTCAAAGGAAAGGAGCCGGCTCGATCGCAACGCATCACACTATGGTTTTCCGCACATGAGATCTTTTGGATTAAACTTTGATATTGTTTTATGACAACATGTTTTGATTATTTCTACTTTGGTTTTGACATGACATGATATTACGAATGTTTTATTACACTGTTGGTTTTCTAATAACATATTTAAAACTGAAATTTTTGGCCTGTATTTTTAGGATGTTACACTAACAGCCAAAGTCACATGAGTAGCGGTCATCTCATGGATATCTTCATTCTTCATCACTTAAACCTGGCCTCTCCAGGCCATCTACACTTGATCCTAAACCTCTCGTAACCACCATACTAAAAAATAAATTGGGAACACGTCATAAGACCACATTATATCCAAAAACATCATTACACAATTGATCATTCACCGAAATCTGTGAATTCCTTGACATACGTACGGGTCATGTGCTTCCAATAGTGCATTCACATACTACTTTCCACACCTACCCGTATTGGTCTCGAAGGATCACCACAAAATACATGGACCATTAGGCCCAAAACAACTAGGGTAGACATACACCTACATTCACTATCTCAAGAGTAACTACCAATTCCATACTTTTGTTAGCACTTTAACAATCATATACCCAACTCATGAAACCTTCATTAACACTTCAGTCGCCTTGCGTATGCTAATCATAAATAATTGCAAATTTGATAGATAATCAAATAGTTAATTCTACCTTAAGCCCACAACCAATCAAGGAACATGAAATAAGGCTAAATAAAACATTCCCATGCTATAAAATCCTAGTTATGTATAATCATGATACATACACTTATCAGCTACAACAATAATGTCGGTTTCATATAACATAAACAAGAAATCCCCTAGGCTATCAGGCATCATAAATCAGGCAATTCTATCATGAAATTCTTGAAGATCCTTAGCTTATGAACTAGCATGAAGTTCTAACAATTTAACATATCATCACCAATATACATACAACAAGTGTGGGTATCTTGGGAAATAACTTTCTCCTGAGCTTCGGATGATTGTACACAACACACCCTCATTTTTAAATTTTCTTTTAGGAAAGTGTTTTAAAAAATATTTTACAGATCCATAGTTTGAGTCGAGAATCACACTAATGTTCATCCAAATTCCTCAAACTAGGGCTCTGATACCAACTTTTAATAACCCAAAAACCATAGTAAAAATTTTCATTTAAAAAAAACATCTTCATAGAAATCATAAGTCACCAAAACATTGTTTTACAAACATATCAAAATCAGATTAATAAGATCAAAGTATCTATCAAAACATGAACTACTGGATGATGTGTATAATCATGCTTTCGCCTTCCCTCGATCATCTGAAGTACCTGAAACATTTAAATCCATAAATGTAAGCCAAAGCTTAGCGAGTTCCCCAAAATACCCGACACAACAATATACATACAATGCACACATGAGCCTATAGTTTATCTAGACCGCCTCGCAAGGCCTACAATACACCTAGACCTCCCGAGTATCTTGGCCTACAACACAAAGCAGGACCGCCTCAACCTAACCATAATATGTCGACATATGCAAATAGATAAATAATAACTAGCAAAGCACAAGTAATCATAACAGATCTACTAATCTAACATATCACTACACATACCAACATCCTACACACAATGATACACACTACATTACAAAGTATCATGAGAAACTCACCTTGCAGTCTAACAGATAAACAACACAACTCACAAGAATCCAAGAACTACTACTACGAACCACTTATACAACAAACATGGGCCAATCCTCAATCTACAACCCAAAACCCTTAAGTTGGCCAAAAACAACTCGGTCAAAAAGTCAACGATGCACAATCAAAGTCAACCGTCAAAAGTTTATCAGCCGATCACCACGTCATGGCCAAGCATTTTAATGAGTATGTTAAGGGGTTTGGGGGAAGTAACAACCAAAATAATTGACATTAGGAAGTCGTGTAATAAATCTCCTTATTCTAATAAAAACATATATCTTTTGTTATGTGTCACTCTATTAGGCCTCCTAATTAATATCATGACACTTGTCAACCTATTTATTCTCTATTTTAAATTTTAAATTTTAAATTTTAAATTTTAAATTTTAAATTTTCCACTCTAATTACATTAAATTTATAACATTAGTATAAAAATTAAAATAAAATTAATACAGATTATAAGGTCACGTATTTATTTAAATCAACGATTATAATTTTATATAACTAAAAATTAGAGCTGACAATGGGTCGATCAGGGTTGTGTTCGGGTTCAACCCATTTTTTAATTGAGTTGAAGATTTCAACCCAACCCAACCATTTTATTTAAATGGGTATATATTTCCAACTCAACCCAACCTTTTAGATATATGGGTTATCATTGGGTTGACATGTTTATGTAATAAATAAATGGGTTAAACATGGATTAACCTATTTCAAATAAAAAAGTAAATAAATTAACTAAAGATTACACAACTTAAATTAGTTCAAAACTTAAATAAACTTTCACAGTATAATAAAAGCACAATCCCAACTCACAAATACAAAAAATGTTCAAATAACATTAAAGATAAGTAATTTTGAAATGATTTTGAAGAGTAACTAGTGTTGTCGGTGCAAAGAAAAAGATAGGAATTAGGATTGCATTTTGTAAAACATAAATAATAATACAACATCGTGATTTATAAATTAATACATAGATTAATACATTTTAATATTTAAATAATTATTAAATTAAATATATATTAAAGTTAAATGGGTTGGTGAGTTGAAAATGAGTTGACAATATTTACCCAACCCAACCTATTTAATTAAATGGGTTAGACAGGTTGACCCATTTATCATAAATGGGTTGAAAATCTCAACCCAACCTGCTAATTTTGGGTTGGGTTGATGAGTTGGGTTGATTTTTGTCAGCTCTAATCTTAATTAATAATATAATTAAAATAATTTATCTAAAATAATTGATTAATAATTTTAAGTTTTTACTAAGAAAGTTTAATTAATTTTGTAACTGTGGTTCCTATGAGTTATAAATTAGTTGAAGAATATAGACCTTGATGATGAAGTAGAGTTCGATGATGGCATGATTTTGTCCAATATACCAATAGATTATGAAAGGGAAGATTTGATCTTTTACAACACTTTGTGAAGACCAATGTGAATTTTTGGATGAAAGATATGAACATATTGACGATGATGATTAGAACATAGCCTATCTTGAAGATGAATATGATGATAACGAAATTGGTGGTGATGTAAGTCCCCAAAATTGCTTGTGTATCAACTAGATCCAATTGATGGTGCGGAATCCCGATCAATTGGATGATGTCAGACCAAATAGAAGAGAAGGAGAATAAGAATAACTTGAATCTAATGTATTGATGATACGATTGATGCTCCTTACAATAGATTCTCTCTCACACACTCTTCTTTTCCTCTTACTTTCTCTCTCTTCTCTAGCCTCTAGCCGTACACTCCTCTACCCATTACATCTATTTATATGGACCTCCATCCATACACATGTGTACAGCCGCACACCCTGTGTACGGCCGTACACAGGGTGTGCGGCCGTACACACGTGTACGGTCGTACACACAAACCGCAAACACATACAATATTACATAAAAATATATTTTCCTAGAAAAGCAAAGTATAAACCATATTTTTGACCCAACAATCTCCCCCTTGGTTTATAGCTTTCTTTTCTAGATGGCCCAACAAACTCCCCCTAAAAAGTAGCTGGCTTTTTCTTATTAATCTTCATTGGGAGCTTGGCTTCAGCATTAATCTTCAAATTTCTTCACAGCATCAAGATGAACATATGAATCTTCAATAAATGAATTCATCTTGAGCGGTTAGGTTTTTCTTCAAAATTTGACATTGAACGCACATTAGGTGAGGAGGCTTGATGTACTGATTCTTGAAAGATAGCGCTTTCAGCTTGAGAATCTTCAGAGAGAACAACGAAGAGAAATAATCTTCTGGATCACTTCAGCAGGTTTAAGATAGTAGCAAATTGATTGAGGATGCTTCAATGCAATCTGTCACATAATCTTCAATTTCAGCTTCACCTTGCTGCTGGGGTTGACAAATTAAATGTTGAAAGAATAATCTTCATTTCTTGTTCCTTCGAATGAGAATTCTTCGATGCTCACGGATGAAGCCTTGGCTCAGAAGATCTTCAATACAGTCTCCACGAGTCTCATCTACGCCTGAAATCACTTTTCAAGACAAAACAAAACTAAAAGAAAAATTAGCACACAAAAAAATATTTTTGGATTTTTGAAATTTTCTGGAAAAATAAATAACACTATTTTTTATTTTTTATTTTTGGATTTTTAATTTTCTGATTTTTGTTTGATTTTTGAATTATTTTTAATTCTCCCTCTAAAATTTGTGCATAGAGGAAAATTATGAACAAATTTAATAAAATGATATCTAACTTTTGAGAATGATTTGGGATCAAAGTTTTTAGACAGCCTTTATCCGCTTGTCGGTACCTTCCATCTTCACATCTTTGTCTGGTCGATCGCCGATATTGTTGTTCACTTAAACACGAAAAATTGTGACAAAATTAGGACATACTATAAGTGATAAGACAATGTGATCCTAAGTTCCTAGATATTATATCTGATCCTAAGTTTCTAGATACTATATCTTAAGTTCCTAGATATTATAAAATCCTAAGTTCCTAGATATTATAACACTATTTTTTTATTTTATTTTTATTTTTTTTTTTGGATTTTTAATTTTCTGATTTTTGTTTGATTTTTGAATTATTTTTAATTCTCCCCCTAAAATTTGTGCATAGAGGAAAACTATGAACAAATTTAATAAAATGATATCTAACTTTTGAGAATGATTTGGGATCGAAGTTTTTAGACAGCCTTTATCCGCTTGTCGGTACCTTCCATCTTCACATCTTTGTCTGGTCGATCGCCGGTATTGTTGTTCACTTAAACACGAAAAATTGTGACAAAATTAGGACATACTATAAGTGACAAGACAATGTGATCCTAAGTTCCTAGATATTATATCTGATCCTAAGTTTCTAGATACTATATCTTAAGGACCATTAGCTGACGACGACCAGGGATATTGTTGTCCACCTAAATTGAGCAGCGAGATCTATAGACAATCTTTGAGTGTTCAATTTTAATTGTACTGGAACATGTTTCCCGCTTCCAGATATGCCCCATTCATCAAGAACTTCCAGAGTACTCCTTACACCGGGTGAGCAGACAACTATTCAGAGAGAGGATAGATTCAGAATTCTATTACTTATTACTTCAGAGGGGTTGAGAAGTAGAATGTTGCATATGATGTGTACCGGGTCGGATTAGAAGTCACGCAAAGGAGACAACATATGACTAACAGATAAGAAGTATTTCACATATATAACATGCAGAGAAATAGAGTTGCATATGTTGTGTACCAGGTCGGATTGGAAGTCACGCAAAGGAGACAACATATGACTAACAGACGGAAAGAAAGAAAATGATATTCTACAGACCTAATTTATCAGAATTTACCAGTCGCCCCATCCAACCGGAATTAAGGACAATATCCGCACATCGAGGAAAAGTGAAACCACGGTTCCAAGTACGAGTTCATTTAATGTGACGAGTGGATTCCCATATATATCTCCCTGCTCAACCTATCTGAGCGTCATATTGTCAGGCTGAACGGATCTACCTAGGTCAAGATTTGTCAAGTCTATAAATTTCCTAAGTTCAACTCTGCCTAGTCATGTCCATTTTAAAAATTTTTGTGCCTACCGACGCATCAAACCAGAGCATAGACCCTTCAACATTGGGTACGTTACGCAGACTTAGATTGCCTGTTATCACTTGATAATATCACTTCCCAAAACATCTCCTTCAAGCACATTTCATAACCAACATATTAATATCTTGATTTTCTAATTTTTTTTGATTTTTTAAAATTTTCTATTTTTTTTGTTTTTATTTCTCCCCCTAAATTTGTGCATAGGAGATAAACGAAAGTAAATGCGCAAATTTAAACTATCCTAAAACAAAAATTAGTCTTTGAAGCAAATCAGAATAAGATAAAATCAGGAGTATAGAGAAGAAAACTCAAACCGTAAGTCACTGATTGAATTTGCATCCAGAAGGTCTGAGAACAGCACGCGTAATCTCAGAACAGATACGAAAATTCTTCATGTCGTTAAGCACAGACCCCATGTGATCCCTTCCTTTCTTCCCTTCCCGCAAAGGACACATACTCTCAAACAATGTATGAATGTTGTACAGTTGAGAGATGTCCCATATCAAGTGCTAGGAACAACCACTACCAACAAACTGAAGTCTGATGATATGCCTCCATAGCTGCTCCGACACAGAGCGGGATCAGTTGGTCTTTGGAATCCAGTCCATTTTGAAACTGGGTCGACCTTTGTCATCTTTGCACGATACTCTCTCCCATGACATGTCTTGCTTATCACAAATAGAAGATGTAAAAATATTAGAAGCGTTAGAAGATTTGGGAGAGTGAGCCTTTTGAACCCATTTGAAGTTGGGTTTAACTCATTTCTTTTTCGTTCTGATGGGTGGCTCAGTACTTGCTTTTGATCTTGATGTCGGCCGTTGAGATGACTTTGATTTTGGCTTTATGGGAGCATCTCTTGGATTTGACTTCTTGGCCGACTTTCCCTTCTTGTTCTTGGGATTTAGATTCTTGGCCTTGTAGGTTTGACTTTTGGCCTTCTACGCGTTTCCAGTCACCATTGTCTGAACGTGACCTTGAGGGGTTTCTTTTAGAAAACCTTCCTCTTTGCGAGTTTTGCCAGCCTTGTGCGTAGTAGGGAACGTATGCACGATTTGGACAATTTCTGACAATGTGTCCAGGTGTTCCACAGTGAAAGCATGTATTTTTCTTCACTGTGGAGTTGTTTCTTCCTGCCCCTGGTGGCGTGTCCATGCCTTTTCTCTTGTTGTTCCCACATGCACACTTGCAACAAGAACTCTGTTGCGTTGGAATTGGTGGCCTGTATTTCTCAACGGCAGGTTGATCAGAAGCAGTTGAGTTCGAAGCAACAGATTCAGAGTTCAAGGAGATGTTGGTTTGTTCAATGGTGTTCTCCTTGTTCTCATCCTTTGCTATTTTACCTGCACATAAAGTAGAAGCATTAGTATCTTCAACTTGAATACCTCCTGACACAAATCCAGCTGGTTTGCCATATCGAAGATGTGCCTCCTTGTCAATTTCGTCCTGTGTCATAGGGATGGATGTGTAGTTATGATTGAAAGGTGGGGGAACACTATCATACCCTAGACCCTTGTTTTGATTTTCTTTGAATTTTAATTGGGTTTCATATAAGGACTCGACTGTCTTACTTGACGCAGTGTAATTTTTGATACTAACATCTATTTTTCCACACTTTATTTTCAAAGCGTCAAGTTCTTCAGTTACAACATCAAGTTTTTTCTTAATGTGATCATAATTTTCACACTTGTTGTTGTAATCTTCTTGTAATTTCCGGAAATCCTTGATTTTGGTTTCTAATTGAGCTTTTAACGGTTTCTGTCCTTTCCTAAGAGTATAGCCTTCGTATTTGAGGTCCTCATTTTCTCTTTTTAATAAATCAATTTGTTCGCGAAGAAATTTAATCGTAGCTTCACAAGATGGAGTACATGAAACTTCATTTACCGGAATTGATGTTGAACTCATTTTTTTTCTTTTTTTTTTTAATTTTTTATATATTTTTAATTTCCCTTTGACTTAAAAACCGAGAAAGTCAACCTTAAAAGTCAAATTTAAAAAGTCAAACTCAAAAGCCAAATTTGAAAAATTAAAAGTCAAACGAGAAAGTCAAAATTTAAAATCAAAGGTCAACTTTTAAAAGTCAAAGTCAAAATTTTAAGTAAAAAGTCAAAAATAAAAGTTAAAATTTTAAAACTACAATTTTGGTTGAAAATGGAATTTTAAAAAGTAAAATTTTGAATTTTTGGGCTGATTTTGTCAAATTGTGAAAGTTTGGAACCGAAAGGGAGTGTTTAAGACTAAAAAACGGGAGTTGAATAATAAGATTCAGGCTAGAAGAGATGGTAAGGCGCTTGGTTGTTGGACCAAGGGACCCGGGTTCGAATCCCGGCAGCCCCAATTCTTGTTTCGCATTTTTTTTAAATGCGAAGCTGCTGTGCGAATGGCTGCGAAGCGAGTTTGTATGCGATGACGAGGGCGAGGACCGCACACTCCGAGGCCGCACACCTTCAACCAGCCGCACACCGGGACCGCAGACGTCCGAGCCGTACACCGAGGCGCACACTCCGAGCTGCACTCCGAGGCGCGCACACACCGAGGCTGCTGAGCCGCACACCTTCAACCAGCCGCACTCCTACAACCGGGCTGCACACCTTCAAAGATTCGCAAAAAAACGACGTTTTTCACTCTTTTTTGCTCCAAAACTCGATCAAAAACTCGTTTTTATGAAAAAATGCAAAGAAGTAACCCCCCTTATTTTTGCGAGATCTATCCAAAAACTCTATTATGTTTTCAAAATAAGATCAAATAAGCTCCAGATTTGAAAAAAATTGATTGATACAACCAAGCTCTGATACCAATTGTAAGTCCCCAAAGTTGCTTGTGTATAAATTAGATCCAATTGATGGTGCAGAATCCCAATCAATTAGATGATGTCAGATCAAATAGAAGAGAAGGAGAAGAAGAATAACTTGAATCTAATGTATTGATGATATGATTGATGCTCCTTACAATAGATTCTCTCTCACACACTCTTTTTTTTTTCTCTTACTTTCTCTCTCTTCTCTAGCCTCTAGCCGTACACTCCTCTACCCATTACATCTATTTATATGGACCTCCAGCCATACACATGTGTATAGCCGCACACCCTGTGTACGGCCGTATACATGGTGTGCGGCCGTACACACGTGTACGGCCGTACACACAAACTGCAAACAAATACAATATTACATAAAAATATATTTTCCTAGAAAAGCAAAGTATAAACCATATTTTTAACCCAACAGGTGAAGTCAATGTCCACAAAAAAAAATTGCATGTGGGATCAAGGTCATCTACATTTCCCTCGTCATCAAAAGGTTTGGTTCTTCCCTAAAAACTTTGTTTTTTTCATAGTGACATAACTTACCCAATATCTGCCTTGTTCATTCCAACCTTAAAAAAAGCCCTTGACCAACAATTGGGGTCCCTTTTAATGAGATAATCATATGCCCCTACATCAAAGCTCTTAATTTCTTCCATTGCAAGTTCGAATTTTGGAATTGTAGTTGCCTTTACAGCCCTCCAAAAAGGTTTAATGTAGCACTCACCCTTAAAATTTTTATGGAAGTTAGCAAGGATGTGCCTAGCACACAACCTATGCTCAACTTCTGGCCATCTTTCTTTCACAGCCTCCATTATACCCTGCATTGATTTGGAATGTTAGTTTATGTAAAAAGTAATTTTTGTAAAAGAAAAGTAGTGTATATATGTACCTTGTGTCCATCTGACATCAATGTGATTCCATTACCATTTCCCCCTTCATCTATGTCTTCCATTAGATTGTCCAAGAACCACTTCCAAGTATTCTTGTTCTCAACATTTACTACTGCCCAGGCTACTGGGTAAATGTTATTGTTTCCATCCCTGCCTACTACTGAGAGGAGCTCCCCTTTATAGATGCCCTTTAGAAAACATCCATCTATCCCAATTACCTTCCTACACACATCTAACCATCCATCAACCACTCCTTTAAAACTCACATAAAACCTTTCAAACACCACAATAGAATTATTTTGGGGCTGCACATACACTTCTACATGAGATCCTGGGTTGGCCCTTTTAATTCCAGCTCCGTAATCCCACAGCTTGGAATAATGATCCTTCAAATCACCCTCAATTTCACACAATGCAAATCTTTTTGCATTCCTACATTGTCCAACATTAACATTTATGTTGAATAACTTGGATACCATAGCTTTCATCTTCCTCAGACTCATTTTAGGGGACTCCAAAATATTAGTGACAAATTGTTTCCCTATCCACTTATTAGTAACAATTGACCCAAGTTTGAATGCCCTTGAACAACTATGGTCTTCTCTAAGGGAATTTATTTGAAATGTTTGTTCATCTTTCATCCAGGAAGCCCACAGTCTAAAAGGGCATTGTGGTCTTTTTCCTTTGCAACACTTTACAAGCAACCTATCCTTGTCATTCTTCTCATAATACAAGTCATATCCATGTGCAACTGCATAGTTACTGAGAGATGACTTAAGTTCAGCAGGAGAAGAGAATCTCATACCTAGTTCAAGCTTCATCTTCCTCCATTCCTGAGTAGCATCATGCCTAGGGTACACAGCTGGAAGTTCATTGCCTTTTTCATATTCATCTTCAATAAGTACTGGACATAACTTGTTCAAAAACTTATCATTCTAGGTTCTTTTGAAGATTCTTTTGCTTGATGTAACACATTCATCCTCTTCATGTTCACAGTTCTCATCATTTGCCAAAACAGAGTCGACATCTTCTTCTGAATACACAAGTTCTTCATCGTCTGGTTCTTCTTTCTGAATCCACTCAAATAGAGGTTCATTATCATGGTCAATATATACATCCACATGTCTGTTAGCATTTGCAACCTCAAGAAACTCAGAGTAGTCACATTCATTTTGTAGTGTTTGGAGCCCCTCACTCAATCTCACTTCAGGTATACAGTAATACACATGCTTGCACTGAAAATCTATAAGCTTCTCAACATATTTGATGAAATCAGAGAAACCAAACTCGTTTGCATCTTCATTCAGATGTAGTACTTGTGGAGCAAAATACACCAACGGATTAGGCACAAAAGTACCATTATAGTGTACATCGACTTTTGGAAAAATTTCATTTTCCTCCATTGAATCAGAATGGTGTTTTGAGAGAAGAGAAGTGTGAGTAATGTGGAACTGATCAAGAACAAATTATGAGAATAAAGACAATATAACCCTAATTGATCTTCGTTCGTAAATGAGGTTTCTTGATAAATGAGGGTGGAAGAGGGTAACTGCCACGTAATTGCCACATAAACCAATAAAACATAAAATGACCGACTTAACTGGAAGCAACTGGTAATAATGACTTAATTTATACACAACAACAAGTTCAAGGGTAAAATGTGGACAAAAAAAAGTCAGGGACTAAATGTGTACAAAACCAATAATATGTTACCCTTTGAAGTCATTATCCCTCGATTTTATCAAAATTTAGAAAGATACATTAGTACGTGTTTACTGTGGCTTCATCATGATAACCAAATGACCCTTACAACTTTAAGAAAATAACTTTATTAACATAAAAATTAAAAGCTACACATTCAAAATGCACAAAAAAAATATTTAACAATGCTTAAAACCAAACTTAATAATTTATGAGAAAATTCGGCAAATGACCATAATGTAGGGTGAGTTTGAAGAAAATGACCACAAAAATGAACATTTCAGAAAATGACCACATGTTCTGCAGAGGGGGTTCTGCGGAACCATAAACATCTCTGCGGAATGTGAACACCTTTGCGGATCTTGGTTTTTTTCATTTTTTTTGTTTTTTTGTTTTCGTTTATTAATATTTTTTTAATCACATAAGGTACTATGTGATTATTATGTAAAAAAAAATTGTTTTCGTTTTTTATTTTTCTTATTTAATTACCCGTTTATAAAAGTTACGTGTTTAATAAAAATTATACAAATATACTATGTTTTTTATAAAATTACACACACCGGTACTCTGAATAATAAACATACTTTAAGTAGGTTACAAAACATACTTTAAAAACATAAACATATAACCTTCATAATAAACATACTTTGAAATAAACTTCATTAAAGACTCTGCGGATCCTCTACAGCTTTGCGGAATCTTTGTTTTTTGATTTTTGATTTTTGATTTTATTTTATTTTTATTTATTTATTTTTTTTGCGTTCATTTTTGTTTATTAATATAACTTTTTTTTAAATACACTAATACATTATGTGATTATTATGTAAAAAATTCTACAAAAAATGTTAAAAATAATGAAATGTTTTATGTAATACGTTTGCTTCTGAGGAACCGAAACATCTCTGCGGATATTGAGTTTTTTAATTTTTATTTTTTTCGTTTTTTTGTTTTTTCTATTTTTTGTTTTCGTTTATTAATATTAATTTTTTTAATACACTAATACCTTATGTTTATGTAAAAAATTGACAAAAAGAGGTTAAAAATAATGAACTTATGGTTAATATCAGTCCACAATACTGTTTGGGAATCTACAGAACTGTTATCAGCGGATTAGTGTACACATCTGCGAATCAGTGTACACATCTGAGGATCAGTATACACCTTTGCGGATCTGTGTACACCTCTGCGGATCAGTATACATCTTTGCGGATCAGTGTACACCTCTGCGGATCTGTATACACCTCTACGGATTAGTTATAAAAGTTATAGACGTATTTTAATGGGTTTTTGTGAGTTTGTGAGTTTCAATTACCAATAGAAATTGTTTTTTCATTGTGTTTGTGGAGAGTGATTTGTAAATACAAAATAGTAAAAATACATAGAAAACATACATCAATAGCAAACGTATTATATAAATCATTTCATTATTTTTAACTTTTTTGTCAATTTTTTTACATAATAATCACATAAGGTATTAGTGTATTTAAAAAAAAAATTAATATTAATAAATTAAAATGAACACAAAAAACAAAAAAAAGAAAAAAAAATTAAAAAAAATCAAAAAGCAAATATTTCACAGAGCTGTAGATGATCCACAGAGACTTTAATGAAGTTTATTTCAAAGTATGTTTATTATAAAGGTTGTATGTTTATGTTTTCTAAAGTATCTTTTTTAACCTACTTAAAGTATGTTTATTATTTAGAATACCAGTGTGTGTAATTTTATAAAAAACATAGAATATTTGTATAATTTTTATTAAACACACAATTTTATAAACGGGTAATTAAATAAGAAAGGAAAAACGAATTTTCTTTTATATAATAATCACATAATACCTTATGTGATTAAAAAAATATATTAATAAACGAAAAAAAAACAGAAAACGAAAAAAAAAAAAAATGAAAAAACCAAGATCCACAGAGGTGTTTACATTCGGCAGAGGTGTTTATGGTTCTGCAGAACCCCTCTGTGAAACCTATGGTCATTTCCTAAAATCTTTATTTTTACGGTCATTTTCTTCAAACTCTCCATATATTTTGGTCATTTGCCGAATTTACTCGTAATTTATTGGCTAATAATAATATTGTCCTTCTATTTTTTAGAATTCTACATAAACACCACTACCTAACACCTAAAGTGAGAAAGAATAAAAGAAAAGAATCTGCAAAGCTCCGTTAGGCTTCCCAGTTCCCAGTTCCCCGAAGCCTTTGCTTGTTTTATTCCCTGCTTTGCATCAAAATTCACCCGACTCCAAACTCACTTCAGTTCCCCCATAGCTGTTCTTCAACCGTCCTTTTCTCTCTAATCTTTCTATTCACTCGAAAGAATCGTTAAACAAACGTGGCAATCCCGCTGGATCAACAATGTAAGTCATTATCCTCTTTAATTTGTTGGGTTTTGTTGCAAATGTTTAGGGTTTATTTCCCACATGTTTTCTTCCGTCGATTTTCAGCTGTGTTGTCTGTATACGATGAACGGGTGATTGTTATCCTAAATGCATGTGATTCTATCGATCATATAATTATAATCCCCCCTTTTTGTAACAGTCAATGGACGTCGAAGACCGGATGAACACGCATTATAGCACAAGCTTTAAACCCTCTGGTACTCTTTTTCTTCTCACTATGTATATGTAGACATAAATGTTTATGTATTCAATTTGTTATTTTTTTGGGATGATCACGCAATTGACCTGCTCGATTTTGTCAATTTTGCAAATGATTTCGGTATATCCCTTCTAAATGTTGTCTAGATGCAAAATTTTCTCACTTTCCTTGGTTTGTGTTTTGTATGTTTGTTTCAGAAATAATCAAGGGACAAATGAGCAATGGTGAAGAAATCATATCTCCAAACCCACTGTACACTAAGCGCACATTTGATGCAAAGAAGCAAAAGAAAACCATTGATTATAATGATCCATTTGATGTTAGAAACTTTGTGGCAAGCTTTGATTCACCTAAATATGGGTCTGTTACAAAAGACATAGAAAATATTCTTTCACTAAGAAAACAGACGTTGATGCCTTGTTTTAGAAGGTATCCTTCACTTGGGGCTGATTTAATGGACACATACCCTGTGAAGGAGGCTCCATTTCCAAATCCTGTGAAGGAGGTTTCAGTTGCAAATCATGTGAGGGATGTGGTTATGTTTGATGATGCCATGGGCATGGGTCATGATACAAATGCACCTGATTCTGTTGTCATCATAGGATCAGATGATGATGAACCCACATCCGCAAGGCCTTTTCAACCTTACAGAGACATAGTCTTGAATAAGCCTGAAGGCCAGTTTTCAATGAAACAATTTCTGGTAAGCTGCCTTGAATCTTTTTGGGATTCCAGTGAAGATTTCTGGTTTGAATTAATACGTGTTGTATAAATATGATGTTTTGGTTTTATCTCCATGTAGGAGGGAGATTATGGTCAAGGTCAAGCTTCAGTTGGGAAAGGAGGAGGGGGAGGAGGAGGAGGAGGAGGAGGAGGAGGGAGAGGGGTGGGGGTAGGGGGTGGGAGTGGGAGTGGGAATGTGAATGGGGGTGGGGGTGGGAAAGGGAGAGGGAGACCAAGGGGAAAAGGAAAAGGAGGAAAAGGAGAAAGAGAAGGTGTAGAAGAAGGGAATACAATTACAGATATTGTTGTCGAGTCAAAAGATGAAAAAGAGAAAAATAATGATAATGATGTAGAGGTTGAAAAGAAAAAGCACTTTAAAGGTGTCTATGTTGGTGTTGATTCCGATTCCGATGTGGAAGAGAGTAATTCACAATCCGAAGCTGACTTTGATGGGCTTGCTGATATTTGGCAAGAAATGAACGTTGGATTGGAATCCTCAAAGGTAACATGAAAATATTTATCTGTTATCTTCCTCAAAGTCACACTTCTAGTATAAATTTATCAACATGTAGTACCTTTTTATAATCTCTTTCAGGATCCTGACATGGCATTTCCATCTATCCAACATCAAAAAGAAGAAGAAGAGGAACAAGAATGTGATCATTCCTTTATATTAAAAGAAGACATTGGTTATGTTTGTCGTGTATGTGGAGTTGTTGATAGAAGTATTGAATCCATAATCGAGTTTCAACGCCCCAAGGTCCTCATTCAAAACTCAAAACTTTATATCTTTCAGTTCAACAACTATGAAACTATAGTCATTGATTTGAAATTTCAATACAGGCATCAAAGAGTACAAGAACTTATTATTACGATGGGCGATCTGACAAAGGGGCGCCAGGTGGCGTTGTTCTTGATGGAGTGAAATTACCAGGAAAAGATTTCTCAATGGGAGATGCAGCAATAACAGCTCACCCGAGTCATAAAAAAGAAATGAAACCACATCAAGTTGAAGGCTTTAATTTTCTTTTAAGCAATTTAGTTTCTGAAAAGCCAGGTGGATGCATCCTGGCCCACGCACCAGGATCTGGTAAAACCTTTTTGCTTATCAGTTTCATTCAAAGTTACATGGCAAAAGATCCAGATGCAAGACCATTAGTGGTTCTTCCTAGAGGAATTCTAGCAACATGGAAGAAAGAAATTCATAAATGGCAAGTTGAAGACATTCCAGTGTTTGATTTTTATTCTTTAAAAGCAGATGGTAGGGCCCAACAACTTGAAGTCCTAAAACAATGGACAAATCAAAGATCCATTTTGTTTTTAGGATACAAACAGTTTTCCACAATTGTTTGTGACAACGATAGAGGCTCCATTTCCCTTACTTGTCAAGAGATTTTACTAAAATGCCCCACGATTCTCATCTTAGATGAAGGCCATACTCCAAGAAACCAAGACACAGATGTGTTGACTTCACTTGAAAAAGTCGAAACCAAAAGAAAGGTTGTACTTTCAGGTACCCTTTATCAAAATCATGTGAGGGAAGTTTTCAATATTTTGAATCTTGTTCGCCCTAAGTTTTTAAAACTTGAAGATCCCAAGATGATAAAAAGAAGAATCTTGAGTAGGGTTCCGATTGAAAGCAGGAGAAATCTTTTGAAAAAGAGCACTGATAATGAGTTTTATGAATTGGTTGAACATACTTTACTTAAAGATGAAAATTTCAAGAGAAAAGTCACAGTTATTGAGGATTTACGCGAAATGACAAGTAAAGTCCTTCATTACTACAAAGGTGATTTCTTGGATTTACCTGGGCATATGGACTTTTCTGTCTTTTTAAACCTTAGCCCTAGGCAAAAGAGGGAAGTTTCAGAATTAAAAAAACTAGCAAGAAAATTCAAAATAAGCTCAGATGGAAGCGCGATATATGTCCACCCTGATTTAAAAAGTTTAGCAAAAAACATAAACAAAGAAAAACTCGATGACAATGTCCACAAAATCGATGAGCTTTTGGAGAATATAAACGAAAGAGAAGGGGTAAAAGCGAAATTTTTCCTCAACCTACTTCGCCTATGTGAATCCAAAGGCGAAAAGCTTCTAGTTTTTGGTCAATATCTTTTGCCCTTAAAGTTCTTGCTAAGGTTGACCACGAAAGTCAAAGGGTGGACTTTAGGAAAGCAGATTTTCATGATAACTGGGGACCACGATAACGATGAACGAGAAATAGCAATGGATCAATTCAACAATTCTAGTGAAGCAAAAGTGTTTTTTGGATCAATTAAAGCATGTGGAGAAGGAATATCTTTAGTTGGAGCTTCAAGAATTATAATTTTGGATGTTCATTTGAACCCTTCGGTTACCCGACAAGCAATCGGGCGGGCTTTTAGACCCGGGCAGCTAAGGAAGGTTTATACTTATAGACTGATTGCTGCAAATTCACCTGAAGAAGAAGATCATACCACTTGTTTTAAAAAGGAGTCTATTTCTAAAATGTGGTTTGAGTGGAATGAATATTGTGGGCATCATGAGTTTGAAATGGAGATGATTGATGTTAAAGATTGTGGGGATGAGTTTCTTGAAACTTCTTGGTTGAATGAAGATGTTACTGCATTGTATAAAAGGTTAGTAAAATTGATTTTTGAGTTGATTGCATTTTTGGTCCTTGAGTATAGCTGATTTTTGCAATTTTGGTCCCAAGAAGTTCTCATGCAGTTTGGTTGTGATTTGAGGTTTTTGCAACATTGATGGTCCTTAAACAACAAATATTTGTAAAAAATTGAAAAGGGTAAAATAGTCATTTTTTACTTGGAAGAGGACCAAAAACTGTACAACAACCTCATATTAGGGCCTAAGTTGAAAGAGAAAACTTTTTGGGATTAAATGAGAACTTTTTAGGTTAGTTATAGCTGATTTTTGCAATTTTGGTCCCAAAAAGTTCTCTTGCAATTTGGTCATTATTTGAGGTTTTTGCAACATAAATGGTCCGTTAATGACAAATACTTATAAAAAAATGAAAAGGGTAAAATAGTAATTTTACTTGGAAGAAGACCATAAACTTTACAAGAACCTCATGTTAGGACCCAAACTGAAAGATAACTTTTTGGGACATAAGAAAACTTTTTAAGTTAGCAAGATTACATATTTGGTCCCTGAGTATAGCTTATGTTTTTCAATTTTGTCCCCAAAATGATTTCTCTTGCAATTTGGTTCTTATTTGAGGTTTTTGTAATGTTTATGGTGCTCAAATAACAATTATAAAAAAACAGAATAGAGTAATATAGTCATTTTACCTGGAGGAGGACCAAAAAACATTACAAAAACCTCAAATAAGGACCAAAATTGCAAGAGAAAACTTCTTGGGGGACCAAAATTTCAAAGATTAGCTATAACTGGGGACCAAAATGTAACTTACACTTAATTTTGTCTCTGAACAATATTGGTATTCATTGGTGTTAATTTTGGTTTCTTATGTGTTATATGTAGATCATGATGGGTGGTGAGGAGAACCATGTTGATATTTCTCTAAATTAGAAGCTACTTTTTTGTGGTTGGTTGGCTTTAGGTAAAAATCTTTTTTTTTTTTTTAAAAAAAAATTAATATTTACTAGATGTGATATTCTTGGATTCTGATCTTTTTTTTGCTATTATATCATGTCTTATGGATATGCAATGTATTTGGTAGGTATAAAACAATCTGATTTCCTTGGTAAATGTATGATTGCCTCCTAATTTTGATATAACAACTTTATATTTTCTAGTTAAAGAAATTAGAGAGGGACGTATCATTTTGGTTTAATACAATTACAAACAAATATTAAACTATTTGCAAAATATATCATGATAAAATTAACAATATTCAACAACTTCAACTTGCAAAGTATATTATGCATCATGTGTGTATGGATGATAATGCATAGCCAATTCAACGATTTAATATTTATGTCGCTTTCCACTAACGAAAATGGCAAAATCCCATTATCATAAACTTTCTCCATTGCATAACCTTTTCAAAATCTTTTTCAAAAGTATATAACCGATCTTTGCTTCAATGCATAACCTTTTATAAAGACCCCTCATCTAATTTGTCGTCTTCTAAACACATATGTCATATTTCTCAAAAGAATAAAAATAAACTACTTTACATTAAATATTTAAATATATAAAAGACGATAGCACTACTAAGTATGTAGTTATAAAAATAAAAGATGTAAAAATATTATATGATTGGTTTGATATTTGATATTAGTGTCATTTTAATCGGACGGACACATGCTTTTTATTGATATTTTTTATATAAAAATATTCTTTTTTTTTTTTTTTTTTTTTTGTGTGTGTGTGTGTATTCTGTAAATTACATTAATTAGTCAAAGAAAAAAAAATAAAGATTTAAAAGTTGATATAATTAAGGGGATAAAATCAAAATAGTATCGAGTATTTTAAAAGTTGATACAATCTTTTTAGACTTATTCTTGGCCATCAAATTGTAAGAAATGACAGTATACAAGTCAAATCTACATTATTACTAAAGCAAAAGAAAAGAAAAATATATGCATCTTATCTTTACAATTATACAAATATATAGTTTCTGTTTCATAACAGATCAAGATTTTTTTTAATAACTCATGCTACAAAATCATGTAACAAGTGAGACGATCCAAATCTTTGTCGTTGGTTACCTGAATCCACACAGTCAAAGTCAACCGTCTCTGGCCCCACCGATGAACCACCGCCAGCATCATACACACCACCACCACCACCACCAAAGCTATGATGATGGTTGGAAGCCATTGGTTGTAAGCTACCATCTTCACAGTGCTGTAACCCTAATGTGAGCGACACCCCACCCACACCACCACCACCACCACCACCACCACCTACATTTCCATTTCCAAACCTTCCCGGAATCTGATATGCCGCCGCCATGAGCCGCTCGTGTTCACCTCTGTTAACCATCATGTTTTGGAAATCTGATTCATTGCTTGTTCCCACCATGTCTTGATTTGTTAATTTGGAGGCTTCGGTTTCTCCTTGATCATCGGAAGGATTCCGATCTCTTTTTGCATGTTTGGGTGCGATTTCCGATGATGAGTTTGATTCCATTCCGGCTTCTCCAGCTTCCTCTTTGTACATTTCCTCCACCATCGGCTTCCATAGACGAACTCTCGCATTTATAAACCAGTTTGAAACCTGCCCATTACACATTCCATTAGGAAACAATGGTATCGGGATAGGAATCAGAATCGGAATCCCCAATGGAACTTTAGTGCCGTAATAGAAAGAAACAAAAGTAGGATGCTGTAATACACAAATATATGAAAATACATTGCCACATCAAGTATATGGTAATTTACCTGACTTCTAGTCAAACCTGTCTGTCTTGCTAGCATGATTTTGTCTGAATCTTTAGGATACCTGAACAAATAAAGTAAATAATATAAATTAAAACATAATTACAAAAAAAAAGTAGTATAAAAATGATGGGAATCAGTGATTACGGATGAAGAAAATGCTCAAACAACCAAGCACGAAGAACCGACACAGAAGTTTCCGGAAGGCCTCGTTGTGGTCTCCAAGTATGTTGTTGTATCATTCCAAGCTGTTGAAGAGCTCGTTGTTGCCTAAGTTGTTGATCCACAAACCGAAGTCTGGAAATCCCAATTCCTTTCCCGTTTCCGGCGGAATCAGTCTCCCCGAGGCTTCTTTGAGCCGCTTTTATTTGGTTATTTATCGCGTCTCGCAAACAACGAAAATGGCGCGAAATTGTCTGCAAAGCAAGTGATGTGTAGGGCCTAGCGGCCCCACATCCAGCAATCACATCAAATGCAGATACAACGATCTGCATTTGATGATAGTATTGCTTGTACCTTCTATCAACCTCATCCAACATCGCGATTAATTTTGTTGTTTTATTTTGCAAATCTTGTTTTTCATTAGCTGAGAGTTCGTTTAATTCTTGATTTGGAGAAATAATGTTCTTCGATTCATCATCGATTCCTTTCGAGTCATCGGTGGATTCCTTTCGTGAGTTTTGTTGTTTTAGAGCTTTTCCGACGTTAACGATCTCATTGAGCAATTCTTGTGCGGATTTTAGGTACTTGGAATCAGTGATTCCCCTCGAAACATTTCCGATTCCGTACGGAGAAACGTCTGTTTTGATCGAGTCTAAATTGTTTCCGTGAAAACCGGTTATTACGGAACTGGATTCCGGCCGGAAGAATATGTTTGGGTTCCTGTAATCACCGGAATGGAATTGGATTCCGGTTGGTTGAATATGCGAACTGAGACTCAGTGACAGTCCCTGTCCTTGCCCTTGTTGCAAATTCCGACTTCCCATTTGATCCATTAACATCATTTCGTGATTCCTACCGTCTCTCCATGATTCCCCCATGCTTGAGAGGAATTCTTGATGTGAGACAACATTGGAATCATGGACTCCGATGTTAGGAATGTCGGTACAGCTGTTGGGCTGCTGGGAAGCTCCGGCCAGAGTACCGGAAAACTCTCCGCCTCCGGTGGAAGCTGATGAAAAGTTCATGTACATCATCACATTTCCGGCTAGAATTGGTGTTTCCGATGGGTAAGAATCCTGTAGAGGCTCTCTTAAGTAGAGCATTGGAGCGGAATCTCTTGCATTTTCTGAACTTGGTATGTAAGTTGACATTTCTTCAAATATTTGTAATAAATTTTCTGCAAGAAATAAAACCATTGAATGTAAAAATTAATTTAATTTTTATGGATATTTCAAGAAAATTAACTATTTCTACATAGAATTGACTCGTTAAAAGATGTAACAGCTTTCGAATCCTTAATTTTTTTTTTCGAATTATTGTAAAAATGCTAAAATAATACAAATCGCAAAAATGTAAAATTTTGGACGAATTATCACAATAATGCATAAAAGTCATTGTAGTTGACAATTTCGTATATTTGCTTTTTTAAAGTCTAATTTTCATATTTTTGGAGCTTGTTGCAACAAAAAATAAAACAAGATACTTTGAAAAGTCAATATATAAAGTAACACAAGATATTCTGTATAAAAGTTAGAATCTTTACGAGAGAGAATTTAATATATGACATTTCTACGTATGATTGAAATTTAGAAACTAATGAACTTCGACGAGTTTGACAAAACTAACCGAGTGTTTGACATAGTTATAAATTTTTAAAATATGTAAAATTACATAGAAGGACAATTGTTTAAAAAAGATAAATATATAAATATATGTCAAGGGCAATTATGGAAATTGATATAAAAAGCTCAATAGTTTTTTCTTAAACGTTGCATGGAGTAGCTTTTAGATTTGAAGTTTTTTGTTTAAACTAGAAATTAAATGCTCGTACCAATAAATGAAGCTTTTTGTTTGAATCGAACTTTTTGTTAAAAGTAAAAAAGTAGAAGCCTCCGAACATGCCCCTAAAATAGAAAAGACCATAAAAAGGATTTCTTTTGATAAACTTACATTAGCGATTGAAAATTTGAATCATGATGCTTAACATTTACATAAAAAATCATTTTTTGTGAATAACACAAAAACATGATAATGTACTATAAATCATTCAAATGGTAACAGGGATTGATTTATTTAACCTTGACAAAAGAAAACTACTAGTATATTTTTTCAACGTTTTTTTTACCAAGTAGTTCAATCTAGCAAGGTGAAAATTGAAAAATGAAATATAATGGCTCATCAAAAAGCAGAAAATCAAAGTGAAATCATTAAAATGGTAACAAAGATTGAATCTTTATGAAACAAACATACAATGAAATGAGAAGATAGAAGATGGAGGGAGTATTAATGGTTGGAGAAGGACATAAGCATAAAAGCAACACAAAGAAAGTACTTTGATGTTTGTTTGTGTACGCAACCCTCACATGATACGCGTAGTAGTAGAGATATTCCCTGTTTGTTTTGCTGCTATCAAACAAGGTAAATTTGTAGACAACTCTTTTTCAATATATATATTCCCAAAATACCCTCAATTCATCATCAAATTAACATTTTGTATGGAAACTAATTAAAGAAACAAACCCATTTTTATTTGATCAATTTCAAGATGAACAAAACAAGTAAACACCCATATAATCCACTCAATTGTATGAATCTTTGAAAAATATGATCAACAGAATAAAGATCAAAAAGGGTTAATGGAAATTAATCAAGAAAACCCATATAAGAAAAAAAAATGTGTTCTTGATGATGAGATAGATATTGGAAGCAAAAAAAGTCAACAGATTAGGAATATATGAATTTAAAAAAAGAAAAAAATACCTGAAATTAAGTCATGGGTGTGTGGTTGTGGGGAACAAGTAAGCTTCAATTTTGTGATGCAATTTCCATGAATTCATGTACACCGATGTTGATGATGATGATCCCAAGACCAGATGTACACATGGGGTCTCCAAATTCAGAATCACAATCAATTAATACGACTCTGCCCGAACTGCCCGGAATTCAGAAAACACAAGTACTCAGCATTGAAGGGTAGAGAGAGAGAGAGAGAAAGAGAAAAAACTGGTTGAATTCAGTTCTGAGATTTTAATGAAACAAGGTGAGAGTTTTGATGTTTATGATGATGATGATGATGATAGATGATGATGATGGTGTTTTATGATCACTCATCAATCAATCGATACATCAAAATCATAACTTTCTTTTAAAATCTTTCCATTCTTCCATCAATTCCCACGTGAAAACCCCCCACATACTCTCTCTCTTCTTATATGTATGTATGTATATATATGGTTTTCTTTTGTCTTTCTGTGATTATCTATATGAAAATCCCAGAAAAAATGTCGCAGAAAGCCAAAAAAAAAAAGAACTATAATCCACTTTCAAGAAAATTTATCTCTCTATATCTATATACATATACACATATGTGTGTCACTGTGTGTGTATGTGTTTAAGCTGCTGAGCTATTATCTGATCTTTTCTTTGATGGATTTCCCTTTCTTCCTTCTTCTTTCTTTCACCACTTTCTCTCTCTAAAACTATATGTTTCTCTCTCTAAAAGTATATGTTTCTCTCTCTAGAAAACGAGCTGTTGACGACGATGTTTGGTTAAGGAGTATAATCTCTAACAACCAGTTGGTAGACCTAAACTAAAAACCTCCCTTAAACCTCTCTTTCTCTCTCTTACTCTTACTTTCTCTCTCTAGAATTCAACCTTAACTCCGTATTTCTAAATTTTGAGCATGGTTATAGAAAAAGATTGAAAGGTCTCAGTTGCTGCAATATCTACTGGATACTCAAATTTTATTTGTATTTATTTTTATTTTTTGATAGCTTATTTCCAGAGCTAAAATTTGCAAATCCAGATATTTGTATAAGTTTTAATGCATGTTGTACAAATTGGTAACGAAAGGTTTATGTAAATTGGAGATTTTAGGTCTAGAAAAGCAGGTAGGTTTTTTAATTGGGTGCACAAGTAGGGTGCATACATCACTACATTATTTTTTGTATTACTCTTTCGATTCAACTACTACTACCTTAATTTACAATTTGAGCCCTTATGTTTATATGTTTTTAATTTGTACCCTTAACTTCTGAAAGTTTAACCAATTTGCCAATAAGTGAATTAAAAATTGCCACTTAATGCATTAAGAGTTCTATCAATATTACGAGTGCATTTGTAATGAAGATAATAGACAAATAGCTAAAAACAAGGTTCATATGGCATCTTAAAAGGGTATTGTAGTTTTAATGGGGCTAGAAAATACAATATTTAACTACTACTAATAATGCACTATATTTAGGAGAACTTTTGAAATGGTATATATATTTTTCAAAGCCATTTTCAATCACCAACTTGACCAAGTTAGTTTATTATTTCTAAGATTTTATATAAAATATCTAAACTAAGAGTTTTTACATCAAGGTGGAAGACAAACATGCAATAAGTTATATTCTTATTTTTTTTGAATGACAAAACTAATAATGCACTATATTACACATGACCCATTGGACTCTACTGATGAGCTTCTACAAGCCCTAGTGTAAAGAAACCAAAAAGTAACAAACACGAATGATATAAACATGTGTTGATTTTTCATGTACATTTTTTCGTGTTTTGAGACCTTGTATGATTTAGTTTTTAAAGTAGTTTGTCCTATAGTGAAACCCTCACTCTTCAAATCTACGAGAGTGAAAACCCATGTAAGATCCATACATGTGTGTTTCCTTTCAACCCATCCAAAAATTAAAATGTCAATAGGTTTGAGCGTTGATCTTCTTTCCAATGAGTTAGTCAAAAAGTTCATATGCACTTCTTTTTTAACGAAAACCCTGACAGGCCTAAATACATCAAAAAGAACATTCCTAACTATATTGTGTCGGTACTTGAAACCTAAGAGCTTTCTACAATGTATGTATATTGGGTTATGGGGAATCTAAAAAGGTCACGAAGGCCCATAACAGAAGCATTTAAACATGATCACCATACACCAGCCATAGATATATGTTCTAGGGATGAGCGTGGGACGGAACCGGTACCAACCCGTCCCGTTCCCAATTTCCCGAATACTGAATTTGATCGAAAGTCAATCCCGAGTACCGTACATAATTAACATCACTGGTACCGGTATTGGGAATGGTACTGATTTTCGGTACTAGTACCGGTACCGGAGATACCGATTCCCTAATTTCATGTATTTGGAGTAGCAAGTACCGTCCCGTATTTTTAAATTCGGTACAGTTCGGTACCGGTTCCGGTACGGTACCGGTACGGGATCGGGATTTGGGACAAATTGCTCATCCCTAATATGTTCTACCAAATCAATTAAAACTTAAACTAAAGAGAAGGAACTAGAATACACACCTTTATAACTTTAACACCTCATGTTTGTCTTACAATATAAATGACCCGTTACGTAAATAAGTTTTTTTTTTATAGAGGATGTCCAAATCTGACTTCATATGAGAAAGTTATGATTTTCAGAAGTTTTAACGCAACAATGTGCGACACAAAAATCGAAAGAGAAATCGGTTGATTGTTAGCTGAAACAATATAAACGAGAGTTGAAGATCTCGTAGATACAATTCTATCGATATAAAGACAATCGAGAACAGATATCGTACGAAAGAGTTATGATTTTTTATATGAACTTTAACATTTTAATCCTATTAAAAATATAACTTTAAAAATAAAGTGAGAATTAACCGACAGAGTCTAAATGAAAGTTGTAGATCTCGTTGATAGCTATGCGCGAATATGAAGAATGTTGAAGACAATGCTCATATAAAGAAGTTACAGAATTTATAAAATTCATGTTTTGCGCCATGTACGTACGCGTGACACGCACTTCTAGAAGGCGCAACGTAGGACAAGCAGGTAAGCGACGCGTGGCAAGCAGCGAATAGTTCGATGTCACCCTAGGGCACAATGTGGTTCCCTAAAAGTTGCTTATAAATACTGCCATATGCCTCCCTCATTCCACATATCATTATACTTGGGTTTCTCTCTCTAGAGAACCTTTTTCCTTCTAGATTTACGACTTTTTGGCGCTATGAAGTATACTCAATAAGATCTTGGAGCATCTGAGAGATAGAGCTTTCAGGTCAGGATTCTGCTCGCGCGATTCCTGGTTTTCGTTAGAAACTCTCTGACAGTTAGGCTACACTTACTACACCTTCAATGTAACTTATATTTATATTCATAGTCATTGTTATGAATGTATACATAAGATTTATCAGTAATTCCAGTTATAATACTGATGGATCTACTTACGGGAGAGGTGTCTAGAATGGTCATGTTGGTTTGGTTATTGGATTTAAGAAAGACTATATACCGAAATGATCCAGTCTCCCAACTATGCTGCTGGTTGATCCTTCTTTGATAGAACTCACAGTATTAATTGGGATTAGTGAAAGACCTAACTTCCAATACGATATTGTCATAGGGATTATTAAGTTATAATATTATAGGTTAATACTTGTTTGGCACGTTACCCACCAGTTTGATCGCTAATAGGATCACCCAGATAGCTCTCAATCGTCTGAGTAATTGTCCTTATGAGTTATCTCACTATACTATGTATTACAATATGTGGCCATATATGTTAAGATAGAGAGATAGTAGAGTAGAGTTGATAGTATAATCTCTATGTGCTTAAGTGTAAATGTACTTGAAACTGGTAGAGTAGGAAGTATAAATGTACCTGTACTAGTATAGTCTAAAGTGTAGTCTCTATGTGCATAATTATTATGATATTAGATTTAGTTAGGGGATGATGACGGAATGAAAAATAGGTTGGGAGCCTATAGGCCCACGTGTTGACGGAATGGCATTTAGGTCATAATTACACATAGAAATGTGTTGAAGAAATGCGTAGGCCGTAAGTACACATAGACCCATGTTGAAGATGAAGTGGTTGGGCCATAAGTCTAAAATACACATATTATTGGCAGATCATGATTCATCATTTGTATGCAAGTATATGTATTGTGGTATATGGTATTTTAGGGAACTCACTAAGCTTCATGCTTACCCAGTTGATTATAAATATTTTTTAGGTACTTCATTAATTCGTGAGAAGGCTAATATTCGACTGTACAAACACGTATTCAATACATGTTTCTGCGTAATGTAATTATACTCTAATATATTTGAATAAATAAAAATGAAAAAAATGGGTTGAAAATCGGGACGTTACAAGTTGGTATCAGAGCCCTGGTTTGATTGAGCTGGATGAACACTCGTGTGATTCCAAACTCAAACTAAGGATCTTAGTAATTAATAAACCTTTACATAAAAAAGAATAATACAAAAAGGAAATAATGTGATGCATACAGTCAACCAAAGCTCATAAATGAAAGTGATTTCCAAAATACCCATATTGTTATGATTGCTGATATTTGAAATGTTAGAACTGCATCCTAGTATGTATGCTAGGGATCAGGAATTGCTAAATAGAATTGTATGATAATTAAGATGCCTTATAGCTTATAGATTTGCTTGTTAATTGTTTCTTAAAACCTTATTGATATTAATTAGTAACTGACAAATACATTAGGTTACATGCTCCCCAAATTAAACGATTTTAGATTGCTTGATTTATCGCTATTGCACAACTCTCGTATAAGTCTAACTGTTGTAGTGTCAAATCTTTGAGTCAACAGAAGGTTTGATTTTAGTGGCATGCAATTGTATTCGTCCGATAATTAGTTAATATTAATAGAAGTTCTTCCTCTATTAATATTAGGGTGATAGTTTCGTTTTATTTACTTCTTTTTATAGTTTATTTGTAAAGACCAAAAAATAAGACCCAAATTTTTCATTAAAATTTATAAAACAGTAATCCAAACATTGTCATACAACCAAGATGGATCAAGTATATTACTTCATCATAAAATATCAGAGTCATCATATGAATGTGGAACAAATAGTGTGTGCACTGCAATCATCCCAAGCTCTTCCCCTTTGCACCAGAAGTACCTGAAACACAAAACTAAAAACCGTAAGCACGAAGCTTAGTGAGTTTCCCCCAAATACCACATACCACACATATCGAACATACAATATGCCCCACCCGATGAGTGTAATGGGCCCCACCCTAACTCGCATAACGGCCCCACCCACTGAGTATAACGGGCCTCGTCCTAACTTGCATAACAGGCCCCACTAAAATACAAACATACAAGTATAACAAGTAATAGCATACAAAATACCCTTTGGGCCCCGCCCACTAAGCATACAAACACATACACATGCAAGAGTCACACAGACATCTAACATCTTAACATAATAACCCATGGGTCGACATTGGTGCCTTCGACCCGCTAAACATGGTAAGGAAGATTCACCTCAAACTGCTGAATCACACCGATAAATCTCTAGTTGCTGGTCCGACAATCCCCGCACTATCAATATCAATAACATCCAATTAATAATTGGATCCTGACTCATAACTAAGAGTCTAAACTATGGTAAAAGACCATTTTACCCTTTACCTAACTTGGCCTAAACCAACCACTCGAAAAGGCCCAATTCCAAAAACGGACACCCAAGGCCCAAATATGGCCTAATCTTCCAAATTGGGCCCACACCCCTTCATAGGCCTTCAACTAAAAGAGCCCAACATAATGACATCAGCCTAAAAATAGAATTCTGATGGCCCAACAAGGCCCTAATATCCTAATGTCCAAATATGGGTCCAAAACCGAGAAACCCAAAATTCGAAGCCCACCTGCTGAGTACACGGGGCATACTCAGCTTGTACACTTAGCGTAATCCCTTTAGGGATAGTACGTGCAATGTACCAGCTTGGTACGCCCATCATACTCCCCAATTGACCACTCCACTTAAATAAGCACTTAATCCATTGAGACTTCAAGCCAAACTCTCATATCTGATTCTATAAGACCACTAATCATGTAAAGTTGGCAACTTTACACACATGCATGGTTTAGTGAGGCTCAAGAGCTCACAAAAGAGCTTAACAAATGCATGGTCCAAGATACGTCATAAGGCTTGCATCTTTATGAATAAGGGGACCGAGAGAAGTCTAGATCTAACGCCAATACTTTTGGAGTGAGCCAAGAAGCTCATCAATCACTCCAAGGAATCAAAATGCATAAAATAACAACATAACTAGATCTATCATCATGGATCATCAAGATGTGAGCTCTTTTAACTCAAAAAGCTTGCAAATGATGACCTACCCCATATCTCCAAGCTCAAGACACTTCTCCAAATGGTCTTCTTCTTCTTCTCCTTCACAAATCACTAACAAACACTCTTTAAGGCTCAAAACTCACAAACACAGACTATGGTTTCAATTTCTGAACAAAGGAAGGTGGAGGATAGCTAAACATGACCAAATGAGACTATCATAAGGTTTAAATAGGGTGCAAATCCTAAAAATTAGGGTTTCACTCAAGCTCTCGTACGCCATGCGTACTCAACATACGCCCGGTATACGTGGTCAAGATCCACGATCACAAAGAGAGTCATTACGCCCAATGTACAAGGAGTACGCCCAACGTACTCCAACTTTTCTAAAGTTGGCAATTCTGCCTCCTAGGAGCCAATTCTGCAAAACATTAACACACCAAGGGTCCAAATTGAAAAATACTTTGATTCGAGTGTTACAACTCTCCCCCACTTAAATTAGATTTCGTCCTCGAAATCATTCCTTACCATCCCAAGCATGCCCGATAGCCTGAGAAATTCAACCACAACCTCGGTGTGGACCGAGTAAGCAACCCTAGGCATACAACAACCTTTCAACAAAATGCAACTAAACGTAGCCCTAACAAGGCTCCCAAATCTTGACGATGAATGGATCCTTACTCGACTTAAATTAACCCTTGAAGAATAACCATTTCTACTCTACATGTAATTTGAAATCTTAAACTTGTCTGACTCCCCAAATAGACAGCCTATACTGAACCACTGCTAATTCAACTCCATTTTGTTTTCCAAACTGATTACCCAACTTCTGATTACTTTTTGTTTGCACTGGAAAACATAATCACTGACCATTCGCTGCTGCTGGAAACTTTTCACTTGACAAAAAGAGATAAGATAATCCTTGGAGTAAAAGTGTAGTCCCGAGGTTAATGAATCCATGAACATAATGCATAACAAGAGACAATCTGTGAGTTAAACCTTCTAGTGCTGAACAACTCGCTGATTCCTTAACTATCGAAACGATACGCTACTGCTATAATTCTGAAGTCCCATAACTTGCCAGACCTACACACAGGTAGAATCATTCCAAAGCATGATCACAAGGGCCTTTTCTACCACCCGAATTGAAAACATCCCTTTTTGCCCTGAACCCTTCAGCTGATGCCCTTGGCATACAGTTTCCTTAATTCATATATTGCTGACATAAAAACCTTGTACATATACAATCACGATTCCCAATGCGAATTTCGACCAAAAGCCAACTCGGTATGTAATTTGTAATCGTAGATACAAGGATTTACACTTGCATTTCAACCGAGATCTTCTAATTCACGACAACCTTTCACTAGACCGGGATAATAATATCCCCAAACCATCACTGAAACTGCCAGTATCACACCTGGTCCAGCCACAAGGTTCCTTAGAGTCCAACTGATAAGGCTACCCTAGCCTATGCATCATCGTATGCCACTTACTGACCACATAATCATCCCTACTAAAACCATGATCCAATACCTTGACCCAATCGGTCTCTACCAGGTCCCACCTATATTGCCATAATCACATGGGCCTTGCCTACAGGTCTCACCCAGTCCATACCAATAAACGAAACATGCGTACGGGTCTCACCCTCATATAGAGCTACACAGGACCAACTCCACCTCAGACCCTAATGGACCTCTTCCTATAATAGAGAAATGCTCTTGGACAATCCTGTCAGCCTTGCCCAAGGCACAAACTGATACTTCTTTATACCAAAGATCCCCAAACAATGGTCTATCTCAATCTGGAGAATGTTACGATCCCATCACAGACTTACAACACTTCCATACTATCTGCCAATCTAGTGAATGCTACGGGCACCCCGTAGTCTTACAACACGTCTATATCCCACCACGGTTACCGCCCATGATCTTACCACGCCTATACCACATCAACCCAGTCATCCTAAGTCAAACCCACATCCAAATGAATCCCAATTAGGTGTTCGGGTCATGCTTCGAACACCAAAACCTTCATCAAATAAGAACAGATAGCGAGGCTCTAACACAACCCTCACCTGGATCCATCCACATGCCTGCTGTACCACAAAGAAAACGTCAACCAGCTGTTGGAAGTTTCTTGAACTTCCAACTTACACAACTTCAATCCAGACAACCACTTGAGTTGTCTTCCCACCCGAATGGGATGTGAAACTCACCCTAGTTTCACACCTGATTCAGCTCCTGGAAATCTGAACGATTCTCCCCCACTTGGATTCGTCGAAGCTCTCCCAACCCAAAAAACTTGATGGATTCCCAACCCATTTTACCTCCTTATAATTTAAACTGTCGATGACCTGCGCTTACTAATTCTAGTGTTCCATTACTAACCAATCTCGATGATCGCACAACTCTTGAAATCCAGATGAATATTCCCCAAAATCTCAGCAAGTCCAATAACCCCGATCATTTCCCATGATATAACACCAAATCATTAAGTCCTTTATGATGGTGAGAAAGACTATAACCCTTGACCTGAACTGGAGAATCTTCACTCCAACTTCCCATCCTCCGAAGGATCTCTGAATTCTAACCATCTTTAACCCTTATGATTATAAAATTCCCCTGGCACTTCTAGTGACCAAAAAAACTCATATGGCTGCCATCCACATATTCTTGCTACCGCTCCTTCTCTAGCAACGGTAGTGATTAGACCCAAAGGTCCTGCCATAGACGACTGCCGATCCTACTTAAACAAATGTTATCACGTCCGAAATCCAGCTTTGCTGATGAAATATTCCTACTGATTTGACCATAGATTTTCCAATCAATAGCCCTAAACTGATCCCATCAAAGAACTGGAACAATCAACCGAGCAACTGAATCCCGCTCAGCAAGATACGACCCACTAATGACTCTTGGCATGCAAAATGGCATATAACAATTCTCAATGATATAACCCAGAGAATAACAGAGACCTAAACCAAAGATAATGCTTACCCATCCCCAAAAAGATTCCAAAGAAATATAAATATTGATAATAATCAAGAGGATAGCAAAAGATAATATACTCTCAATAGCATCTGATGAAATCCTGACCTCCTCTTCCAGCCGAAATATCTGTGATGGAACCTGAGCTGCCCCAACCACTATGTAACCCCTGTGTTTCTGGGCTTGTCATTAATAGCGATGTAATAGTCTAGGTTAACCTTTGTAACCCATTTTGAAATAATAGAAGTGTATTATTTGAGTATTATGTGTTTTGTGCTTAATTGTGTGTCTTAATTGAATTAAGTATGAAAATAAGCATCAAAATGAAATATTAGATAAGCCCGATATCTTTGCTTGAAGATGTAGTGGTTGAAACAAGGTTTCCGAATATATAATGAATACCGAAATCCGAGTTATAACGAAGAAGTTATGATCTGTCGAAGTTTCGCGACAGAACCGGCACGGTGCTGAATGACGTAAAATACGAAATTAAGATAGAGCGATATTTAGCCCTAGTGATCTAAATGAATGTTGTAGAGCTCGTTAAACTGAGAGCGTGCATATAATGGATTCCCAAATCTGACTTCGTATGAGGAAGCTATGATTTTTCTAAGTTTCAGCTTAACAGTATGCAGCCCGAAACTCGAATTCGAGATCGAGTGATTGTTGGTCGAAACAATCTAAACAAGAATCGAAGATCTCGTTGATAGTAGTGCAATGGTGAAAAATAATTAATAAAAAATAAATTCAAAATTAGCCGACGGAGTCTAAATGAAAGTTGTAGAGCGTAGTCTTACCTATGCGTGGATATAAAGAACATCGAAAATAGATCTCGTATGCGAAAGTTATGAATTTTTGAAGATCGTGGCATGCATACCAAAGCTTATCCGAAGAAAGCCTAGGGATGCGAGGTACGCCCAACGTACGAGATGGGTACCCGCAGCGTACTGTTGTTTTCCTCGGTCTAGAAGAGGTCACATTCCCCCACCCCGAAGTTCGCCACGTGGAAGCCTTATCCGGAGTACGCCACGTGGAAGCCTTGATCACTTATCTAAGGACACATATCTGACTAGGTTAGAGTTCGACTGTTGGATTAGGTGTCTAAGCCTATCACTATAATTAGGTATGCCACGTGAAAGCCTTATCCGGAGTACGCCCAACATACGAGTTGGGTACATGCAGCGTACTGCTGTTTTCCTAGGTCCAGAAGAGGCCACGTTCCCCCACCCGAAGTTCGCCACGTGGAGGCCTTATCCGGAGTTCGCCACATGGAAGCCTTGATCACTTATCTAAGGACACATATCTGACTAGGTCAGAGTTCGACTGTTGGATTAGGTGTCTAAGCCTATAACTATAATTGGTATATACTTGAATTGATAGAAGCACAAGTCCTTTTGGGTTGCCTTCACTCTTGCAACTTGACAAGATGACTTTTGGAGAGAAGTTGAATTTATTATTTGGAATAATAAATTCATATAAATGATTTATTAATATGTTATGAAAATAATATATTAATTGGAAATCATGTTGTTTAATTAATATTTAATCAGAAATTGATTTGGAATTAATTTTGGGATTAAATGAATTCATTAAAAGTACATAGGCTATTTTGCAAATCATTGATAGTTGTTAAACTGGGATCTTGGACTCCTTAGATGGGAGTGGACGAAAATTATAGGGTGTCCCTATAAGTTTTCGTCCAAGGCTTTCTAGTTGAGGAGTCCATGGGCTGCTTAGGCCTTAAGCATAGAATTAGGGTTTCCACCTCCAAACCTTAGCTTTGGAACTAAGAAACCTGCAATATGTAAGGAGGCTTACCCTTGGGATTTTCGTTCACCTCCTAAGAACCCTAGTAGAGCCAAATTTCTAAGAGAATTCCCTCATCTCTCTCCTCTCATCCTACTGCAAAGAGTGTTTGTAAACCATTAGATGTGTCATATTTGAGGCACTTGCTTTCAAGAGCTAAAGATCTACAAGGTTTTCTTGTTATTACTTCATAACAAGGTACACATCTGAACCCTATTTTATATAGATTTCAAATTATATACTAGCTTCCTAGGGTTTTCTCTTTCGTATTCAAGTTTGCATGTCCAACTAATGAAAACCTAGATCCCTAAATATAAGGTTGCATGAACACATAGGTTTTGTAGTTATGCTCTTAACTCATCAATTGTAACATCCGGTCCAGGTATGAATCAAATTTTATGTATTTACTTTAATTGGGTAGGCCATGGTGTGGTGGAGAATCACCATAATGTGGCAGAACATATTGGATCGAAGGATTTAAATAACCCTCCACGATGTGACCTTGGGGCACCACGACGTGGCAGGTATTTTAGTGAAAACCCTAATTTTGGGCTTTGGACCCTATATAAAAAACATTAAGGCTAGGGTTACAACCTCCATCTTCCTCCAAGCCTCAAAAACCCTAACCCTAGCCTCCATTGAAGTTGTGAGCTCATTCTTGGTGCTTTTTTGGTTATTTTTGAAGGAGAAGGAAGCTCTTGGTGCGGTGGTTACTTATCAAGCATCATTTCTTCAGTTAGCATATCTCCTGGACCTTGGTGAGTGTCCAAGATTCAACCTTTTTCTTACCATGTTGCTAGATTTTTTTGTCGCCTTTTTTCCATGTTTTGATGGATTTAAGTAATAGGATCTCATAAAGTTTGCAACTTTATGAATCTCTAAGTCAAATAGAGCATTTAGTGTCTTAGATCTAAAGCAAAATCGAGTTTTGATGTCATGCATGGGGTTTTGGTCATTAAACCCTATTTTTGACCTAAAATGGAAAAGGCATGTTTTGGATATGCAAGTCCATAAATCCATAATTTTTAAGGTCCCTTGGGAGTACGAAATCTTTCTGGAAACTTTGGAGGTGCAACCTCTAAGGATTGGGTGCTTAAAGAGAGTCTTGATGCATTAAGTTACCATTCGTGGTTAGAGTTGGGACTTTGGCTTATGGAGGGGTTTGAGGTATAAAGTTGGAAACTTTACCCATCAAGACCATTAGAAGGGCCAAATATGAGCCTTGGAGCTCTTGTAGTTGAAGGAAATGACTTAATGGCTTAAGTTATCCTGACTTATCGCCAAGACGTGGTGACTTGGTCAAGATCCACCTGTTTTGTCGGCTTGTGGCCACGACGTGGCCAAAGAGGCCATGATGTGACGACTAGATGGGTTGACTTATGACCGATAACTTTGACCAAGTTTGACCTAAGGGTATTTTGGGTATTTTTAGTTGTGGACTGAGATTTGGTCACTGTTTGTTGTAAAGGTGATCGGTAGAGTTCGTATTTAAAGCAACGTGTTGATCAGCTATCTTTTCATACTAAGATGTGAGTTTTCCTCATTATACTTGTGGGTCGAAGGCACCAAGGTCGACGCACTGGATTTTGTATCCTGGTATATAGAATGTTGCTAGCATGTAATGATCTGTTAGATCTGTATCTTGGTATATAGAATGTTGCTATGTTGTAGTAATATGTTAGATCTATATCCTGTTGTATAGGATATTGCTATGTTGTATTGATCTGTTAGATCTATATCATGCTATATAGGATGTTGCTATGTTGTAGTGATCTGTTAAATCTGTATCCTGGTATATAGTATGTTGCTATGCGGTAGAGATCTGTAGATTTGTATGACTACCGGTACTTGCTGACTATTGATAATTATGGTATATGTTGATGTGATATGGTCAGTTTGGGTTGAGGCGATCCTACTTTGTGAAGAAGGCCAAAATACCTAGGGCGGTCCAGATAGACTGAAGGCCTATGAGGCGGTCCAGTCCGGCCGAAGGCCCGGAGAGCAGTCCAGATAGACTGTAGGCCCGGTGCGGCGATCCAGTCATGCTGAAGGCGCAAAGAGTGGTCCAGATAGTCTGTAGGCCCAGTGCGGTAGACCAGTCAGGCTGAAGGCTCATGTATGCATGTTGTTATTAGTATGGTTGTGTGTGGTACTTTAGGGGAACTCAGTAAGCTTTGATTACAGTTTAAGTTTATATTTCAGATACTTTAGATGATCGTGGAAAAGCAAATGTGTGGTTGTGCACATCCTCCTAGTTTTTTGACCCTTGATTTGGGACACTCAGATATATGATTTCCACTTTTGAGAACAATGCTTGTAAATGATTATGGTTTTGTTTGATTGAACAATGAAAATTTTCTACCTTGATTTTTGGGAAGTTACATTTATTAATGTTACTTATCATTTTCACATAATTTACATTTTTTTTTCAAATTATCTATAAAAACGACACTTGTTATTTTCTTATCATTTTTATTTTTTAAAAAGTAATGATGTTGATATTAAACTAAGCAATTATTTATTTGATTCCTAATTTTTAGGTGCTATTTAAATTCCTCTTGAATAAGTTTCGGTTATTATTACCGATAATTAATTGTATTCCTATGTTGAAAATCTTATAAAATCATGTTTAATTAATAATTTGTTGAAACTAATTGATTAATAATTATCGGTTTTTATTATAAAAACCTAATTATTTTTTGTAACCGTGATTCTCACGGGCTATAAGCTAGTTTTATAATATTAACCTTTTAGAGAATATGCATGATATATATATATATATATATATATATATATATATATATATATATATATATATATATAGGGAGGGCTCAATTGAGAAAACAAAAGTTGAGAACGAAGGAATGAATCTGGGCCACTCATTTTGAATATGCCGCTTAAGCTCTCCAACAAACTGGGCCGACAAAACAGATCATATTCATTATGAATAAGTATGAATAAGTGTATTCATATATGAATACGTATATTTATATATGAATAAGTATAGCGGAAGTGATTATTCATATATGGATATGGCGGTGATGGATGGTAGTGTAGGTGGCGGTTGTTGGTTGTGGTTGGTTGTAGAAGTGGTGATGGTGGGGAAGTTGGGGATGGTGGTTGGCAGCGGCGGTGGTGGTGGTTCGTGGCAGAGGGGAGGTGGTGTATTCATATATGAATACACTTATATTTATATTCATATATGAATATTACTCATCCTCCATTGGACCGGTACGCCGAAGCATTTTGCGGAAAAAATAAACGATTGGCTGAGATTGATTCTGATATTCTCAATATTTTTTTATTTTCTCAATTGAATTTATATATATATATATATATATATATATATATATATATATATATATATATATATATATATATATATATATATATGTTCCGGTGAGGACTCTTTTATCGGTGAGTACTCGTGAGGTCCAATGGAAACATACGAAAGACTAAGAAGTTGCGACGCAAGATGGTCGAGTTAGTTCTTGTACGATGGAAACACACGAATGGGCCAAATCTCACCTGGGAGACGGAGAGTGACATGATGAGTCGCTACCCGTATTTGTTTGTTGATGTGTGATTCCGGGGACAAAATCATTCTAAGCTTGAGAGAATTGTAACGCATGTGTTTCTGGGCTTGTCATTAATAGCGATGTAATAGTGTAGGTTAACCTTTGTAACCCATTTTGAAATAATAGAAGTGTATTATTTGAGTATTATGTGTTTTGTGCTTAATTGTGTGTCTTAATTGAATTAAGTATGAAAATAAGCGTGAAAATGAAATATTTGATAAGCCCGATATCTTTGCTTGAAGATGTAGTGGTTGAAACGAGGTTTCCGAATATATAATGAATGGCGAAATCCGAGTTATAACGAAGAAGTTATGATATGTTGAAGTTTCGCGATAGAATCGGCATGGCGCTGAATGACGTAAAATACGGAATTAAGATAGAGCGATATTTAGCCCTAGTGATCTAAACGAATGTTGTAGAGTTCGTTAAACCGAGAGCGTGCATATAAAGGATGCCCAAATCTGACTTCGTATGAGGAAGCTATGATTTTTCTAAGTTTCAGCTTAACAGTATGCAGCCCGAAACTCGAATTCGAGATCGAGTGATTGTTGGTCGAAACAATCTAAACAAGAATCGAAGATCTCGTTGATAGTAGTGCAATGGTGAAAAGACAGACGAAAACGGACGTCAGATGAAGAAGTTATGAATTTATAACAGAGTTTTACTGTCCATGCCTACTAAAAATAATTAATAAAAAATTAATTCAAAATTAGCCGACGGAGTCTAAACAAAACTTGTAGAGCGTAGTCTTGCCTACGCGTGGATATAAAGAACGTCAAAAATAGAGCTCGTATGCGAAAGTTATGGATTTTTGAAGATCGTGGCACGCATACCAAAGCTTATCCGAAGAGAGCCTAGGGATGCGAGGTACGCCCAGTGTACGAGATGGGTACGCGCAACGTACTGCTGTTTTCCTCGGTCCAGAAGAGGCCATGTTCCCCCACCCGAAGTTCTCCACGTGGAAGCCTTATCCGGAGTACGCCCAGCGTAGGGCCTCGGTACGCCCAGCGTAGTCCGAGGTCTCTCTGCTATAAAAGGGCATGCGAGGCTGCCGACTTCTTTTGCTAAAATTCTTTCTTTCTCTCCCCAATTTTCCTCGTTTTGCGTGCAACTTATATCCCGAAGCCCCGATATCATTCCTGAGCCCCGAAGCAAGTCCCGAAGCCCCGAAGATCCCGAGAAGTGAAATTCCCGAGCCGAAGCTCTGCCCGTGAGGAGCCCGGTTTTTGTTAAGATCTTCCAGATCTATCGAAGAATACTACCTCTACAAGTCATAGTGCTGTCCGATCATCTTCTAATCAAGTGAGTGTGTAGTTACTTTCTTCTAACGCATAATTATGAAGTATTTTATATAAAATACATGTTATGTGTATATTTTGTTGTTATATGTGTGAATGTATATTCACTTTCTTCTATCTCATAGATATGATTTATTCTCTATGAAATACGTGTTATGTGTATGTGTCTCATCTGTTGTTTGGAATATGTATTGAATGAGAATGCTATACAGGTTTTAAACTATGTATATATATATATATATATATATATATATATATATCTACTAATATGTTGGGTAGAACATGGGTAGATAGTTGATGTGTGATAAACAGATGAGAGGCCTCGATGTGGTTGTTGTTGATCTAGTTATTCAACAGAGTATGGATAACGACCACAGACTCTTTCTAGACAGTCCTGTGGAACGCTAGTAGGTTCATAACCTGTAGGTGTTGTGAAGGATGTGTACACCGGTGTACTCTATCCCCCTCATGGTTGCCTTTAGGACATCTACTGTTGAGGAAACCCTTTTGCAGTAATGTCCGTCCCGATGAAAATCCTAGATTAGGTCCCTTGAGATAGATGTTTTTATAGGGACGTTAAGTGAGTTTAACGGGAATGGGTAATCGGGTTATTGTTGGTTGGTAAAAGTAAATATAATTATTTATTGCGGGTTGAAAACCTTATATGCTCACCAGGATCCCAAGCCTGACCCACTCATTTTTGTTGTATTACAAGTAGTGGCGCGAGAGCATAAGTTGGATGACTTATCAAGATCTTTTGATATTAGGCTAGTTGTTATATGTAACTATTGTATGGTCTATCTTTTGTTGTTTATGCTTTTGGTCTGTTTATCGGAACATGACATCCTGAATATTGTTATATAATGAAAATGCATCTCTTGATGAAATGCTTTGATAAACTTTATTTTATCATATTTTGTTTTGGGAATAAATTCCGCAACTCTTTAAAATCAATGGATTTACTTTAAAACTATTTTAAAAGCATAAATGAAACCGGTCTTTTCTGGCCGTGATTTTGTGGTTGTCACAGTTGGTATCAAAGCATTATTTTAAGCGAACTAGGAATTTGTAGGATTTCTAGACTTAAACTTAGAATGCTAAGTGAAGGTTGTTAGATGTGTGTCTATTATATTATAGACACGAGCACTAATTTATTTTAGGAAGATGCCTAAAATGCTTTTATGTGCTAAATGTTATATGTTGCCATATATGATATTATTTGTTCGGATCTATGGTTTGTTGCCAACTGGATCTGGAAACCTTTTGTCTGTAGGATTCTAAGCATACGATTTCGATATTAGAACTAACATGTAAACGTTTCAGAGTGAGAAGGGTGATTTGAATATCTATCGTGAATAAGGATCTAATTCACCTTATTCGGTGTATAGATCAAAAATGGTGAGAACGAGGAGTGGAGTGGGAAATGCTGATGAAAACAGGAATCAACCACCAGTGATTGAGCAAATACTTGCTGTAGCTGCTGCACCTAAGCCGATACCAATGGCTGGTGTACAATTGATGATTCAGACGATGTTGGATCGTCATATGGAAGAAACAAGACGCCTGCTTAGGCAGAATCGTGAAGAACCATCAATTCAAGTGGAAGAGCCCAAGGAGAATAGAGGGCACTCGGAGGGAGAAAACTTCAGTGGAACTATTGGTCAAGCCAACCCACCGGTGGTTAGACACAACAACCAGTATGGAGGAAATGATGGGCGAGGGTGTAAGTACAAGGATTTCATGGCATCCAAACCACCATGTCTATCCAGAAGACCGACGCCGGTGCAAGTTATGGACTGGATCTCCAAAATGGAGACAATGTTTGAAAGTTGCGAATGCAACAACAGGCAGAAGACCGCTCTTGCGATCCCTCTGCTAAAATATGGCGTGTTGAGTTGGTGGAAGCTGTTAGCTGACTCTATGCCCAAGGGAGAAGCGAGAAAAATGTCTTGGGAAGACTTTGTGGAACAACTTAAGCTGCAATACTGCTCCAAGCAGGACCTTCTCGAAATCAATAATGAGTTTCAGAATTTGAAGAAGGGGAAATTGAGCGTTACTAAATATGCTGCTAGTTTCACAGAAAAGATGAAGCTTATCCTATATTTAGTACCAACATAACTCTCTAAGGTCAACAAGTTTTCCCTCGGACTACCAGCGGACTATGGTCCAATGGTTAAGCAAGCAACCACATTGAAAGCTGCCATCTGGGCTGCTAGAAATGTTGAGACTCAGATCAGGGAGAAAGGTATGGAGAGGTCAGAGGTTGGTGAAAAGAGGAGGGGCCAGGGCATTATGCCAACGAATGTGGAAATCCAGGGCATTATGCCAACGAATGCACCCTCACCAAGAAAGTTTGCTATGGTTGCGGTGAGGAGGGGCACATCTCGAGAGATTGTCCGAAGAAAAAGGAGGCAGCAAAACCCAACATTCCGCCAAAGCCGAAGGCGAGAGCCTTCCAGATGACACTGGAAGCTGCTAAAGATGAAGCTGATGTCGCTTCAGGTACCTTTCTCATAAACAAATTGCCTGCCCAAATTTTATATAATTCTGGAGCCAACTACTCCTTTATTTCGCATGAATTTGGTAGAAAACTAGCTTTGCCTGTCGATAGACTAGATAATGCTTTATTAGTCGAAGTTGCTAGTGGCAAGTTTGTACCTGTTAGCCATCATATGAAAAACATCTTAATTGACTTGAATGGGAATTAGTTACATGAGGAATTATTGCCTATAGATCTGAATGGTTTCGACATCGTTTTGGGAATGGATTGGCTTAGCGCCCATGATGCCGATATATTGTGCAAGAAGAAGATTGTAAAGGTAAGCCCACCAGGGAAAGAGTCATTTATGGTGTATGGAGATAAATGCAGAGTAAATTATGGGATCATTTCGCTAATGAAAGCCAGAAAGTGTTTGGCCAAAGGATGTACATCATATTTGTCATTTGTGATTGATGCAAAGAAGGAGAAAAAGGAGATGCGGAGCATTCCTGTCGGGTGTGATTATCCAAAATTATTTCCCAAAGATCTTCCCGGATTACCGCCTGATAGACAAGTGGAGTTCAAAATAGACTTGTTACTAGGGACGACGCCTATAGCAAAAGCACCTTACCGATTAGCACCAACGGAGATGAAGGAACTGATGATGCAACTTCAGGAGTTATTGGACAAAGGTTTCATTAGGCCTATTTCATCACCCTGGGGAGCTCCGGTGTTATTCGTGATGAAGAAAGATGGAAGTATGAGAATGTGTATCGATTACAGAGAGATGAACAAGGGAACAATCAAGAATAGATATCCGTTGCCGAGGATTGATGACCTATTCGATCAACTACAAGGTTCAAGTTATTTTTCAAAGATCGACCTGAGGTCAGGATATCATTAGCTGAAAGTAAGAGAGCAGGATACAGAGAAGACTGCATTCAGAACACGATATGGACACTACGAGTTTTTGGTTATGTCATTTGGACTAACCAATGCTCCAACAACATTCTTGGATTTAATGAATAGGGTTTGTAATCCGTTCCTAGATAAATCTGTGATAGTGTTCATAGATGACATTCTGATTTACTCGAAAAGCCAAGAGGAGCATGGTAGACACTTGCGAGAAGTGTTGGAAGTCTTGAAGAAGGAGAAGTTATATGCTAAGTTCTCCAAATGTGATTTTTGGATTCGAGAAGTCCAATTCTTGGGTCACTTGGTCAACCAAGAAGGGATAATGGTTGATCCATCAAAGATTGAAGCTGTAATGAAGTGGGAACAACCGAAAAGTCCCACGGAGATTCGAAGCTTTTTGGGATTAGTCGGATATTACCGAAGGTTTATCCAAGGCTTTTCTTCGATCGCTAGTCCATTAACAGCTTTGACCCACAAAAGAGCTATTTATGCTTGGAGTGATAAGCATAAAGAAGCATTCGAGAAGCTAAAGAAGAAGCTATGTGAGGCACCGATACTTTCTCTACCCGATGGAGTTGAAGACTTTGCTGTTTATAGCGATGCGTCAGGTGTTGGGTTGGGTTGTGTTTTGACCCAAAGGGAAAAGGTGATCGCATATGCGTCTCGACAGTTGAAAGAGCATGAAAAGAACTACCCGACTCATGACTTGGAGTTGGCGGCTATAGTTTTCGCTCTAAAGATATGGAGACATTACCTTTATGGCACGAAGTGAAAAATTTTCACTGATCATAAGAGTCTTCAATATCTCTTTAGTCAGAAAGAATTGAATATGAGGCAATGACGCTGGCTTGAATTACTTAAGGACTATGACTGTGAGATACTTTACCACCCCGGTAAAGAAAACGTTGTTGCTGATGCTCTCAGTCAGAAAGTCAATCTTGAAAGAAAAAGGCTAAGAATGTTGAGAATAGAAGTTGTCTTGACCATTGTGGAAAGTATAAAGAAAGCTCAAGAGGAAGCTTCTGAGAAGAATGACCGAAAGGAGGAACATTTGGGCAAGACGTTGGTGTTTGGTATAAACAGTCATGGACTAAAGGTGTTCCAAGATCGGATTTGGATACCTAAGACAGGAGGAGTCAGAGATCTTCTGATGGAAGAAGCTCACAAGACCATGTACTCGATTCATCCCGGTAGCACTAAAATGTATAGGGACCTGAAACCCTATTACTGGTGGCCAACGATGAAGCTTGATATTGCAAAGTACGTGGCAGAGTGTGTGACATGTGCGTGGGTCAAGGCACAACATCAAAAATCATACGGGAGTTTAGAACCTTTACATGTGCCTATGGGTAAGTGGGAAGACATTGCTATGGATTTTGTCACTAAACTGCCCAGAACGAAAAGTGGTCTTTGGGTGGTCGTTGATCGATTCTGTCACACCCCCAAACCTGAACGGCGGAAACATTCGGGGGCGGATGACTTCATGTGGTAACGTAACAAATGAATACATAGTAAAGAAAGAAATACAACCATCATATATATAATTGAAAGTTTACATTTGTCAAAAGTTACATGTTCAAAACCAATTACAATATGATGTCAAAATATGAGATTAGACTGGCGCCGCTGCATCCCTTCATCAAAAACATAATGATACCTGAAATTACTGATTTCCTGGGACATACAAGTAATTTTGAAAGAGTAGATCAACATTTAAGCTGGTGAGTTTCATAAGTATTTAAATGACAATGTTTGTATGAAATGAAATGTTTTGTCTTTGTTTTCTTGTGTTTAGAAAATCCTATATTTTCTACTAGTATAAAAGTAGCCTTCACTCAAGACCAATGTTTGTTTCTAAAATGTATGTAAGTGTAAAATAACCAATGTGTTTGAAAACCTTGTAAATCAATGCATTTTTAATACCCCATGTGAGTTTTATAACCATACTATTGACTCGGAATGCCTATACACAACGTTCTTCAGGCGTTGGAATGTTATGACGTTTGTCACCCCAAACGGTGGACTGCAGCTAACAGTCAGGGCGCGGGTTGTCAAGCCCGTATAGATCTATACACAAACACCATGCTCCCCCTCCAAGGGATTCTGGTATATAATACAGGACTTGAAATGTGTACTCGAACGTACGTGAAGTTAGTGTCTCACAAAAACCGTGGTATAAAAACAGATCTACTTGTTAAAATGTTACGTTTGTTCTTGTATATGAAAGTGACTTCTTGAAATTCATGTTTCTAGTACATAAGAGTTAGAAATTTGTTAGTAAAACTATACCTATTATAGTTTTCTAAAAGTGTGTCTCGTTTGTTTAGAAATACCTAGAAAAGGAATCATTTGTTATGAAAGCATAGATTTTTGGTGTAGAGTCTAAGATAGACAAGTATACATATAATCTAAGAAAAGTTTAGTTTATACATGCATTACAACAATTTATATTTCAAAAGATAGAATGTTATTTTAACATATGTTATATATATGAAAGTTTCCTATAAAGTTTGTAAATCGCATGTGATTTGGATATATAAAAGCATATAAAATAGTTCTTTATGTAACACACGATAATACTCGTGTGTTTTACTTGTAATCCCCCCCTTGAAAGCATATAGAAGAATTTATAGAACATTTAAAAGGTAAATTAAGGGGTATGAACTCACTTGAAAGTTTGAAGATAGCGAGATGGAAAACCGGGCAGAGTTTCGTCTCGGGAAACGGATTTTTCTCGGGATTCTCGGGAATCTCGGGAGTAAAATCGACCCTCGGGACTTGAGCAAAAAGACCAGAGCTTCGGGTTTGAACGGGCACGGAAAACGAGGCAAGATCGTGAGAGAAAGGAGAGAAATGAGCAAGTTTTTCGGAAGCCTTCGCATGCTATTTATAGGGGGGGTCTGAGAAGCCTCGTACGCGGGGCGTACGCTCATACGCAACGCGTACGCGTACATCATGCATGACCGAAGCCTCGACTGCCTCGGCTTCGGATGGGACGGCGGGTCGGACGGGTCGGTCGGACGGGCGGGTCGGACGGGTCGGTAGCCTCGCATAGGGCGACGTGGACGATCCGAGGCCAAGGCCCTTGGGTACGCAGGGCGTATAGGGGTACGCGGCGCGTACCTCGGATGAGGACGCTGACTCCTCTTCGGATAATACTTGATTTTTGAATTAAATAAATATATAATTTATTTAATAAACTTCAAAAATTCATATCTTCTTCATACGAACTCCATTTCGATGGTCTTTATATCCACGCGTAGGTGAGACTACGCAGGTGAGACTACGCTCTACAACTTTCGTTTAGACTCCGTTGGAAAATTCCGAAATTATTTTTATTATTTATTTATTAAAATGACGTGATTAAGGAATTTCTTTAAAAATTCATAACTTCTTTATCTGACGTCGGTTTTTGCCAGACTTTTTACCGCTGGAATACCATTGTCGAGACCTTCGAATCTCGTTTAGGTCATTCCGGTCAAAAGTCGCTTGATCTCCGATTCGAGTTTTTATCTGTCTGTTGCTAAGCTGAACTTGGAAAAATCATAACTTCAATATACGAAGTCGGATTTGGGCGTTCTTTTTTCGTACGATCATGGTTTAATGACATTTAAACATAGAAGGAGTTGAAATAGAAACTTTTTGGACATTTTATTATCAGAGTTAATTTTATTAACTCAAAAGTGGTTACAATACTTGACCTTTTAGGTCATTACAAAGAGTTGAAATATCGGGTTGTCACATCATCCCCCCGTTAGAGGGAATTTCGTCCCGAAATTTAAAGTAGTAAAGATACTAGTGAACATGAAAGAGATGAGGGTACTTTTGTTTCATCTGATCTTCGCATTCCCATGTGAATTCAAGTCCCCGCTTGGCGTTCCAGCGAACCTTCACGATGGGTATGCGACTTTGTTTTGTTTGTTTGACCTCTCGGTCCATGATTTCTACTGGTTTTTCCACAAAGTTGAGGCTCTCGTTGATCTCGATCTTGTCGAGTGGAATAACAAGAGTCTCATCGGACAGACACTTTTTCAAGTTTGAGACGTGGAAGGTTGGATGTATGTTACTAAGTTCACGCGGTAGGTTAAGCTTGTAAGCCACAGGGCCGATTCTGGCAAGAATCTCGAAAGGCCCTATGTATCTTGGATTTAGTTTCCCACGCTTTCCAAAGCGTATTAAGCCCTTCCACGGTGAGACCTTTAAGAAGATGTGGTCTCCTACCTGGAATTCCAAAGGTTTCCTCCTTTGGTCAGCGTAGCTTTTCTGTCGGTCTCTAGAGGCTTTCAACCGTTCACGAATCTGAACGATCTTCTCTGTCGTTTCTCGTATGATTTCCGGACCGGTGAGAGTGCTCTCAGGAACTCTTCCTCTAGCTATCTGGGTATCGCCAACTTCAGTCCAGCACAGAGGGGATCTGCACTTTCGACCATAGAGGGCTTCAAACGGAGCAACCTTTATGCTTGTATGATAACTATTGTTGTATGAAAATTCGACAAGGGGTAAATGGATATCCCATGCCTTTCCAAAGTCAATCACACAGGCTCTCAGCATATCTTCTAAAGTTTGTATTGTTCTCTCACTTTGTCCGTCTGTTTGTGGGTGGTAGGCTGTACTCATGTCTAGCCTAGTCCCCAGGGAACTTTGTAGTGACTACCAGAATCTTGAAGTGAATCTACTATCTCTATCGGAGATAATGGATATCGGAACACCATGCAGTCGCACTACTTCCCTTAAGTAAGTTCTTGTAAGCTTTTCCATTTTGTCAGTCTCCTTGATGGGTAGGAAATGCGCGGATTTGGTCAATCTGTCGACAATGACCCATATGGTATTGAGTCCACTTGTCGTCTTGGGTAACTTGGTTATGAAGTCCAAAGTAATCCGCTCCCATTTCCATTCTGGTATCTCTGGTTGTTGTAGTAATCCTGACGGTTTCTGATACTCGACCTTAACCTTAGCGCAAGTAAGACATTTACTTACGAAGGTAGCAATTTCTGCTTTCATGTTAGGCCACCAATATAGTCTCTTAAGATCCAGATACATTTTATCTGAACCCGGGTGAACGGAATATCTTGAGTTGTGAGCTTCGGTCATGACTACGTTTCTGAAACCACCATGTTTCGGGGTCCAGATTCGGTCCATGAGATAGTAGGCTCTGCCACCCTTGACTTCTAGATTCTTTTCCATTCCTCGCAGGGATTCACCCGCCACATTTTCAGGTTGCAAAGCTTCCATTTGTGCCTCCTTAATTTGTGTGGATAAGTGGGAATGGATGGTCATAGTCAGAGATTTGACCCTCCGACCAGTGTATTCCTTTCGACTGAGGGCGTCAGCTACCACGTTGGCTTTGCCAGGATGATAACGAATTTCGCACTCGTAGTCATTTAGTAACTCAACCCATCGTCGTTGTCGCATGTTGAGTTCCTTCTAATCAAAAATGTGTTGAAGGCTCTTGTGATCGGTGAAAATAGTACTCTTTGTTCCGTATAAGTAGTGCCTCCAGATCTTCAGAGCAAATACCACTGCTCCTAACTCAAGATCGTGTGTCGTATAGTTCACTTCGTGTGTCTTAAGTTGTCGGGAGGCATAAGCAATGACCTTCCCTCTCTGCATAAGAACACAACCAAGTCCTTGATTTGACGCATCGCAATACACTACGAAGACTTCTATCCCTTCGGGGAGGGATAGTATCGGTGCGGTGCACAAGGCCTGTTTTAGTGTCTGGAATGCCTTCTCTTGTTTCGCTTCCCAGTCAAAGGCCACGCCTTTCTGGGTTAATGTAGTAAGAGGTTTCGCAATGCTAGAGAAATTCTTTATGAATCTGCGATAGTAGCTAGCGAGACCTAGAAATTGACGAATTTCTGTAGGTGTCTTTGGTGCCGACCAGTTCTCAATGGCCTTAATTTTGGAGGGGTCCACGTGTATCCCTTTCTCGCTAACAACGTGGCCTAAAAATTCGACTCTTCGAATCCAAAATTCGCATTTAGAGAACTTCGCATAAAGTTTCTCCATTCGCAGTGTTTCTAGGACTTTTCGTATGTGCTGACTATGCTCTTCCTCACTTCGGGAGTAGATAAGTATATCATCGATAAAGACGATGACGAACTGATCCAAGTAAGGACGGCATACCCTATTCATTAGGTCCATAAATACTGCTGGTGCACTGGTTAATCCGAACGGCATCACTACAAATTCGTAGTGTCCATAACGAGTTCGGAAAGCTGTCTTTGGAATGTCCCCCTCTAGAACTCGTAATTGGTGGTATCCGGATCGTAGGTCTATTTTGGAGAAGTAGTTTGCTCCTTGAAGTTGATTGAATAGGTCGTCAATACGAGGTAGAGGATAACGGTTCTTGACAGTAAGTTTGTTCAGCTCTCTGTAGTCGATGCACATACGAAACGATCTGTCTTTCTTCTTTACAAACAAGACCGGTGCTCCCGAAGGTGAGAAACTTGGTCTTATGAATCCTTTTTGAAGGAGTTCATTAAGTTAACTGGAAAGTTCCTGCATCTCTGCTGGTGCGAGACGATAAGGCGACTTCGCTACTGGGGTAGCCCCTGAAACTAAGTCGATTTTGAACTCGACTTGGCGTTACGGTGGTAATCCTGGTAGTTCTTCTGGAAAGATATCGGGAAAGTCGCGTACTACTGAGATGTTCTTGATGTCCTTAAGTTCTTGACTTGTATCAACGATGTGCGCTAGGAATGCTCGACAATCCTTCCGCAAGCACTTTCGAGCTTGGATGCACGAAATGATGCGAAGGTTTGTACTTGATTTGTCGCCATAGATAACTAATGTTTCGTTGTTAGGGAGGTTAAGACGAACTGCTTTTTCAAAGCACATGATGTCGGCGCGAAGAAGACTCAACCAATCCATGCCGACTATGACGTCGAAACTTTTAATTTGGACCGGCATGAGATTGATTGGAAAAGAATGGTCGTCTAAAGTTAACGCACAACCCATGTATATGCAGTTAGTGTTTTCGGTTTTTCCATTGGCCATCTCTACAGTGAATGATTTTTCTAACTTGCTAGGTTTAGGTTTAAGTAAATGAATAAAGTTTTGACTCACGAAGCTTCTCTCCGCTCCACTATCGAATAATATGCATGCATATGAATTATCGAGAAGGAACGTACCAACAACTATAGTTGGGTCAGCTACAGCTTCGTCGTGGCCTATAGCCAAAACTCGTCCCACACCGCCGGTGCCTGCTGCCTTAGGGCAGTTCCTCTTGTAGTGGCCCACCTCGCCACAACCGTAGCAAGTCTTCCCTACACCCGCACTGGGAACTTGAGTGATCGGCTTTGCGGGGTCCTTGCAGAAACGGGTTGTGTGTCCCTTTCTGTTGCAGTTGGCGCACTGCATTTCTCGACAAGGTCCATGGTGGTGGTAAGTGCATTTGGTGCACTTTGGAAGGTTACCTACATAAGGCTTTGTTGGGTAGGTATTTGTAGGAGCTGTAGTAAGTACAGTGGCAGCATTAACTGAAACCAGTTGTTTCTTTGCGGGCTCTTGGGAAGACCCATCCTTCCCTTTATTCCATACCCACTTCTTGCTATTGTTGTTGTTGTTGTTGTTGTTGTTGTAGTTGTTGTTGTTGTTGTTTCCCTTCTATGGTTCTGGTGCAGAAGTGGTTTAGTTCTGATGACCTCCGTAGTCAATCAGAGATTGTGCCAGTTCTTTAGCACTTTCAAAGGTGTCAGGTTTGGAAGCTAACACGCTTGATCGTATTTGGGGCGTCAGTCCCCAGATGTACCTTTCTATTTTCTTGCTCTCGGGAGCAATCATATCTGGACAAAGGATTGCCAGCTCGCAGAATCTGTTGGTATAAGTAGCGATGTCGGTACCAACCATTCCGAAAGTCCATAGTTCGTGTTCGAGCTTTTGAATCTCTCCCCGTGGGCAGTATTCTCTCATCATCATGGCTTTCAGGCTCTCCCAGCTTATGGAGTTTGCCACAATTAGAGTAAGTACTTTAACGTGACCATTCCACCAAGTTAAAGCTTTATCAATAAGGGTGAAAGTTGCAAATTTGACTTTGTTGTGCTCGGGACAGGAGCAGATTTCAAAGACTGCCTCCGTCCTTTCAATCCACTGCCTCAGGGCCATCACACCACCAGTTCCATAAAACATCCGGGGCTTGGCATTAGTGAAGTCCTTATAGGTGCATTCTCGAGGTGGTCCATGACTCTCGCCATGGTTGGATGGGTGTGTGCCAGATCCTGAGCCATTAGTACTCGAGTTATTGATCTGTGACATGGCAGCTGCCACCGCTGCGGTGACTGCTGCTTGGAACATAACAGCATCAAATTGAGGTGGTGGAGGTGGTGGTGGTACAAGTGTTTCCCCACCGTTGTTTCGCCTTGGGTTCCTACGCGGAGGAATCCTTCAACTATAGGTTGAAAAGACAAGGATAATAATTTCATAGAATAGAAAATGTATGTGTCTCATGAACTAAATCGCTATAGTTCAACAACAGATGATAGTATGAGTCTTAAAATAGAAGAATGAAAGTTATTTGTAAGACTGGAAGTATGAAACAAGTATTTGGTTTCTCAAATACCTTTCAAGGTTTGAACGAAATACTTAACGTATTAATAATAGTGTCACTTATATTAATATAAAAGTTGTTACAACGATCATGAAAATTTGACCCCTATAAGGGTCTCCGATTACAAAGTTCGAGAAATTTAAAGACTTTTAGCCGATGTCCTAAGCTATAACAAAATTTGAGCCTTTGACTGGGGAAAAGCAGTTTATGGGACCGGAGATAGTCCATAAAACTGCTGAAAAGTTGAAAATAATTAGGGAAAGAATGTTAGCAGCTCAGGATCGTCAAAAGAGCTATGCTGACAAAACCGAAGACCGATGACTTTTGAAGTTGGAGATTCGGTTTTGCTTAAAGTCTCACCGTGGAAGGGACTTATAAGATTTGGTAAAAGGGGAAAATTAATTCCAAGGTTTATTGGACCGTTTAAAGTTCTTTAGAGGATTGGGAACCAAGCTTACAAGCTCGAACTAACAGAAGAACTAAATGGAATTCATAACACTTTCCATGTGTATTATTTGAGGAAGTTCACGAGAGAAGTTCCCAACATGATTCCACTTTCGGAGTTGAGAATCGATGAGAACAAAAAGTTGATTGAAGAACCAGAGGCAATCATTGACCGAAAGACTAAGAAGTTGCAACGCAAGATGGTCGAGTTAGTGCTTGTCCGATGGAAACACACGAATGGGCCAAATCTGTGACAACCCGGAATTTTCTTTCGGTCAAACCCTAGAAGTAAATCACTTCTTATTATACGTTAATGTCATCATTTCTTATTTTAACAAATTTAGAGTTTGTTTGATTATTTTAATATAATTCTTTAAACGAACGGGTGTGAGAAAGTGTCGTCTCGGGTTTTGAATTTAAAAAACCGCAAACACCTCGCGTCTTAGAAGTTCCCGGCCAAACTATTTCGTTTGGATCGAAAAATCATACCAAAATCCGTAAACTCATGCTTATCCATGAGTTTACTCCCTAAATCTAGTTAATATGAGTTTACTCCCCATTTATCCAAAAGAGTAAACTCCCAAAAGAGTAAACTCAAGAAACACTCTCAAGTAGCAAACTAAAAACAGTTCAAGATCTCCTAAGTTGTAAGTGTTCTACACAGTTAGCTAAGGGACGAGTTCCCGAAAGCACTCTCACGGGTCCGGAGATCATTCAGGAAACGACAGAGAAGATCGTTCAAATTCGTGAACGATTGAAAGCCTCTAGAGACCGACAGCAAAGCTACGCTGACAAGCGAAGGAAACCGTTGGAATTCCAGGTGGGCGACTGAGTTCTATCGAAGGTCTCACCCTGGAAGGGCTTGATACGCTTCGGAAAGCGTGGGAAGCTCAATCCAAGATACATAGGGCCTTTCGAGATTCTCGCAAGAATCGGCCCTGTAGCTTACAAACTCAATCTACCGCGTGAACTCAGTAACGTACATTCTACCTTCCACGTATCGAATTTGAAAAGGTATCTGTCCGACGAGAATCTTTTTATTCCACTTGATGAGATCGAGATCAACGAGAGCCTCAACTTCGTGGAGGAGCCAGTAGAGATCATGGACCGAGAAGTCAAGCAAACGAAACAAAGTCGTATCCCGATAGTGAAGGTTCGCTGGAACGCAAAACGGGGACCTGAATTCACTTGGGAACGAGAGGATCAGATGAAACGGAAATATCCTCATCTTTTTCCTTATTTACCTGTAAATACATTATTTTCTTAGACTTTAATTTCAGGACGAAATTCCCTTTAACGAGGGGATGATGTGACAACCCGGAATTTTCTTTCGGTCAAACCCTAGAAGTAAATCACTTCTTATTATAAGTTAATGTCATCATTTCTTTATTTAACTAATTTAGAGTTCGTTTTATTATTTTAATATTATTCTTTAAACGAACGGGTGTGAGAAAGTGCCGTCTCGGGTTTTGAATTTTAAAAACCGCAAACACCTCGCGTCTTAGAAGTTCCCGGCCAAACTATTTTGTTTGGGTCGAAAAATCATACCAAAATCCGTAAACTCATGATTATCCATGAGTTTACTCCCTAAGTCTAGTTAATATGAGTTTACTCCCCATTTATCCAAAAGAGTAAACTCCCAAAAGAGTAAACTCAAGAAACACTCTCAAGTAGCAAACTAGAAACAATTCAAGATCTCCTAAGTTGTAAGTGTTCTATCCATTTCAAGTTGATTAAACACTTAATCTAGTGTTTGTGCATCTATTCATCCATTCACTTTTGTGTTTTTGATTAGATTTCCAAAAACACCAAGAGCACCAAGAACACACACTAAGTGTTCTTGGACTTTTAGCATACTTCAAGCTTCCTTATAGTAAGTACTTCACTCCTTGAGTCTTATTGAGTTAGTATTACAAGTTAGCATCAAGAAAATATGCCAAGAACACAAGGAACAAGGTGTTCACGGTCCAAGAAGGTTCTTGGGCCGTAAACACCAAATAAGGCACCAAAGTGTGCCTAAGTCACAAATTTAAGCCCTAGTTGGATGTTTAAGCCTTCCTTATCATGTTTGAACCTTCCCTTGATGAGTTTAAACCAAGAAAAACACCAAATAATGCCATGATCATGTGTTTACGGTTTGGGGAGCTCCCAAAACCGTAAACACCCTTTAGTGTGTTTATTTGGGTCATGTTCCTTCCTTAGGCCTAAAATCTAGCATAGACAGTTACCTTGATGAGTTAGGGACTTAAAAACATAACAATACCAATTTCCATATGGGTTTAAGGTAGTAAACCCAAAGTGAAATGACCATAAGGCCATAAACATCTAACAAGGGGTGTTTTGTTGCCCTAGTCCTTTCCAAAGTCCAAACCACCAAGTAGAAATGCCTTTAAGGACTTGCAAATCCTCAAAACAGCATATGGTAAAAAGAAGAGGAGTTTACGACCGTAAACTCATTAGGTTAAGGTCATGAAAACCGTAAACTTCAAGGGAGTTTACCCTTGTGCCCCAAACACAATGGCAAGGTCCTTTAGCACTTAGATGCAATCCTTATGGCTTGTAGCACTTATAGAAGGTGTTTTACATGCCTTGGGATGTCTTAACTTTGTCAATTAGTGGTTTAAAGTCTAATTGAGTACATATATTTGTGATTATATGTTAACTAGGATCATTGAGTGTGAACAAGTCTTCACTTGTCACCTAGCCATCCTACATCATTCAGTACATCCAAACCACCATCTACAGGTGAGTTCATACCCCTTAATCAATGTTTTAAATGATTTTAAATGCTTTAATGGGGGGGGGGGGGGGGATACAAGTAGAAAATAGTTTGTTATTAAATCACTCATATGTTTTTATAACTGTGTTTTCATCCAGTAGATTTCACATACTTCAAAATGTGATGCATGAAATGGTTTTTTGTCTTAAAAATACCTTGTTATCAAAAGTATTACATTTGAAATGTTTATTAAAATGACATCAAGTCATTGTTAATTATTGTTCGAAAATCATAGATATCTTACAAAACCATTTTTACCTTCTTGAACAAAACTATACTTATAAACTTATGTTCTTATATATGTATTGATGTTATAGTTTTCATCCTTCATTCAGTTTCCCTCACCCTTGTATAGCAAGGATGTATAAACTTGTTTGGACAATCAATTACCTTCCAGTTAGCTATTATGGGGATAGTTAGGAGATACATAACATTATTCCTATCACAAGGAATTACATCAGAGTCAGTTCATTCATGAGTCTACACTATACATTACATGAGTACCTTACATGAATACATTACATGAGTACCTTACATGAATACATTACATGAGTACCTTACATGAACACATTACATGAGTACCTTACATGAATACATTACATGAGTACCATTACATAGATACATTTTCCTGTATACACTTACATGGATACTTGTACCTAGAGATACGAGGACGATTTATTAGTACCTTCTATGTAAATTGTCCTGCCTATCCCAGTTCAACAGGATATCTAGACGGGACTAGCCATTCTGAAACCCAGTTGATTAGCACCAGTGGTTGATGAACATCTACGGATGCCTACGGTTATTACTTATATTAGAATACAGCTACGGGACTAACCATTCCTCAAGCCTACTGTTCGTTACAAAGGTTGATGAACATCTACGGATGCCTATGGTTAATACTTATATTAGGGAATCGATTACGAGACTAACCCTTCCTCCCCCCTTCTGCATGCTGCAGAGGACAATTGAACAATCTTCGGATGTTCATTAGGTTATACATTTCGCTTACCGCGATGTCGTGTTAGTCCTAGTACCAAAGGATAACACTTACATTAGTACATTTTCCTATTTACTTTATTTTGTGATACATTCACATAAATGAGGAGTTAGACTAAGTACTTTTAGTACTAGTCAATAGAAAGGAAAAAATATCATTTTACTTACAAAACATACGGGTCTTGGTAGAAGACTACATCTCATACTAGTAGGAAATAAGGGATTTTCTAGGGTTTTTCATTACTTACATCAACTGCTTCATTTAAAGATTTACAGGGCATTCATAACAGTTTTCCCAAAACCAAAAAATGACACTTAATTACTTATGAATTCACCATCTTTTGGCTGATACTCGCTTTCAAAATAACTTGTATTCTCAGGTCACCAGTAGACAGGTACGATGGCCAGGTTTTGAGAAGACGGAGCACAGACAAGACTCGTCTTTTATTTTGATTGTATTTTTGGTTTCTTATTACATTGAAAGAACACACATGTATTAAAACTTTACTTTTAATGCAATGCATGATGTTGTTGCTTGTTTACTACTTTACATTGTTTGTGATACTGTACATGACGTCCTCCACCCTGGAACGTTTCCGCCGTTCTTGGTTTTAGGGTGTGATAGATTGGTATCAGAGCTTTGTTTATAGTGAATATAGTATATCAACCCATAAAAGATATACTAACTATAAATACATTGGGATTAAAACACTCTGTCTAAGAGTTATACTTTTAAATAATAAAATATTTAAGTAAGTATACGTGCCTGCATTCCTACTAAAATCAGTGTCACAATGACAAGAACAAAAGTATTACGATTGTTGAATATCACAAGTAAGCCTGGGGATATATGGTCAGTCTTGGGAATGGCATAGCCTGATCAACTATGCTGGTCCAAGGAGTGATTAGCATATGCCCAAGAATGGTTGTGATGTGGCAACAAGTCTAAAAACTTACCAACACAACCATAAAGTGATACCATAGGGGTATTTAGTCTTACAGTAATTATCTTAGTCTGTTCATATATTTTAGCTATTTCTTATATCCCTTTTCTCGCATAGATTTTAATGGCTGGATTTCATCATGGCGACCCATACTTCCCGAACCAAGGCAACGCTGGATGGCTAGAGGAAGAACCAGAAGATGATCACCCAATCCCTTTGGATGATCACCATGCTGAGGGTTTTTCCGATAGTTCTGACTCGGAGCCTGAAGTCAACAACCTACCCCCAGCTGCTCAAAACCCAAACCTGAACCCCCGTCCCGCATTTCAATGACCCACACCTCTGTGGGCCACTAACTTGACTAGATGGAGTCAGGAACAGGGTCAACCCATTCCCTACAACGGAGACAAAAGTTTCTACAACCTCATTGAAGGAGGTTCTGCTGACAGGGTCCTACCCATCATAGTTCGTAGAATTCTAGGAACACGATACTGGGTCAAGCAACTATCGACCGAGTCGTGGAGATTGAAGCCAACTCTGGCGTTAACACTGTCCACATTCGCCAACTAGAGTCTGCTCATGAAAGGACTCTAGTCCGCAATGCAACTTTGCAGAGGGAACTTGCTGAAACTCAAGCTGAAGTTAGGGAACTTCAAGCTCAACAAGTGAGAGCTGACAGGCGTATAAGGGACATAGAACGTCTATTGTCGGGATCAAGAACTCATGCTAGCAGTTCTCGTCGTCGATAGAATCTTGACGACTCATCTATTGGATATAACCTAGTTTATGTAAAAACTTTGGTCTAATTTCCTATCTTTGTAAATCTTAGACCTGTTAGGTCTTGATCTATTCATAGTTCTGTCAAAATTTTCCTATCTTGGTTGATGTAAGGCCTACTTCTAGTCCATTTTCCCGAACTTGTTACATCTGTAATCCCAGTATTATTGACAGATATCTAATCATATGGATATTATTATCCAAATGCTATCATCTTCATTTAGTCACTATTCATTTTGTTGTTGGACTATGGAGAGTTAGTCCATGAGACACATTCATTATTCATTATTCATTTATTCTTATCCACGTCGTCATCTTTTAAACGTATAGTTAAAGATGCCGCCATGCATAAATCCCATACGTAACCCAATCAACGAAGCACCGATACTACCACCTCAACCTCCTCAACCACCTCCTCCCTTCGATGCCACTATGTTCCAGGCAGCTTTCACAGCAGCAGTTGCAGCTGCTGTGTCAACCATCAACGCCCCTGCCCCAAGTGGATCGGGAACAGGTGCACCTCCCTCGAACCACGGTGAAAGCCATGGACACCCTCGGGAATACACCTATAAGGACTTCACGAACACCAAGCCCCGCAGCTTCAATGGTACTGGTGGGGTTATGGTGTTAAGGTAATGGATTGAAAAGATGGAATCTGTCTTTGAAATCTGTGCTTGCCAGGAGGGCAACAAGGTCAAGTTTGCAGCTTGTACCTTCTCTGAAAGAGCACTAACATAGTGGAACGACCATGTTAAGTATCTGACTTTGGTGGTGTCGTATTCCATCAGCTGGGAACACTTGAAGGACATGCTGATGAGAGAGTACTGTCCTCGAGGCGAAGTGTAAAAACTCGAACAGGAACTCTGAGGTCTACAAATGGTTGGATACGACATATCAACCTACACAAATAGATTCTGTGATTTGGCAATCCTATGCCCTGACATGGTTGCTCTTGAGAGCAAGAAGATAGAGAGATATATCTGGGGACTGTCGCCCAAGATCCAGTCAAGTGTGTTGGCTTCCAAGCCTGTCACTTTTGATAGTGCCAAGGAGCTGGCACAATCTCTCATAGATCATAGGAAACCTCAGAACCCAACAATCCCTGCACCCGTACCACAAAAGGTCAATGACAACAAGAAGGGGTGGAACAAGAGGAAAAGAGGGTCTTCGCAAGAATCCTCCAAGAGACAACAACTTGTGGCAATCAATGCTGCCACGGTAACTCTCGTTGTCCCTGCGAACCCCTTACCAGCAAAAACTTATGCTGGAACTCTCCCGAAGTGCACCAAGTGCAGTTTCCACCACCGCGGACCTTGCAGGGAGATGTAGTGCACTAACTGCAACAGAAAGGGGCATACAGTCCGTTTCTACAAGACTCCAACAACTCAGGCCGCCCAGGTTCCTAACGCCGGTATGGGCCAAGCTTGTTATGGTTGTGGCGAAGTGGGCCACTACAAGAGGAACTGCCCTAAAGCAGGGATGGCTGGAGGAGTAGGAAGAGTTATGGCCTTTGGCCACGAGGAAGCGGTAGCTGATCCTACGATAGTTACTGGTACGTTTCTCCTCGATAACTCATAGGCTTGCATACTTTTCGACAGTGGAGCAGAGAAAAGTTTCGTAAGTCACAAATTTGTACACCTGCTTAAACAAAAATCCTGTGCATTAGATAATTCATTCACGGTAGAAATGGCTAACGGGAAAACGGAGAGCACTAACTGCATATACATAGGTTGTACTTTAACTTTAGATGGTCATACTTTCAAGATAGACCTCATGCCGGTCCCAATTAAATGTTTCGACGTTATCATCGGCATGGATTGGTTGAGTCTTCTTCGCGCCGACATCATGTGCTTTGAAAAATCAGTTCGTCTTAACCTTCCTAACAACGAAACTTTAGTTATCTATGGCGACAAACCTAGTACGAGCCTTCGCATCATTTCGTGCATTCAAGCCCAGAAGTGCTTGCGAAAGGAATATCATGCATTCCTAGCACACGTCGTCGATACAAGTCAAGAAATGAAAGACATTCAGAACATACCAGAAGTACGCAACTTTCCCGACATCTTCCCAGAAGAACTTCCCGGTTTACCACCACAATGCCAAGTCGAGTTCAGAATCGACTTAGTGCCAGAAGCTACCCCCGTAGCCAAATCTCCTTATCGTATGGCACCGGCCGAGATGCAGGAACTTTCCAGTCAGCTTAACGAACTTCTCAAGAAGGGATTCATTAGACCAAGCTTCTGACCTTGGGGAGCACCGGTCTTGTTCGTCAAGAAGAAAGATGGACCGTTTCGCATGTGCATCGACTATAGAGAACTCAACAAGCTCACCATTAAAAATCGTTATCCTTTGCCCCGCATTGACGATTTATTTGATCAACTTCAAGGAGCCAACTAATTCTCGAAGATAGATCTACGATCCAGATATCACCAACTGCGAGTGCTAGAGGAGGATGTTCCCAAGACAGCCTTCCAAACTCGTTATGGACACTACGAGTTTGTGGTGATGCCGTTCGGATTAACTAACGTGCCCGCAGTATTCATGGATCTGATGAATATGGTGTGTCGTCCTTACTTGGATCAGTTCATCATTGTTTTCATCGATGACATACTTATCTACTCTCGAAGTAAGGACGAACATAGCCAACACCTCCGTAGAGTCTTAGAAACATTACTAGCGGAGAAACTCTATGCGAAGTTCTCCAAGTGCGAATTTTGGATCCGACGAGTCGAATTCTTGAGACATGTTGTTAGCGAAGAGGGAATACACGTGGACCCTTCCAAAATCAAGGCCATTGAGAACTGGTCAGTACCGAAGACACTTACAGAAATTTGTCAATTTCTAGGTCTCGCTGGCTACTATCACAGGTTCATTCAGAACTTCTCCCGCATAGCGAAACCTCTTACAACACTGACCCAGAAAGGCGTGGCCTTTGACTGGGAAGAGAAACAGGAAAGAGCGTTCCAAACGCTCAAACGAGCCTTGTGCACCGCACCAATACTATCCCTCCCCGAAGGGATAGAAGACTTCATTGTCTATTGCGATGCATCCAATCAAGGACTCGGATGTGTTCTGATGCAGCGAGGTAAAGTCATAGCCTATGCCTCAAGACAACTAAAGACACATGAGGTTAACTACACCACCCATGATCTTGAGCTAGGAGCAGTCGTATTTGCTCTGAAGATCTGGAGACACTACCTGTATGGTATAAAAAGCACGATCTTTACAGAACACAAGAGTCTACAACACATCTTCGACCAGAAAGAGCTCAACATGAGACAACGACGGTGGGTCGAGCTACTTAGTGATTATGAGTGTGAAATTCGTTATCATCCGGGTAAAGCCAATGTAGTAGCCGACGCCCTGAGTCGGAAAGAATATACTGGTCGTAGAGTCAAATCTTTGACTCTAACTATCCATTCACACTTGTCCACGCAAATTAAGGAAGCTCAGATCGACGCTTTGAAACCTGAAAATGTGGCAGGTGAATCCCTGAGAGGAATGGATAAGAACTTGGAAGTCAAGGGTAGCGGAGCCTTATACCTCATGGATCGGATCTGGACACCGAAACACAGTGGATTCAGAGACTTGGTCATGACCGAAGCTCACAACACTCGTTATTCCGTCCACCCGGGTTCAGATAAGATGTATCTGGATCTTAAAAAGTTATACTGGTGGCCTAACATGAAAGTAGATATTGCTACCTTCGTAAGTAAGTACCTTACTTACGCGAAGGTGAAGGTCGAATACCAGAAACCCTCCGGGCTTCTACAACAACCGGAGATACCATAATGGAAGTGGGAGTGGATCACTATGGACTTCATAACCAAGTTGCTCAAGACGACGGGTGGACTTGATTCCATATGGGTCATCGTCGATAGACTGACCAAGTCTGCACACTTCTTGCCAATCAAAGAAACAGACAAGATGGAGAAACTTACACGGACATACATTAGGGATATTGTAAGACTGCACGGTGTTCCTATATCCATTATCTCAGATAGTGATAGTAGATTCACTTCGAGGTTCTGGCAGTCGTTACAAAGTTCTCTACGAACTAGGCTGGACATGAGTACAACCTACCATCCACAGACCGACGGACAAAGTGATAGAACTATCCAAACCTTAGAAGATATGTTGCGAGCCTGTGTGATTGACTTTGGGAAAGCTTGGGATATTCATTTAGCCCTTGTCGAATTTTCCTACAACAATAATTATCACACTAGCATAAAGGCAGCGCCATTTGAGGCCCTCTATGGCCGAAAGTGCAGATCCCCTCTGTGCAGGGCTGAGGTGGGTGATACCCAGTTAGCTAAGGGACGAGTTCCCGAAAGCACTCTCACGGGTCCGGAGATCATTCGGGAAACGACAGAGAAGATCGTTCAAATTCATGAACGATTGAAAGCCTCTAGAGACCGACAGAAAAGCTACGCTGACAAGCGAAGGAAACCGTTGGAATTCCAGGTGGGCGACCGAGTTCTACCGAAGGTCTCACCCTGGAAGGGCTTGATACGCTTCGGAAAGCGTGGGAAGCTCAATCCAAGATACATAGGGCCTTTCGAGATTCTCGCAAGAATCGGCCCTGTAGCTTACAAACTCAATCTACCGCGTGAACTCAGTAACGTACATTCTACCTTCCACATATCGAACTTGAAAAGGTGTCTGTCCGACGGGACTCTTATTATTCCACTCGACGAGATCGAGATCAACGAGAGCCTCAACTTCGTGGAGGAGCCAGTAGAGATCATGGACCGAGAAGTCAAGCAAACGAAACAAAGTCGTATCCCGATAGTGAAGGTTCGCTGGAACGCAAAACGGGGACCTGAATTCACTTGGGAACGAGAGGATCAGATGAAACGGAAATATCCTCATCTTTTTCCTTATTTACCTGTAAATACATTATTTTCTTAGACTTTAATTTCGGGACGAAATTCCCTTTAACGAGGGGATGATGTGACAACCCGGAATTTTCTTTCGGTCAAACCCTAGAAGTAAATCACTTCTTATTATAAGTTAATGTCATCATTTCTTAATTTAACTAATTTAGAGTTCGTTTTATTATTTTAATATTATTCTTTAAACGAACGGGTGTGAGAAAGTGCCGTCTCGGGTTTTGAATTTTAAAAACCGCAAACACCTCGCGTTTTAGAAGTTCCCGACCAAACTATTTCGTTTGGGTCGAAAAATCATACCAAAATCCGTAAACTCATGCTTATCCATGAGTTTACTCCCTAAGTCTAGTTAATATGAGTTTACTCCCCATTTATCCAAAAGAGTAAACTCCCAAAAGAGTAAACTCAAGAAACACTCTCAAGTAGCAAACTAGAAACAATTCAAGATCTCCTAAGTTGTAAGTGTTCTATCCATTTCAAGTTGATTAAACACTTAATCTAGTGTTTGTGCATCTATTCATCCATTCACTTTTGTGTTTTTGATTAGATTTCCAAAAACACCAAGAACACACACTAAGTGTTCTTGGACTTTTAGCATACTTCAAGCTTCCTTATAGTAAGTACTTCACTCCTTGAGTCTTATTGAGTTAGTATTACAAGTTAGCATCAAGAAAATATGCCAAGAACACAAGGAACAAGGTGTTCACGGTCCAAGAAGGTTCTTGGGCCGTAAACACCAAATAAGGCACCAAAGTGTGCCTAAGTCACAAATCTAAGCCCTAGTTGGATGTTTAAGCCTTCCTTATCATGTTTGAACCTTCCCTTGATGAGTTTAAACCAAGAAAAACACCAAATAATGCCACGATCATGTGTTTACGGTTTGGGGAGCTCCCAAAACTGTAAACACCCTTTAATGTGTTTATTTGGGTCATGTTCCTTCCTTAGGCCTAAAATCTAGCATAGACAGTTACCTTGATGAGTTAGGGACTTAAAAACATAACAATACCAATTTCCATATGGGTTTAAGGTAGTAAACCCAAAGTGAAATGACCATAAGGCCATAAACATCTAACAAGGGGTGTTTTGTTGCCCTAGTCCTTTCCAAAGTCCAAACCACCAAGTAGAAATGCCTTTAAGGACTTGCAAATCCTCAAAACAGCATATGGTAAAAAGAAGAGTAGTTTACAACCGTAAACTCATTAGGTTAAGGTCATGAAAACCGTAAACTTCGAGGGAGTTTACCCTTGTGCCCCAAACACAATGGCAAGGTCCTTTAGCACTTAGATGCAATCCTTATGGCTTGTAGCACTTATAGAAGGTGTTTTACATGCCTTGGGATGTCTTAACTTTGTCAATTAGTGGTTTAAAGTCTAATTGAGTACATATATTTGTGAGTATATGTTAACTAGGATCATTGAGTGTGAACAAGTCTTCACTTGTCACCTAGCCATCCTACATCATTCAGTACATCCAAACCACCATCTACAGGTGAGTTCATACCCTTTAATCAATGTTTTAAATGATTTTAAATGATTTAATGGGGGGGGGGGAATACAAGTAGAAAACAGTTTGTTATTAAATCACTCATATGTTTTTATAACTGTGTTTTCATCCAGTAGATTTCACATACTTCAAAATGTGATGCATGAAATGGTTTTCTGTCTTAAAAATACCTTGTTATCAAAAGTATTACATTTGAAATGTTTATTAAAATGACATCAAGTCATTGTTAATTATTGTTCAAAACTCATAGATATCTTATAAAACTATTTTTACCTTCTTGAACAAAACTGTACTTATACACTTATGTTCTTATATATGTATTGATGTTATAGTTTTCATCCTTCATTCAGTTTCCCTCACCCTTGTATAGCAAGGATGTATAAACTTGTTTGGACAATCAATTACCTTCCAGTTAACTTTTATGGGGATAGTTAGGAGATACATAACATTATACCTATAGCAAGGAATTACATCAGAGTCAGTTCATTCATGAGTCTACACTATACATTACATGAGTACCTTACATGAATACATTACATGAGTACCTTACATGAATACATTACATGAGTACCTTACATGAACACATTACATGAGTACCTTACATGAACACATTACATGAGTCCAGAAGAGGCCACGTTCTCCCACCCGAAGTTCGCCACGTGGAAGCCTTTTCCGGAGTTCGCCACGTGGAAGCCTTGATCACTTATCTAAGGACACATATCTGACTAGGTCAGAGTTTGACTGTTGGATTAGGTGTCTAAGCCTATAACTATAATTTGTATATACTTGAATTGATAGAAGCACAAGTCCTTTTGGGTTGCCTTTACTCTTGCAACTTGACAAGATGACTTTTGGAGAGAAGTTGAATTTATTATTTGGAATAATAAATTCATATAAATGATTTATTAATATGTTATGAAAATAATATATTAATTGGAAATCATGTTGTTTAATTAATATTTAATCAGAAATTGATTTGGAATTAATTTTGGGATTAAATGAATTAATTAAAAGTACATAGGCTATTTTGCAAATCATTGATAGTTGTTAAACTGGGATCTTGGACTCCTTATATGGGAGTGGACGAAAATGATAGGGTGTCCCTATAAGTTTTCATCCAAGGCTTTCTAGTTGAGGAGTCCATGGGCTGCTTAGGCCTTAAGCATAGAATTAGGGTTTCCACCTCCAAACCTTAGCTTTGGAACTAAGAAACCTGCAATATATAAGCAGGCTTACCCTTGGGATTTTCGTCCACCTCCTAAGAACCCTAGTAAAGCCAAATTTCTAAGAGCATTCCCTCATCTCTCTCCTCTCATCCGATTGCAATGAGTGTTTGTAAGCCATTAGATGTGTCATATTTGAGGCACTTGCTTTCAAGAGCTAAAGATTTACAAGGTTTTCTTGTTATTACTTCATAACAAGTAAGGTACACATCTAAACCCTATTTTATATAGATTTCAAATTATATACTAGCTTCCTAGGGTTTTCTCTTTCGTATTCAAGTTTGCATGTCCAACTAGTGAAAACCTAGATCCCTAAATATAAGGTTGCATGAGCACATAGGTTTTGTAGTTATGCTCTTAACTCATCAATTGTAACATCCGGTCCAGGTATGAATCAAATTTTATGTATTTACTTTAATTGGGTAGGCCGCGGCGTGGTGGAGAATCACCACAATGTGGCAGAACATATTGGATCGCAGGATTTAAATAACCCTCCATGATGTGACCTTGGGGCACCACGACGTGACAGGTATTTTAGTGAAAACCCTAATTTTGGGCTTTGGACCCTATATAAAAAACATTAAGGCTAGGGTTACAGCCTCCATCTTCCTCCAAGCCTCAAAAACCCTAACCCTAGCCTCCATTGAAGTTGTGAGCTCATTCTTGGTGCTTTTTTGGTTATTTTTGAAGGAGAAGGAAGCTCTTGGTGCGGTGGTTACTTATCAAGCATCATTTCTTCAGTTAGCATATCTCCTGGACCTTGGTGAGTGTCCAAGATTCAACCTTTTTCTTACCATGTTGCTAGATTTTTTTGTCGCCTTTTTTCCATGTTTTGATGGATTTAAGTAATAGGATCTCATAAAGTTTGCAACTTTATGAATCTCTAAGTCAAATAGAGCATTTAGTGTCTTAGATCTAAAGCAAAATCGAGTTTTGATGTCATGCATGGGGTTTTGGTCATTAAACCCTATTTTTGACCTAAAATGGAAAAGGCATGTTTTGGATATGCAAGTCCATAAATCCACGATTTTTAAGGTCCCTTGGGAGTACGAAATCTTTTTGGAAACTTTGGAGGTGCAACCTCTAAGGATTGGGTGCTTAAAGAGAGTCTTGATGCATTAAGTTACCATTCGTGGTTAGAGTTGGGACTTTGGCTTATGGAGGGGTTTGAGGTATAAAGTTGGAAACTTTACCCATCAAGATCATTAGAAGGGCCAAATATGAGCCTTGGAGCTCTTGTAGTTGAAGGAAATGACTTAATGGCTTAAGTTATCCTGACTTATCGCCAAGACGTGGTGACTTGGTCAAGATCCACCTATTTTGTCGGCTTGTGGCCACGACGTGGCCAAAGAGGCCATGATGTGACGACTAGATGGGTTGACTTATGACCGATAACTTTGACCAAGTTTGACCTAAGGGTATTTTGGGTATTTTTAGTTGTGGACTGAGATTTGGTCACTGTTTGTTGTAAAGGTGATCGGTAGAGTTCGTATTTAAAGCAACGTGTTGATCAGCTATCTTTTCATACTAAGATGTGAGTTTTCCTCACTATACTTGTGGGTCGAAGGCACCAAGGTCGACGCACTGGATTTTGTATCCTGGTATATAGAATGTTGCTAGCATGTAATGATCTGTTAGATCTGTATCTTGGTATATAGAATGTTGCTATGTTGTAGTAATATGTTAGATCTATATCCTGTTGTATAGGATATTGCTATGTTGTATTGATCTGTTAGATCTATATCATGCTATATAGGATGTTGCTATGTTGTAGTGATCTGTTAAATCTGTATCCTGGTATATAGTATGTTGCTATGCGGTAGAGATCTGTAGATTTGTATGACTACCGGTACTTGCTGACTATTGATAATTATGGTATATGTTGATGTGATATGGTCAGTTTGGGTTGAGGCGATCCTACTTTGTGAAGAAGGCCAAAATACCTAGGGCGGTCCAGATAGACTGAAGGCCTATGAGGCGGTCCAGTCAGGCCGAAGGCCCGGAGAGCAGTCCAGATAGACTGTAGGCCCGGTGCGGCGATCCAGTCATGCTGAAGGCGCAAAGAGTGGTCCAGATAGTCTGTAGGCCCAGTGCGGTAGACCAGTCAGGCTGAAGGCTCATGTATGCATGTTGTTATTAGTATGGTTGTGTGTGGTACTTTAGGGGAACTCAATAAGCTTTGATTACGGTTTAAGTTTATACTTCAGATACTTCAGATGATCGTGGAAAAGCAAATGTGTGGTTGTGCACATCCTCCTAGTTTTTTGACACTTGATTTGGGACACTCAGATATATGATTTCCACTTTTGAGAACAATGCTTGTAAATGATTATGGTTTTGTTTGATTGAACAATGAAAATTTTCTACCTTGATTTTCGGGAAGTTACATTTATTAATGTTACTTATCATTTTCACATAATTTACATTTTTTTTCAAATTATCTATAAAAATGACACTTGTTATTTTCTTATCATTTTTATTTTTTAAAAAGTATTGATGTTGATATTAAACTAAACAATTATTTATTTGATTCCTAATTTTTAGGTGCTATTTAAATTCCTCTTGAATAAGTTTCGGTTATTATTACCGATAATTAATTGTATTCCTATATTGAAAATCTTATAAAATCATGTTTAATTAATAATTTGTTGAAACTAATTGATTAATAATTATCGGTTTTTATTATAAAAACCTAATTATTTTTTGTAACCCTGGTTCTCACGGGCTATAAGCTAGTCTTATAATATTAACCTTTTAGAGAATATGCATGATATATATATATATATATATATATATATATATATATATATATATATATATATATATATATATATATATATATGGAGGGCTTAATTGAGAAAACAAAAGTTGAGAACGAAGGAATGAATCTGGGCCACTCATTTTGAATATGCCGATTAAGCGCTCCAACAAACTAGGTCGACGGAACAGATCATATTCATTATGAATAAGTATGAATAAGTGTATTCATATATGAATACATATATTTATATATGAATAAGTATAGCGGAAGTGATTATTCATATATGGATATGGCGGTGATGGATGGTAGTGTAGGTGGCGGATGTTGGTTGTGGTTGGCTGTAGAAGTGGTGATGGTGGGGAAGATGGGGATGGTGGTTGGCAGCGGCGGTGGTGGTGGTTCGTGGCAGATGGGAGGTGGTGTATTCATATATGAATACACTTATATTTATATTCATATATGAATATTACTCATCCTCCATTAGACCGGTACGCCGAAGCATTTTGCGGAAAAAATAAACGATTGATTGAGATTGATTCCGATATTCTCAATATTTTTTATTTTCTCAATTGAATATATATATATATATATATATATATATATATATATATATATATATATATATATATATATGTTCCAGTGAGGACTCTTTTATCGGTGAGGACTCGTAAGGACACCCTAAAAAAATTGGAAAAAAAATACAAATTATAAAATCGGGCATAGGACTATATTGGAGAGAAAAAAATTAAAATTAAAATAAACTTTAGATCATTAAAAATGAATCATGGATCATAAAAAGTGAATGATGGATCATACAAATGATCCATGATTAAATTTTAATGATCCAAAAAAAAATTCCAATTTTTTTCCCTCCAATATAGTACTATGCTCAATTTTATGATTTGTATTTTTTTTATAATTATTGTAAGGTATCATCATGAGTATTCACCCAAAGAAAAATCCTAACTTGATTCTCTCTCTCTCTCTCTCTCTCTCTATATATATATATATATATATATATATATATATATATATATATATATATATATATATATATATATATATATATATATATATATATATATATATATACAAACACACACACACACGGATAATGACTTAAAAGGGGAATCCTCACATGATCCTGTTTCTCTCTCTCTCTCTCTCTCTCTCTCTCTCTATTACAAACAGTCATTATGATTAATCTATACGGATAATGACTTAAAAGGGTAATGTATTTTTCGATTTGTACACATTTGGTCACTGAGTTTTTTTCGTCCACATTTACCCCTTCAACTTGCTAAATTATACATATTCAATCCTTATGATCGGGTACTCCATGTTAACCGGTAAGAATGACTTAATAGGGTTATATATTTCTCACTTTATACACATTTAGTCCTTAATATTTTTGTATACATTTAGTCCTTAATATATATATATATATATATATATATATATATATATATATATATATATATATATATATATATATATATATGTTTGAAAAATAAGTAGTTTTTATTTTTATACTCATTCAGTACTTATGAATGATTTTTTTTGGTTTTTCTCACGAAATCTTACGTGAGACATTCATTAATGAGGTGTGTGGGCCTTTTGATGCTTATGTCAATCGCGATCTCGACTACTAGGTTGCTTAGGTCATGTGTTTTGAACGTCATAAGTTCTTCATACGATCTCGGATTTTAATGATCTTTATATCCATGCGAACGATATTTATATCCATGCGCTCGTATTTGAGTCTACTATAACTTTTATTTACATTACTCCCATTAAAAAATAATATATTTTTACTTACGATTTTTATATCCATACACATGGGCGGATTTAGCTTGGTCTCGATGTTGCACCGACAACACCTGTTTTTTCTGTCCACAGTGGAAAAAAATTTGATTTTTTTCGTTTATACCTATTTTTCATGCATCAACAACACTTGTTTCATATCGGCAATACCTACTATGTATTCTTGCATCTACCTATGTCCATGCATTTTTCATGAATGCATGTATGAATGTTTTTTTATATAAAATCGTAAGTAATAATATATTTCATTTTAACGTGAGTAATCTTAATGAAAAAATGAACATGTAGATATAAAGATCGTTGAAATCTGATATCGTATGAATAAATTACGACATTCAGAATAAAAGACCTAAGTCAAACCACAAGACCTAGCAGCCGAGATCGCGTTAGACATAAGCATTAACAACCTCAAATACCTCATCAATGATTGTCTCACGTAAGATGTGGTGAGAAAAACCTAAATAAATCATTAATAAGTACTAAATGAGTAAAAAAAGACTTATTTTGAAACAAAAAATATTAATGACCAATTATATAAAAAAATATTAAAGACTAAATGTATACAAAATGAAAAAATATATAACCCTATTAAGTCATTTTTTCCGGGTAATCCGGAGTAACCGTTCATAAGAACTGAATGTGTACAGTTTAACAAGTTGAAAGGATAAATATGGACGAAAAAAAATTCAATGACCAAATATGTATAAATCGAAAAATACATTACTTTTTTAAAAGTCATTTTCCTTTAATTCTATATTTGATTCTTGTTCTTTTGCATATCATTTTATGGTTCCTATGCTCGTCAATGTAAACGCAACGCTATATTTTTTTCAAAAGTTATTTATTTTTATTTTTCACGTGACAATCAGATATCATACAAACCACTTTATAAAAATAAAATATTCTGAAAATTGTATTCAATTAAAATGATACAACATATATCTAAATCAAATCATCATTGCATTCACATCATAAAAATCAAACCCATTCATGCACAAATAAATTAATGAGTAAATTACATTTAGGTCCTTATGGTTTAGAGTAATTTATATGTTTGGTCACTAACTTATTTTTTTAACTCGGAAAATCCTTATAGTTTGTTTTTATTACGCATTTGGTCCATGTCTTTTCTAAAAAGACCATTTTGCCCTTTGTTTTTTAATTTATTTAAATAAACACACCCTCAACCCACTCCCCACACCTTACCTTACCTACCACGTTATTTTTTCTTATTTAAATAATAGTCTTTTTATGTAAGACAAGGACCAAGCGCGTAACAAAAACAAACAGTAGGGACCAAGCGCGTAACAAAAACAAACAGTAGAGACCTTCTGAATTAAAAAAATAAGTTAGGAACCAAACACGTAAATTACCCCAAACCATAAGGACCATTCGTGTAATTTACTCTAAATTAATTTGAGTGTCCAAACCAAACCGTCACGGCGTCATGTACCATTAATCCACAACCTTGTACGGTTATACCTCATGCATAAATGTTTGTACCATTTAAATTTAGGGAAATACCAAAAATGCCCTTGACACAACGCATTTATATATGTGTTTTTCTCTTGAAATATAGATAGGTCGAGCTATGCCAATTTGTTGTCTTGCTAAAGAGTTTGATAATGGCCACCAACTATTCTTTTCTTAAATTGGATAAGCATATCCTATGGAGAATGGCACATCCCAACCATATTGACTTGCCTAATTCATTTAAAAACAACCACCCAATTATTTTATTAATGTTATTATTATTTGTATTTAATAAGTTCTTTTGTCACATTTATTCCCAAGCTTTTGTATATGTTATTTGACATTTACCATGAAATGAAATTCTAAAGGTATATTTGGTTGTGGAAAATTATTTTTATTTTTTTAGAAAATGTTTTTAAAAAAAGGTTGATTTTCAATGAAAATTTTAGATATGTGTTTGGTTGAAACCGGTTGAATCTTTATTTTCCATTTTATAAATTTTTAAAAACCGTAAAAAAACACTTTTCTAATTTACATTAATTTTGAAAACAAAAAATTTTCATTTTTAAAAAAAATAAATTTGAAAATTAAATCAACAAAATGCGTTTGAAAATTTTCATAAAAAACTAAAAGTTTTCCTTAACCAAACACACTCTTATTATTTATACTACATTGGGTGTTATTATGGGAGCTAATGTCGCTGAAAATATATTGGCAGCCCTTCATTGATCAGGTACATTCTAGGTTGTCTACTTGGAATGTTAAAACTCTCTCTTTCGACGGTCAGCTTACATTGGTTAAAAGAGTGTTGGGTAGTCTTTTGATCTATTTTTTCTCCCTTTTTAAGGCCCCTTCATCGATTATCGAGTTTTTGGAGAAGATTAGATGTCGTTTTCTTTGGGGTGAGAATGATGAAAAAGACAAATTTGCTTCGGCGGCTTGGAAAACGGTTCTTAGTCCGAAAGAAAAATCTGGTCTCGGTGTGGGCTCTCTTCTCCCTCTCAATTTAGCCTTACTCTCTATATGGTTATGGAGACTTAAAACTGATCCAAGTGCGCTCTGGTATCTAGTTGTGGGTGGTATTTACAATTGTCTGAAAAAAAAATATTTACTCTCTTGGTAAAAAAACATTATCAAGTACTTGGTACAATATTGTTCAAGCATTTTATAAGTTGCAGAATATGGGGATTTGTGCAAAAGATATTTTCCAGATCCATATAAATTCTGAAGAAAATACTTTCTTTTGGTTGGACGATTGGTTCGGTGATAGGACTTTTGTTGATCATTTCCCGAATATTCTCAAGCTTGACATAAAAAATCTTGATTCATTTCTAATAAGATAAAATCCAATAATTGGGTTTGGAAAAAAAGCTCTTAGTAACCCTACGGAGATTATGGAGCTAAATGCTCTTTTTGTCGCTCTTTCACATGGGGACTTAGTCCCTGGTGAGGATATTTGGAGATGCAAGCTCTGCTCATACATGAATTTTTATGTATATAATTTGAGGTCCCTTATTGACTCGCATATTACTATTCCGGTGGTTAATCCAACTATTTGGGTTCATATAGCTCCTCTTAGAGTTATTGGGTTTGTTTGGCGTGCCTATCTAGATCGGATCCCTTCTACGATTGCACTCTCTCGTAGAGAATTTCAATGTCTTCTTTGAAGTGTCACTTTTGTTCAAATGGGTTGGATGAGACAGTCCATTTTCTGGTGGGTTGCCATTTCACTAAAAAGGTTTTGAGGTGGATTCTTCAATGGTGTAACATTACGGTCCAAAATTTTGAGATGGTTAGTGATCTGGTGGGTTTCGCGGCGGATTAGGGACACCTCCCAAAGAAACGTCAACTTTTTATGCTCATCACCTTTGGCTTCATATGGTGCATCTGAAAATATCTGAGAGTTTCCTCCTTGAAGCTGGTGGACAATATCATCATTTCGGTTTTTTGTTGGGTAAAATATCGATGCCATTTTGGTATTTGTAATTGAGCAGATTCGATTTGTTCCTCTTTTAACATTATGTAATTGTTTGTTGTGTTTTTTCTTGCCCTGCCTTGTGCTTGATTGGCAGTGGCTTAAATAAAACTCGGCCGTTTCAAAAAAAAAAAAAAACATTACATTGTACGGAATCCTCTTTTAACATTATGTAATTGTTTGTTGTGTTTTTTCTTGCCCTGCCTTGTGCTTGATTGGCAGTGGCTTAAATAAAACTCGGCCGTTTCCAAAAAAAAACATTACATTGTACGGAATCATCTAATGAAATATATATATATATATATATATATATATATATATATATATATATATATATATATATATATATATATATATATATATATATATATATATATATATATAAAAGTTAATATAGGCAAAAAAAATGGGTATTAACAGAAAGAGAAAGAGTCTCCTAGATAGAAGATAAAGCAAAGATCTTAGACCTTAACTAGTTCAAGAAACTGGATCTGCAACAAAAAGCCAAAGTGAAATGGATTTGTGATGACGATGAGAACGCTAGATATTTCCATGGTATGCTCAAGAATAAAAATAGAAAAAAACAGAATACACGGGATTACTATAAATGGGAGTTTGGCTACAAATCCAAAGTAAATAAAATCGAAAGTTCATAAATTCTATGCAACAAAATTCATGGAAAATGGCAGGATATGCCGAAATTCATCAGCAATAAGTTCAAGCAGCTATCTTTGAACCAGGTGCTATTTTTAGAGTCTTCCTTATCGATAGACAAAATCGAAGATGTTGTGTGGTGTTGTGGTGGTGAAAAGGCTCCGGGACCGGGCAATTTCATTTTCAAGCTCATTAGAGAAAAAAATAGGATGTGATAAAACATTTTGAAAGAATAGGTTCGATCGCAAAGGGTTGTACTTACTCCTGTATCACCCTAATTCCAAAAGTTTCGGATCCTATCAACCTGGGAGAGTACTGGACTACCGCCCGATTAGCTTAGTTGGTATTATGTACAAAATCATAGCTAAATTACTTGCTATGAGATTAAAACTGGTGATTGGCTCTGTGGTTGAAGAAGTATAGTCAACCTATATTGAACGTAGGAACATCATAGACGTGCCTCTGATTATGAATGAAGTTTTCTCTTGGGCCAAGAAGTGTAAGAAAAAAATTGTAACACCCACAAATTCAGGCTACACATAATAAGAAATAATTATTAAACTTAAATCCTTGATTAGGGTAATCTATAGTAATGCACGCAGCAGACTTTATAACACAAGTTTCGTAATAAGGAAAAATAGAAAAATCAGTCAAATCACTTGTAAGTCATAAAAATAAGTGCGCTAAAACATATATATATATATATATATATATATATATATATATATATATATATATATATATATATATATATATATATATATATATGTACAAATCGAAAAATACATTCCCCTTTTAAATCATTATCCGTATATATATATATATATATATATATATATATATATATATATATATATATATATGTACAAATCGAAAAATACATTCCCCTTTTAAATCATTATCCGTATAGATTAATCATAATGATTGTTTGTAATAGAGAGAGAGAGAGAGAAACATGATCATGTGAGGATTCCCCTTTTAAGTCATTATCCGTCTCTGTGTGTGTGTATATATATATATATATATATATATATATATATATATATATATATATATATATATATATATATATATATATATATATATATATATAGAGAGAGAGAGAGAGAGAGAGAGAGAGAGAGAGAATCATGTTAGGATTTTTCTTTCGGTGAATACTCATGATGATACCTTACAAAAATTAAAAAAAAATACAAATCATAAAATTGAGCATAGTACTATATTGGAGGGAAAAAATTGAAATTTTTTTTTGGATCATTAAAATTTAATCATGGATCATTTGTATGATCCATCATTCCCTTTTTATGATCCATGATTCATTTTTAATGATCTAAAGTTTATTTTAATTTTAATTTTTTTCTCTCCAATATAGTACTATGCCCGATTTTATATTTGTATTTTTTTTCAATTTTTTTAGGGTGTCCTCACGAGTCCTCACCGATAAAAGAGTCATCACTGGAACATATATATATATATATATATATATATATATATATATATATATATATATATATATATATATATATATATATATATTCAATTGAGAAAATAAAAAATATTGAGAATATCGGAATCAATCTCAATCAATCGTTTATTTTTTCCGCAAAATGCTTCGGCGTACCGGTCTAATGGAGGATGAGTAATATTCATATATGAATATAAATATAAGTGTACTCATATATGAATACACCACCTCCCATCTGCCACGAACCACCACCACCGCCGCTGCCAACCACCATCCCCACCTTCCCCACCATCACCACTTCTACAGCCAACCACAACCAACAACCGCCACCTACACTACCATCCATCACCGCCATATCCATATATGAATAATCACTTCCGCTATACTTATTCATATATAAATATACGTATTCATATATGAATACACTTATTCATACTTATTCATATTGAATATGATCTGTTCCGTCGACCTAGTTTGTTGGAGCGCTTAATCGGCATATTCAAAATGAGTGGCCCAAATTCATTCCTTCGTTCTCAACTTTTGTTTTCTCAATTGAGCCCTCCATATATATATATATATATATATATATATATATATATATATATATATATATATATATATATATATATATATATATATATATATCATGCATATTCTCTAAAAGGTTAATATTATAAGACTAGCTTATAGCCCGTGAGAACCAGGGTTACAAAAAATAATTAGGTTTTTATAATAAAAACCGATAATTATTAATCAATTAGTTTCAACAAATTATTAATTAAACATGATTTTATAAGATTTTCAATATAGGAATACAATTAATTATCGGTAATAATAACCGAAACTTATTCAAGAGGAATTTAAATAGCACCTAAAAATTAGGAATCAAATAAATAATTGTTTAGTTTAATATCAACATCAAATACTTTTTAAAAAATAAAAATGATAAGAAAATAACAAGTGTCATTTTTATAGATAATTTGAAAAAAAATGTAAATTATGTGAAAATGATAAGTAACATTAATAAATGTAACTTCCCGAAAATCAAGGTAGAAAATTTTCATTGTTCAATCAAACAAAACCACAATCATTTACAAGCATTGTTCTCAAAAGTGGAAATCATATATCTGAGTGTCCCAAATCAAGTGTCAAAAAACTAGGAGGATGTGCACAACCACACATTTGCTTTTCCACGATCATCTGAAGTATCTGAAATATAAACTTAAACCGTAATCAAAGCTTATTGAGTTCCCCTAAAGTACCACACACAACCATACTAATAACAACATGCATAAATGAGCCTTCAGCCTGACTGGTCTACCGCACTGGGCCTACAGACTATCTGGACCACTCTTTGCGCCTTCAGCATGACTGGATCGCCGCACCGAGCCTACAGTCTATCTGGACTGCTCTCCGGGCCTTCGGCCTGACTGGACCGCCTCATAGGCCTTCAGTCTATCTGGACCGCCCTAGGTATTTTGGCCTTCTTCACAAAGTAGGATCGCCTCAACCCAAACTGACCATATCACATCAACATATACCATAATTATCAATAGTCAGCAAGTACCGGTAGTCATACAAATCTACAGATCTCTATCGCATAGCAACATACTATATACCAGGATACAGATTTAACAAATCACTACAACATAGCAACATCCTATATAGCATGATATAGATCTAACGGATCAATACAACATAGCAATATCCTATACAACAGGATACAGATCTAACATATTACTACAACATAACAACATTCTATATACCAAGATACGGATCTAACAGATCACTACATGCTAGCAACATTCTATATACCAGGATACAAAATCCAGTGGGTCAACCTTGGTGCCTTCGACCCACAAGTACAGTGAGGAAAACTCACATCTTAGTATGAAAAGATAGCTGATCAACACGCTGCTTTGAATACGAACTCTACCGATCACCTTTACAACAAACAGTGACCAAAAACGTCTAGAAACTCACATCTTAAGTGTTGCACCTTTACTGGAGTCACAAACACCACTAAGCAACTAGATGAAGAAGGAGAAGAGAGGAGGCACCCAAAAACGTCTAGAAACACTAAGGAATCAGTTAGCCACGTTTTTGGGGCCTAAGGGGTTCTTTATATACTTGTGTGGGCTGCTAGAGTTTCAGTCAAAACCCTAATGGATAGCTTAAACTCTAAGCAGCCCATGAAACCTTCTGGGATAAGGCCATGGACGAAAATATGATGGGCTCCCATCATAATTTCGTTCACCCCTTGTTCCTTTAGCATTCCTTAGCCCAATAACTCAATTATCCAATAATTACAGTACAGTCCCCTATATTTAATTAATCTCTTTTAGCCACAAAATTAATTATCAATTAATTCTTGACTAATATTAATTAAACAATATGATTTCTCCTTTAATATATTATTCTTATAATATATTAATAAATCATAATTAATCCTTTTTCTCCTTAATTCATCCTACATATTTCTATGGTGAAGGCAACCCAAAAGGACAATGCTCATAATCGGGTCAAGTACATACCAAAATAGTTATGGACTTAGACACTAATCCAACAGTCTCCCACTTGGATAAGTCTAATAACCATTTTCCGTATGACTTCAAAACCTGATAAGCAATCGTAGCTTTCAAAAGCCGTTGTCAACTATGATCTTATCAGATACGCGTGTCCTTTAGATAAGGGATCATATATTCCTCCATTCTCAAGATATCGTATAGACATAAGACATGAATTTTAATCATTCTCTCTATACTGTTTCCCGACTTCTAATTTATGACGACTGACAACAGACTACAATTAAACACTTCAACTTAGTCCCGGCTTGGCCAAGCGCTTAGGTGTCATCACTAAATCATCAAGGGGCCCACAGATATCGCTTTTATCCCACTTTCGGTAAAAGGAATGGATAAACTTCGACTCAAATGCTCGCTTGCATTCATTGATCGAATCACACACAACAATAAGTTTTATAATACCAAGTTACTGGTGCATTTTCTTATTATCAATGTGCAACCGACCAACAAATAACAACTCACATGTCTCGGTTTTAAGAATATACAATATTATCGACGCACAATCACTCGAGATAAAATCCATGAAGTGATTCTCGTGAGCGTAGGTTTAATCCAATACTCTAATCTTAACAAAGCACTCATGAACTCTGCAGTAAACTTGTGCTATGTTTAAACACTCTAGACAATCTACAGACTCTTCACGACAGTCTTGCTTCATACCTACTTCCAAAGTATGACCGACTGTGGAGGTTTGAATAACCTAGTTATTCTGGAAGTCAAAACATGCAAAATTTAAACACAATAATAATACTTAATACTATATGGCCCCAAACTTGTGAGAGTAAATAAAACACTTCTATTTAACCACCATATTGATTACTCATTATTTATCGTTTACTGTTTCAGAAAATCAACTTATTACTCAAATTACAACAATAGCTATCCCATGCACAAAGCATGCACACTATGTTTCCTATGGTCCTTTCTTTGTGAAATAGATCAATTGAAAAACTTTTCCAATGATGCTCATTTCATAATTCTCAATCCTTATCATTAGTGTAAGAACACAAGGTTCTTACCATTATTAGAATATGCTAAATTCTAACATTTTATGCAACGGTCCTTTCGCAAAGTCATAGCACAAAAGTCACTAAGACTTGGCCAATGAAATTACAAAGTACTCTATCAGAAATTGTTGCAAGACAATTCCATAGACACGAAGTCTCACATTCAAAGTACATTCCTTTGAACATCCTTCTTGCATAAAATTTTCTAATCTAGACAAAGACTCTCAATATCCAACTCCAAATATGGAAACATTTCCATATTTGTCATATGACAACTCATTCTTAATAGAATCTTATCTATTCATAATAATGTCGATATGGTCCATCCAATACCATACTTCCAACTACTCACAAGCGACCAATCCTCAGCGAACTTTGGATCGTCCTTTGATAGTTGTTTAATTATTTTAGTCAAATCCGATTCTAGTCCTTTTTCCCTCTTAATGCGCCAGACATTTGGAAAATTTTAGAATGGTCAAATATTATAGCATTTGCAATCGATCCTATACCCCGAAGCGTATGGGACAGGATGCATAATGTCTTACATGAAGATATGATATTTTATCAATCTTCTGCCATAATATTTTATGTGTCACGTTCTCACAATTCGAACTATGAAGATGGATGCCATAATCATAATTGAAATTTGAGAACACACTATGTATCATTTGACTATATTTAATAAAATTTCTCAATCTAAGCTTTAGATTTTGAAACGAAGTATAATATTCTCTCCCTTAATTATAGAAAAACAACTTTTCAACCCATGCAACTTTGCAAATTGAATCTTTGTTTTTCTATAATTAATATTCCTAACTTGCAATACTTGCCATAATAATCATACAAGCATAACACTTATGCTCCCACTATCATGATGATTATTATCATATAAGCATAACATGTATGCTCCCACTAGCTTTGACATGTATTCAGAAAACAATTGAACTTCCAGAAAACAATACCTATTGAATTTCTGAAATTCATATTTCTAATACCAGATGCTTCGATAACCCTTTATCTAAGCCTCTTAAACTTATACACCTTTGCCTTAGATAGCTCATATGTGTTTCTAAACAATTCAGAACTTATATCAATAAGTCCCAAATGTTAGACTAATTGCCAAATCTCACAATTCGAACTATGGAAAGGGATGTCGTAACCATAATCGAATTTGAGAATACAATTTTCACAATCGCTATCTTCTTAAAATCTCTCTTAGTGAAAGCATTTCCTCACATTCATTTTCATGAAGGAGGGAATCTTATGACACTTAGATTTTTATGGTGTATGTGTTCCTATCCATGTGAATTTTCCAAAACCAAGTTTGTGACAAATCCAAACTCATATGGACTGAACTTTCTTAATCTCAATTTCTTGCCTTATGGTGACACGAGTGTCCACCATGTCTTCCAAGTGGTTTAGCAACTTATCCTTACATATCAATGTACTTTCCATCGATCAAGGGACTTTGTCTTTATGCATTCAAATGAGAACTCATAGAGCTCACATACATAATTAACTCAATTGGAATGGCACAGAAACAAAATAATGTCAACACAATAGGTTGTAAACCTCAAGTCGTGTACTAGTGATGATCGATAAGGTTTATTCTTGATTTGTTCTTGAAACCTTTTTTCAAGATCATTAAAACTCCCACTGACCTCTTGACATATATGATTCTCTTGTCAGGAAACTTTCCTAGACAAAAAAATATTCAAGAGTTAGTGTAGTTCTTATCAAGACAAAACACTTTACACAATTGGTTCTAGTTGGTCTTTGTCTTATCCAAGACATCACAACTTACCAATTTCAAATGTACAAGAATAAGAAACTTTCTTATTCTACATTTGATAAGCGTTACAAACCTACTAAAGACTTTTCACTCAAGTCACAATCTTGACTCTAAGACTTGATATTGGAACGAAGTATGATTGACTTCTTGATTTAACCATTTCTACAATTCTCGATTCCTCTTCTTAGACATACAATTGCACTAAGATTCACTTAGAGGATCAATTGAGACATGGTTCTTAATCATTAAGACCTATCATAAAACACAATAAAAGTTACTCTCCCTTCTTCTTAGAACAGAGAAAATTTTATCTTTCTGCCTTCTTGATTCTTCTTATTCGTTTTGTCATTCATTGAAACTTTTTCAATTAACTCAGAGTTACACTTAATCTTATAAGTATAATCATATTTACTAAACTTTAGTAAATCATGACGAATATCTTTATCACTCTTGTGGTGGACTTGATTGATGCACAACATTGTGAACTCGATATCCTAGTCCTTCGCTTGACTCTTTGTCAATGAATTAGTCTTGAATTTCCAATTATAAATTTTCTCATTCATCACACAACCAAGTTGTTTGATTCCAAGTTTCTGTCCAATTGAAACTTGGGCGATGAGAAACTCTCCCTATTTGGCAAGTTCTCGACATTTCCACAAATAACATAATTATAATCAAATCCATTATTGCTAATAATGGAAACCTTCAAACATCAATTTTTCATACATGCCATTGCAAGGATAAATAAATAAGATAAAATCAAAATTTATTTTATTGCGGAAAAACTTGTCCTTACAATGCAATTCAACTGAAAAACTATGCTATTACATATTCCTTAGTAATCTACCCTAACTCTAAAGTAGCAACTCAAAAATCCGATCTTTGAATCCATGCGATCAAAATCCATTTCTTCGTGATCAGATTCAGCACGCTTCTTCCTTAAGCTTCCTTTCTTTTCTTCGATCCTGCAAAACATCAAAATGTAATCTTATCACATCATGTATTAAGAATCAAAAATAGGAACTTATCGAGTTAGTTAATGGGTTTTACCTGAAGTAGATCCATATGTCTTGACTCTCCCATCTCTTAGATCTCTCAGGTAAATAGGGAAACATCGTCTCCAATGCCCCTTCTCTTGGCAATAAAAGCAAACTGACTCCTTTGGCACAGCACATGGGACAATCTCATGCTTAGTCCTTTCTGGACTTCCAATGTTGCCAATGTCCATTGAAGTTTAGGAGTTTGATTCACCAGACAAATTTACTTGACCAGCATGCCAAATCATTGTTGATTCAGCAGCTATAAGAAAATAAGTGAGAACAATTAGGGTCATGTCGTGTTCCATTATATAGTACTCTCTTACGAACTCACTATATGATTCAGGAAGTGACTGAAGAACCCAGTCAATAGCCAACATCTCTGAGATATCGACACCCAACATCCTTAACCTATCAATGTGTGATTTCATCTCTAAGATGTGTGCACACATAGGTTTCCCATCTTTGTGTTTACTTGCCAAAAGGGCTTGAGTGAGCTTGAACTTTTCAAGCCTTTGAACTTGTGGGTTAGGGAGAACAATTGGAGGAGGTGGAGGAAGTGAAGCATGACTCTCATTTCCTTGATCGTATCCCGGAACGTCATCTTCATTTGGAAAGCTTGTTCCAAAGGATTTGGGAAGACCATTGTAAGATTCAGACATCTACAAAACGGGAGAAAATTCAAGTTAGTTGATAAGAATCCTTGATGTAACACCCAAAATGAAACATCAAGGCTAGGATCCAACACAATACTCTACAACCTAGAAGAGGGATGCCATAATCTAGTTGCAGAATATTTGAAGGTAGGTAAATGACGATTAACCAATTTCCACCATGAAAAACGAAAATGAAGTTTAAATTTTAAATGAATTGAAACTCCTAGATCTTTTGAGATTCATTGAACTTTTCAATGGCATGTTTAATCTCGATTATGCCCTTCAATTTGTGAATGGGATGTCGAGGATCACAAATAAGGTGTGAATAACCATACGAATCACGTGGTGCACCCAATGCTACTATCACCTAATCAATGTGCCAGTTAGCCACACATGCTCCATTGATCTATGATGGGCATCGAGCCACCCTTCACAGCCAATGTCATCCCCAAATTAGTGTGTCGGTTAACCATAGACGCTCCACTAACGTTTGACAAGGGTACGAAGTGTAATTCCATGGATTAGCATACAATTTCACATCTTTCCTAAAGTAACTATGATTTAGGAATTTGTAAAAGCATGTAGTTACTTTGTATTTCATTATACTTATAATGGAAGGTTTCTGTCCTATCCTACCCGTTCGGCTAACGACCCTCCACTAGTCAAGAGTGCGGTGGGTAAGAGTGGATACCCATTCAATCGCCATTTTATAGGCAGTTTTCTTAAACACCCCTTATAGACCAGCTTCGTGAATGAGACCTACTAACAGTAAGGCTGACTGTTTACACATACATATATTAATATTAGACTTTTAATGTAATATATAGTATAGGGTGTATTTTACACTTTTAAAATACTAGGTGGTTTAATTTAGTAAATTATACTTTTAATTTAATTAGATGTAAACCAAAACTTTATGGGTTTATTAAATCTCTTTTAATTATATACTTTAATTAATTAATAAAACCATAAGGGCAAGTTAAGACTTAAAATTTCAAATTAAGACTTTTAATTAATTTTAAAATCCAAAACTTGAGGGCAAATTTGAAACTTTTCAAAACATTAGGGTTTAACTTATTTAAATTTCAAAAACAAAACTTTTAAGTTTAAATTTAAACTATACAACCTAAAGGGTATAATTTGAAACTCTTTTCACAAGATAATTCAAATATGAATTACAAATAATCAATATTTATCTAATAAAACAAAAGATTATCTAAATTTGACAATTATCTTCAATTTTGGCAAGGATAAACTCCAAATATTGATAAAAATCAGATTTTATTAATATAAAACGTTTTAGGTAATTATCTATAGCCAAAACAGGAAGAAAATCGTGAAATATAGTTGTCAGACCCGCTGACTCGTCGAGTCAACACTGGACTCGCCGAGTACCTTGTGGACTCGGCGAGTCCAGCCACAAAAAGTCAAAATTTTCTATTTTTCATTCAAATAAGCATCAAGTTCACTAACAAATGACCCTAGGCTCTGATACCAATGATGGGTTTCAAGCAAAACATCATTCCTATGGTGTACATGCAAACCCAAATAGCTTTTGGATCTAGTTTGTCTAATAAACATGCAATTGAATATCCAAAGCTATAAACCCTACATCTATTATATAAGAACTGAAATAAGGGCTTAGTAATTACCTTTTATTGTTATATTGCAATAACAATCAATTCATTGCTTTGATTTGCTTCAGAAAGCTTAGTGCCTCAAGTGGTGCACCTCTAATGGAGTCACAAACACCACTAAGCAACTAGATGAAGAAGGAGAAGGGAAGAGGCACCCAAAAACATCTAGAAACCCTAAGGAATCAGTTAGCCACGTTTTTGGGGCCTAAGGGGTTCTTTATATACTTGTATGGGCTACTAGGGTTTCAGTCAAAACCCTAATGGACAGCTTAAACTCTAAGCATCCCATGAAACCTTCTGGGATAAGGCCATGGACAAAAATATGATGGGCTCCCATCATAATTTCATTCACCCCTTGTTCCTTTACCATTCCTTAGCCCAATAACTCAATTATCCAATAATTGCAGTCCAGTCCCTTATATTTAATTAATCTCTTTTAGCCACAAAATTAATTATCAATTAATTCTTGACTAATATTAATTAAACAATATGATTTCTCCTTTAATATATTACTCTTATAATATATTAATAAATCATAATTAATCCTTTCTCTCCTTAATTCATCCTACATATTTCTGTGGTGAAGGCAACCCAAAAGGACCATGCTCATAATCGGGTCAAGTACATACCAAAATAGTTATGGACTTAGACACTAATCCAACAAATAGACCATGCCCAACGAAGATCACCCATCAAGCAGAGTATGGATGGCGATCATGGACTATTCTAGATAGTCTAGTGGAACACTAGCAGACTTGCAATCTGTAGGTGTTAATGAAATCACACAAACCGAGAGTATGGACTGTGGATTCATTTGAGTACTCTATTTTCCCTTAGTTACCTTATCAATGTGTAACCCTTAGCATAGAACCCTTGATATATATATATATATATATATATATATATATATATATATATATAGAGAGAGAGAGAGAGAGAGAGAAAGAAAGAAAGAAAGAAAGAAAGAGAGTAATAGGAATGGGTAATCGGGTTTACTGTTTGGTGTGAATTATATGAAAAGATAAATTACATTATTGTGGGTTGAAAACCCTATGTACTCACCATGTTCCCTAACCTAACTCACTCAATTTATTATATCACAGGTAATTATATATGATGATATAGGCATCTTCTGATAGATTTAAAGGAGATATAAACTATTAGTATAAAGATGTTGTAAGTCTTCGTTTATGCTTATGTTTCTTGTATTGACAATGACATCCCGAGTTTTATAAATAAAATACATTTCTTGGAAATGTCCTCGGAATATTATTATCATATTTTTAGGAAAAATTCGGCAAAGTAAACCTTTTTAATAGGATACTCTAATTATTAAGCGTAAACAAATCGGTCTTTTTTGGCTGTAAAAATGGGGATGTCACAGTTGGTATTAGAGCATTAGTTTAAGCGAACTAGGAATTTTAGGGAATTTCAAGACTTATATATAAAATGCTAAGTGATGATCGTGAGATGTGTGTCTATTATATTTTAGGTAATACACTTGAACTGACACAAGCACTATCTTAGTTTAGGATTAGATGCCTAATTTGCGTTTATATGCTAAATGAGTTATACTATAGCATGCCTTAGGATTGCTTATCTGGGATGCTATTATTAGATAGAATTTAAGGTCTGTTGCAGACCTAGAATTAGGAAATTTTATGTGTTTAGGTTTCAAAACATTTAATTACAATATTAGAATTGGCATATAACTTTTCGGAGTAATAAGGAGGGTTACACGTCTAAACCTTCCTTATCTATATTCTCGACACTATCATGGTGAGGACACGTAGTGGACTAGGAAACAATAACAGAAGTTGTCAACCTGAGCCTCGAATAGTTGAGCGTGCACCTGAAGTGGTGCCGATAGCTGAACCTGTCACAATAGCAATGCTTAGGGTTTTGTTAGCCAAGCAAAGAAAGGAAATGGGGCAGCTGATCCAAGAGAATAGAAGAGAGCCTACTGCACCTGTTGTACAATGTGAGCTTGAAGAGGAGCTGTCAGAAGAAGGAAGCTACAGTAGGACTAGTTGTCATGTTGAACCCCAAGTAGTAAGGAGAAACCACCCTAATGAAGGAGACGGAAAGGATGGGGGTAAGTATAAGGACTTCATGAATTCAAAGACACCAAGTCTTTTAGGAAGCCCAACACCAGTAGAAGTTATGGATTGGATCTTCGAGATGGAGATGTTGTTTGATAGTTGCGACTCAGAGACAGATAAAAGACGATCTTCGCTGTCAGGGAACTAAAGACTGGAGTGTTGAGTTGGTGGAAGCTATTGGATGATAAAAGGCCCAAAGGAGAGGTCATCAAGATTTCATGGGAAAAATTCTTGGAACAGTTGAAGAGGTAGTATTGTTCAGAAAAGACCTATTAGATATGAAAAACGAGTTCTAGAATTTGAAGAAGGGAAAATTGAGCGTCATTGAGGACGCCACTACTTTCACGGAGAAGATGAAGTTATTTCCCTACTTGGTGCCCACAGAAATCTAAAAGATATAAGGTTTTGGTAACAGACTACCAACGGACTTGGTCTAACGGTGAAGATGGCAACCACTCTAAAGGAAGTTGTCAGAGCAGCTAAGAACGTAGAGACATAGATTAGAGAAAAAAATCTGGAGAAGGTGGAGGTTGGAGAAAAGAGGAAGTTAGAGGGATCTTCAAGACCCGATAAGAAGAATAAGTCCTCAATGTCTAAAGAATAGAAGCTTGGAACAAGTGTAAAAAGAAGAACTTTGAGGAATGCATTGAAGGAGTGACCTGTTAAAAGTGCGGGAAAACTGGTCACTATGCTAATGAATGCATGACCAAAAAGGAATTCTACTTCAAGTGTGGTGAAGAAAGAAGGATCTGCAAGGCTGAATAGTCCGCCAAAGCCAAGAGGGAGGGCATATTTTATGGGACTTGATGAGACAACAAGAGAGTGAGAGTTTGGAGCTACTTGTTTAGAGTACTTAATAGAGGGAGATAAATAATTAGGATTATCCTATGTAGCCTAATGAGTATGGCAAACTCAAACAAAAGTTGTAATCGTTTCCAAGAAGCATTAATATAATTTCCTAAATTATGTTATGTGTTTTATGTGTAATTTCCTTTTTTTTCATAACTTAGTGGACTGCAAGACAATACTTGGGACAAGTATGAGTAGGTGTGAAAATAATAGAGACCTATACTACCAGAAGCACATGACTCGCACTTGGATATGGGAAAGTCACAAGGTTAATAAATCTCTAAGTAATCGAGTTATTTTGTTCATTTCCATCATTAACTTTGTTTCGGTAAAGAATACAAAGATAAATATTATTCCGACCTTAGTGGTCATATCGAATCGAGTCTGACTGATCTACGAAGTAAGTTTGACATAGCATCCAACTTTAGATTGAAGGAAAAGATAATTGAAGTGATCAATAGAGGTATCACGTTCGCGGTTTAAGATTAAGCAGCCTATAGATAGATATGATACATGACAGGATGTGATTATATAACATTATAATAAGAAGGAAGGTATCCTTTGTGTTAGAGTTTGAATCAAAGAGATACAAGTCTTACCATTACATCATACGATGAGAGGTGATTAGAACATGACCCATAAGTATGTTACAATATTCAAAGTAAAGACCTTAATTTAGGAGGAACAGTAGGTGAGACATCATCAATAGTCAAGAAGTCTAAGAGTTAGAAACTCAATAGAAAAGACATGATAGTTACGGTTATCACCTAGGATGGCGAGGTAACGTGCAGAGTCATTATACAAGCTCTGTTTTGTTGATGATTTCGGGACGTAATCATCCTAAGGGACAGATAACTGTAACACCCACAAATTCAGACTACCCATAATAATTAATAATTATTAAAATTAAATCCTTGATTAGGATAATTTATAGTCGTGCACACTATAGACTATATAATACGAGGTTCGTATTAAGGAAAAATAGGAAAATCAGCCAAATCGTTCGTAAGTCGTAAAAATAAGTGCGCCAAAACACACACACACACACACACACACACACACACACATATATATATATATATATATATATATATATATATACAAAAAGTACACATCGTCCGATCCCAAAAATATAAAGTTCGTAGAAATCTAACTCCGTATAAATTAGATATGATTTTTATAAAATATAAAAACCAGCCGCGCACAAGGAATGTGTGCCATTAAATGGTACGAAGAGAATGGTTAATTTTTGGGTAAAGTCACCAAAAGGACAATCATAGTACTCATTAAGATATAATTTTGGTAAAAGAAACCCCAAAATCGGAGTCCGTATGAAAGAGTTATGATTATAAAAATAGGGACGAGAAATAAATTCAGAATTAGCTAACAAAGTCTAAAGAAAAGTTATAGATCTCGTCAAGAGATTCCCGGGGATATAGAGAACGTCGAAAATGGTGTTCGTATGAAGAAGTTAAGAAATTTACAAAATCTGCAATTTGAGCCCCGCGTAGTGCACATTGGGTGAACCACGCACGTTTCTAGAATATGAAAACGCGGACCACGGAGAGGCGGACACATGGAAAAAAGTGTCTTGGGATACATAGCCTTAAAATGCCCGACGTGCCCCCCTTTTGCATGCCGTGCACCCCAAAAACGTCTATAAATAGGAGGCCAAGCCTCATTCCCTGTCCACACCTCCCAATATCTTCTCTCTCGATTTGATTTTGATTTTAGCCCATTTTCACTTAATTTTAGCCTTTGACGAAGCCCTGCAATCCCTAAAATAGTAGTTGCTAGCAAATAGAAGCTTTGTCAGTGCAGTTTCGTAAATTTTGTTAGGAAGAATCTCTGTAAGTTAAGCTACACACTAATCTTTTTAGTGTAACTTATACTTAAGGTCATAAGTGATTATTATGAACCGATAAATAAGGTTTATCAGTAATTCCATGTCATTATACTGATTTATCTACTTATGAGGATGATGTTTAGGATGGATTTAGTGAGTTGTTTAAAGTGGTATTTCCAAACAGTTTACTCTGTATACCAAACAAACCCTACCTCCTATATCATCCTACGTGGTTGTCCCTTATCAGCTATAGAGCAGTAGATATTGGGATTGTTTTGGAATCTACACTATTAATTAGTCATAAGAGTTAATAAGTAATACTTAGAGATAATTGAACCTAGGTCATATCAAAGGAAAAGCCAAGTGCTAAAGCGAAGCCTTGTCCAACCTTCCAATCATCCACTTTAACAAGTGAATGCATAGTTACCTTCAACTTACACATATATATCAAGTATTTAATTTTCCTAAATGCTTTGTGTGCTATTTATCTGAGTTTTTGATATCTATGTTACATGAGATAATGATTTTTCTAAAATATCATATATGTATTTTACTGTACTCATAATGTATTGGGTAGGACGGGTAGAAAGATATAAGAGAAATGAGATAACAGTTAGAGACCATAAGAGCAGAGATAACGGTGAGAGACCATAAGAGCAGAGATAACGGTGAGAGACCATAAGAGAAAAGAGATAATGGTGAGAAACCATACCAGAGATAGATTAGTGGTAATAGACCATGTTAGAGATAGGGAAAGAGACCATGTCCGATAGAGATCAGTCATTAAGCAGAGTACTGATGGTGACCACGGACTATTCTTGACAGTCCAATGGAACACTAACACACTTGCAATCTCTAGGTGTTAATGAAATCACATAAACCGAGAGTATGGATTATGGAATCATTTGAGTACTCTACTTTTCCATGGTTACCTTATCAACATGTAACCCTTAGGGTAGAACCCTTGATATATATATATATATATATATATATATATATATATATATATATACACACACACACACACACACACACAGAGAGAGAGAGAGAGAGAAAGAAAGAAAGAAAGAAAGAAAGTAATGGGAATGGGTAATCAGGTTAACTGTTTGGTTTGAATTATATAAAAAGGTAAATTATATTACTGTTGATTGAAAACCCTATGTACTCGCTAGGTTTCCCAACCTGACCCACTCAGTTTATTATATCACAAGTAATTATATATGATGATATAGACAGCTTCCGAGATATTTAAAGGAAATATAAAATATTAGTATAAAGATATTATAAGTCTTCTTTTATGCTTATGTTTCTTGTATTGATGATGACATCCTGAGTCTTATAAATAAAATACATTTCTTGGAAATGTTCTAAAAATATTATTATCATATTTTTGGGACAAATTCCGCAAAGTAAACCTTTTTAAAATGATACTCTGATTTATTAAGCATAAACAAATCGGTCTTTTCTTACTATAAAATGGGGATGTCAAAAAATATCTTTATATTCAAAGTTGATGTAACGCCCACAGATTCTGCTTAGTCAACTTATAGATAATAAGCATAGAAATGAATTTTCATAGAATATTATTTAGGATAAATAAACTTAACCAAAGTTATAATGTATTTGAAAAAGATTTCGTACATATAAAGAATGCTAAAATTCAACTTCGTATGAAGAAATTATGTTTCTTCGAAGTTCCACGATTAAACCGGCATGACTCTGCGTATCGTAAAAAGTGAACTTTTGATAAATTGATTTTTAGCCTAATAGGTCTAAAAGAAAGTAGTGGTAATCGTTAAATCGAGAGCGTGCATGTAAAGAACGCCCAAAATCTGACTTCGTATGAGAAAGTTATGATATTTCTAAGTTTCAGCACAGTAGTATACGTCTCAGAAACTGAAGTAGAAAGTGGTTGATTGTTAGGAAAAACAATCTAAATGAGATTTGACGATCATGTCCATATGATTATGTCGATATAAAGACATTCGATAACGGATATCATATGAGAAAGTTCTAAATTTTTAAGGGACTTTAATGGTCTAAGTCTGTTAAAAATATAGCTTTAAAAATAAAGTCAAAATTAGCCGACGGAGTCTAAATGAAAGTTGTAGATCTCGTCGTTAGCTACATATGGATATAAAGGACATCGAAAACGGAACTCATATGAAGAAAATATTATTCTTTTTTGAAAAATCAGAAATTCACACACATGTACGCGTGGGGCACGGCGCGCAATAGGCTACTGACATAGAGATGCGTACAAATCTGGACCTGACACATGTCGCAAAACGAGAGGATCGACGTGGCTAGAGTTTGTGTTGCACACCTCATGCACGGAGCACATATGATCTATAAATAGATGTGTTTAACCTCATTCTCCTTCACACCACCCATACTTTCTCTCTCGGTTTCTTTCGATTTTAGCCCTATTTTCCTCTAGTTTTAGGCTTCGATGAAGCCCTGCGGTCTCTGAAGTAGTAATAGCTATCAAGTAGAAGCCCTATGTTGTCAGATAGTGTAACAGCCCCTTGTCTGAAGAAGGTGATCCAATCTTAAGGAATCAAATAAGGATGTTTAAAGCATACCCTCATCGACGATATGGGGCTTGGATGCCCACGACGTGACATGATATTTATCGAACGCGTGCTTTCGAGAGCCACCACAATGTGGCAATGGATAGCCACGGTGTGGTGCTTGTTCAATCCCAATCCCACATACTTTTAGGGTTTCGTCCATATTTAAGCATCTTAACACCCATTTGAGGTCATCTTCTTTAGCCTCCATCCCTTCATCTCAAATCCCTAACCTCTTTTCCATGGAAATGAGCTTGATGGCTATATATTAAGGTTATTTGCATTATTTGGTGAAACTTGAAGAAGAATGTGGTTCATTTTGGTGCAAGGAAGCAAGGAACAAGCTTGGATCCAAGATCTTGTTCACATTTCTGAGTTATTGAAGGTATAAAGTGTTGGATAAGGTGTCTAAGTCCATAACTTATTTGGTATATACCTGACCCGACCCGACATGGTTCATTTGGGTTGCACTTCACCCGAACTATTTATGGATAATTTTATGAGAGTTATACACATATGTTTATTAATATATTATAAGTTATAATATATTAATATGAAGTCATGTTATTTAATTACTCTTAGTCTTAAATTAATTATGAATTAATTTAGAGATTAAAAGGAAGACTAATTAGATTGTGGGCTATTGGTTTTATATAGTGTGAGCTAACACTCATTTGTTAATGGGCTAGGCTTGTATGGAAGTCCATGGATGATCCATGGAGCTTTTAACCCATGGATCCTTGGAAAAGGAAAGGTCATGGGTTATTAGGGTTTCACCCTAATCATGTACACTATATAAGCATGCTTATGTTGCATGAAATAGCCACTAGTGTCACTAGAGTATGAGTGTTTGTATGTGGCCGATTTTATAAGTGTGTATACACTCTCTCAAAGTTTTCCAAGAGTTTGTGGTGATTTGTGATTCCATTTGAGGCATTCACACTATTGGTGCTTGGCCCTCAAACTCCTTAGGAATCAAACTCATCATCAAAAGGTATGTAATCTCATCTAATTCTTTTATGTTTAAAAGTACCCCATGCCATGTTAGATAGGTTATGAACCTTGGAAAAATTATTATTTTGCATGTATTTAGACAAACATAGATCCAAGGTTTATTAGGGTTGCATGCACACTTAGGAAGTGTTAGATTACTCAAAACCCAACAGTGGTATCAGAGCCTAGGCTTGTTTTCTTGAATACTTGATGCAAATTGCTGAGAATTGAAGTTTATGTGCTGTCTGCACATCAGACTCGCCGAGTCCATGAAGGGACTCGACGAGTCCAAGGCAAAACTCATCCAACTCGGCGAGTTGGTTCATGCACTCGACGAGTTGGACCCCCAGACAGCATATCTTCGAGTTTTGGTGCTGGAATTGGTCTAGAATCATTACCTTAAACTATTTTGGACTCATAAAACATGTTTTTGATGTGGTAATGATGATGGTGGACCAATTTCAAGGTTATAATCAAAATTTCAAGTTTATATGTGTTCATATGATTCTTAAAATTGTTGATGTGGATGTTCATGTTCATATGAGTTTTGTTAGATCATAGGAATTATTTGCAAATTGTTTGTTAGTTGATTCTTGATCTTAATGTGTTTTAATGGAATTCATAATTTGTCCTCAAGTTATGGAATTCCAAAAGTTTTTTCTTTTAAATGTTTATTAAGAAGTCATAAGTTACACTTTTGAAGAGTTTTTCTAATAAATGCTTTTATGGACTTCATAACTTGTCCTCAAGTTATGGATTTCCAAGAGACTCTTTATTAAAAGTTTTAAACACTTAATTAAAACTCATAAGTTATGAATATCCAAAAGTTTATGAATTGTTCAAAACTTGCCCTCAAGTTTTGGAATTTGTAAAGTCTCACACAAACTTTAATTCCACATCCTAGAGTTTTAAAAGTTAAAATTCAACACTTATACTATTTATAACATTAATGGTTAATTATTATATATATGTATAAGAATAAGTCGTTTTACCGTTAGTAGGCCTCATTCACGAAGCCGGTCTATAAGGTGGGTATAAGGTTGTTGCCTATAAAATGGCAACTTAATGGGTGTCCACTCTCACCCACCGCTTGCTTGACTGGTGGAGGGTCGTTAGCCGAATGGGTAGGACAATGACTTTAAATTCTCATTAAAAGTATAATGATTAGTATAAAGTAACTAAATATTTTTTTATTTAATTCCCAATCTTAGTTACTTTAGGAAAAATGTGAATTTGGTGCTAGCCCATGGAATTCACACTTTGTACCTTACCAAGTCGTTGGTGGAGCGTGTGTGGTTAACCGGCACACTAACTTGGACTAGTAAGGATCACGAAGAGTGACTTAATGTTTGTCATAGATCAATGGAGCGTGTGTGGTTAATCGGCACATTGATTAGGTGATAATATTAAGGGTACCAAGTGAATTGGTATGGTTATTCACACTTTGTTTTGTGATCCTCGGCATCCCAGTCACAAAATTTGAGAGGGCACACTTGAGATTGAAACATGCCATTGAAAAGTTTAATGAATCTCAAAAGATCTAGGAATTTCAAATCCAATTAAAACCTAATAAATTATTTCGTTTTTCATGGTGGAAATTGGTGAATCGTCATTCGTCTACCTTCAAATATTTTATAGCTTGGATTACGGCATCCCTCTTCCAAATTATAAAATATTGTGTTGGGTCCTAGCCTTAATATTTCATATTGGGTGTTATATTAAGGACTTTGAATCAACTAACTTGATTTTCTCCCATTATAGATGTTTGGTTCAGACAATTATGATCTTCCTAAATCTCTTGAAGATGGTGTCCCTCAACATCATGCTTCACTTCCTCCACCTCCTCCAATTATTCTCCCTCACCCACAAGTTCTTGAAAAGTTTAAAGTCACTCAATCCCTATTGGCAAGCATAGTCTATGTGTGCTCACATCTTGGAGATAAAGTCACATATTGACAAGCCAGGAGAGTTGGGTGTCAAAGGCTCGTGAAAGTTGGATGTTCAATCACTTTCTTAGTAACATAGTGAGTCTCTTTGGGACTACTATGAGACAGACTATGACATGACCCTTAATGATGTTATCTTTTTTGCTTGGTGTTGTGGAATCAGCAATGATTTGGAACACCAGTAAAGCAAATTTGATTAAAAGAACAACTTCCCAAGTCTTAAATGGACATTGACAATGGTAGCATTGGATATCTAGAAAGGCATTTCTCTTCCCAATGGAAAGGGATTGGCTATAGTCAACTCGGTTGACCAAATAGTAAAGAGAAAGGCAAATTCTGAGATAGTCTCATGTGCCATCACCAAAGGGTCCATGTGTTTTGTTGCCAAAGGAAGGGGCATTGGTTGCGAAGCTGCCCTATTCACCTGAAAGGTCATAAGGTTGATCAAGTCAAGAGGTTTGACTCTACTTTGGGTAAAGTCCACTGACTAACTCTATTAAGTTTCTATTTGGAGATTCTTATTACATAATGTGAATGGGTCACATGTTGATGTTTTTAAGAATCAATGAAAAGATAGGAAGCTTAAAGTAAGTATATGTTGATTCTGATTGCGAAGGTGGGTTTCGATCGCATGGTTCGGTAATCAGAATTTTGAGCTGTTGCTTAAGAGTTATAATATATTGCTTATGAATAGATAACAACAAGGTTTTCATGTGGATTGTAAGGATAAGTTTTTCCGCAAAGTTTTAAAATAAAAGAAAAAAAGGGTTTTAATTTTATTTATTTTAAAAATATCCTTACAATGACATCTGTGGAAAAGTGTTGCTTATATGTTTCCAGTAATAGCAATATTAGAAAGTGGATTTGATTCTTTCATTTGTGGTAGTGTCTGAATTTACCAAATGAAGAAAGTTTTTCATCACCCAAGTTTCAAATTGGACAGAAACTTGGAATCATACAAATTGTATTGTATGATGAATGAGAATTTTCATCTTTGAAAATTAAGACTAATTCTTTGATCACATGTATATGTGAGTCAATTGAAGGACTAAGGAATTAGGTACACTGGGTGTGCGTTGGTCAAGGTCCACCACAAAGATTGATTTGTCATGATTTACTAAAGATTAGTAAATATGATTATACTTATGAGGTTAAGTATAATTCTGTAACATTGGAAAGGTTACAATGTATGACAAAACAAATGAGAAGAATCAAATTAGGTAGAAAGATAAAAGTTTCTCAAATCTGAAAGGATGGGAGAGTACTTTAGTATCGTATTTCATGATCATCTTAATGATTATGAAACCATATCACAAATTCATACTCTAAGGACGTCTTAGTGCATTGTTATGGCTAAGAAGAGAGGTCATGAATTGTTGGATTGGTTAAAATCAAGAAGATGAGTCATACTTCATTCCAAAACAATTCTTAGAGTCATACTCCAAGATTGTAACTTTGAGTGACATAAAGGAAGATTTGTTAACACTAGTCAAATGTAAGAGTAAAATGTTTTCTACTCTTGTACATTTGAGATTAGTAAGTTGTGATGTCTTGGGTGAGACAAAGACCAACTAAGACCAATTGTGTGAAGTGTTAGTCTTGATAAGAATCCACACTATCCCTTGAATATTTGTTTTGTCAAGGAATGGTTCTTCACTGGGGAAACTTATATGTCAAGGGGACAGTGGGAGCCTTAAAGATTCTGAAAGAGTTTCAAGATTTAATTAAGAGTAAAACCTGTAATTTATCACTAGCACACGACTTAAGGTTTGCAACCTATCGTGTTGACATAATTCTTATTTTTGTACCTACTTCAAATAAGTTGAATTTACATGTGAGTTATCAGAGTTCAACATGGAAGCATTGGTGGGCCTTGTGCTACCAAGGTGACAAGAAATTAAGATTGAACAAGTTTAATCCATGTAAGGCTGAATTTGTCACTAACCTTATCTTGTGATTATGGTTTTGACAAAATCACATGGATAGGAACTCATACACTAAAAAATCTAAGTGTCATAAGGTTTCTCTCCGATTCATGAAAATGATGGTGAGGAAACGCTTTCACTAAGTAGATTTTACGTAGATATCAATTGTGTTATTTGCATTTTCAAAAGTCGTTAGTGGAGCGCGTGTGGTTAACCGGCACACTAACATGGACTTATGAGAAATGGCAAATGCCTAAACAATTGAGACTATGATTACGGCATCCCTTTTCATAGTTCTAAAAATTGTTTAGACACACATGTGAGCTATCTAAGAAAGGGTGTATGAATCTAAATTTCAGAAGTCCAGCAGATTTCTGGAAATATGTCAGAGCTAGTGGGAGCATAAATGTTATGCTGATAATCATCATGTTAGTGGGAGCATGATTATTACGTTTAGTGTTGCAAGTTAGCAATGTTAATTATAGAAAACAAAGTTTCAATTCGTGAAGTTGCAGGGGTTGAAAAGTTGTTTTGCTATAATTAAGGGAGAGGAAATTATACTTCGTTTCAATTCTAAAGCTTAGATTGAGATTTTAATCATCTTTAGTCAAGAATATATATATATATATATATATATATATATATATATATATATATATATATGAATTTTATGTTGGAATGGTTCAACTTGAAGAAATTCTATATATATTGCGTTTTCAAAATTCGATTATGATTACGGCATGCCTCTTCATAGTTAAATTTTGAAAACATGGCAAATAAAAAAATATTGTAGCAAAAGACTGGTCTAGTATCATGTCTTTATGTCAAACATCATGAATCGTGTCCCATATGCTTCGGATATAGGTTCAATTGCATGTGCTATAATATTCATCTTTTCTAAAATTTCCAAATGCTTAAGGCATTGAGAAGGGAAAAGTCTAGAACTGGATATGACTAAAGTGATTAAGCAATTGTCGAGGACAATCTGAGGTTCGCCAAAGATTGGTTGCTCAGGGAAAGTTGGAAGTATGATGTAAGTTGTCAGAAAGGACCATATTGACATATTCTTAAAAGAAGTAACTCTTGTTTGGAAGTGATAGTCAAAATGGGACTATGGAAATGTCTCCATAGGTGGAAGTTATTCAATCTATGTAAGATTAGAAAACCTTAATGCAAGAAGGATGTTCAAAGCAATGTACTTTGAATATGAGACTTCCGTTCCATAGAGGTTGACCTTCTTTGGAATACTCTGTAATGACTGGTGACAAGGTTTTGGCGACTTTGTGCATAATCATTACAAGAGGAACATTGCATAAAAGTTTAAAATCTAATAGATTTTTTGGTAAATGATAGGAATCGGGGATTCTCACATTTACAATAAGGATTTGGTATTGTGAAATGAGTATCAATGGAATCATGTTCAATTGATCTACATCACAATGTAAGGATCATAGACGAACATAGTGTGCATACTTGGAGTATGGCATAACTATTGTTTAGAAAAACAAAGTGTACATGCTAGGAGCATGGGATGACAGTTGTTTTTATTCAAGTCTTAAGTTGATTGTTTGAAACATTATACAATGAATAATGTGTAATCAATATGGTGATAAATAAAAGGTGGTTCTATTTATATTCAAAAGGGTTCTGAGACCATATTGGATTCACTTATTATTGTGTTTCACTTTGCATGTTTTGACTTCCAAAATAGCTAGGTTATTCTTTCCGAATGACTAAGTTATTTAAACACTCCACAGTCGTTCATATGTTGGAAGTAGGTATGAATCAAGACTGTCATGAATCGAGTTTGTAGATGGCTAAATGGGTTTAGTCATATCAATGGTTGCTACAACATTCATGAGTGCTCATAAGTTATGAGTATTGGAATAAACCCACGATCACTTGTATCACTTCATGGAATTTATTTCGAGTGATCGTGAGACGGTAATATCATATAAATCTTCAAACCTAGAGATATGAGTTGTTACCTATGAGTTGGTTGTGCATTGATTGCATGTAAACGCATCAGTAACTTGATGTTATAAAACGTGCCTTTGTGTACAATTCAACAAGTAGTAGAACAAGCATATGAGTCGAAGTTTATCTGTTCCTTCTAGAAATAGAAGCGATATCTGGGCCCCTCAATGATTTTGTTGTGACCTATGTACCGGCCAGTCAGAACTAAATTGATGTGTTCGATTAAGTTCTTTGTCAAACAAATCGAAAATCGGGAAACAAACTGCTGGACAATAAGTATGATGTTGTTCCATGTATTTGCCCGGCTGATATCATGAGAACAGAGGATTATATGATCACTTATCTAAAATGGCGCTTCATAGTTCAATAGAGTTTTCGAGAGCTACGATTGCTGGTTGGTTCCTGAAGTAACATACGCAAATATAGTTATTAGACTTATCCAAGTGGGAGTCTGTTGGATAAGGTGTCTAAGTCCATAACTTATTTGGTATATACCTGACCCGACCCGGCATGGTCCATTTGGGTTGCACTTCACCCGAACTATTTATGGATAATTTTATGAGAGTTATACACATATGTTTATTAATATATTATAAGTTATAATATATTAATATGAAGTCATGTTATTTAATTACTCTTAGTCTTAAATTAATTATGAATTAATTTAGAGATTAAAAGGAAGACTAATTAGATTGTGGGCTATTGGTTTTATATAATGTGGGCTAACACTCATTTGTTAATGGGCTAGGCTTGTATGGAAGTCCATGGATGATCCATGGAGCTTTTAACCCATGGATCCTTGGAAAAGGAAAGGTCATGGGTTATTAGGGTTTCACCCTAATCATGTACACTATATAAGCATGCTTATGTTGCATGAAATAGCCACTAGTGTCACTAGAGTATGTGTGTTTGTATGTGGCCGATTTTATAAGTGTGTATACACTCTCTCAAAGTTTTCCAAGAGTTTGTGGTGATTTGTGATTCCATTTGAGGCATTCACACTATTGGTGCTTGGCCCTCAAACTCCTTAGGAATCAAACTCATCATCAAAAGGTATGTAATCTCATCTAATTCTTTTATGTTTAAAAGTACCCCATGCCATGTTAGATAGGTTATGAACCTTGGAAAAATTATTATTTTGCATGTATTTAGACAAACATAGATCCAAGGTTTATTAGGGTTGCATGCACACTTAGGAAGTGTTAGATTGCTCAAAACCCAACATAAAGCTCATATCTTGACATTTGTGTTTCTTGTTTGATGTTTGAGCCCATTTTTGGATGAATTGATCCCGTTCTTGAGTTCTCTTGGAGTTTGAGGAACTTCATAGTTTGATGTGGTGCTCATTTGGTCATGAACTTCTGAACTAGTGGGGAAAAGGTCTTAACTTGAGTGTTCTTAGCCTCATGTTTGAATTTTGGTTGTATTTAGGACATAATGGACTTAAGGTTTAAGATCTTGTTCTATGGTGAGGTCCTAATGGGTAAAGTTGGAAACTTTATCCATTAAGTCAGTGTGAAGAAGTAGATCTGGAAGTATGAGCTTAGATATGAAAGGATTAAGCTCTTATTAAGAAAGTGATTTTCCAGTGGCCACGGCGTAGCGAAGTCAAAAATCATGATTGCCTTGTTTTGGCATTGCCACGGCATGGCCAAGGAGGACCACGACGTGTCGTTGGCCATTGACTTTTTGACCCAATTTGACTTTGGGTCAAACTTGAGGGTTTGGGGTTGTAGATTAAGATTTTACTTTGTTTTTGTGATCATTAGATTCATGGGTGCGAGCAGTGCTGAAAAGGGATCGAATCGCAGTGTTTTAGAGTTCATTGATTTAGGTGAGTTTTGCCTTATTGTACCTGTGGCTCGAAGGCACCAATGTCGGCCTACTAGTTTTGGTTATTTTTTAGTAGAGGGATGTCATAGGGGTTGTATATTGTCATGTAGGATAGACTGAGGACTCTTGATTTAGCCTCACTTGTCTGTTCCTTGTTTGGTTGTGGCTCTAGAGTAGGATCACTTGTCAGGGTGTCTATCTCAACTTTGATTATATACGGTCGTGTATTACATGGATTGTTGGTACTTAGTATGTTTCTATGTTGTAGTGATCTGTTAGATGTGTATCCTGGTATATAGGATGTTGCTATGATGTAACGATCTTTTAGATGTATATACTGGTATATAGGATGTCGCTATGATGTAGTGATCTGAAGATTTGTATGTCTACTTGTAATTGATGATTATTGTAACATCCTGAAATATCAAGATTAGAGTTGAAGGGCTAAAAGAGTAAATTAGGGAAGAGCGACTCGGCGAGTCACATGGGTGGACTCGGCGAGTAGAGTCGCGACTTGGTCGCGTGTTAAGTAGCCGACTCGGCGAGTCAGTAGGATGGACTCGGCGAGTAGGCACTGAGTGGAGAAAACCCTAATTCTCGGGGTTGAGCCCTATATAAAGAACATAACATTCATTCCCCCAGCCTCTTTACTCATCCTCAAGTCCAGAAACCCTTAGCCTTCGTGTGTGAGTGATCATATTGCATTGGGAAGCTTGGAGAAGCATTTGTTGAGGAAATCTTGAAGGGTAGAAGGCTTCGAGCAAGGGGCTTTGCTTGGATTCGAGTTCCATTGCAATTGGGGCGTTCTTTTGAGGTAATATCTCGTCCTTGGGCTGTTATTCTTATGGATTCTTCATTTTGGGGTTTGTGGGGAGCATATCTTATAGTGTCTTGGAGTCTAGAGGTTAGATCTGAGGTTGCTACCTCAGATCTGGAATGGAAAAGGGTTGGAATGCCTGAAAGTACATGTGTTCAAGTGTGTAGTGAAGCTATCATGTCCCAAACCCTAGCCCTATAGTGTTAAAGGCCTAGATCTCTTTGGATTCACGTAAAGATTGCCACTTTACGTGATGGATGGGTTGTAGGAGGCTAGATCTATGTTGATCAATTGCATGGCCTGGAGTGCTTCTATATGGATTCAGACCGGTGGTACTCGGCGAGTCACATGGGTGGACTCGACGAGTTGCTTGAATATGAGCTGGAACCCGACGAGTTGGAAGAACAACTCGGCGAGTTGGATGAAGATGGCTTGGAACTCGGCGAGTTGTATGAACAACTCGGCGAGTAGGTTGAAGATATCCTTAGACTCGGCGAGTCTGTTCTTGGACTCGGCGAGTCTTGTCGAAGAGTCCCAATATTTTCTGGTTGAGTCGAGAATCGGCGAGTCAAGGGATGACTAGGTGAGTTGTGGGCGAGTGGACTCAGAGTTGTTGGACTCGATGAGTCTCGGAGTGACTCGGCGAGTTAGGTCGCGGATTGAGGGAAGTTCTGAGTATGGGGACTTGGCGGGTCATCGGGTTGACTCGGCGAGTAGAGTCAGTCAGGGGTTGACCTTGACCTTGTCTAAAGGTTGACCAGTTGTCTTTCAGGGGTATTTTGGTAATTAAGGGTATTTATTGAGTTGAGTGTGTTGGTGTTCAGTGGAGGAGTTCGTGTCGGAGCTTGGAGCAGCGAGATCTTATCCTTGCAGCCGGCAATTTCAAGGTGAGTTATCCTCACTATATCAACAGGGTCTAAGGCACTAAGGTCGGCCCTTATCGGATTGAGATTCGGGTAGTTGTTGTTATGTTGTTGTTGTGATATGTTTGCATCCTGAGAGCTAGGGTGGTATATGTTAGAGACCTGATTGAGATCGGTATCCTGAGAGATAGGGAGATGCTATGCTAGTGACCTGTTAGGTCGGTATCCTGGCTAGGATGATGATATGTTATGTGATCTGTTTGATCTGTTTGTTGACTGTGAATTTCTATATGATTGTATGTATATGTGCACATGGTTGTTTGGACTGGAGTTGGGTTGAGGCGGGTCCTACTTCGTGCGGTAGGCCAAGATACCCAGGGCGGACCGGTTGTCCCGAAGGCCCAGCGAGCGGTCCGGATAGGCTGTAGGCCCCAAGAGGGCGGACCAGACGTGCCGAGGCTCGGAGAGTGGACCAGGCAGACTGAAGGCCCGGTGTGGGCGGACCAGTCATACTGTAGACTCAGAGAGTGGACCAGGTGGATTGAAGGCCCGGTGCGGGCGGACTAATCACACTGCAGACTCGATGTATGTGGAGAGTGGACCAGGTGGATTGAAGGCCCGGTGTGGGCGGACCAATCACACTACAGACTCGATGTATGTGACTAGACTCAGAGGGTGGATCAGGTGGACTGTAGGCCGGTGCGACGGACCAGTCACACAGTAGACCCGAAGTGCATGGCTGTTCTATGATCTTATATGTTGTGGCATGTTATGCGTGTATGGTGTTAGTGGTTGGTATTTTGGGGATATCTCACTAAGCTTTCGGGCTTACTGTTGTGGTTTTATGTTTTTCAGGTTCTTCAGGAGACCGTGGCAAGGCGAAGGCGTGATCGTACCGCTCCTCGTGATTTGTAGTAATGTGATTCTGGGAATATGTTAAATGTTTTGTATTGAAAACCTTTTTGTAAAGATTTAATGGAATCGAGCTGTTTTTCAAAAAGTTTAAATTGGTTGTATTTTTCGGTCGTTACAAGTTGGTATCAGAGCCTTGGTTTGAGTGAATTGGAGGAACATTCGTGTGACTCCAGTCTCAAATCGAGGAGAGTTTTCAAAAGAGTATTTAAAATGGTTTTCAAAATAAGTAAGGGAGGACACATAGGTATGATCAGCCGGAGCCAGTAAGTAACCCCAAAATACCATGCATGTTATTTGTTTTTGAGCTTTGATAGAACAGCATGCTAGTGATAGGCTAGGGATCTTCAGGATTTCATGATAATGTTGCCTGATTTGTGATGCCTGTAGCCTAGGGTTCCTTATGGGAGATTTTCAGTGTTCCTCTAGTGGTGAGGGTTGAGCGTTGTTATGTATGTTTCTCTAGGGTGTTGTGGTAGTACTTCATACAAATATGGGTAGGTGTGGAAGGTAGTATGGGTCCGTACTACTGAAAGCACAGGACCCATACGCGTATCAGGGAAACCATGATCCCTAGGGTTGGGTTGAGAGAGTTGGATCCCAGGTTAGTGGGAAGAGTCTGAGATTTTGTGTGGTGTTTTTCAGTATGGAGATTCCGAGGCATGATGAGAGTGGATCCGGATCAGGATCGGGAGCAGGAGAGAGAGTTCCGAGCGGATCGGTACCGCCCGAGGTTATCGGTCAGATGAGCACGTGCGAGTTGGATGTGAGGATTCGTGAGATCCTGCGTGATGAGATTGCTGAGTTATTCCGGGCTGAGTTGTCGGAGCTGTTTGGGTCGGTCAAGACCGCCATGGTTGAGTATTTTGATGAGCGCTATGCGGCTCTCGCAGAGACGGCTGTCGCGGCGGCTACAGCGGCTGTAGTGGCGGCAGGGGGAGGAGCTGGTCGGGGCTTTCAGTATCGGGACTTCAATAATACGAAGCCTCCCACCTTCGATGGAGTTCAGGACCCGATCGTCGCTATGAGATGGTTATCAGACATGGAGGGGTGTTTCTTCACGTGTTCATGCCCTGCTGATCAGAGGGTGAGGTGTGCTCTGAACCTGTTGAGGCTCGGGGCGAAGGATTGGTGGAGATTGACCACGGGGTCATATTCGGATGCGCAGAGGGCTGCGGTTTCATGGGATCAGTTTAGAGAAATGTTCAGCACTCGTTATGTTCCGCAAGTTGAGAGGGAGAGATTGGCTCAGGAGTTCCTTGAGCTGAAGCAGGGTTCAGAGTCGGTGACTGAGATCACCAGGATGTTCACTGAGAGGGTGATGTTTTGCTCAGAGTTCGCTTCGGAGCAGGCTCAGATGTCTCGATATCTGAGCATGCTCAAGAGGGACATCAGACATTTTGTGTCTGCGCAGAGGTGTGAGACCTTGTTGGAGTTGCAGGAGGCCGCTAGGCGGCGTGAGTTAGAGATTGAGTTGCAGTTGCGTGAGCTGAGGCAGGCTCCGGTGCAGTCGCAGTCGGCGCCGACACGGTCCAAGACCGTTGATGTTAGAGTGGGGGATCTAAGCAGCCACACTTGTGGGAAGTGTGGGAAGGGTCACACCGGAGTTTGTAGGTCCGGTGGTGCATGCCGCAAGTGCGGAAAGGAGGGGCACTATGCGAGGGATTGTCGGCAGTTAGCGCCGGTTCGGGATTTGAGGATTTGTTATCATTGTCATCAGGTTGGACATTTGAGGGTCAACTGTCCAAAGTTTGCTGCGGGACCAGTGCAGGCTCCAGCACCGGCCACTTTGAGGATTACAGGTGGAGGTCAGGGTTGAGCGGAGCCCCCAAGGGCTCAGGGTCGTGCTTATTAGCTTGCGGCAGAGGAGGTCAGAGCAATGTCGGATGCAGCTGCGGGTATGTTTCTTTCTTGTCATCTTGTTATCTTGTGATTATTGTGGTGTATTGTTTATGTGCTGGTATCTTTGTGTGGTTTTCGTTGCGGTATTCGTCGTTTTGAGGGTTGCGGTTTGGTTATGGGTTATTGTTTTGGGAATTTCGTTGGTTATCATCTATGAGAGCTATTAGTGGGAACCTGGCATTGGATTGAGGGTCGGGTAGCATCTGCTCTCTGAGGAGGGGTTAGATGCTGATTGAGTTTCTTTCGAGCGGGTTAATCAGTGTTGATGTAAGATCTCATTGAGGATGTTTATGATTGTGGGAAGCAGTCCGCGTGTAAGTGTTTTCTTTGTGCAGAGTTGTTCTGGGAGGTCGGTGATGGCGACCGATGGTTGTTAATCAGTGCTACAAGTGGGGGAGAATTGGAGAATTCTCCGGGAGATCGATGAGTATTTGAGGGTGCTTAGCTGTTGGGATTCAGCAGTGTTCTGTCAGCCCAGAGTATAGGCTGATAGGAGCAAGTGTCGGGCATGCGGGGCAAGATACAGACCTAGGGCATTTGATTGTGGAGGGCCTGGGAGCAGACCGGGATCGAGCATGTGCGATTGAGACAGAGTTCGGAACCCTTAAAGGGCTAGAACAGTGCGCATAGGAGGATTTTCGGGAGTGATAGCTCGGAATGTCGAATGCTAGTTGAGAGGTATGGATAGACTGAAGGCCGGTAGGCGTACCAGTCAGGCTGAAGGCTCGGAGAACGGTCCAGCCAAACTAAAGGCACTGAGAGCGGTCCAGATTGGCTGAAGGTTCTGAGAGTGGTCCAGATTGGCTGAAGGCCTGGTGAGGCGGTCCAGTCATGCTGAAGACTCTGCAGGTATTGTTGGATCGGTTCGAGGATATGGATTGTGTATGTTGCAGTGTGATTGCATTAGAAGGTCTGGCCCCGGGTAGTGATCTTGATTAGTTGAGATAGTGCATGGGCTTGAGAGTCCCTGCGATGAGAGCCAGAGTATGTGTGTTGGATGGTTAGCGGATACACTATAAAAGGGTGGTGTAGTGTGGGGCGAGCACCGTGACACTTGTCAGAGTGACAACGTGGCCAAATGGATTCCTTGGTAAAGGAAAAGAGAGAGGTGTGTAACTCCGAGAGGGAGTGCAAGTTCATGGAAGTGAAAGCGGCAGAGCAGAGTTATGATTGGAGTGTTTCGGGTATGGTTATTGAGCAGCGTGTTTGCGGCAGTGAAATAGAAGCTCATCCGGTTTGGGATGTCTACTGAGGTCGCGGAGGGAATTCCGCAGGTGTAGAGCCAAGAGGCTCGGAAGGGATGCAGGGAGAGAGTCTTGGGCTCTCAGTGTGATTCTGATCAGGGTATTGGGTATGTATTAGTGGTTCATCCTAGGGGATGTTTGAGGATATCATCAGTGTATCGGGTTTTCCCAACCTGAAGGTGCTAGAGCTAGTTCAGCATGTGTATGTGATTGCAAGAGGAGAACTCATAGGAGTTGCTCTGAGATTGAAGAATGGGTCTTTCCGTCAACATGGAATGGATAGAGTGGGATTCAGATCAGGGATCCGATGGTTCATGGTTTTCTAGCCCATATTGGTCGAGTGATTGTTGAGATTTGGAGCAGTGATGCATCATGGGTAATTCTCGGTTGTTGAGTGTGATTATCGGAGGGTACAGCCGGTGCCCGGCTCGAGACGGTGGTCAGAACACCGTAAGGAAGGAGAAAACGAGTTTCTGGTTCTATGGTTGTGTTTTGAGAAACCTAGTTGGATTAATGCCAGGTGGTGCATGACAGGAGTATTTCTAAGAGTTGTGTTGTCGTAGGCTTCGAGGACGAAGCCTAATTTAAGTGGGGGAGAATTGTAACATCCCGAAATATCAAGAGTAGAGTTGAAGGGCTAAAAGAGTAATTGGGGAAGAGCGACTCGACGAGTCACATGGGTGGACTCGACGAGTAGAGTCGCGACTTGGTCGCGTGTTGTAACGCCCGTAGATCAGGGCTAGTCAATTTAGAGACGATAAGCATCAAAAATGACTTTTTGATGGAAGATTATTTAGAAGGATTAATCTTAACCAAGTTGTAGTATATGTCACAAGGTTTCCGTGCATATAAAGAACACCAAAATCCGAGTTATAACGAAGAAGTTATGACCTGTCAAAGTTTCACGACAGAACCGGCGCGACCCAGCGCGACGTAAGTAGTGAATTTAAGGTAGATAGATATCTATCCTTAGTGATATAAATGAGAATTGAAGATCTCATAGATAGTAGTGCAAACGACGGAAAGACGGACGGAATCGGAGTTCAGATGAAGGAGTTATGAATTTCGAACGGAGTTTTCCTGTCCCGGCCTACTAAAGATAATATATAAGTAATATACTTATAATATATTAAAAATCAACTCAAAATTAGCCAATGGAGTCTAAACGAGAGTTGTAGAGCATAATCTCACCTTCGCGGCGATATAAAGAATGTCGAAAACGGAGTTCGTATGCGAAAGTTATGAATTTCTGAAGTTCGGGGCGCGAAACCCCAAAACTGTCAGATGCCACGACGTGGAACAAGGTTGCCACGACGTGGCAAGTGTCCTGTCACCTCCGGAAGGCCCCCAGATGCAACTTGGGATGACGCATGCAATGACGACCAAGCCCACGACGTGGAACAAGGTTGCCACGACGTGGCAAGGGCCAAATTTGCCCTATAAATAGATTTGAAGGACCAGCCGTTTATGGTTGCTATTTTCTCTCTTCTCTCTCCCGTTTTACATCGTTTTGCGTGCCAGAAGTACCCCGAAGCCCCGAGGCAAGTCCCGAGATCCCGAAGATCCCGAGAAGTGCGGTTCTCGAGCCGAAGCTCTGCCCGCGAGAAGTTCGATTTTTGTGGAGATCTTCCAGATCTGCTGTGGATTACTACTTCTGCAAGTTGTAGTGCTGTCCGATCATCTTCTGATCAAGTGAGTGTGTGGTTACTTTCTTCTAACGCATAAATACGAAGTATTTTATACGAAATACGTGTTATGTGTATATTTTGTTGTTATATGTGTGAATGTATATTCACTTTCTTCTACCACATAGATATGAAGTATTTGTTATGAAGTATGTGCTAGGTGTTTATACATTGTTTGTTTACTTGAGATAAATGTTGAAATAATGTGTTATACATGTTTTAAAAGATTTAAACTTTATATGTGTTTGCATCTACAAATATGTTGGGTAGAACATGGGTAGACGAAATAGTTGATGTGAGACGAAATAATAGGTGTTTTGAACTCAATGTGTTCATTAGGTATTTTGAACTATATGTGTTCACTTGGTGTCCTTGAACTCAATGTGTTCATTAGGTATTTTGAACTATATGTGTTCACTCGGTGTCCTTGAACTCAATGTGTTCATTAGGTATTTTGAACTATATGTGTTCATTAAGTATTTTAGAACTCAGTGTGTTCATTAGGTATTTTTGAACTCTACGTGTTCACTTGGTGTTTGGACTCAATGTGTTCATTAAGTATTTTAGAACTCAGTGTGTTCATTAGGTATTTTTGAACTCTACGTGTTCACTTGGTGTTTGAACTCAATGTGTTCATTAGTTATTTCCAAACTCTATGTGTTCACTTGGTATTTTTGGACTCAATGTGTTCATTAAGTCTTTTTGAACTAGATGTGTTCACTTAGTGTTGTTGAACTGAGTGTGTTCACTAAGTGTTTTAGAACTAAGTATTCACCAGATGTTTTGAATTAATGGTTCACTAGGAGTGTTAGAACTAGGTGTTTGTTAAGTATGTTGAACTAAGTGTTTACCAATCGTAATTTGTGGACCTTGGCAGTGGTGGACTTTGTGTCAATTCCTTAGGTCAATCCTTAGGAATAAATGGTTAAAGGATAGTTGATTCTTAGGATAAATCCTTAAGAAATAAAGGAGATAATGGGAATGAGTATTTGGGTTGATTGTTTGATAATTCAATATAATAAATGTATTATTGTGGGTTGAAAACCCTACATGCTCACCAGGCTCCCAAGCCTGACCCACTCAGTTTTCTTTGCATTACAGGTAATGGCACAAGAGTATAAATTGGTGGACTTGATGAGAGATTTTGAATTATAGATCAGTAGTTACAAATAACTGTTGTAAGGTCTATTTTATATTGTTTATGCTTTTGGTCTGCATCGGAACATGACATCCCGAGGTTTTATTATTTAATGAAAATACATTCTCTTTGAGAAACGTTTTGATGAATGGTTATCATATTTTATTTTGGGAACAAATTCCGCAACCGTTTTCTTTAAACGATCACTCTGATTTATAAAACAAAGCATAAACAAATCGGTCTTTTCTGGCCGTGAAAATGGGGATGTCACAGTTGGTATCAGAGCATTAGTTTAAGCGAACTAGGAATTTGTAGGAAATTTCTAGACTTAAACTTAGAATGCTAAGTAATGATTGTGAGGAGTGTGTCTAAAATATGTTAGGTAGTACACCTAAATTGACACAAGCACTAGTTTATTTTAGGAATGATGCCTAAAATGCTTTTATGTGCTAATTGTTTTGTGTGATAGCTAAATTGATACTATTATTTGTTCGGATCTATGGTCTGTTGCCGACCGGATCTGGAAACCTTATGTGTTTAGGATTCTAAGCGTATGGCTACGATATTAGAACTAGCATGTAAACGTTTCGGAGTGATAAGGAGATTTATACGTTTATCGTAATTAAAGCTTTCTTATCTTAAAATTCTCGCCTGGTACACCGGATGTCTGCTTGGATGTACAAGGGGTCATGGTGAAGACTCGTAGAGAAATTGAGTAAATGGAGGAAATGAAGAAGGCTTATGATAGTGGATGACACCTATCAGAAGATATCGTAAGAGTGATATCTTGCCTTTAGAGTATGTCTTATGAAAGAAAAGTACGTTTAGAGGAGTACGGTACGTCTAAAGTACACCTTCGATTGGCAGGATGATGGAACGATTGGTGAAATTCTTGAAGTTGTCTCATCGTCTGATATTTTCATCACCAATCGAGTTGAAGTAGAGTTGATGATTGAAGATTGAGCAGTGAAGAAGTCCTAGTAGAGTCTAGGGAAATTGTTTATGATTACTTGGACACATTCGTACGTGTTAAATTGTTTTGTGATATTCTTGTTTGGTGACTTGGTCGACTGCGGGACAATACTTGGGACGAGTATGAGTAGGTGTGAAAGGTAGTAGATGCATATACTACCGGAAGCACAGGACTCGCACTTGGATCAGGGAAAGTCACAAGGTTACCAAGAAGCTAGTGATTGATTCCATTTTATTCAAGTGTGTCATTACCCTTGTTTCGGTAGTGACTAGTAAGATGGTTGTTATTCCGACCCTAGTGGTCATATCCAAATTGAGTCCGACTACGAGGAGTTTGTTACGTGGTCTAGAGGACCAAGTTAGATGTAACATCTGACTTAAGTCAGAAGGTTGAAGTTAATGCGATTGATAGTGTCGCGCTCGTTGTTAAAAGAAGTTTGTAGGTAGAAATGCTACATGCTGAAATGTGATTATATCGCATTAGAATATGAAGGAAGGTATATTCCATTTTGGAATTTAACTCTAAGAGACCTGAGTCTAAGCATTGCATCATTCGATGAGAGGTCAGTAGAGCACGACCCATCGGTCTATTACAATAGATAAAGGAATGTATTTATCCCAGGAAGAAGAAGGAGTCCGCAATAAGGATTTATTTTGTAACTTGAACGTTACGATTGAAAGTACAACGTAGTACGAAAAGTAGATGCAAGATTTGGGCATCGTCTGTAGTCAAGAAAGCCATAGAATTAAACACTCTTTCAAGGAAATATAGAACTTACGGTTATTACCTAGGATGAAGAAATTACGTGTGGAATCATTATATAAGCCCTATTTCGTTGATGATTCCGGGACGTAATCATCCTAAGGGGGAGATAATTGTAACGCCCGTAGATCAGGGCTAGTCAATTTAGAGACGATAAGCATCAAAAATGACTTTTTGATGGAAGATTATTTAGAAGGATTAATCTTAACCAAGTTGTAGTATATGTCACAAGGTTTCCGTGCATATAAAGAACACCAAAATCCGAGTTATAACGAAGAAGTTATGACCTGTCAAAGTTTCACGACAGAACCGGCGCGACCCAGCGCGACGTAAGTAGTGAATTTAAGGTAGATAGATATCTATCCTTAGTGATATAAATGAGAATTGAAGATCTCATAGATAGTAGTGCAAACGACGGAAAGACGGACGGAATCGGAGTTCAGATGAAGGAGTTATGAATTTCGAACGGAGTTTTCCTGTCCCGGCCTACTAAAGATAATATATAAGTAATATACTTATAATATATTAAAAATCAACTCAAAATTAGCCAATGGAGTCTAAACGAGAGTTGTAGAGCATAATCTCACCTTCGCGGCGATATAAAGAATGTCGAAAACGGAGTTCGTATGCGAAAGTTATGAATTTCTGAAGTTCGGGGCGCGAAACCCCAAAACTGTCAGATGCCACGACGTGGAACAAGGTTGCCACGACGTGGCAAGTGTCCTGTCACCTCCGGAAGGCCCCCAGATGCAACTTGGGATGACGCATGCAATGACGACCAAGCCCACGACGTGGAACAAGGTTGCCACGACGTGGCAAGGGCCAAATTTGCCCTATAAATAGATTTGAAGGACCAGCCGTTTATGGTTGCTATTTTCTCTCTTCTCTCTCCCGTTTTACATCGTTTTGCGTGCCAGAAGTACCCCGAAGCCCCGAGGCAAGTCCCGAGATCCCGAAGATCCCGAGAAGTGCGGTTCTCGAGCCGAAGCTCTGCCCGCGAGAAGTTCGATTTTTGTGGAGATCTTCCAGATCTGCTGTGGATTACTACTTCTGCAAGTTGTAGTGCTGTCCGATCATCTTCTGATCAAGTGAGTGTGTGGTTACTTTCTTCTAACGCATAAATACGAAGTATTTTATACGAAATACGTGTTATGTGTATATTTTGTTGTTATATGTGTGAATGTATATTCACTTTCTTCTACCACATAGATATGAAGTATTTGTTATGAAGTATGTGCTAGGTGTTTATACATTGTTTGTTTACTTGAGATAAATGTTGAAATAATGTGTTATACATGTTTTAAAAGATTTAAACTTTATATGTGTTTGCATCTACAAATATGTTGGGTAGAACATGGGTAGACGAAATAGTTGATGTGAGACGAAATAATAGGTGTTTTGAACTCAATGTGTTCATTAGGTATTTTGAACTATATGTGTTCACTTGGTGTCCTTGAACTCAATGTGTTCATTAGGTATTTTGAACTATATGTGTTCACTCGGTGTCCTTGAACTCAATGTGTTCATTAGGTATTTTGAACTATATGTGTTCATTAAGTATTTTAGAACTCAGTGTGTTCATTAGGTATTTTTGAACTCTACGTGTTCACTTGGTGTTTGGACTCAATGTGTTCATTAAGTATTTTAGAACTCAGTGTGTTCATTAGGTATTTTTGAACTCTACGTGTTCACTTGGTGTTTGAACTCAATGTGTTCATTAGTTATTTCCAAACTCTATGTGTTCACTTGGTATTTTTGGACTCAATGTGTTCATTAAGTCTTTTTGAACTAGATGTGTTCACTTAGTGTTGTTGAACTGAGTGTGTTCACTAAGTGTTTTAGAACTAAGTATTCACCAGATGTTTTGAATTAATGGTTCACTAGGAGTGTTAGAACTAGGTGTTTGTTAAGTATGTTGAACTAAGTGTTTACCAATCGTAATTTGTGGACCTTGGCAGTGGTGGACTTTGTGTCAATTCCTTAGGTCAATCCTTAGGAATAAATGGTTAAAGGATAGTTGATTCTTAGGATAAATCCTTAAGAAATAAAGGAGATAATGGGAATGAGTATTTGGGTTGATTGTTTGATAATTCAATATAATAAATGTATTATTGTGGGTTGAAAACCCTACATGCTCACCAGGCTCCCAAGCCTGACCCACTCAGTTTTCTTTGCATTACAGGTAATGGCACAAGAGTATAAATTGGTGGACTTGATGAGAGATTTTGAATTATAGATCAGTAGTTACAAATAACTGTTGTAAGGTCTATTTTATATTGTTTATGCTTTTGGTCTGCATCGGAACATGACATCCCGAGGTTTTATTATTTAATGAAAATACATTCTCTTTGAGAAACGTTTTGATGAATGGTTATCATATTTTATTTTGGGAACAAATTCCGCAACCGTTTTCTTTAAACGATCACTCTGATTTATAAAACAAAGCATAAACAAATCGGTCTTTTCTGGCCGTGAAAATGGGGATGTCACAGTTGGTATCAGAGCATTAGTTTAAGCGAACTAGGAATTTGTAGGAAATTTCTAGACTTAAACTTAGAATGCTAAGTAATGATTGTGAGGAGTGTGTCTAAAATATGTTAGGTAGTACACCTAAATTGACACAAGCACTAGTTTATTTTAGGAATGATGCCTAAAATGCTTTTATGTGCTAATTGTTTTGTGTGATAGCTAAATTGATACTATTATTTGTTCGGATCTATGGTCTGTTGCCGACCGGATCTGGAAACCTTATGTGTTTAGGATTCTAAGCGTATGGCTACGATATTAGAACTAGCATGTAAACGTTTCGGAGTGATAAGGAGATTTATACGTTTATCGTAATTAAAGCTTTCTTATCTTAAAATTCTCGCCTGGTACACCGGATGTCTGCTTGGATGTACAAGGGGTCATGGTGAAGACTCGTAGAGAAATTGAGTAAATGGAGGAAATGAAGAAGGCTTATGATAGTGGATGACACCTATCAGAAGATATCGTAAGAGTGATATCTTGCCTTTAGAGTATGTCTTATGAAAGAAAAGTACGTTTAGAGGAGTACGGTACGTCTAAAGTACACCTTCGATTGGCAGGATGATGGAACGATTGGTGAAATTCTTGAAGTTGTCTCATCGTCTGATATTTTCATCACCAATCGAGTTGAAGTAGAGTTGATGATTGAAGATTGAGCAGTGAAGAAGTCCTAGTAGAGTCTAGGGAAATTGTTTATGATTACTTGGACACATTCGTACGTGTTAAATTGTTTTGTGATATTCTTGTTTGGTGACTTGGTCGACTGCGGGACAATACTTGGGACGAGTATGAGTAGGTGTGAAAGGTAGTAGATGCATATACTACCGGAAGCACAGGACTCGCACTTGGATCAGGGAAAGTCACAAGGTTACCAAGAAGCTAGTGATTGATTCCATTTTATTCAAGTGTGTCATTACCCTTGTTTCGGTAGTGACTAGTAAGATGGTTGTTATTCCGACCCTAGTGGTCATATCCAAATTGAGTCCGACTACGAGGAGTTTGTTACGTGGTCTAGAGGACCAAGTTAGATGTAACATCTGACTTAAGTCAGAAGGTTGAAGTTAATGCGATTGATAGTGTCGCGCTCGTTGTTAAAAGAAGTTTGTAGGTAGAAATGCTACATGCTGAAATGTGATTATATCGCATTAGAATATGAAGGAAGGTATATTCCATTTTGGAATTTAACTCTAAGAGACCTGAGTCTAAGCATTGCATCATTCGATGAGAGGTCAGTAGAGCACGACCCATCGGTCTATTACAATAGATAAAGGAATGTATTTATCCCAGGAAGAAGAAGGAGTCCGCAATAAGGATTTATTTTGTAACTTGAACGTTACGATTGAAAGTACAACGTAGTACGAAAAGTAGATGCAAGATTTGGGCATCGTCTGTAGTCAAGAAAGCCATAGAATTAAACACTCTTTCAAGGAAATATAGAACTTACGGTTATTACCTAGGATGAAGAAATTACGTGTGGAATCATTATATAAGCCCTATTTCGTTGATGATTCCGGGACGTAATCATCCTAAGGGGGAGATAATTGTAACGCCCGTAGATCAGGGCTAGTCAATTTAGAGACGATAAGCATCAAAAATGACTTTTTGATGGAAGATTATTTAGAAGGATTAATCTTAACCAAGTTGTAGTATATGTCACAAGGTTTCCGTGCATATAAAGAACACCAAAATCCGAGTTATAACGAAGAAGTTATGACCTGTCAAAGTTTCACGACAGAACCGGCGCGACCCAGCGCGACGTAAGTAGTGAATTTAAGGTAGATAGATATCTATCCTTAGTGATATAAATGAGAATTGAAGATCTCATAGATAGTAGTGCAAACGACGGAAAGACGGACGGAATCGGAGTTCAGATGAAGGAGTTATGAATTTCGAACGGAGTTTTCCTGTCCCGGCCTACTAAAGATAATATATAAGTAATATACTTATAATATATTAAAAATCAACTCAAAATTAGCCAATGGAGTCTAAACGAGAGTTGTAGAGCATAATCTCACCTTCGCGGCGATATAAAGAATGTCGAAAACGGAGTTCGTATGCGAAAGTTATGAATTTCTGAAGTTCGGGGCGCGAAACCCCAAAACTGTCAGATGCCACGACGTGGAACAAGGTTGCCACGACGTGGCAAGTGTCCTGTCACCTCCGGAAGGCCCCCAGATGCAACTTGGGATGACGCATGCAATGACGACCAAGCCCACGACGTGGAACAAGGTTGCCACGACGTGGCAAGGGCCAAATTTGCCCTATAAATAGATTTGAAGGACCAGCCGTTTATGGTTGCTATTTTCTCTCTTCTCTCTCCCGTTTTACATCGTTTTGCGTGCCAGAAGTACCCCGAAGCCCCGAGGCAAGTCCCGAGATCCCGAAGATCCCGAGAAGTGCGGTTCTCGAGCCGAAGCTCTGCCCGCGAGAAGTTCGATTTTTGTGGAGATCTTCCAGATCTGCTGTGGATTACTACTTCTGCAAGTTGTAGTGCTGTCCGATCATCTTCTGATCAAGTGAGTGTGTGGTTACTTTCTTCTAACGCATAAATACGAAGTATTTTATACGAAATACGTGTTATGTGTATATTTTGTTGTTATATGTGTGAATGTATATTCACTTTCTTCTACCACATAGATATGAAGTATTTGTTATGAAGTATGTGCTAGGTGTTTATACATTGTTTGTTTACTTGAGATAAATGTTGAAATAATGTGTTATACATGTTTTAAAAGATTTAAACTTTATATGTGTTTGCATCTACAAATATGTTGGGTAGAACATGGGTAGACGAAATAGTTGATGTGAGACGAAATAATAGGTGTTTTGAACTCAATGTGTTCATTAGGTATTTTGAACTATATGTGTTCACTTGGTGTCCTTGAACTCAATGTGTTCATTAGGTATTTTGAACTATATGTGTTCACTCGGTGTCCTTGAACTCAATGTGTTCATTAGGTATTTTGAACTATATGTGTTCATTAAGTATTTTAGAACTCAGTGTGTTCATTAGGTATTTTTGAACTCTACGTGTTCACTTGGTGTTTGGACTCAATGTGTTCATTAAGTATTTTAGAACTCAGTGTGTTCATTAGGTATTTTTGAACTCTACGTGTTCACTTGGTGTTTGAACTCAATGTGTTCATTAGTTATTTCCAAACTCTATGTGTTCACTTGGTATTTTTGGACTCAATGTGTTCATTAAGTCTTTTTGAACTAGATGTGTTCACTTAGTGTTGTTGAACTGAGTGTGTTCACTAAGTGTTTTAGAACTAAGTATTCACCAGATGTTTTGAATTAATGGTTCACTAGGAGTGTTAGAACTAGGTGTTTGTTAAGTATGTTGAACTAAGTGTTTACCAATCGTAATTTGTGGACCTTGGCAGTGGTGGACTTTGTGTCAATTCCTTAGGTCAATCCTTAGGAATAAATGGTTAAAGGATAGTTGATTCTTAGGATAAATCCTTAAGAAATAAAGGAGATAATGGGAATGAGTATTTGGGTTGATTGTTTGATAATTCAATATAATAAATGTATTATTGTGGGTTGAAAACCCTACATGCTCACCAGGCTCCCAAGCCTGACCCACTCAGTTTTCTTTGCATTACAGGTAATGGCACAAGAGTATAAATTGGTGGACTTGATGAGAGATTTTGAATTATAGATCAGTAGTTACAAATAACTGTTGTAAGGTCTATTTTATATTGTTTATGCTTTTGGTCTGCATCGGAACATGACATCCCGAGGTTTTATTATTTAATGAAAATACATTCTCTTTGAGAAACGTTTTGATGAATGGTTATCATATTTTATTTTGGGAACAAATTCCGCAACCGTTTTCTTTAAACGATCACTCTGATTTATAAAACAAAGCATAAACAAATCGGTCTTTTCTGGCCGTGAAAATGGGGATGTCACACGTGTTAAGTAGCCGACTCCGCGAGTCAGTAGGATAGACTCGGCGAGTAGGCACTGAGTGGAGAAAACCCTAATTCTCGGGGTTGAGCCCTATATAAAGAACATAACATTCATTCCCCCAGCCTCTTTACTCATCCTCAAGTCCAGAAACCCTTAGCCTTCGTGTGTGAGTGATCATATTACATTGGGAAGCTTGGAGAATCATTTGTTGAGGAAATCTTGAAGGGTAGAAGGCTTCGAGCAAGGGGCTTTGCTTGGATTCAAGTTCCATTGCAATTGGGGCGTTCTTTTGAGGTAATATCTCGTCCTTGGGCTGTTGTTCTTATGGATTCTTCATTTTGGGGTTTGTGGGGAGCATATCTTATGGTGTCTTGGAGTTTAGAGGTTAGATCTGAGGTTGCTACCTCAGATCTGGAATGGAAAAGGTTGGAATGCCTGAAAGTCCCTGTGTTCAAGTGTGTAGTGAAGCTATCATGTCCCAAACCCTATCCCTATAGTGTTAAAGGCCTAGATCTCTTTGGAGTCACGTAAAGATTGCCACTTTACGTGATGGATGGGTTGTAGGAGGCTAGATCTATGTTTTGGATCAATTGCATGGCCTGGAGTGCTTCTGTATGGATTCAGACCGGTGGTACTCGGCGAGTCACATGGGTGGACTCGACGAGTTGCTTGAAGATGAGCTGGAACTCGACGAGTTGGAAGAACAACTCGGCGAGTTGGATGAAGATGGCTTGGAACTCGGCGAGTTGTATGAACAACTCGGCGAGTAGGTTGAAGATAGCCTTAGACTCGGCGAGTCTGTTCTTGGACTCGACGAGTCTTGTCGAAGAGTCCCAATATTTTCTGGTTGAGTCGAGAATCGGCGAGTCAAGGGATGACTCGGTGAGTTGTGGGCGAGTGGACTCAGAGTTGTTGGACTCGACGAGTCTCGGAGTGACTCGGCGAGTTAGGTCGCGGATTGAGGGAAGTTCTGAGTATGGGGACTCGGCGGGTCATTGGGTTGACTCGGCGAGTAGAGTCAGTCAGGGGTTGACCTTGACCTTGTCGGAGCTTGGAGCAGCGAGATCTTATCCTTGCAGCCTGCAATTTCAAGGTGAGTTATCCTCACTATATCAACAGGGTCTAAGGCACCAAGGCCGACCCTTATCGGATTGAGATCCGGGTAGTTGTTGTTATGTTGTTGCTGTGATATGTTTGCATCTTGAGAGCTAGGGTGGTATATGTTAGAGACCTGATTGAGATCGGTATCCTGAGAGATAGGGAGATGCTATGCTAGTGACCTGTTAGGTCGGTATCCTGGCTAGGATGATGATATGTTATGTGATCTGTTTGATCTGTTTGTTGACTGTGAATTTCTATATGATTGTATGTATATGTGCACATGGTTGTTTGGACTGGAGTTGGGTTGAGGCGGGTCCTACTTCGTGCGGTAGGCCAAGATACCCAGGGCGGACCGGTTTTCCCGAAGGCCCAGCGAGCGGTCCGGATAGGCTGTAGGCCCCAAGAGGGCGGACCAGACGTGCCGAGGCTCGGAGAGTGGACTAGGCAGACTGAAGGCCCGGTGTGGGCGGACCAGTCATACTGTAGACTCAGAGAGTGGACCAGGTGGATTGAAGGCCCGGTGCGGGAGGACCAATCACACTGCAAACTCGATGTATGTGGAGAGTGGACCAGGTGGACTGAAGGCCTGGTGCGGGCGGACCAATCACACTGCAGACTCGATGTATGTGACTAGACTCAGAGGGTGGACCAGGTGGACTGTAGGCCGGTGCGGCGGACCAGTCATACAGTAGACCCGAAGTGCATGGCTGTTCTATGATCTGATATGTTGTGGCATGTTATGCATGTATGGTGTTAGTGGTTGGTATTTTGCGGATATCTCACTAAGCTTTCGGGCTTACAGTTGTGGTTTTATGTTTTTCAGGTTTTCAGGAGATCGTGGCAAGGCGAAGGTGTGATCGTACCGCTCCTCGTGATTTTGTAGTAATGTGATTCTGGGAATACGTTAAATGTTTTGTATTGAAAACCTTTTGTAAAGATTTAATGGAATCGAGCTGTTTTTGAAAAAGTTAAAATTGTTTGTATTTTTCGGTCGTTACAATTATCATCTAGTGGAGTGCCCTAGCGACTGTAAGTATTCACATAGGATAACCTGAGAACTGTTGATCTAGGCTTTCTTGCATGTTCCTTGTCTGGTTGTGCCTCTAGAGTAGGATCATGTATTTAGGTGGCTATCTCACCTCTGGGTACTTATGGTTACGCATTTCATGGAGGTTAGATGGTAGCGGGACTATGTGTTGTAAGAAGACTAGTGGGCGGTTGTAAGTTGTATAATTGTTGTTTTCCTGTATTATGTGCCTACTTGATCCCGATTGTTTATATGTCGACATATGGTAGTAGTGGGTTAAGGCAGTCTTGCTTTGGTCGTAGGCCAAGATACCCAGTATGGGTCGGCTGTAAGCCGTAGCACAGAGGGTTAGGAATAGCGGTTGGGTTGAGGCGGTAGGCAAAAAACCCTAGGTATTCTAGCCCGATGGCTGATTGGACCTGTTGCATGTTGGCATTCAAGTCAAAGGACTAATTGGGCCTGGGCATTCCAACCGGGAGGTTGTGGGCTATCATGGATGCTTGTATGTTTATTATACGGGGTATTTTGGGGAAAACTGACTAAGCTTTATGCTTACCCAACTGTTTATTGTTTCGGGCATCATCGGTGGCTATGGGAAGGAAAATGCAGGACTGTACACACTCATCAACAATATTGAGGATTCCACCTTCATTATAATACTCTGGTTTTAAATAATCGTAATTAGGAATAGATGGTTTTCTTAAAATGGTTTTATAATTGGGAAGTTTTACTTTAAATAAAATGAAAACAATTTGGTCGTGGAAATGGGACGTTACAGATAGCCAGTGAATAGAAGCTCCCAAATCATAATTCTACCCGCATAATTCCCAGGTTTTCGCTAAATCATCTGTAAGTTAAGCTACACTTTATCGTTTTCAATTTAACTTATATTTATGGTCATAAGTCATTATTATGAACCTATAAATAAGATTTATTAGTAATTCTATGTCGTTATATTGATTGATCTACTTATGGGAGTGATGTCTATGCTGAATTTAGTGAGGTGTTGAGTGATTAAGAGACAACCCGCAATAGTATTCAGGACTATCAGGTCTTTACGCCGTAACTTATGTATCTGTATTGATTTTGACATCTTTAGGGTTTTAACATTTTGGAAATAAACATTTGTAATCAAAATGATCTTTTGTACTTAGATTTTATGCAAATACACATAAATGATTTTAAAAGCATAAATAAAAGTTTTAATTAGTTCTAAAAATTAGAGGATGTCACAATTGGTATCAGAGTATTTGTTTAAGCGAACTAGGAATTAGTAGGATTTCAAGACTTAAACTTAGAGATTAAGCAATGTTGATGAGGTATGTGTAGGATATTTTAGAATAGACATAAGCGCTAGGATATTTTAGGGTATAGGCATTAAATAATATTAAGTACTAAATAAGAAATTTATATATATATATATATATATATATATATACATATATATATATATATATATATATATATATATATATATATATATATATATATATATATATATAGCATAATGTAGGTTAAATACCTTATTTGCTATAACATGCACTAGCTTACTTTAGGATAAGATGCCTAATTCGTTTTTATGTGCCAAATGAATTGTAGTATAGCATGCCTTAGATTGCCTTCAAGGTTACTACTATTAGATTTAAGGTAGTGTTACCGATCTAGTTTTAGGAAATTTTATCTATTAATATTTCAAAACTTTTAATTACGGTATTAGAACCGACACATAACTTTTCAGAGTAATAAGGAGGATTTCATGTTTAAATCTTCCTTATCTATATTCTCGTCTCGGTACATTAAACGCTTGATCGAGTATATAGAAAGTTATGACCATCACAAGGAGCAATAGAGTTGTCCTAAATGAAGGGGGTCGAGCACCTCAGAATGTCGGAATAGGAGTTACTCAAATCCCGATGACTGAAGCCCGCACCATGATGCAAGAAATGTTGGATCAACAACTACGCGAGTTCATGGAGCTTTTAGCTCAAGAGTTGGTTACTTTTAGAGGTGGAGCACCTATAATCAATGATCTCGTAACTGTTGAAGGAATCAACAACGAACCAGTTCCCACGCATACGGTCCAAGAAGGAAATAATGATGACTCGGAAAGTTATCAGGGGCCGAAGCAACCAGAGGTCCAGATATATGATAAGCCTAGGGGCTATTGCAAGTATAAGGATTTCATGACTTGCAAGTCGTCATCATTTAACGGGAAGGAAGATCATGTAGGAGTCGTGGATTAGATATCATAGATGGAGTCAACTTTCATAACGTGTGGATGCATGCATAAGTTGTAAATCGCCTACGTTGTGAAGCAGTTCAAGGGCACAAAACTTCATTGGTGGAACATGTTAAGGAAGATTATGAGCCGCAACAGGACACTACAGCTAACATGGGACAAATTCTTGACCCATTTCAAGAGGGGGTTCTGTTCAGCTGAGAAAATGTTGGAATTAGATAATCAATTCCAAGCTTTGACAAAAGGAAGCATGTTAGTGGATGAGTACACCAATGCCTTCATTGATAAAATGGAGATCGACCTACGATTTGTTCAGAACGAACTGGCCAAGATTGACAGGTATGCCAAAGGGCTACCTTGGGAGTACATTGTGTCGGTTAAGTGGGGACGTACAATTGAGGCAGCCGTCAGGGCTGCAAAGTCTGTCGAAGGGATGATGAAGAAAAGGACAACCGACAAAGTTGAAGTCGGTGAGAAGACGAAAGCTGAGGGAAGCAACAACAACAACAACAACAACAACGGCAAGATGAAGAAGTCAAGCAACGAGTATGGGAGCAACCACGAAGGGAAATGGTGTGACTAGTGCAAGAAGAGGCATTTTGGAAACTGTGTTGTCTGCTACAAAAGCAAGAATCTAGTGCATATCTCTACAAACCGCCCAAAAAGAGGAAAAGCTTGCTTCACTTGCAAAGAAGAAGGGCACGTGAAGGCAGATTACCCAAACACTGAAAGGCCAAGGATCCTACCAGCAAAGCCCAAGGGTAGAAACTACCAAATGATCCTTGATGAAGCGGATGCCATTGCAGGAAATAAAGAGTAGAAAGTTGCTTGTCCGAGTATCGATATATATATGTAGTCGTCCTATATAGATAGTAATAGGATGTGAAGCATCATATAAGGGGCATATTGTATGAATAAATGTTGTAATTATTTGTGAAAGTTATAAAATTTCTAGTTATGTTACGTCGCTGTGTGAAATAAAGAAATTATGATTTCAACATAATGGATTGGTTAAGAATAAATTCTGGTATAGTGTGCCTTGTAAAGCAAGACACTACACGAGAAATAATTTATACCAAAGGTTGGAAAATAGAATTGCAATTGATGTTACGCATGGAAGATATCGTAGTAAAGTCTAGGAAATTTTTTGTATACTTGGACACATCAATGTGTGTTACATTGCTTTTGTGATCTTTAGGAAATAATGACTTGGGAAAACTGCAAGAAAACTTTCAGGACAAGTATGAGTAGGTGTGGAAGGTAGTATGGGCCCGTACTACCGGAAGCATAGGACTCATACTTGGATCAGGAGGCGTCAGAAGGTTACTAAGGCACTAGTGATTTCATTCATTCTTATTCATTCCATCATTAGCTTTGTTTCGGTGATAATTTCTATTCTGACCCTAGTGGTCAAAGCAAATCAAGTCCGACTAATCTACGAAATAAGTTCATCATAGCGTCTGACTTTATATTGAAGGAAGAGATATTCGAAGCGATCGATAGAAGTATCATAGTTGTCGTAGCCTGTATCTAGAAGTGCTACATGCTAGGATGTGATTATATCACATTAGAACATGAAGGAATGTATCCTTCATGTTAAGACTCTGACTCAAATATTTTGGGTTATGATCATATCTACATTCCTATGTGATCATGCAACCCTAATTGCTTTGGATCTAAGTTTTTCACTAATTCAACATGAAAATTGAATACCATAGCAATAACCTTAATCTTGCATACAATTTTGAAACTCACAATGAAATTAGGGATAGAAGATTACCTCACTTGTTATGTGGTAATAACAAGTACAAACTTGAAGATCCTTGACTCTTGAAAGCTTAGTGCCCCAAATGTTGCACCTCTAATGGTTCACAAACACCCAATGCAACAAGATGAGATGAGAGACATGAATTTCGGTTGGGTTATGTATCATATGCATTGGCCAAAAATTCCATGAGGTGGGGTTCCTTATATAGTTGTAGGCTGCTAGGGTTTCTGGAGGAAACCCTAATTCCTGCTTAAGGCTTAAGCAGCCCATGGACTCTTACTTAGGAAGCCTTGGACGAAATCTATAGGGCCTCCATATAGGATTTCGTCCACTCCTAATTAATGAGTTCAATAGCCCAGTTTCACAACTATCAATGATTTGCAAAACAACCCCTCCCTTATTAATCAATTCCTTTAATCCCAAAATTAATACCAAATTAATATCAGATTAAATACTAATTAGCAATATGATTTCCAAATAATATATTAATCTTAGAATATATTAATAAAATCATTTTGAGTGCCAATTTATTATTTCAAATAATAAATCCTACTCTTTCTCCACCAATCATCATGTCAAGTTGCATGAGTGAAGACAACCCAAAAGGACTATGCTAATATCAAATCAAGTACATATCAATTATAGTTATGTGCTTAGACACCAAATCCAAAAAAATAGAACTGAGTCTAAACATTGTATCATCGATGAGAGGTCATCAGGACTTTACCCATCAATCTATTACAATATTCAAAGTAAGGACCTTAATTTAGGTTAAGAAAGAGCAGGAGCTTCCAATGGAGATTGAATCTAGAAGGAAGAATAGATGCAGCACCGTCAGTGGTCAAGAAGTCTAAGAGTTAGAAACTCAATACAAAAGACATAAGAGTTACGATTACCACCTAGGATGGAAAGGTAACGTGCGGAGTCATTACACAAGACCTATTTTGTTGATGATTTTGGCACGTAATCATCCTAAAGGGGAGATAATTGTCACGCCCTTAGATTCGGGCTAGTCAATTTATAGATAATAAACATAAAAATGACTTTTGATAGAAAGTTATTTAGCATAAATAACCTTAACCAAAGTTAAAATGTATGTGACAAGGATTTCGTACATATAAATAACATTGAAATTTGACTTCATATAAAGAAATTATGCTTCTTCGAAGTTTTGTGATTAAACCGGCACGACTCTTCATATCGTAAAAAGTGAATTTTTGATAAATTTATTTTTTAGCCTAAAAGGTCTAAAAAAAGTCTTAGTAATCCTTAAACTGAAAGTGTGCAAGTATAGAACACTCAAATCTGACTTCGTAAGAGGAAGCTATGATTTTTCTAAGTTTGGACACAATAGTATATGGCTCAAAAAGCAAAGTAGAGATCGGTTGATTGTTAGGAGAAACAATCTAAACGAGAGTTGAAGATCTCATCCATATGATTCCTTCGATATAAAGACAATCTAGAACGGATATCATATGAGAAAGTTATAGATTTTTAACGGATTTTAACAGTCTAAGCCTGTTAAAAATATAGTTTTAAAAATAAAGTCAAAATTAGCCGACGGAGTCTAAACAAAAGTTGTAGATATCATCGTTAGCTACGCATGGATATAAAGAATGTCGAAAACGGAGATCTTATGAAGAAGATATGATTTTATTTTTTGAAAAATCAGAAATTCACGTGCGTGCTCGCGAGGGGCACGATGTGCAGCAGGCTGCCAACATAGGGACGCAGACAAATATGGACCTGACATGTGTTGCAAAACGAGAGGATTAATGTGGCTGGAGTGCATTGTGTGTACCTCATGCACGACACATATATGGGATATAAATAGATGTGCTTAGCCTCATTCTCCTTCACACCACCCATAATTTCTCTCTCGATTTCCTTCGATTTTAGCCCCATTTTCCTTTAGTTTTAGGCGTCGATGAAGCCCTACGGTCTCTAAAGTAGTACTAGCTATCAAGTAGAAGCCATGCGGTATCAAATAGCCGGTGAATAGAAGCTCCCATATCAGAATTTTGCCCGCATAATTCCCAGCTTTTCGCTAAATCATCTGCAAGTTAAGCTACACTCTATCGTTCTCAATGTAACTTATATTTATGGTCATAAGTCGTTATTATGAACCTATAAATAAGATTTATTAGTAATTCCATGTAGTTATACTGATTGGTCTACTTACGGGAGTGATGTCGAGGCTGGATTTAATGAGGTGTTTAAAGTGGGATTTCCAAACAATATACTACGAATACCAAACAGACCCTACCTCCTATATGATCCTACCTTGTTATTCCTTATTTAAATCATGAAGTAGACTTTAGGATTTATGAGGAATCTAAAACCTTAGGATAATAGTTCCATTAAGTATGAAATTAGACTAAGACTTTATGCTATGTACATATAGGACTTTTGGAAAAAGGTATAAAACAAAGCTCTACCCAATTCATCAATCACCAGACAATTTGTCAAGCGAGTGTATAGTCCCTTTCATGAACATGATTTAATACAAGTATTAATTAAAACATTAAATTTCTTATGGAAGTTTTATGTGAATTATGTGCTTATTGCGTGGATTATATGTTAGGATATGTAACGTGTTATGTATGAACTCGATATGGTTCTATTTTATGTTAGGATAAATAGATAATATTATATAATAATGTTCAAAGTAAAATTGTTGAGAAGATAAATGATTAATAATACTTAATATTCTTATGGAATATATATACATTAAGATACGTTAGTGTCACCTAAGAATAGAGTTGGTATTAAAAAGTAAGTTTCAGGCACTGTGATCTAGTCTAGGGATCAACTTAGACTTATGGAAGATACTTAGCTTAATTAAGTTTGATATTAGGTTGTCTCATTAAGAGAATGTGTGTAACCTAGGAACGAAGAGTAAAGTTCTGTCCCATGGCACTATCAGGTGTTGATGTATGGTAGCTCATACAGGATGCCCAAAAATGGTGGGTCCCGATCAAGCAACTGTTAGCAATATGTCTAGTCACCCTACAGAGTTGGTGACAAAACTTGATCATTTTAGACCGTCTTGTGAATTATGTTGCTAGTGTGAGCTCATTACTCACAGACATAGATGAATTAGGAAACCATATTCATCAAATACCCTGACGGCCCATAAGCCTTTATGACTTACACCGAAAAAGGAAGCCCCTAGTTATGTAGTCGATCTTAACGATTCATCGGGCGAGATTATTTTCCATGATAATCATTGTCTAGGATCTGTGAGAATTGATAATAATGGTTAGTCTAGGATCTGTGAGGATCGGTAAGAATGGATATGTAGGAATGGTTACTATATGGTAATGGTTGGTTTGTAGGTCTGATAATTATGGAATATTATCATATCAATATCATGGGATTGAAATCCCTATGTATCTCACCAGGTTTCCCAAACCTGACCCACTCAATTTATATGCATCACAGGTATCAAGATTTAATCTAGTGGAACTTGATTAGGATGTTGAGTGATTAAGAGACAACCTGAAATAGTATTAAGGACCATCAGGTCTTTACGTTGTAACTTATGTATCTGTATTGATTTTGACATCCTTAGGGTTTTAACATTTTAGAAACAAAAATTTGTAACCAAAATGATCTTTTATACTGGGATTTTCCGCAAATATAAAAAAATGATTTTAAAAGCGTAAAGAAATTTTTTAATTGGTTTTGAAAATTAGAGGATGTCACAGTTGATTTCAAAAAAAAAAGCTTTCGAATTTATCAACTGGAAGTACCTTGACTCGGTGATGGAACAAATGAATTTTGGAAGAAACTGGAGTAGGTGGATCCCATGTTGCTTATCCTCCTTAAGATCATTCGTACTGGTTAACGGTTTAGCCACATATGAATTTTCTATCTCGAACGGCATCCGACAAGGTAATACCTTATCCCCATTCTTGTTCATATTGGCAATGGAAGGTTAGAACATCGCTATTAGGAATGCAAAACAGAAAAATTTGATCTGGGGAATAAACCTACCAATCAATGGAACTTCCATCTCTCATTTGTTCTACAAGGATGATGCAATCTTTGTTAGATAATGGGATCTACATAGCATTAAAAACCTTTCAGCAATCCTAAAATGTTTTCACATATCTTCCGGTTTAAAAGTGAACTTCCATAAATCACAGCTCTTCAGGATAGGCACTTCAAATCGGGAAGTTCATGAGATGGCTAGAGTGTTGGGATGTAATAAAGACATGATCCCATTCACATACTTAGGGGTTCTAGTTAGAGCAAACATGGGCTTGAAAATGTGTTGGAAGCCCATTCTTGATAAATTCCAATCCAAGCTATCCATATGGAAGGCCAAATCACTCTCATTTAGCGAAATATTAACCCTAATCAAATCGATGTTAAACAACCTTCCCACATACTATATGTCCCTTTTTAAGGCTCCCCAAGGTGTCATTGATGCCCTTGAAAAAATCAGACGCGGATTACTATGGGGCGATGGAAAAGTAAAAAACAAGATACATTGGGTTGATTGGTCAAAAATAATTGCTCCAATTATAGATTGGGGGCTAGGGGTAGTGTAACACCCATTTATTTATTAAATAAATAAATAAATTGATGAATGTATAGTGGCCCAAAAATCGAGTAATAATTATCGGGATGTTAATTTCGGGGGTGCTTTTGTAAATAATTGTGAAGGCAGGGGCTACTTGGTAATTATTAGGGTTAATTATGAAAGGAATTATGGAAGGGAGGGCTAAAGGGTAACTTTTGGAGTTAAATTGAAACAAATGTTGTGGGGAGGAACCAAATGTGTTAATCATGCATGAGTTTTGAATGAAGCGGGACTTAAAACCCGATGCCTCATTTCCCTCTCGTGACAACATCTTAACCCTAACCCTAGAGCATGCTAACCGGCCGCCACCCACAGCCTCTCTAGTCGGTCGTCATCGTCGTTGTTTAGTCGAGTTCAACACCATCCGTCACATCACAACCGAGACGCCTTCACCACTGCCGGACTCATCAGCTGACAGTGAGTTTCGGTGGGAGTCGCGTCTGATAGGGAGGTCGAGGGTAGATGACGAAGCTGCCACCCCGCTGTTGAGTTCGCTGACCATCAGCTGTTGCCACCTTGCACCACCAAATCTGCCATCGTTAAACCGTGCATCGACCATCGTGGTTAGCTGCTGTTGTTGTCATCATTTCCCCTCTGCCGCCCCAGCAGTTATTCTTTTCTGTTGCCGACCTCCGACCGCCGCACACTGCTAGATGGGGGTGTTCGTTCATTGTATCGTGCAGTGTTGTTCATGTTTTATGTGTGCGTGTTAGCCTAGCCAGAGATCGAGAGAAAAACCCACCATTGCGGCTGACCATGGTGGTTGTAGCCTTGAAACCGTGTTCTGCCACCATAAGTCACCTTGAGATGGTGGAGGTGGGATTGGATCCGTAGATGAGGGTGCTTCTGAAGTCGTTTGCTCATTATATGACCGAAGTTTATGAGAAAAGCCACCACAACCACCACCGTGAGGTGGTGGCTGCCACCATACACCACCGTGTTTATGTGTGTGTGTTAGGAGGTGTGTGTGTGTGTGTTTATTTGAGATTTATTATTGTAAAATGTAATTAGAAATGTAAATAATGGAAAGAAACCCTAACCACCACCGTGAGGTGGTGGCTGCCACCACCGGCCGCCGTGTCGGGTGGCGGTGTGTTTAGTTGTGTTGGGATTGCTAGTTTGGGGATGTTTGGACAAGGGACTAAAACCCTAATGGGCCTTGTTAGCCCTAATGGGCTTAGTGAAACCCTAATGGGCTCAAAGGAGCTCTACTGGGCCCAATAAAGCCCTAATTGACATAAAAGGCCAACAAGTTAATAAATGAGTTAGTCTTTGGGTTGGAAAACACTAATGCCAATTAAACCCTAATTTTGAGAATTAATCGGGACGCACACCAGAATTATTTAATAACTTGAGATATTAAATAATAAACTTTGGCAAAGATTAATCTAAGCCATAATGGACTTAATGGATTAAGTCCTTAATGGGTTAAGTCCTTAATGGGTTAAGTAGGAAACCTAACCCTAATTGTCATTTTATGTGAAACCCTAATCTCATTTGGGTTTATTGTTGGGCCTTTCTTTTGGGCCTTGAGGGTTGGGTAATTAATGAGCCATCCAAAGTCAAGCCAATGAACTAGAATAATTTAATGGGCCCGAGGTAAGGCCCATGTAAGGGGCTTGGGCCTAATTTGGAAATTTGGGCCTTAGATGGGCCATAGTTTGGGCCTTAATGATTATATGGTGTTGGGCCTTAGAATGAGGCCATGTTTAGGCCTAGGCCCAATTTGGAAAATTGGGCCATGTGTTGGGCTTTAATTTCCTAGTTGACTTTGGGCCTACGGGTTGGGCCTTGGGCTTGAATAAGTCAAGCTTGGGGTAATGTAATTATAAGTGTTTATGGTTATGTAGTGGGACCCAATTATTAATTGGGTGATGTTTTGATATTGACAGATCGGGAATCTGTCATCCAGCAGCTGGGGTTGAGTCTGTGGAACTTCAGCAAGCGTGGGATTGTGTCTTCGGGACTTCAGCAGTGTGAGGTGAGTTACCTTCCAGTAGCGGTGGGTCTACGGCCACAATGCCAGCCCACCAGTAGGAGTCGTATGTTAGATGATTGTCTTTGTGATATCATCTAGGTTTGCTACTACCCGATATGTTATATGCTGGCATGATATGTTATATGTGATAGTAGTAGAGTTCGGTTGTTAGGATCGAAGGGTAGGTCAGACACCCCAGATATGTCTGACAGCATGTGATGATATGTTTATACGTTGGCATGATATGTTATATGTTATAGTGGTAGTAGGAGGGGAATAGTCCCCAAGTTCGGTTGTTAGGACCGAAGGGTAGTTCGGACACCCCAGATATGTCTGATAGTATGTTTGTGTTATGATATTTGTGATAGTAGCTGAGTGTGGGCAAGGCCCGTATCTCAGAGATAGTGGAGTGTGGGCGAGGCCCGTACCTCCATGAGTGTGGGCGAGGCCCGTATCTCCTAGCTATTTAGTATATGATTGTATATACTTGTATGCTATGGTTTAGTGGTTGAGTGTGGGCGAGGCCCGTATCTCAGAGATAGTGGAGTATGGGCAAGGCCCGTATCTCCCAGCTAGCGGAGTGTGGGTGAGGCCCGTACCTCCATGAGCGTGGGCGAGGCCCGTATCTCCTAGTTGTTCATTATATGATTGTATGGTATGTGGTATGATGGGGGAACTCACTAAGATTCGTGCTTACGGTTTTCAGTTTTGGTTTCAGGTACTTCGTGTTTAAAGGAAAGGAACCGGCTTGATCGCAGCGCATCACACTATGGTTTTCCGCACATGAGATCTTTGGGATTACACTCTGAGATTGTTTTATGATAAAACGTTTGATTATTCCTACTCGGTTTTGACATGACATGGTATTACAGATGTTTTATCACACTATTGGTTTTATAATGACGTATTTAAAAATGAAATTTTTGGCTTGTATTTTTGGGATGTTACAGGTAGGCACGTTAGAGGCACAAAACATGGCGTTATTAATCAAACGGTGGTGAGCATCCACAACTTGTATAAAAAACCACCCGAGTATATTGCCACGAAGTCTTCTAATGGTGTGTGGTGTAATATTGCAAAAGCGGCCAGCTTTCTAAATGAAGTGGATGTTGATCATCATCAGATGTTCAAGATCACCCCTGGGCCTAAAGTAAAAATTATATTCTGGAAAGACATGTGGTGTGGTCTCATACCTTTCATAAAATGTTACCAAATCTCTATAAACTCGAAATGGTTAAATGTTGTACCTTCTTAGATTGTATTTCCAGTGATGGATTTACCTGGAATTGGAAACATGAAACTTCTGGTTCAATCGGATTAAATGAAATATATAATTATATAGAGACATTGGTGATATGATTAATGTTGGGGACTTGAAATTCGGCTTTCGACATGAGTTATCATCTACTGGTGAATATATGGGTAATTGTATGAGGCGGTCAATTGATGCAAGACTGATTTCATATAAAGGGCCAATAATCAGTTGGTCGAAGATGATCCCACTAAAAGTACGATGCTTTGTATGGATGATTTTTTTTGGATGAATATGTAATGTATGTGTTTCTTACTAGACATTAATAAAATGATGTAATTGTAATGGTCAACAATTGTAACCTTTTATGAAGTTAATAAAGATAATTATCTAAGTATTATGTGATTTACATGGTTATGTGTACAATACATGCTTAAAACAATATAATAAAAATAAGAATAAAATATACGTCCAAAATAGAATAATAATTAGGACGAATAACCTTGATGAAAAGAGTAAGTAGTCATGATTAGGACTTTGGAGTTATACAAAATACTCCAATCCGAATTATAACAAAGAAGTTATGATGCGTTGAAGTTTCACGTTCGACCCAATACGACTACATATATCGTAAATAGTGAATCAGATATAGATCGTTTATTTGCATAAGTAGTCTAAATGAAAGGCGTAGTAATCGTAAACCCGAGAGCATGCATATAGAGAACGCCTAAATCTGACTTCATGAGAGGAATTTATGATTTTTCTAATATTTCAACGTAACTATGTTCGCACAAAAATCGAATTTGAGATCAGTTGATTTTTAGCCGAAACAATCTAAATGAGAATCGAAGATCCGGTTAATAGGAGTCCATTGATATAAAGATAGTCGGAAATGGACGTCGAACGAGAATTATGAATTTATAACGGACTTTAACAGTCTAACTATGTTAAAAATATAACTTTAAAAATAGAGTTAAAATTAATCGACATATTCAAAATGAAAGTTGTAGATCTCATCGATAACTATACGTGGATATAAAACCCATCGAAAACGGAGCTCGTATGAAGAAGATATGAATTTTTGAATAAAATATAATTTTTCACGTGCAACCGCGCACACAGACAAGATGCATGGCACGCATTTGACATCCACCCAAATCTCGACATGTGGCACCACTCATAGAACGACACATCATTTACCCAACCATTCGCGCGGTGCCCCCGACAGAGTGTGCGGTGTGCATATCTTTTTTTGGCTATAAATACCCTCCTATGTATATGTTTCTCATATCTCACCCCTATAGCTTAATACCTCAAGTTCTCTATGCATTAGATTCAAATTTCCTTAGTTTCTAGTATATCAACGAAGCCCTGTGAACCCTGAGTGCCCGACAAGTAGTAGTCATCGAGTGGAGCTCTGTCGGTGCAATTTCCGGAATTTTGTCTAGGGAATCTCTGTAAATTAGATTACACTCTATATTATTTTAGTGTAATTTATATTTATATTCATAGTCGTTATTATGAATTCATAAATAAGATTTTTCATTTATTCCAAGTCATTATACTGATTGATTTACTTATGGGGGTGATGTTTAGGTAAGATTTAGTGAGGTGTTTAAAGTGAGATTTCCAAACAATATACTTTGTACACCAAACAAACCCTATCTCCGATATGATCTTATATGGTTGCTCCTTACATGATAGATCTTGATGTTGACATTGGGATTGTTGAGGAATTTATACTATTAATTAGTCATAAGAAATAATAAACTAAGACTTAGTGGTAATTGAGCCTAGGTTACATCAAAGGAAAGGCTACAACCACCATAGGACGAATTCTATCAAGATCCAAGTTACCAAAATACCCTCAAAAGTCAACCTTGGTCAACCCTTGGTCAAAGTCAAAGTCAACGGTCAGGGTCAACAGTCCATGTTGACCTAACTCGTCGAGTGCAGCTTACTGACTCGTCGAGTTCCTTTAGAACTCAGAAAATCATGAAAACCCTAGTCAACTCGCCGAGTACATGCAGTGTCCAGAAGATCGGGAAATCCCTAACCAACTCGTCGAGTTACCTCACTAACTCGCCGAGTTGACACAGAATCCAGAAAGCAGAAAACCCTCATCCAACTCGTCGAGTTGACTATGCAACTCGTCAATTTCCTTCAGTCATTTTCTCATTCAGACGCTTTTAAGTGAAACCAAGGCTCCAAATTGTAGATCTAGCCTCCTAGGGTGTAGTTACCACGTAAAGTTGCTAACTTTACGTGCATGCAAGGCCCCAATAGGCTAAAACACCTAAAACTAGCCTTAGGAAGAGGTTTAGGGCATGAAGAAAGGCCAAATCTTGATAAAGCTTGAGTCTTTATATCCATGAGGGCCTAGAGGAGTCCAAATCTAAACTCCTCGCATCAAAACGTGCTCAATCCTAGAGATGCCTCAAGAATAAGCTAGAAATGTACCTAAACTCTTGAATGAAGAGATCTAACAAGAAAATGATCAAGTTAATGACTTTTTACCTTCAAATGAATGCCAAAACGAAGTAGATGCTGAATCTACAAGCTCCTTCTCGTTCCAAGCTTCTCAATCTTCAAGTCTCTTAAAGGAATGCACCAAAAACACACTTTTAGCCTCCCACACTCAAAATAGGAGGTTGGCTCGATTAGGGTTTGTTTCTGGATGTGAAAGGTGGTAAGGAGGCTGGAGGGAGGACTTAAGGTCCTTTAAATAGGATGCAAACCCTAAAAATTAGGGTTTTCATGTCCAACTTCAACTTGTCGAGTTGGGTCCTTTAACTCGTCGAGTAGGTTCTAGAATCCACGCGGCTTTATCAATTTCTACACGACGAGTTAGGAAGCCAACTCGTCGAGTAGGTCTATAAATATGATTATAAAGCTTTAAATTTTATACTTGGGAGTCAGGATGTTACATAAAGAACTTAATTATTGTGGGTCGAAAACCCTATGTGCTCACTAAGCCCCCACGCCTGACCCACTCAGTTTCTTTATATCACAGGTAGACACACGAAGCCCCAATGATGTTGAGTGATTTGAGGAATTCGTAGGCCATAGTATAATAAGATATTGTAAGGCCTATTAAGACTTGTTTATGATTATGTATATGTATTGACGATGCATCTCGCGGTTGTAATTATAAATGAAATACAATTCCTCGGAAATGCTTTCATAATAATATGATCATATTTTAGGAACAAATTCCATAATAAGTTTCACACTCTGAATAAAATAAGCATAAAGAAAAAGTTTAAAATTGGCCGTGAAATGGGGATGTCACAGAATACCGGTGGTTGAAACACTAGCACTTAGGGAATAAACACTCCAAATCAATTGTGTGTGTTATGCAACAAAGAATTGGAAACGCTCAACCATCTCCTTCTTCATTGTGATTTTGCACAGGAGGTACAAGCATGGATATTCCGCTGGTATGGATTAACGAATAAAGTTTCTCAAATGTCATGGAATTAGTTGACTTTATGATCTCTTGGAGGAATTGTCCTAAATAGAACTCAATTGGGAATTCGATAATTTTCTGCCTCTTATGGAACATTTAGTTGACTAGGAATGACAAAGTGTTCAAAAATATCAGGGTATCCCCTATGAAGGTAGCCGACAACATCAGCTCTTTATCTTATATGTGGTGCAAAAACATGAGCTCTCTTGGCTGCGGTAACAGGACGGAATGGATTGTCTCGCCTTTTACTCATTTACATCTTAGCTTTTTGTAATATCTTTTCCTTCTTGCTTGTGTACTTGTTATTGTTCTGTTTCTTTTAATCGTGGTTTAGTTTCTTACTAACCGTGGTCAATTTATAATGATATTTATCGTTTAAAAAAAAATGACTACACAAAAAGTTCTATTAGCCAGTAATATAATTTTATAATTGATTGTCATTAATTTCTTTATATATAGACTACAACTAAAAATTCTATTACCAAGTAATATAATGTTATAATTGATTATGTCATTCATTGTTTTTATATAGAAAAAGTAAAGAAAATGAAAATTAGCCTAAACCCAACAATCATTTTTTAACCTAAAAATTAGCATTCGATTTAAATAGATATAATTTTCACATGTCACCACATACAAAAATTCAATTGAACTATTATTATTATTATTTTTTTTATAATTTCACATGTCATTATTTACGAAAATTTCGGTAAAAAGAAGAATAAAACAAAATATAACAGCAATAGATGTAAAGATGTATAGAAGAAAAAGGACAAAGTATAATCGTTAATATCATATTACATTTTAAAACAATACTGCATGAAACATTTTATGAATATGATAATTATTATTATAAAAGACTAATAATATAAATATTATAAGCAACGATTTTCAATATGTGTTCATTGATGTATTTAACGTAAATTAATGACTTATAAAATAAAATAGAATCGAGAAAGAAGCAAAGAACAAAAGTGACTGAAATGAAATTACGAAATGATGTCACTTTTCGATTTGTGGGAAACAAAAATATCAAATGCCATTGTCTTTTGATGATACTTGCACTTTATAATAACCAATTTCTCTCTATAAATCTTGAGAACATACTTATGTGTTTGGTAACAAGATTGTGAAATTTCAGTTTTTATAGAAACAATAAATAAATAAAAACTTGAATTACGAAAAATCATTGCTTATAAGTACGGGCTTAATACTATTATTTTATAGAAATAACACTTAAGTAGTAGCTTTTTAATTTAACTTTTATTTTCATATTATTTTAAACTTCTTTAAAACTTACAATTATTTTTTCAAACACTTTACAAATAAAAACGTCAACTTCAAAGATTATAACTTCTACCTTTCAGTTCTTTGCTAGTTTTGACAAATATACCCAAAATCTTTTCTTCACAATAATTGAACACTCTCAAATCCGGCTTAATAGCATATTAATCCACTTGGTCAAAGTCGTTTGGTTAAACACTACACATACATATTTATTTATTTTGGAAATTATGGTATTTTATCTTTTACTGAGTATAGGATTCAAGTCCGCCATCACTAACTTTTTTTTTACTATTATAGAAAGTAACTCACAAGAAAAGACTTTCTATAAGTCGGAATGTCGGATTTTACATTCTGTCTTTTATTTTATTTTCAACTGATAAACACATGTTTTAAATGTTAACCTAAAATTGTTATTTAAACCAACATTAAAATTAAATTTATGGTGAAAGAAAGGACAAAAAGTAGGCAGTGATTTACTTTAAAGAAAAGTCCCGGGAGATACGAAATCATAAGGTCATGGATGACCTAAGCATTAAGGCTGCATAGCGCATAGTATTAAGTTCAATTATATTTGAAGGCCTAGCATATTCTACTATAAAACAGATGTCAAAATCTAAAAAAGCAAACAAATGTTACATTCAATAATTGGATTACATCACAAATGTAGACCTTTTCCATATGGTTATTTGACGTCCATAATTTATTAATTTATTGAATGTTATAAAGGTCAATAGATTATCACATCATCGTTCATTATTACATAGATGTATTATCAATTTTTCTGCACAATACAATGAATTCTACCAAATGTAATGAAACATATTTTAAATATTTATTTATAAATTAGATAACTTTCTTTTTTCATATTGAAGAATTTAATGGTCATTGAACTTAAAGTTCATTAAATGTCAAGATGGTATCTCATGATGATAGTGTTTTATCTATTGAATGACAACTAATGTTGTCATCTCATTGAGATCTTCTAGTGAACCATGCATTGTGGATGCTAAGTAAAAGATCAAATTTCATTTATCATCGTCATTCGAAAAATGTATTTCATCACACAAGGATGGCAATTTTACAAATTCATCCATCATCCCATGTTTTCAAATAGTATATTTGCATTGTTAAGTTCTCTTATCGACAAGACAAGAAGTATTCAATTCCAAAGCAATTTTTTTAGATTCCAAAGCATTTTTTAGAACTGACAATAGATTTTATAAAACCAAACAAATCCAGTGAGAGTCTGGAAAGGATACAAAAGACCTATGACTTTGAGGTTTACCGAAACTAAGTTCAAACAAGAGCAACAAATGCCTTGATAAGAGAAAACGCATACCCTTTCTGTGGCATCAGACAAATCCAAGTGTGACGAATAAAGTCATCAACGATTATAATGGAGCTCTTTATAACCATTGTGAGAAGAATGTTTATATGGTTCCCATACATCAACGTGAATCAAGTCAAAGAGTTCTCTTGAGCATGCATTACATTTTGGAAAAGCCGATCGATGATGTTTGGCTTTAAAACATATGATACATTAATCAATTGATATATCAATGATAGTTTAGGGAAATTTTTTAAATATATATATAAAAAGATGTTGTAGTTTATTCAAAGGGATATGTCCAAAATATTCATGCCATGGCTTTGCATTAGATTTTTTTTTTTTTTGAAAGGGAGCTTCCTTAACGAGGGTTTCAGGCCAGCTTTCGCGAACCGAATAATCCTCCGCTGCAAACATGAGGTTATGCTTCATGTCATAGAATCACTTCAAGTCAACCTCCATGACCACAAGGATTGAGTAGTGTCATGATTTGAAAATGAGTCAATAGGTTATCCACCATATCTTCCACGTGTCTTACCAAGTCACCACAACCCAAGTGGTTAAGGTTTGCATTAAAATTTGTATTTAATACAAATGAATTAGAAGTACTATGTGATTTGAATACGTGAAAGATAAATGAAAGAATTTTTTGATACGATGATCATAAAAAACATACAAATTATTGACTCTTTTGCCAAGAATTCCAAGTGCAAACCTATTACTCAATGAAGTGTCATGCATTAGACACGCTTGATTGGTATAAAGCACGAAGGTTTTGTGAGTTTGACAATTGAACTGAGATTATACTTTAAACAAGGAACGTATAAAACTCCATGAAGAATAAAAAATTCATGTAACTGAAAATCACCAACAAATGAAACAGAAGTGGCATGACTATCAGCAAGACCCAATGAAACGAAGTTGTTGAAATTTAGATAATAAGGAAGAGAGGGATTTATTAGAAAGCATATGATCAGTTGCTCCTGAATTGATGGTCCATGAGAACTGTTGTAAAAATGATGAAAAGTTGTAAACATTTGATGCAAAATGTTTAAATGAGAAAGTATTACCTTTAGCATTCATGGATCCATCAATGATAGAAGAATTAACTTGGCTTGAAGGAACAAATGAATTGATGTTGTTACCGAGAACTTGTAGGAGATGTTGATATTGTTCATGAAAGATGCTGTGAGTAAAGATAGTTGTTGCATTTTTTACAATGGATTTAAAATCATTCTTTTTTGATTTGGTGAATTTGGAATTTCTAGAAAATCCATTAAGACGATAACAATTATTGTACGTCAAAGTTTTCTTAAAATAATTGAAAGCTTTAACAGAAGCATGCATGGAAATAGCATCAGTGTTGATGTTACAAGGTTTGTTAATATCTAATTGTCTTTCTCTTTGAAGAATCAAGAAATAAACATTAGCAATGCTCGCAAATAGTTTCATTATGAGGATTTGGCCTCAAATTATATTATAGGAATTGTATAGTCCCATTAAAAGTTTAATTAGGCATTGATATTCAAGGTACTTGTTGATTCATGATGCAACAAAACAAGAACACAAAGGAAAACCTTGAACCATGTGTAATTAGTAACTAGTCTGAAATTCGAGTTAATTTGGTAGAATATGAAGAAAAATATATGATCCTTGAGATAGAGAACACAATTATTGTTGTATTTGATAAATTAAGGCACCATGAGCTTGCTCGTATCTCTTGTTTAACTATGTCTAAAATTCATGTGTTGTTTCAAGGAAAAAAAAGACTAACAACAACATTCTTGGTTAAAGAATTCAAGATCCAACTTTTCACCATGGAATTAGCATAACAGCAAGTAATAGCAACTGGAATAATCAGAAGATATGACAGATAGCAGAATGATTGTGCCATCAATTTAGCAGCTAAAGAAATCGTCATCGATCTTTTCCAGGAAGTAAATCCAACGCTACTGAAGACGTTGGAAACAAGGACAAAAACTTGAATTATCAGAAGATCCAATGAAATAAGGACTGGAAACATTGAGAGTTGTGGAATCATTTGAATTGAAGACATAATGGAAATTTTGTGAAGAAGATGAATGAAATGCGTTAGGAAATCAAACGATACTTGTGAAGAATCAGAACAAATCTGATGCCACTTGCCAAGTTATGATGACCCTTGTTAGGAAGTAATGCGGATAACAAACAAAAAAATATAAGCACACAAAAACACAATATTTACATGGTTCGGTCAAGGTGACCTACATCCACGGGTAGGAGGGGAATATTTTTTATTTCATAGTTCTCAAACAGATGTTACAAGTATAATTCACCAGAGATTCGTCCTACTCACTAAGGATACAAGATCCCAGACACCAAATGACCAAGCATGCTTTCTTATTAAAAGTTAAGGGATCAGACCTAAAATCCTAATGGGCCAAGCCCATTGGCCTATAGGCCCATAAAAGGTGAAAACCAATCACATTCCGCCATGTAGCATCTTCTAGAACATTCTTTCATGTCATACAATCCATGAGCATCAACAACACATATAATGGACCACCTTGACCATAGTGGAGCAACATGATGTACAGGTGGAGCATCATGATCACTAATGGTCCAACATCCATCATGGTGGCAAAACATGGTGTATTTCTTGAGCATCATCATCTTCTAATCATACGTGGATCAATATGGCACAACAAAGGAATCACGATGGCACATCATGTACCAATATGGTCCATGATAGCGCAACATCTCCTCTATGTCACAACTTCCCTTCTTGATAAAGCAACATCATCTTCATGGCTCAACAGCTCCTTGGCTTAACATCACCTTGGCGCGACTTCAAACATGATGACACATCATGTTATCATTTGGTGCAACATCCCCAAGGATAGCGCAACTTCCTCCTACATGGCACAACATGATGTTCCATGTTGCTCTAAGTGCTCAAAGTTGCCCATGTTGCTCCAAGTGCTCCAAATGCTCCATGTTGTTCCAAGTGTTTCATGTTGCTCCGTGTTGCTCCAAGTCGCTCCATATTGCTCCAAACCCCTTTTTAGAAGATCTGTTCCTTTGTTAGATGATCTAAAGCCATGTCAGATGATCCGTTCCTTTGTCACTTGCTCCATGAACCTCAAATGCTCCATTGAGATCTAAGTGCTCCAAATACCCGAGTCACATTTAACAAAATGTGATGAAGAATGGATCAACCATACACTTATACCATGTTGTGAATTAAGCTTTGAAAGAAATGAGAAAGGTTTGAAAGAATAACATTCATCGACTAAGAAGCAGAGTACAAAAGAACTATCCAATATATACATCAAATAACATTAGACGTGAACTAACTAACAAAATATATGCCTCTAACCACCAACAGTAAACCTGCAATAGAATAAGAAAATGAAGCTAGCATATTTTTGCGAAATATAAAGATATATTAAAAAAAACCTTTAAAATGATTATTGATTTAGAGAACAAAAGTTTTGTCTCTTAGTTTATATACACTTGCACTTTCATATTAAAAAGTAAGATACTTTAACAAACTTTTTTACAAATATTTCTTTTACAAAAAATTATAATATAAGATATATAATAAACTTTGAAAACTTTTTGGGTCCCGTTTTAAACTTTATGAATAAATTGTGTGTAGCTAAAAAGTTCTATTTCAATACATGCTTTGTCCGAAATAAGTGGTAAGTGAAAGATTAATGCTTGTCCACTGTATTAAACAAAAGATTTTATAGAGCAAACGATTATACGATCCCCGGAGACATTATGAGAGCTTAATAGAGAAAAAAATCAATATATGTTTAAATAAACCCTAAACAATCAACCATATATGATCAATGAAATAAATTTATCAACTCATTTAAACAACTGGTTATCTTATTCTTAAATTAAACATAGACAAAAGAAAAAAAGCATATCAAAACATTTTCGTACAAAAAGCAATTACATAGTTCTAATTATTTTTATTAAATAATTATTTTCAAATTACCATCCAACCCTTGAGTCATAAATAAACACCATAATTCTATTCTTAACTTTTAATCACATTAGAATAATATGTAGCTTATAATCTTCCTATTATAATAATAAAAAAATATATATATACATGTCAGTCTAATAGAACCTTATTTATTATTTTGTCAAATGTTATTCTAATACATGTCTTGTTTTTTTCCATTTTAAAGAACCATTAATTACTTTTACATATAAGTTACATAATAGGTTACATAAAAGTAAATGACCTAGAGGTGTCTTTTGCATTAAAAAACTATAAGATACATGTAATCTTCAACGATTGCAATAAATCAAGAGAAAATCTCATCAAAAATTGAATTGGTTTACCTATGCATTTTCTCTTACACAGTGGCAGATGCCTTTAGGGGCTGGGGGAGGCCATCATTTTCTCTTACACAGTGGCGGATGTCTTTAGGGGCTGGGGAGGCCATAGCCCCCTAGCTTTTTGCTCCACTAAATATCACAATTTAATTTTGACATGCTTTAACCAGATAGTATTATAAATATTTGTACTAAAATCTTTATCGATGAGCTTCCAAATCAAGGAGATACAATTCTAGTTTTCATTTAAATATACAATGTAAGCCCTTTTATAAGTTAGATCACCATGTGGGACAAAATAAAAATAAAAATTATTTTTACCTATGCTAGTCTCATATATATGATATTGAAGCAAAATTGGAGTTAAATACTTTTTCATTAAATAGGGACGTTCATATAATATATTTTTAATTTTAATATAAATCTAATGCCTTTGATAATCATTACGAGAAGTGAATAAAAACATTTAATTTTTCCATGCGTTTGTTTTTATAAGGTATGATTTTTTGTAAAGGCTTGTTTAGAAAGGAAAAGTTTTATATTTGTATTTTATTTTGTGGTGAGTTCAAAAATATATTGAAACATACAACTTAATATACTAATAAATCTATTATTATTTTGTAGTGAGTCGAATAATCAAGATCAATTAGACCTCTGAAACTTCTTTAGTACAATTAATACCGCTTGATCTAAATTTGGTATAAACATAAATTAGAAAACAAAATTGTTCGGTGTAAAAGACTATAAAAACCTTGAATGGCTTTTATTGATACGATTAGAAGTGAATATGGTTTTGGCCCCCTCACTTCTATTGATCATGTTCCGCCCCCTGCTCTTACATCATATGTTCATGAAATTGCACTATATACCGGAGTAATTGAACTATGAATCCATCTACAATGAAGCTAGGGCTCTACATAGAAGATTTAAACTCATATGATTAGATTTCAGATCAAAGTTTTTCTTTCAATTCGATTTAGGGTCGAAGCAAGGCTAATCAATTTCACTAAGAAAACTCTAATTTAAGCCACACCACCGCTCACCGACGTCGTCATGATGACGTTTACCATCACTGAACCTCTCCATTTGCGTATCTGATGCTTTTTTTGAAGTCTCATTTTGGAGATATGACGAAGGCTACTGAGGAAACAAAAAGGTATTTCTATATGATAGTCTTTTTTTCTAATTTTTCCTTCATCCATGGTGAAATTAACTTCTTGCGGTATGTTGAGTTTCTTCAATATACATTAGTTAACTTCTTGTGGATATTTTTTTATTATTCTTAATTTCTTATCTGCATTTTGCAATTGGTTATGATGTAGCAGAGCTTGTATGCCACATCTTTTTTCCCATGTTTAAACATTTAGTTAGATAACATGTCAAAGTCAGTGTTTAAATGTCGCTCTAAGTGTTTAAATGTCAAAGTCAGTGTTTAAATGTCGCTCTAAGTGTTACAATGCTTGTAGTTGTCAAAGTGCACCTTACTAGTGCAATTATATAGATTTAGGACATATGGTGTTCAATAGAAGTCATACAATATGGGTGTTAAAACAAATCATATAAATATGTAAATTAAAACTGTTTCAAAATAACTGATTAATGATTATGATTTTAAACTATCAATATTCGTTTAATTTGTGTAATGACAATTCACAAAAATAATTAACAAATTTTGTAACTTGAGTATCACAAGTCAAATATTGACACTTCACTAAAATCATAGGGCCATTTTGGGTAATGACAAATCACTAAAAGCAAGAGTATTTTGTAACTTGAGTGTCACAAGTCAAATATTGAGTTATTTATAGAGTCATTTTGTAACTTGAGAATCACAAGTCAAATATTGAGTGACTTATGTGAAACGGTGATGAAATACAAATGACAATCATATTTTTGTGTTTGTATTTTGGGTAATGACAATTCACTAAAATCACAGGGCCATTTTGTAACTATCAGTATTTGTTTAATTTGTAAATCGTAGTTTCAACGGGCTATAATCTAGTTTGTATTATTTAAAATAAATAAATAACTTGTTTGGTGAGTAAACTTGATGTCATTAAATTACCAAATCTCCATATTTATTAAATTCAGTCATTTTAACAACAATATTTAGTTAATTGTAATATTCTCTTTAATCTAAAGTGATACTTTATTACTTTATACATAATTAAATTAAAAGCAAGTTGAGTTTCCATTGTGACACTTGGATTAATTGAACCCCAATTCCCCAAAATTCTCCTAGAATTTGTCTCCATCAAAACAACTACGTTGCAATCAATATCTGTTACCATCCCCATCATCTAATATTTAAATTTCATGGCTTATAATATTTTAATAATATTTGGCACGTCACAAAATAAAATATTAAACAAATATTTAGTGGCTTTCATAGCAATCATTTTTTAAGTTGAGTTGGTAAAATCATAAATGTTCATTTGAAAAATAAAGACCACATTTGCTAATTCGCATTTAATGTGTTCATTCAAAAATTAAATAAATAAATAACTTGATTTGGATTTGCCATTTTTATGTGACTAGTTTTTGTTAAAAGTACAACCCCCACACTTTGTTACAAATATCTATTACAGCTTTGTATTTCCATTTTTGTCCTTATTAAAGCATTGGACTTCAAAAATCTACAAAATTGTAGCATTGTATTCATTTTCTTTCTTAATAAAACATCATATTTTGAGAAATGAAAAATCTACCCAATAACATATCATCTAAAATCACTTTGTATTTGTATGACATTTTTATTTCTCTCATTGTTTTTATCTTATCAAGACAATATACATTGAAAAATTTATAGAATTATATCGCTGTACTTTTTAAAAAATCATATTATAAATCACCGAAAGTATGTTGCTATTTCTTGTATTCAACCATAAATTGTAATTATTTATGAAAACCTAGAAGATGCTATAATTACAAAAACCAATTTCATCCTTTTAACTAACATCATGATTTTACAAATCAACTACTCTTTTAGAAATATAATAAAAAAAATCAGATGAGGTAGAAATATAAAACAATTACATCAACATATACTATATTATATATTTCTTCACATACAACATTTTACAAGGTTTACAAAGTTTAGATCAATCTGGAGATAACAAGTGTGTTGAAGTAGTAAAAAAGTTTCTTTCGTATCTGTAAGCTTTAAATCGAGGGTATTTTTGTAACTTTACTCAGACATATGTCTACTTTTTGTCATCTGTCTTTGCTCTCTTCCACACAATGACAGTGCCACTGTAGTCCGAGGAGGCCAAAAAATTCTCACCATGATTCCAGGCAACCCCGATAACCGGACATCCATGTCCCTGTAATCATAATAAAAATAAATTAAAAAATGAATCTTTTAACATTATTAAAGAAATAATTTGTAGTTATATATAGTCAAGGGACTATTATCGCCATATTTGCATTTATGTTTGGTTTATATGTTTTTCCTTCACAGATGCATACATGACAATAATAGTCCCTAGACTATATATAAATACAACAGTAAACTGCAAAGGAATCTTTTTGCAAAAATCGTCCTTATGACAGGGTTTTGACTTTTGATCCCCAAAACTAAACTGTTAGCGTAAATCTGTTAAATCCTTAAAAGGGTAAATTGGTAATTTTATAGGATCAATGAAAAAAAAAACCTGTAACTTGTTAACGCATGCATGCTTTGGTCGAGTTAAGTCATAGAAGTAAACAGACGCATCTTCACTTCCAGCAACTTCACAATCAAAAATTTAAAATGCATCTTTATCTCAGTAAATATTTGAGCATATTATTTTTGGGTTAAAATTAAGAATGATAATTAATTATAATTTTCAAACAAACCTATAAATTCTCCTTTTTCAAGAGAAAGCAAAGGGCAAAAAGAAGCCCGAATGCTATGAATTCTTTGAGCCAGTTTTAGTGAGCATAGTAATGTCAAATACCCTTGTAATTCCAAAGAAACACTGCAACAACAACAAACAATTTAAACTTTCTACAACTTTTTTTTCAAGATGATGATGAGAAGGGCATTTACGTCTTTTTGCAACTTTTGTCTCATTGACAACAGTAGACATAGTGGATGGTGGACAGTGGGTGAAACAAATATAAATATAAATATAAATATAAGCAATATAAATACCTGAAGAAAGACAAAGTTCCATCTCTTGAAAAAGAGAGCAAAACAGGGCCACGTGTCATGAGAGAGAAAGTTCTATATTGGATAGTAGTGATTTCAGATTTACTCTTGCTACTATTTCTAGCACGATGGGACCTAGATAAGGTACCTTGATGGGAGTTAACAGATACTGTATATAGATACCCCTGAAAAATAAAATCAAAAAATCAATAATTTGTAAAAGTTTTTACTTTTTAGATTAATTAGAGTTTATAAAAATGGAAAAATCAGTTTGACATGCTCACGTGTGCATCCCCACAAAAAATAAATTGCCCAGTATTGTCATAATCCATCGCAGTAACCTTGCTGTCCACAACTATTTTATCTGTTAATCTTCCTGTGCTAAAATTCAATACCTGAGACAAGAATTATATTTTAAAAAAAATATATATGAGTCTTTAAAATGTACAAAGTAAAATAGAATTTCACAAAAAGAAAATAATTGATGATGAGACAACTTATACATATATACTAAATGATTGAATGATTAAATGATTAATGAATGTTGTTTTAAACAACCAACTATCTGAAATGATTTTTTTTTTAATTAGAAATATTGATAAAAGAGAAAAAGTAAAATTAAAAAAGCCACATCAGCAAGTGAATTTTTTTATTACCGAAATTTCTCTGTTTGCATTGCCAACTGAAAGGAAGTTATTATTCACCTGCAATTGGAAAACAAAAGAAAAAAAAAAAAGATAATCAAAATTTATACTCACTAAATCACTATATTCCTACAGGGAAGCTTAAATTACAAATTTTAGTTTGATTATTTTTTACTTTTATATAAAAGACAAGTAGAAGTTACAAATTTTGATAAGCACTTACAGGAGAAAAATTACTAATATAATACGCAATATTAATAAAAAAAATTACTACTTTTATTTCTTATTATGATAGCATTCTACATAGAAAATTCTACCAAATTATAACAATGTCTAAAAATAGAAAGTAATCTTCAGTGCTATAATTGGGTAGATTTCAATGTACAATGCCTAAAAGTACAATGTTGTAACAGAATAAATGGAAAGTAGAATGCTACAATACATAAATAAGTGAAAGTAATTTTCTATTTCTTGCATTTAACCCTAAAGTAAAACTTATAGATGTCTGTGTGTAAGTGCACTTACAGGGTGAAATCGGATACATAGCTGAGGGGCAACTCCGTAAATTACTCGAATGCAAAGGCCCTTTGGTATATCCCACACTCTCACAGTTTTATCCAGTGAAGATGATGCAATGTAATGATTGTTCATTGTGAAGTCAAAATCTGAAGTCAAACATGATCATAATTAACAACAATAATCAATATAAAGGATCATTTAGAAATAAAACAAGTATCATTAAAGAAAAGACTAAAGAGCAAATACCAGTTATTCCGACCTGTGACATCTTTTGAGTGACCAATTAACTTCTTCATAACTGAAGGTGGCTCAGAAACAGTACAAACTGACAAAGTTCCATCAGTTGCTCCAAATGCAAGTAAATCAGAGCTCATATTCCCAAACTTTATAACAGTAACTGGAGAAATATTATAAAAAATAAATCAATGTTACAATGATAAAACAAGGATTGGGGAGACAGATTGATCTTGGAAAATTAATTACCCATGGATTTGCATTCATCAAATATGCAATGCATTCCCACAAAAGAATATGCTGGTTCAGTTTTTCTACGTGAATGATCAGTTTCACTTAAATTTGATCTTATACTGTTTGTGCGACTCACTGTTTGGCTTTCACTTGGATCCTGTAATAATACAATTTAACACCTCAAAAGATATGGTATAATAATCAAAAGGTAAGTATAGATGATAGATGAAAATAAAGAAAGGAAGCATACCCTGCTAAAACTCCAGCTGTCTATGTCATGTGTAATGGAGGCTGGACCTGAAGATGGTGCCCATTGCCCACTGATGAATCAACCAGTAAATTAACCTGATGTCAGAATTATATCAAACCAAGATTCACATTACACTCTACATATAGTTGCACATTCATGATTAATGTACTACTTGAAGCTTGTGTCTCTGCATTGATCTAACCACATTAAATTCCTGAAAGAACTTGTGTAATTATGGATGTTTGCAAGTAATTCTGGCGTGTAAGTTCATTTGGTGAATCCAATAATGAGAATTTATGAAATTTGAAGCTGAAGCAAGTAGAACATCAAGTAAAAATGGCAATCACCTGGTTCCAGGACTACTCAGGTGGCTAGGTGACTGCAACTTCATTCGATTCTCCAATTTGGTAATAAAATTGCGATAACCAACATAGCCTTTGCCATTGCATCTCCAATCCTACAAACCACAATCATAACAGTTTATGTTGCTGCTTAAACATAATAGTTGCCGATTTGGGAACTCCATTTGTAAGTCCGAGTAAGGATGTTTCTCTCCATTCTCTAATGAGGTTTGATTTCAAGGCGCACTATGTCTTTTAAAACATATTCACTCGACAATTGCTATAGCAATTTACACACACTAATTTTCCGTCAATGTGTATCAATTACAATCAGGAGAAAAAAACTTCGATTTTAACTACATTTCAGTATAGAAAAAGTAAAATTGAGCAAAGTGTAATAGTACCTTTCGCTGAAGAACACCGGATCGAGCCTTGCGAGATAGTAGAAGACGGCGGGCCCCGATGTAATTAGGATCGGAGTTCGCGGAACATGGCTGAAGCATGCAGCTAAAGAATTCTGGATCTGCAGTAACATCCTCTTTTTCCTTCTGCTTTTTCTCTGGATCTTCATTGTCAGAAGAACATTTTTCCATCATCTGATTCATCGTTCTAAACTACTTCTGAAGAATCCTTCATTACAAAAAAAAAATCAACTTTTTCTCTGAATATCGATGAAAATTTCTAGGTTATGTAGATCGGTGATCAGGAATTTATAGGTTTATTAAATTTTAATTTACAAATCAAAGTGCATCTGCATCTGAATTCGAGTTTTTCAAGAACAAAATTGTTCAAGACTTCGCGTGAAAATTGAAAATGGTCGTACACCATGTGCATCTCTTCGAGCTCCGTTGACGTGAGCCGAGCCATCTGCGTGTCACCCTATATTTACATTTCAAGCCCCTCATATTCTAAATAAATGCATATAAGTACTTGTATTTAAAGTTTTGAAAACAAAATCTAGTTAGAGATGTTCACTGTTAAAATAAAGCCAAAGGGGTGTTCGGAGATGTTCATAGAAAAATATGGTTTTACAAAAATAATATAAACAACCATTGTAAAAATGAAAAGATTATATACCTAAAGACTTTGTTAAGTCTTCCATAAGTTTTCTTAGCAGCGTATCTCTAAGCTTTAATTTTCATACCGGAATACATATCCATTTAAAAATACTACGTAAGTTAATAGACTCGTGAACTATATGGGTTTTTAACTTGATATTACAGTTCAAAACATGCTTTCAAAATCATATTTGAAATACATTGGCAACTTTGTAAACACAAACAAGTCATAATATAAACATTGCAATAAACTACACATATGGGAACTCTATCTCCTCAAAAATATATAACTCACACATACGAGTTCTCATTACCTCAAATCATAACTCATGCATACGAGGATGTATTACCTCAAAACATAAATTATGTAGGTAACATGTGCATACATGAAATCTATACCCTAAAAACACAACTTTTGCATATATGGTGAATCTATACCCCTAAAACATTGTCTATGAGATCCATTGCCCGTCCCAGGGCTATAACGATATAGCCTGTCATCCAGTATATTGGCAAGTCACAGCCCAAACATAACTTTTCCAAAAAAAAAAAAAAAAAAAAAATTATTCCTTTTAAATTTACTTATTGATTGAATTCATTTCACAACACATGAAAATTTATGAACGCATTCATTTCACAACACATGAAAATTCATCACGAGTAACCAACTCCAAATCAATTAATTAAATCCCAAAACCGTGAAAACTCAACAAGAGTAACCAAATCCCAAACATATGATACTCATCACAGGTAATTGCTCATATCCAAAAACATATAACACATCAAATCCATATTTCAAATAACCAGTAAAGTCTTTCCTTTTTTAAAACTATTTCACATCAATTGACTCTTGTCGTGCTACTTTTCAAATCATTTCGATCACCAGTGTTCCCTCTTGTCGCTCGGATTTTCCATTTTGTTGAGAGGTGTACGAGCACGAACAACGAATGGAAATATCATTATTGTCACAAATATCATGAAAATAATGGCTGTCAAATTCTCTCCCATCATCACATTGAAAGGCCTTAATGTCACGATTGAACTGATTTCGAACATAGCCACGAAAATTGACAAACTTGGCAAAAACATTAGATTTACGCTTCAATGGATACACCCAAACATAGTGCGAAAAAATGGTCCAAAAAACAACATAATATTTTAAACCACTATCACTCATCAAAGGAGATGTCCAAACATCAGAATGAATAATATCAAAAGGAAAAGAAACATTAGAATCCGAAAGACTGAAAGGAAGTCGGACATGTTTGCCCGCTTGACAAGTGGGACAAAGATGAGGCAACTTGGTTTTATTACACTTGATAAAATTATGGAAACTAATTGTATAAAAACATTGTCACCGGGGTGATCTAAACGTTGATGCCAAACAGAAAAATTAAGAGTTGCAAAAACTTGAGTAGAAGGAGCAGTAATGGAGTATAAAGCACCCGAGTTATTACAGCGGAGAAGAACTTGATGAGTCTTGAAGTCCTTCACAGAAAAACCAAAAGCATCAAACTCAATAGAACAATTGTTATCTCTAGTGAATTTAGGAACAGAGACTAGATTTTTTATCATATCAGGGGTAATTAACATATTATTGAGATGAAGAGTACGATATGGATCAATGGTGCAAATACTAGAGGACCTGGTCTTAGTAACATTATAGATGATACATTACCAACTATGGGAGCACGTGTATTGCATTTTGAAGTAGAAGAATTTAATATACCTTCGTTTGCATGGATACACCGGCGGACCTTAGTGGGGCATTTGGGGTCCCGGGCCACTGCTCAATTTCCGGCACGCAGTGTAAATTTTTTTTTTTTTTTTTTTTTGGTTTTTTCTATTAGGTGCACCCGCTTGAAGGACGAGGAACACCCGTACTAAAACAGTCTGCGTCCGTCACTGCATGGATATGAGTTGTGGCACCCATGTGCATGAACCAACCACCATTAGTCGGATCACTCATGTTCATGGCACCAAAAAAACTAAGGTATTAGTGTAGCTTGCGTTAGAAGAAGAATCAGACCAAGATTGGGCATGTGGCTACGAGTTGGGGTAAACAGCTATATGGGCCTGATGATGTTGTGCCGACTGGGAGATTGGTCTCCATTGTTGCTGTTGTTGGGTAGAATTGATGTGTTGGGCTGACTGAGGAGTAGGTAGCATCTCGTTAAGGTGGGACGCAGATCCAGAAGGGACTAAAAGCCCAAGTGTAGCCGACATGAGGAGCCCAAGGAGCGGAGGCTGGGTGATGTCGGACTTCACCACCAAGGTTATCAACAGGTGGTCGACATTGTTGCTTGTTTCCTCCACCACAACTATCGCCATAACTAGAATGACCACCACGATTGTTACCGGAGTTTCCTCGAGAGTCTGTGAAAAAGTAGAGTCGGTGAGGAGGAGTGATCTGAGTAAGATGATGGAACCGGATGAGACAGCTTCATTGTTTGCTCCTCAATAAGTAACATGGAGCAAGTTTCAACAAACATGGGTGTCGGGTTTTTGTGGCGTATAAAAGTTGTGATATAATCAAACTTTGAAGACAATCCATTTAATTACCGTATATATACATGACCAGGTTCATTTCTGGAACTTTAGCATCAAGATTCTCCAACAAGTCGGCTAGCGTTTTGATTCGAGTGACGGAGGAGTCTCCCATGGTGATAGTACGGAGTTCACTATCGCGTTGGAATGCCTTGGAACAGTGAGTGGAGAATAGTTCTCTCCATGCGTCATAGTTGAGGCTGTCCAAATCAAGGATCAACGGGACAAACGAACGAATGGTGGTGATCCCGTAAGGTTTATCGGTAGCCATTAGAAGAGAAAGGTGGAAGAAGAAAAAAAATTGGGAAGAAAGCGTTGGAAAAAGAAGCAGACGACAAGGATTTTTAGATCTGATACGATATTATATGGAACATAATCTTCATTCCTTGAATAATGCCCGATACACCAAAATATAAAGAGTATATAAAATATAAAAGACTTATGGCCATAATAATGGGCTTACAACAATATCCATAAATATATGAATATACTAACACAAATGAATAAATAAAAATTTATGCAAATGTCGATAATTATACATAAATTTGTGAATCATGATAACGATACCGTACATTAGAAAAACGTTAGTCGGTCCTTGATTATTCACACATAACCTTAATATTAACACGTAACCTTCATAATTTTTTACACCAATGTAAATGTGTGGAAAGCTTTTCTTTGATCAACGCTGTTATATTATAGTAGACCAAGTTCATATTCATACCACCTCACATACAATGCACGTCCTTTTTTTACATTATTATATTTTATATCATGTTTTGATTAATACATATGTATTAATTAATTTGACATAAACCCCACTTTTTTAGATAATGATTTTTATTAAAAATACAAACATATGATAAAGTCTTTTTTTTATATAATAAAAACTACAATTAACAAAATACTATGTTTATTTTGGTTTTATAAACTAGGAAATACATAAACTAGTTTCTTTATCACGAAAGCCCAATAGTGTTTTCATTATTTCATGACAAAGCCCAATTATGTCTCTTAAAAATGTTACTACATATTTACATATTTATTTAGGCCATAAATCAATTAACTCAAGTATAATTATTTTTAAGATGTTATTTATTATCTTTACTATATTATTAAGAATATTGTCCATTTCTTGAAAATTAAGAGGTACAAAACCTATTAATAATATTAAGCTATAATCACATAGTATAAATATACACGATATTAGGTATTAGATGGTACCCTAATCTTCTCTCTACACACAACAGCCGTCATCACAAAATAGAAAGCCTATTCTTTCCGTCTCCTTCCTACACACAACACTGCTCACCAAATCAAAGCCACCTGAGACGGACCCTAAAACTTCAATCAAGATTCTGGGTTCTTGCAATGGAATAGTATGTTTAATAGATGGCACACGTGACATAATCATCTACAACCCATCAACCAGAAGACATTTCAAGCCATTTCAATCACCTCAACAAGTTCTTCATTGCTCAAACTGGATCGAATTCGTATATGGATTTAGGTGTGCATCAAAAAACCCTAATCAACCGAGCATATGGTGGTGAGCGTCCACCACTACCTCCTTTGTGCAAATACCTGATCCACGTCACCTGCCAAGCTTCCGCCTATGTCGTCGGCAGCGACTCTGTCGGAATCTCCACTCCAATCTGTAACTCCGTCGGCAACGACTACGAACCATTCAGGTACGCAAAAATCGATCACATAGGTATTACAAATATGCAAATGTTTGTAGAAAACTCTTATACCCAAATCAACTTTTCATGTATTAAATCTATTGGTTCGGATGATGGTTAGATCTAAGTTTTAGAAGGTGCGAGGATTCACCTCCAATTTTTCTTACCCTACATCCCCAAAGCTATTGTTTACCCCAATGAAATCAACCCCGTTTTTGCCAAAATTTAAATTTATCGAGTGTTTGTTGATGTTAATTAACCACTCTTATTTATTCTTGAAGTATCTTCCTACAGTTTTCCCAAAATACTCAATCATGAAGCATATTTACAAACATTAATGGAGAAACTGTATACCATTTCTTTTTTGACCTAAAACACAATATTTCTTGTTTACATGAGTATTTTGAGAGAGGGATAGAAAGTGAGAGAGAACATTAGTTGGATTTTTTCGTTAGTTAACTTGGGGTGATCGAAGATTCTTGTAATGAGGATTTTGTGCATCACTACCCTCATAGTTCTTGAATTCAAACTGTTTTTTTTTACTTAACAAGCTGTAGTAACAAATAATGATTTTCTGGGGTTGACTGTGGTAAGGTTTCCAACTTTACCTATTATTTGTTCTTACATGTATTTTTTCCTGCTTTCTTTGATTATTTTCAGGAAAAAATGGGCAATATCCTTAAGACTAATATTTGTTCTTACATGTATTTTTTTTCCTGCTTTCTTTGATTATTTTCAGTCAAAGAAACCATGGAAGGCTAATGGAGAGGTTAGACTTTCTTTTATATTTCTAAGTGTTCTTGATTATGAATATATAACCATTGTAATTTGCTTTTACTTGATACAAACTATCGATTGACAATGGCTTGAACAGGTTAGTGAACAAGCCTGGCAAACAACTCTTTTGTGATGGAATTATAGAGTGAAATCATCTAAATTGTAAAATCTTTATTGTAACTATTTCCTCTAACCAACATTTGATATTGAGTCATCACTCACTCACTGCAACTCATATATCTATGGTCTATACACGTATAAATATTACATATATGATATGATATACCCAAAGTTTGTCAATTTACCGATTTGCCCTTGGCTGAAGAAAAAAAATACAAGATGGATTCAACCGCATGACTTCAAACGAAGCTCCTACTTCTCCAATTATGGAACAACGTCCATCTGCTTACATGGATTATCAAGGAATGAATATCAGAAACCAAGCCAAAAGAAAATGGGCTCTTGGACTTCAGGTTAAGTTTCTTGAAATAATTAAATAAACTAAACATTTTTTTTCTTATTGTTTTTTCTTTTTCTTTTTGATTTTTATTTATTAAATTTGTAGATGAAATTAGTTTATTAAAAATATCTTGCAACAAGAAGTTTTACAGGTAAGAACTTAACTTCTTGGTGTTCTTTAATCATGAAAATCATCCTTAAAAAGTTTGTCATGTATTCTATAAAATGTGAAAAAAAAATTGTTTACTCATATATATATGGTCTATACACGTATAAATCTTACATATATGATATGATATATCCAAAGTTTGTCAATTTACCGATTTGCCCTTGGCTGAAAAAAAAAATACAGGATGGATTCAACCGCATGACTTCAAACAAAGCTCCTACTTCTCCAATTATGAACAACGCCCATCTGCTTACATGGATTATCAAGGAATGAATATCAGAAACCAAGACGAAAGAAAATGGCCTCTTGGACTTCAGTTTAAGTTTCTTGAAATAATTAAATAAATTAAACATTTTTTCTTATTGTTTTTTATTTTTCTTTTTACAGTCTCAAGCACATCCTCATTAGATAATGACAGTGGTTCTGAAAGCTTTGCAAGAGTGTGTGTTGGAAAAAAAAAATAGGTCATTACAATATGAAATGTAGGTGGGTCCTGGTATGCCAAAGGCATGGTGAATGATTTTATGCAAAGTAGTCAAAATTATTTTGGAGATGAGTTGACTATTGTTGAAAATGACGGTGCATTGACTTCCCCTAATGTGGTCAAATTTGAAGTCCTGGTAATATTTTTATTTTTATTTCAGTTATTATTGAGTTATTTTTTTGCATTAAGAATTATTTTGTTTTTTTTGTACGATGGAATCGGAAGAATGGAATGAAATTGAGCATTCCCAAAGGCATTTGAATTTTGATTCCTTCCATTTTGTCAATTTTCATTCGGTCCTGGATTGGAATGAAAATTGTAATATAACCTTTTTTTATTTAATTTTTTTTAGAATTTCATGACATTTAATTAAATGATAAGTTTCTTTTCTAAAAATAACTAGAAGGAATTATTTTTATTTTAATGAAAATATGATAATAATATGATTCATTTTGATATGATTTTTGACAGTTAGTATTTATGGTAAGATTTAAAGTATTTTTGGTATGTCTTTTGACAGTTAATATTTATGGTATGATTTAAAATATTTTTGGTATGAATTTTTGACATTTAGTATTTATGGTATGATTTAAAATATTTTTGTATAACTTTTGACAGTTAGTAATATCCGAAAATACATCATATGATACATTATTCCGTCTATAAATCTAATATATCATGTTCTTATTTTTTACTTTCACAACACAATTCATGTAACGACCCAATTTTCACGCCCAAAAATTTCATTTAAATTAAGTGGTTTGTAAAACATTTGTAGTAAAACATTATCCGATCATATCATTTCATAAAACATATCTCGTGTCTGAAAACCCAAAACATGAAAATAATAATAATGTCAGAGTACAATCCCATAACATCTCATAATGCGGAAAACCAATGTGTGTATGTATGATGTGCCGCTACCGCGCCAGCTCCTTCCCCTTCGCTGAAGAGGTACCTGAAACCAAAACTAAAAACGGTAAGCACGAAGCTTAGTGAGTTCCCCCATCGTACCACATACCATACAATCACATCACATACATACTGCCAGGCATTTCTGGGGTGCCCGACCTACCCGGTACGGCCATTCTGGGGTGTCGTCCTACCCGTGTCGAGCCATTCTGGGGTGCTGACCTACCCATGTCGAGCCATTTTGGGGTGCTGACTACCCTTCGGTCCTAACAACCGAACCTCGGAGACTATTTCACCCCTACTACTACTATCACATATATCATAGCATAATCTATTGTCAGACATATCTGGGGTGTCCGACCTACCCTTCGGTCCTAACAATCGAATCTCGGGGACTCTTCCCCCTCCTACTACCTCTATCTCATGTAACATATCATGCTAGCAGCTAAACATGTCATAACATACTGTTAGGCATATCTGGGGTCGATCCTAACAACCGAACTCTATCACTATCACATACCATATCACGCTAGCATATAACATATCAGGTAGTAACAACACACATGAATATCACAAAGACAAACATCTAACATACGATCCCTATTGGTGGGCTGGCATTGTAGCCGTAGACCCACCGCTACAAGAAGGTAACTCACCTCGTAGTAGTTGCTGAACTATGCGGGAATCCTCTGACTGCTGTCACTGCTGCTCCGGAAATCCTCGGGCTATAATTCCCACAAAACACTTAGTTAGAAACTGACATCTACTCTTAGGGTAAAATGACCATTTTACCCCTGACCAAGTCAAAGTCAAAGTTAACTTCTAGTTGACCTGACTTGCCGAGTTGGCTCGCCAACTCGCCGAGTCCCTATCCTTCCATTAGACCTCATACCCGTCTCTACTCGTCGAGTTAGGCGATGACTCGACGAGTTTTCCTTCTAAATGAACCTCTTCTGAATCCTCATCCGACTCGCCGAGTTGTATGAACAACTCTTCGAGTTCATCATCAACTGATACACAGGTCATGTCCTTGACTCGCCGAGTTGCATGAACAACTCGTCGAGTTCATCTTCATCCTTAAGAAGATTGCCTTGGAATCGCCGAGTTTGTTCATGCACTCGCCGAGTCCCATGAATTTCCAGAACAATGGCTTAGTCCAGAACATTGGGTCACTCCCTGGGACCCCCTTAAAACTTTTCCACACTCAACTGGGTCCTTATGACCCTCAACTGATATGGGACAAAACCTTGGACTCGCCGAGTCCAAGAATGGACTCGCCGAGTTGGTCACAACCACTCACTGAATTTTCGATTTCTGATGTACAACCCTTGATCAAAATGTAGATCTAAGCTTCTACAATCGATCTAGCACGTAAAGTTACAACCTTTACGTGCTTGCATGGGACTTTAAGCTCAAAATGTCCTTAAACAAGCTCTCACAATGCATGGGGCCTTCCTTGAGTGCAAAAGCCACTCCTTTCTGCCTTGTAACCCCTCTAAGGACCTAGATCCGAAACATCCACCTTAAACCATGCTTGCAATCATGGTTGGTGACCAAAATGGCTTAGAAAATCCCTAAAACTCCACAAAATGGGATCTATCAAAAGAGAAAGCAAGGTATAGACTTTATACCTTCTGAATTCTGCAAATGATGCTCAAAACCGAATCCTTCTAGCCTCCTTTTGATCCTTCAAGCTTTTCCTTCCTTCCTTGGATCACAAAAGCACCAAAAATCACTCCAAATGCCTTAGATTGCTTCAATAACGGCTAGGATTTGCTATGGGGGTCTTCTGGGAGCAAATGGGACTAAGGAGGTCGAGTTAAGGTGTTTAAATAGGGTGCAAACCCTCGAATTAGGGTTTTTGCCCAAACAGGGTCTACTCGCCGAGTCCGGGACTCGACTCGCCGAGTCCACAACTTAAACTCTACGCCTCATCCCGCTTCCACTCGGTGAGTTGGTCCTTCAACTCGCCGAGTCCAAGACTAAATGCAAAATATTTAAAGATTTAATAAAAGAACACGTACCAAGAACCAGGTGCTACAATTCACCAACAAGGAATCAGGAACTAGAAGATTACTTCATTGCATTGCATTACATTTCGTGACACGAATTCAGGTTCTCTTTACTTCTTCTATCTGTTTGATGAATCTTTTTCTATCTTCTGTCTAAAGTGATAAATTTATTCTGTTTGAAATGATAAAATTATTTTGTCTCAAATACAATTCTTGATTTTCTACTTTGCTAGATCGAAGTTGGTGTAATCATGTGAATATTGTTTTTTAAAAATTGCATCCAAGATGAGGTTTAGATTTGTTGTTTGCATCATGCTTGTTTGTATGATTATCAATTTAATATATTGTTGTTCATGAATGGTCTAAAGTATTGTTCATGTTGTGATTTTAGTTTGATTATCTCACATATACCTTGGCGAAGAAGTTATAATCAACAGCCCACGGTTCTTCTTCCCTGTTATCTTTTTTCCGTTTCTGTCCCTGTTTTGATTTATGCACATCAACTGTTCAATTCAGCAAGAATTAAGTTAATTGATTATTGCACAAATTTTATTCTATTAGAATAAACAAAGTTATCTCTTACATTTTAAGGATCAAAATAAAGTTTATGGCGTGATAATCAATTAGATGTATTTGTTAGATCATTATAAGACATACACAGAATGTAATAGTATAATCATCTTAGGCTTTATGAATTATTGGTGTTATTTATGTTAACCATATATTTTCCACATCCTTCAAAACAAAACAAAATAATAATAATAAACATATGTAATGGTAAAAAAAATATGGTGTTATGATCCATGTGAATGACTCATAATGGTTTTGGTCAAACTTTAATCCAAGTTTCCAATTATTAATATGTGAAAAGAGATCTCAAATATTTTATATGTTTGATTCGTCAATGTACTCACAACGTATTTTTTAAAATTATTATATGTTATTTCCTTGTCATAACTTGTATATAAATATAATTTTACCTTAGCCCAGTTCTAGAATTTGGAGCCATTTTGGTACAATTAACTACATAAATATAAAATATATTGCACTGTATAAATTTCAACACACAAAATGAACAACACACAGATCCATAAATTCATAATCTGATGGATACAGTCTTATCTCTACCTAGCTATTTGTAAAGAAAAATACAAGAACATAATAAAAATATTATAAAGTATTAATTAAAGAATACTAAAACTAAAAATATTGCAAAGTATTAACCAAAGAATACTAAAACTAGAGAGAACTAATAGTAAAGATCTCATATTTCAACATAATATTGATATATTCAATTGGATCGAGATAATAATTGATTCATATTAGGTCCATTATACCCCCATATTTTCTTTTTTGTTGTTGTATATATATGCTTTGGGTTTTCTATAATATTTAATGAATAAATCATGTAATAAAAACTCTAATTGCTTGGATATTTCAAATTTACAATACATATGTTATTATACTTTGGGCATCTCAAATCGACATAGTTTTTTATATAAATAATGATGTAAATCAATTCTATATCAATCACATCTGACTTTCGTTTTGTAGAATCATGAATGGTCACATTTATGTTGATTCATTTTCATTGTTACTAAACTACCATTTGTGGTATATTTTGACACCCGTTCTCATTGATCAAAATGTATGTTTAAAAAATTATTTATATCTTATTTTCATTTTCATACTTTATCATAAGCATTCTGTTTATACAAATATTACATTTTCTATTAGAGAGAGAAATTATTAGCAGTTGTTCCACAACAAATGATGTGTTTTATTTATGGAGGGAATCTATCGGGTGGTGTGTTCTCTTTAAACCATTTCCAAATCGAACCAACCAATGCTGAGTATCCGAGGTATCAAGAATGTAGTTTATTACGTGGCGATTTGATGATTAAGATCAGCAATAACACATGGTTTAATCGTTTGGCCGATGCTATCATATCATGGTTTCCGGTTGTTCCATTGGTTCCCTCAATAAAAAGTTTAGTAGAGGATCGGACAAAGAGAAAAATGATGATCGGTAAATTTAATAACTTATATATATTTTTAGCATTCTAAAGTTTTTAAAATAATAACAAATTGTCCTTTTAATTATTGCTATTTTTAAATATTGTTGGAAAAATCATCAAAGGCAAGCGAAACTATTCTCGTTACTCTGGTTTAATGACGTTAACTTCGTTCACTTTATATCTCCAAGATGGGTCGTAAGTGTTTATTATTATTATTATTATTATTACACTAAAACAAAATTAGGTGACTTTGGAAATATTTGATTATAAATAAGGGAGTATAATAAAGATGAAACTATATATAACCGACCGAACACTAGGGATTTTGATCGGGTAAAATTTTCGGGTTTCGGGTAGAACGGGTCGGGTAATTCAGGTATTTTCTTAAAATAATAATACCCGATACCCGACCTATATTGTAATTCGGGTTCTCGGGTTTTGGGTATTCGGGTTTTAGGTCGGGTCAGGTATTTTCGGGTATACCCGAAAATTACTTAAATGTCACTTATCGATTTTTTTATAATTTTTTTTTGCATTTCGGTTGCTTTAATAAAAAATTACGTAACAACAATTAACAAGTACATATACGATAACAATACAAGTCATTATAATATGTTATGTGATTTTTGCATTCCATTTCAAATTTTGATAAAAGAAAAAAACAGTTTATGGAGTACATGATGAGTGTTTGATCATATTTGGATTAACCAAACATGTAACATGATTTAATGCAAAAGGTGAATACATAAAAGTTATAAATAAAAAAAAATTAGCATGTTATCTAAATTGCAGGGACCAATTATATAACTATATTTCAATGCACAAAGAAGAAATGACATAAAAGAAAAATGTGCATGGTTGAAAAAAAGAACCAGATCGGTTGTGCACAAAGAAAACGAAGGGGAATCTAACATCTCATTCATTTTCATTATATTTGTTGTAACATTCTCTTCAAAACTCCATTTCATTTCAACAATTTTTTTGTATTTACTACATACCGTTCAAATAATGAAGTCATATAACATTTTGGTTAAACTATAAAGAACAATAATTATGTAAAATAATATTGGGATAATTTCATTTATATCCTTGAAAACTTTAAATATTACATCTATATCCTTGGAAATTTAAAATTTACGCATATATCCGTATGAAACTATAAAACTCACATTCATATCCAAACATATAATTTAATTAGGTTTAAATTAATTTAATATTAAAAACATATCTAAAATTCAAAAATCCATATGATTATACTAAAATACCTTTTTCAAATTAAAAATTAGCATTAAACCAATTTAAAAGCAACTACTTGCAGAATGTGAATCGGCTAAACCTAATTTTGAAATGGCTAAACCTATTATATGCGAGCATTGTTAGAAATGAAAACCAAAAAGAATTCTTTCGAGAATGATGAAGCCACTTAACGTGAAACAAATGTTGGGTCCATGGAATGTTACTTGGCCAATTAAGGTTGAATAAATATCATAACCCCAATCTCGTAAGCACTATGACTTTTATGAGGATCTCTTGTGTGATCTATTGACTTTACTTTCGATGATACTTTCTCATTTTTATATTATAATTTCATTTAGTAAAAAGTCAATAATAATATATAAGATTAACGAATTGTTCCAACGATTAGCGGAATCAAGAAGAGAAAAGGATAATTGGGCATAGGCAACAATTGAAATCATAGCTTCGACAAGGAAGAAATGGCGGCATGAAGTTTTTGTAATATTTAGTTAGGTTTAATTATAATTAAATTGGTTTAATGTTAAAGTTTAATTTGAAGAGGGCATATTAGTACAATTGAATGGAATTTTGATTTCAAAATGAGTTTTTTTAATACTAAAAAAATTTAAAGCTAATTAAATATGAGTTTGGATATATGTGAGTTTTATAGCTTGAGGCGGATATATATGTAATTTTAAAATTTATAAGGATATATATGTAATATTTAAAGGTTATAAGGATATAAATGAAATTATCCCAATAATATTTAGTGTATTAATTAATTTTTTTTAAAATCGGGTATTTGGGTATACCCGAATTTTTTTAAACCTACCCAATACCCGACCTATTTAAATATTGGGTTGCCCGATTACCCGAATTTTCAAACCCGAAACCCGATTTACCCGACCCAATCTACCCGAATTCAAAACGGGTCGGGTCGGGTAATCGGGTATTGGGTATTTTCAACAGGCCTACCGAACACACACATATATGACTACTAAATCACATGGTCTACATTACAAAATGTTACATTCTTGATGATATAATATGTGCTTATTCTTAAAATTTTCATTTTAGTGTGCAATGAGGACCATAGATAAGGGAAACAAAAACTGTGATGATTCCCGAAACCCGATAGATATAGAAAAAGGTATGTCATTTATATGAGAATATATTTGCATTTATAATATATGACTATTTATAAAAATAACATATTTGTAGAAAATCGAAAAAGATACAATAGAAACTATTATGCATGAAAAAAGGAGAAAAACAAAATGAGAATGATAGCTAACGGTGAAGGATGTTGTCAACCTACAACACTCACAAGTTGCACTACAATGGAGACAAACGAAAACATATCAACGAAGATTCCTCTGTGAGTGTTATAAGTGCAGCTCAGAGGACGAGTACTTATAATAAAGAATATTATCAACAAAGAAAGGAACGAACTATGATGACAAAAAGAAGAGTATACGCCTTTCAGGAGGATCCATATGATTTTGTTTACGAAAACATCCATATGAAACATCGTATATTAAAGGCTCAAAACCCTTGTGTTTATTATGGAGCAAAGCGACATCAATATGAATTCCCTACCTTTTGTTGCATGAGTGGGAAGACAAAACTGGCATACTCCCCTATTCCCACAGAATTGCACCAACTCTTCACAAGGCAAGAGCAGCTAGAAGAAAGCTCCAAGTACAATATAAGGGCATATAACTCAAACTTTTATTTCGCATCAATGGGTGTAAAGGTGGATGAAGAATTGGCCAATATGACTTCTGGAGTTTACACTTTTTGTGCGCACAGAACACTCTATCATAATATCGATCAGTTAATTTCAAGGGATGGGAAATCGAGGTATTTACAGTTGTATTTTTATGATAGTGAAGCTGAAATATCACAGAGATCCTCCTGGAAGAATGTTGATAGAAGAATAATTCAAAAACTAACACGTATTCTTGCTTCGAATCCGTACGTTAGAACATTTAAACGTCTTTTTGATCTAGGACCGCTTGATAATTATAGAGTGACTTTGAATGCATCGGTGGAACTTGACCAAAGGCTGTACAATAAGCCGACCAAATCTGAGGTGTGAATATTAACATTTATCTATATTCATTATTATACATATCATATTAATCACCCTATTGAACTGCACCTTTACATAAATTGTTGGTATTTGGGTTGAAGGAAATGACAACATCACTGCATATAAAAGAAGTATTATTGTTTATGGGAGGTCTAACTATAGTACTAAAATTCAACCTCACTTTGGTTTTTATGATCATTTGTCGTATCATTTATTCTTTCCCAATGGTGAGTCTGGATGGCATCCTAAAATACCAAGATATGGGGTAGCCATGGATGAAATTCATAGTGACAATGAAGAAAATGATGAAGGTTCAGAAGGTATGCCTTTAACATTCTTTTACATATTTAAAACATGTAACAGATATTGCCTTAAATATATGGATATTAAATTTATTTTTTCACATAGATTATGGTATCACGGAATCTACTTCAAAAAAAGGCAGAAATACTGTAAGTATGCGGGAGTACTATTGTTACAAGTTCCAGATACGGTCGAATGATAATATGATTTTGATGGGAGGGAGATTTTTCCAGCAGTTTGCAGTAGATATCTATATAAAGATTGAGACTACACGTTTGATTTTTGTTGAAAAGAACCAAAACAAAATTAGAGCCGATTTATACCAGGACGTTGTTGATTGCTTTAATGTCGGTGAGGCTCAACCAAGTAAGGTTGGACAAAGAGTCGTGTTACCTGCAAGTTTCATTGGAGGTCCACGTGACATGCGACGAAGATTTCTGGATGCCATGGATTTAGTTCAAGATGATGAGAGGCTTGATATATTTCTTACAATGAAGTGCAACCCGAAATGGAAAGAAATCGATGACGAGTTATTGCCTGGATAGTCAGCTCAAGATCGACTGGACCTTGTTGCAAGAGTTTTTCATGCTAAGTTAGAGGATCTCAGGGTACAGTTATTCTAGAGACATATAATCGGTGTGGTGGGGTCATATGTGTATGTGATAGAGTTTCAAAAGCATGGATTGCCACATGCACATTTCCTCTTAATAATGACACATGGATATAAGATGAATAATCCAGACGATTATGACAAACTTGTGTGTGCGGAAATTCCTGACCCAATAAGGTTTCCTGAAATGCATGATCTTGTCAAAAGTCACATGATGCACAGTCCTTGTGGTAGCTTACGAGAAAAAAGTCCATGTATGCAAGGTGTGCCAAAAATATGTCGTTTCAGATATCCTAGGCAATTCAATGAAAAGACATCACAAGGAGAGGACTCATATCTATTATATAGAAGGAGAATTAATGGAATTGAGGTGACTGTAAGAAATACAACATTGGATAACAGATGGGTGGCTCCATACAACCCAAAGTTGTTAATGATGTTTAATTGTCATATCAACGTTGAGGTTTGTTCGAGTATAAAGTCTGTGAAGTACCTCTTTAAATATGTTTATAAGGGCCATGACAAACAAGTTATCCGTATTGATAAAGACCAAGAAAATATTGTTATTAATGAGATACGAAAGTTTCAAGACGCACGTTATGTACCCCCTCCTGAGGCATTATGGCGAGTTTTTAGCTTTCCTCTTTCAAAAATCCACCCTTGTGTGATAGCCTTGCAAATACATCTCCCGAATCAACAGTTGGTTAGGTTCAAAGACGGTGACAAAATGGAAGACATTGTTGATACGGAGAAAGGAAAAAAATTCAACGTTGACGGCATTTTTCAATAAGAATAAAGAAGATTCCAATGCGAAAAAATATTTGTATAAGGATTTTCCCAAACATTTTACATGGAATCGGAGCAACCATTGGTGGAGGACCAGAGAACATAAATCAATGATTGGTCGATTTGTTTATGCTAATCCAACTGAAGGAGAGAGATACTACCTACGCCTGCTTGTATGTCATATTACTGGACCTACATGCTTTGAAGATTTATACACAGCCAATGGTGTATTACACCCTATATTTTGAAAAGCAGCTCTAGAAAGAGGTTTAATAGAGACCGATGATAATTTATCACAATGTCTTGTAGAGGCTTCCTTATTTCAATTTCCCAGCGCACTTAGAAGGTTATTTGCGACGATGTTGATTTTTTGTGAACCAGGAAATGTTCGCAAGTTATGGGACGACCAGTGTGATTCTCTTTCTGAAGATTATAGGAAATAATATGGATGGGCCAAACGAGTGCAAAATATGGCCCTCATTGACATTAGAGTCTTCCTAGAATCTATGAGTAAAAAGCTTAGTGATTACGACCTTCCAAATGTCAATGCACACATTGATTTACAATCAAGAAGCTATCGTGAGGTGCAAGAAGAATACTCTATAAATATGGAAAATGAAGACTTACTTGCGCGGGACTCTCTCAATCCAGACCAGAAGTTTGCATATGATGAGATAATGAGGCATGTGGATGAAAATATTTCTGGTGTATTCTTCATATATGGTCCTGGTGGAACTGTAAAGACATTTTTGTACAAAGCTTTGTTGGCCAATATTCGTGCCCGTGGTCTTATTGCACTTGCAACTGCCACGTCAGGTGTTGCGGCTAACAACATGCCAGGAGGGAGAACAACTCATTCACGATTTGGAATTCCTCTTAATCTTGATAATAACTCGATGTGCAAGATCACTAAACAAAGCGGGAAGGCTCAACTATTTCGCGAGGAAAAGGTAATCATATGGGATGAAGCAACAATGGCTAAGAGGCAGGCAGTAGAAGCAGTTTATCGGACAATGCAAGACATCACAGACGAGAAAGCTCCCTTTCAGTGGAAAGATAATGGTTATGGGAGGTGAATTTAGACAAGTGTTGTCGGTCGTGAGACGTGGCACTCGAGCACAAATTGTGGACTCTAGCTTACGAATGTCACCTCTATGGGCTTCAGTTGAAAGGCTTCGATTAAATATCAACATGAGAGTGGTAAATGACCCATGGTTTTCTGATTTTTTATTACGAGTCGTTGATGGAAAGAAGGAAACATTGGACGATTCCTTTATTCGTATACCTGATAACATGTCCATTCCATACACTGATAAACCTAATTCAGTGGACGCTCTGATTGATGCAATATTTCCTTCTTTGCAATCCAACGGCGCCGATTCAAAATTTATCATTTAGAGGGCGATATTGTCAACTAAAAATGAAAGTGTTGATGAGATTAATAATAATTTGATCGAACGATTTTCTGGCGAGCAAAAAGTTTACTATAGTTTTGATGAAGCGGAAGATGACAAAAATAACTTATATCCGATAGAATATTTGAACTCGCTAAATGTTAGTGGTGTACCCCCTCATTATCTTCGGTTAAACACTGGGTGCCCAGTAATACTTTTGCGAAATATCGATCCTTCAAATGGGTTATGTAATGGCACCAGATTGATATGTCGAGCTTTCCAACAAAATATCATTGATGCAGAGATATCTGTTGGTCAACATGCTGGAAAAAGAGTGTTTTTACCAAGAATTCCTCTATGCCCGTCTGACAATGAGAAGTTCCCATTCAAACTAAAGAGAAAGCAATTTCCAATTCAGCTTAGTTTCTCTATGACAATCAATAAAGCTCAAGGACAAACAATTCCAAATGTAGGTGTTTATCTGCCATAATCGGTATTCTCACATGACCAACTTTATGTGGCGTTGTCCAGAGGAATATCACGTGTCAATACCAAGGTATTAGTAAAGCCGGAAAAAAACGTTTGATAATGATGGAATCTACACATCAAACGTTGTGTACAAAGAAGTTTTATGTAATTAACAAGGTACAATCAACAACTTATTATTTTACAATTTCTTCAAATATGTATCTTAGATGCTCATTTGATGTTTAATGCAGAGTTTGCAGATGAAGCAACATGATTGCAGATTGGTGTAGTTTATATATTGGACATGTTATAAATGTACAAAACTATATGATTGCAGATTGTTGTTATTTATATTTTGTAAAATAAAGTATGAACTATTAGATGAAATTCCAAATGTAGAATCATCTTCTGTCGTATTGTATGACTATGTACCTAGTAAGAAACTATGCGTTGAAATGAACTATTCGCCACAAAATAGTCTAGCTACCAAATGGCCGCAATGAATAACTCACGTCTAAACGAAACTAATCATCACATTAAAACTATCTTCCGAAAGAAACTCTTTGCCGCCCGGCGCTTAGCGCGGGTAAACGGCTAGTAAGTTAAAGAAAACACTTCATGTCCTAAAACAAGCTCAACGGCCTTGTTATCAATAACTTAAAAGCTTCCTTCTTCGTTGCGGGTTTACAAACTCCATGGCTGGTTCTTCATTCTTTATTTACAACAAAAGTGGAGTTTGTCTATTTTCTTATCTATGTCGATGAAATTGTCATTACCTGAAATGACAACTAGTTCCTAAACTCTTTCATACTCCAACTTGGTCGAAGGGTCGTTGTTTTTCATTGAAGTATCTTGGGGAGTTGCATCAATTTTGGGTATTGAAGTTATTCACACCACTTCTAGTCTTTTTCTCTCTCAACCTCATCACATCAATGATCTCCTAGACACTTTCTCTATGACCAGAGCTAACGTGTTATATGACTTCGTTACTTCTTAAAGACGGATCTAATCCTATTGATACAATCCTTACAAAAAAATGTTGGAAGTCTCCATTATCTCTCCTAGGTGCGTCATGATGTCTCATGGTGGTTGTCGAGGCCAACACAAATAATAACCCTAAATATTACACACTAAAATAGTGTATAGTGGTAAAGGGATCGAATCCACGGAGATTGGTTCAATTTATAACTCTATGGAAAATCTCTTTGTAAAAATACTTGAAAATGACAATAAAAATAAAATGGGGGGTTTTGGTGTTTTGAAATACTTGAAACAACTAGAATTAACTATGATTTAAATAGACAATTGCAACAAAGATAAGAATTTGATGTAAAACCAATGAGGGAAAGATGGTTGACTTAAAGTTTCCTCACTTTGACTTTTGATGAACATATCATTAGAATCCAATGGTGCAATACTTTGATTTAAATCCTTAATTTGGCTATAGTAATCCAAGGAGCTTGAGATTACCTAGACTTTTCTTAATTGTTGAAATGGCTAGAGAAGCTCATAACAATTTCCTTAGTCAAAGTCACTAATTCCAAATAGCATGTAATTAGTGAAAGTCAACTAGCATTAAGAACCAAAAAGTCACCAAATCCAAGAGGGGTCAAATGCTTTCACCACCATGTTGGAGGAAATGTTTTTATGATTGTGTGAAGCAAAAACAACACAAAAATCATTTGTTGCTTGCTAATTTGAAGATCCTTTACTTAATCAAGAAATTAGCCAACTAATCACCACAAACATATTTAAACTCATGAACTAAAACATACAAGTAGTGATAAGATGTTAAAACACAAAACATTCCCATAAAGATTTAAGAACATGTTCATGGATTCTTCAACATTCAACAAAAGTTCAAAGGATTAACCAAAAGTCAACCAAGATTAGTTTAGCCAAGCATGGCTAAACCCAAAGAAACAAAGTTAGAGAAAATTGTACCAAACATTAAGCAAGAATCAAGAGGTAAAGATATGATGTTCTTCAAGGGTTCTTGGCCTTCAAAAGTCTCCAAAACTCCAGAGAGAATCTTCAAAAATCGGATGTCCAAGAGTATCCAAAAGATGGGCACCAACCTTCCTCAAATAGCTCAAAAGAAGAATTTCCGAAACTGCCCCTGTAGGAGGTTGCGCGATCCGCGTGCTGTTGCGCGGGTGGGTTGCGCGAGTGGTCCCTGAATGTAGCATCTTTGAGGTTTTGGGCCTCCATAGCTTAGCCCACTTGGCCCAGTGCGAGCCCAATCAGCTCCTAGCCCATTTTTCTTCAAGTTTTCTTCAATTTAAGCCCAATTTGGCTTCTCCAAATGATTCATAGCTCGTAAACTCGCCCGATTAATAATCTATGCATGCTTGAATACACTCCCGCATCTTGCAAATTTAAATGTTTATTTCTCTCCAAGCCTTCAAATAATCATCAAGCACGCTCCATGCATCATCTCCACAATCACCAAGCCTAACATCCTTTTTTTCTACCAAATCTCATCGCTTCCCATACGTCCCGAACATTCCCGCTCCACTAGTCTCCATGAAATCTGCAATAAAGCTCACGAAACTAGAAAGTGCCCGAAATAGTCATAAAATAACAAAAAGGAAAATATGCATGAAAATTAACTAGATTATGGATGAAATATGCTAAAATAAACTATAAAAAGAAGTAAATAAAATGAAACTATCATCTCACTTGACGTAAACCACATCTTGAAACGACCCAAAAATACGACCCAAAAATGTCGTTTTTCAACATAACCAAAAACCATAATCTGAGTGTCATATCATAAACCATACATGATGTATCTCAAAATAATAATAAAAACACTGTGCGGAAAACTGTATCATATCCATGTCATATAAAAATCAAGAACCAAATCAACTCCCAGGATAAAAGCTGAAGCTGTGGTGTGTGCGATGCCATCATCCCGAGCTCTTCCCTCTACAAGCGGAAGTACCTGAAACCAAAACTGAAACTGTAAGCATGAAGCTTAGTGAGCTCCCCCAAATTACCACATACCATACAATAATATATATATCAAGCGCATACTGGGGCCTTGCCCCCCCCCTCCATCGGACCGAAGTCCGAAGCTGACTGACTGGGACCTTGTCCCCTACATCGGACCGCAATCTGAAGCTCACATCAGACCGAAGTCCGAAGCTGACTGGGACCTTGTCCCCTACATCGAACCGGAGTCCGAAGCTGACATCGGACCGAAGTCCGAAGCTGACTGGGACCTTGTCCCCTACATCGAACCGAAGTCCGAAGCTGACATCGGACCGAAGTCCGAAGCTGACTGATCATAACATAAACGTATCACTTAACATGAACACACATAACCCTGTCTGAGCCACGAAGGCATCAAACATGCTAACTACTGCATCGGATAAAAATCCGGATACTACTGCTAGCTAAACGGGCCGGCATTGTGGCCTTAGACCCGTTTCTACTGAAAAGGAACTCACCTCGTGAACTGGCTGCTGAGTGAATAACTCTGAGGGCTAACTGCTGCTGCTCCGGTATCTCCCCGGCTACAAGTCCATAAACACACTCAATCAAATACTAAACACTGCACTGGGTAAAATGACTCTTTTACCCTTGGCCAAAGTCAACTCTCGGTCAAAGTCAACCCACAGTTGACCTGACTCGCCGAGTTGGGCCGCCAACTCGCCGAGTCCCTATTCTCACTCCTCGACCCTACTCGCTGCTACTCGTCGAGCATGGCATCGACTCGACGAGTACTCATTCGATCCAAGAACTCAGACAATCTTCATCCGACTCGCCGAGTCATATGAACAACTCGACGAGTTGTTCTTGAGCTTAAGAAGATTGCCTTGGACTCGCCGAGTTGTATGAACAACTCGCCGAGTCCCTCCATCACTGAGTCTACTCTCAACTCGCTGAGTCCACTCTCTAACTCACTGGATCCACTCGACACTGATAAAAATGAAGGAATCGGGAACTCGCGACCCAACTCGCCGAGTCGTTCTTCCCGACTCGCCGAGTTGCCGCCATGCAACTGATTTTTACTCGATTTTGTTTGAATCCAACACATACAATAGATAGATCTGATTCCAATAAGCTGATTTACCATGTAAAGTTTCCTACTTTACGTGTACAACCTCATGAATAAGGGAAATAAGGCTAAAAGATGCACAAGATGGGTAGATCTATGGTTAATATGCAAAGTAACTCCAAAAAGGCAGTAGATCTGGGCTCTACAACACCCAATCATTCAGATCTAAAGATATCTCGACTTATAAAGGCATTCATGCAAACATAAGGCTTGGAACAAGCATCAACTAGATCCTAGGAGAGCTCTAATGGAGGTTTAAAGCATATAACAAGAGGGAAAATCCGAAAATACCTCAAATAACTCAGGTTTGCCCTTGGATCTTTGCACTACACCTCTTCTCCTTGCTCCTTTCTTCTTCTCCTTCTTCAAACCTTCACAAAATGGCACAAAACACTTAGCTCACACAAGGGTGGATTAGGGTTCTTTCTCACAGTGTTCTCAGGGTGAGGGAAGCGAGAATGGAGCTATAAGGTGACTTAAATAGTGGGCAACCCGGGGATTTAGGGTTTCACCCAGACGGATGGACTCGCCGAGTCAGGGATATGGACTCGCCGAGTCCCCGGCTCACACGTGCTCGAAGTCGCAACCCTACTCGGCGAGTCAGGCTATGAACTCGCCGAGTCCCTCTTGCAAAACTTCAAAATAAATACCAAGGAATTACCATACCGGACACGGGTCGTTACAATTCTCCCCCACTTATCTCAGACTTCGTCCTCGAAGTCTGCTACGGCTGAATCTGCAAATAACTTTGGGTAGTGCTCCCTCATCTCCTCCTCAGCCTCCCACGTCCACTCAGACCCCTTCCGGTGCTGCCACTGCACCTTTACTAACTGAATTTCTTTGTTCCTCAAGGTTTTGGTCTTCCGGTCCAGAATTGCGACCGGTCTCTCAATATAATTCAGGCTGCTATCAACCTGAATATCCTCTAGGGGAACGACTGCTGACTCATCCATCAGACACTTTCTCAACTGAGACACATGGAAAGTGTTGTGGATCTGACTAAGCTCCTCAGGAAGATCTAGCCGATAAGCAACCCGACCCACCCGGGCCAAAACCCTGAAAGGACCAATAAATCTGGGGCCCAACTTTCCCCTCTTCCGGAACCTGATGACACCCTTCCAAGGTGAGACCTTCAGAAGGACCATATCCCCCACCTGGAACTCCAAATCTGAACGCCTCCTATCGGCGTAGCTCTTCTGCCAACTCTGAGCAGTCTACAGTCTACAACGGACCTGCTGGATCAACTCAGTCGTCTTGAGCACCACCTCCGTGCTCCCGATGACCCGCTGACCGACCTCGCCCCAACAAATCGGGGTCCTACACTTCCTCCCATACAGCATCTCAAAGGGAGGTCGATCAATGCTCGCATGATAACTGTTGTTATACGAGAATTCCGCTAACGGAAGATACGTATCCCAACTGCCACTGAAATCTAGGACACATGCCCTAAGCATGTCCTCGAGAGTCTGGATCGTCCTCTCGCTCTGCCCGTTCGTCTGAGGGTGGAAAGCGGTGCTGAAATGGAGACGAGTACCCATCTCGTCGTGGAACCGCTTCCAAAATCTGGATGTGAAACGGACATCTCGGTCTGACACCACCGATACCGGCACTCCATGACGTGCCACAATCTCACGTACATAGATATCGGCTAACTTCTCCGCTGATATACTCTCCTGGATCGGGATAAAATGGGCACTCTTCGTCAACCGATCCACTACTACCCATATCGAATCCACTCCACGTGCGGTCCGGGGAAGCTTAGTGACAAAATCCATGGTAATGTCCTCCCATTTCCACACGGGAATGTCTAACAGCTGCATCCTGCCGTGAGGTCTCTGGTGCTCCGCCTTGACCTTCCGGCAGGTCAGGCATCTCTCGACGTACCAGGCGACGTCCCGCTTCATGCAGGGCCACCAATAATCAGGTCAAAGATCTCGGTACATCTTCGTCGCTCCTGGGTGGATAGAAAACCGAGACTTATGGGCCTCATCCATCAACACTTGTCGTACTCCACCCCAGTACGGTACCCACACTCTCCCGTGAAGCGTCAGCAAACCACGACTATCATAATCAAACGAGGCTACTCGGCCCACGATCCTCTCACACTTCTGTCTCTCCTCCTTGAGACCCTCTACCTGAGCCTCCTGATCCGCTCCAACAACGGAGTGATCACTGTCATCCTCAAACATAGATCCCTAATAGGGGCCGCCGACACCTTGCGGCTCAGGGCATCGGCCACCACATTGGCCTTCCCTGGATGGTATAGGATCTCACAGTCGTAATCCTTTAGCACATCCAACCACCTCCTCTGCCTCATATTCAGACTCGGCTGATCCATAAGATACCTCAAACTCTTGTGATCCGTGTAAATAGTACAACGGACCCCATAAAGGTAATGCCTCCAAATCTTGAGGGCAAACACAACTGCCCCCAGCTCCAAATCATGGGTAGGATAATTAGCCTCGTGAGGCTTCAACTGTCTCGAGGCATAAGCTATCACATGGCCTCGCTGCATCAGAACTGCTCCCAAACCTGTGATCGAGGCATCACAATAGACTACAAAGTCCTCTACTCCCTCTGGCAAGGTAAGGATCGGAGCCTCGCACAATCTCTGCCTGAGGGTCTCGAATGCTGTCTGCTGCTCCGGACCCCAACGAAATACCATTGACTTCTTGGTCAGTCGGGTGAGCGGCACTGCTTTCTTGGAGAAATCCTGAATAAATCTCCGATAATACCCTGCCAACCCTAGGAAACTCCGAATCTCAGATGGAGACTTCGGGACCTCCCACTGCATCACGGCCTCTGTCTTGGCCGGATCTACCAGAATACCCTTCTGGTTGACGAGGTGACCAAGGAACTGCACCTCGCGCAACCAGAACTCACATTTGGAGAACTTTGCGAAAAGTCTCTCCCTCCTCAAAACCTCCAGCACCTCCCGCAGGTGCTCCTCGTGCTGCTCCTGCGTCTTGGAATATACCAAGATGTCATCTATGAACACTATCACTGACCGATCCAGCATCGGCCTACACACGCGGTTCATGAGATCCATGAACGCGGCTGGAGCATTGGTGAGCCCAAATGGCATCACCACAAACTCGTAATGACCATACCTGGTCCTGAAAGCAGTCTTCTGTACATCCTCATCTCTAACCCGCATCTGATGATATCCGGAGCGTAGATCGATTTTGGAGAACCAAGACGCTCCCTGAAGCTGATCAAACAAATCATCTATCCTCGGGAGTGGGTAACGGTTCTTCACCGTTACCTTATTCAACTCCCGGTAATCTATACACATACGATGCGACCCATCCTTCTTCCTCACAAACAGGATCGGCGCTCCCCAAGGCGAACTGCTCGGCCGAATAAAACCCTTGTCTAACAGCTCCTGCAGCTGTGTATACAACTCCTGCATCTCAGGGGGAGCTAGTCGATACGGTGCCTTGGCTATCGGAGCCGCACCAGGAATGAGGTCGATCCTGAACTCAACCTGTCTCTCAGGAGGTATCCCCGGCAAATCCTCGGGAAACACGTCCGGGTAGTCTCGAACAATATGAACATCATCAACTGTCGACTTGCCCTTTTCCCGGGCATCCAAAACGTAAGCTACAAAACCGGCGCAACCCTGCTGAACATAGCGCCTCGCCCTTGCGGCGGAACAAAAGGTCGGTCCTCGCTGTGGCCTCTCGCCCTGAATCACCCACTCTCCCCCACTGGGAGTGCGAACCCTCACTAGCTGAAGCTCACAATCAATCACCGCCCCATTGGGGCTTAGCCAATCCATACCCACAATAACCTTATTCCCTCGCAGGGGAATAGGTACCAGATCCACTGAAAACTGCTCATCAAATAACTGAAGAGAACACCCTCTATGCACTCTGCCGACCCTCACGGTCCTATCATCCGCTATCTCAACCTCTAATGGACAATCCAGCTCCCCTGGAGCTCTACTGAATCTCTTGCTAAGCGCAAGTGATACGAATGATCGGGTAGCCCCCGAATCGAATAATACCATAGCAGAAATGCCGTTCACAGAGAACGAACCTGAATAAAACATACAATCATAAGCAATATTCAATCAATAATAATAAAGAGATAAAGGGAAGATACATACCCGTCACCACATCAGGAGTCGCTCGCGCCTCCTCTGCTGTCATCTGAAACGCCCTACTCTTCGCCACTGGCGCATCAGCTCGGCCCTGCCAGCCATCTGTAATCCTCAAAGTAGCAGGGGCAGGTGCAACCACCTTCCCTGCTGCAGCTAAACCCGTACACTGGGACTTTTTATGTCCCCTCTGATTACACTAAAAGCAAATCAGATCTGATGCTGCAACGGCAGTAGCAGGAGCCGCACAATCCCTACTCAAATGTCCAATCCGACCGCACTTGAAGCAGCCGGAACTCCCTGCCTTGCACGCTCCTTCGTGCATCTTCCCACACCTACCACATCGACCGTGGCTCGGCTGTCCCCTGGACCTGTGATCTGAAACCCTGGGCTTTTTGCCCGAACCGCCTGAACCCGAAACCGCCTCCGGTTTCCTCTTCTTCTCCATCTCAAGATCAATCTCCCTCTCCCGAGCTCTAGCAATCATATCTTCCAGCGTTTTACAGCTGGACTGGCTCACAAACTGGCGGATATCGCTCCGCAACATCTCATGATAACGGGCCTTCTTCATTTCCTCATCAGCTACATACTGAGGAACAAGAAGAGCCCTCTCCCTGAACTTGGCGGTGATCTTCGCCACTGTCTCTGTAGTCTGGGTGAGGTCCTGAAACTCCCTAGCTAGCTGTTGCACCTCAATGACCGGTGCAAACTCCGCCCTGAACCTGGTAGAGAAATCAGCCCAAGTCATGGCGTCCAATGCTGCATCATCCCCAATGGCATGCCCGACCTCTTCCCACCAATCTCGTGCCCTGTCCTTCAGAAGACAGGATGCCAATCTGACCTTGTCCCCCTCGGGACATCTGCTAGTACGGAAAGCGTTGGCCACATCCGCCAACCATCTGGTGCTCGCTATGGGGTCTCGCGCCCCATGATAGTCCGGAGCTCCACATGCCCTGAACTCCCTGAAAGTAAGGGTGCGCGACCCCATCATGGCCGCCACCTCGGCACGGAAGGTGCCCAATCTCTCATCCATCAGCTCTAGAATCCCCTCCTTGATCGAACCGAAGATCACAGGAGTCTGCTCTATAATGATGCGCGTAATCTCCGAAGAAAGAAACTCTCGGGTCTGCTCATCCATGCGCTCATCCCCCGAACCTGAACCTGATCCCTCCCCGGCACCTCCGCTGCCGGCTGCTGGTCTCGAACGCAAAACCACCATTCTGAAACACATCACAACTACATCAGACAACAGAAATATCTCAAGGGATCATTGATACTACAACTAGCTTCCTGGTCTTGTCTCAGCCTTTCTTGATTCGAGTACGGATCCTCTGCTTCCAGTAGTACGGGCCCATACTACCTTCCACATCTATCCGTACCTTCTTCAAGAACTGCCCTGACTCCACCAAGTCACTTCTACTACTACTGATCTCTGCTACTCTCATCCTAGGCTTGCCCCAGGGAAACCTCAGACTCAACTCAACTAGTCCTCAGCTGCTGCAGGTCTCCTTATAATGCTAATTAACCACCACCTGAACACCATCACATGTGACGAAGATCATATAATCCTTCAAGTAAAAGACCCGTCCCTATAACGGTTGGACTCAAACAAGAGCTGCGCAATAGGGCCAGTTCCAGCACTCTGGGATTATTCAACCCTGATCACATGTGGTGTAACGTGTTCACCTAATGGCTAACTTCCATCACTCAGAACTCCCACAAAGCACGAAGCAAGCAACATTCGGATAAAGGAAACATACTCAGGCAAAACTATTCTCAAACGAGAAACTGATCTAGCATACAGTGCTAAGCTCATACTATCAGGCATAACCTAAACAGGCTATCCTACTGCTGTCTACTCAATACTAGCATGCAATACTCATAAAGCTGTAACACATAAAGCAGGCACATAAGGCATCCTCCTAGATCCTTAGTCCTATACTAGCATGCTGTTCTACTGAAACTGAAACTGAACAAATAACTTGTATGGGTAATTTGGGAGTACTTACTTGAGCTCGGCTGATCGCATGCACCACACCCTTATCTTGTTTAAAAATTTCTTTCTTTCTAAGTGCCTTCAAAATTCTTTTAGAAAACATTTTCCTTTTAAAAATCTTTTTATTTCCCCTTAGTTTGAGTTCAGATACACCCGGAAGTGTATCCGAATCCCTCAAACCAGGGCTCTGATACCAACTTGAAACGACCCAAAAATACGACCCAAAAATTTCGTTTTTCAACATAACCAAAAACCATAATCTGAGTGTCATATCATAAACCATACATGATGTATCTCAAAATAATAATAAAAACACTGTGCGGAAAACTGTATCATATCCATGTCATATAAAAATCAAGAACCAAATCAACTCCCAGGATAAAAGCTGAAGATGTGGTGTGTGCGATGCCATCATCCCGAGCTCTTCCCTCTACAAGCGGAAGTACCTGAAACCAAAACTGAAACTGTAAGCACGAAGCTTAGTGAGCTCCCCCAAATTACCACATACCATACAATAATATATATATATATCAAGCGCATACTGGGGCCTTGCCCCCCCCCCCCTCCATCGGACCGAAGTCCGAAGCTGACTGACTGGGACCTTGTCCCCTACATCGGACCGCAATCTGAAGCTCACATCAGACCGAAGTCCGAAGCTGACTGGGACCTTGTCCCCTACATCGAACCGGAGTCCGAAGCTGACATCGGACCGAAGTCCGAAGCTGACTGGGACCTTGTCCCCTACATCGAACCGAAGTCCGAAGCTGACATCGGACCGAAGTCCGAAGCTGACTGATCATAACATAAACGTATCACTTAACATGAACACACATAACCCTGTCTGAGCCACGAAGGCATCAAACATGCTAACTACTGCATCGGATAAAAATCCGGATACTACTGCTAGCTAAACGGGCCGGCATTGTGGCCTTAGACCCGTTTCTACTGAAAAGGAACTCACCTCGTGAACTGGCTGCTGAGTGAATAACTCTGAGGGCTAACTGCTGCTGCTCCGGTATCTCCCCGGCTACAAGTCCATAAACACACTCAATCAAATACTAAACACTGCACTGGGTAAAATGACTCTTTTACCCTTGGCCAAAGTTAACTCTCGGTCAAAGTCAACCCACAGTTGACCTGACTCGCCGAGTTGGGCCGCCAACTCGCCGAGTCCCTATTCTCACTCCTCGACCCTACTCGCTGCTACTCGTCGAGCATGGCATCGACTCGACGAGTACTCATTCGATCCAAGAACTCAGACAATCTTCATCCGACTCGCCGAGTCATATGAACAACTCGACGAGTTGTTCTTGAGCTTAAGAAGATTGCCTTGGACTCGCCGAGTTGTATGAACAACTCGCCGAGTCCCTCCATCACTGAGTCTACTCTCAACTCGCTGAGTCCACTCTCTAACTCACTGGATCCACTCGACACTGATAAAAATGAAGGAATCGGGAACTCGCGACCCAACTCGCCGAGTCGTTCTTCCCGACTCGCCGAGTTGCCGCCATGCAACTGATTTTTACTCGATTTTGTTTGAATCCAACACATACAATAGATAGATCTGAGTCCAATAAGCTGATTTACCACGTAAAGTTTCCTACTTTACGTGTACAACCTCATGAATAAGGGAAATAAGGCTAAAAGATGCACAAGATGGGTAGATCTATGGTTAATATGCAAAGTAACTCCAAAAAGGTAGTAGATCTGGGCTCTACAACACCCAATCATTCAGATCTAAAGATATCTCGACTTATAAAGGCATTCATGCAAACATAAGGCTTGGAACAAGCATCAACTAGATCCTAGGAGAGCTCTAATGGAGGTTTAAAGCATATAACAAGAGGGAAAATCCGAAATACCTCAAATAACTCAGGTTTGCCCTTGGATCTTTGCACTACACCTCTTCTCCTTGCTCCTTTCTTCTTCTCCTTCTTCAAACCTTCACAAAATGGCACAAAACACTTAGCTCACACAAGGGTGGATTAGGGTTCTTTCTCACAATGTTCTCAGGGTGAGGGAGGCGAGAATGGGGCTATAAGGTGACTTAAATAGTGGGCAACCCGGGGATTTAGGGTTTCACCCAGACGGATGGACTCGCCGAGTCAGGGATATGGACTCGCCGAGTCCCCGGCTCACACGTGCTCGAAGTCGCGACCCTACTCGGCGAGTCAGGCTATGAACTCGCCGAGTCCCTCTTGCAAAACTTCAAAATAAATACCAAGGAATTACCATACCGGACACGGGTCGTTACACATCTCCTAGTTAATGCATTCCCCAACTGAATTATATTGGACTTCACTCAATGACTCAAATGTGTTATATGTTATATAATGAGTATAATCCATAATGGTCTTTTTCTTTATAAAGTTGCTACATTTAGAATAAATGCATTTACTGACTCATACTATTTGTGAGGAAATCGCTATAATGGCCCTTCTACCACTACATATATTATCAATTTGAGTTCTAATCCCATTTCTTGGAAGTCTTCACTCTCCGTCGCTACTGCAAACACCTTTAGCAGCAACACACAAGTATTAGTGGCAACAACTGAATTACTCAGGGGAAAATGTACACATCGACACTCGTCGCTGCTATTTCCTTTTTGCGATGATCAATTGATTTCCAACCATTAGATCGACGACATTAATCAACGGTTGGAGTTCATCCAAAAACACTCACAATGATCGTGGTTACCAGGTGTTACTAACACCTGGACACCTTTAGCAGCGAGACTCGAAAGGGTCGTCTCTATTGTCTGCGTCGCCACTAAAGGTGTCGCAGGTAATGAATGTATTTCTTATAGTGTAAAAATCGAAGCTAAATACAAAATACTAGTTCGACTAAACCTTTTGATGTATAATTAGGAAAATATAAAGTAAAGTCTGATTAAGAAAAATAGGAACACAAACTTAGTTCGTGATGTAACCGTGAAAATTAAAAGAATATGATGAGATAACATGGAAAACGGCACTTCGCAAAACAATTTTATCTTCGTGGATCGCGCATTTTAACATGGCGGTTCACAATTTGGTAAAATTTGAGTGAAGAAGTGAACACTTAGTTGTTAGTGATGCTATTTTGTTGAAAAACTCGAACACCTTATTCTAATATTGAAGCCGTATGACTATTCTAATGAGCTCACGTTATTTTATTTATAAAGTGGGACTATCAATTGAGATCACGAATGCTTTAATCTTGTGTGCATGTATATTTTGTAATATGAGTTGAAACAATTATTGAGATCACGGATTCTGTAATCTTGTGTGCAATGAATATTTTGTAATATGAGTTGAAACAATTATTGAGATCACGGACTCTTTAATCTTGTGTGCAATGAATACTTTGTAGTATGAGTTGAAAATATGGTAATCTTGATATATTAGCCTTGATATTTTGTTATATGAGTTAAAAATGTGGTTATCTTGATATATTAGCCTCTCAATAGAACATTCTTTTTAAACCATTCTATATTCTATTAAGCTATGTCTTGTGGATGCTCTAATTAGAACATTATCCTTGTAATGTCCATGGTGACAATAAATAATAAAACAAATAAGTAAATCCACATCCAGATCTTCAGAAGTGTTTTACAATACAACAAACCAACTTGCTTAATATTAGAGTCAAGTCAAGTTTCTTGAAACTTTGAAGTCATGTGCTCTTCCAAAACACTACCCACACCCTTCTCTACTACAAATAATCAACCTTCAATCTTCTTTTTTCACATCAAACTCTTCTCAAAAAACCCACAAAATTTAATCAATCTCATCAAAGAAATTGAGAAATTCAACAATGACAGTCATATTCGTTGTTTTTGTGTCATTTGGCTGTGTTTTCTTCTTAGCACTCCCCTTATTTGCTTTATGTTACATCCTAAAAAAGTCTAAATGCAACAAAATGGCTGAAAAAAGTGAAATGGTGCATATCGATGAGCATTTGAAGGTGAATGAGAATATTTTGCAAGGTCCAAATGGCACGAAGTTAGTTGCAATTACAATTGATGATGATTTACATGTTGATGAAGAAGAAGAATGCAGGAAGAATGAGAAACTTGGAAAAGAGCTTCATTAAACATGTTGTGATGGAATTCATGCTCAGAGTACAACGTTGAAGCTTGAAATTTGAATTTGATGGTGTAAATACTAAATAAAGCTTGTGGAATTTAATTTATTATATATGTGTGACTGTTTCTCTTTTATTAGTAATAAAACATTACATTTAAATAAGAATTGAAAAATATATATTATGGATTATATAGTCATTTCAAGTTTGATGGGAATCAAATCCACACACTACTCAAAAGACAAAATTTACGACTTTTAGACTATCCTCACAAAAGCCAAAGAAAACAACAAACCTCTAGCACTAATTTTGTAATTTTCTGTAAAATTAACCGACATAATTATCACTTTGACAATATTGTATCTCAAAAAATTTAAAATGGCTCGAAATTAAATCAATGTTAGTAAACGTTTTCATAGAATAAAAAAATAACCTACTTTTCTCTCTAAAAAGAAGTCTTCTATTATCAAAAGTTTATTAAAACTAAACTCTATACTTTCAACAAAAGCAACGAAATATTGACATAAAACATAAAACCCAAAATTCCTAAACTTTTTTGTTTAAAATAAAAGTTTTAAATTCATACTTTCGAACGGACCTTTTTCTTTAATTAATTTTTTTTAAATGCTAAAGTATAAGTTTGTAAAAGCTAGTTGTCAAATATAGATATTAGAGTATACATTTCTTAAAGTAAATAACGAAAACTTTTTAGTCCACATACCATAATTGCTCAAATAAAATGAAACTTGAAAACCTAATCAACGTTTTCATTATTTTTTTTTTTCACACATATAAAAAAAAGAACACAATCTAAATTACCAACAAAAAGAAAAAAAAAAAAAAAAAATCTAAATCTCACCTACGAATGCATAATAAATAGAGTTTTGTTTTTGCATCAACAAAAAATCTTTTTAGCATTTAAGCACCAGTTATCGATTCATCTTTCGCATTCCAATATCTGTTGAAAAACCACATCGTATCAGCCGTCACTGAATATCCATCTTGATTCCTATGCCACGCGTAGTATGCATGCGTTCGGTTCTTAATGTCAAAAGTAGCATGCCCAAAACTAGCTTCCCTAAATGCTGAATAATCTGGTTGTGGCTCAGTCATGCTACACACCACCATAAAATAAAATCACAATTTTTTATAAAAGTGTCAAATATGTATTATATAAATTTAAAAAAAAAAAAAAAAAACATTACTTAGTTGCTAAACCCTCGAGGTTTCCTCCATCTCCAATGGTTATGTACACGGGGGCGGATTGGTCTTTTATAGGTTTGCAGATACCATTGACAATGTTGTAAGCAACGTTCGATATACGTTCCTACACAAATGCAAAAACAAATGTTATTATATATATAGCAATGTCATCTAGAGCAACATATTTTCATTGTTTTTTTTTTATTATAACACCCTACTTTTTTTTTTCGTGTTACATTAACATTGTACTTCAAAAAATCTACCGAATTAAAACATAACGTCTTGTTAATAACTGGGTAGATTTTTCAAAGTAGAATTTTTTAATAAGTACAATGTTGTAATACAGAGAAATGAAAGTATGATGCTATAATACAGATATAAAAGATGACTTACCGAGCGTTCATAGGCATGAACATGGCCCGCAAACACAACATCAACTTTATATTTAATAAACCATGGTTCATACATAACCCTCATGGTTTCACCTTCCATGTAGTGATAATTGTAGCTATTATACCATGGAGAGTGCATTACAACAATCAACCATGGAGTCTCGGTTCGGTTGACTTTTGGTAGTTCTTTTTCGAGCCATTTGTATTGAGGGGTGTATTTACCTAACAAAATATGTTGGATTTCAAATATATTGCATTTTTATGATTTAATATAATTGAAGAAAGTAAATATGGAATTTTGGGGTGTTACCATATGCGGAATATGAAGCCAAAATAATGATGTAAGATGAAGCTCTCTTGATGGAGTACCAAAAAGGAGCGGTGCTTTGTGATGATTTATAAGGGACAGGATACCGGTGAGTGTAAGGCTTGAAAGGTTCATCCTCTCCCTACAAAATATTCATCAAACATGGAATTGAGATTTTAAGAAGGTCAACAATGTCAACTTTGACTTTTTGAGTCAAATGAATTTGTCTTTTGTACAATTTTGGAAACAATTGACAAATAAGTGCAATGTATTAATTTTGTTTGGAATTTGGGATAATATCAAATCTAAATTTTGAATTTTGAAAATCTTTTAATGACCTTAGAAGTCAAAATGAGATGAGAAAGAAGGTAGTGGATAACATTACAACAAACTAGTTAATTTTTTTTTTTTTAATTTCAAATGCACAATTTAATCAACATCAATTTCATAAATTAATAACGCAATCTTTCACATAAAGGGGGAAAAAACTTACGATTTCAGGAACAAAATCGATTTCATGATTTCCGGCAGTCCAAATCCACGGTTGATACGCCGTACTTCTCTCCGTAAACCTTCCCCACGAATCCCATCTCCGGTTATCGTGATTCGGATAGTTATCAGCGTAGGAAAGGTCTCCGACAAACAACACAGTTTCACCTTTCGTTGGATTCATCTCATAATGCGTAAGTGTAATGTTCGAATCATAACTCTGCCCCAAATCCCCTGCAAATTATAACACAAAAACACGAATCAAATTTCCATCTTTTTCAAGTTGCATCGTAGAAATTCTGTAAAGAAACACAATACCAATTAGGCCGAAAGTGTAAGGAACATCGGGTCCAACTTCGGGTGGAGTTGTGAACCAGAAAGTCCGTTTTGTGTGGTCAAGCCCAATAGAATAGAAGTATTTCGTATCATGCTGCCATATTCATCCGAAAACCGTTAGTCAAATTTTGACTGGATTTCAAAGTTTTTACTATTATATTTTCAGTCTTTTATTATAATGTTTTTTTGTGATATTTGCCATAAAAATTATTATAAAAGTTAAGAATTTTGTTGAAAAAATTACCCTCAAATGAGTGAGATTGCAATGATGGATGAAACCCGAAGTGTAATTGAAGAATGAATATTTAGTAAGCATGCCTTCGGCTTTTCTCTTTTTTTTGCTGTTTTGAGGCCAATAGATAACAGTATTTGAACCGGGTTCATCCATTGTCACCCATGTTACAAGCATGGCTTTTCCAACATGATCGCCTTGTGTTATATGAACCTAAAAAGACAAAAAAAACTATATTAAAAAAAAGTAAGAAAAAGACAATTATAAAGATAGTTTTGTTTTTTTTTTTTTTAAATGGTATATAAAGGGTTTTTGTTCAACCGGTTCACAAGATTCTTGCCGGCCGAGTTGGCTCCTAATTTTTCAAACCCAAAATTAATAGAAACCACAAAAGAACAAAACCCATCAATGAAAACTGCATGTGGATTAATAAAAGTCCAAAACCCATCAAGACTTATCTCAAAAATTTAAAATAAAAGAAAATTTGCAGAAAGGGTTATCAAGATGTATCGCAAAATCTGAGAAAATTACAAATGGATTCCTTAAATCAATACAAACTAACAAAGAAATGTTGTTTTTACAAAATGGGTTTTGAAAATTGATAAAAACCCATCGATATTAATCACAAAGATCTTTTAGAAAAATAAAGAAAAAAAGAAAACCAGATTCTGAAACGGTGAAACCTAGGAACATGGCAAATGAGAAAGAAGAAGAAGAAAGAAAATATGATATAAAAACCAGACCTGTTGAGGCGCATTATAGCCAGGTGGCGTGATGAAGACATCAGCATCGAGAGGCATATCAATGGTTTTTTCAACTTTTCTTACGAAACTGCTGGTTGATCCACCATCAACATACAGAGTAGATGCGAACACCAAAACACCAAGAACATAAGCAAAAACAGAGCACGAGTAGACACCCATTTTACCCTACGCACCACACTCTTTCTTTAGAGAGTAACCAAGATATATATATTTATAGAGTGAGAATTAGAAAACGAATAGGAATATGCAAACAAGATATTCCATAATTTGTCAACGGGTTCTAGATTGCAACTAAAACCCCCGATTTTTTCTATTAACCCGGGATCTCGATAGGTACTAACTAGCTAACTTTAAGGAGGATCAGACACTTAAATCTAGACAGTGTATAATCTTGAAACACGTTTAAAAGAAAATCAATTTAAGTTATACAACTTTGATCCATGAGTTTAGTACATTTTTTAATTTTGGTTCCTAAAGAATCATGTTGCAATTTTGGTCTTTCTTTTTTTGAAGTTTTTAATGATTTTGTCCATACTCCATTTTATATGGCTATATATATATATATATATATATATATATATATATATATATATATATATATATATATATATATATATATATATATATATATATATATATAATTGATTTATTGATAGTTTGGTATTTATACATTTATTTATATATTATTTTAATACATTTGAGCTGTATTCTGGTGAAATGTAAAAATATTTGGTACTTATAATGTTTGAATTCTATTTTGCAGCCAAAAATGACATTCTTAAGGAAAAAAGATTGAAATTGAAAAAAAAAAAAAAAAAGCTAGATACTTGTAAGGGCTAGAGCTGAAATTAGGAGAAGAATGAAGAAGAAATCAAGAAAATGGAAACTCCCATGACTTGGACATTTGATTCCCATGGCCCGGCATAAAGAATCTTCTTGATCCCTACATTAAACCCTTCTCACGACATGACCATCTATTGGTCACAATGTAACCACGTGTCAACAAAAGAATCATCTACAGACTTGCACAATTTCCTTAGCGCATACGAGATTACTACGTTTATCACGACGTGAAACTCTTATTGTCACGCCGCAAGAGCTGAATTTTGGAAAGTATAAATATCAATCTTTTAATTGAAATCAGAAGAGTGAGAGCAAATAGCTACGATTGAAAAGCGAAAAAAAAATACATTCTAATTACCCTTGGAAGGCAGAAGAAGATTATAGATTGAGAGATTAAGAGATTGAAGCAAGATTTCCACATAAATCATTCGGTTTACTAGTTTTTACCATGTCTTATCTAGTTAAATCAGATTTTGTGTGTTTTTCTTTTGTAATCATGAGCTAAAAGCCTAAAACCATATATTTTCGTTTAGTGATGATGTACCCTAATATTATGTGTTAGTTTCTATTTTCATAGACTTATTGAAGTTGGTTTAGCTTGTGTTTGATAGATCAATACCTATTATGTTAAAAATTTTAATCTTTGTTGCTTAGATTTCAAGTTTAGTGTGGTTAGATGATCACTTTGATTGCATGAACTTGTTTACCTAGTTGTTTATGAATCCTAAATTGCTAGAGCTGGCGATTGACTAAATCCTAGATTAAGTAATAAATACGGAAATCTTCAGAAAAGTCCCAATATTTACGGAAAAGTTACACTTAAGTCCTAATATTTTTTTTTGAAAGAAAAAGTTCTGAAAACCAGCAAAATTTTGCAGTTTGACCATTTTTGACCGGTTGAAACTAGTACCAAATTAATTTGGAACTATTTCGTAAACTAACCAAAAATATTATGACTTTTCTGTAAATAAAAAATAATATGGCTTTTCTGTAAACAAACATATTAGGACTTTTCTACAAACATTATTATTATTATTATTATTATTATTATTATTATTATTATTATTATTATTATTATTATTAAAAATATAAATAAGAATACTATTGTTTGAACTTGTTATTATTAATATTGTTACTAATACATATAAATGCATTTAAATGAAAAAATAATATTAACGACATTGTTTAAGGGTGGAGGTGGAGGAGATGGTAATGCTTTTAGCATTAAAATCCTAAATGTCTCCTTGTATATTTTTACTTTGCATATGGTCATTTCATATTTGTTATTATTGTTTTCAATTCAGAATATTAATACTTAACAATTTAAAAGAAGTTGCATATTTGTAAAATTGTTTATAAATAGTTTAAGGTAAAAAGGGTTTCTCACTTTGTATATAAAATTGTTTAAGGCTGAGCACCAAAGACCTTACGGCAAGGTCCAGCCATTGGACATCCCGCTGTGGAAATAGGAAGATATTACGATGAATTTTATCACGAAGCTTCCCAGGACCGCGCGAGGCTTAGATTCGATTTGGGTCATCGTCGATCGATTGACCAAGAGCGCCCATTTTATTCCGATTCAGGAGAGTATTTCGGCCAAAAGGTTGGCTGATATCTATATCAGGGAGGTGGTGGCGAGGCACGGGGTGCCAGTTTAGGTGATTTCAGACAGAGATGTGCGGTTCACTTCCAGGTTTTGGAAGAAGTTTCATGACGAGCTGGGTACTCGTATGCATTTTAGCACCGTCTTTCACCCGCAGACAGATGGGCAGAGTGAGCGGACCATCTAGACCTTGGAGGACATGTTGCGGGCATGTGTTCTAGACTTCAGAGGTAGTTGGGATACTTACCTTCCATTGGCAGAGTTCTCCTATAACAATAGTTATCATGCAAGCATCGACTGTCCTCCTTTCGAGATGTTGTATGGGAGGAAGTGCAGGACCCCGATATGCTGGGGAGAGGTTGGGCAGAGGGTCATGGGGAGTACCGAAGTGGTACTCAAGACTACGAAGAGGATCCAATAGGTCCGGAGCAGGCTTCAGACGGCTCAGAGTCGGTAGAAAAGTTATGCTGACAAGCGTCGGTCGGACCTGGAGTTCCAGGTCGGGGACATGGTGTCGCCTTGGAAGGGCATCATTCGATTCAGGAAGTGGGGCAAGCTGGGCCCCAGGTATATCGGACCCTTCAGGGTTATAGCCCGGGTGGGCAAAGTGGCGTATAGGCTGGACCTACCAGCAGAATTCAGTCAGATTCATAGCACTTTTCACGTCTCCCAGTTACAGAAATGTTTGGTGGACGATTCGGCAGTGGTACCTTTAGAGGATATTCAGGTCGATGACAGCCTGAATTACATCGAGCGACCTGTAGCGATCCTCGACCGGAAGTCGAAGGATCTGAGGAACAAGAGGGTCGAGTTGGTGAAGGTGCAATGGAAGCACCGGAAGGGCTCGGAATGGACTTGGGAACCGGTGGATGAGATGATGGAGCATTACCCATAGCTTTTCCAGGAACGAGCAGCAGACTTCGAGGACGAAGTCTAAAATAAGTGGGGGAGATTTTTAGCACCTGGTTCCTGGTATGTATTTTATTTAAGTATTTTGCATTTTTTGGACTGTGACTCGGCAAGTTGAAGGCCCAATTCGTCGAGTAGAAGCAGATTGGATACGAGGTTTAAATGACGGACTCGTCGAGTCGGCTTCCAGACTCGACAAGTAGACTCTGACTAGACAAAACCCTAATCTAAGGGTTTGCACCCTATTTAAGCATCTCATTCAGCCAACCTTCGTCCCTATTGCTTCTAGAAACCCCCCATAGCAAACCCTAACTGTGTGTGTGAAGATCTAAAGGCATTTGTAACGCCCGCAAATCCGGGCTAGTCAAATTAGAGGCATTAGGGGTCGAAAACGACTTTTTGACAAAAGATTATTTAGAATAAATAATCTTAACCAAGTTGTAGAGTATGTTACAAGGTTTTCGTACATATAAAGAACGCCAAAATCCGAGTTATAACGAAGAAGTTATGACCCGTTGAAGTTTCGCGACGGAACCGGCACGATACCGGGAAGCGTAAATAGTGAATTTACGATAGAGCGAGATTTAGCCTTAGCGATCTAAACGAAAGTCGTAGAATATGTTAAACTAAGAACATCGATAAAAAGAACGCCCAAATCTGACTTCGTATGAGGAAGTTATGATTTTTCTAAGATTTAGCATAGCAGTGCACAGCCCGAAATCTGAATTTTAGATCGGTCGATTTTTAGCCGACGGGATCTAAATGAAAGTTATAGTACTCGTAAATACCAACGCGTGGATATAAAGAACGTCAATAATAGAGCTCGTATGCAAAAGTTATGGACGAAGCTTAGTCCCTACTTTTCGAGCGCGGCGAATTCGATACAGTTTTGTAAATCCGAGATAGAATGAGAATTAGCCAACGAGGTCTAAATGAAAGTTGAAGATCTCATTAATAGGAACTCAACGGTAAAAAGACAGACAAAAACGGAGCTTGTATGCAAAAGTTACGGACGAAGCTTAGAGACTACTTTACTATAAAACTCCTATAAATACAAGGGTGAACTCCTCATATTTTCTTCACACCATAAGCCTTTCTTTCTCTCTCTAACTTCTCTCTAGCCTCCCTAAACCCCTCCCAAGTCTACGGAACCTCCCTAGCACGAGAAGAAAGCCCCGGAGCGCCCGACGGCTCCGAGAAGAAAAGCTTTCGGCTTGGAAACGTTGCTCCAGCAAAGCCCGGTTTTTAATAAAAACCCGCTGTAAGTGAGCTACGCCTATAGTATATTTAATATAGATTTTATTTAATTATAGTAACATTGTTAGGACCTTAAAATAATTATTTAGGCTATTATTATGAGTTATATTGAGTGTTATTTAACGCTTATATAATAGTAATAATAGCTAGACTATTAAATTAGTCTCGTCAAGCGTTAGACTAAACTCTAGTGGTAATGATACTAGGTTTCGTCAAGGGATAATTGTTTTAAGAGTAACGAAGTGCTATCCGAGTGCCGACTCACCACCTACTCAGGTGAGTGCATAGTCCCTTTCATCTTACACATAGATATGAAGTATTTAATATATATTATGTGTTGTGAGTGCATAGTCCCTTTCATCTTACACATAGATATGAAGTATTTTATATAAACTACGTGCTATGTGTGCACATTATCTGAATACTTGCTGTCTATGTTGGTTGAACGTTTTATACATGTTTTAAAGGACTTAAACTGTATACGTATTTTATATATACAAAAATGTTGGGTATGAGATGGGTAGATGAATGATGAGAGATAGAAGATGACGTGAGTATACATTGGCAGCTATAGACTTAGTGCCTATGGGACAAACATCGGTAGCTATGGACTTAGTACCTTTTAGACGTTGGTAGCTATGGATTTAGTACCTGTTGGGAATTGGTAGCTATGGACTTAGTACCTATTAGTTAGACGTTGGTAGCTAAGGATTTAGTACCTGTAGGAATTGGTAGCTATGGACTTAGTATCTGGTGAACATTGGTAGCTATGGACTTAGTACCTATTAGATAAAGACTGGTAGCTATGGATTTAGTACCCGATGAATAGACTATAGCAGCTATGGAATTAGTGCTTTATGAACGAACATTGGCAGCTATGGATTTAGTGCCAGTCCCATAACCCTGGAAGTAAGGGACTTCGGAATAAACGAATGCAGGATAGATGACTCTTAGGTTAAATCCTTAAAGAGTAAAGAAGATAATGGGGATGGGTAATTGGGTTGATTGTTTGATTGAACATAATAATTATATTATTGTGGGTTGAAAACCCTATGTACTCACCAGGTTTCCCAACCTAACCCACTCAGTTTATTTACATCACAGGTGACGATATGAAGTGACATTACACTGAGAGATTTAAAGAGATATAGATCACTAGTGTAAATAATTGTAAGTTCTGTTTATGCTTATGTTTCTGTATTAACAATGACATCCCAAACGTTTTAAAATGAAATAAATACGTTTCTTCGAAAATGTTTTAATAACGTATTTATCGTGTTTTTCTGGGAACAAATTCCGCAACATTTTTATAAAATGAAGTACTCTGATTTTTATAAAGCATAAACAAAATCGGTCTTTTCTGGCCGTGATTTTGGGGATGTCATAGCATTTGTGGTGATTTTTGGTGATTTTGATCACAAGAAAAAAGGAAGGGCCTAGAGGGATCAAGAGAAGACCAAGGGAGTTCAAGTTTGTGCATCATTTGCAGTTCGCAGAAGGTATAAAGTCGATACCTTGCTTGTTCATTTGCTAGATCCCTTTTTGGGGAGATTTAGGGCTTTTATAAGCCATTCTTGGAGACCAACCATGATTGCAAGCATGGTTGGGGGTTGAGGCTTCAGATCTAGGTCCATGAGGAGTTACAAAGCAGAAAAGGGCTGCTTTTGCACCCATGGAAGCCCCCATGCAACTTAAGAGTCTCTTTTAGAGACTTTTAGGCTCGAAGTCCCATGCATGCACATAAAGTTCGTAAGTTTACATGCTAGATCGAGTTTAGGGACCTAGATCTATCATTTGGACAAAAGTTGTACACCAAAAATCGAAGAAATAGACTTAGACAGTATCGACTCGGCCAGTCGTTCTTGGGACTCGGCGAGTCTGAGGTTAGACTCCCCTTTTCTGTTATGGGTCAAAGAGACCCAATTGAGTGTTGGAAAGGTTTTAGAGGGTCCAGGGGAGTGACCCAACGTATTGGGCTAAGCCATAGTCCTGGAGTTCATAGGACTTGGCGAGTGCATGAGCCGACTCGGCGAGTCCAAGGCAATTTCCCAACATTTGAAGATGAACTCGACGAGTTGTTCTTACAACTCGGCGAGTCTAGGACAGGACTGGTTCATAGGATAAGGATAAACTCGACGAGTTGTTCATACAACTCGGCGAGTCGGATGAAGGATCCTTCGATGATTTATATAGAAGGAGAAATCGTCGAGTCATTGCTAAACTCGACGAGTAGAGACGTGGATGAGGACAGTTAAAGGGATAGGGACTCAACGAGTTGGCGGCCCAACTCGGCGAGTCTGGTCAACTGGAAGTTGACTTTGACTTTGACTTGGACTTGGTCAGGGGTAAAATGGTCATTTTACCCTAAGAATAGATATCAAACTCTGATTAAATGTTTTGTGGGGATTATAGCCAGAGGATTTCCGGAGCAGCAGCAGACAGAGATTTCCCGCGCAGATTATCAGCAGCTACTCGTTCGAGGTGAGTTACCTTCCAGTAGGGGTGGGTCTAAGGCCACAATGACGGCCCACCGACAAGGGTATTTGGTAGATAATTATCTTTGTGATAATTATCTTGGTATGGTGATATACTTTGGTCATGAGATATGCATGTGTGATATGTTATGTGTGTTAATGGTAGTGGTAGGGATTAGTTTTTCCCTGGCATCGGTCTTTAGGATTGAGGGGTAGGTCAGTACCCAGCTATGCCTGACTGTATGATTATATCTTATTATTGTATGATAGTGGTAGGGTTGAAATAGTCCCCAGTTACCCTTGAAAGATACCGATGACAGTTACCGGTTGAAAGATACCAATGATATTATATGGTATGTGGTATGATGGGGAAACTCACTAAGCTTTGTGCTTATAGTTTCAGTTTTGGTTTCAGGTACCTCTTTGTCTAAGGGGAAAGAGTCGGCGGTGTAGCAACGCATCACACAGTCACACATGATTACTGCAAATGAGCTTCTGGGATTGTACTCTGATTTCCATCACTTATGATGTTATGATTTTGAGACACGGCATTGTGGTTTAAACCTGATGTAATATTGACAATGTTTTGGTAACATATTTTATGATTTACTTAATTTAAAAATGAAATTTTTGGCCTCAATTTTTGGGATGTTACAACTTATGAATATTGTGGCAACACAATTTGCTATGTCTAATCTCCTTACACAATCTACAATCAAATTCATGACAACCTTAATTCACTACTTACTTCCAAAAGTATGAGCAACTGTGGAATTTCGAATAATCAAATCATTCAGGAAGTAAAACATGCAAAGTGAAACACAATAATAAACTGATTAGCTATGGTTTCAAAACTATTGAATATAAATAATCTCTATTATTTAATCACCATGATAATACAACTTTATTCATTGTATAATTTTTCGAGTAATCAACTAACCACTTGAATTAAACATAAGTCATGTCATGTTATGAACATGCATACTATGCCTCTATGGTCCTTCCTTTGTGAACAGATCAAGTAGATATCAATGATGCTCATTTCACATTTCCAAATTCTTATCACTATCCAAGATGTGATGGAATTCCAACTTAAAATGTATTAATCTCCTATGATATCAATATTCCAAAGTCTCAAAGATTGAGTCTTTGATATTACTGAATATTCCATTGGAACTTTGTTACTAGAAACAATTTCATTGTAATGAAGGTTTTAATTCAAGGTACACTCATTGATACAACTATACCCTTAAAATAGTATTGACGAGAGGAGGCATAGATATATGCTCAATGTGTCTAGATCCATGTTATTTCAATAGGTGATCATCTACAGTTTTAGGGTACTTTGTGTGACATCTTTAAAATGGGCTTAGAAGTTTTTTTTTTTCTTCTTAAAACTTTTGAGAAAATAAAATATAATATAAATAATTAAAATTTAAAAAATAATATATGAAAAATATGATGATATAAATAAACTAGAAGTATAATAGACTCAATTTGAGAAAGTTAAGATGTAGGGGCCAAAGTTTTTAATTCATAAAAGTTGAGATTTGACTATTGTTGAACAAATAAGACTTGAATGTCACGAGAATGGCTTAGTTATGTAAATATTAAGGGAAAATGACTTACAAGCCTAACTAAGTTTTCAAACTGATCAAAAAACCTCAACCATGGTATTTTCGCAACACCTGCTAAAATATAAGATTTTTCCATGTAATCATGTATTTTGTCCAACTTTAAATATTCATAACTCTTTTACACGAGCTCTATTAGAAATGGTTTTTGTTCATTATGTTCTTTGTAACAAGGGCTATCAATACACATAAAAAACGGCCCAACTTTGAATCTTCATAATCTTTGCATACGAATTCCATTTGACATACTTTTTTCGTTGTCTCATCTGTAATAGGGGCTTCAAAGTATGATAATTGATGTTTTTTGATTTTTTTTTTCAAACATCACATTTTTTTCATATGGATATCAGGATGCCGTACTTCTTCTATGCATTGTTGAAATAAGGGCATAAAAAGTAAAATTAGCATAATATTAAGCTTTAAACTTGATTCAATAAAATTATTCAGTTACAATGGGAGTAAAACGACCGGTACATCGTTTGGTAATTCTCATTGATAAGGCAACTGGGGATTCACCGTATAAGTTCGGCATACAACTAGATACACTGCAGAAGTCAAAATTAACCTGTTAGTAAATGTTAGGCATGTAAAATGATCTTAGTTGCTATCACATGTCCAAATGGTAATTCGATAAAATCATTGTTTCTCCATATTTAGGATTTATGATTCAAACAATCCCAAACTCAAATACGTCAAAGGAGATGATGATTCAAGTTGAAAATATGGAGTATACTTCAAAATGAGAAGAAAGTCAAATTATAAACATATAGTGACTAGAAAGTTAGGATTTGGTGAAACTACCAAACCCTAGATTGAGATTTAAGCTGGAAGAGACAAAGTTATACCTCAAACCAATAGGGAACGATTTCTAGCTTCACTAACCTTCTTCGTCTTCAAAATCTAGCTCTAAATCTTGCTTAAAAGGTTGAAAACCACCCATGGAATCATTTCCTTAGCTCTCAAATCGTCCACCATGGATAATAAGAGGGAAAGTAGAGTCTAGTGGGTTTTATGGATCTTACCTTAATATGTGGCTCCTAGATTTTTAAGTTTTGCAGTTTAGACACCGTTTAACGGTCTTTTTAACAGAGCTTATTATATTCACACATTTTTTCTTTAATTTCCTACCCCTAACAATATAGTCTTGATTAATTCAAGGGAATCCTTTAAGTATGTTCAATTGACAATTTTGTCCCTTAACCACAAAAGCTTACGCCTAGATCACCATTTTTACTTGGAAACTAACTAGTTATTTTAATATTTGGGAAAATGACTTACGAGCCCAAAGTAGTTTTCAAACCGTTCAAAAAACCTCAATCATTTTTGTCAAAACCCAACAAATTTAACATTTGTCTAAAAAAACTGAATTTATGTTACATTTTTATTCAATTATATGAAAGTCTCTAGATTTGGAAAATGACTTGTAAGACGAACGAAGTTTTAAAACCATTCAAAAAACTTCAATCAAGTTTTGTCTGTTAAAAAAAACCCAATGAATTTAACATTTTGAATAGACAAAAAATGATTGAAATTTTTTGAACGATTTGGAAACTTTGTTGGGTTTTTCTAGACAAATGTTAAGTTTGTTGGGTTTTTTTGAACAGACAAAAAATGATTGAAGTTTTTTAAACGGTTTAAAAACTTAGTTGGGCTTGTAAGTCATTTTCCAATAATTGAAAAATAGCTAAATTTGTTATTTTCTTTTAATATAATAACTAAAAATTAATGAGATCCAATGAATACTGTGTATGGGTTTTAGGAATGGTTAAATACCATGCCAACGTGAGTTTTTTAGAAAATAAATAGGATATTCAGGTAAACCAAAATTTAAAATTTCATATCATACATGAATCGAAAATGATACGGCTAAACCGATTACCCATTTTTTCATACCCAAAACCCGATTAACTTGATCCGATCTATCTAAATCACAAACGGGTCGGTCGACTTATTCGGAAATCAGTTTTTCTCAACATACATAAGTCGTGACTGTTTCGAATTTGAAATTTACTCTCAAACCTGATTAAATTCTATTCAAAACTTCATAAAAATTCTGAACTTGTGATACTTGCAATCCTATATTCCTGATTAAAAACGGTACTCTTTTATCTACCAAGTCAACCCCCAAAAAGCTACATCAAAAGTCAGCAAGGAAGGTACACGAGGAGGGGCTCACCTCAATTAATAGATTGTCCCCGGTGGTAGATACGAACAAATGAGTTGACTACTTCATAAACAACTTTATATTTCAAGTTTTTAAATAGAAGGCAAGGTTAAATATAAACTCCGATTATATGATCTTATACATCAATGTCAAGTTTTATAGCACAAAGTTTTGACATCCTTGTTGGTGCAATCTTATTACACGCCATTTGATTGTTTTTTTAGACCAATGGGTATGAGTTCATGTTTTAACAATTTTTTTTATTTTACATTTCATATCATTCTCCATACCATATCATTTTAGGTAAGAAATGACAATCATATCTCTAAGCAACTTCAATTTTCTTCTCATATTTTTTTTCTTTTTTTTTTATGGAGTGTTAAGTTTTTTCTTTATTTTTTATTTTTTCAATAATAAAAATAAATTAAATTTATTAAAAAACATATCATTTAAAGTGAAAAAAGAAGTCACAAGACCGAAAACATACATAATATTGATGAACACATCATCATCATCGGATGACCAATCAAACGGATCCATAAAAAGTTTTGTTGGAAATTTGTATAAAAATACAAGAAAGATGTGTGTGAAAAATTAATGTGGTTAAGTAAATATTTATAGAAAAACATAAACCTTTTTATTCCAATGTGACCATTTGGAATGGTCAAATGCATCCAAACATTATCAGTGTTATGTTGTGTCCACGCAAGATCCTCCGTGACCAATACCAAGCTCCCTTAGAATCTCTCTACCTAATAAAAACCTCCCTAAGATGCCACATGTCCCTCTAATAACCCATAACAATCCACTTGTCATTTCCTCCTCTTTTCTCAGAAACTAATTCTCGCCTAAAGCATTATTAACGGAAGTCTAAGAGTCTAAGTCAAAAGTCAATACATTCAAACTCAATTTTAAATTTCATTTAAATCAAATCACGATCCCATAAAATCAGGAATATCCCTTGATTTCGATATATCAACTACCATAATTTTGATATTGATTGTCACAAAATTTAAGCAATCGTAATATTATCCAAATTTAAACCTCTGTATTATAGTTTTTATGAGATCGCAATTACACCTCCAACCGATTGCATCTTTTACCGATTTCCCAAATCAACTTCGATCGTTGGGTTTTATTAGTTTACTTTGTGATTTGTGATTCGTGTGCTGCTCCTTATGATCCGATTAGGTTTTAATTATGACGTTGATTATTGTGAGGTAAGTCATCCATACTGTATTTTGATTTTAGGTTTCAATTTTGTGTTTTGTAGCTTCAGGTTGGTATATGAAAATGCTTATTTGAATGTATGTTTGTCTATGCGTTATTATTTTCTTTAATTTTATGTGGATTTCATGTGGAAAACCTAGACGCTACTAATAAAGAACTTTTTTTATTAATAAAAAATATTTTTTCCTCGGATTGCAGACCGTGTATGTAGATCTGGGGCGATTGATCTCATTTGCTTCGACTATATGTTGACTGTTACTCCACGTGTTGAGATTGAAGTAAGCGATTGTTCCTTTTTTTTTACTTAATAATTGATGTGTGGGTACTGCTGCGTGTGTTAGTCACATACTTAAATTATGAAAATCATAATTATATACATATTTATTTCTTTATTTCAGATGAAGTTTTAGAAATCTAAGTGTTCGCTGGTTGTTGTATATGCTTTTATATTAAAGATCTTTGTTGGAAATGTGCTCAAATGGTAGCAGCAATCTGTTCAAATGTGCTCGTATGTTTCAATCTGTAACTTTAATAGATAAAAACATAATAATCTAAGGATTATAATATTATTTCAAATGAGTGAGAAATGAAAGTGAATTCAAAAGTTTACCATTTAAGCATCCATTTTTCTTCAATACAACGAAATTTTTAAATCCAATATTATTTTAGTATAAATGTATATACATGTTTTTTTATTATAACGTGGATAAAGAGAAATAACATAACAAAATATGCAAATTAACTATTATCATATAATAGTAATTTTTTTTGTTGAACTTTATGTAGCTGTAAACACAATCACATATATTTCCAAAATATACAAAATATGAAAATAAAATAATAAATATATTTTAATAATTTACAATATTAAAAAGTTATGTGAATATGTTCCGAACAACAATACTCAAGTTGTACAACCAAGAAGAAAATTACAAGTAATAGCAACCAACTTTTGATTACTACACATGTTAATATCAACTTACTTATTTCTGTCTTTTTTTAATTTAGTAAGCTCCGCTAAATAGGGACCATTTTTGTAACTGTTATATAGCATGGACCATTACTTGTGAATGATAAACTTAAATGCAATAAATAACAATCTACTTTAAACATATGATGCTATTATAAGTAAAATGGAATATGTTTAGTAAAATAACTCCAAGACGTTAAAAATGCTCAAAATGACCATTTTAAATGTACATCAAAATCGAAAAAGAATTGAACCATTACTGTAAAAAGAATCTTTTAAATAATGTCATTTTTGCCTTTTGTTTTAAGATGTGCATGTCAATGTATGCATGTGTATGTGTGTTTCTGTTCGTGTGTTTGTATGTTACTGTGGCTATCGGGTAGGGGGTATGATATTATCACTTATTTTTACTTTTGATTAAAATGCAGGTTATAAATATAAGGGGATGGTGTAATCTTATTGTTTATTTGCTACTATTGATTAACATGGAGGTTAATAGCAACTTACTTTCTTTCTTTTTGAATTGATGAAGGATATAATTGATAAATTGACCATTCATGTATTTTTGACATGAACTATTCGTGTAATATACTAACTTTGTGTTTTTCATTTTCATTATTATTGTTGTATCTTCTCAACTGTTTGCAAATTTATGATTAAACATGTACTGTTGTTGCTGAATTTTTATTTTACTTTATGAAATAAACAGAGGCATTTATGCTTATTTTGTTTACAACCATAAGTTTTGATCAATTAGGAAATAATGCACAATTAGTATTGTTTATAGTGTTTTTCATTTAATGATATTTTTTTTGGATAGATCTTATTAATATACTTTTTATTTTTCATTATTATTCTTCTTATCTATTTAATTCATTATAATTCAACTAAACTGTTTTTTTATATTTATTAAGAGTAAAGGTTGCACTAAAAGTGTCCCTTAAATCGTTCTTTAACAAAGACAAATACCAAATGTTTTTTCATTGAATTGATTTTTTATATTTATTATGTTTTTTTACTCTATTCATATTTATATTGTGTTTTACAAAAGTCAAATTTTCTAAAATATCTACAAATAAAAAACATCGATTGGATATTCAAAACACATATCTTTATAAATTAATAAATATTTTATTATCATTGATTAATAATTAGCTTATGATTTATTTATAATTTTTTTCCTTTCATATCTGTGGTGTCCACGGGTTATAACCTAATGGTGTAATATATTAAGAGATTTTGGCACGACTGATAGGTGAAAAAATATAACAAAGAGTTTAAGACATTAATTAAACTATGTGACCAACCTATCAAATTAACTATAAAAATAACTTATAAAGGTAACAAACTGTTAAAAATGTAAAGAGAATATCATTGAACGTTTGTATGTACTCATATTACCAACCAATTATAGCTTTTATACATATATGATCGTTAAACTTTATATTTTCTTATGTTACCAGTAATAGCAGGTTGCTAGTCATTTGACATGTCATATGGGTGCCGACATGAATTTTACTAGTTTATTATGTACATGTTGTATCATTAAAAAAGTTTGTACACATTTTTACTTTTAAACTTTTTGGTATATATTTTACCATTAATCTTATATAAATTGTTCAAAAAATACATATTATTACATTCATATACAATATTTTACAAAATAAGAGCAAAATGTTTCAACATATAAATACATATTTTTACATGCATATAGAATATTTTTACAATAAATATATGTTTTTGTATATAAATAGACATTTCAAAATATATATATATATATATATATATATATATATATATATATATATATATATATATATATATATTTGAAAACCATATATGGTCATGTAGTATATATATTATTATACTTAAATGTATAAATATATAAATACTTAATTATCCAAACTATGGAGGTTTTATATTTATGAACTAGATTAACATTTTAATTTCAATTAAAATAATGGATAACTGAGTATATATATGTATTTATACATTTAAATGTAATAGTGTATATTACATGAGCATACTATGATTTTCAAATGTCAATATATATATATATATATATATATATATATATATATATATATATATATATATATATATATATATATATATATATATATATAAACATTGTAATTTCTCTTTATACATAAAAAACACATTTATTATAAATATATATTATATGTATGTAAAAATATATATTTGTATATTGAAACACTTCGAGCTTATTCGTAAATGATATATCTTTATATAAATTATATAAGATTAATGATAACATGTATATAAAAATGTTTATGGTAAAATGTGTAGGAAAAATTTTTAATTATTAAATGTGTACATAATAAACATTAAAATTCGCCAACAACCATGAGGTTGTAACCTATTATTATCGGTAACATAATAATATTTTTTTGAACAAAAGGTAAAGTTCAACCGTCATATAAATATAAAAACTAAATTGGTTGGTAATAGGTGTACAAAAAAAAAATCAACGATCTTTTTATACAATTTTAATACTTTTACTCTTTTAAATCATTTTTACTAATTATAAACTTGGTACGCTTACTTGTAATCTGACTGTGTGACAATAAAACTAAAAATCAATGCATTTTTTGGTTTAATGGCTTTATTCATCCAAGTCGTTAATTAGATGATAACCCAAACCGATAAGTAACTTTTTGGATTATTTAATTTAGCACTATAATTATTTAAACTAATTTAAATAATTAATAAAATAAACTATCTTATTTTCTTAATAAATAATCTAATTTATTTCTTATAAATAAATTCTTTTATTTATTTTTTCTTAATTAATAAATGATAAATAAACTTTTTATTTATAAATTTATTGTGGTTAATTGTTGATATTTATCTTATATAAATATTATCTATTTTAGGTATTTAAATTTCTCTGTGTCGTCATAGATTCATATATATTCGTATATAATTAGTAGTATAGTTTGTTTTTGTTTATTGCATAGAAAATCCAACATGATTAAGAATTAGTTATTCTAAAAAATTTATAATGGATCATGTTATCGGAATAACCATGAATTAATGTGAATATTGATAGATATTTATTGTTGATGAATATGTTTTTTTTCTTTGAGAACCAAATCAACATGTATTCAGTGGCTTGGAAGCGGAAACCCAATAATTCTCAGTAGTTGCTGGAATTGAAATCTATTTTGGATGTTACAAGGATGGTTGTTAGATCCAATGGGCCCGACACTTGGAGATCAAGGTTAACTGTTGATGGTTTTTTCCGTGTATGCGATCTTAGGGCCCTCATTGACAGTAAATTGACTATCCCAATAAATAATCTCACGGTTTGGCTTCACTTAGTTCCTATCAAGTGAATTAGCTTTGTTTGGAGGGCTTGTATGGGGCGTATTCCTACTGCAATAGCTCTTTCCAGGAGAGATATCAACATGTCTTCTATTTCCTGTCAAATGTGCTTTAGTGGTGTGGACACTGCGGATCATATTCTCTTGGATTGTCCGATTGCTTTTGGTTCTCTACGCTGGATTTTCAATTGGTGTGACGTTTCTATTCAAAGGTTCCTTTCGATTTCAGATTTTGTTAATTTTGTTGCCTCATGGGGGAACTGTCCAAAAAAAAGAAAAATATTTCTTGTTATCTGCTATGGGTTTCTATGGTGTATGTGGAAAGAAATGAACGATGTTTGGTTTAACAAAATCCAAGTGAACTCTTCAAAGTTGGCGAATAATGTGATTTCTATGGTTTTTAGTTGGCTGAAATATAGAGGTAACTTTGGAAATTGTATATGGGAATGTTGGGTTTGTTCCCCTTTTGACATTTTGTAAGTTTTGTTTTTGTTTTTTCTTTTGTGCCCGGTCTTTTTCCTTTAGGTCTGGTTTTAATAAATTCCGCCGGTTCCAAAAAAAAAACCAATCTTAAGATGTTCCCTTATGGATTGGTCTCATTGATGAATCTTGAAAATGATTGCGTATATATCCTTCAACATAAGATATTATTTGGATTTTAAATGAGTGGATCATTGTGTCTTGAGGTAATACTATCTAAAATAAGGGAAAAAAAGATTTTTATCAAATATCTTATCTACTCTAATAAATGAAAATAACTTTACCACATGTCCTTCTCTCATAAGATTAGCCACATGTCATTTTGTCATAATTTGAAATATATTTATTTTCCACTTGTCATTATTTTAATTTTCATTTTCAATATATCATTAATTACTTTTCATAAATTAAACCTACCATAATGACTATTAAATTTTAAATTTTAAATTTCAAATTCAATTCCAAATAAATTTACAGTTAAAACCTTTATGTTTAATATTTTGTTATAATTAACCCGTTTAGTACACACTAAACACATAATTTTAATTAATTTATTCTTTGCATGTTTTTTTCTCATAATTTTCACTTATTTCAATTTCAAATTCAAATAAAATTTATATTTAATCGTTCGTACTTAACATTTTGTTTTAATCAACCCGTATATTATACGGGTCTCACAACTAGTAATGTGAATATATATATATATATATATATATATATATATATATATATATATATATATATATATATATATATATATATATATATATATATATATATATATATGGAAAAATGAATATACCCTTAAGGGTATATAACCTTGGGTACCCAAACATACCAAATACGTTGTTTTGTTTATATATTCATTATAATGTTCTTAAACTCCAACCTCTAACTTGATTTACTTTAAAGATTTCCGAAATTTCACTGTTATCTTTCTCTTATATCATTTCTTTTTGCCGAACACCTACTATGTTATATATGTAGTAGTTGAAAGTTAAAATTATATAAGAGGAAGATAAATATGTAATTTATAAAAATATTGGAAGTAAATCAAGTTACAAGTTAAATTATAAGAACATTGGACAATTAGAATGTATTATAGGATACAAAACGACGTAATATGGTGAGTTTGGGTACCTAAACTTATATATATATATATATATATATATATATATATATATATATATATATATATATATATATATATATAGGTTCATGCGAAAACATAAATAATTTGCGAAAATAAGAAAACAGATTATATCTTATAAAAATCAAACATATGTACTTTATAAATTAAATTTATTAGCAATAAATTAAAGATAATAAGTTTACATGGGAGAGTGTTATGGCAATATAGATTTAAATATGGTTTTAACAAACGTTTCTTTTAATGTCCTTAACTACTTTTAAATTCAAGTTTTCATAATAAAAAAAAATCAAAAAACATGTTTTGTTAATATGAAACAATTTCTCATGTATCATCGATTATGATCATGTATTTCAAAATTTGAAAGAATTCTTGTCCAAAATATAAGGTTGAGGTGGCAAAATCTCATAGGCTTTCCTTGTCTTTGCGTTTTCACAAATTATTTGCAGTTTCGCATGGGCCCTCCCCTATATATTGGAAAAGTGAATATGTAATTGTTATGTATCTAAGCTTATGTATACAACCTTTTAAATGACGTAGCTTTAAACAAAACAACTCCAATTTCATTTTCTCTTCATTTTGTTTTAATAAAATACCATTAAATTGAGTAAAACTATGGAATGAAAAAGATCCATTATATATCTTTTTATTACAAAAAAATCACTGAAGTTTATAGAGAAAGTAAAAATACCAATATTTTTTTAACAGATATAACTCAAACGTTTTGTCATTCAATTGAAAAAGTATATCGAATGATTTGTAAAAGGCTTGATTGACTTTTTGCATGTTCTTCTTTCATCTTTTGTTCTATTAGTTTTTATTTAAAATTTAGTAGAGTTGATTAAATGATCATGACTTTTAATGCTTTAAGTTCTTAGACACATGATTAAGGAAGAATAGTAAAAGATATATCATGATTAGTTTGGATATAAATGGATCAAAACTACATATTTTGGAGGGTTCTATATATAAGCTTAGGTACATAATAGTCATATATGCTCTAAGCTCTCTCTCTCTCTCTATATATATATATATATATATATATATATAGGTTTAAGTTATTTTGTTTTTACTAACTATTGTGTGCCGCAATGCGCAAATCTGTACCAATGGATGGAATTAATCATTGGACATGATTTGAGGGTGTATGATATTAAAATGGGATAACATGTACCATATAATCACACAAATTTTAGCAAAATGGTATTTTGGACAATTAACTACATTTATAAAAGGAAATTTTCGAATTTTTAAGGATGATTAATTCTCCTAATTTTAAAAATCTGAATTTTTTTAATTAATTCAATTTTAATTCTAACGTAATTTGTATACATAACCGATTTTATTCTGTCAGAATATTTTTTTGTTAGAATGATGTTCTTTCAAAATTTTATTCCATTAGAATATTATTGAAGAATAACAACATTCTTGAATCCGAAGTTGAAAAATAACAACATTCTAATATATTCTTATACATCCGAACTTAAATACAAATTCATACATATTCTTACAGATTAAAAGACTTATACATTTTAATATAATTATACATATTCTAAAAGAATACCAACAAAAATTAATAAAATTCATAAAAATTATCAACATTCTAAAACTGTGAATATGATCAAACATTATTAATTCTTCAAGTTATTCCTATTAGGTCTTCAACGCAATGATAACAACTAATGCAGCCCCATTCATCTTGTCAAATAGTTATTGAACAAATACACTTAATTTTCTTCAACGGTCCAAAGAATCGACTTGATTCCAACTATTTTTACGAAAATGTGATGTATTATCATAAGAATGTAATTCTTCAACCCATTTTCCAACCATTCCTATCACAAATAAAACAAAAACTAAGAATGGTTAAAAGCATGTTACTTGCAATCACTATCACTTAATATATTCTAGAAGAATACATAAAATATGATAGAATACATAAAATACATTCTGGCAGAATACATAGAATAAATTCTGACAGAATACATAGAGTACATACAACTATTTTCTTATTCCAGTAACATACTAAGCAACACACATATTCAAAATCCACTGAAATTTGAAAGCAAAATCCACTTTGCCAAAACTCAATCAAACAATATTGAATTGCATAGGAACAAGAAATGCAAAATCTATCTAATCTAATTTAATACCAACAATAAAAGAGCAGTGAAACGGGATTGAAGAAATCGAATGTAATTCCAAACTTAATCCAAATCAACTAGCATCAACCTATTGTTATGAAAAGGGCATCCAACCCAATCTAAATTAAATTATATATTTCTAAAAACAATAAGGAACAAAATGAAGTAAAAAATTAAAGATTATTAACTATTTTTTCATTGAGGCATTTTATCGAACATATGGAGGCCATGACAGAATAATATTAAGCAAATCAGATAGGTATTGGAGATGGAATATCTAATCAAGACCACTGCTCTGTAACAGAAAAAAGAAGACAAAAAGAATTTCAAATCGTACAAGATTATGTATATAACCCAATGAAAATCATGATAACAGTTTCATGTTTCAGGTTTCTGTCATGTCATTGTCACAGCCATGGACACAAATCAAAGGTGACGAAAACTATTTAATTAAATTGTTATTTCTAATGTTCGTCATTGATTCATAACAATCAAATTTGTTAAGAGATTCAAGTTGTAATTTGTGAAGGAAGAAACAGATGTTTTGACGTTCTTCATGGAGTAAAAAAAACCCTAACATTCAAATAATTGGGAGATTACTAGATTAGTGACAAACCTCATAGGAATGACTCGGAAACGTGTGAAATGAGGAGTTAGACTCGTCCTTGACTCGTTCAGCAATTGATTCACTACAACGAGATTCGGAAATTGTAGCAGGAAAATGACCTAATCCAGCCAAAGCTTCCGCCGCCTCCAAATGGAGATGAATATCGTTTTGAGAAGGGATACGTGATTGCAGGTTTTGTAGTGTTTATTCCCTTATTTTAGGATATATTAATTGAATTATTCATTTACCATAATTAAATATACTAAGATTGCTGTAACATCCCAAAAATACAGGGCAAAATTTTCATTTTTAAATACGTCATTATAAAACCAACAGTGTAATAAAACATTTGTAATATTATGTCATGTTAAAGCCAAAGTAGAAATAATCAAACATGTTATCATAAAACAATATCAGAGTGTAATCCCAAACAATATCAGAGTGTAAAGGAAGTGGTGTGTTTTGCTTATTTATGGAAGAATTAGCATTCATTGGTGCCGCCTGTTTGCTCATATAAATACTCGTGGAGGTGTTCTGTAAGTCCCTAATTTGTCTGTGTATCAATCAGATCAGTTTGATGGTGCGGAGTCTCAATCAAACGTATGATGTCAGATCAAACAGAAGAGAAGGAGAAGAAGAATAATATGAATCTTGTTTGAATTGATTAGAATGAAGTTCCTTTACACAAGATTCACACACTTACACACACTCTTCTCTCTAGACTGTGCACTCTCTTCTTTTCATCACTCCATACTCCTCACCCCTAACACCTATATATATATATATATATATATATAGAAGGGGAACATGGGCCGGAGAACATGGGCCGTAAATGGGTTTACGGCCGTAAACACCCACTGACCATAAACATGACCGTAAACTCATAAAATATTACATAAAAATACATTTGCCTAGAAAAGTAAAGTATAAACCATATTTTTGACCCAACAATCTCCCCCTTAGTTTATAGCTTTCTTTTCTTAAATCACCCAACAAGTTCCCCCTAAAAAGTAGCTGGCTTTTCTTGTTAATCTTCAGTTGGAGATTGGCTTCAGCCTTTATCTTCGATGACTTCACAGCTTCAAGATGAGCTTGATGAATCTTCAATAAATGACTTCATCTTGAGCAGTTAGGCAATTCTTCAATATTTGGCATTGAACGCACATTGGGTGAGGAGGCTTAACGTACTGATTCTTGAAAGATAGCGCTTTCAGCTTGAGAATCTTCAGAGAGAACATCAGAGAGAACAAATCTTCTGGATCACTTCAGCAGGTTCATAGATAGCAGCAGACTGATTAAGGAGGCTTCAATGCAATCTGTCACATAATCTTCAATTTCTACTTCACCTTGCTTCTGGGGTTGAAGGATTGAATGTCGAAAGAATAATCTTCATTTCTTGCTCCTTCGAATGAGAATTCTTCGATGTTCACGGACAAAGCCTTGGCTCAGAAATCTTCGACACAAACTCCATGAATTTCATCTTCACCTGAATTCACTTTTCAAGACAAAACAAAACTAAAAGAAAATTTAGCACACAATATTTTTGGGTTTTTCATTTTCTTGAACAGAATATTACACTATTTTTTTTCTGAATTTTCTGATTTGTTTGTTTTTTTTTAATTCTCCCCCTAAATTTGTGCATAGAGGAAAACTATGAACAAATTTAACAAAAAGAAAAATATTTGGGATTAAAGTTATGAGACAGTCTTAACTTGTCTATCAGTACCTTCACCTTCATGAATAGATCTGGTCAATTGTCGGTATTGTGGTCCACTTAAACACGAAGAATATTGACAAACTTTTCTAAATAAACCATTTAGCTGACGACGACCACGGGTATTGTTGTCCACTTAAATTAAGCAGCGAGATCTACAGACAACCTCTAAATGGTTCGATTTTAGTTGCACTAGAACATTTTCCCCACTTCCCGATATACCCTGGTTATCAAGAACTTCCAAAGAACTCCTTACTTTAGGTGAGTAAACAATTATTAAGGAGGAAGTCAGATTTAGAAATGGGTGCATATGTTGTGTCCCAGGTCGGATATACTTCAATCGCGTAGAGGGGACAACATATGGCTAACTAGGATAGAGGGATTGAGAGGTAGAATTTTGCATATGCTGTGTCCCAGGTCGGATCTTCCGATCACGAAGAGGGGACAACATATGACTAACAGATAGAGATAGTTTCATAGATAAGAAGGTGTGTTGAAATAGAGTTGTATATGTTGCAATCCAGGTTGGATCTTCCGATCACACAGAGGAACCAACATATGACTGACAGATAGAAAGCAAGAAAATAATTTCCTACAGACCTACTTTATCAAAACCCCCCAGTCGCCCTATCAGAACCAAAATTAAGGACATAAGTCCGTACATCAAGGAAAAGTTGAACCACTATTCTAGATGCATATTAATTTAGTGTATCTTGTGGGTTCCCGTGTTTATCTCACTGCCCAATCTACCCGAGCATCGTATGGTCAGTCCAAACAATCTTATCCAAATCCACACTATCAAATCCTTCATACCTACCAGCACATTGAACATAGAGCCTAGACAATTCAGATTCAGTCCCTTACACATGTTTTAGACTGCCCGTTATCACATTCTTGATATCACTTCCCAATAATAACTACTAACGAAAAAATATTAAGAAAATGAAAAATTGTCTTTAAAACAAATCAGAGTAAGATAAACTCAGGAGTATAGATAAGAAAACGCAACCTGTAATTCACCGATTGAATTTGCATCCAGAAGGTCTGAGAATAGCATGCATAATCTCAGAACATATCTGAAAATTCTTCATGTCATTAAGCGCTAACCTCATTTGTGATCTCTTCCTTTCTTCCTTTCCCGCAAAGGACACATACTCCCAAACAAAGTTATGAATGTTGTATAGTTGAGAGATGTCCCCTATCATGTGCCTGGAATAGTCACTACCAACAAACTGAAGTCTGATGATATGCCTCCATAGCTGCTTCGAAACAGAGCGGAATTAGTTGGTCTTTGGAACCCAATCCATTTTGAAACTGGGTTGACCTTTTTCATCCTTGCACGGTACTCTCTCCCATGACATATCCTGTTTATCACAAACAGAAGATGTAGTAATATTAGAAGCATTAGGAGATTTAGAAGATTGAACCTTTGGAACCCATTTGTAGTTAGGTTTAACCCATTTCCTTTTCGATCTGATGGGTGGCTCAGTACTTGCTTTTGATCTTGATGTCGGCCGTTGAGATGACTTTGACCTAACTGGTATTTGTTTCACTGGATCATCTCTTGGATTGGGCTTCTTGGCCGGCATTTCCTTCTTGCCCTTGAGATTCGGATTCTTGGCCTTCTGCGCGTTCCAGTCACCATGGTCTGAACGTGATCTTGAGGGGTTTCTTTTGGAAAAACTCCCTCTTTGTGTGTTCTGCCAGCCTTGTGCATATAAGGGAACGTATGCGTGATTAGGACAATTTCTGGTAATGTGCCCAGGTGTTCCACAGTGAAAACATGCCTTTTTCTTCACTGGGAAGTTGTCTCTTCCTGCCCTAGTGGCGTATCCTTGCCTTGTCTCTTGTTGTTCCCATATGCACACTTGCAACAAGCACTCTGTTGCGCTGGAATTGGTGGCCTGTATTTTTCAACGGCATGTTTGTTAGGAGTAACAGAATTCGAAGCAACAAATTCTGAGTTCAAGGAGTCATTGGTTTGTTCAGTAGTGTTCTCCTTGTTCTCATCTTCTGCTACTTTACCGGCACATGAAGTAGCAACATTAGTATCTTCAACATTAATAACTCCTCCTAACACAAATCCAGCTGGTTTGCCATAAACCATGAATGGTTCGTTGGCAATCTCCTCTTTAGTCAAAGGGTGATACTGATATGTGTGATTGAAAGGAGGAGATACATTATCGTATCCTAAACCCTTTTGTTGGTTTTGTTTGAACTGCAGGCAATGGTCAATCATATTGGAAACTACCTCACTTGATACATCAAACTTTTTAAAATCAATATTGGCAGTTTCAAATTTCCTTTTTAATGTATCAAGCTCAGTAAGTAACTCAACATTCTGTCTCTTGATATAGTCATAGTTTTCACATTTATTACTATAGTCTTCCTGAAGTTTCCTAAAGTCCTTGGTTTTGCTTCTAATTCAGCCTTCAGGGGTTTCTGTCCTTTCCTGAGTTGATATCCTTCATATCTCAGGTCCTCAACTTCTCTTTTTAATAAATCAATTTGTTCACGAAGAATTTTAATCGTATCTTCACAAGATGGAGTACATGAAACTTCATTGACCGAGATGTTTGTGGAACTCATTGTTTTTCCACATTTCAAAGCATCAAACTCTTCAATTACAGCAGAAAGACTAAGATGATTGAGATCTTTTGTCTTCTTGATGACAGCTACGTTCATATCCCACGATTTCGGAAGTGAATCCAGTAGCTTTTTGTTTATCTCAGATTTGGTCAAGAAGATCTCAACTGTATTCATCTCAGTAGTGAGTGTGGTAAATCACTGCAACTGAGCTTCCAGGGTTTCTCCAGGGATATAATTAAACATGTTAAAGTTCTATCTTAACATTTCCTGACGACTCTCTTTCATGTCTTTATTTCCCTCGTTGACCTTAAGAGTCATTAAAAGCACAACTAGAATCCAAAATCAAACTTAAAAGTCAAACCATTTGATTATAAACCTCAAAAGTCAACCTTAAAAGTCAAATTTAAAAAGTTAAACTTAAAAGTCAAACCGAAAAGCTAAATTTGAAAATTTAAAAGTTAAACGAAAAAGTCAAAGTTTAAAGTCAAAGGTCAAACTTGAAAGTCAAAGTCAAAATTTAAGGTCAAAAGTAAAAAAATAAAAGTCAAAAATTAAAATATAATTTTTATTATTTTTATTTAATTTAAATTTTTTATTTTTATTTATTTTTATTTTGGATGAAAAAGGAATTTAAAAACTAAAAGAAATGTGTAGCCGAGTTGGTAAGGCGCGGATTTGTTGAGCTGGAGGTCGCGGGTTCGATCCCTTGCACCCTCAAAATCGCGACCCCTTTTTTTAATTAAACGTTGTGCGAGGTTGCTGCTTACGAGGCCGAAAACACTACTGGGCCGCAAACTCGGACCGCAAGCTCCGGGACCGTAAACTCCAGAAACCCTAGCCGTAAACGCCGCCCCGTCGACCGTAAACTGTTTACGGCCGTAAACTCCGGCTGAAAACCCTTCAAAGGCCGTAAGCCTTCAACAGATTCGCGAAAAAAACGACGTTTTCCACCCTTTTTTGCTCCAAGACTCGACCAAAAACTCGTTTTTATGAAAAATGCAAAGAAGAAACTCCCCTTAATTTTCAGAGATCTATCCAAAAACGCAAAAATATTTCAAAAATAAGATAAAATAAGCTCCAGATCTAATAAAATTGACTGATACAATCCTCACTCTGATACCAATTGTAAATCCCTAATTTGCCTGTGTATCAATCAGATCCGTTTGATGGTGCGGAATCCCAATCAAACGGATGATGTCAGATCAAACAGAAGAGAAGGAGAAGAAGAATAATATGAATCTTCTTTGAATTGATTAGAATGAAGTTCCCTTACACAAGATTCACACACTTACACACACTCTTCTCTCTAGATTGTGCACTCTCTTTTGTTCATCACTCCCTACTCCTCACCCCTAACACCTATATATATACAAGGGGAACATGGGCTGGAGAACATGGGTCATAAATGGGTTTACGGCCGTAAACACCCACTGACCGTAAACCTGACCGTAAACTCATAAAATATTACAGAAAAATATATTTGCCTAGAAAAGTAAAGTATAAACCATATTTTTGACCCAACATGTTCTAGCTTGAATGCATCTTCTATATCAACGCCATCATCTGGGTTTAAGGCAATCGATTAAACTCGGGAAAAAGACTTATTAAGGTAATTAACTTTTCGGTACGTTCACATAGATGTAACTATCTTTTTTTCACACATTTAAGTAACAAACTTGTTGGAAGTGTTCACATATGACCATTATGACTTGCTATAGCAGGTTAAATCCTAGATGTGAACACTTTCAACAAATTCGTTACGTAGATGTGTACAAAAAAAATAGTTACCCAAATATGAACAAAATGAAAAGTAAAAATAAATTACACAAATAGTCCTTATGGTTTGGGAGAATTTGTGTTTTTGGTCGATAACTTATTTTTTTTAACTCGGATGGTCCTTACTATTTATTTTTGTTACGTGTTTGATCCCTATCTTACCTAAAAGACTATTTAGCCCATATTAATTTATTTTTTAATTAATTTTCTTATTTATGTATTTATTTTTTATATATTTAAAAAAAATTAATAGACCCCACATATATGTGTATCTCCTCACCATAAACCTCAAACCACATTTGAGAAATTTAATTCGAATGATCCCTACTGTTTATTTTTGTTGTGCGTTTGATCTCTATCTTACCTAAAAAGACTATTGTGCCCTTATTAATTTATTTTTTAATTAATTTTCTTATTTATGTATTTATTTTTTTATATATTTAAATAAATTAATAGACCCCACATATTTGTATCTCTTCACCGTAAACTTGAAACCACATTTGAGAAATTTAATTTGGGTTTTACCAGTCACCATCCCATCTCTAATCCTCCCCAACTTCTATTTCTTTTTCATCTTTAGTAACATCGACGTCTTCATCATCCTTCTTTTTTTGGTACTTCAACTCTGGCGAACCAACACCATAACCTACTGTCTCTTCATCTTTAATGGGTTGTGGTGTTGATTAGACGGAGTTGAAGGACCGAAAAAAGAAGCGATGATGAAGATGTCGATATCACTAAAGATGAAAAAAATAAATAGAAGTTGAGGAGGATGAGAGATGGGATGGTAAGGGTCTACTAATTTTTCTTAAATATATAAAGAATAAATGCATAAATAAGAAAATTAATTAAAAAAAATAAATTAATAAGGGCACAATAGTCTTTTTAGGTAAGATAGAGACCAAGCTCGTAACAAAATTAAACAGTAGGGATCATCCGAGTTAAAAAAAAAATTAACTACAAAATAAACAGTAGGGATCATCCGAGGAGATACAAATATGTGGGGTCTATTAATTTTTTTAAATATGTAAAAAATAAATACATAAATAAGAAGATTAATTAAAGAATAAATTAATAAGGGCACAATAGTCTTTTTAGGTAAGACAGAGACCAAACAGACAACAAAAATAAAAAGTAGGGACCATCCAAGTTAAAAAATAGGTTAGGGCCAAAAACACAAATTCCCCCAAACCATAGGGACCATTCGTGTAATTTACTTTTAGTTTTGGTTCATATTTGGGTAACTATTTTTTTGTACACATCTAGGTAACGAACTTGTTGAAAGCGTTCACATCTAGGATTGAACCTGTTATAACAGGTCATAATGGTCATATGTGAACACTTTCAACAAACTTGTTACCTAGATGTATACAAAAAAAATAGTTACCTAAATATGAACATACCGAAAAGTTAATTACCTTAATAAGTCATTTTCCCATTAAACTCCATATGATTGGATATTGTCTAATTTACTTGATCCGAGTATGAGTCAGGATTCGCTAGTAATTATATTTAACTTTCAAAAACTGACATCTACATCATCCTTATCCATTTTTGGAGGCATAAATATAAATATTCATAATACGCCACACTCTAGAACTTTGATATTAGAATAATATCAATATGAATCTAATACATTGTTTAACGTTCTTGTGCCTAAGATTTAAGTGCATGTTATTGGATTATTCTGAAAATTATTTGTGGTAACTCAATTTCAAGGAAAGCGACCATATTTGAGTTTGGCTCATTATATGTAATAAAATTCGATTTCAAATAAATCAATTAAAATTAATTATTGCAAGTTTGCAACCCTACTTAAAAACAATACTCTTTTGGCTTTTGTCGAGTCGCCCCAAATATGTTAAAACAAAGGTCAGAAAGAAAGGGCATGGGGCATGGGGGGTTCACTGCACTAGACCAATAACATCTTAGTGGCCGAGATGCACAAATGAGTTGACTGTTACATAAAAAAATTAAAAATTAAAATTTATGTTTGAGAAATTAAATATCTTCTACTTTTAAAATAGAAGACTTTATTAAATATAAAGTCTGGTTGTTTTATATTTGAAGTCATGTCAATTTCGTGTGGTATAAATTTTGTCACGCATGTTGGTGAATTTGGATTTTTTTTTTCATATGACACCATGAGCAAATGGCTGTATCAATTGAGGACAAACGTTATTTCTATTTTATTTTAACTGATATTTTATGTATTTAGTTATTAATCGATACCTATTAATTAGGCAACTTAAACATGTATGCCTTTTTGTTGCATAATCGGTATTAATACGATGGTTCCAATAGGTAAAAAGATTAAGAGAAAAAATAGTTAAAAATCAAACACGTAACATGGGAAAAATTAGAAGTACCCAAAGTTTATCTTTAATACAAAAGCACGTTGCGGTGCGTTTTGTAAATTAAATTTTGACAACTGTATTGATAAAAATTATATATCATTGTATTTGTTGGTAGATAAACATATAAAGTCAGAACCACTAAGTAACTCCAATTTATATCGTCCAATGAAAACTTACATAGGAAATATACATAAAAATAAGTACGAAAATATATATAACATTTACATTGAAACGTAAATAAAATAAATTTATACGACACGTACATAAAAATAAGTAAGTAATATTTAACAAAAGTTCAAATAATCAAAATTGTATTATATGTGACCCGACTCATACGTATGAAACGTACATAAATATAAGCACGAAAAAATAGAAAAAAATACGTCGAAACATAGACAAATTTAAATTTATACTGACGCGTACATAAAAAAAGCAAGTAAGTTTTTTTTTAAAAAATAATAATAACGAGCGAAAGCTATAAGTTTACATCGAAACATTGACCATCTTGAACTTACACCGACACTTACATTAAAATAAGCACGTAAAAAATAGTTTCCTACGAATGAAAGTAGTTAAGGAAATGGAGGGGAGAAAGTGACATTATACAAAGTTCAAAGTGAATTTTGTGAAAGTGGTATTTTAAAAAGTATAGGGATGAAAAATATCATTTTACAAAGTATTTTAAAAATAAAGAGATAAAAATTATCACTTTAAAAAGTATAAGAAGAGAAAATGTCATTTTATAAAGTATGTTAAAAAAAACGATTGTAAACATGTCACTTTAAAAAATATAGAGTAGCCAAACATCGGTGAAAACTATCATCGATATTGACATTTAATATAGATATACTATGTTATATCAAAACTAGCTGATAGTTGAAAGTAGTTGTTTTTATTTGTGTGGTAAATCTGCATATTATCTATAAAAAATTCAATAATAAAAAAATGTTATATATAATTATAAATATGAAAATAATTCTTTGTATATAGGGATTTTGTAACATCCATAAAATTTGAACCAATTTAAAACTTTTTAATTCATATAAAACCATTCAATTATTACAATTTTTTTTCAAAATAGTTTAAACATCAGAGTTCCCAAAAATCATAATCAGCATTCGAGGAGGTGTACGATCACGCATTCACTTTCCCGCGATCATCCGCTGAACCTGAAACAATAAACTGAAACTGTAAGCCAGAAAGATTAGTGAGTCACCCCCAAAATACCAACCTCAACAATACCATAACCATATCATATAGACAAATACAGAACAACCATGCATCTCGAGTCTGCAGTATGGTTGGTCCACCCGCATCGGGCCTTCAGTACACCTGGTCCACTCCCGGAGTCTACAGTATGACAGGACCGCCCGCCTCGGGCCTTCAGTCTGTCTAGTTCACTCTCCGAGCCTCAGCACGTCTGGACTGCCCTCTCGGGCCTTCAACCTATCTGGACCACTCGTTGGGCCTTCGGCCTGACTATGTGCCCCTTTCGGGTCTACAGTCTATCCGGTCCGCCCTGGGTATGTTGGCCTACAGCACAAAGCAGGACCCGCCTCAACCCAACCCCAAACAAACAACCATGTGCACATATAACAGATAATCACATAACAGTCCATAGACAAACAAACCGATCTAACAGGTCATATAGCATAGCAACATCCTAACCGGTCACTAACATCATACCATCCTAACTACCGGGATGCATATCTAACAGATCAATAAGCATATCAAACAAAACTAGTATACAATCCGAGAAAGGGCCGGCCTTGGTTTCTTAGACCATGTTGATATAGTGAGGATAACTCACCTCGAAATGTCGATCTGAACCGAAGAAACAGATTCCCGAACCACCGTCTCACCGATAATCCCAAACTATCCAAAATAGCGAATAACGAGTCAATAAACGGGAATATAAATTTTTACCAAGAATCCCTTATAACAGTAGCCCCATATGCCTCCCCTCTAATTTAGGTCATGGCCCAAAACCAAACCCATGATTCATAAGTCCATGTAACAAGGCCCATCAATGGCCCAACTTTCCAAATTGGGCCTACTACCTATCTGGGCCTAAATCCAAGATCCATTACCAAGACTTGGCCCAAAACACCTTATCCATAATGACCAGCAAAGGCCTAAGTCCAGCTAGCCCATAAACAGTCCAAAACTCAAAGCCCAAAGTCAAAAGCCCAATCAGAGGACGTAAGTTGGGCGTACTCCTCTGGTACGCGGGGCGTACCTTGACTCATGTTGACTGGAAAGTGGGTTGTTGACCCTATACGATGGGCGTATATCTTCCTACACGGGGTGTATGCGAACCGAACAAAAATCCTAACAAGTGCTTAATGGCTTAAGCACTTAAGTCCAAACTTCAGATCCATCGACCAAATATGCCTAGGACTCATAAAGTCTCGAACTTTATCACTTTGGACGTCCAGAAAGTTCTTAATCTAAGGTCTCAATCCATTAAGACCTTCTACTACTTGCATGGGACCTCCTAAGCCATTGGGACCTCATTTTTAACACTCAACACCCCTCCAAGAGTCTAGAAGGACATATCATTTCGCCCAAAACACAACATACATCATCTTGGAACTTTTGGGACAAGAAATGATTCCAAAATGCTAGAATGGCTAGATCTATGTTATACAAACATAAAGATTGAAGCTTTTTACCTTCTGGAGCTTCTAGGGTACAACACAACTTCAGATCTACAAGCCAAACTTTTTCCCCAACTCCTTGATGCAATGATTCCACCTTCAAGAGCTCGAAACACCCACCAATTTACACTCTCACACAAGGGCTAGGGTTTAGGGACGTTTCTGGAAGATGGAGGCTGAGAATGATGAGAGAAAATGAGCCATAAGGATGTTTATATAGTCCCTAACCCGAGATATTAGGGTTTCCTTCATTTATGAGTACGCCCTGCGTACCCTTACGTACGCGCGGCGTACTCCTCTTGGTCCCAAAATTACAAATTAGCCCTTAGGCTCTTCATGGCTTTACCCTTTCATCCCCATGGACTTCAAATGACAAAACTTGGGATGTTACAGATTTATATATTAACTTTTTTTTTTTATTTTGATTATGTTAAAATGATTGCATAAAGAATAACGAGAATAAATTGTTATTTAATATTAAATTTCCTATGTTTAAGGGTTTATATTAGATAAATTTAAATGTGTTAAGAAAATAAAAGTTTTATTAAGAATACTTGAAAAAAAATATAACATTAAATTTTGAAGTCCTTAAAATTTGAGATTTATATCAAATGAAATAAAAAATAAACAAAATACTAAGAAAACGACATGTAGTATCATTATATATAAAAATAGGTCATGTGTCAATCAAATAGTTTCTTTTATTATAATAAAGATAAGTATTTTGGCAATAATAGTTATAAGCTTTTTAAACTAAAAGATAAAAGTTACTCGACATAATTTTTAGATTATTAGTTTATTGTTAAATAAAAATATTAAGCTCAAAGTTTTTTTTTATTCGGGTTACAGAATATATCTATAGCATATTAAATAGCTTTATTAAAAAATAAAGTAAATTATATTTTTGGTCCCTAAATAATAGCATTTTTGCAACTTTAGTTTATTTTGATTTTGTCCCGTATTCCAAATAAAACGACTAATTTTTGCAAATTTGATCGTGATTTTACTCATTTTACTTGAAATATATATCAAAACTGTAACAAAAGAGCTTAAGACCAAAAACAAGATAAATTTTTTTGGAACAGAACCAATAAAACTGAATGTAATTTACACTTGAAAAGAATAGATTAGTTTTATACCACTTTACTCTTTTTAATCATATTCAACAACCATAACGATCGATAAAGTACACGTTTAACTTCAACAACCAAACACAATTAGTCAAAAGTCCAAACTTTTTGGAACATAAACATAAATAATTTGCATAAATAAACAAATTCTCATTACCAAAATGTCATCAAATACAAAGTGTTATAACTTATGACACTTCACATTAAGCCACTAGAATGCTCTTCTTATTGGTGAAAAAAAAATGGTGGAAAGGTCTCACTTCTCATTGTTTTTTACACATATATCGTCCAAGATAGGAAAATTACAAATGCAAATATGGACAGGTGGCACGTGATCATTCGTCCTCGTTAACTAGCAACGCGAATGAAAAGGGAGCAAATTTGTAGCCATCTCCTTCATAAAACTTGTTTTGAAACTCCACCCAGTGAAGCCTTAACGCGTGTAGAAAGGCACTAAGTGTTTCCATCACCAACAACACCCCCACAGTTGCAAACACAAATACAATTATCCCCACACCAAGAATAATCACATTATTGTACCTATTTATAAATTTTTTTTTTTAAAAAAAATTAATAATAATGTTTGTGTAGATATACATGCATTAGACTGATGTTGATTAGAAAACTTACCCCCAAGCAAGAAGAAGAACCTTCTCGTAGAACACAGTGGATAATTCCGAATGCGCCAAGCTGAAATTACAAGTTTCGTTATCAGACATAAAAAGTTGCAGAAATGGTCCCTGCGGTTTGGTCACAGTTGCAGTTACAGTCCAACTTTTAAAAAGTTGATAGGTTTGCGTTGCGTCCCTATGGTTTTGGTTGTCCCTGTTCTACGTGAAAAGACTATCTTGCCCTTTCTAATATATTTTTTTTTTAAACAAAAAAAAAAAAAAAGAAGATTAAAATTTACCTGAGTGCCCATAAACGAAGATAGGAAGCAGTATTTGAGACAGCCCCAAGTACAAACTCAATTGTATGAATAAGTTGATGAACAAACACTTCACTGAACTCAAATTCCTCTTCATGATCATGGGAGCCATGATGACCTCCCTCCACCAGTGACTCATCAGTCCCTTCAAGTGCCACGTAGGAATCACCTTGGTGTGTCTGGAAGTGGAACATTAAATATGGTCTTTTAATATTTATCAAAAAAAAAAAAAAAAAAAAAAAAAAACATGACATACCCTGTTATGCTGTGCCTTTAAAATGAAAGGCTTGGGTAGCAGCATCCATGGGACAGCAATTAAGGATAGAAGTAGTAACACAAGCTGCCATTGTCAATGAAATCATTTCTATTAAACTTTAGTTGAATAAAGTTTATTTTTATAAAAAATAAAATTTTTTGCTTTATTATTTATTTGGTTTTCTAGTTATAAATTAGTGTTGGGAGGAAGAGAATTGAACCTGAACGGTTTTCTGATTTGGGAAAAGCTCATTTTCAGCAAGATCATCAGTGGGGCTAAGGAACATATATATCATTACATGATATAAATCAGCTTTGGAACCAGTGATCCACTTCAAAATAATAAGGAGTGAAAGGTAGCCAAATAGACCGTTTAAAAATATCATCTGGGGTATAAATTGGAACCTGAACATTTTGCAACATATGATATAATTATTAATTAGTAAACATACATACATACATAATTGAAATATGGTTAACAGAACTCACCAGACATTGACACTGTTCTTGAAGTAGATAGCATTGAAAAAGCTCAAAACTATTCCAAGGTTCATTTGTGCAACACCAAGAAGAATTGACATTTTCATCTTTAAAGAATTGAGAAATGGTAATTCACTTCGACTTCCATGCCATACGGGGTCCACACCAAATGGGTATGTGTCACCCACCTTTATTAAACCTATAGTCGTAGCCTCACTGCATGCACAATAAAAGATTAACAAGATAAATAATTATTACATTTTTGGTCCCTGAGTATAGCTGGTTTTTGCAATTTTGGTACCAAAAAGATTTTTTTGTAATCTGGGTCCTGTTCCATGTAAAATGGTTATTTTTGGTCCTAATTAGTTTTTTTTCTTGCAACTTTTGTCCTTATTTTGAGGTTCTTGTAGCGTTTTTCTTACCTGTTCCAAGTAAAATGGTCCCTAAGTATAGCAGATATTTGCAATTTTGATCCTTATTTGAGGTTCATGTAACGTTTTCGCCTTGATCCAAGTAAATTGACTGCTTTTGGTCACCGAGTATTAGCTGATTTTTACAATTTACTTCCCAAAAAGTTTGTCTTGCAATTTTGGTCTTTTTATTTGAGGTTCTTATAATGTTTTCCATTCCAGTCCTAAATAGAATGACTACTTTGGTCCCTCATTATAGCTGAGTTTTGCATTTTTGGTCCCAAAACTCCAAAAAAGTATAGTCATTTTACTTGGACCAGGGACCAAAACGTTATAAAAACCTCAAATAAGGACTAAAGTTGCAAGACAACATTTTGGGACCAAATTTGCAAAACTTAGCTACACTAGGGGAACTTTTTGGGACCAAATTTGCAAAAATAGCTATACAACTACACTAGGGGGCCAAAAATATAACTTACTCAAAAAAAAAAAAAGTTGTCTTGCAACTTTGGTCCTTATTTGAGGTTCTTGTGACATTTTTTGTCTCCCTTCCAAGTAAAATGACTAGTTTTGGTCCCCAGGTATAGCTGATACTTTCAATTCTAGTCCCAAAAATTTAGTTGATTTACTTGGGACAGGAACCAAAAACGTTACAAAAACCTCAAATAAGGACCAAAAATGAAAAAACCATTCATACTTAGGGGCCAAAAATGCAATTTACTCAAAGATAACACAAACAAGGGGGTGGGGTGGGGTGGGGTAAGTACCTGCAGGCATCATCACGACAGGCATAGGCTGATGGACTAAATAACTCAAAAGGAACCGAGAAAAACTCATTATATATCAAACCCGTGTAGATTGAAAACAAAGCCATCAAGAATATAACATATCGACCCCCAAAAGTCATTTCCATTATGTCTCCAAGTTTCTGTATTCATTTCATATAAATTATAAATTCAAAATCTCTCTCATAAGATTAAGTAATATATATATATATATATATATATATATATATATATATATATATATATATATATATATATATATATAAAAAAAAAAAAACTGGTTACTTACCTGACTTGAGTATTTCTTTTCCTTGAGTATTAAAAATAAAGCTGCAATCAGGATGCATATTCCATGCCCCCAATCACCAAACATCACAGCAAAAAGAAATGGAAACGTGACAACAGTGTATACTCCAGGGTTTGCTTCTTGATACCTTGCAACACTGTAGCAACATGAAATTCATATAATAATTGGATTACATTTTTCAAATCACATTGCTGCTTCTTCCATTTACCCCTACAGAAATGCTTACCCATATGCATCAACAATTGTTTGAAAAGACTCGGTAAATTTATTTGTCCTGAAATAAGTTGGGGGCATTTCTTTCGTATGCAAAACTTGGAAAATCGCACCCACTTGTGACTTAGCATCAATTGTAGCCTGCTGGAGTGCTTCTTGAATCTGCAAAGACAAGGGGCAGACACGTAATTTTACAACCTTCGAGCATAATATTTAAAACTCATCAAAACATATATATAGTAGAGAGTGATATAAACCTGTTGGGTTGCAAATATGGGACTCCATCCTTCAGCAACAAGACACTTCTTTGTTACATCAATGCTAAGCATATTTAGCGTGTGATAAATAGATTTCTCCTTTCGAACCTTAAATTAGCAAACATAATGAAGTCAATGTTATTAAAAAAATAAAATAAAAAAAAAAAAAATCATCTTTATAAAGAAAAAGAAAAAAACAATTCTTAAATTAGTAAAAAGAATAAAGTATGTTGCTATTTCCTGCAATTTTCTCTTTATTACACATACCAGGTCATTCCATTGTTCATATTGTTTTGCAATAGTTTCCAACAAATTAGTACGATGCACAAGTCCAGTATCTATTGTTGTCTTCAGTTCAGATAGCCTTCCAGATACCTGAAAAGTTACATTTTTTATATAATCAGTGTCCTAATTTGATTAAATTCTATTTTATAAATATCAAGAATTCTGTGTACCTCAGTTATCATTTGTGCTTGTTTGCTCAAATCTTCTGGAAAAGGGTAACGATTTGCTCCAAAAGCTTCACATATCTTAAGAATCTTGCTCTTGGCTCTTTCTCCAGAAAAGAAAACCACAAAGACGCTTTTTTGAACCTGTAAAGCAGTAGTCATGTTTAATGCTGACATGGATGACAGGTATTAGCTGACGTGGAAATTGGAACTAACCTTTTCTCCTGAACTAGGATCAGTAACAGCTTCATCAACAGAAGATTGCCTTAAAAAGACATTACCCCTTGTAGCACGAAACAGAATTCTTTCAAAAGCCATGGCTTTTTCTTTAGCCACAAGCCCAGTGATATACCCTAGTTTGACTTGCTTTCCTTGGTCAACTGTCGACTCCTATACACAATAATCAGAAAGAATCATGGAAAGAAGGGGAAAAAAGTTAAAATTTAAAAGCACAAACAGGTCAAAGAACACCCTATACTATTCAACTATCCTGATTTCAAGCCTTCACACTCTCATATCAGAAAGAATCATGTACATGTCAAACCTACACTCAGTAATGACTAATGAAATAAACTAATGATTACATAACATGTACCTGATCATTCAATAGAGGAGTTTCCAAAGATTCTTCAGCACCCTGATGTGATGAACCTTCTCCCTGATGTTCTGAAGCACTGCTTTGAGCCACTTTGAAAAACTCTCCAGCCTATGAAACAGTTATTTACCATAAATGAAAAGAGTAAAAGGGTAGCCAATAGTGTGGAAAAAGAACTGGCATAAGATATACCTTTTGCAGAACAAGCTTATATTCTACAAGCTCATTATAGCCACGCTGCAATTTTTCACTATTTGCATTGATTTCAACAAGCTCGGCTTCAAGATCTCCAAGATTCACCTAAAAGACCACAAGAGGAAAAAAAATTAAGTTTAAAGATGGTATAAGTTTATGTATGGATAAGAAAAGTTGTATATACCTCAAGGTCATCTAGATTAAGGCCAGCTTTGGTATCGAGTTTCCCAGAGGGAATGATATCTGCCTTTGACATTTGATCTTTGAAGAAACGCAGCTTCCGTGCCAATTCTGCACATCTTTTAATCTTCACAAAAGAAGCAAGTTAAAATACAGATCCAATAAATAAAAGTTTCAAGAAGTAAACCAATGTCAAAGCTTACAATTTCCAAACTTCAATTGCAAATGCCAAATTCTATTCCTAATTTAAGACTCAAAGGGTAATGAGTAGTCAAGTGTTCAAAGGAAGATTAAAACTCACCTGGCCTGCATATGTTCTCTGAAAAGGGCTTTTCTCTACGTTCAGCTGTAGATACCAATAACATTAAGATTAGACCTATATTAGAAACCAAATTCACAAAACAAGAAGATACACTAAAAGGTAAAGTTTGAAAAGTATAAAAAGCTCTTCTAGATTTGTTCTTTTTTATTATTGTGCTAGTGGAATCAAGCATTATCTCTCAATCAAACCTTTATCGACTATATATATATGCCATCAAAGCCCTTTCTGAGATAACTAACTTCATTTTTATTCACTGGCTTATTCCGCTACCCTAAAAGAAATTGTGGAGTAACGAATCAAACGACTATTTCAGCTATTCATAGATAGCTATAGTATATAACTTGCTAAAAACGTAAAGATCAAATCGAAAAAAAAAAATCACGATGCTGAATTCAGCCAACCAACCCTAACTTTCAGCTCGATCAATCAATACCACTCACGTAAAACGTAGCAACACCCTACTTGTAATAAATCAACTAACGTCCAAACCTCAGTTTGCAAATCACTACTAGCTAAACTCACGATGCACCAAGAATTCACAACAATTACATCAATAACAACAATGATCTGTAAAAATTATAATCGCAGGTATAGAGAGAGTAAGTGCTGACGTCTTTGAATTGAATGAGGCCGATATCTCCAAGGTAAGAGACGGTCAAGCGAGCAGACTCGATTGGAATAATGACTTGTATTAAGTGCATCGGCTCTGAACGGAACAGATCCATCGGCGGACAACATCCGCCTCCGCCGCCGTGCTCCGCCATCTGTAGACTTTCGATTGCGATCAGAATCGTTCGTCGAGATCGATCAGTATCTCGGCAGCAGAGAAACAAGATGAACCCAGAGTCTCTGTATTACCGCCTCTATGTTTTCACAGCAGCCACGTTCTTCCGATTGATATTTTATTTTTTCTGTTTTTTTTTTCTTTCTAAAAAAAGTAAAATAATAATTGGGCTATAATTTACAGCGAATAGGCCAATAGAGTTTTATATTTTAATAGTTTCGGAATATACACGTGTATGTCATGAATTACACATTAAACGGGTGTTTGCGTAAGTGTTTTGTTTGTTATGTTCAGATTAATAGGTTTTATATATTCTAATTATAATATAATATATTTATGTTTATTGGATAATCGGTTTTATATCATGCTAAAGTTAGTGGGCTCGGTATGGGCACAAGCCGCACAACATGCTGATATGGCTAGGCAAACACCCAATGCTCACAATGTTGGGTTTTTATGTTGTTGTGAATCTTGTGATTGCATGTGGTTGTTGTTTCCCTCTTTTTGGAAAAGTTAGATTGAGTTGGAAAGGATTTGGTTGAGGTGAAAGCTTGGTGAATTCAGCACAATTCTCACCAACCTTAGACGTCACACAAAAAAAAAATGTTATACTTTTAAAGTGTAGTTTTGTTGTTTTGGGATTGAGATTGACAAATGATTCGAATTTGAATTTTGTTAATTATAGAGTAGGAGGTTTTCACGGTTGTAATTCTTTCGTCTAAGTTTTTTTGGTTAAAAGTCAATTTCATGATCATAATAATTGATTGTTGATTATTTGATTTACCGTTCATATAATAGATATAGTTTGTTCAATGTGGGTTGATGAGTGTTGTAATTGTAAGGATTTAACATGTTAGGTTTATGATAAAACAAATTTCATCATCAAATATTAAATAAAGTTATCTATTATTTTTTCATATTACCTTTATTTTGTTGTTTGGCAAAAAGTTGTTTTCTCATAATAAAGTCTTTTAGTTTACTAAATATCATATCATTGTAACTTCAAGTAATAGAGTTGAATTCAAACAAAACCATCGAGATTAAACAATTCATAGCCAGCAGAAGAAAAAACGAACAAGAAAATCATACCAAAAAATGCTAATTTTTCTAATAAAAGGATTGTATAGAGCTCTAATATCATATGAGCTAATAAAATAGTATCATGTGAGCTAATAAAACAATAGAGAGAAATATTGTTAGGATTTCATTATCGAGAAAAGGTATATTACAAGGAACAGAAAAGACAATTATAAATAGGAAAACAATCTACAGTTAACCTAGATAAAAGGTTAAAAAGACGTAATGCTAAAAGAGTCTGATAAATTTAATAGGCAAACAATTAATAGGAGTTTTCATGCTTTCAAAGCCAAGTAGAAATCAGTAAATGTTTGTTACAGACTCATGTGCTAATAACTCTTTGTATTGTACCATGTAATTCTAGTTTCTTGTTTTTCATTTGAATATAAAAAAATAAGTAGATGGTCTAGAGAATGCTTGATTTAGTTATACTAATCATCTTCAAATAGCGATGGTTGATCATGTTTTCAACAATAAACTCTTCATGGCTCCTATTGACATTGTGTTAGATTAAGGTTTCTAAGCTCATAACTAAATTGGTATATACTTGTAATTAGAAACAAAGTCATTTTTGGTTAGAATGACATTTGTAGAGAATATATATATATATATATATATATATATATATATATATATATATATATATATATATATATATAAGATTATTATATGATTAGTAAATTATAATAAATGATTTGTTAATATATTATATGATTAATATATTAATAATTAATTAAGATTTAATCATAAATTAATTGGAATTAATTTTTTGGATTAATTAGTATTAATTAAAGGTGCAGAGGCTAAGCTAAAATTGTTCAAAAGTTGAACAAATGAAGTGTTCCATAACCTTCCCATGGGGGACGGTTTTGGGATGCCCTAATAAGGCACTCTAGAAGCCTCCTTATAATTAGGTGTAACATCCCGATGATGAGGTAATTTCAATTTTAATCATATGTAGGAAGAAATATTGCATTTTGGCCCTTGTGCTTGAGAAGGATTGAAAAATGGCCCACATCGGCATTTTGGTATTTTGGTTGAGGCTTAGTATGTTGGGTGTACATTTCGTACGCAAGGCATACATGCGAGAACTTTGTATGTTAGGCGTACATCAAGTATGCAGGGCATACGTGCGAGGTTGTCAAACGCTAAATTTTGGGGTTTGGACCCTATTTAAACATCTTTTTGGCCCCAAGACCTTTACCCTCATCAGCCTCCACCTAAAAATCGTCCCTCCATCTAACCCTAAGTGTGAAGAGTGCACCTTGAGCTCATTTGTGTGTCTTGGTGGTGTTCTTGAAGAAGAAGAAGAAGAATTTAACATTCGAGATTTAATATGTTTCCTTTTAACCCCTTAATGTAAATTCTATCATTTTGGTCCCTAGCTAATACACGGGGCATACTCTATGAGTACGCTTAGCGTACTATCTCATCTCAGGTTTGTAGGTTCACCCACATACACGGGGCGTATGTGGGAGTACGCATGGCGTACGTAATGCAGGGGCAAACCCTAATTTTTAGGATTTGTGCCATATTTAAGCAACCTATACCCTTGGACCCTCTATTGATAAGCCTCCACTCCCCTATACCCTATGATGGAAACCCTAGCCTCCCATAGTGTGTTCTTGAGCTTTGGAAGTAATTTTGTGTTGTTTTGGTGTGCATTGAAGAAGGTGGTGCTTGGTAATCAAGCTTTGGTTAGACTTAAGGTTGTAGATCCAGAATCTTCATCAAGTTTGCTAGCTCCAGAAGGTATAAAGTTCTTATATTGGAACCTTTTGTGTTAGATTGAGATTAGAGCTTGTTTTTGAGCTTATGGTCTTTTGGGTTCTTTATGGGAGTTTGAGTCGCTCCATGAGCTAGGATGCTAGATCTTAGCCCCTCTGATGTTCCTTGTGTAAAAAGGTGTCATATTGATGAATCATATTGGTTCATGCATGAATTAGAGTCCTTATTATGGGTCTTAATGGACAAAATCGGATTTTGGGTCCCATTAAGACATCCAAGGTGATAAAGTTGCAAACTTTATGCATTAATACCTTGAAATGAAGTAGATCTGAGATTTGGACATTAAGAGTTTTAGTGGTTAAGACAAAATTAGACAAATGGGGCTCTGGCCGGTATACGGGGCGTAATTACTGGTATGTTGCGCGTATTGGGTTAGCTACCTGATTTCGAGTCAACACTCGTACGTCGTGCGTACGAGGAATACATCAAGCGTACGAGGTGAAGTGGGTTTTCTTCGTTTGGGGCTTTTGGACTCGGGATTATTTAGGCTTTTAAGGTTTGGGCCTTGTTGGGCCATTGGACTTTTGAACTTGGTCCATGGATGGACTATGGGCCTTCTTGGGATTAGGTTCATGATGATTGTGGGCTCAATTTTTAATTAAGGATCTTGGAATCCTTAAATATTTTCTTGGAATAGAGGTAATAAATTTTGATGATGGTTTATGTTTAAATTAAAGAAAGTACTGCCTGGAATTATTGCATGAGTATGGGATGCTTGGTTGTAAACCTATAAGTACACATTTGGAAACAAATTTTATTGTAAGTTCAGGTGATACTGATGAAAAAGATAGATTGTTTGAAAATAAAACAGAATTTCAAAAGTTGATAGGTAAACTTATTTATCTTACAATTACAAGAAATGATATTTCTTATGCAGTTCAGGTTCTTAGTCAATATATGCACAAACCAAGAAAATCTCATTTAAACATTGCTTTCAGATTGTTGAGATATTTGAAAAGTAGCCCTCGAAAAGGAGTTGCTTTAATTAAGTCAAGTGTGTTTGAATTAAAAGGTTTTGTTGGTGCATACTGGGCTAAGTGTTTAGCCACAAGGAGGTATGTATCAGGTTATATGGTTTATCTTAATAATTGTTTGATTTCTTGGAAGAGTAAGAAACAATCTATTGTTTCTAGGTCTTCTACTGAATCAGAGTATAGAGTTCATGGTTCTATTACTTGTGAAATAATTTGGGTCTTAAAGATTTTGTTTAAACTAGAAGTTAAAAATCTTATTCCTTTTTCTATTTTTTGTGATAATGATTTAACGATTAAGTTAGCTCTTAATCCTGTATTTCATGAAAGGACAAAGCATTTTGAAATTGATCTACATTTTGTTAGAGAAAAAATTGCTAGTGGTGTATTGAAATTGGTTAAAATAGATTCTTCTGAACAAAATGTTGATATTCTTACGAAGTCTTTGAGTGTAAAACAACATGATTTTTTAATAAATAAAATGGGTCTTATTGATGTTTTCAGAAAAGGAAATAAATATTTCGATTGAGGGGGATGTTGAAAATATATTATCCTTGCAATCTCCTATTTATTATTTGAAATAAAATGTGATATATAGTTGAAGGGTATTTTGTGTAAAGAGTGTATTATGACGTTTTGTTTCTTGTTCGTTCATCATTTGGTATTAGAGCCTTAGTTTGGAAATTCGGGCATATTATTAGGTGTGTCTGAACTCAAACTGAGGGTTTGGTAAAATTTTCAGAAAGAAATGTTTTATAAAAGGATTTTCTAATAAAATAATAAGGGTGTGGTGCATGCAATTCACCGAGGTCAAGTAAGTTTTCCCAAAACACCCATACATGTTTTGTGATATGCTTTGATGTGTGAATCTGTGAATCAAATGCTAGTTAGGGCTAAGGATATGCTCAAGATTTGCATGATATAATGCTAGGAGAGATGCCTTTATATGTCTACTTTATTATTATTATTATTATTATTATTATTATTATTATTATTATTATTATTGTTGTTGTTGTTGTTGTTGTTGTTGTTGTTGTTGTTGTTATAAAATTTTCCAGTTAATCAGATTATATATAATTCAGAGATAAAGATATCAAAAACTCCCCAAATTGGGTGGTTAAAGGCGTTGCCTTAATATTGCCCATTTTCTTTAACAACACTTCTCTTTATCTTATGAGTGTGCCAAGTCAGATGTGGCATGTTATGTTAGCTGTCACGTCAGCAAATGTATCCAAGTAAGCATCCAGGAGGCTTGGTTCACCGGCTAGGGAGAGCAAAACCGAATAAATGTCCAAAAATGATAAAATTTAGCTAAATGTGAGGCATTAACCAACATAAAAAACGACTTTGGGTAAAATTGACAACTTTAGGATTTTTGTGACATTAACCCAACAAATATTTGCCTGAAAGTAGTTATGAAAACAAGAAAGAGCATTACAATATAAGTTTCGAAAAATTCATAAGATTTTATTTGTGCCAAGGAAATTAACTATTATTATAACTCACCCACAACCGAAGTCTAGAGTTTGAACTATTTATATTGATTAAATATTCAAGTTCATATTAATCTTGTCTCGTGATCTTTCCCAAAAATAGCTAAATGATAAGTAATTGGTAATCGTTTGAACATTTGGGATTTCAGCCGGTAATCTTCCGAAAAATCTTATATTTTGTATTCATTAACGATAAGGCCATGACTTTTTAATAGAAATATAATCTTATTGTATTTTTTTCTTCTGGCATAAGGTATTATCTTATAATAATCTTACTATAATCTTATTTTCTGAATATTTCAAATAACTTTTAACAACTACGAGGATGGTTTAACTTTTAATTTTTTACGTTTTAAATTCATTTTACACATTTCAAAAACTTACAAGCTACTTTTGTTGAACATTTTTATACAGATAAAAGTTACAAACTTAGAGCTTCTAACTTTAAGCAACCAACTGGTTTTGCTGAATATAACCCTTTGTATGACATTTGTATTTGGCTAGCGTTATATTGATTGATATTGATTTAGTGTTAAGGTACAAAATGCCAACAATTTAGGGGAAAATGACTTACTATGGTAATTAACTTTTCCGTATGTTCATATTTGGGTAATTATTTTTTTTTTTGTATAAATTTAGGTAACAAACTTGTTGGAAGTGTTCACATATGACCATTATGACCTGCTGTAGCAGGTTATATCCTAGATATGAACACTTTCAATAAGTTCGTTACCTAGATGTGTACAAAAAAAAGATAGTTACCTAAATATGAACATAACGAAAAGTAAGAGTAAATTACACGAGTGGTCCCTATGGTTTGGGGGAATTTGTGTTTTTGGTCCCTAATTTATTTTTTTTAACTCGAATTGTCCTTACTGTTTATTTTTGTTGCGCGTTTGGTCACTATCTTATCTAAAAAGACTATTGTGCCCTTATTAATTTATTTTTTAATTAACTTTCATATTTATGTATTTATTTTTTTACATATTAAAAAAATTAATAGACCCCACATATTTGTATCTCCTCACCATTCCATTTCTCATCCTCATCAACTTCTATTTATTTTTCATCTCTAGTGATATCGACATCTTCACAATCTCTTTTTTTCGTTCATTCACCTCCGTCGAATCAACACCACAACTAAGGGTGTTCGTTTGGATGGATCGGTTCAATCCGATCTAATTAAGTAAATCCAAATTGATTTCGGTTTTTCAAAATATGGATCCAAATAGTCCAAACTAAATTCAAATCCGATCCGATCCGATCCAATTACAATTCGGTTGGATCGGTTTTTATAATTCGGTTTTCAAAAACCATAACATTTTAAAAGGACAGAGAATTATAATATAATCTAATTTTACAGAAGAAGCAAAAACAAATTATTTATTTGTGATTTAAAATTTATAAACAACTACTAAAAAGACATATTATAGTTTATTATTTAATAGATAAAAAACTTTTGAAAGAAAGTATATATTATTGTCTTTTATTAGGTAAAACTTTTTGAACTTATTTAAAAAAAATTATATAATTAATAAATAATTATAGATATATTGAAAATAAATACATAACAAATTGTTATTCGGTTTTTTTGGACAATTCGGTTTTATTGAAAATCAATCTGAAATCCAAAATAATAATTCGGTTTTATTGAAAACCAATTCAAAAATCCGAATATCCGAATATCCAAACCAAATAGTCAAATCCAAATTGTCCAGTTGGACAATTCGGTTTTATCCAAATAATGAACAACCCTAACCACAACCCACTAAAGATGAAGAGACAGTAGAAGGACCGAAAAAAAGAGATGGTGAAGATGTCGATATTACTAAAGATGAAAAATAAAAAGAAGTTGAGGAGGATAAGAGATGAGATGGTGAGTAGATACAGATATGTGAGGTCTATTAATTTTTTTAAATATATAAAAAATAAATACATAAATAAGAAAGTTAATTAAAAAATAAATTAATAAGGGCACAATAGTCTTTTTAGGTAAGACATGACCAAACGCGCAACAAAAATAAACAGTAGGGACCATCCGAGTTAAAAAAATAAGTTAGGGACCAAAAACATAAATTCCCCCAAACCACAGGGACCATTCGTGTCATTTATTCTTACTTTTCGTTTTGTTCATATTTGGGTAACTATTTTTTTGTACACATCTAGGTAACGAACTTGTTGAAAGTATTCACATCTAGGATGTAACCTGCTATAGCAGGTCATAATGGTCATATGTGAACACTTCCAACAAGTTTGTTACCTAGATGTGTACAAAAAAAAGATACTTACCCAGATGTGAACATACGAAAAAGTTAATTACCTTAGCAAGTCATTTTCCCACAATTTAGATATGATTCCAATTAAATAATTTTTTTAACATTAACCCATGATCACAATTCAGAAGGTGAGAGAATACGTAGATGAATTGGTCTTTTCTATTGTACTAACGTTTAAAATTACAGGAGTTTGGAATTATAAATATTAAATACATACACAAAACAAAACATGACTATACCTTTTTTCAACAGTTTTTACATACACAGTTTAATGACACCCACAAAGGGGATTTATCCTCATTCCTCCATGAAAAAAAAAACTCCTGCAGGACACCAACACATAGCTCAAAATGTGTTACAAAAAAGGCATTGAATATACTTTGTTAATATCAAAAAGAGTAAATTACACTTTTGGTCCCTAAATATAACTGACTTTCTTTTCCAATTTTGGTCCCAAAAAGTTTTTTCTTATAAATTTGGTCCTTATTTGAAGTTCTTATAACATTTTTGGTCCATGTTCAATAGAAACCTTTCGGGGCCAAAATCGAAAAATCAGCCATGCTCAAGGACCAAAGAGGTAACTTTCCCAAAAATAGTCATTTTACTTTTTACTTGGAACAAACACCAAAAACGTTATAAAAACATGAAATAAGGACCAAACTGAAATAAAATATATATATATATATATATATATATATATATATATATATATATATATATATATATATATATATATATATATATAGGCATACTCAAGGACCAAAGTTGTAAAGCTCTGTATTGAAGAAGAAAAAGAAAGTTGGCGTACCTTCATTTTGAGGGAGGCAAAGTGCAAATATCAAGAAGTGAAAGCAAAAATTCTATCTGCAATTTTGGTTCGGCAGATTGGACATTCGGAACAGGCAAGTGAACAAGATTTACACACTGCAAAAGCCAAAAAGGGCAAAAATGTAAGTATTTAACAAGTATTGAAATAGCAACCAAGCTTGAAGTTTAAAGAAACTTACAACTAAAATGTCTGCAAGGAAGAAGCATTGTTGTTGTTGGTGACTCAAAGCATACTTTACATACATGAGAATTTGCATCTCCCCCATTTCCATTGTTGTAACTCACCTCTTTCTCCTTCTCCTTCATCTCTTGCATTCGAGCCTATATACATGTGCACATTTTACTTAATTATCACTCATGAAATAGCAACGAATGTGAGTAAATGACAATTTTACCCTTCTGTTTAAAAAAAAAAGATGTTGAATAACAAATGATTGTTTCCAGATTAAGTCCATTAAGCCAAACAAAAACTTGCACTAAAGTCTTGTGTTTTGTTTTTGGACATGAGCAAATGACCATTTTACCCTTTTTTAGTTTAAAAGAGATGTAAGTACCTTCAAGCGAGCAACAAGGGGTTCTTCTTTCGCCACATCATGCGCTTTTTCTGAACCATCCAAAACTTGTCTCTCTTTAACAACTATATTATCACGACCACCACCATTTTCTATTTTCCGGAAATTTACAGTTTCACCCCTCTCAGTTCCATTACTATTCGATTCATTAACTGTTACGCCTTTCGCCTCTTTCTTCAACTGAGCAACAAGAACCCACATATTAGCCAAATCATTCTCCAAAGCCGCTTCTTTCTTCTTCATTTCCTCAGCTTTTTTCCTATATTCCTCTTCTATAACTTCCTTCTCAGACAAAGCAGCCTCAAGTCTCGCTTCCCTTTGCTTCCTTGCTTGTAACTCCATTTTTAAATCTTCAGGGTCAAGATTCCATGAGTCAAAATCATCTTTGACTCGGCTGGAAGATCGCCCTTTCCGACCATTTTTAGCATCATACTTTCTAGATTTTGAATTTCCCAACTCGCAAGCAGACATTAACTCCTTTTCAAGTTTTGCATTTTCTAGGGACAGTTTGGTAATTTCACCGGCTAGATTCTTGAGTTCAACCGCAGCAGCTGAAGCTAATTCCTTAGCATATGAAGCTTCTTCTGAAAGTTTCTGATTCTGTACACATAATCCGCTGTTCTCCTCTAGAATGTGAATTTGTTCCAGCTTTAATTTTTCATTTTCTACCTCCTGATTAAATATATAAAAAGGATTAAATTAATTATTTGCCAGAATTGAACTTTGCTAAATAACAATATAAGTTATATAACATACCTGAATCTTGATTTGTGTTCTTAGCTCATCGATGTAATCTTTGGATCTTGGATGTTCTGAAGATGTAAGGAGCTGCTGTTCAAGCAACATGATTCTTTCTTGCAGTTCTTTAACTTCAGTACACTGCAATAGAATAAAGAAAATTAAGAAAACATGTGTTATTTTAAATACAAAATAAACGATGTATTATAAATTATAAATACAGATACCCTGTTTTGCAATTCTTCCTGGAGGATGCGGTTGTCTGCTGACATGATCTGCAATTATAGAAGATGTTTTGACTTTTGAGGAAAATCATTAGCAATTAATGTCATGAGTTGGGTTAAAATGTTGATACTAACCTCTAGCTCAAAACCCTTTTCATCACACTGTGTCATTAACTTCATCATTGTCTGTTTTGGAGTAACAAAAAAAGGAAATGTTGATAATGTATAGATTGTGGAAAGACAATAAATAAGTAAGAAAAAATAAAGAGAGAAAAAGTGCACCTGTTGCATATCAGTCAATGATGTATTAGAAATTGAAGCTTCATTGCTTTCAACAATCTGTCTTTCCAAAGCCCTCATTTGCCTTCTTTTTTCTTCTATTTCACGCTCCAGGTCCTCTATCTGATTATCACCATATGTTTATAAGTAATCTAAAGGATTTGAATATAATATATATATATATATATATATATATATATATATATATATATATACGGAGGAAAGAGGGGTAACAAAGCTTTACTTGGGTTTTTGAGCTCTCAGGATCATTTGCAGATTGTTCTACTAAACGTTTCATGGTACTTGAATTGAAGGCAATCTCTCCTGCAAGCATTTTCACTCTTTCAACTAGAAGGTCCATTTCATCTATTGAAAGTCCACCCTGTGGTCAAAGACAAAGTCAAAGTCAAACAAAACATACTAAAACACTAAGGTTTCTTTCTACTTTATATATTTATATAAAAGTAGAACTATCATGTATGTGTTGAAATGTGATATTAAGAGATGAGAGCTCCATGAAACATACTGTTAGCAGCTTTATACCACTGGCAGAACGACTAATGACTTCACCCGGTTGAGTTGACTCGGTGATAGAATCACCAGAAATTAAGTCACTGTTCAAGAGTAGAGAACCATTCTGAAACAAATAGCATCAACAAAAAGGTTAAATCATTAATTCTTAAAATTCCATTGTGAGGTCATGTAAAACATGGGAAATTAAATTGAGAATGTTTAAACTAACATCATCATCATTAACAGAAAGACTCTGTTGACCAGATGCATCGGTCAACCCAGGAATTGTATGTTTTGAGGAAACAAGTATTAGCTTTGTGAGCCTCTGAATTCGGCTCATGAGAGCAGCTTTGGCTTCTTCCTCTTCTTCTAATCGTGATTGCATTTTCACTTGTCCTTCTTCCAACTATAATACAAATTTTAAAACATAAAAAGAGTGAACTAATTTATACACAAAGAATTTGTACTAATAGCGAATAAAAAAAAAAAGAAAATGAAATAGAACCTTCTGTTTTAATGTCATTATCTCTTCTGGATTGACACCTCCTACAAGCATCCCTCTACGAAATTGATCAAGCTCTAGCTTAAGAGCTGATATCTCTCTTTGGTACTTCTTAATCAAAGATTTTTCATCAATAATCTGTAATAAGATGAATAGTTTAAGATTAATACTTGTGTTTTTAGTAAACTGAAAAACAGATAAAAATGCTGATGTCATCATGTCATAACAATTAACAAACCTTATTGCGAGAGGCATAGATTTCAATACGTTTTGCCCTGCTTGCAAATTTTAATGTATTGTGAGTCTCCTCCATGCTACTAGATGCTGGAGTTATAGTACAAATAAGCTGGAAAGAGAAAAAAAAAATTGGATTATGGGTCAAAGATACAAATTCTTTGTAATGAATATATATAACTTAAAAAGTCAAGTTTATTAATGCTTACTGAAACATGGCCATGGCCACTCAATGAAGACTGTAGAATGCGAGTAAGTTTTGAATCTCTGTAAGGAACATGAGATGCCTTTCCCTCACTAAGTTTTCCAATTACCTGTGATTTCCACAGTTCAAAAACATTATCCAATTTTATAAATTTAATAGATTTTATATTGAAGAAATCCAAATTCTCTTACAGTTCCAAGGGTTAGAAGACTTTTGTTTATGTAAGATCCTTCTTTCCTTCTCAGTCCTGTTGTTTCAGTTTTTGAGCTCTCTGATCCCGCTAGATCGATTAAATTCTAGAAAAAAATAGAAAAATGATTTCGAATAAAAATTAAGTGATATAATAATAGGGAGACTTTAAAACAAGGCGTGGACATACAAGTTGAGAAAATATGACTCCATCATATTCATCACCATGAGCACTACTTTCAATCATCTGCAAGTTCAAATATATGTTAGAGATCGTTGATACAGTTAACAATGAAACACATAAGTTTATTTTTTTAGCAGTTGACCTACTTAGCTGTTGAGTAATAAAGTCTTAAATTGTTAGTTCAGTTTTGTAATTTTGTTATTATATAACTTCAGCTGTTTTATTTGTTACATGTTTAACGTTGATTTATCTGTTAACTTGATTGTAAGCTTTCAGCTGTTGATTTAGTTAAGTTTATGACAGTGTTAGTTCAGCAAATAATTTATCCGTCAGTTTTAAATTTTAGCAGATAATTTAGTTATTAAATTTATGTCGTAACTCATAATGTTACTGTAAATTGATTATTTCAGCTGTCAATTTCTCTAGTTGTCAAGTTTATGTTACTGTTAAAAAGGTTAGTTCACTTTTGTAACTGTGTTTTTTACACTTACATTATTTCATTATTCCCATATCTAGTTAACTAGTTTCTTTTAGTTGTTCACTTAATAATTTGCAGTTTGTAGCATTGGAAATACTCGTTTATTATCTTTGAACTAATTATGTCATGTTCTTTCAATATCATTTATTTGTTTACGTTCTTTTTTTGAATTTTCTTGCTTTCTGACCTTGAAAAGTAAACAAAGTCAACAGCATAAACTCAGAAACTGAATATGTTTATAAGATATATTTATATCATAACAAATGTAAGCTCATAAAAAGATGAAAAAGTACAGATATAAACTTCATGTGAATCACATACCAGGGTAAATATTGTGTGACTACGGCTGCTAAGAAGATTAAAATTATTTGAACCAATGTGCCTGTGCTCTGCATACAATAAATAAAAAAGAGTAAGATTGTATTCATATCTATGTAAATCATTCCCAATCATATAAGTTGATCTAATATGCACACACAGAAAATTATCTATAGTAGATTTAACCTTAGGATCTCTAGAATATATACATATATATATATATATATATATATATATATATATATATATACACACACACACACACACAGAGAGAGAGAGAGAGAGAGAGAGAGAGAGATAGATTGAGCAGTACCTTCACCAGCAGCAATGAAAGAAAGGGCATGTCCAGGAGACAAAACCACCTCTTCCTTTATACCCTCAACATATGTACCCTTTTCATGAATAGAAAATAATAATAAGAACACACAAATATATATAAATTTATCACCACATAACATGATGATATAATACCAATAACATGATGATTATGCAATATATAATTCTGGTAAGTTAATGGAGAAACCTGTGAATCTTCTCGAACACGCAGATTTTGTCCTGTTGGATCAAGTAGATCATTGATCACCTGACATGAGAAAGCATAAGCACTTAAGCAGAGCATGGTGAATCAAAGAATGTTGCTTATAAAGTTCATTTATGATCCTCAATCAAAAATAAAGCAACTACATATATTGTTGGCCATGAGAAAAGAAACCTCATTATATATCTCAATGTAGGACACTCGCAATAAGAACTCCCTTCCTGGCGTCTGAAAAGTAAATGCAAGGTGTTCATTATTCATAAAAAAGAATCATGACATAAATAATAAAGCAAACATACCAAAACTGCACACAGAATGTGTGTGTGTGTATTTTTATGAATATATGTAATGTATGTGTATTATGTATTTATGTATATGTATGTGTGTATATTTTCATACATATATCATGTATGTAACGTAAGCAAGTACACACATATATATAAGAGGGAGTTCTAGAAGAACACTTACATCCTGTATAATGCTGAAAACGTCCTTTATTGCCAAAGGTATTATTCCTGGAGAATTATGATCACCCTGTGAAAAGAAATAAGAAGAATAAAGAGTTCTGGAGAACATAAAGCAACTACAGAGTGTGAAGGGAAATACAAAGTACAAACAACCATTAGGTAACAACTTTGCTTTCTGTTTTTGTGAATTTGTGCTACATTTCAGTTCTATAAAATATAAACAGTTACACCCAATAGCATACTTTCTAGCTGCTACAAGCTCTTAAACCTAGAGAGATTACAGAATGCCACCTTTAAAATCTAGCATTTAATTCACTTATCCTACTACAATGAATTTGTCACTTAAAATAATCCTGCAAAATTTACTATACTTAATAGATACAACTTATGGTTGTATTCTTACTCCAGGTATCATCACTGACAATTTATTATTTGCTGCACTGATATCTTGCTATAGACACGCTGGAAGTATATAGCGTACTTTGGATAGTACTCAAATTCATCAAAATGGACAAATTCAGCAATCATTGTATGAACTATGTTTCAGGTCTTGTCTATCTGTATAACTTAACAACATGCAATATATGGATCTTTTGCTAATAGACACTCATATTTATCAACAGAGCTGCTTAATGGCTAGCCAGTAGCCACTGAAGATAAAGTCCAATTTAAATTGGATGTATTGCTAAATGCTAATTGCTATAGACCACAAGCTCCTATCATATCCTTTTTATGATACATATCAGCTATTACTCATTTACTCCATAACCAATATTAATTAAACTCCTCAAACAATGGGTTACACATACTATATTCTTACTTAACTGCCATCTTAAATGCAATATGAGCTTGTAAATACCACTCAAGATCATTACAGTTCATTAATATCACAGGAAAAAAAATTGTGCTTACATGCATAGTATGTGTCTTCCCACTGCTTGTTACACCATATGCAAATACAGTTCCTGCATTTGCAGTCATACATTAGCCCCAACTAGTGTTTTGCTCAATCCCTCTTTTTAATTTGTACGATGAATAAACTCAGAAAATTAGCATAATAGTGTTTTTTAAATTGGATCTAGTTTTACCACACCATTTATGCCGTCCATAGCAGCCTTTATAACAGGTCCAGCAGCTACTTCATACACTTCATGAGTCTCCGCAAAGGATCCAAACACTCTATCTGTTATACAGAACATACAAGGAAAGTAACCCTAATCTGAGATGAACTTCCATTTTAACTTCAACCAGTGTTGTAACCATTTTAGGTTGGTTTATTTAATAATCGAGAAGGCCAAAGTTTGTACCAAACGCATATGAAGTGGCCGGATTGTACTCATTGCGCACAAGTTTATCTCCGTCGGCGTACCACGCAATCTCATCTCCTCTCTGATACTCTCTTTCACTACAGACACCACAAATTTATCACATTGTCTTGGAACTGTAGCAAATCCAAACCAAACACTTCGGATATACCTAAAACCAATTCAAATTCAAGATCTCGAAATTACCTCAAAGGCCTAAACCGAATCGTGACGGAAATGCTGTCACCTCCTGCCGGTCTGGAGAATTCATCAATCGGCTCATCTATCAACTCATCGGCAGACGGATAATCTACAGGCGAAGGCGCGTCGTAAGCACCTCGAGAGTACATCGATTCAGATGTAGTCCGACCAAGAGTATCAGATCTTGAACCGTAACCGTTCCCTGAGCCGCCTCCGTAGAAAGTTGTAGCGGAGGATGATGAACGATGTACTGTCTGCTTGAAAGATGAAGACGATGAAGATGATGAAAACGGACTTGAAGGCTTCTGGTTGGGAAATGGTGAACTGCTTCGTCCTCTTGAAGAGGAAGCTGCCATTGACCGATTTAACTCACAGATTCAACAACCGGACAAAATCAACCAATAATAACTCAATTAAAAACATTGAATATGTCAGAGTTCCCCCATGTTCCTTGGTTAGTAGAACCTAAAACCAACATTGGTTCAGTCGGTGAGTGATTCGAAGCTCCTCTAGAGAGAGAAAATCACAGTATTGTATATATATCTGATCGAGAAGCTCCTCTAGAGAGAGAAAGTCAGGGTGTATGTCTATATACTTTCATATACGTACAGAGAGAGAAACTGTGTGGTAGGAAATGGGGTGTGTGTGTGTGTTTCTTCTGGTTTACGACAAAACGCGAGCAGAGAGAGAGAGAGAGAGAGAGAGAGAGTGGGAGGGAGGTAATCGAACAATGGAAGGATATTTTTTAAGTTTATTTAACCTTTTTAGATATTTAATTCGTTAATTTAAAATTTTATATTTAATATTTAATTTTGCATATATGCAATAGTTTTTAATTTACAATCAATAAAACTATTATTTAACTTATATTATACTTAATCTATTAAAAATGTAGTTATCTAATTTATGACATTTGTGTAAAATGATAGAGTAAAAAAAACGTTACATATTTAATAGAATAAAATATAGTATATATAAATAAATATTTAATCCGTCTATCACACTTGTATGATTAAAAATCAATTAGAATGTGAAATATTTTGGTTTTATGATAAAAACATATTTATATAAAATATAATTTTGTTACTTAAAAAACATTTACTCCGATATTCAAACAAATATGTTTACTTTTTTTAAATAAAACTTTTTACAAAATAACTTTATAGAGTAATAAAATATAATTTTATCAAGAAAAATAAGACAAATTTCGTAATGTATAAAATTACAAAAGTAAACGTTGAGTGATTAACGATTTGATTTAAATTTTGAAAGAATGTGAATTTGAATTTTTAAAATATTATATTTTACTCTCATAAAGTTATATATTAATTTATTGTAAAGGGGAGATAAAATGGGAATAAAAGAAGGTGATAGGTAGTGGGTGACATGGAGGGGAGGGGGGCCGTGGGCGCGTGGGGGCTGTAAAATTTGAAAACTTGGGTTTTGGCTGAAAACGACGGCGCCTTGAGTTTAATTTTAAAAAACAAGCGTCAAATGAGCGGGAATGACAGTGACAAATATATAAACCTAATCGCCGGCCAGGAGCTCAATGAAATTTACTATTGTTTCCTCATCCTTTATATTTAAGTTTTCCAATTAGAACTTTCTCGAAAGAATTCGAAATTTTCAATTTTACACTTTCTAATAAGAAATTGTTAAATAAATATTTTACCCTTATAAAGATATAAAATTATATAAAAATAAGTAAATTATAATTTTGATGGATGTGGTTTATATCATTCTTTATTTTTTGTCTTGTTTTTTTATTTTTTATACGATTTATCCGGGTGGTTTTAAGAAATTACATCTACGGTGCTTTAGCTAGTTATGGTGACTACCCTTTAGTGCCTCAGACCACATATGATGCTTGGCCAGTAGTAGAAAAAGGCTAATAAAATATTTCCAACGAATAAGATGCAAGAAAGGAAACTTTATTAATAGAACCATGGCATGAATAATTTAAGGCTCGACAATATCTTTCTGTGCATATAAAGAACGCCGAAAACGAAGTTGAAACGATAAAGTTATGATTGTTTGAAGTTTGAGTGAAATTGTGTGAAAACTCGTTCTCACAGGGTGAGAAGTAATTCTCACGACATGAGAGTCCTTACGAGATGAGAAGGTTTCTACACCTCGTTTAGACGTACAATATCTAGCTATGGGAGATGAATAAGGGTATCATTTCATGTTTTAGTGACTTGGCAACCCTCTTATTTTTAAACATATGTTAAGATCCTAAAGCTTTATTAACACTTAGGTTATACGGAATGGAAGACAACACCATTACCAAGAATGTGTGCTTACTATCTCTATTTCATCCCTCTATTTTCTCTATTTCCATCTCTATCTCACTAGTAACTTGACCATGAGTTCATTAACACCATTTCCTATACCTAATGAGATAGAGATAAGGTTTTTCTCTTGCCATTGTGAAAGATCGTAGCAGTCTTCATGGAAGCTCACAACTTCAGTGCTTCACAAGGCATGGGTGGTGTTTGTTTGTGTGTAAGTGACATGGCTACATCATCTTACGGAGGTACTCTGTATAGCCTTATATGTTAAACGCTTATAAAATCTCCTTCATCGTCTCTCCTTCAATTCGTTCCTTGGGGTTTGTAGGATTTGGGTATGAGCCATTAAAGGCAAGCCATAATTTTGATGCTAGATTTTTGTGACGTTCCCTATTTCTCATAATCGGATAAAAAAATTTTAAAAAAAAAAAAAGAAAGCTTTTTTCTTTACACTATGAAAAACCATAACATCTTTGTTTATGTAAAATCACAATATAATAAAACATTTTGTGGAAACCATTTCGTTTTATCAAAAAATATTTGAATAAAGATATTGTTTCAAAATACAAAACTCTAAGGATGTCATAATCAATATCCGACATAGTTACAGCGTAAAGACATACGGTCCTAAACTCTAGTGCATGTTTTCTCTTTAATCACTTAGCATCATATTTAAATCTCCAACAATTTTAACACCGCTACTTGTGATGCATGTAAATGGAGTTGATTAGGTCGAGAAACCTGATGAGATACATAATGTTTTCAATCCCACAATGTTATATTATTCTGTAATCAACAACCTACAAAATTATGTCATCCAACAACACATCATAAACATCTATAAAATAATATCCCTAAACTACATACCCTGTTGGTAACAGTGATCTTATGAGATCTAACCTAAGGGATCACTATAAGCGAACGAGTTGGCTATACTACTTCGGAGATTCCTTGACAACAAACATTCGTTAATAAAGACAACCATGGGGAGGATAGAGTGCATCGAATGAATATACAATCCTATTCATTTGGATTGATATAATTCATTAGCACCACAAGGCAATCAAACCAGTAGTTGTCATCCCACTATGGCAGATGATTGGTCATCCAGGGGTATGACAACTGCCTGATACATACATAGTAACCACCAGAAGATGGAGTCTTTAACTACCTCTATGAACTGCCTACTCCTACAACTTGCCTTTTTAAAGCAACTGCTTGGCCGGCTTCTCGTCTTCCGTCTTATCCTTCATGGTGGACTATAGTCTTCCGTCTTATCCTTCATGGTGGACTATAGACCGGCTTTCACGTTCACTCTATAGGAAGGGGACTTAGATTAACCGATTCAAGGGGCGAACTTCTTTCCTTTAAAGGTAGCAAGTGATGGAAATGACAAGCTTGTAACTGATATGAAATCGGAAGACAGTAAGTTGGACGAGGAGCTCATGTACCACAGAGTAGGCATATTCATGTAAGTAATACGTACCACATCAAATCATTAGTGTTATCGAACATAATTCTACTTTCCGTTCTCATCTCACATACACCCTTAATATAATGTTATCCGTTATCCAAACTTAATTGAACTAAGCATCCTCTATAGGTCTCAGGGTATAACTAAACACGATTACAATATTCGTAATAAATCTCCAACATAAATTTCATGTTTATGTAATATCTTTATAATGCATGGTATAACTTAACATCCTTTTCAACTTAACTTAAATCAAACATTCCTTATAATTATTATTTCATTTCTACGCAAAACTATAATCCTTATAATCATCTTTCAAAAACGTGTTCATGTTTATACCATACCATCGCAATACAGTACAGGACTATGCTTTTATCCAACTTACCGAGATCTATAAATCATTTATACGTCTGAATTTAAATTATGACCATATTCATACAATATTGTCATAATTTGGTGTATATATCTAACACAAATTATCATGTATTTAATACGCATTGTTTTTTTAAGTAATAATACTTTTCCTTTAGATTATCATGTAATAAACACCATATGTACACTTAACACGTATAAAGCCATGTGGTTTAAACAATGCATTTCATTAAATATTCATTTAACACATAATTTCAAATACAAATGTTTTCAACCAAACTCAAGTCATAAAACCCAATATCAAATACAAATGTTCCAAAATCAATGTATCATAACATCTCCAAAACATGTCACCGAATGATGAGTACGATCATGCATTTGCTTTCCTCCGATCATCTGAAGTACTTGAAACATAAAACTTAAACCGTAAGCCAAAACTTAGTAAGTCCCCCCAAAGAACCATACACAAACAGAACAGATGACAACATGCATAAATGAGCCTTTAGGCTTATTGAACACCCGCATATGGCCTACAACCTATATGGACCACTATTCGGGCCTTCGTCCTGACTGGACCGCCTCACAGGCCTTCAATTTATCCAAACTGCCCCGGGTGTCTTGGCCTTCAACAAAAAGAAGGATCACATCAACCCAACAAAACATAACATGTCGACATATACAAATAACAATCTATAACCAATAACACAGGTAATCCTACAAATCCACCAATCTAACACATACTAAGTGAACATAGTTAATCATACAGATCTACCAATCTAACACATACTCATCATAACATCAAACTAATATACCAGGATCCATGATCCAGTAGGCCGACATTAGTGCCTTCGACCCACAAGTATAGCGAGGGAAAAACTCACCTCTCGGTCCGAAAAGATAGTTGAAAGGATCACAGCTCTAACTGTCGACTCTACATGCCACCTATATATTTAAACAATGATCGATACTTAACCACAACTCAAAATACCTAAAATACCCCTAGGTCAAACTTGATCAAAATCCTAGTTAAAAGTCAACTTAGTCAGTCGTTAGGTTGTGGCTAGCCTCTAACCATGTCGTAGGGACTACAAGACAAAATAGATGCAAGGCAGCCATCCGTCACGTCGTGGTGGCCCATTCGCCACACCGCGGGGACTGCTCAGAGCAGCTTAATCCAATAAGATCTTAATCCATAAAACCAACCATTCAATCTTCCCATATGGTATTCTCTCATCCAATGGACCATGATGTGACATCGTCCTCCGGCGAGTCTTCTAGTCTTCTGCTGCGACGGAGATCTAGACATCACAGTGCAAAGTCGTTAGAGCCGCCCCAGGGACTGTGCCTCGGAAGCGGGATCCGACGGTTAAGTTAGATCAACTAGAAGATCTGAGATGGTCCTCCATAGCTGGAGAGAACCATCTTGGTGTTGGTGGTGTGGTGGATGACAGCGGCGGGTGGCGGCTGAGCCACCGGCCGGAGTATAGTGGCGACTGAGCCATGGGGAAGCTCCCTCTCCATGGAGGAGATACTATTTATTATATAGGGTACAATTAGGTCAAGGGGAATTAGTCCATGCCTTGGGCCAACCAAATTCAGGCCCAGCTAGCAAGGAGCTGGGTGAGGTCGCTCGGAGGCGCCGGGCGGGACTGGCGGGCGCACACCAAGAAAGACTGGCAAGGGGCGCTAGGCAAGGGAGCACCAGGCTGGGGAGCATCGGGTCGGGCCGACAGGAGAGTCCCCAACATGGCTGGCAAGGGAGTACTAGACAAGGCTGACAAGGGAATGCCAGGCAAGGCTGGCAGGAGCGCGCCAGGCCAGGTTGGCGCTCTAGAGTGGTCTAGGCCATGCTAATGGACCATATATCATCAAGTCCCCCCAGTCTGGTGTTATTGGTACGCGACCAATGACATCGGACTGGAACTAGTCGTATAAACCAACATGAGAGTCCCCAGCGAGGCCGGCAAGGGAGTCCCCGACAAGGTTGGCAGGAGCGCGCCAGGCCAGGCTGGCGTGCTAGAGCAGTCTGGGCTATGCTAATGGACCATATATCATCAAGCCCCCCCAGTCTGATGCGATTGGTACGCGGCTAATGACATCGGACTGGACTTAGTCATATAAATTATGCATCGTCAAGTCCCCCTAGTCTGATGCGATCGGGTTATTGACAATCGGATCGGACTAGATAAAGCACCAATACATTAAATAAGAGAGAGAATGACCGAACCTCGCCCACGAGGGTCGTGGGGTTGTGCGAAGAGCCAAACATTGCTTATGTAGCTTGAGCTGACTTGATACTCCTTCATTGAGAGGAGTGCGAGCCGATCGATGCGATGCAACGTAGTTGTTGCTGCAATAATGCAGGTCGAGGCTGCTAAAGAATGTTACGCGACACTGATGTCGCTATAATGTCGGACCGGGGTAACTAAGAGGCGTAACCTCGCCATGCAGTCTCTGAGACTGTTATTCGGCACAGGTGTTGTTGTAATTACGCACAAATGGAATAACAGAAAAACCATCTACATAATATGCATTAATAACCGTCTTTGAGGTATTTCTTGCTTGGGCTACACCTAGCTAGATCCCCCCCAGTCTGATGTGGGTAGCGTAAGTAGCCGCGTCATACTATGTCGTCAAACCAATAAACTGTAAGGTTGTTGACCATAATATAAGTGGCAAAGATTTTGAGAGTTGAGTGATTAGGTTGCTAGCGAGGGTCACGTAGTGAGACTATTATCGATAGCCAGACAACAGAATTCTTGAGGAACAGGCAGTGAGGCTATAGGTAGGAAATATGCAGTAAGACTGTTGCCGAGAGCCAGGCAACAGGGTTGCTAAGGGGTGAGCAATGAGGCCAGAGGTATGGGTGCATAGCAAGACCATTTACGAGAGTCAGGAAATAGAAATGCTGTGGGGTACGCGGCGAGGCTACAGGTAAGGTTGCATAGCAAGACCGTTTCCGAGAGGCATGAAACAAAGATACTGTGGGGTACGCGACGAGGCTACATGTAGTGGGGATGTTGTCGTGATAATCTTCTTGTTGAAAGGTAACTATGTGGAGAACGCTTCATTGATCGTCTGAGCACAACACAACCATGATGACTCTGAGAGAGGAAACATCGAGAATGCAGTGTTAGGCGTAGAATAGGCTTGTGATGCGCGACTTATGTTGCATGGCTTAGGAGAATGTTTTGGGCTTGGCAGTTAGCGATCATGGAGATGTCACGTGGGAAAGCATTGCGTGGAACAGATCAGGCTTAGCTGCCAATGATCGTAAATACATCACGCGGGAGAGCATCGCGTGGGATGGATCGGGCTTAGATGCCAACGGTCATGCGGGAGAGCATTATGTGGAATCATATAGGCGAAGGTTGTGAGCCTTTGAGTCTTATTGGCGGAGCATGACGATAGAGTCGGGCTGAGAAGCCATGCGACTCAAGGCGAGGGTACTGAACCTCGTACGCAGAGCTTGTCGCTATAATGGAGTCGGGCTGAGAAGCCAGGCGGTCCAAGGTGAGGGTACTGAACCTCGCATGCGGAGCTTGCCACTATAATGGAGTCGAGCTGAGAAGTCAGGCGACTCAAGGCAAGGGTGCTGAACCTTACATGCGGGGTGTGCCGCTATAATGGAGTCGGGCTGAGAAGTCAGGCGACTCAAGGCAAGGGTGTTGAACCTTGCATGCAGAGTGTGCCGCTATAATGGAGTCGGGCTGAGAAGCCAAGTGACTCAAGGCGAGGGTATTGAACCTCGTATGCAGAGTTTGCTGTTATAATGGAGTTGGGCTAAGAAGCCAAGCGACTCGAGGCGAGGGTACTGAACCTCGCACGACTGGGCACATCACCCTACAATCTATGTGTCTAGCTCGTGTGACCAGTCTGGGTTAAAGCGGAATGGTACTTGATGCTTTGCTGCATCGCTAGTCGTACTAATAAATTATGCCTCACTATCTTGGCTGTTTGCGGAGAGCTATGTGGCGGTGCTACTTAGGGCTTGATAGTGTAGCTATTGTCAAGTGGTACGTAGCGAGACCGCCGCCGAGAGCTGGTCATCAGGGTTGTTGAGAACTGAGCACTGAGCTGCTAGCGATATAGGAGAAGCACGACCGCTGAAAGCTGGGCAACGAGACTACCGAGGGTTGAACAGCAAGGCTGATCTTCCGACTAGGAATATTAATATCACCTCGGAGATGCACTATCATGCATAACATCAACTCTTCATGTACTTTAACTCCTCCCTATACTTCGGAATCACTTATGCATGGTGTCGTACCAACCTTACTCCCCCCTTTTTTTTCTTAGAGGGGGCGAAGAAAAGGGAAATATGGATGTACAACTGCTGAAAGCTGAGATACATAGCTGCTGGAAAGAGCTAGGCGACACAAGTGCTAACAAAAAGTGAATAGCACGACTGCCAAGAGCTAAGCAACGCAACTGCTGGGAGTCAGAAAAAGTAGTTGTTGATGGCTGGGCTTTGCAGCTGATGAGCTAGGGCGTGTCGCTGTTGAAGGTCGAGTTGTGCGACTACTAAGAGCTGGGCAGTAAGACTAGCGGGGACGGTCAACATGAGTGTGAGAGTTGATTAACGAGACTTCCCGAGATTGGTCAACACGGCTGCTAATAACCGCGCAATGCAATTACTGATGGTTATTTCGGAATGCTTTACGAGTAGTAGTAGTGCACTACTCTTCTCCCTCATCCTTTTTTTTTTTTGAAATTCCAAGTACGCTTGAATGCAATTGACTCTTGACTTTTAAGATTAGCCCATGTAAGTGGCCTGATAATAAAAAGAGGCCCAAGACAAGTGTTGGCAGCCCATTTGGAAGTCACTAGCCCAATTCTATATTCTTTACTTTTTTTGAACAACCTCAAATTATAGAGGAATAAATTTGAGAGGAGCCCAAAATAAATATATGAGTCTAAATTGTTAGCCCATTTAATCGGCCAAGCTGAAAAATAATAGCCCAATATCGAGTTATGGACTTGTTTAGGAAATGATCAACCCAAAACGAAACTGTTGGAGCCACTTGCAAGATATGGGCCAATGCCCTAATTCCCTTTATGTCGTTTATGTGAAACAAAATGAGAAGATGGATCCGTTTTACGCTTCTTGAAGAACTCGAAGGTGAAAGGTCATTTGTGGGAGAAGATGAGTCATGAGTGGTCCTTAACGTCGGAGTTTGTGACCTGAGGAGGAGATAGAAAACTCGATCTAGTCGGCGACATTGAGTGTAAGGGAGATCAGGGCGGAGGTGGTTGTTGTCAGAGTTTGCTGCTGCTTTGGCTTCGTTTTTCGACGCTGACTAACAAGGGAAGATGCGACCGGTGACGCTCTAGCTCCGGCGAATGTAGGCGAGGCACTAACAGCTGTTGCAGGTGATCTACGAGTTGTGTAGGAGCAACAGTCGAAAACAAATCGAGAAAACCATTGGCGGCGCCGGAGAATCACATGGCTTCTGGTGGAGGTGCTGTTGATTGGAGGTCACTTGGAGTGTTGTGATTATGGGTCGGCGCTGTTGGAGACGATCAACTGCAAGAGGTGGATCGGTGGCTTTGGATCCTGAAGATGAGGGGTAACAGGGAAATGTGTTTGTTATTGGTGGAGGTTTGAGTTTGACCGGTGTTCTAGTGGAGTTGAAGATGACGGTGATGTCTTAGTTGCTTTTGCCCGGGGTTGAAGGTCGCTGGTGATGCTCAAGCTCTATTGATCGACTGGTCAATGATGGTCACTGCTGGAGGCGACAATAGTTGTTGGGTGTAGAGGTGAACAGAGCTGCGATTCCGGAAGTGACGAGCGTTGGGGCTAGTTTGGTTGCAGGCGGTGATAAATCCAACACAGGTGGCCGACGATCGACACTGGTGCTGGCGATGGTACTGAGGCTGCTTTGGTCAATGGATGGTTCCGGCAGAGGTCATATCTGGAAAGAGCAATGGAACCACGGGTCCCGCCTTTGGTTTTTGTTATCTCCCATTGACTTGTTGACTCTTAATAATGTTTTGTATTTGTGGGGCCCATATAAGCTGCTTTATAACCTGTGTGCATAGTATATGCAGATGGTGGTACTGACCATCTCTTCCCCACCTTTTTTTCTTTAAAAAATTATTTACTGTAATGGTAACTAGAATGTTGGGGTAACTCTAAAATGGGTTGAAAATAACTAATCGATGGAAAGCATACAAAAATTAATATACATTCCCTTTTCTTTTTATTTTTTGTTGGCTCAAAATAAACATTTATCACCACTTTTCTATAGCTTTGAATGGTAAATTGTAAGGGTAAAACTAAAGTGGTGGTCAAAAATATAATTTGTTTGGTTTCGATATGTACAAGAATAACCATAGTCTGTACAACTCAAACAAAACTTGTTCATAGAAACTCATTACTGAACGATACACTGACGCAAAGTGGGTTAAGACCCATCAAAGCTTCTCCTCCCTTCTTTTTTTGAAGGTTCTGTAAAATGTACAAATTTTACAGTTGTGCTTATAACTAGTTGTTGCAGGGAGTGAAGCTTTCACAGAAAATCTTAACTAAACAACCTTATTCTGGTAATATGAACTTGAGGAAAGGATAAAAACTTGTAAAAAAATTCTTTTCTCCTCCGTTTTTGTTGGATAAATCACCAACACAAAAACAAAAAACTGGTCTGATGAGTTTTTTTTTTCATAAAACCTTATTTTCTCTACAACTTGCTCAAGAAACCATCAAAAGATAAACAATATATTGATCTAAAGAAATCTTCATCTTCCTTTTTTTAAGCTTTTGAATAAAATATTAAATAAACAATTTCAAAGGAGTTTTCCAAAGGAAATCATAAACTAAAAGTGATTTAGTTAGATAATAACAAAAAATTCTTCTCCTCTCAAGTTTATTGGATAAAAAACACTGATATGTGAAGAGAGATGGGGAAAAATTTGTAAGAACCTTTTCCCTCCTTGATCTTGCTAAGATTAACCATCAAAATATAAGTAAGAACAGTCTAAGTTGGTGTTTTTAAACTTGAGGGATGATCAATATTCAAATTTGGAGATCTAAGATAAAAACGTTGATAGATCTAAAATGTCTTTGCAAGCTTCATAAATATTGAAATGAGTTAAGAACTCAACAAATCTTGAGATCTGAGCTTCAAGACGATAATAGATCTACGGATCTGAACTGAAAATGGAGTAGATCTTGAGATCTAAACGTTGGTTAAGTAGATATGAAAAGATTTTAGCAAGATCCAAGCAGATCTGAACAAATCTTGGCCAAAGCTAAACGGATCTGAACTAAATGGTGCTAGAAATGAACAGATATGAGGAGAACCTGAGCTAAAGCACAACAGAATTGAACAGATCTAGGCAAGAACAAGATGATGGCTGCTTGTTCGAGTCCGGGATGGCACCAACTGATGTGACATCGTCCTCCGGTGAGTCTTCTAGTCTTCTGCTGTAGCAGAGATCTGGATATCACAGTGCAAAGTCGTTAGAGCCGCCCCAAGGACTGTGCCCGGGGAGCGGGCTCCGACGATCAAGTTAGATCGACTAGAAGATCTGAGATAGTCCTCCATAGCTGGAGAGAACCATCTTGGTGCTGGTGGTGTGGTGGATGACGACGGCGGGTGGCAGTTGAGCTACCCGGCCGAAGTATTGTGGCGGCCGAGCCATGGGGAAGCTCCCTCTCCATGGAGGAGATACTATTCATTATATAGGGGACAATTAAGTCAAGGGGAATTAGTTCATGCCTTGGGCCAACCCAATTCAGGCCCAGCTAGCAAGGAGCTGGGTGAGGCCGCCCGAAGGCGCCGCGCGGGACTTACGGGCGCGCACTAGGAAAGACTGGCAAGAGGCGCTAGGCAAGGGAGCACCAGGCCGGGGAGCGTCGGGTCGGGCCGACAGGAGAGTCCCCATCATGGCTGGCAAGGGAGTACCAGGCAAGGCTGACAAGGGAACGCCAGGCAAGGCTGGAAGGAGCGCGCCAGACCAGGATGGCGCTCTAGAGTGGTCTAGGCCATGTTAATGGACCATATATCATCAGACCATAAAATCATTGCTTTATAAACATGCATGTATTGAGTCCAAACTATGTCAAAATAGAGTAAAAAAGGGGCTAAGATCTCATGCAAGAGTTCAAAACTCCAACAAGTCAAGCACCTCTCAACATACCAAAATATTTTCCTCTTCATGCACAACCAACAATAACTAGGTCGCAAATCCCAATACATCTGGGTGGCTCCAATGTGTATCAAAAATATGGACATTTGTGCCTCCTCCAACACAATTTTCCTGATTCCACCAAAATATAGGACCCAAACCTAATCACACCGGGTCAACAATCCACGACTATCGGTAGAAAACCTATCGATCTCACCCTTGATTCACTTTTGCTTCTAATTCTTTTTCTTGACTCGCTCGGTCTGAGCCTCCGTAATCAAATCCAACAGCGATGAATTGATTGAAATCCTCATACATAAGCTCCCAACCGAAGAAATAGCCAACTTGTAGCTCAAAGCGTTAGCGACCACATTCGCTTTTCTCGGGTGATAAAGAATTTTGGGGTCATAACCCTTAACCATGTCAAGCCATCTACGTTGTCTCATATTCAGACCCGACCAATCCATGAGATATCTCAAACTCTTATGATTCATTTATTTTGTACATCGGAGCCCATACCAATAGTGTTTCCAAATCATGAGGGAAAACACTACCGCCTCAACTCCAGATCATGCGTATGATATCGCACCTCATGTAGCTTTAACCGCTGAGAAGGATAAGCAATAACCCTCCCTTGCCGCATAAATTGCCCCGAGACTGGTGATGGATGAATCACAATATACAACAAAATCCTCGACATCCTAAGGGAGGGTTAACATTGGGGGCCTCATATAACTTTTGTCTCAGAGTTTAAAATGCAGCCTGCTGATTAGGCCCCTAGTGAAAATCCACGCCCTTCCTCGTCAGACGAGTGAGGGGTACATTAACCTTAGAGAAGTCCTTGATAAATCTTTGATGATACCCGACTAACCCTAGAAAACTATTAACATCCCAAACAACACAATAATGGGCCAACATTGGTGCCTTCGACTTATGGATACAGTGAGAAAACTCACCTCTCAATCGGAAAGATCGATGAATAGAACACCGCTCCGGAAACAGCTTTACCGGTCACCTATTCATTGGAACATGAACAAACTTAAATTATAATCAATATACCCAAAATACCCCTAGGTCAAACTACTGGTTAAAGTCAAAGTCGACTGGGTCAACTCGGTGGGTACGTTGGGTGTACTTAACAGGTACGTGGGGTGTACTACACGTTTGACCAGAGTCAAGGGGCTTACCACATACACGCAACGTATCCATTGGTACGCCCAACATATGCAACTGCCACCTTTTCTTCTTATTAAGAGCTTAATCCTTACGCTCTATCATCCAAAATCCAGATCTATCATTCAAGTGATGTTCTTAATCATAAAGTTTCCAACTTTATGATCTTGCATGGCTATTAAGTGCTATATACCAAATATCCTAACTTCTTAACTCTTTAAGACATCCTAGCTCATCCATGGAAGGAAACTAATGTCCAAGATTACATTTTTATGGTTCCTAATAACCCTATAATTGAAAAAGTTTCCAACTTTATCCATTAGAATGGTCCAAACAACCAAGATATAACCTTTAAGTCTCAAAGGGACCAAAAGTGTATCTTTTTCAACTTAATTTATTAAGTCCAAGTCTCCAACCTTTATATCTGAATCAATATGATGTTAAGATGGATAAAGTTTCCAACTTTATCCATACCAAGGTCACAAACTTTCAAGATCTAAACTTTATGCACTAAAGTGACCAAAAGCTCATAACACCCAAAACTAACTAGATCTAACAAATGCATCATCAAGATTCAAGATTTAAACCTCTAGAAGAAAGATCAAGGTGAACAAAGTCTAGATCTACAAGCTCCAATGCAACCAACACTTCTCCAAAGAGCTCATTCTTTTATAAGATGCACTAAGAACACTCCAAGGCACTCAAGATCACCTTCTTTTGCTCAAAAGGCTCAAACTAGGGTTAGGGTTTTCAAGGAAGGGTGTTGAAGAGGTGGAGGCTGAGAATGGAATGGCTTTGGGGAAGTTAAGGAGCTTAAATAGGGCTCAAACCATGAAAATATGGTTTGGGTGCTGATCGCATACACCCACCGTACTCCTGGTACGCCAAGCATATAAGGGACGCCTTAGTACGTCTAACATACTTCTTGTACACTCGACGTACTTCATGTACACCTAACATACTAGACTAAGTCCAAAACCTTTCTAACATCTAACGATTATAACTTCTTCGTTCCAACTCCATTTTCGACGGTCTTTATATCCACGGAAAGGTATTGGGGAGCTATGCAACCCTATCTAATTACTTTTGAATTAAAACACATCGAACTAAAATCCTTAATTCATAAAAGAAGTTTGAAGCACCACTTTTCTCATTTTACCCTTTGACTCCAAAGGACAAACCGAACTCTTGGATCACATAATCTACGTTACCCACATCCAAATGGGTCTAAACCTCTCTTTCCTAAAGCCTGAAGCCTCATGATACCTGATCTTCCGGTCACGACCCCGAATTATGAAACGACTCAAAACATAGTGTTACAACTCTCCCCCACTTAAATTAGATATCGTCCTCGGAATCACTCCTTGCTACTTTCCAGTTAATCAGACGATCCGACCATATCTTCCAGATCCCTGATAAAAGTCAGCCCTAACATACGATGGCCTTCCAATAATCAAACCCTCCTTAGCTGAACTCACATACTGACGACGAACGAATTCTTACTCCCACTGACCTTAACCAATAAAGGACAACCATCACTACTCAACTCAAAAACCAGGAATCCAATACCTTATATGACTTCCCAACATACAAAACCATTATGAATCACAACCAATATGGCTCCACTTCGCAATCTAATCCAAATGAAATCCTTACGACCCTAAATCATCTTGTTGTCCAACATTCGCATTTTCGATCTATCCAAGATCTTTTGAGCTCCGAGCTGATCTACCAGTTATTTAAAGCGTTGTATTTCTGACCTAACGCTGAAACCGACTTCCTTTCAAACTACTGCACCACAAGACTCTATCCAAGAGTCTGTCTGGCAAAGCTACCCTAACCTACTTGTATATAAGGCTTCAACAACTCAACAACCCTCCTATTCCAACCAGGGATATCATAACCAACCATCACACCGATGCAATGTAACTTACTTTGCTCTAAATGAATGCTACACACCCATCTATAGTCTTACATCACGAGCGACCACATACGACCCACAACCTTCCTTGATTCCACAAATGTTGTGGCCTTCCCACAATCTCACTACCCATCCTGCCATGGTCTAATCCCACCTAGAGGAAACTATGAGCCAAATCATAGATTCACCACATTCTCAAAGATGCTCATGGACTAGGTGAATGCTACGGGTCACCCCATAGTAAGGATGTGATTTAGAACCGGAAAACTGGACCGGAACCAGAACCGTTAGAACCGGTTCCAGTTCCGGGTTTAAAAATTGGCTTTATCCGGGTTCCGGGTAATCCGGGTTTAGGTCCACCGGGTCTAAAAACTGAAACCGGTGTTAGGAACCGGAACCACTTTTAGGGTCAGAACCGGTTTTTGTGAAATGTTTAAAAGATGCATATCTCATTCGTTTCAACTCCGATTGACATGCAGTTTTTTTCCAAAATGTAGTGTAGAGTTTGTGCACAATTTTAGACTATAAAATTTCCATTTTTAGTTTTATATTCTTTGACTTATAGTCCCCCAAAGTCGAGATATCAAAGCTGCAATTTTTTAGTTTTTCAGTTTTTTTGTATTCCGTGAAAGTTTTAAAACATGCATATTTAATTCGTTTGAAGTCGGATTGACATGTGGAGTTTTCCAACTTGTAGTTTAGAGTTTTTACATGAGTTTAGACTATAATTTTGTCATTTTTGGATTAATATTCAATGATTTCCAGTCTCCCGAAGTCGGGATATCACAATTGAAAATTTCCAACTTTTCAGCTATTTGTTTTTGTACTTTTTATTATGTGAAAATGTTAACACATGCATATCTCATTCTTTTAAAGTCGGATTGACATGCGGTTTTTTCTAGAGTGTAGCTTAGAGTTTGTACATGATTTTAGACTATAATTTTGTCACCTTTAGTTTCATATTCAATGAGTTACAGTCCCCCAAAGTCGAGATATCAATATGAAAAATTTCAAAGTTCAACCCACTAAGTAGTAAGTAGTTACCAAATTTTTTTTATTTTCCCAGGTTTTTCGGTTCTAAAGCCACTTTATCCAGTTCTAACCTACCCACTTTGATGTTTCCGGGTTTTCCGGTTCTAGACCCACTTTACCCGTTACCGTACCTGAATCCGGTGCCTATATACCGATCCGTTTTCTAGTTCTACAAAATCCCGTTAACCAGTTTTAGGTTTTCTGGGTCCTAGTCCATCGTGTCCGGGTTTGGACCTACTTTCATCCCTACCCCACAGTCTTACAACACCTCAATCACTATTTGTCAACCTAGTGAATGTTGCGGCCACCCTGCATCTTACAACGCTTTTATCACTACATGCCAACCTAGTGAATGATATGACCACCCAACCTTACAACACTTCTATCACTACCTCCTAGACGAGTTGGATGCCCCAACTCATCGTGTAGAAACGTTTCGGGCCGCTTGAATTTAAGGGGTCTACTCGATGATTTGGAGGACCCCAACTCGACGAGTAGGAGCTAGAAAATGAAACCCTAATTTTTCAGGGTTTTGCACCTTATTTAAAGGGTCATTAGCCTCCCTCGGCCTCCCTTACCGTCCCTCTTGAGCTCATAAAAATCCTAATCTCGCATACTCTCCATTTTTAAGAAGCTTGGAAGGTGGATTTTGTGAAGAAGGCTCTAAGTCTAAAGAGCTTGGAGCAAAGAGAAGCTTGTAGATCTGACTCTACTTCATCTTGGCGTCATCTTGAAGGTAACAAGTCATTACCTTGACTTATCTTTAGCTAGATCTCTTCATGCAAAGGTTTAGGGCCATTTTCTAATTGGTTGTGGGTTATTTCGGGTATTGGGCATGATCTGAAGTTGTAACTTCGTATCTGGACTCCTCTAAGCCCTTATAGTCATAAAGTTTCAGTCTCTGGCAAGTTATGACCTTCCCCTTACCTAAAACTTCTCCCATAGCTTGGTTTTCGCATTTAGGACCTTGCACGTACGTAAAGTTTGAAACTTTACGTGGAAACCATACCCTAAGAGGTTAGATCTGCAATTTGGAGATTCGGGGTAGCTTAAAAACGTATGAATGAGAAATAGACCGAAGGGACTCGACGAGTTGCATGGTCAACTCGAAGATTTAGATAAAGATTGGTCGTTGTTGGCTTTTGCATGGACTCCGCGAGTTAGTGAGACGACTCGACGAGTCAGTTAGGGTTTTCCCAACATTTAGACACGCATGAACTCGACGAGTTGTCTGGAAACTCGGCAAGTCAACTAGGGTTTTCACGATTTCTCGAGTTTTGGTAGGACTCAACGAGTCGGTAAGCTACACTCGATGAGTTGGATCAACATGGACTATTAACCTTGACCGTTGACTTTGACTTTGACAAAGGGTTTACCAGTTTGACTTATGGGGGTATTTTAGTAAAGTGGGAATTTCTGGAAGTGGTCCTATGGTGGATATAGGTGGTGCAGTTCATGGTTGTGATTCGGGAGTTGATCTTATCACTACAGTTCGACATTGTGAGGTGAGTTTTCCTCACTATACTCAAGGGTCTAAGGCACCAAGGTCGGACCTTTTTGGATTGTTATCCTGATATCTTATATGCTCGAGTATCGTATAATCTGTTAGATCAGCATCCTGATAGATAGGATGTTATTATGCTATTATGATCTGTTAGATCGGTATCCTGGTAGATAGGATGTTATTATGCTATTATGATTTATTAGATCGGTATCTTGGTAGATAGGATGTTATCATGTTATTATAATTTGTTAGATCGGTATCATAGTAGATAAGATGTATTATATTGTTATGATCTGTTAGATTGGTTTGTCTGTATATAGACTGTTATGTGATTATCTGATATATGTGTACCTGTTTGATTAGTGGTTGAGGCTTATCTGTTTTATGCGAGAGCCAACAGACTTGGGCATTCTATCCCGATGGTTGTGGGCCATGAGTATTCCATACCGAGGATGATTAGACTCGTCGTATGTGGGCATTCCAACCCAATGGTTGTGAACCGAGGGTATACCATCCCGAGGATGAGTGGACACATAGTATGTTGGCATTCCAACCCGATGGTTGAGGGCCTGGGGTATTCTAACTCGATGGTTGATTGGACCCATAATATGCTGTTTGTGATTATGTGTATATTGCTGTGTGTATGGGTATTTTGGGGGAACTCACTAAGTTTCGGGCTTACAGTTTTGGATTTTGTTTCAGGTACTTCATATTATCGCGGGAAGGTGAACGCGTGATCGTGCACCTACTCTCATTTTTATGATCTTGATTTCTGGGATACTCTGATGTCTAAATTATTTTGAAAACACTTTATAATAACTTAATGGTTTTGAACGGTTGAAAAAGTTTTAAATTGGCATGATTTTTATGGATGTTACAAGTTGGTATCTGAGCCTTAGTTTGAGTGAATTGGAGGAACCCTCATGGGAATCCAATCTCAAACTAAGGAAAAGGTTTTCAAATGGTTTTCAAAAGGTTTTCAAAATAATTAAATGAGGATGCAGAGTGTACGATCAATTGGATTTAGTAAGTAGACCCCAAAGTACCATGCAATTATTTGATACTATGATATGTTAGAACAACATGCTAGTGATAGGCTAGGGATCTTCAGGAATTGCATGATAGAGGTGAATGATTAAATGATGTCTGATAGCCTAGGATTTCTTTATATGAAATTGACATCTTACTGTAATTGCTTAGTGTATGCATCATAGTTATACGTAATTAAGATCTTATAGCATGAGAATGTTTGGTTTGGCCTTATTTCTTGTTCTTGTTTGATGAATGGCTTAGGGTAGGATCAGGTATTCGAAAGTATATAGGGTCCAACGTTATGTATGACTAGCATACACTAGCGCTGTAGGGATGGTGGAAGTTTCATGGGTGAGTTATGCGGGATCAGCTGACCAGTTATGAGATACTTAGCCTATCTTTAGAAGTGAGGATTGAGCGATCACCATGCATATGTATATTGTTAGGACGTTGTGATGATACCCGAGTTAAATATGGGTAGGTGTGGAAGGTAGTATGGGCCCGTACTACCGAAAGTATAGGACCCATATGCGTAGCAAGGAAGTAACAACTCCTAGGGTTTAGTTGGGAGTTGGTTCCCCATTATTTATGCGGATTATCTGATATCTTCCTGGTGTATTTTCATTATGGTCGTTACGAGACATTTTGTGACTGGATCCGGATCAGGATCAGGACAAGGCAGTTAGGGTGCCCCGACAGCACCCGAGACTATCGGCCAGGATATGCCAGCATTAACAGAGGATCGTTTCAGGGAGATCATCCGCGAGGAGGTGGTCGAGATTTTCCGTGGTCAGATTCCGAAGATGTTTGAGTCTATTAAGACCGTCGTGATAGAGTATTTTGATGACATAGATGCAACCCTAGCCGAGACGGCTGCCATAATAGCTACAATAGTTGTAACACTTGTAGGGAGAGGAGCCAGTCGGGCTTTTCAATGCCAGGACTTCGAGAATATGAATCCCCCAACTTTTGATGGGACTCAGGATCCGATCATAGCCATGATGAGGCTGTCAGACGTGGAGGGATGTTTCTTCACGTGCTCATGTCCTGCTGACCAGAAGGTTAGATGTGTCCTGAACTTGTTGAGGTATGGGGCAAAGGACTGGTGGAGGTTGGTGACAGGGTCGTATATGGATGATTAAAGAGTTGCGGTTACTTGGGAGCAGTTCATGGAGATGTTTCGTGCTTGCTACATTCCACAGGTCGAGCGTAAGTGCCTGTCACATGAGTTCTTGGATCTGAGACAGGGTATGGAGACGGTGAAGAAGATCACCCGCATGTTCACTGAGAGGGTGATGCTTTGCCCAGAGTTTGCTTATGAGTAGGCTTAGATGACACATTATCTTAGCAGGCTCAAGACTAATATCCGTCAATTTGTTACTACCCAACGTTGTGATACACTGTTGGAGTTACAAGAGGCCGCTAGGTGGCGTGAGCTGGAGATCGAGTTATAACTATGGGATCAAAGGAAGGCCCCAAGGAAGTCACAGCTGGCGCCAAAGTGGTCCAAGACCGCTGATTCTAGGTCTAGAGGTCAGTCGGGACACACTTGTGGGAAGTGCGGGAAGGCTCGTTCGGGGGTTTTCTGATCGGGGAGCAGGTGCCACGAGTGTGGCAAGTAGGCTCATCTTGCTAAGGATTGTAGGCAGCAAACCCCACCTTCTAGGGTCAGACTTTGTTAGCATTGTGAGCAGGTGGGCCATATGAAGGCCCAGTGTCCCCTACTAGCCGCCAAGTCGGCGCAGGCTCCTACGCCAGCTACACCGAGAATTACTAACAGGAGTTAAGGTAGAGCAACACCCCTGAGAGTTCAGGGACGCGCCTTCCATCTTACAGTAGAGGAGGCTAGGACAACACTAGATTTGGTTGTTGGTATGTTTATATACCTTATTTTACTGATTATATCTGTTTTATGCTTATATGTTTGTACATGTGATTAGGTACGTTTTTAGTGAACTCCTTACCTACTTTGGTATTATTCGACTCAAGTGAGAGTTGGTCATTTGTCTCTCAATCATTCAGTAGGGAGTTCGGTTTGCCAATATGAGAGCTAGAGTGTCCGTTGCGAGTCTCTATCATCAACGAACAAGGGGTTTCCGCTTCTTCAATCTATTGGGGTTGCGTGTTGGAGATCTTCATGGTATCTTTCCTGATAGACTTGATTTTGATTCTTATGGGAGATGTGTGTGTGATCGTGGGTATGGACTGGCTTAGTCGCTTCGATGTCGTGATCGAGTGCGAGGGTCAGCGGGTGGTAGTTCGAACCCCAAGTGGGGGAGAGCTAATTATCTTCGGCGAGGGCACGAGATTGGGATTGGGATTTTGTTCAGCTACCAGGGCTCACCACTACATTCAGCACAGGTGTGCAGGTTATCTAGCATACATGGTGGATACGCGGGTCAGGGATCAGATTTTAGTTTCAGAGGTTCTAGTAGTTAGGGAGTTTGCTGACGTGTTCTCGGATGAGTTACCCGGAGTCCCTCCGGAGAGGCAGGTTGAGTTTAGGATCGACCTAGTGCCAGGTGCGACCCCTATCGCCAAGGTGTCGTTCCAGTTGGCACCACCAGAGATGCAGGAGCTGTCATCACAGCTGTAGGGACTGTTGGGCAAGCAGTTCAGTCGTCCTAGCAGTTCTCCGTGGGGAGCGTCGATTCTCTTCGTCATGAAGAAGGATGGTTCACACCGGATGTGCATTGACTACCGAGAGTTGAACAAGTTGATGGTGAAGAACCGTTATCCACTCCTGAGGATAGATGATCTTTTCGATCAGTTGCAGGGAGCATATTGGTTCTCCAAGATAGACCTGAGGTTTGGGTACCATCAGGTCAGCGTTAAGGAGGAGGACGTGGAAAAGACTACGTTCTGGACTCGTTATGGACATTACGAGTTTGTGGTGATGCCGTTTGGGCTCACCAATGCGACGAGGGTGTTTATGGACCTGATGAATCGGGTCCGCAGACTGATGCTCGATCGCTCAGTCATCGTGTTCATAGACGATATCTTGGTGTACTCTAAGACCCGAGAGCAGCATGAGGAGCATCTTCGAGAACTATTGGGAGTCTTGAGACGAGAATGGCTGTATGCCAAGTTCTCGAAGTGCGAGTTTTGGTTATGAGAGATTCAGTTCGTTGGGCATCTCATTAGCCAGGAGGGGATTTTGGTCGATCCGGCCAAAATCAAGGCGTTTATGCAGTGGGAGGTTCCGAAATCCCCCTAGGATATCAGGAGCTTCTTGGGATTGGCAGGGTACTACCGGAGATTCATACAAGATTTCTCCAAGATTTCAGTACCCCTCACTTGTCTGACGAGGAAGGGGGTGGATTTCTGATGGGGCCTTAAGAAACTAAGGGCATTTAAGACCCTCAGATAGCGACTTTGTGAGGCTCTGATCTTGACTCTCCCGGGAAGGAGTTGAGAATTTTGTAGTGTTTTGTGATTCATCCATTACGGGACTATGAGCGGTCCTCGTGTAGAGAGGACGGGTGATAGCCTACGTGTCGCGACAGTTGAAGCCACACAAGACGAGATACCCTACTCATGATCTGGAGTTTGGAGCGGTAGTATTCACTCTCAAGATTTGGAGACGTTACCTCTATGGGGTCCAATGTACCATTTATAGGAACCACAAGAGTTTGAGACACATCATGGATCATCCGAACCTGAACATGAGATAGCACAGGTGGCTTGACGTGGTTAAGGATTATGAGTGTGGGATCCTTTAACATCCTGTTAAGGCGAACGTGGTTGCGGACGCGCTGAGCCGTAAGTCAACTAGATCTTCTAATTTGGCGACATGTATGAGGATATTAGTGGATTCTCCACTAGTGAGGTTGATCAGGGAAGCTCATGCTGAGGGTATGTGACAAAAGAATTAAAAGCTTGAAAGGATTAGGGGTGAGAACACCCGATTTGTGCAGGATAGTCGGGGATTATTAACCAGTTGCAGTCGGGTCTGGGTTTTGATGTTTGGTGGGCTCAGACAGATGGTTCTGGAGGAGGCTCATAAGTTTCGCTTATCTATTCACCCCGGGGCCACCAAGATGTACCGGGATTTGCGATTGATTTATTGGTGGCCATGCATGAAGCGAGAAATCGATTGGTATGTGGAGAGGTGCTTGACCTGCAATATGGTCAAGTCCGAGCACCAGAGGCCGCATGACCAGGCGTAGCCCTTGAAGATTCCCATGTGGAAGTGGGAACAGCTTACGATGAATTTTATCACAAATCTGTCGAGGACGACGAAGGGCTTCAACGCTATTTGGGTCATCGTGGATTGATTGACCAAGAGCACCCACTTTTTAGCGATACGAGAGAGTTCATCGTTCGAGAAGTTGGCCGACTTGTATATTTTCCAGATCGTTGCTCGCCATGGGGTGTCGGTATCTATTGTCTCAGACCGCGATATCGATTCACCTCCCGTTTCTGGAAGAATTTCCACGAGGAAAATGGGCACGCAGTTGTACTTCAGTACAACCCATCATCTGCAGACATATGGCCAGAGTGAGCGGACCATATAAGCTCTAGATGATATGCTGAGACCTACGTTATTAACTTTGGTGGGAGTTGGGACTCCTACTAACCCTTTGCAGAGTTCTCATACAACAATAGATTTCATTCCAATATTGGTGCTCCACCATATGAGCTGTTGTATGGACGGAGATGTCGCACCGTAGTTTGTTGGGGTGAGATCGGTCACATGGTGATGGGACGGACAGAGGTAGTTCGGCAGACTACCGAGAGGGTTCAGTAGATCAGACAACAGTTACATACCGCTCAGAGTTGGCAGAAGAGTTACGCTGGAAGACGTTGATCTGAGCTGGAGTTCCAGGTGGGAGACATGGTATTACTGAAGGTCTCACCCTGGAAAGGTGTGATTTGCTTCAGGAAGAAGTGGAAATTGGGTCCTTGTTACATTGGGCCATTCAGGATCGTTGCTAGGGTTGGCAAGGTGACATATAAATTGGATCTCCCGGAGCAGCTTAGCCAGGTCCACAACACTTTCCATGTGTCACAGTTATGGAAGTGCATATCGTATTAGGAGGCAGTAGTGTTGTTAGATGATATTCAGGTCGATGAGCACCTGAATTACGTGGATAGACAAGTGACCATTCTCGAGAGGAAGGTAAAGGTTCTACGGAACAAGGAAGTACTCTTGGTGAAGGTACAGTGGTAGCACTGAAGGGGATCCGAGTGGACGTGGGAGCCGGAGGGTGAGATGCAGGAGCATTACCCCAAGTTATTTACAACAGCAGGCTTCAAGGACGAAGTCTAGTTCAAGTATGGGAGAATTGTAACATCCCGAATCCCAGGTATAAAATTTAAAGCTTATAAGTTATGTTATTAGACCTACTCGATAAGTTGGATGCCCCAACTTGTCGTGTAGGAACATTTCAAGCCGCGTGAGTTTAAGGGGTCTACTCGACGAGTTGGTGGACCCCAACTCGACGAGTAGAAGCTGGAAAATAAAACCCTAATTTCCAGGGTTTTGTACCCTATTTAAAGGGTCATTAGCCTCCCTTACCGTCCCTCTTGAGCTCAGAAAAACCCTAATCTCGCCTACTCTCCATTTTTGTGTGCTAAGAAGTTTGGAAGGTGGATTTTGTGAAGAAGAATTGAAGTCCAAGGAGCTTGGAGCAAAGAGAAGCTTGTGGATATGACTCCACTTCATCTTGGCATCATCTTGAAGGTAACAATTTGTTACCTTGACTTATCTTTAGCTATATCTCTTCATGCAAAGGTTTAGGGCCATTTTCTAGATGGTTGTGAGTTATTCCGGGTATTGGGCATGATCTGAAGTTGTAACTTCAGATCTGGACTCCTCTAAGCCCTTATAGTCATAAAGTTTCAGTCTTTGGCAAGTTATAACCTTCCCCTTACCTAAAACTTCTCCTTTAGCTTGGTTTTGGCATTTAGGACCTTTCATGTATGTAAAGTTTTCAACTTTACGTGGAAACCATGCCTTAGGAGGTTAGATCTGCAATTTGGAGCTTTGGTGTGGCTTAAAAACGTCTGAATGCGAAATGGACTGAAGGGACTCTACGGGTTGCATGGTCAACTCGGCGACTCAGATGAAAATTAGCCGTTGCTGGCTTTTGCATGGACTCGGTGAGTTAGTGGGATAGTGGGACGACTCGACGAGTCAATTAGTATTTTCCCGACATTTGGATACACATGGACTCGACAAGTTGTTTGGAAACTCGACGAGTCAACTAGGGTTTTCACGATTTCTCGAGTTCTGGAAGGACTCGACGAGTCGGTAAGCTACACTCGACGAGTTTGGTCAACATGGACTGTTGACCTTGACCATTGACTTTGACTTTGACCAAGGGTTGACCAGTTTGACTTATGGGGGTATTTTAGTAAATTGGGAATTTCTGGAAGTGGTCGTATGGTGGATATAAGTGGGTGGAGTTCATGGTTGTGATTCGGGAGTTGATCTTATCACTACAGTTTGACATTGTGAGGTGAGTTTTCCTCACTATACTCAAGGGTCTAAGGTACCAAGGTCGGACCTTTTTGGATTATTATCCTGATATGTTATATGCTCGAGTATCGTATAATATGTTAGATCGGTATCCTGATAGATAGGATGTTATTATGCTATTATGATTTGTTAGATCGGTATCCTGGTAGATAGGATGTTATTATGCTATTACGATTTGTTAGATCGATATCCTGGTAGATAGGATGTTATCATGTTATTATGATCTGTTAGATCGGTATCATGGTAGATAGGATGTATTATGCTGTTATGATCTGTTAGATTGGTTTGTCTGCATATAGACTGTTATGTGATTATCTGATATATGTGCACATGTTTGATTAGTGGTTGAGGCTTATTTGCTTTGTGCGAGAGCCAACGGACTTAGGCATTCCATCCCGATGGTTGTGGGCCGTGAGTATTCCATCCCGAGGATGATTAGACTCGTCGTATGTGGGCATTCCAACCCGATGGTTGTGGGCCGAGGGTATACCACCCCGAGGATGACTCGACCCATAGTACATGGGCATTCCAACCCGATGGTTGAGGGCCTGGGGTATTCCAACCCGATGGTTGATTGGACCCATAGTATCTTGTTTGTGATTATGTGTATATTGTTGTGTGTATGGGTATTTTGGGAGAACTCACTAAGTTTCGGCCTTACAGTTTTGGATTTTGTTTCAGGTACTTCCGATGATCGTGGGAAGACGAAGGTGTGACCGTGCACCTCCTCTCATTTTTATGATCTTGCTTTCTGGGATACTTTGATGTCTAAACTATTTTGAAAACACTTTATAATAACTTAATGGTTTTGAATGGTTGAAAAAGTTTTAAATTGACATGATTTTTATGGATGTTACATAAAGAACGCTAATATCCGACTTATAACAAAGAAGTTATGACCCGTTGAAGTTTCACGACTAAATCGGCACGACGCTACGTATTGTAAAAAGTGAATATTTGATAAACTACTTTTTAGCCTTAGAAATATAAACTAAAGTCTTAGTATACGTTAAACCGAAATCATGCATATAGAGAACGTCCAAATCCAACTTCGTATGAGGAAGTTATGACTTTTCCAAGATTTTGCATAGCAGTACACAACCTAGAAATCGAATTTTAGACCGAATGATTTTTAGCCGACACAACCTAAAAGAGAATTGAAGATCTTGTTAATAGGAGCCTAACGATATAAAGACAACCGAATACGGACGTCGGATGACAAAGTTGTGAACTTTTAACGAACTTTAACTGTCTAAGCCTATTAAAATATGACTTTAAAAAGTAAAGTCAAAATTAGCCGACAGAGTTTAAACGAAAGTTGTAGATCATGTCACTACCTACGCGTGGATATAAAGAATGTAAAAAATGAAGCTTGTACGCGAAAGTTATGGAGTTTAGAAGATAATTAAATTATGGGTTAAGTTGCGAGGCTGACATGTGCCGAGATCTCAGCCCCACGTTCTTCCCCACGGCTTTGCACGAGATTGTGACACTTGGCAGGGTTACGCCCAACGTAACAAGCAGTATGCCCAACCTGTTCTTCCTGAATACCCTGATTCAAGGCCAAAGAATTTCCTGCCGCTACCATATAGTATTCATCTCTGCCCGGTGATAAATAAAGCATCCGCGCCCCTTTTGATCTCTCAGAAATTTTATAAAACGGACTTTCTAGAGACCCCCAACGACCAATCCTGGCATGAATTGCTAAGGATCCAATAAGTCCAACATTTATTCCTTCAGATGTGTCAATTGGGCAAATACGCCCATAGTGACTAAGATGAATATCTCGTATTGGAAAAGTAGCAGTTCGCGCAGTCAATCCCCCCGGGCCCAAATAACTCAATTATGTATGCCCCATGTAATCCATTTTCTCAGCCTATAAATAGAGGCGCAAATCTCTCATTTCTTCACACTATTCTTATCCCACTCTCTCCCAATACCCCCAAACATTCTCTTCCATTCCCTAGCACTTCCTAAGTGTTAGAGGTGAGTCCCGGTGCACCAAATGGCCCTGAGAAGAAGTGCTTTCGGCTCCGAAGTTCTGCCCGTGCAGAGCACGGTTCTTCGCTAAACTCCCTTGTAAGTGAGTTATGCTTACCTTACTATAAGTATAACTTATGTTTAAGTTCATTATCGTTACTATGAACCTATAAACAAGAATTATTAGTGATTCCAAGTCGTTATAATGATTGATCTACTTACGGGGATGATGTCTTGGTTGTGATGGAGTCAGGTGTTTAAAGTGAGATTTCCAAACAGTATACTCTGTATACCAAACGGACCCTACCTCCAATATGATTCTACTTGGTTGCTCTTTACTTGATAGATCATGAAAGTAGACTTTGAGTTAATGAAAATTCTAGACTAATAATTAGTCGCAATAACTATTAGACTAAAAACTTAGTGATAATAATACTAGGTTTCATCAAAGGAAAAAACAGTTGCTAGAAGCGAAACGTTGTCCGAATTTCAAGTCGTCATTTTAACAAGTGAGTGATTATTACTTTCATCTTACACATAAATATGAATTATTTAATATTAATATATGCCATATGTGTTTATTATTTGTGTTCCTGATATCTATGTCAGATGAACGATTTATACATGTTTTACATGATTTAAACTTTATATGTATTTTTTATATATAAATATATTAGGTAGAGATGGGTAGAAGAGTGACGAGAGATAGGTGATGATGGAAATGTGATGATAACTAGGTGATGATAGATATGCGATGATGAATATGTGATGTGAGGTAAGAGATGATTATGAGATGCCATAACCTTGACCTGCGATGTTGCGATGTAGTCATCTACCATAGTATAGATGATGACCACTGACTAATCTAAACAAATCATGTGGAAACATCGGCAAACTCATAACCTGTATGTGATGAATTACGAGTTCAAATGATGTAGTAACTACCTAATGCGATGATACTCTATCCCTTATTGGACACGTATTGGGGGAGTAATCCCCAATTAGTACTGTCTATGCGATGTAGGTGATGATCCTTAGAAAAAGTCTTTAGGAACAAACATATAAATCCCTGTCTCTCTGCATCTAGCTAGACAATGGAGATAAAATTTCGCCCTTCCAAAAAAAGGCCAAAAATTATAATAATATTTACATAATACGACTTTATTATGCTACACAAGCTCATAACGCACCAAAAACATATATTGCACGCTATGTATACATGTGCACACGTGCATCTTTAATTTCCTCTATTTGTATATTAAAAATAAATATAAGTTTTCGCTTTGGATTCCAATATCAATTATTTGATTACATCTATTTATTATAAAATATTTGTAGTAGTGATTGTGTTTTATATAAAGTGTTTTTTACTTTTAATTATTTTAAAACAAATTAAATGACAACTTGACGATGCAAAATATGAAGTTGGGAAATACATGTCACAAGTAGTACTACTTCTGTCGACATAATCGTAGTCTGTCAAAAATATTGGGACAATCACAAAAAATATGAAAATGGATAGCATGTTTAACTATTTGATATAGTTTTGATATTTTAATAAAATGATTATCTATTTCGTAAGTAAACCAACACATTGGTGTATCTGTGGGTAACACTTTGATATCCTTTTGGTATCCAAACATGTCTTAACTTCAAACATTAGCGTTTCAATCAAAAGATTGGTCAGAAGAAAAATGGGTGATGCAGTTCCGAAAGGATTGCTTAGGCCCTGTTTGATTTGGATCTGATTGGGTCAGGTCAGACAAAAATGTCCGGCTCTGACTCCATGTGTTTGATATGCCTCAGTTTTGCATCTGACCCGATCAACAATGTCTGACTCGCTCATACCCAAAACAATTGCTGACTGAATTTGATTGAAATTCATTCCACCATTGCCCCTACGCCACCCCCATCCTCCTTCATCAACCATCAATTTAATACCTGGAAAGGGAAAAGGAAACTAGAACACAGGCGCACAAAAAAAAAAGATACACAAACAGAGACTACATTTGATCAGGGGAACAAGACAACTCAAAATTGAAATTAAACGGTTTTGGTCCTTGAAGATATCCATCTTGACCAAATCTACCACAACTTTAAATTGTCTTGCATAACTAATTTATGGAAATTACTAGTTGGACCCTGAACTTTTATAATCAATTATTATTATTATTATTATTATTATTATTATTATTATTATTATTATTATTATTATTATTATTATTATTATTATCCATAACTAGAACATCAGGGTAAAATGGTCATTTTGCATCAGTCAGCACATTCAGTCAAATGTACAATCAAATAGAATGGTTTCTTATTCAGTCAAAATTTATTACTCAGACAGACCTTTCTCAGTCAGCAACTATCAAACGGGGCCTTAGTATCAATGTCAAATACGAGTCCTTCCCCCAAATCTCATAATATCAGGTAGCAGCATTGGAGGGTAAAGAATCCATTTTTTATTTTGTAAGCAATTAATTGTATAATTTCAATAAAATTTGAAATTATTTTTACTACAAAATGATGAGAGAATATATGAACATTCACAATACAATTGCAAAATATGATTTTCTGTCGAGTTTTTTTAGGTTTTTATATTAAAGATCATTTATAAAATTTTTAAAGGGATTTAAGGATCATTTATAAAGCAATATTGTAATTCATACTTGATCTTGTTACAGATTTGATGGCCATTTTATTAAAAGGTCTCAATTTATCAAATAAAATTATCATTTTGGGTAGCATTGCGATTATCCTAAAATACCTATAAGTTTGTTCTGGGTGTGTGAAGAATGTGAATTGCATAGATTTTGTAGACTTGGTAATATATACAGGTAAATAAATATGTTACTAAGAAAATGATGACATACAAAAAGTTACTCAAGTTTGAAATTTTGTTCAAATAGATTATGGAACAAGAACATAACTTTTGAGATAAGTCTCTTAGTGGATATATATTGTATTTACGTAGAATATTGTCGTTTATATATAATGTATATACCTTTTCTATCTGTTCTTTATGGTATCATATTACTAAAACCCTAGTATTTTTCCCTATGTTTTCAGTGGCCACAAGTTCTCACCGTCGACCCACCTTCTTCATCTTCTTCTTCTCATTTTGTCTCTTAGTGGATATATATATATATATATATATATATATATATATATATATATAATATATATATATATCGTATTTACAAACAAAAATGCGTTTGATCCTGTATTCACTGTCAACAACATCAAAAACGTGATTCCACTGACCCTCAATCAAATCACTCTGAAGATCGATATGCCTCAAGATTCGAATTGTTCCATATTCATACTTGTGCTTATAACATACTCAATGATATTAATGTCACAACCCTACACCCTGTAGTGATTGATGAACCTACTTGGAACTCAATGCAGTCGTAACATAGTGGATCTACAACACCATTTTGACGAAACTTCTTCAAACCATAATGAAATTGGTTGCCACCGCTTTTGAAATGTGGAAAAGACTTAAATAATTGTTTCAAGACAACAAACATTCTTGTGTCGTTTATCTTAATGAACAGTTGAACTGAGTTTGCCTAGAATACTTCTCAAACATTTTCGACCAATGTGCTCATCTTAAAAATCTTTGAAATCAATTTTCAAATGTGGCAACCATATTCCTGAAACCAAAATGGATACCACTCGTTTTGGGTCTCATCAAAGGTGACTGTGACACAATTTCCATGTTTATAAAATGAGTTCTCAACTACTTTAGGAAGAAACATGACACACTAAACAAGATAATCACGTCCCTCACGCTCTTGCCACTCAACACATCAAGCCCTCCAACCACTATGTGATGAAACTCCATTTTATGAGCCTTCTCTCGTTGGTCGAGGACAGTTATGAGGCGGCCAATGCAGTGGTCACACCTTTGGCATGGGAAGTCACTATGGAAGAGGACAAGGACATGTCCGATCGCCACATCAACTTTACTATTAAACCCACCTCAACACGGATGATGCGAATTGTAACTATAGGCCTTTACCCTATCCATACACTATGACTTTGCCACAAGAACAACATGGCATCCTTGGGTTACAACCTAACTTTTGAGCTAAGTCTAAAACACCTCAACAAACCCACTTCACTGCCAATGTGATGTGTGGCATCCCCTATTTTTCAGATCCGAAAGAAACTTTTCTTTACGCTTTCAAAACCATATTATTTTTGTTTGCGGAAAATCTCAGTACAATAAAACATTTTGCGGAAATTGTTTTGTTTTGTTAAAATATCTTGAGTAAAGATGTTGTTTCACAATACATAAACCCTAAGGATGTCATAATCAATACACAACATAAGTTACAACGTAAAGAGCTAAAGATCTTGAATACTATTGCAAGTTGTCTCTTAATCACTCAACATCCTAATCAAGTCCCACCAACTTTAGTCGTGTTACCTGTGATCTATATAGTTTGACTGGGCTAGGTTTGGGAAAACCTGTTGAGACACATAGGGTTTTCAACCCCCCCCCCCCCAATATTATTATGATAATAATCCATAATTATCAAACCCACAAAACCAACCGTTACCAAACATCATAGATTTATAATCCAACGACGATATCTATAAGTCAATATAGCTATACATACCCAACCCAATAGATTCTCACAAATCCTAATCCAAGATCATCTAAAAGAATCACCTCACCCAATGTAACGACATGATTTTTCAAAAAAAATTTATTTTTAAATTATAAAACTCATAAAGCAAATGTCTCATCATAAGTTCTCAAAAACAACCAAAAAGTTTTCAATACAATTCTTCAAATAACACGGTAAGCACAAATGCTTAGTGAGTTCCCCAAAATACCACATACAACAAATTCGCCACTCGAGGCTATACTCTGTAGGACCTTCTGCCCTGTGTGTCTCAACGGGACCCTCCAGTCCCGTAGGTCGTTGGACCCTCTGGTCCGGTCTAGCTCGTTGGACCCTCCGGTCCGGTCTGATTGATAACCCTTTGGCCTCATAGTTCGTTGGACCCTCCGGTCCGGTCTAAGCAACAACAATATAGCATATAATACATATCACACAATCATGTATAACTCAACAAGCACATAAGACCCTCTGGTCACACATAACTACCACTCTAGGTAAAGTATAGTGAGAAGACTCACCTCAGATAACTCGAAAGATCACGAACTCAAAACACTAATCTAGCCTCCGCCTAATCACATACAAAAATATCTCTACTTAATAAAGGCTCTGAAAAGCTAGACTAATCCCTTCTTATGCTCTCCTAGAAGGGTAAAAGACGATTCTACCCCTTCAATGGTCCAAAAGTCCAATTGTTGACTAAACCCTAAAAGTCAACCCCGAGGAGTACGCGGTGCATACCAGATCCCTACGTTGGGCGTACTCGTCCACTACGCTGATATTGGGCTGTTAGAACCCTACGCCCCTTGTACTGGGATTTACGCTTAGCGTACGTCCTAGTTTTACTATCATCTCACTTTTGGTCTTAATTAGTTAAGACCTTGGCTCAAAATACAGATCTGGACCCCCTACAATCTCCCATCCATAAAGTCGAAGACTTTACACCTTTGCATGGCTGTAAAGGTCATCATCACCCAAAACTCACAACCTCCATCACTAAAGAGCTCATACCTCATGCATGGCTCACTCCTAACGTCAAAAATTGGATTTTTATGGATCTATAACACTTTATACACTGAATATGGACATATCAAGGTCTATGGAGCTCCTTTACTCATAAAGTCTCCACCTTTGGGACAAAAACCCTAGAAATGGTCCATAATGCACAAATCAAAAAGATTGAGAAGGCTCCAAGATTTTTACCTCCAAATGATGCTCCAACCTTAGAAATTTCAGATCCAAAGCTTGCCCTCCAACTCTAGCTCCTTCAATGACACCTCCTTCTCTTCAAAAGCACACAAGCACACTTTCAAGCTCAACCACACTCACACAAGCTATAGAACGAAGGTTAGGGCACTCTTAGGGTTTGCTCTATGGAAATGGTGGCTAAAAGTGAGGCCATAATGTTCCTTATATAGGGCTCACCCCCATAATTAGGGTTTCCATCTAAACTTAGTACGCCCAACGTGTACTATGGTATGCCCAACGTATTGGGTAGACTCCGCATCAAGAATACGCTCATGAGTACGCGTAACGTACTCTCCCTTACGCCCAACGTACTTAAAAGCCAAACATTTCTTTGAAGGACTACTTTTGACAATTCGAGGAAAGAAGAGGATCAAAGAGATATACCTGAATTCCTGGATGTTACAATTCTCCCCCACTAGAATCAGAATTGGCCCTCGAAGTCTTGCTCCGTAAATAACTCGGGGTACTGCTCCCGCATCTCCGACTCCTGTTCCCAAGTCAAATCGAATTCTTCCGATGCTGCCATTGGACCTGAACCAGGGGCACTTCCTTGTTCCTCAGAACCTTCACCTTCCGATCTAGGATCGCGATCGGCCTCTCGATGTAATTCAGGCTCGCATCCACCTGGATGTCCTCTAATGGTACTACCGCCATCTCATCAGCCACACACTTCCACAACTGGGATACGTGGAAGGTGCTATGGATCTGGCTCAACTCCTCAGGTAGCTCCAGCTGATATGCTACCTTGCCAACCCTGGCAATCACGCTGAAAGGTCTAATATATCGAGGCCCCAACTTGCCCTGCTTCCTAAACCGGATCACTCCTTTCCTTGGGGAAACTTTCAGAAGCACAAAGTCTCCAACCTGAAACTCAAGCTTGGATCGCTGTCTGTCCGCGTTACTCTGAGCCGTTTGCAACCTCTGTCTGACCTGCTAAATCTTCTCGGTCGTCTTCAACACAATCTCAGTGCCACTCATAACTCTCTGTCCCAAGTCTCCCTAACAGATGGTAGTACGACACCTCCTCCCATAAATAAGCTCAAAGGGAGGCATACCGATGTTTGAGTGATGACTGTTATTATAGGAAAGCTCAGCCAAGGGTAGGTATGAGTCCCAACTCCAACCAAAATCCAGAACGCATGCTCGGAGCATGTCCTCGAGTGTCTGAATCATCCGCTCACTCTGTCTGTCTGTCTGCGGATGGTAGGCGGTACTAAAATGCAATCGCATTCCCAACTCCTCGTGGAACTTCTTGCAGAATCTGGAAGTAAAACGCACATCCTGATATGAAACTATGGACGCCAGCACTCCATGCCGGGCTACCACCACTCGCACATAAATCTCTGCCAGCTTCTCAACAGAAGAGCTCTCACTAATGGCAAGGAAGTGAGCACTCTTCATCAACCGATCCACAATCACCCAGATCGCGTCAACTCCACGCGCCTTCTGTAGGGTTTCAAAGCACTCCATGGATGATGTCAATGGGCCCATTTGATGAATTGTAGGTTAAAAGCCCAAAACTTGTCTTTTCCCTATGAATAGTCATGTATTATTCATAATTAGCGTTAAGAGTAAGGCAAAATGTCGCTGCCACGTTGTGAGGTTTCTTATGTAGTGTTAGATTCTTTAGTCTATGCTGAAAGTGTAATTTATTCCTTATGTTTTGAATAAATCAAGTGATCATTCGACATAATCTACATATTTGTGTTTGTTCTTATTTCCCGCATCTTGTTCATCAAAGCTCAATTATGGTTTTAATCCTAACAAGTGGTATCAGAGTGGGTCTTTGAAGATCATTGATTTTTGAAGTATCGGTTCTTGATTTGATGATTTTCTACACAAGTTTTTGAAGATTTTTGGTATTTTGGTGTTTTGGAATCAAGCTTCTTGTTCAAGCTACTGTTCATGAAGATTTTTTGTGTATTCTAGTGTTCACCGTGGTATTTTTCTATTCTTTGGATCTGATTTGTTTTGAGATCAAAGTCTTTTGATTCAATTACTTTCTATATATTCACATTTGAGGGTAAATAATTGAGTCTTATTTTTTTTCTGCACTATTAATTCTGCCGATCCAATATTGTTCATGTATTCTTAAGCCCAAGTGCATTCATTTAGTGTTCATGGTTTGACCTAGCCCATAGATCTTGTTCTTTAAAATTGTTTACTGCATCTTCTCATCTCGAATCTGTAATTGTCGTTCCTTCAAAATTCTTCTATTCTAGAGTCAATATTCATAAACAATACCATTCTCAAAATCGATTTTGATTTTGTATTTGATTATTGTTTGAATCGATTTGCTCAATCTGTTCCTCTTCTCGATTACATTCTGAGGATTATTTTGAAGAAATCTCATTAATTGGTGTTTTGTTGATTCCTAATGAAGACCAGTCAAGGATAATTGATAATGATTCTATATTTGTCGTTTCATATTAAATGGTTATGTGGATATTAAAATTTGGTGTTTGTCGGCAATTGGATTTGAATTGTCAAACAAGAAATGTCAAAATTGAAAGTTACAAAGATTGAATCAGGAACTGAGACATTTTTTGTTTGAAACGGTCCTCTCATATACGAATGTGATCAGAAAGCAATCTAATTTGGAAAGATAGTATCGCAGCTTGTCGCATCTGTTCTTGCAGATTGGTTTCGCAATTGGAATCGAGACTTAAGTCTTCAATCGGAATAGGACCCGTGATTGGAATAGAAAGAATTGATCAGAATTATTTGGCATTCGGAACAAGAACAGAATTCAGAATTAAAAATCAGGTCTCGGAATCGAAATGGTTGTGTGCTTATTCCTAATTGAAAGTTAAAGGTACATTCAGAAAAGTCAAAATTGCTCCGAAAGTCTTACATGTGAACGCACGTTTACTGTGCTTCTCTTTGGGGTATAATCGATGAAATTGAAGTGAATCTATGATTGGGTTCGTTTGTTAGCACTTGGAACAAAAGTAATGGAACGAAAGGGGATGAACCGAAAGCGAACCTGTGATTCGGTTTGGCTAAGGTTTCGCTTATCATGATGTTGGATTTCAGACCGAACATGGTTTTTGTATCAACAATCTTGGACCGAACTTGATTTCGGTTGGTTGTGCTCGGACCGAATGTGCAAATTGTGGTGGTATCGTTCCAGTCGTATTCTTTTATCAGTCGCATATATTGGGGATGAAGATGACTAATGTTACATTAATGGTCCCTGGAACTTCAACAAATTGGCATTTTTGGTCCCTGTTGTTTTCACAGTTTGGCATTTTTGGACCATTTCCAGTTTTTCTTACAATTAAAGGAGGAAATTGATGCAGAATTGCCATTCCAGCCCCTGTCTTTCAGCAAGTGACAGTTTCTGCCCAATATTCAGAAAAGTTTGCAAATTCAATGGCCGGTGAACAGTTTTGGATTTTTTAACGCACATATTTTTTCGTGAACAGAAAAATTAAAGATTTCATCAAGTCTTGGCGGTTCGGAAAGTCGTTTTTTGTGATAATGTCAAATTTTCACGACTTTTTCGGATTTTATACTTCATTGTATATATCATTTTGTCTCGGGGGAGCACAGTAATTTTTTATCCATTCAAGATCATTCTCATGACCATTTGAAGGCTTTATAATCACGTTTTCGATTATAAATCAGGGAGAATTTGATATGGCCATTCGAAATTGGATTTGTGACTCTCCAAATTTGAAGATTTTTGATAAACTTGTGGTAGAATTTTGAAGGTAGCTTTTACAGTGGAAGTTATTCATCCAGCTCTGCTAAAGCTTTTACAGAGAAGTATCCTTTACAGTAGAAGTTCTTTATCGAGCTAAGCTAAGGACTTGTTATATCTACGACTTCTAGTATTTTCTCGATCAAGTGGCATTACGAATCTTATAATTTGGGTTGTTACATGATAATTTTTGGTGGCTTATATCATTAGCTTATTTGAAGATCATTGTGACTTGGAGGGGGAGCTCTTCAAAGACAAGAAGTGATTTGGTTTCTTTGTTCTGAAATGGGTTTTTATGGCGGGTTTGGTTTTCATGAAGATTTTTTTGGGATTACATTCGAAAATGAAGTTTAAAGACATTACTTAAGTGCTTGATTTATATATCCTAGAGCCCATGATTGAAGACTATTGAAGAATCAAGATTCGTGGATTGCTTCATCTATTTCTCATTGCAAGATCTTTTTATTTGCTAGATGCTTGTTTTGGAAGTTAAAGCATTGTCATCCATTCCATACTCTGAGGGGGAGATTGTAGGGTTTCAAAGCACTCCATGGATGATGGCAATGAGCCCCTTTGATGAACTGTAGGTTAAAAGCCCAAGACTTGTCTTTTCCCTATGAATAGTCATGTATTATTCATAATTAGGGTTAAGAGTAAGGCAAAATGTAGCCGCCACGTTGTGAGGTTTCTTATGTAGTGTTAGATTCTTTAGTCTATGCTGAAAGTGTAATTTATTCCTTATGTTTTGAGTAAATCGAGTGATCATTCGACATAATCTTCATATTTATGTTTGTTCTTATTTTCCGCATCTTGTTCATCAAATCTCAATTAGGGTTTTAATCCTAACACCTTCCTCGGTAATTTGGTGATAAAGTCCATTGAGATCTGCTCCCACTTCCACTAGGGAATCTTCAAAGGCTGCAATGGACCATGTGGACGTTGGTGCTCTACCTTGACCCGGTGGCAGGTCAAGCACCTCTCTACTACCCACCAATAGTCTATTTTCATACAGGGCCACCAATAGTCTATTTTCAGATCCAAATACATCTTAGTGGCCCCGGGATGTATCAAAAATCTCGACCTATGCACCTCCTCCATTAGAGTGCTACGAGATCCGCCCGTATAAGGCACCCAAATCCGACCTCGAAAGGTCATAAGTCCTCGACTATCCATCACAGACTCGGATACCTGGCCGATCACCTGCTCCTTCTTGCGGTTCTCTGGTCTCATGGCCTCTGGCTGGGCCTCTCGAATGGTATCCAATACCAGAGTCATCACTGTCATCCTCATGCATATATCTCGAATCGGGGCGCTCTTCACCTTGCGACTCAGGGCATCGGCTACCACGTTAGCCTTGCCCGGGTGATACAGAATCTCACAATCATAATCTTTTACCACGTCCAACCACCTTCTCTGGCACATATTCAAGTTAGGTTGATCCATCAGATAATTCAAGCTCTTGTGGTCCGTGTTGATGGTACACCGAACCCCGTACAAGTAATGACGCCAAATCTTGAGGGCGAACACCACTACCCCTAACTCTAAATCGTGGGTGGGATATCTCGTCTCGTGAGGCTTCAGTTGCCTCAATGCATATGCTATCACATGCCCCTCTACGTAAGCACTGCACCTAACCCTGATATAGATGCATCACAGTAAACCACGAAGTCCTCCATTCCCTCAGGAAGAGCTAACACTGGAGCTTCGCACAATCTCTGGCGAAGAGTCTCAAACGAGGTCTGCTGATCGGGACTCCAAACAAAAGCAACACCCTTCCAGGTCAACTTGGTGAGAGGAACAACAATCTTGGAGAAATCTCTGATAAACCTCCGGTAGCAGCCGACCAATCCCAAAAAACTCCTGATCTCGACTGGGGACCTCGGCACCTCCCAACTAATAACCGCTTCAATCTTGGCCGGGTCGACCAAAATCCCATTATGGTTAATGAGGTGTCCCAAGAATTGGACCTCTCGTAACCAGAAATCACACTTGGAGAATTTGGCATAAAGCCTCTCTGATCTCAATACTCCGAGAACCTCTCTTAAATGCTCCTCATGCTGCTCTCTAGGCCTCGAATACACCAAAATATCGTCGATGAACACGATCACCGAACGATCCAACATAGGCCTGCATACCCGGTTCACATGATCCATGAACACTGCAGGTGCGTTAGTGAGCCCGAAAGGCATCACCACGAACTCGTAATGCCCATAACGAGTTCTAAATGTTGTCTTCTGAATATCCTCCTCACGAACCCTCATCTGATGATACCCAAACCTCAAATCAATCTTGGAAAACCAAGATGCACCCTGCAACTGATTGAATAGATCGTTGATCCTCGGGAGTGGATAACGGTTCTTGACCATTAGCTTGTTTAACTCCCGGTAATCAATACACATCCGGTGCGAACCATCCTTTTTCTTGACAAAAAGGATCGGTGCTCCCCACGACGAGCTACTCAGCCGAATAAATCCATTTCCCAACAGCTCCTAAAGTTGTGAGAATAACTCCAGCATTTCTGGCGACGCAAGGCAATAGGGTGCCTTGGCGATATGTGCCGCCCCTGGAAGCAAATCAATGTGAAACTACACCTGCCTCTCAGGAGGCACACCCGGTAACTCCTCGGAGAAAACATCCGGAAACTCGCTAACCACCAGAACCTCAACGACAGTACTCGGTCTCTCCATAACATCCCACGTATCCGACACATACACCAGAAAACCCATGCAACCTTGTTGCAAGCTCTGCCTCGCTCGAGCAGTCGAACAAAATGCTAACCCAGATCGGGTACCCTCACTGAATACTGTAAGTACTCCTCCATTAGGGTTTCGGATGGTCACCAGCTGACGCTCACAGTCGATCATGGCTCTGAATCGGCTCAACCAGTCCATGCCCACGACGACACAAACATCCCCCCATCGCGATAGGTATCAAATCTATCAGAAAATCGACTCCAAAAATCTCAAGCACACATCCCCGGATCACATAATTTGCAAAAACAACATGCTCATCAGCTATGGAGACTCTCAAAGGTCGAATCAATGCCTCACATCGGCTACTGATGTGACGACTAAATGCTAGCGATACGAAAGATCGACTCGTACCCGGGTCAAACAACACCAAAGCAGGTACAGAACTCACAAGAAATGTACCTAAACATATCATATATAAGCACCATATATAAACAAAAGAATAAGCAAAAGATCACATAACAGCCACAACATCGGGTGCTGTGCGGACCTCCTCTGCTGTCAACTGGAAGGCTCTGCCGCGAGCCTTCGGTGCCTCGGCCTTCATGGGCCGACTCTTTGTAGCTCGAGTGGTAGAAGGCGCAGATCCCTGCGCTAATCCCTGAAGCAACTGCGGGCACTTAACCTTCCTATGGCCAGTCTGGTTGCAATGAAAGTAAACCGAAAATCCCTTGGGGAAATCCCTCGCGATATGCCCCTCCTTCCTACACTTGTAACACACACCTGAACTGCACATCCCATCATGGCTCTTGCCGCACTTCCCACAAGTGCGACCCTTCTGACATCCCGATCTCGAATCAGCAGGCTTTGCCCGCTTGGCCGCCGGTTGAGATTGTGTTGGCCGCCTATCCCTCCTATGGGACTTCGCCTCCTCCCTGGCCTGAGTCTCCAACTTAATCTCCCTCTTCCGAGCATTTTCCTGGAGCTCAGAAAATGTTCGGTATTTCAAGTTCGCCATGAAATCATGAATGTCTCTCCTCATAATGCTTAGATATTGGCTCATACGTGCCTGCTCGGTAGACACGTGCTCAGGGCAAAACAACGCCCTCTCATGAAACATCCGCGTGATCAAAGTCACAGACGCAGTCCCTTGCTTGAGGGACAAGAAATCCTGGGCCAATTGTTCCCTCTCCACCGGGGACCGTACTCGTCTCAAAACATAGCGGTGAACCTCTCCCAAGTCACCGCGGTAAGCTTTGCAGTAGAAAAGTCAGCTGTCACAAACTTCCACCAATCCTTCGCTCCCAAGTGAAGCTGGTTCAGCGCGAACCATACCCTCAGATGCTCCGGACAAGAACATGTGTAGAAGCATCCCTCAATGTCAGAGATCCATCTCATCACCGCTATCGGATCATGAGTCCCATCAAACTTTGGTGGCTTTGTGTTGCTGAACTCCGGGTACGTCAACGAGTCACCCCCTGTGGCTTAGCAGCGACAACGGCTGCGGTGGCCACAATAACAACAACATCAGTAAGTGTAGCGTACCGCTGGTCAAATGTCTCAATCAACATGGTCTATATAGACCCAAACATCTCTGGTATCTCACCTTGAATGGCTGCAACCACCTCATCATTAATCATCCTGCGAATCTCATCATCGCTAATACTGCTTCTCCTTGGAGTGTGGCGCGTACCCACCATGATGTCTCTGAAACACATCACAAAAGAAATTAGAGACTTGCTCGAGTATTCTTGCACTCAAACACTTAACCCTACTTGTTCCTTAGCACCCTAAGGATTCTTACTTGGACTGCTCACTGGTCTAGTGTCTCCAGTATTACGGGCCCTATACTACCTTCTACACTACATCAGTATTTACCCCAAGTCCTCCTAGGATTCTAGATCACAAGTAGTCTATATCTCCCTAAGCACAGGCTACCACCCAGTAAACCCCTCATAAGCTCCTCTCTGCTACCTACTCACACTCGAAGTAATTCACAGTAGCAGTAACCCCTAGGCTAAGGCATCACAAATCAGGTCACTATAGTCCTAAATATGAATACCTAGCCTACTCTAGCATGCATAACACATCTCATAATATCTCATAACACATAACGTTAGGGTATTTTGGGAAATCACCATTCGGGCGCTGGCTGATTGTACACACTGCTATCTTTCCGCTCTTTTGGAAACTTTTTCTCTTTTTAGAAAAAATGTTTCTTTTTGAAAACCTTTCTCAAATCCCTAATTTAAGTTCAGATATGCCCGAAGGTGTATCCGAATCCCTCAAACCAAGGCTCTGATACCAACTTGTATCGACATGATTTTTCAAACAATTTTTTTTTAATTTTAAAACTCATAAAGCAAATGTCTCATCATAAGTTCTAAAAAACAACCAACAAGTTTTCAATACAATTATTCAAATCCAGGACCCACCATCATAGCTCGATATCAAGAGTGTGTGCGCCTTCCCGCGATCCTCGGAAGTACCTGAAACACATAACACATAACACGGTAAGCACGAATGCTTAGTGAGTTCCCCAAAATACCACATACAACAAATTCGCCACTCAAGGCTATACTTTGTTGGACCCCCCGGCCCGTGTGTCTCAGCAGGACCCTCCAGTCCCATAGCTCGTTGGACCCTCCGGTCCGGTCTGATTGAGAACCCTCTGGCCTCATAGTTCGTTGGACCCTTCAGTCTGGTCTAAGCAACAATAATATAGCATATAATACGTATCACACAATCATGTATAACTCAACAAGCACATAAGACCCTCTGGTCACACATAACTACCACTCTAGGTAAAGTATAGTGAGAAGACTCACCTCGGGTAACTCGAAAGATCTTGAACTCGAAACACTGATCTAGCCTCCGCCTAATCACATACAAAAATATCTCTACTTAATAAAGGCTCTCAAAAGCTATACCAATCCCTTCCCATGCTCTCTCAGAAGGGTAAAAGACCATTCTACCCCTTCAATGGTCCAAAAGTCCAATTGTTAACTAAACCCTAAAAGTCAACAAACGTCAACCCTGAGGAGTATGCGGCACGTACCAGATCCCTACGATGGGCGTACTCGTCCAGTACGCTGATATCGGGCTGTTTGAACCCTACGCCCCACATACTGGGATTTACGCTTATCGTACGTCCCAGTTTTACTATCATCTCACTTTTGGTCTTAATCAGTTAAGACCTTGGCTCAAAATACATATATGGACGCCCTACAGCCTCCTAACCCATAAAGTCGAAGACTTTACGCCTTTTCATGGCTGTAAAGGTCATCATCAACCAAAACTCACCACTTCCTTCACTAAAGAGCTCATACCTCATGCATGGCTCACTTCTAACGTCCAAGATTGGATTTTTATGGACCTATAACACTTTATACACTTAATATGGACAGATCAAGGTCTATGGAGCTCCTTTACTCATAAAGTCTCCACATTTGGGACAAAAACTATAGAAATGGTCCACAATGCACAAATCAAAAAGATTGAGAAAGCTCCAAGATTTTTACCTCCAAATGATGCTCCAACCTTATAAATTCAGATCTAAAGCTTTCCCTCCAACTCTAGCTTCTCCAATGGAACCTCCTTCTCTTCAAAAGCACACAAGAACACTTTCAAGCTCAACCACACTCACACAAGCTATAGAACGAAGGTTAGGGCACTCTTAGGGTTTGCTCTCTGGAAATGGTGGCTAAAAGTGAGGCCATAATGTTCCTTATATAGAGCTCACCCCCACAATTAGGGTTTCCATCTGAACCTAGTTCGCCCAGCGTACACTATGGTACGCCCAACGTACTGGGTAGACTCTGCGTCAAGAATACGTTCATGAGTACACATAGTGTACTCTCCCTTACGCCCAGCGTACTCAAAAGCCAAACATTTCTTTCAAGGACTACTTTTGACAACTTGAGGAAAGAAGAGGATCAAAGAGATATACCTAAATTCCTGGATGTTACACCCAATGAAATCATTTAGAGCAATGGTTTGACTACACATCTAAGTAAATCCTTGGCCGATGTAAGCCATAAAGGTAACCCAAGCCATATTAGTATTTAACGGATATTGGTATCTCATTTCATCTACATCCATAGGTTATAAATCCACACTAGCAACGTAATACACGAGATTGTATATAATGATAAAGTGTTGTCATCTTAATCTGGTAGATGGACATACATACCTAACAGGTTGTCTGAAACAGACCTACCATTTATGGTTGTTTAGAAGATGAGGACTACTACACTCTGCTTTAATATCACATCTTATCCCATAATGAGACAAACCTATATCCATCTTATTTGGCCTAAGCATACCTTTTTAGTCATAGTTTATGACTAGACAAGTAACATCCAAAAAAATCAAGGTAAAAATTTTCATGTTTAAAACCCTTTAATAATCCATAAACCATACAAAAACATTGTTTTTAAGAGCACAATAAAAAACTAGAGTATCCCAAATTCATCAATCAACGAAATATCAAAGGATGATGTGTATAATCACGCCTTCGCCTCGCCTCGATCATCTGATATACCTGAAACCATAAAATCAAACTGTAAGCACGAATCTTAGTGAGTTCCCCCAAAGTACTACACACAACTCGACATATGAACATACTTTATAATGGGTCCACAGTCTCCCGAATTTATTACCCTGGCCTACAATCTCCCGATTAGATTGCCACTCGGGCCCATGATCTCCCAATTAGATTGCCGGGGTTGTTGGCCGATGTAACATCCCCCTACGACACGTATCACAATATTGTCCGCTTTGGGCCACTTGGCACGAGGACTTCCCAGGGGGTCACCCATCCTGGTACTACTCCCGCCCGAGCACGCTTAACTGTAGAGTTCTTATGGGATCTGCTGCCCTCACGACTTTAAAACGCGTTGTGATAGGGAAGGTATCCACACCTCTTATTAGGAATGCTTAATTCTCCTTCCCAACCGATGTGGGATCAGATCTAACCCACTTTCACCCCCCCATTATAGGGTTCGACGTCCTCGTCGAACACATCGACCCGTGCCTTGGCTCTGATACCATTTGTAACATCCCCCTCTGGCACGTATCACAATATTGTCCGCTCTGGGCCACTCGGCACGAGGACTTCCCAGGGGTCACCCATCCTAGTACTACTCCCGCCCGAGCACACTTAACTGCAGAGTTCTTATGGGATCTGCTGCCCTCACGACTTTAAAACGCGTTGTGATAGGGAAGGTATCCACACCCCTTATAAGGAATGCTTAGTTCTCCTTCCCAACCGATGTGGGACCAGATCTATTTTAATGAGAAAACATCATTTGGAAAATTCGTGTGTTTAATTTTCCTTAGACTTAGTGCTAAACAATGAACCAAACCGATAAAACAATGTTGCATGCTCATCTGGAGTGTGTAAGATCCTAAAACATGGCTTAATGGGGTTTACGGACCTTGCGTTGCGAAGCCGGACACTAAAAAAAATGGGTCACAAAAGAAGCCTCTCTTAATATCCTTCACTCTATCTCTCTATATTCACTCACCGTATGTGAAATCTCTCTAAGTATGTCAAATCTCTCCCAAATCTCTCCAAGAATGTGGAATCTCTCCCAAATCTCTCTCCGTATGTGAAATCTCTCCAAGTATGTCAAATATCTCCCAAATCTCTCCAAGAATGTGGAATCTCTCCCAAATTTCTCTCCGTATGTGAAATCTCTCTAAGTATGTCAAATCTCTCCCAAATCTCTCCAAGTATGTCAAATATCTCCCAAATCTCTCAGAGAACGTGGAATCTCTCCCAAATCTCTCTCCGTATGTGAAATCTCTCTAAGTATGTCAAATCTCTCCAAGAATGTGGAATCTCTCCCAAATCTCTCTCCGTATGTGAAATCTCTCCAAGTATGTCAAATCTCTCCCAAATCTATCCAATTATGTGAAATCTCTCCAAAATCTCTCACAACTCCTTAAAATCACTCGGGGCATCCCGACCCTTAGTTTAGTCGAAAACCACTCTTAGGAGCCGAAACACCTCTTAGAGCCGAACCTCCTGAGAACCGAGACCCTCTCAACCGAAATGGACTGAGCCCTCTGTCTATTTCGGTCCCCTGATCATACGAACCGAGACCTGACTTTCGGTCCGAGACTGGAGCTTCTGTCCGAGGAGCGAGCCTGCGCAGCCGAGACCGAGCCTCGCCTTCCGTTCTTCTCCTCACACTCTCGGTTTCTCTTCCCCTCCTCTCAGTCCCTTCCCCACTTTCGGTTCTCAACTCCTTAAGAGCCGAGATCTCGCGACTTCGGCTAGGAACTTCGGATTTTGACAATTTCCACCCGGTTTTCAATATATTTAGCGTTTTGAGCCCGTTTTTCGTGATTTTAACTTGGGATTTTCTCCAAAAATCATATTTTTACATATAAGACCCTAAATAATCATAATTTAAACATATTTTTATGAAAATCTTTATTTAAGAATAAAATCTAGTTGGTGAAGTACAAAGGTTGAGTGTTGACTTTTCTTTGTATTATGACACAAGCAACCACCATACCCACTCCATGACTAACCCACACTCCTCCCCACCATCCCTAGTCACTTCCTTGTACCTTTCCATCAATCATCAGCCCCTTCCACATTCTAAGAGCTGGAACAAATCAACCTCTCTCCTCATTTTCACTCACTTGCTCTCATTTCACCAAAAATCAAACACAACTTTTCTCTCAAACTTTTTCTCTCTATTTCGAGACTCCAAGGCTGATCATCAAGCTTTATTATACTCTTGGTAAGTATAATTCATCCTCCTTGTGATTATTATACTTCATTCTACTCCAAACATCGATTGCTTACACAAACTCCATCACTTTGATGTTAGATTCTCGAAAATCTTCAAGGCATCTTCAAGTGTTCTTAAGTTGAACACTTCCCTTCTCCAACATTCATCTACTAAAATCACATAAGGTGAGTTCATACCCCTACATTTTCATGTTTTCTTAAGTTTTAGAGGGGGGGGGGATACGAGTTGAATCATCAAGAACACAACTAAAATTTTCCAATAGCTTTCATCAGAAAAGTTGGACTTTAATCACGGACTGTTTTGGACAACCTAAACATTTTAGTTTTCAAAACTGTACAAGGTTCAAGCAGTTCAAGTACTTCGCTTTAAAATGGCTACTTGCACATCTCCATACGATTTTTCTACAATTTATGGTGATTTTTACAAAACTAACTATCATTTCAAACATCAATTCGGACCAGTCTGTGATTATGGACTTGTTCACACAAGTTAGATGTCACTAAAAATCATGAGAAAAATTATAGAGAAACTAGACTCATTTTCCAAACTGTCAGGATTTACGGATTCTGATTTGGACCTTTGATGATTTTTCTACAAATTTTCTAAGAACAGTGATAGGAAATGTTACCAACAGAAAAATGTTATCAATTTCAAAGCACCTTGTAACATGTTGAGCAAGGTGTATATCTTTGTCTAATTATATGTTATTGCAATGTATGACATTTTTTTCTTAGTATATAGACATACATCAGTTAAAAAATGGAGTTTGCTAGATAAAGCATAGAAATAACAATTTGTTATAATCAAAGTGCATCCATTTCATACAAACATTTGAATAAACTATGTTAAGTATAGTTTACGTACATTACCACTACTATATATCCTTGTTTTGATAAACTATAATAGGTATAGTTTATGATACATCACATAACACACTCATACAAAAAGGGTACAGTTATACAAAAAGAGATTTTCATTACATTACGCGTGAATTCGTTAATGACTTTTATGAGACATTCGCTTCACTTTACCAACAAGTCCTGTATTGTAACCAGAGTCTCCTGGAGGGAGAGCATGATAGTTGTATATAGATCTATATTGGGATTGACAAACCCACACCTGAGCTGCTTACAACAGCTAGACCGACAAGTCTGAGGTGACAAATGTCATAACATTTCCGGCGCCTGAAGAACGTCGTTTTAGGCCACCTAGGTCATATCATGGTTATAATAACTCACATTAAGTACTAACAAACATAGAATTTACGGGGATTCCACCGAAATCTAACGAGTTTATGTCAATTTAAACTTGCATTGTTTTACTATAAATATGACAAATTATATGTACATTCCGGTCTTTGGGTTTTAAGACTACATTTACACATTAATGAAAATATTGGATTTTCTAGGACGGACACTACTTTTAAAAGAAAAGGATTTCATAATTGCATACAAAAACTTATGAACTCACCAACCTTTGTGTTGACACTTTTTCAAACCACTTGTATTCTCAGGGAATCACTAAACAGGTAATCAAGTGCTTTTGAGGATGGGACGTTAAGGCGTCAAACATTTCACATTTTGTCAAACATATTGTAATTGATTTGGAAACATGTAATTCATATAATGATGTAACCTTTTCAATTATATATATGTTGGTTGTGTTTGCTTAAATCACTATTGCAATTGTTGTTATGATGCTATACATGAAGTCCTCCACCTCCGAACGTTTCCGCCATCCTTGGTTTGGGGATGTGACAGAACCAAACTCAAACAACCACCCAAAATACCCCAAATTCAAACTTGGTCAAAGTTAACAGTCAACGTCGAAGTCAACTCCAGCTTGTTGCCACGCCGTGGCCATGCTTGGCTATGCCGTGGCTATAGTTTGCCAAAACAGACAGATCCTAACGGCTCCAAAGCTCAGATCTTGTCCATTCCATTTTCTAAATGGATAAAGTTTCCAACTTTATTCCTTAAGACCTTCCAAGAGGTAAAGATCTCACCCTAGGTCCAAAAAGAGGTTGAAAGCACATCATGACTTAATCATTAAGCACTTAATATTGAAGATCTCATGGCCCACGATTTTAGAAGGGTTTCTAGTACCAAAACTACCACAAAAATCCATGCTTTTTAGACATGCATGTATTGAACTCTTATTAGGTCAAAACTAATGGTTTATGACCAAGATTCCATGTATGACACCAAAGCTCACTTATAAATCAGATCCAAGGCACCAAATACTCCAAGTGATCTGGAGATTCATAAAGTTTCAAACTTTATGAGATCTCACCACTCAAATCCTTCAAGACACGAAGAAAAGGGACAAAATCAATAGATCTGTAACATCCCTCTCTGGCACGTATCACAATATTGTCCGCTTTAGGCTCCCGGCGCAAAAACTTCCTAGGGGGTCACCTATCCCTGGATTGCTCTCGCCCGGGAACGCTTAACTGCAGATTTCTTATGGGATTTGCTGCCCTCACGACTTTAAAACGTGTTGTGACAAGGAAGGTATCCACATCTTTTTTAAGGAAATGTTTGGTTCTCCTTCCAAGTCGATGTGGGATCAGGTGTAACCCACCATATTTGTAACGACTCGTCAACTGGTTCAATAGGAGTCTCTTCCTCAGGGTGAGCGCTAATGTTAGAGGTCCCTCCACCGCTTGACTCTTGAAGCTCTTCAAGATTAATTTGTCTCCCATTGTCCTCTTGGCATATGAGTTCTCTGTCGCGAAAGACTCCCTTTCGAGCTACAAAGACCACATTCTCACTAGGTCTGTAGAACAGGTATCCAAAGGATGTATGTGGGTAGCCGATGAAAATACAACAGTCACTTCTAGGTTTAAGCTTGCCGTGAGTATCTTGTCTGATGAACTCTTAACAACCCCAAACCTTGATATGTGCCAATGAGGGAACTTTCCGTGTCCACATATCGTGAGGTGTTTTGGCAACCTTCTTAGTTGGGACTAGATTAAGGATATGAGTGGTAGTCTCTAAGGCATACCCCTAGAATGAGATTGGTAGCGATGCTCGACTCATCATGGAGTGAAACCATGTCTAACAAGGTCCTATTACGCCTTTCAACCACACCATTAAGTTGTGGTGTTCTAGATGGCATCAATTGTGAAACGATTCTACATTCCCTAAGATAGTCGTGGAACTCGTTACTAAGATACTCACCAACTCTACAGATCTGAGCATCTTTATCTTCATGCGCAATTAATTCTCCACTTCTTACTTAAACTCTTTGAACTTTTCAAAGGTTTCTGACTTGTGCTTGATTAAGTGGAAATATCCATATCTGATATAATCGTCAGTAAAAGACACATGGAAGCGATTCGTATCCCTTGTGGTGGATCTGAAGGGCACACATGCATCTGTATGTATGAGATCCAACAATCCTTCACTTGTTTCACAAGAACCAGTGAAATGTGATTTAGTCATCTTTCCAAGAAAACAAGACTCGCATGTGTCATCTGACCTAAGGTCAAATGACTCCAACACTCCATCCTTTTGGAGTTGGGGTATGCGCTTATTTTTGACATGTCTAAGACTACAATACCACAAGCATGCTTTGTCTATACTATTAGACGAATTAATATGTGACACATTATTTCCTAAGTTATCTACAACCATCACAGTTTCATATACACCATTACAAGGCAATGCTCAAAATAAAATAAACCATTATAATAAGCATTAATAGAACCAACTTCATTATTAAATGAAAATCTAAAGCCTTGTTTGTACAAACCATGAAAAGAATAACATTCCTTATCATCTCAAACGAGTAGAAACAATCATTCAAGTCTAGTCCTAGGGCTTTGGAACCATTCTCCATTTGACAAAAAAAGTCATGATAATTCTCCTCTAGACGTAGTGCAGGTCAAAGCCACATGCTTTGGAACCGTTTGCCATTTTTTTGTTTGCATATATGAATTTATAATTATGTACTCGAGTGTTACAAAATAAAATAGGCCAATTCCATTTGTTGCATATCAGAAAGAGAGGGTGATTAACCCTTCCTGTTTTACATGCTTTTGATTTGAAAAAGAAAACACAATAATAAGAAAGGTTGAACTTGTAGGCGTGGAGTGACTTTCGTGGGCATCTATCTTAGCAATGGAAACATCGCAGGTGTGACATCCAAAAACCCAGGTATACCTTGTGAATCCTAATCTTTGAGCAATTGTCCATATTGGTCCTTGATAAGAAAAGGGTGGTCGACTGGTACGCGGGGCGTAATAGAGTGTACGCTTAGCGTACTCGTGCGCGTGTTTGGTCGCGGAGGGCCGCCTAGTACATCGGGCGTACCAGGCTCAGATTGTAACCATAATATTAAGTGAGTTCCCTATTTATGGAACATTATGGCCTCCTTGTGGCAACCATTTCTAGAGACTTAACCTCCCCAAAACCCTAAATCTCGTTCTTGTAGCAAGAGAGTGCCTTTGAGAGCTTGTGGGTGTATTCTTGAGCTTTGGAAGTGGAAAGGAAGCTTTGGAGAAGAAGGAGTTAGAGCCCAAGCTCTTGGATCTGAGCTTTGCAGTGAGAGAGGCTTCATTTGGAGGTAAAAAGCTCCAAACTTTCCTACTCTTTTGTTTGTGTTCATGTGTGGGGTGTTTTAGGGTTTTTGTCCCCAAAGTTGATGGCTTTATAAGTTGATAAGACCCTAAAACCCGAGATTTGTCCCATGCTGGCTTATTTTGTGTTATAGAGCCATAAAAATCTAATCTTGGTCATTAAGAGTTGACCATGCATGAGTTATGAGTCTTTTAAGGAAGGAAATGACATGATTTGGGAGTAGGTGACTTTTACAGCCATGCAAAGGCTTAAAGTCACTGACTTTATGGATTAAGAGGCATTAGAGTAACTAGATCTGGGATTTGAGCCTTTGTCTTAGCCGATTCAGACCAAAAACCACGCGAAGTGTGAAACTGGGACTTACACCGGGCGTAATCCCAGTACGCGCAGCGTAGGGGGTCGAGTTCCCCGTTTCTGGATAGCCACGAGGTACGCCCCGCGTACAGAGATGGTACGCGCCGCATATTTCCGCTGTTGACTTTTAGGGTTTGGTCAAGATTAAGGACTATTGAGCATTGGAGGGGTAAAATGGTCTTTTACCCTTCTGTGAGTTATAGAAGGATTAGTCTAGCTTCTTGAGGGCCAATATTAATTAGGGATAATTATTATGTGTTAGACGGGAGCTAGACCCAGGAGTAGAGATCATGATACCGATTGCGAGATTTTCATTCATTAGCTTGTGAGGTAAGTCTTCTCACTATACTTACCTTGAGCGGTAAACCTTATGTGTGACCAGAGGGTCTTATGTGCATGATCTATGTAATGAGATATCATGCTAGTTACTTGGGTTATGCTTTATGAGTATTATATTGTGATGCTGAGTTGAGGTACCGGATGGTCCATTTGAGTTGTGGGACCGGAGGGTCCCACCGAGACACATTCACCAGAGGGTCTAATTGAGTTATAGCCTAGAGTGGCTAACGTGCTGTGTGTGGTATTTTGGGGAACTCAATAAGCTTTTATACTTACCGTGTATGTGTTATGTGTTTCAGGTAGTTCCGAGGATCGCGACAAGGCACCAGCATGATTGTACACACCGAAAGGAGATTGTTTTTATGATTCAGGGATTGTGTTTTCTTTTGTTGAAAATTGAGTCATGTGTTTTGAGAATTATGATACAAGTTTTTATTGTGTTAAAAATGAAAATTTTGGTTTGAGAAATTACGTTGTTATAGTTGGTATCAGAGCCTTGGTTTGAGGGATTCGGATGCACCCTCGGGTGTGTTTGGACTCAAACTGAGGATTTGAGAAATATTTTCAAAAAGAAATGATTTCTCAAGAAGTCGAGCCGGAGCAGTGTGTACAATTAGCCAGGGCCGAGCGGTGATTTCCCAAAATACCCTGATTTAGTGTTTTGAGATATTCTATGTGACATGATGCATGCTAGAGAGTAGGCTAGGTGATTCATATCTTAGGGCTAGGGTGGCCTGATTTGTGATGCCTTTGCCTAGGGATTTATGTTATTAGTGTTTAGCTTGAGTATGAGTACCTAGAAGGAGCGAGCCAATAAGAGAACTACAGTGAGAGTAGTTTGTGAGGCATAGAGTACTTGTAAATTGGGATCCAAGGAGGAGGACTTGGGGTGAACATTGATGCGGTGTGGAAGGTAGTATTGGGCTTGTACTACTGGAAGCACCGGATCAGTGAGTGGCCCAAGTGTGAATCCTAGGGACGCTAAGGAATAAGTAGGGACGGGTGATCGAGTGTGAGTATGCTCGAGCGAGTCTCTGATGATTTTGTGTTGTGTTTCAGAGACATCATGGTGGGGACACGCCACAACCCTGGGAGTAGTAAGAGTAGCGATGAGGAGATACGAAGGATGATCCACGAGGAGGTGGCTACAGCTATCCGAGCAGAGATTCCAGATATGTTGGGTCTATCAAGACCACCTTGAATCAGACATTTGACGAGCGATACGCTGCTATCACTGAGGCTGCTGCTGCCGCGGCCACTGTAGCCGTCACCGCTGCTAGGCCACAGGGAGTTGACTCATTGCTGTTCCGAGAGTTCAGCAACATGAAGCCACCAGATTTTGATGGGACGCAGGATCTGATTGTTGCTATGAGGTGGATCTCCGATATCGAGGGGTGTTTTTATACGTGTTCTTGTCCCGACCATTTGAGAGTTCGGTTTGCATTGAACCAGCTTCACTTGGGAGCGAAGGAGTGGTGGAAGTTTGCGACAGCTGGCTTCACCACTGCAGATCATGCTACAGTGACATGGGAGAGGTTTGTTCAGATGTTTCGAGACGTGTATGTTCCCCCGATAGAGATGGAACGTTTGGCGCATGAGTTTCTGTCTCTCAGGCAAAAGACATAGTCAGTGACTGAGATCTCAAGGATGTTCCATGAGAGGGTGATGTTTTGCCCCGAACACGTGTCCACTGAGCAGACACGTGTGAGTCGATATCTGAGCATACTGAGGAGGGACATACGAGAGTTCATGGTGAGCTCATCGTATCGGACATTGGCCGAGCTCCAGGCCAATGCCAGGAGGAGAGAGATTGAGCTCGAGCTTCAGACTAGGGAGGATGAGAAGGAGTCCTTGGGGAGGGACCAGAGGCCAGTGTAGTCGCAGCCGGCGACGAAGCGGGCTAAGCCCGCTGATTCTAGAGTTGGGGGCCAGAAGGGCCGCACTTGTGGCAAGTGCGGCAAGAGTCACGAGGGTTCTTTCCGAACGAGGATCTACTACAAATGCGGCAAGGAGGGGCACATGGTGAAGGATTGCCCCAAGGGATTCTCGGTTTGCTTTCATTGCAACCAGACCGGCCACCGGAAGGCCGAGTGCCCCCAGCTAGCGCAGGGACCAGCGCATGGATCTGCACCTACTTCTATGCGTGCTTCTGAGAGCCGGCCAGTGAAGGCCGAGACGCCGAGGGCTTGCGGGAGAGCCTTTTAGTTGACATCGGAGGAGGTCCGCGCAGCGCCCGATGTCGTGGCTGGTATGTATTCTTTTATTTACTAATGCCGATTTTGAGATATTATGCTTATATTGTGATATGTTTAGGTACTTTCCTTATGAATTATGTACATGCCTTGGTGTTATTTGACTCAGGTGCCAGTCGATCTTTCGTTTCATTAGCTTTTAGTCAACACATCAGTATCCGACGAGAGGCGTTGAGTCGACCTCTGCGAGTTTCTATAGCTGACGAGCGAGTGATTTTTGCTACTGAGGAGATTCGAGGATGTATACTCGAGATTTTTTGTGTTGAGTTCCTGATAGATTTGGTACCTATTGCGATGGGGGATGTCTGTGTCATCGTGGGCATGGACTCGTTGAGCCGATTCGGAGCTATTATCGAATGCGACCATCAGTTAGTGACCATACGAGACCCTAGTGGGGGAGTCCTTACGGTATATGGCGAGGGTACCCGATCTGGGTCAATATTTTGCTCGGATGCCAGAGCGAGGCAGAGTCTACAGCAGGGCTGTAGAGGGTTTGTAGCCTATGTGATGGATACACGAGTTGCCACAGAGAGGCCGAGTTCGGTCAGTGAGGTTCCGATAAATGCGAGAGTCTCCAGATGTTTTCCTCGAGGAGTTGTAGGGTGTGCCTCCCGAGAGGCAGGTGGAGTTTCGCATCGATTTGGTTCTGGGTGCGGCGCCTATTGCCAAGGCACCTTATCGCCTTGCGCCACCGGAGATGCAGGAGTTATCCTCGCAGCTCCAGGAGCTATTGGGGAATGGATTTATCTGATCGAGTAGCTCGTCGTGGGGAGCGCCGATCCTTTTTGTCAAGAAAAAGGATGGTTCACACCGGATGTGCATTGATTACCGGGAGTTGAACAAGTTGACGGTCAAGAACCGTTATCCACTACCGAGGATCGACGATTTGTTCGATCAGTTGCAGGGAGCTTCTTGGTTCTCCAAGATAGACTTGAGGTCGGGATATCACCAGATGAGGGTGCGGGATGAGGATATCCATAAGACGGCGTTTAGGACTCGTTATGGGCATTACGGGTTCATGGTGATGCCTTTTGGGCTCACCAATGCACCAACAACGTTCATGGATCTCATGAACCAAGTATGCAAGCCGATGTTGGATCGATCGGTGATTATGTTCATCGATGATATTCTGGTGTATTCGAGATCCAGGGAGCAACATGAGGAGCATCTGAGGGAGATTCTTGGGGTATTGAGATTGGAGAGGATTTATGCCAAATTCTCCAAGTGTGATTTCTGGTTACGAGAGGTCCAATTTTTGGAACATCTCGTTAATCGGAATGGGATATTAGTCGATCCGGCCAAGATTGAGGCTGTTATGAGATGGGAGGAGCCGAGATCCCCCACCGAGACCAGGAGCTTTCTAGGGTTGGCCGGTTACTATCGGAGATTTATCAGAGATTTCTCCAAGATTGTCATTCCCCTCACCAGATTGACCCGAAAGGGCGCCGCTTTTACTTGGGGTCCCGAGCAGCAAACCTCGTTTGAGACTCTTCTCCAGAGATTATGCGAATCCCCGGTGTTAGCCCTTCCGGAGGGAATGGAGGATTTTGTGGTGTACTGTGACACACCTATATCAGGGTTGGGTGCGGTGCTTATGCAGAGAGGACACGTGATAACATACGCATCAAGGAAGCTGAAGCCTCATGAGATGAGGTATCCCACCCACGATTTAGAGTTGGGGGCAGTAGTGTTCGCCCTCAAGATATGGCGCCATTATTTGTATGGGGTTTGGTGTACCATATACACGGACCACAAGAGTTTGAAATATCTTATGGATCAGCCCAACCTGAACATGCGTCGGAGGAGATGGTTGGATGTGGTAAAGGATTATGACTGTACGATCCTGTACCACCCAGGCAAGGCTAACATGGTAGCCGATGCTCTGAGCTGCAGGGCGGAGAGTGCCCCGATTCGAGATATATGCATGAGGATGACGGTGATGACTCTGGTATTGGATACCATCCGAGAGGCCCAGACAGAGGCTGTGAGACCGGAGAACCACAAGAGAGAGCGGGTGATTGGGAAGGTGTCCGAGTTTGTTACTAATAGCCGAGGGCTTATGACCTTTCACGGTCGGGTTTGGGTGCCGTTTATGGGCGGGGCACGTAGCATATTGATGGAGGAGGTGCACAGATCGAGATTCTCGATCCATCCCGGGGCCAATAAGATGTTTTTGGATCAGAAGAGAGATTTCTGGTGGCCTTGTATGAAGAGGGATATTGCGTGGGTTGTAGAGAGGTGCTTGACCTGTCGTCGGGTTAAGGCCGAGCACCAACGTCCGTATGGCAAGTTGCAGCCGCTAGAGGTTCCTCAGTGGAAGTGGGAACATATCTCTATGGATTTCATCACCAAATTGCCGAGGACCGTGAGAAGTGTTGATGCAATTTGGGTGATTGTGGATCGGCTGACGAAGAGCTCTCACTTCCTTGCTATCAGTGAGAGCTCTTCTGCTGAGAGGCTGGCAGAGATATACGTGAGAGAGGTGGTGTCTCGACATGGAGTGCCGATCTCGATTGTCTCAGACATAGATGTGCGTTTTACTTTCAGGTTTTGGACGAAGTTTCATGATGAGTTGGGTACGATATTACACTTTAGTACTGCTTATCACCCACATACAGACGGACAGAGTGAGCGGACAACACATACGTGTGAGGACATGCTTCGAGCATGTGTTATGGACTTCGGTGGAAGTTGGGACCCATACCTACCTTTTGCTGAGTTTTCGTACAACAACAGCCACCATTCGAGTATTGATATGCCTCCCTTTGAGCTTTTATATGGGAGGAGGCGTCGGACCCCCATCTGTTGGGGAGAGGTGGGGCAGCAAGTGATGGGTAGCACTAGATAGTGCTAAAGATGACTGAGCAGATACATCAGGTCAAACAGAGGTTACTGATAGCCCAGAGCCGCCAGAAGAGTTACGCAGATAGGCGGCGATCCGAGCTCGAGTTCCAGGTCGGAGACTTTGTACTCCTGAATGTATCTCCTTGGAAAGGAGTGATCCGATTCAAGAAGAGGGGAAAGTTGGGGCCCCGATACATTGGTCCTTTCAGGGTGACCGCGAGAGTGGGCAAGGTAGCATACCATTTGGAGCTATCTGAGGAGTTGAGTCAGATCCATAACACCTTCCACGTATCCCAGTTGAGGAAGTGTGTGGCCAATGAGATGGCAGTGGTACCACTAGAGGATATTCAAGTGGATGCAGGCCTGAATTAGATCAAAAGACAAATCGCGATTCTGGATCGAAAGGTGAAAGTTCTGTGGACCAACGAGGTGCCTTTGGTCCAAGTTCAGTGGCAACATCGGAGAGGATCCGAGACAACATGGGAATCGGAGTCTGAGATGTGGGAGCAACATCCAGAGTTGTTTGCAGAGCATGACTTTAGGGGCGAAGTCTAATTGTAGTGGGGGAGAACTGTAACATCCAAAAACCCAGGTATACCTTGTGAACCCTAATCTTTGAGCAGTTGTCCATATTGGTCCTTGATAAGAAAAGGGTGGTAGACGGGTACGCGAGGCGTGATAGAGTGTACGCTCAGCGTACTCGTGCGCGTGTTTGGTCGCGGAGGGCCACCTAGTACGCCGGGCATACTAAGGTATACTCGAGGTGTACCAGACCCATATTGCAACCCAAATATTAAGTGATTTCCCTATTTAAGGAAAATTATGGCCTCCTTGTGGCCACCATTTCTAGAGACTTAACCTCCCCAAAACCCTAAATATCGTTCTTGTAGCAAGAGAGTGCCTTTGAGAGTTTGTGGGTGTGTTCTTGAGCTTTTGGAGTGGAAAGGAAGCTTTGGAGAAGAAGGAGTTAGAGCCCAAGCTCTTGGATCTGAGCTTAGCAGTGAGAGAGGCTTCATTTGGAGGTAAAAAGCTCCAAGCTTTCCTACTCTTTTGTTTGTGTTCATGTGTGGGGTGTTTTAAGGTTTTTGTCCCCAAAGTTGATGGCTTTATGAGTTGATAAGCCCCTAGACCCCGAGATATGTCGCATGCTAGCTTATTTTGTGTTATAGAGCCATAAAAATCTAATCTTGGTCATTAAGAGTTGACCGTGCATGAGTTATGAGTCTTTTAAGGAAGGAAATGACATGATTTGGGAGTAGGTGACCTTTACAACCATGCAAAGGCTTAAAGTCACTGGATTTATGGATTAAGAGGCATTAGAGTAACTAGATCTGGGATTTGAGCCATTGTCTTAGCCGATTCAGACCAAAAATCACGTGAAGTGTGAAACTGGGACTTACGCCGGGTGTAATCCCAGTACGCGCAACTTAGGGGGTCGGGTTCCCCGTTTCTAGATAGCCACGGGGTACGCCCCGCGTACAGAACTGGTATGCACCGCGTACTCCTGCTGTTGACTTTTGTTGACTTTTAGGGTTTGGTCAAGATTGAGGACTATTGAGCATTGGAGGGGTAAAATGGTCTTTTACCCTTCTGTGAGTTGTAGAAGGATTAGTCTAGCTTCTTGAGGGCCAATATTAATTAGGGATAATTATTACGTGTTAGGCGGGAGCTAGACCCGGGAGTAGAGATCACGATCCCGATTGCGAGATTTTCATTCATTAGCTTACGAGGTGAGTCTTCTCACTATACTTACCTTGAGTGATAAACCTTATGTGTGACCAGAGGGTCTTATGTGCATGATTTGTGTAATGAGATAACCTGCTATTTACTTGTGTAATGCTTTATGAGTATTATATTGTGATGCTGAGTTGAGGGACCAGAGGGTCCATATGAGTTGTGGAACCGGAGGGTCTCGCCGAGACACATTGACCAGAAGGTCTAATTGAGTTATAGCCTAGAGTGGATAACGTGATGTGTGTGGTTTTTTGGGGAACTCAATAAGCTTTTATGCTTACTGTGTATATGTTTTGTGTTTCAGGTAGTTCCGAGGATCGCGACAAGGCACCGACATGATCGTACACACCGGCATGAGATTATTTTTATGATTTTGGGATTGTGTTTTCTTTTGTTGACATTTGAGACAGATGTGTTTTGGGAATTATGATACAAGTTTTTATTGTGTTAAAAATGAAAAATTTGGTTTGAGAAATTACGTCGTTACAACAGGTTTTAGACATTCCATGTTCTGGGGATGGACGTCCCTTCCAATGTTTCTAGGATATAATAGCCCTTCCTATGAGCTTCTATGACTTTGTATGGTCCCTACCAAATTGGTCCAAGCTTGCCTCTTGGCTCGTCGTGGCTGGCTGTCACACCCCAAAACCGGAACGGCGGAAACGTTCTGGGGTGGATGACGTCATGTCAAGTATCACAACATATTCAGTATAGTAATCAAAGTACAACAACCATTGCATTAATAGTAATAGTTTTACATGGTTTATATTACATAGAACGTCAAAGTAATACAAGTAATAGTATAAATGCAGCTTGGTACTAAACTGTCTTCATCAAAAGCTCCGGGGATGTATCTGTCTATTGCTGACCTGAGAATACAAGTTATTTTGAAAGCGAGTATCAGCATTTTTACAAATGCTTGTGAGTTCATAAGTATTTAGTGTCATTTGTGTAAGTTCAAAATAACATTATAAAAGAAGTAGTTTTTAGAGTCTATAGTGTATTAGAGTCCTTTCCAGAAAATCCTATATTTTCTAATTAAAAGCAGTCTTCTACCAAGACTAGACAGAGTTATGTTGTAAAAAGTAGTTTTCCCTTTAACACTATTATTATCAAAATACGGTATTTGATTTTAAAGAAAGTAGGAGAATATCAGGGAAAATAACATATGCCTCAGCAGTGAAGATTGCTGACTAAGGCAAAAGGAATCATAGACTCCAGGAGAGTATTGAATGAACGACACGCCTGGCTCAGTCTAACAGAAGGAGACACAGACCCCAGACTGTATCAAATGAAAGATACAGCTAGCAAGGTCTAAAACAGTGAATACAGACCCTAGACAGTATCAAATGAAAGATACAGCTAGCACGGTCTAAAACAGTGAATACAGACCCTAGACAGTATCAAATGAAAGATACAATTGACAAGGTCTAAAACAGTGTAATTCTAAGAGTGTGTTTCCAGCATATAGTGTTAAATATCGTTACCTTAAGACCATGAATTATAAGGTAACATGGAGATACTCGTAACCATACTAATCGACACTAAAGTACTTGACGCCCTGCAAGCGTCGGTGTAAGTATGACATTTGTCACCCCTTGGCTTGGTAGGCCATGGACTGTAGCTAGCAGTCAGGGTGCGGGGGTGTCAATCCCGTATAGATCTATACACACAATGTCCTCTCTCCCTACAAGAGACTATGGTTACCAACTAGAAACCAGGGAAGGCCGTGTCCTGAAGATGTATCCCAAGTATTGAATTCTGATGAAAGTGTTGGACTAGCAGTAGAGACTCATAACTGAACCGACCGATGTAAAACCCATATGTCTATACATGTATACATGATATATAACTAATGATCAAACAACCTTCGGATGGATATCCGATACCACCAGACCACATCTCAACGAAGAAAAGGAAATAGGGTGAACTAGCCTTCCTAAGTCCTTTAATCATTATTTATATAACTATACAAGTACATGCATACATCTAACGATGTGGAAGCATTTAACTAAGTAGAAGCGTTAACAAAGTAGGAGTGTTTCACGAAGTAGAAGCGTTTCTCGAAGTAAAAGTGTTAATAAAGTATAAGCATTTACGAAGTAGTAGCATTAATAAAGTAGGAGCGGTTCGTGAAGTAGAAGCGGTAATAAAGCAGGAGCGTTTACGAAGTAATAGTATTAATAAAGTTGGAGCGGTTCGTGAAGTAGAAGCGGTAATAAAGTAGGAGCGTTTACGAAGTAGTAGTATTAAAAAAGTAGAAGCGTTTACGAAGTAGTAGTATTTCTCGAAGTAGAAGCATTTAAGAAGTATAAGCGTATCACGAAGTAAAAGTGTTAACAAAGTAGTAGCATTTAACTAGGTGGAAGTATAACGATGCAACAGTATCCAACAAGTAGGAGTATAAAAACATGGAAGAAAACTTTGATGAAAACTTTGGAAAACCTTTATACGTAAGAAAATCATGATTTGGTATTCTTTTGTAAAATAAGTTTGAAAAGCTTTAGAAATCCTTTGAAAACCTTTCATAAACACATTTTGATAGAACAATATAAGTAAAGTTTTGAACAAGTAAAGTTTTGAACAAGTAAAGTTGTTTTGGAAAACCATTTACAGTATCATACTTGGCAAAACAGTTGATAGTGTAATAAATCCTTGTGCATGCGGGTTATCAATCACATGTGATTGATATGATATCTGACATGTTTAACTTGTATTCCCCCATAAAAACATGTAAAAACATTTAAAAGGTTCATTCAGGGGTATGAACTCACCTGTTGTAAGTGGATCCAACGGAGGTGTCGGTTGGGTGCTCGGTGTCAAGTAAGGACTTGGACACACTTAGTGACCTATTAACATATGGTAATATATGTTTACATACAATTAGTAAATATAATACTAATTAATCACGTATACGCATCCTAAAGTGCGGAAAACACTTTGGTTAAGTTCTTGGAGTGTCCCGGGTAACATTTAAGGGTGTGTATGGCTTAGATAGGGAGTTTACTCTTCAAGAGTAAACTCTTTATAGAGTTCACGGCCCTGGGACTAACTCTCCATGAGTTTATGGCCGTAAACTCAAGGTGAGGGTGTTCTAGGATGCCAAAATGTCTTATATCACTTGTGGAATTTTGCTAGGTCCAAATATAAAGTGTATGAATGGATTTAAGGCATCAAATGGACCAATTAAGGAGTTTACGACCCTAAAAAAGGAGTTTACGGTCGTAAGCTCCTATGTACATATTCTTTTGGTGTTTTAAGGGCTTAAATGATAGAGAATAAAATCCTAAGCATTTTTCCAAGTCAAATGGGGAGTTTACGGCATCATTTGGGCACCTTTTAGGAGTTTACAACCCATGGACCTTTCCTAGGGGGGTTTACGGCCGTAAACTCCTATTTCCTTGGATTAATTGAAGTTTAAAGCCTTTACTTCAATGGGGGTTGCTTCTAAATATTTTCCAAGGCCATAGGAGGTGTTTGAGGGCATTTCTAACACTTAAACTTGAGTTTACTCCCCATGAAGAGGAGTTTACGGCCCAAGCAAGTTCTTGGGCAGTAAAATCAAGTTTACTCCCCAAAAGTTAAGTTCAATGTGTTCTAAGTCCGTTTCCATAAGTCATTTAGCCATATCTAAGCCTTAGGGGTAGTTTAGAGGGGTTTTGGGGCTTAAAAACCCCATTTAATGGTGTTCACGGTCCAAGAGTGTTCTTGGGCCGTAAACACATAATCTTGCCCCTATTTTATGTCTTAAACTCGAATTTGCATGCTAAATAAGCTATACAACAAGTTAGGGTAGATTACTTACTCGTTTGGGGCTTGAAATGGACGTTTTTGGCTCGGAAAATAAGTTGTAGAGAGAGGGAGTGGAGAGAGAGTGGAAAAGTCTCAAATGGACTCCACTCACCCTTATATAGGGGTTTGAGTTGGGGCTCAGTGGAAATCTACCCGATACTGCCGTTAAACGGGGCTTTTGGTTGCACCCGATTTAGTGGTCGTATTTTGATTTGATTGAAACTAAAATTTTTCAAGGGAAAAATTGTGTTGTTTCTAATTTATTTCAACCCTCATAAAGTCATTTAAAAAGTCCCAAATTAATTAACCAGTCCAAAAGTTAACAGACAGTTAAATAAAACGAGGCTTATTAACGGAAAAGGGGTTAAAAATGACGGAATAAATTTCGGGTTGTCACACTGGCTTTGTTCTTTCTAAGGAGGAGGTCACTTACCTTGAATGTTCGTTCCTTCACCCACCTATTGTAGTTCCTCTCGAAAGTTGCTTTGTATGCTACTTGACGTAATGTTGACATTTCTCTTTTTTCATCAAATACATCGGGGTTTATTCGAAGATCCTATCTATTCTTATCATTTTTGAACGATTCTAATCTCATTGTTTCTATGAGTAATTCCTATGGTAGAATGGTTTTTGTGTCGTATTCCAAATTTAAACGTGTCTCTTGTATTCATACCCGAGGAGTTGTTCTATATGACCATAGCACTGTGTGTACTTTATCTACCCAATTTCCTTTCTTCTTTCCCAACCGCTTCTTGATTTCGGCTAGCAGAGTTCTGTGGGTAAGCCACGGAGGTAAAGCATTGATGTATGTTGTGTTCTTCACAGCATCAACTGAAAGGATTCTCGGAGAATTGTAAACCGGTGTCGCTGATGAGTATTTTTGGTGTTCTTCACAGCATCAACTGAAAGGATTCTCGGCGAATTGTAAACCGTTATCGCTGATGAGTATTTTTGGTGTTCCGAAGTGTTTAAGGATATTTTTCCACATGCATTTAATCATGCTTCAGTCGTTTATAGAGACTAGTGGTTCTGCCTCTATCCACTTTGTGAGGTATTCGACCGCTACTACCAGGAACTTGACTTTCCTTTGGGCTTTCGGGAAAGGTCCCATGATGTCAAGGCCCTATTTGTGGAAAGGCCAATGACTAGACATGCTTTCTAGTGGTGTTGAAAGGAGGTTCTATAATGACACAATTGTTTGGAATTCTTTGTAGCGTCTTGTGATTTCCATGGCGTCTTTGTATATGTATGGCTAGTAAATCCCGAGGCAGAAAATCTTCCCGGACAGTTGTAAAAATGAGTAAAAGTTTACCTTTTCGGCCCAATTGTACAAAAATTAACATTTTTGGCCCAACTGTATAAAAGTTTACCTTTTCGGCCCAAATACATAGAAATGTGCCTTTTTGACCTAATTTTAGTGAAATTGACATTTTTAGCCCAATTGTATGAAGTTTTATGTTTTGGCCCAAAAGCATAGATTTTTACCCCTTTTGGCCCAAGTTTGATAAAATTATCATTTTCAGCCCCTATAAACAAAAAATAACATATTTGGCTCAATTTTGTTTAAAATGACACTTAAGTCCACAAAAGTCCAAAAAATTACAAACTTAGCCCATGAAACCGTGAAGGCCCAATGTAAGGCCCATTTGTGAAAGTTTACACTTTTAGCCCTTTTAAAATCATGAATATCATAAAGATCCATATGTATTCAAAATAATCCCTTTTTGGTCCTTTCAAAAACCGTGAGTTACACAATAACTTCACTTTTTGATTATTTTGTCAAATTAGTCCCTTTTATGCGATTTTTGTTAGTTTCAAATAACCATGGAATGTTTTAATCCTGTTCTTTTCATAATAAGTCGTATAAAGTGTTATGTTCTACAAATATCATCATATTTTAGCATATTTTCGAGTTTATGAAGTTTACAACACATAATCACAACATATATCATGAAAAACACACATAATCATGCATATACACATAGATCTACACAAAACAACTTGTATTCTCCCCCAAAAACATAGTAAAAACCGAAAATATGGGTATGAACTCAGTTTGGTGTGTTGGATTCAGTTTTGATGAAGAGTTTGGAGGAGATTTCGGCCTAGATGCTTCCTTAATATGAGTTTTCGAGCTTAGGAAGTTCTAAGATCATAAATCACGAAATGGAGTGTTAAGAAAAGTAAGTTTAACATAAACATGAAGTTAAACCTCTTGGATGGAATTAGCTTACCAAAATGAGTGGATTTTTGGATGAAGTGATCCTGAACTCACACACTAGCACACACAAATTTTGAAGAGAGAAGGGAAGGATTTTCTTGAAGTTCTTAGAGAGATAAGAGAGGAATGTGTTTCAAGTTGAAGTGAAAATGGTGGTGGGGAGTGGCTCTCGGTCGTAAGTAGAGAAAGGAAGGGGAGAGGATTTAATTGGTTAATACATGTAGGTTTACTCCTAGAGATATGTGGGTTATTTGCTTGGAAATCCATTAAACAATAATTAGGTGGCAACACCCTAATGACCCTCTTATTTTTCCCTTTTTTATATATGAAATCGAGAATGAGAGGGGAGGAGGAGGAAAAGAGATGGGTATTGAGCTTGAACATATATGGAGAATATATTAGCCCAATAGAATATTTTCGTCCCATTAGGTCCACACAAGTGTTCACAGCCCAATTTGATGAGAGTAATGGGTTTTTCGCCCATTAATAATCAAGGGGATACTTTTCGGCCCAATAAGGCCCATAAAAACAAAATGTCATTTTAGGCCCAACATGGCCCAAAATGCTATGGTTTAATGAATGGGGTTCCTTGGCGAACCAAATTGAGAGTTTATTGGCCCAACAGACCCAATAAAAGGATCCCGGTCCAATTCGAGTTTGAACCGGGACATTAGGGTTACAAATCCACATTGGAGTGTATGAACTGTATGGAATTAGGTTTTGGACTTCACGAGTGAGTTTCGATTCAAATAGTTGTTTTTGGAATGAACACTTGCACATAACATCAACTTAGATTACAAGTTACACAAGTGTTGATTACATGTAGATAGAATTTCCTAGCCAGAAATGCTAGTTAAAAGATTAAAAATAAAACCATGAAAATACCCACCATATATTGGTTTTCGACCAAGAATTCATGAAACAAGGTGTTTTCGGTTTAGGGAATCTAAACCAAGTGGAGTTTTCGGTTGGAATAAATCAAGAACAATGGGCTTTCGATCTAATAAGACCGAAATCAACAATTAGAGACCGAAATCATAAGGCCCATGGCCCTTTAAGGCCGAAAACACAATACTATTTATAAATGTTCAGCTGAAAACCATTCTCATTTCTCACCTTTCACACCGAAAATCCCTCTCATTTTGCTCGCAACTATCATTTTTAAACATCATATTTTTAAAGGATTGTTGCCCAGATCATCATAATTTCACCAAGAACACCAAGAATAATTTTCAAACCTTCAAGTTTTCACCAAGAACACCCAAGAATACTTCAAACAATTTTAAGAATTGTTTTTGTAAGTATGTATCTCATAATTTAGTGTTCTCTAGCACTTTAGTTTGTTATTACGCTAATATAAATACAATATCATGTATAAATATTATTAGGATACGGCTACTTACGCGTATTCTAACCCGAGGATCTTCGTTATCATTTCGCTACCCTACCGAGAACTCGCCTTCGAGGTGAGTTCATACCCCTATGTTTTCATTATTTTTCAATTTTTTTAGGGGGAGAATATAAGTAAAACACAATTAATCATGTGTTAACATTCAAATGATCTTAAGCTGTTTAAAACTGCTTCAATTATTTCTACTTTTGTTTTCCCCACAAAATATATTTATATATATTTACTATGAAAAGGATAATATATACGATTTATCATTACTAAATGGTTTTTCATTATTCTACACGTAACTGTCAATACAACTTTGTGAGAGTTACCTTCAAGTACTTACCTAAGTACCAACGAAAGCCCTAAGTTTATAACCAAAGTCTCTTGGAGGGAGAGCATGAGTTTGCGTATAGATTTATACGAGACAGAAAATCCTGCACCTAAGTTGTTTGCAACAACTAGATCGGCAGGTCTGGGGTGACAAATGTAATAACGATTCTGATGCCTGAAGAACGTCGTATCTGGCCAGCCTGGTCATTAGCATGTTTATAATAACTCACAATTTGGTATTAACAATACGATTAGTGTATGAATACATAAACAAATTCACGTAGTTTTATTTAATAATAAAACAACAATACCAAACTTTATATATATATATATATATATATATATATATATATATAGAAGGTTCACTTTTCATTTTCAAACTAGTAGGACATAAAGGACCCTTATTTCTAATTCTACGATTTCTTATCTTATACATTAGGGTTATATATAATGAACATCTGATAGACAGTGGAATGTGTGTCTTCTGCCTCATTTCCTGTTCCTTGTTTGGTTGTGGGCTTAGGGCAGAATCACCCAATCGATTGTTTGTTCAATCTGTATTATATATAACTCGTATACACTAAGTGATCATGGGAGGAATAGATATAGGTCATACTATTTCATACAAGTACAATATACTATTTTCTAACATAGAACTTACATTATGGAAGAACATTTATCTAGACACATACATACTAAAGGACTGTATACAAATACAACTATAATACACTACTTTTCTAGTACATTGTAAATTACATTTCTAAAAGGATATTAGATATATATAAAATCTATAACTCTCTCATTTGGAGTTGGATTTTTACAAATCTAATATCCTTAAGATCATGTTAACTCTCTCATGTGTGTGTATATATATATATATATATATATATATATATATATATATATATATATATATATATATATATAATTTATTGTTTTAGAAACTTCATATACACATGATGGTTTTTTTAAACGGAAAATCTAATCTACTCTTAAACTACACCTTAATTTCACCTATGTCCACGACATGACTTGAACCCTCAACCTCAAGGAGGGAGGGAAACACCAGATACTGTTGGGCTAGAATCCCTTTGGTATATACACATTATGTTAGGTGTGTACTTGATGTGTAGTCAAACAAATAGAACTGATTAAACAAAACTCCAAATAACCCTTACTTATAAAAGGGCTAGCTATATCACGTTATATTACCACTCAAAGTTATATTGTCTTCGAAGTTGGTTAACATATTTGGAAAGTACTCGTTAACATGATCTTAAGGATATTAGATTTGTAAAAATCCAATTCCAAATGAGAGAGTTATAGATTTTATAAAAATAAAAATCAACTTCGTAATTAAAGTTAATTACGTCGAAACGGTACTTAGAGATTGGTTGAGTTTTGACTAAACATGAAAAAAGGATATTCATAGTACTCCTTAAGATAAAAACTTTAGGACAAAGAATGTCAAAAACGGGATCCGTATGAGAGAGATATCTTTTTTGTGAAATCATTTAATTTTACCCCCGTTAGGCACAAAAATGAAAGTCAAAACAAGCTAAAACAACCTAAAGTAGTGTAACATCCCAAAATTCAAGGCCAAAAATTTCATTTTTAAATAAGTTATTATGAAACCAACAGTATAAGAAAACATCCATAATATCATGCCATGTCAAAACCAAATTAGAGATAATCAAAACATGTTATCATAAAACAATATCAGAGTGTAATCCCAAAGATCTCATGTACGGAAAACCATAGTGTGATGCGCTGCGATCGATCCGACTCCTTTCCTTTGAAAACGAAGTACTTGAAACCAAAACTGAAAACCGTAAGCACGAAGCTTAGTGGGTTCCCTTATCATACCACATACCATACAATCACATAGCATACATACTACCGGACAATTCTGGGGTCCGGGTTCTGGGGCGCGGACCTACCCGTGTCAAGCCATTCTGGGGTGCTGAGTACCCTTCGGTCATAACAACCGAACTCCGGGGACTATTTCACCCCCACTACTACTATCACATATATCATAACATAAACATATTGTCAGACTTATCTGGGGTGCCCGACCTACCCTTCGGTCCTAATAACCGAACTTGGGGACTAGTCCCCTCCTACTACCACTATCACATATAACATAACATACAAGCACATAAACATACATGGTAGTAGCAAACCAGGCAATTATCAAAAAGACAATCATCTCAACTATAATCAACTACTAGTGGGCCGGCTTTGGTGACTTAGACCCACTTCTACTAGAAGGTAACTCACCTCACACTGCTGAAGTCCCGTAGACATAGCCCCCAACTGCTGGATGACAAATTCCCGAACTGTTAATATCAAAACATCACCCAATTAACAATTGGGTTCCAATACATAACCATAAATACATATGTGGGGGTAAATACTACTTTACCCCTAAATTAGTTTTATTCAAGCCCAAGGCCCAATCCAAAGGCCCAAAAGTCAACTGTGAGTCAAAGCCCAACATATGGCCTAATTTTCCAAATTGTGCCCAAACCTTTACAAGGTCTTACCATAAGGCCCAACCATTTAGTCCAGTCCAACATTCAACATTATAATGGCCCAATATCACATAATCATAAAGGCCCAAACTATGGCCCAATTTTCCAAATTGGGCCCAACTCCTCATATGGCCTTACCTCAAAGCCCATTAATTATTCTAGTCCATTTGCTTGATCTTGGATGGCTCATTAATAACCCAATCATCATGGCCTAATAGAAAGGCCCAACAATAAACTCAAGTGAAACTAGGGTTTCACATAAAATGACGATTAGGGTTAAGTTTTCCTACTTAACCCATTAAGGACTTAATCCTTAAGTCCCACACGGCCTTAGGTTAATTTGCCATGATTATTAATTAATATTTTAAATTCATTAAATAATTCCGATGCTGTCCCGATAAGTCCCAAATTAGGGTTTCATGGCATTAATGTTTTCCAAACCCTAATTAGGGTTTCCAACCCATATTAGCCCAATAGGCCCAATAGCTAGGTCCTTTGACCAATTAGGGTTCATTAGGCCCACTATGATTTCACTAGGTCCATTAGGGTTTCACTAAGCCCATTAGGGCTTTATTGGGCCGATTAGGGTTTCAAGCATCCCAACCGAATCAACACGACAAGACAAAGCACACCGCCACCCGACACGGCGGCCGATGATGGCAATAGGAGGCAGCCACCACCTCATGGTGGTGGTTTTGAGTTCTCTTTTTTCATTATTCCAACACGATTGCAATTTTTACAATGAACTCTCAAAAATAAACACACAAACTATACTAAAATAAACACACACACGCAACCACCCTTGTGGTGGCCGACGGTGGCGCGTGGCAGCAGCCACCACCTCACGGTAGTGGCGGTGGCTTTTCCAGCTAGACAAAACACCCACAACACATATTAACACCAAACGATTGGCTGAAGCTAAGATACACATGTATTGCACACACCATGCATCACCTAACAGCGGTGGTTGGCGACAACTTGATGGTGGAATCCCGGAGGGTGGCAGACCGTGTTTGTCATCGACAAACACGACAACGGCAACAACAACGACTTGACAACGACAACGGCCTAAAACCCATCTCTGATCTTCGACGGTTTCCCCCTCGGCCACCCACGACGTCATAGGAAGCGGCTGTGGCATTTGGGTGGCGAAGTAGCAGCAACAACGTAACAATGGGACAGCAACGCCGATCCTCGGTGGTCATAGGGCTCCAATGGCGGTGCCTGGATTGGCAGAGCAATTCGGAGGAGGGAAATAGTGTAGAACAGCAAAAAAAACCACTATCTCAGTCTTCACTCTAGTCGCTAGAGTCACACGATCGAAGGTTCACCATGGCGTCACGGAGGCGGAGGTTGTGCGATGGCGGAGGAAGGATGGCAGCGGCGTTCATCGATTTCCGGCGAGGCTAGGAGGTGGCGGCCGAAGGGTGGAGGGTGTATGTGATGGCTGCAACATAAGGGGCTTAGGGTTAGGGTTTGACGGGTAGTGAAGCTATATACCTGATCCCTCATCATATCTTTGCCATAATGACAGTTCTGACGCCCCTCCATAAAATCCCTTCAAAAGAAGTCTATAATTTACCATTTAAACCCTGCCCCTTCAATTCCTTTACAAATTAAGTCCGGATTTTACTAAAACATCCCCCAATATTCCAAATCCATTTCAATTTAAGTCCAATGATAAAATTTCAGCCATGTTAACATTTTTAGTCCCCGCCTTCATAGATATTTACGAATCTAATCCGAAATTTAACCCCCGACTTCTAACATTGTAACCTTTGGCTCCAAGAAACCAACACCTTGCTATATAATTATTGATTTTAGGGCTATGATACAATCTTTTATTTATTTATTAAATAAACGGGTGTTACAAGTAGAGTTGTAGTGCTCCTTGAGATCTCCACATAGATATAAAGAGGGCTTATATTGGAGCTATCATGAAAGAGTTATGATTTTTACAAAAGCATTTTGTGTGCGCGAGGTGCGCGCCTCTTCTCGTCGTTCACCTGACACCGGATTCGAGTAGATTGCGAATGATGTGGCCAATTAGGGAAGTGATACATGACCTTCCCTGGATTGATTCACGATAATCACGCACGACGCGCAAGATCCTTGCACTACGCACACCCAAATTTCATGCCTATAAATAGAAGGCAGTGCATAACCTATTCTTCACACCTTCTAAGCATCTCTCTCTGAACTCTCGAAGTTGTTTCCCCTTGGAGCGGTCCCCGAAGTCCCAAGACCGATTCGACCCTACACCAATGGTCTCACGCGACAAGGATGAGTTCACAGCCCCATTTCATTATTTTTAAATGTTTTTTTTCGGGGGGGGGGGGGATACATGCTTATCAAACTGCTTTATAAAAAAAAGTATATATATAAATATCATTTGTTATATAAAGCATGAATCCTTAGGATAATGTAGCCATAGATACTATACCTACTTGTAAGTTATGATATTATGCCTAAGAGTTATGATGTCCGATAGTATAGGAAGAGATATTACCTAGATGCTATGATGGCCAACTCCCTAGGATAACATTATACTTAGAAGTAGTGCTTGCCAACTATAGGGATATACATCGTAGCTAATCGTTACTTATTTATGACAAAATAATATATATATATATATATATATATATATATATATATATATATATATATATATATATATATATACAAAATAATTATGAGATCTAAAAGTATAATTATCAATTATAAAGTAAAAGATTTATATTGTTATATTTATAGAAAACACTAAGTAAGAAAGATAAAAGAAAAAAAATACCTAAGGTTAATACGTTAGTGAGCTGCTATTATTCATCCTTAGCCTGATTAAATTCGGCCATCCCGAACATATAATCATTAATCTTATGAGAGCCAGAAAGATATGTATAGATCTATATAGGTTTAGACTCCCCCACATGCGATTTCTAGCTACAATCCCGACATGATAACTTTCTTTATTATTCAAACATTATTCAATGTCTGATGAAGCGTCGCATGGAGAAATTATTAATCAAACAACATTGATTATGAGGGCTCATGGTAATACATTACAACCACCTTAGAGATCCGACTACATAGAGAGATGTCTTCAAGTAGTAAATAAAATACGTTAGAATTAATAGAATATCCTAAAAAAATAAAGATAATAAGATAGAAGCGGTAAAATGTACTACAAAGATAGTAAGATAAGAATGATAAAATATCCTATAAAGATGAAAAGATAGGTAAGGTTTTTCTAAAAAGAAAAAATATTTTTTAAATAAAATAGAAAACTATAAAAACCTATGATCTCTCTCTTTTTATATATATATATATATATATATATATATATATATATATATATATATATATATATATATATATATATATATATATATATATATATATATATATGTCACACACACGTATAAATTCAAAGCTCTATGGGGGGTTTATCGCCAAACTTAACATCTTATACATTGGTGTAAGTTAGAAGGACTAAATTTACAAGGAAAAAGAAATTACACCAAACTAGATAATCTAAAATTAAGATTGAACCTGGAAAAATTACCAAACAACATGATTACTAGTTAAGAAGTAGCAAAACTAGAGGGATATTGAAGGTGATAAAAGTACCATGAATCTTTCAAGTGCAAAGAATGATTGAGAAATAAGATAACTGAAGGGACCAGAAATAATAAAATCTGTAAATTTACCTAAATTTTGTGAAACTTGAAAATATTTATAAAAATGAATATATTCCGTTGTCGGGAGTTGAAACCGGGTCTTCCGGGTGAGAGCCGGATATCCTGACCAACTAGACTAAAACGGATTTTTTATCTAAATTTTTAATATAATAAAATAAAATTTTAAACATGGGATAAAATTAAGTAATATGTTTAGAGAATTTCTTAAGTTTTTCATTAGCCTCAATAATAATAAATACAAGAACATCCCGCTAAATAAGGGAAATATAATCACAAACTTCAAATAACAAAAATAGATAAACTAGAGAAGGAAACATGATATGCACAATGACTATCCTATCGTTTCCTTTACTACCTCTCAAGCTAGAGAGTGTAGATCTCGAGCTCCTAGCTTGCTCAATAGAAAACGTAAACACTCATCATTGAGTGATTTTGTAAAGATGTCAGTTATCTGAATTTTTGTGTCAATGCATTCGGTTTTTATTTCTTGCGACTCAACTCTTTCACGAATAAAGTAACAATTAATTTCAACGTGTTTTGTTCTTTCATGAAAAACAAGATTGTTAGCTATGTTTTGAGTTACTTGATTGTCACAATATAATGGATTGGGTCCTACAAGAGTTGCTTCCAAATCGTTCAGCAACCAACACAGCCATAAAACTTTGCTAACGGTAGTGGCCATGGCACGGTACTTTGCTTTAGCTGGCGAACGGGAAATCATTGGTTGTTTCTTAATGCACCGGGAAATGGGGGAACCTCTTAAGGTGATGATGTATCTTGTTCTGGACCTACGATTGAATTCACAACCATTCCAATCGGAGTCACTGTAGGCCACTAGATCGAGGATACCAACACTCGGAGAGAAAATTCCTTGCCCGAGTGCAGATTTGAGATAACGCAAGACTCTAATTTCAGCTTCTATGTGATGCTACCTAGGAGAAGAAAGAAATTGGCTAAGCATGTTTACAGAGTAAGCAATGTTTGGTCTAGTTACTTGTAGGTACTGCAATTTTCCAATTAATTGATGATATTGTGCAGCATCCACCTCAGGACTATCAACAGAAGCGTCCAATGCATGTTTTGTTCCATTGGAAAAGTACTAGGTTTGCACCCTTATAGGCCTCTTTCTTATAAAAGATCCAGAGTGTATTTTCTCTGACTAAGTACCAAACCATCAGACGCGCGGATCACTTCAATTCCAAGAAAAATTTTCTAGGTTCCAAGATCTTTAATGCTAAACTAGCGATCCAAATAGGATTTTGTCTCAACAATTTTCACATTGGAGTTGCCCATAATAATCATATCACCCATGTATATTAAGACTGCAACGTAAACTTCACCCTTTTTGTAGATGAATAACGAATGTTCTGCTCGAGATTCTCTGAAACCAATGTTGAGCAATGCTTTTGTGAAAATTTTATACCAGTTTCTTGATGCCTGTCGTAGACCATAAAGTGATTTTCTTAGCCTGCAAACTCTATTGTCTCTTTCCTTTGCAAAGCCTTGAGGAATTTGCATGTACACCTCTTCATCAAGATCTCTATGTAAAATGCATTATTGACATCTAATTGGTGAATTAACCAATTTTCTTGACTACAATAGCTAGTAAGGTGCAAACTGTGACCAATTTGGTCACTGGTGCAAAGGTTTCATGGAAATCAATTCATTCGATTTATGTGAAACCTTTTGCAACCAAACGAGCCTTATATCTCTCCACTTCCCCTATAGGCTTGTACTTTATTCTATAAACCCATTCTGAGGCAATCTCTTTCTTCCCAGGAGGCAAACATTCAAGAGTCCAGGTCTTATTTTGTTCAAGAGACTTGATCTCCTTTTGCAAAGCTTCTCTCAATTTAGGATCCTTAGCAGCTTGATAAAAAAATTTAGGCTCATCATGGGAATTGATGGCCGACATAAAATCTTTATGAGATGAAGAAAACTTATTGTAAGAAACAAAACGGGATAAAGGATGTACCATGGAGGGGTCGTTTGGCGTAGTAGGTGATGCATTGTTATCTTTCATTTTGAAGTGGCTGATTTTGAGGTGATTCATTTTAGGTGACATCTTGATCATCATTTGTGTGTGTGTATCTTCATGATGTTCATTTTCAAACAAACAAACAAACAAACAAACAAAAAACCTTCATGTTTATCAGCTATAAGAATGTCTTGAATCAACTCAAAATCATCCCAATGTTACTCATATCCGGATGGAAGTTGTCACTTGTAGATTCCAAAAATGGACTCGAAAAACCTAACATCTCTGGTGGTGGTTATTTATAATGTATATGGCAGTCAAGATGCATTAACCCCAAAATTTGATAGGCAAATTGGCACCGAATCTAAGGGCCCTAGCAATCTGAAGTGTATGCCCGTGTTTCTTTTTCACTACCCTATTTTGTTGTGGGGTATTGATACATGAGGTTTCTAAAAAAATTCCCTTTTCTGCATAAAAATCATGCATGGAATTCGAAACAAATTCTCCTCCATTGTTACTTTTGATTTTCTTTATTCTCTTTCCAAACTGTATATTAATCATGTTATAAAAGGTGACTAAGGACTTACTGGCATCAGACTTGTGCTTAATCAAGTAAACCCATACAGTATGACTAAAATTGTAAGGAAGTATCGAGCTCATGTAAAAGAGGGAACACGATAGGGGCCCCATATGTCACAATGAACTAAATCAAAACAAGCCATGCTTTTAATTTCACTACTAGAAAACGGAAGGCGTGTTTGTTTTGCCTTAACATAGGTTTCACAATGTTCATTAATAGAATCAAAAGCCAAATTATTTAAAAAAAACTAATTTGATTAAGTTTTCCCTTCGATGCATGCCCAAACCTTTTGTGCCACATGTACATCCATGCCAACATATGCCATTAAAGTTATTCATCCACCTTTAAAATGCTCCATCACATATCGGCCATTGTTGCACCTACCTGCATCGGTCAAGGACATTGTTGCTCCTTGAGCTGGGATCAATTCCTTGCGTCTTCTCCACAACATCTGAACCATCGGATCCATCTTTTCCTGTTATTTGTGAATAGGCGATGAGGGGATCTTTTAATCCCGCTCTGATACCATAATATGTTTTGAGAATTGATTAAGTTTTTCATTAGCCTCAATAGGAATAAATACAATAACATCCCATTAAATAAGGGAAAGATAGTCACAAATTTCAAATAACAAAAATAGATAAACTAGATAAGGAAACAAGATGTGCAAATTATGTTTTTTCCGTCAAAATATTTAAAATTCGTACTTAATGTAGGTGCGATTAGAACTAATGTGATTTCAAAATTATCAAAATTTTCTTGTGGTATTAGTAAATACTACTATTTGGTGTAACTAACTTATGACAATGAACTATTTAATTTATTTAAAGGTTAAAAAAAAGTGTAACTATGTTATGTATAATATTATAAAAATCTTCAAATTACTAAGATTTTAGCCAGCATCTTATGTCTAGAATCAATACGTAGCCAATTAATATACATCTAAAACCAAATGTTTTAGCTCCAATGAGTTTCAAAGATAATAATCTTTTATTGGTTTGTAAATTGACCACCTAAGGTAAATAGATGAATTCAATTTGATTATTCATTTTTGTTATTAAGCATCTCAATCATGTAAATCAATGAATTTTACTATTTTATGTGTATCATAAACATTTAAAAATATGATTCTTTTTTAACAACAATCGATAAGAAAATAATTTAGATAACTAAGATTTATTGTTTTAGTAACTTCGTATACACATGATGTTTGGTGTGTACTCAACTTGTCGTCGAATAAATCAAGCTGATTAAACAAAACTCCCTACTCATAAAGGTCTAGCTATATAATTGTTTGAGTGAAGGCTTCTGCTATAGGAAAATTTGACTAGTGTTGATCGACACTCGTTATATTACCACTCAAAATACTACAAATGCACGCATGAAGCACACTACCATTCGCATCCAATCCCGTTTGAAATTGAATGACTCGAAATAACATTAAGTGATACCCAGCATATAATATCAACAGGTGTAAAATGTCTGGCTACAAAATATAAGAAATTAATTATTACAATAAATATAGCCTTCATAATTATATGTTTAAAAATTTAGCACCAGTTAAGATTGAAGTACATGTAGACATCAGGAGTGGACCCATCTAGAAAGCTTCTATGGAAATTTGTTAGGGTTTCCCATTTTTGATGAAGGGCCCGTCTTATTTGAACATGTTTTAGGTAATGAGGCCAATACACGATTCCGATAGTGGTGGTTTTCTTTTCCAAGACCTCCCTCAACATGAGTCTGCAAAAGTGATTGTTGTGTTTGAAGCGAACGTCTGGCTTTGCGTATACGCACTTGGGATGGCAAATCTCAAAGAATGCATCAAAAAACAGGGATCGTTCCCACATGCATTCATCCTCAGTCGTTTGAAACCTTAGTTCTTGCACGTTCGTTGCAGGAGGAAGCAGGAGCCTTGTTCTTAGATCATCGATATCGATGTCCATGTCAACAGGTGGCTGACTTAAGTGTATATGAAGTTCACACTTGCGTGATAATCTAAGTGCTTCCCTCATATTAAGAAAAAAAGAAGCATCAACAGGATGTTTAAGTCTGAGTGAAACCATGTGTTGTTTGAGAGACGAGACTGGAAACAAGAGACTAGGCAATGTGTCACCACTGAAGTCGAAAATTAATAATTTTGGAGCATGTACTTGTATATCGACAAGGGTGGGTTGGCACGAATACAAGACCAATTTCTTGATGGAAGAAGATGAGAAATGAAAGGTCGTCAACTTCCAATATGTCAACCCAAGTGTCAAACTCACAAGAAAAGGAAATCCCGATTTGATCATGTCCAGACACGTGTTGTCAATTATCACATTACCTAACATTAATCGTCTCACCTTGCGCACTGATATTGAATGGGTCAATTACAAGAGGAATATGTGATTGAAGAAAAACACCCTGTCGATATTAGCTAAACACACCAAGTTTTGGGACATCACTGATTTCCAAAGCAGTAGAATTTTCATATAGACTAGCGAAAGATATGTTTAATTCGTAAAGACGAGGAAGGTTTTTAACCTTGATGGTCTTGAACCCCTCACAGGAATGTAAAAGCTCTATCTTCACAAGCAAGCAACAAGACGACAATATGTGATGAAGTGCCTCTTCACTTATGCTCACACCTTCCAAGTGCAATTCACGTAGGGATGACATGCATTTGATCACAGGATTTGTTGCTGTCATCCAAACGGAATTTGAATGGATCCTCGGTGCTGAAACTCTTATCTTAGTTAGATTCTCACTTGCCAATATCTCATCTGGCAACATAAACGAGGCACCCCAAAGGAAGAGTGAGAGGGAAATCTCTTTGAGACAAGTTTTGGTTGCCACACGCCCGATCCATTTTTCAGCTTGAGAAGCTGACTCCTGATTTGCAATGTCGATCTTAAGATCAAACCTTTTGATTGGTGTGTTGTCACGGTGATACCTTATCAGGGTTCGCTCCACGTCCACCAACTTCATGCTCTTTCCTCTTCCAACATCGAACCTGAGGTTGGGGAAAGTAGACCAAGCATGTAGCCAAGACTTGGACAAAACGCTTGTTCGCGCCGCTTCTTTTACTGTCAACCGGGATTGTATATTCTGCATCAACTCCACAACATCTTCTACTTCTCGTCTCATCCCTTCAAACCAATAATAAAAACACATCAAATGTCAAATTTACACACTTTAACACCAAACCAATAATGCTATACAACCATACCTAAAAAATTGGATATTCAACTTCTAATCAAACCAAAACCAACAGATTTGCATATTCCTCCATACTTTACCTACTACTGACAAACAGATTCCGCTGACAAACAGGTTTAGAAACAAAAGCCTACAAAACACAACTTGAAATCATGCATGTTTGGCTGCACATCAACTCAAATATGGTAACAATCCAACAAAAACTCTTAGCCAGCCAACACCATCCAAAATATAGGTAAATCCAAACCAGTAAAACATATTAGTTCAGGCCATAGGAATGATGTTGACTGAACCACGAATTAAAGCCTAGAGTCATTAGTCAATTCCGCCTACCAGATAGCTATAACTCTTTTCAAAACCACGAAAAGTTTGAGAATTTATCTTGGTAGCCCACACAAGGATCGATAGATAACCAGATTTCCAAACTCATAAAAATAAAAATAAAAAACCAATCTTGAAATTTCGAGTTTTGTTGCTGTAGTTTAGTTTACGATTCAGCTTGAGGATTTACACGCACCAAAGAGCAGACAACAAGATGCAAAACAAATCGGGGGATTTACCTGATAACAAAAAATTAGAGACAATCGGCAGCACAACGGTTTCGTCGATGGTGATTGGTGACTATCATTCACGATCTAGGGTTCATATTCTATTTATAGTTAGATTTTTTTTAGATTTTCTTTATATAAAAAGTGTCAGATTTTTGAGAAAATTAACATTTTATCCCATAAAATTTTTTTGAAAAAAAGAAAACTCCGCTAAATTAAACAAATTGACCCTTTGTTCCGGAGTTTGACACAATGATTTTGCTTAAGTAGCTTCTTTAATAAGAGTTTGGTGAGGTTATAGTTAATTTACAACGTATATATTTAAATCGCCTTTCCTTTTTATATTGGCAATAGAAGGCCTAAATGTTATGATGAAGGAGACTACAGAAAAATGGGTGTTTGACAGAGTTCTCATTCCCAACTCTAGCATTTCTATTTCTCATTTGTTTTATGTAGACGACGCTTTATTTATTGGAGACTAGTCAAAGAAAAACATCTCCAATTTGGATGTTTCCATGTAATATTTGGATTGAAAGTAAACTTCAACAAGTCAAAGGTATTCGGTGTTGGTGTAGTACACGCGGAGGTATGCAGTTGGGCGGACCCATTGGGTTGTGCCCCATCATCCCTTCCATTCACCTACCTCGGGGTTCCAATTGGAGAAAATATGAACAGGAAAAAAGCCTGTAAGCCGATTGAAGATAAATTCCGCTCCAAACTCTCAATGTGGAAGGCTAAGACTTTGAGGTGGTGCTTAAGACCACAGAGTTGATTCAACAGGTTCGTAGCCGACTCTAGACTGTTCCAGTGTTTAACGTAAATGTGTGTCATCTTCTTTATGACAGGACTTTCCTTGACACACATTGCGCGTCGTAAATGTGTGTCGTAAATGCCCGTCGTAAGGTTACGACGTACAAAAGCGTGTCGTCTCTCATTATGACAAAAACTTCATTGATGTGCATTTGTGCGTCGTCTGAGCGTTTCACGACACGCATTGTGCGTCGTAAAAGACTGTTTTTCTAGTAGTGTATATTTTGATCACTTATATTTTCTTATGAAAATATTAATATTTATTTAATTTACTTTTCCTTTACAATAAAGAATGAATATGAAAAAAGAAAATTGACAAAGTTAATAAGATAATTTATTTTTATTACTATAAAAACATTTAAAATTGGGTACATCCATATAAGTTTTGGTAAAACATAAAAAATTCATTTTTATAACACACATAATTATTGGTTTTCAATAATAAAGTCATATCATATATGTAAAATCATTCGTTCTAATTCGTCATTATCACCAACAATTTGGAACAATGATTGTAAACTCCTTTCATCAACATCAATTATAAAAAACTCCATCGATGTTATTTTTACAAAATAAACGATAGAAACTAATATAATATATACATATCATAAAATACATGTTGAATAACGTTCTCTTGTACATAAAATATATTTTATTAACATAAAAAAGAGAGAGACAACATAAAGATACATACATGTTAACAAAGTTAATTGCTCTAACTTATAAATGGTTTGATAGTTGATTTACCAAAAGCTCATAAGAAGTAATTATCAATCTCACCTCATCATCCTGTGATTATAGAAAGATGTATAACACATAAACTTAAAAAATGGTCTCAAGTATACCTTTACAAACATACCTAAATTTGAACATTGGTTAATATGTAAACTTTACATGCATCCAATTTGAGTTTACATGAATTTATATTTGCAGAAGTTGCAACTGCTTTCTTACATCCATGGAACCATTCATATTACACTTCAAATCCTACAAATATAATCTATCATTTTGTGTTGACATACATGCAATATGTAATCTACAAATTTCTTATATAGGCTAAATATTTCATTTAACTCATCAATTAAATAGCATGATATGAAGAGTTTTAAGAGTTACAAATCATAATATTTCAATTAATCATAAATTACTTTGTATAAGTTGAATAGTCTTGGGAGTTTCAAATGCATGGGGTTCAAGAAAAAATGGTATTGGGAGTTTCCAATGCATGAGGTTCAAGGAAAAATGTTAGCTTTATAAGATATATAGATATAGATATAGATATAGATATAGATCAATGTTCTAAATGAGTTTGGCGAAGTTATAACGTACGACGTAACTTGACATCAATGTCAAGCTTCAAGCTTTTTCAATCCTTGGGGAGCCACGTTGTTTGTAAGGCATGACTTAAGGCGACAATTTTGTATATAATCAATATTTTTATATGTATTTTCAACAATTATTCATTTTTATACACATATATGAGATAAGGCGACATTTTGGTCAAGCTTGGCGGTAGGTACAAGCCTTGGAGCCCTGACGAGCTTTTTAGAACCTTGATTTAAACTACTAGATGTAATAATCGTGTATTATACGGGTTGATTAAAAAAATGTAATATCAAGATGTAAACATTAAGTACCTTTTAAATTAAATTTTGAAATAATACAAACTAAATGATGGATAAGATAGTAGTTAAATCTATACTAATAAAAAAAATTATTGACATATTAAAGAAAAACTATGTTGAATATTAATATGTAAACATTAAACCTTTTTTAAAATAATTTTCGAAATAAATACAAACTGTCACACCCCCAAACCAGAACGGCGGAAACGTCCGGGGTGGATGACTTCATGTATAGTATCATAACAACGAGTATAATAGTGAAGAAAACAAACACAACCATCATCAATATAAATGAAAGAGTTACATCATAGAGTAAGTTTACATGTTTTAAAATCAGTTACATCATGATGACAAAATAAGTTTTGAATTTAACGCCTTAGCGTCCCGTCCTCGAAAGCAGTTGATTACCTGTTTAGTAATTTCCTGAGAATATAAGTTGTTTGAAAAAGTGTCAACACAAAGGTTGGTGAGTTCATAAGAGTTTTAATTGAGAAATAAACTATTTTCCTTGTAAAAGCAACTAAGTTGCTCTAGAAAATCCGATATTTTCCCTAAAGAATGAATTGAAAGTTTCTATGTTATGAAATCGTGCATCCTAGAATTCCTTATAGTTTCCTTCTATAATCTCCAAATATATATAAGTTATATAAAATTAAAGTTAGATAAAACGTCGAATGTAATGGGTCTGCCCTAAGCCCACAACCAAACAAGGAACAAGAAATAAGGCGGACCCACCAATTCTAAGTCAATCACGACTTAGATTCTATATAACTCTAGCATATACACTTAGAAATTATAGCTGAAAACTAATAATTCTAGATAGAATGTAGTCTTAAAACCAAAGACCGAAACCAAATCCTAGTGTAGTGTACAAAATAGTAGTAGTGGCTATGAACATAAACTATATATATCATAGTTCATCGAATAGTGATAGTGGTAGTGAACATGAACTATGCATATTATAGTTTACCAAATGTGATGGCGATGATGAACATAAACTATACATATCACAGTTCATCAAATAGCGATAGTGGTAGTGAACATGAACTATGCATATTATAGCTTATCAAAAGTGGTGGTGATAGTGAATCCCTTCTTGTAATAAGTTCGTAGTGTAGATGAAACATAAACTATAGCTATTATAGTTTATCACATTGTTTGTAATGTATATACGCCCTAACTATACCGATTATAACTAGCGTATTCGTTTGTCATAATTATTCGTAGTGGTAGTAACCCTTTTGTATATGTAATACCTTTAGTAACGTGTTTGTTATGTAAATGAATCATAAACTATACCAATTATAGTTTATCAAATATTTGTTGGGGTAGTGAGCATAAACTATACTTGTCATAGTTTACCAATGTTTGTATTTCAATGGATATAACCTTGTGATACCGTTTATATATTTACCATACTTATGAAGGTAATAATCCATTTGTTTTCTGATGTATGTCTATATAACAAGACAAAATGACATATATGGTAATAACATATCATCACATGAAGGTACACACCTTGCTCAACAAGTTACAAGGTGTAAATGAAATTGAAAACATTTTTCTAGTATCACCATTTCTATTCTGTTTTTAGAAAATTCATAGAAAAATCGTTAAAGGTCCAAATCAGAATCAATAATTTCTGAGAGTTTGGAAAATGAATGCAGTTTGTCCATAAATTTTGTTATGATGTTTAGTGCTCTCTAACTTGTGTGAAAATATCCATATTCACAGACTGGTCCGGATTTGTTCTTGAAATGATAGGCTGTTTTGTAAAAATCACCATAAATCATAGAAAAATCGTATCGAGATGTGCAAGTAGTCATTTTGAAGGTCTAAACCTGAACTATTTTTATCTAATACAGTTTTGAAAACTAAAATGTTTAAGTTGACCAAAACAATCCGTGAATGGAGTTAAACTTTTTCAACATGATGAAAGCTGTTGAAAAAGTTTAGTTGTGTTCTTGGCATTTTAACTTGTATTCCCACCTAAAAACTTAAGAAAACATGAAAAATGTAGGGGTATGAACTCACCTTGAGTGATTTCAGTAGATGGATGATGGAGAAAGGTAGTGTTCAACTCAAGAACACTAAGAAGATGTCTTGAAGGTTCGAAGATCTAACACTAATGTGATGGAATTTGTGTAAGCAATCTATGATTTTGAGTAAAAGGAAGTGAAATAATTATACGGAGGATGAATATACTTACCAAAAGTGGGAGAAAAGCTTGGAAGAATGCCCTTGAATATCGAATTTTAGTGAGAGGATTGAGAGAGAAAAAGTGTTTAATCTTTGGTGGAAGAATGAGAAAATGAGAGAGTGTGATAGGAGAGAGGATAGATTCCATCCTTGACCAAGAGTATGGTTGGTCAAATGGTGGGGAAAGTACTCTTGAATGACCAGGTATGGTGGAAGGACAATAGCTGGTCATGGAGTGTGCATGGGAGGGGTTGCTTATGTTACACACTAAGGTAAAGTCAACACTCCACCACAAGATCTTACTTAATAGATTTCATTCTAAAATAAGGATTTCCTTAAAAAATATGTTTAAATTATGAATATTTAGGGTCTTAAATGTTAAAATATGATTTTAGGAGAAAATCCCGCGTTAAAATAATTAAAAAGCGCTTAAAACGGAGTTGTGGTCGAAAACTGGGTAGAAAACTGGAAAATTCGAAGTCAGGAGGGTGACTCCGGCCTTAGCAGCATTAGATCCGAAGTGAGGGCTTGGCCGCGGATGTGGATCCGAAGAGGAGAGGCGATATGGTCCGAGCAGGGTCCGAAGCGAAGGTGGCTGCGGTCAGTGGCTGCGGCTCGCTGGCTGCGGCTAGACCAGAGGACTTCAGACTCAGTCCTTGGGGCTTCGGCTTAAGAAGGGCTTGGTCCTTATAGAGAGACTTCGGTCCAAAAGGCTAATTTTCCAAGGAATCTTCCCGTTTCAAGTGGTTTTTCACCAAGTCAAGTGTCGGGATGCCCCAAATGATCCAAATAAATCGAAAAAGGTTTTGAGAGAGATTTGGTAGAGATTTAACATTCTTGGAGAGATTTGACATACTTGGAGAGATTTCTCATACAAAGAGAGATTTGGGAGAGATTTCACATTCTTGGAGAGATTTCTCATACGAAGAGAGATTTGGGAGAGATTTCACATTATTGGAGAGATTTGGGAGAGATTTCACATTCTTGGAGAGATTTCTCATACAAAGAGAGATTTGGGAGAGAATTCACATCCTTGGAGAGATTTGGGAGAGATTTCACATACTTAGAGAGATTGAGTGAAAGAGGTTGAGAGAGACTTCTTTTGGGACCTTTTTGAGTGTTTGGCTCTGTAATTCAAGGTTCGTAAACATCGTTAAGTCTTGTTATGACTGTCATATGCCCTCGAGGGTTAAGGAATAATGTTTTATCGAGTAGTTTCATCATTTGCCCTGATTAGGGTTTAGAGTTTCCGAACACATGAAAACTCTAAGTGATACTTTGCATTAAGAGTGCGAATTGTTTAATAAGAAACGTAATGAAAACCCTAGCATACAAGGGTTAGATGAGTTGCCCGGTTTGACTTGTTGAAGTTAGTTGACTTTGACTTGCCTGGAAATTGACGGTTGTCACATCATCCCCCCGTTAGAGGGAATTTCGTCCCGAAATTTGCATTTTGATTGGGGATTCAAGAGTTCAGGAAGAGATGTGGGAACTTTTCGTTGTATAAGAAATTGGTACGGCGGGGACCAATCCGCCTGATGTTAAATGACGACCTTGGAATTTCTTACTGTAACTTGAGCTAAGTCGATTAAAATGAGCTTATTATTTTGGTATGATAGTGTACTCTACGCATGCCTTTACACTCTCCGTTTTATTCTCGTTATTACCACAATAAATATTTCAGGTTGTAGTTAGTGAGTACTGGTATTACGAATGCTTTAACAATTGGTGATGAAAATTGTATTATAAGTCCTATCGGTTTGTTTGTAATTGCTAGTTGTAAACTAGTCGTATATCATTAAGATTGCGAGGGCAGTCGAATGAGTGACTCCGCCTTAAGCCCACAACCAAACAAGGACCAGGAAGTAAGGCAGAATTATACATTCTAAGTCCATAGAATCTTAATGATATATGGCCATATCATTTACTCTAGCCATCGAAGATTCACTAGTAAAAACCCTATGTTTTTATAAACGTGACAAGACTTGCTTGGGTTCATCGCGTTTGTGAGATTTATGGTTGATAAACCCTAAATTGACCGTAGTTTTAGTAAAATTTAAATCCTACATATGGTGGTCAGGAGCGCGTACCATTATTCACGGGTGGTTCTGGGGATGTTTCTCCTGCGGTGATCATAAGTACCCTTCCACCATTACCAGCATTCCTTATCCTTGGACAGTCTCTCTTAAAGTGTCCCGTTTCACCGCACTCGTAAAAAGTTGGGCTTGCTCCAACGTCGGGGAATTGGTTGATGGGTCGTACAAGTGCCCTACAGAAACGGGTAGTATATCCCTTGCTGTTGCAATTCATGCAATGCAATTCTATGCAAGCCCCAGTTTGATGGAAGCTATACTTGTTACATTTCGGAAGGGTTCCAGCGTGTCGATTTATGGGTGTGGGAGTGGCACAGGTGGTGGCAGCATGAACAACGACGATCTGTTGCTTATTGGTGGGGTCTTGGGTTGATCGATTCCTGTCGTTGTCCCAAGACTTCCTTTTATTGTTTCCTTGGCCATCTAGCTCAGGGGTGGCTGTCATAGTGCCATGGCTGGCCCTATGGTCGATGAGTTGTTGTGCCAAATCCTTGGCACTATCAAAGGTAGTTGGTCTTGAAGCAATCACGCTATCTTGAATTTGGGGAGACAATCCCCAGAGGTATCGTTCCACCTTCTTTTCCTCGGGAGTGACCATTGCGGGGAAAAGAAGTGCTAGATCACAGAATCGTTCGGTGTAAGTTGCAAGGTTAGAGCCTGTCATCTTGAGATTCCACAGTTCTTGCTCTAGTTTTTGTACTTCACCTCTTGGGCAGTACTCTTTCAGCATCAGTGTCTTCAAGTCTTCCCAGCTTAAAGAGTTAGCCACTACAAAGCGTCAGTTCCTTAACATGGCTTTTCCACCAGGTAAGGGCTCGACCAGAGAAAGTGCAAGCTGCAAATTTGACCTTGCTTGCTTTGGGGCATGCACAGACCTCGAAGGCTGATTCTGTCTTCTCGAACCATTGCATCAGAGTGATAACTCCCCCGCTTCCATTGAAAGAATCCGGTTTGCTATTGATGAAGTCCTTATAGGAACATTCCCTCGTACGCCCGGTACTGTCCCCATGGTTAGATTTTGTGGCACCAGATCCAGCACCACCGGTACCATTCATACTAATTTGCGACATTGCGGCAGCTACAGCTGCGGTTACGGCAGCTTGAAACATTGTGGGATCAAACTGCGGAGGTGGTGGTGGTGCTGCGCTGATGTAAGGTCTGGACTTTTTCTTTGGCGACATAGCTTTGTCATAAGTTTGTAAAGACGAATAGACGGTAAGTTTCTAATAGTAGTGACAATTTGGATGTTATCAAGCTAGACTTTTCTATATTATGTTCTGACTTAAAAGTATCTTGCATGTAATTCATAACAAAGCCCCTATGAATGAATTTAGTGGTAGTGACTCAAATGTAACTTGTGATTTGTTTCGTGCCTGATCCCCTCCTAAGATCACTTGTTATATGCCTGTCGTGTATAATTAAGGTCCACTAGGACGTCGAACTTAATGAGTCTGCCCTAGGCCCACAACCAAACAAGGAACAGGACCCAAGGTGGACTCACCATTTCTATGTCGATTGTCTCTTAATTACACCCGACCTTCAGGTATACATTAAGAATTTTTGGAGTTACCATAAGCAAATTTTTGTAATACTGAGTTATTTTTGGATTAATGTCTAGGTCCATAACTATAAGTGGTAAGACTTGACCCGACCCGTCATGTGTAACGCCCGTAGATGCGGGCTAGTCAATTTAGAGACAATAAGCATCGAAAAATGACTTTTTGATGGAAGATTATTTAGACGGATTAATCTTAACTAATTTGTATTATGTGTTACAAGTATTTCGTACATATAAAGAACGCCGAAATCCGAGTTATAACGAAGAAGTTATGACCTGTCGAAGTTTCGCGAAAGAACCGGCACGACACAGCGCGATGTAAATAGTGAATTTACGTTAGAGTGATATTTGGCTTTAGCGATCTAAATAAAAGTCGTAGAATACGTTAAACCGAGAGCGTGCATAAAAAGAACGTCTAAATCTGACTTCGGATGAGGAAGTTATGATTTTTCGAAGTTTCAGCATTAGCAGTATGCAACCCGAAACTCGAGATTGAGGTCGAGTGATATTTAGCAAAAACTTTCTAAATGAGAATTGAAGATCTCATCAATATTATTCCAACGATAAAAAGACAGACGAAAACGGAGTTCAGATGAAGGAGTTCTGAATTTCGAACGGAGTTTTTCTGTCCCGGCCTACTAAAAATAATATATAAGTAATGCAATTATAATATACTAAAAATAAATTCAAAATTAGCCAATGGAGTCTAAACGAGAGTTGTAGAGCATAATCTCACGTTCGCGTCGATATAAAGAACGTCGAAAACGGAGTTCGTATGCGAAAGTTATGAATTTATGAAGTTCGGGGCGCGAACCCCAAAGCTGTGTCAGAGACCACGACGTGGCAAGTCTTCTAACACCTCCGGGAGTCCCCCAGACGCAACTTGCGATGACGTATGCAGTGACGACCAAGCCCACGACGTGGAAAAAGGGTGCCACGACGTGGCAAGGGCCAAATTTACCCTATAAATAGATTTGAAGGGCCAGCCGTTTAGGGTTGCTATTTTCTCTCCTCTATCTCCCGTTTTACCGCGATTTGCGTGCAATAAATATCCCGAAGCCCGAATATCTCAAGAAGAAAAGAGTATCCGAGCCGAAGCTCTGCCCGCGAGGGGCCCGGTTTTTGTGAAGATCTTCCAGATCTACCGAAGAATACTACTTCTACAAGCCGTAGTGCTGTCTAATCATCTTATGATCAAGTGAGTGTATAGTCCCTTCCATAAACACGATTTTAATACAAGTATTGTTTGAATGTACTAAGTATATGTGTTATGTGAGTGTATCGATGTTATCTTCTAATCTCATAGATATGATTTATTCTCTATGAAATATGTGTTATGTTTATGTGCCTCATCTTTTATCTGGAATGTGTTTTGAATGAACATACTATACAGGTTTTAAACTATGTCTAAAAATGTATATTTTATCTAATAAAATGTTGGTTAGAACATGGGTAGATAGTTGCCTTGTGATAAAAGGGTGAGAGGCCTCGATGTCATTGTAATCTAGTCATCTAGCGGAATTTAGATGACGACCACAGACTTTTCTAGACAGTCCAGTGGAACGCTAGCAGGTTCATAACCTGTAGGAGTTAATGAACTTGGGTGTTCATTCATTGTATTCCATCCCCCTCATGGTTGCCTTATTTGACTTATATTGCTGAGGAACCCCCGAAGCATGTGTTGTCGCCCCGATGAAATATTCTTAGACTAGGCCCCTTGTGTTAGTTGTCCTAGGGATGTAAAGTGAGAATAACGGGAATGGGTAATTGGGTTATTATTGGTTGATGAAATTAAATTAATTAATTATTGTGGGTTGAAAACCCTATATGCTCACCAGGCTCCCAAGCCTGACCCACTCAGTTTTCTTTGCATTACAGGTAATGACACAAGAGTATAAGTTAGTGGACTTGATGAGAGGTTTTGGACTATAGATCAGTAGTTATAAATAACTGTTGTAAGGTCTATTTTGTTCTGTTTATGCTTTTGGTCTGTATTGAACATGACATCCCGAGATTTTGTTATATAATGAAAATACATTTCTTTAAAGAAATGCTTTGATAAACTCTTATCATATTTTGTTTTGGGAACAAATTCCGCAACAATTTTCTTTAAACGATCACTCTGGTTTTAAAACAAAGCATAAACAAACCGGTCTTTTCTGGTTGAGAAATTGGGGATGTCACAGCATGGTCCATTTGGGTTGCATGACATCATGCATTTGGATAGACTATAATGAGAGAAATAACACTTAAGGATTATTAATATATTATAAGTTCTAATATATGAATAGGATTATTTAATTAGTATTAATCAAGAATTAATTTATAATTAATTAAGTGATCAAAAGAAGACTAATTAAATATATGGGTTGATTGTGTAAATCATCCATACTTGTATAGTGGGCTAATGCTCCATGGATTATCAAGTTGGGCTAAAACTCATAGGATGCTCCATGGATGCTCCATGGTGTATTTGAACCCATGGATCCAAAGAAATAAAAGGCCATGACCATTAGGGTTTACCCTAATTGTGACACTATATAAAGATCATATCATTGGGAAAATCAGCGACTATGTGTGAGGAAAAAAGGGCTCGCCGATTTTCATGAAGTGTGAATTCCTCTCAAGTCATTCCAAGTGTATTTGGTGTTGTGTGAACCATTTGAGGTGTCACACTTGGGGCACTAGACACTCAAGCTTCGTGAAGACATTCTACATCAAAGAGGTATGTAATTCTAACTTGTTATATTTCATGTGAATCAAAGTTTTGTATGCTAGTTAGGATGAATACCTTGGAAAGTTCATATTTGCATGTATAATACAGAAAACATATATACAAGGTATTTAGGGTTGCATGTACACTTAGGAGTGTTAGAATGCTCAAAATCCAACAGTTATGAAATGCGTGGAAAATTCCCAATGAATTTTAATACGAGCCGGTTTCTTTAATATAATTTAGTGTGTAGGGTTCGAGGAAATTTGTCCTTATAATAGGTCTACATCTCATTAATGTAAGGAAAAATTTTGACAGTGCCACGATTCCCTTGAATAGTGTAGTCTCCGGGTTTTGGAGGATTCGAATGTCTCTATACATATATGGGGTTAGTCGTTGGACGCATGCTAGTAGCCCAAGTCTATACCGATATGTCAGTGGTGTACACCCTACTTGTGGCGGGTGATGCTCTATGGGTCATAGAGTAAAGACATGAAAGTCTACATTTCTCTAACCTCTGCCCTGCTTTTTGTCATTCGATGATCTATCTTTAATACACGTTTTCTCTAACGCTGCTTGACATCCGCGATACTCTTTAGAATCGGCTCGAGTCGCGGTTACTTCCCTTTAAAGGCTTGAAGGCTGCTGATTTGTTCATGGCCTCCATCCCAGTGACGAAGGCAAGTTGTGGTGATTCTGGTGGTAGTGCCTACCTTCATGATTCGGCTAACCGATGCTCGTATTTATATATTCCGGCGAGCGATGCGGTATACTATGGAAAGAGGTCCCTGTCTACTGATCCTTCTCTATTGAGGTTGTAGAAGCCTCTTTCTATACTCCAGAGGGGGTGTTTGATCTTGTTCCATGTTCTATCTCTTTAAATCTACGGTTCATCGAGGTGTCTGACCATGGAAGTTTCGTCGGGGTGGGGGACACTAGAGAGTGTGTTGCAGACTTCGGGCTCTTTGTCAGAGTCTTCTCCTATTTCCCCTTTGTCTTTGTCTTCATTTGGTTTCGATTTCTCCGGATTCTCTTCCGGATCCTATTCGGGCTCTTCGCCTATTACTTCTTTAGGATCCTCTTCGGGATTCTCTTTGTTCTAGCCACCATCGTCCCAGTTAGGAGAATAGAGGTCTCTCGGTAGTTGGGTTCCCTCCCCGTTTTTCGGGCGAGAGCAGGGGTAGAAGAGATAGTTAATAGACATCTAATCCTATACTTACTTATAGGGGGTGATCCTTATTAGTCACTTCTATAATCACATAGTGCATACCAGTTATACATAATCTGAGATAAAATAGACCTTCGAATAAATGACTCTACTCTAAATCCACAACCAAACAAGGAACAGGAAGTAGAGCAATAGTCATAGATTCTGAGTCTATAATATCTTTGATTATGTATAATCTTAGCGTATATACTTAGTCATTTTAGACCTACTAATAGGGGTCTTTAGTTTTCACATAAGTTAGTTATAGTACCTCAAAGTACTCCTATAGTACTTTAATATTTGTCTTATGTTCTCGATGTTTATTTGTAGATAGAGTTGGTAAGTTTTTAGACTTGTTGCAACACCACGACCATTCCTGGGCATATTCTAATCACTTCTGGGTGAGACATAGTTGATCAGGCTATGTCATTCCCAGACCTGACTATACATCCCCAAGCCTACTCGTACTGTTCAACAATCACCACTTTTCTCCCATCCCACCATGATACTGACCCTAGTGTGTATGCAAGTTCTCATACTTTTTAACGAGAAACTATTTGTTTCTAAAGGTATAGTTATTTGGAAAACGTTAAATCAGAGACTTTCAGTCCCAATGTATTTATAGTTTGTATATCTCATATGGTTCGATATACTTAGTTCACTATAAACAATGCTCTGATACCAATCCGTCACATCCCCAAACCAGAACGGTGGAAACGTCCGGGGGTGGATGACTTCATGTATAGTATAATAACAACGAGTATAATAGTGAAGAAAGCAAACACAACCATCATCAATATAATTGAAAGAGTTACATCATAGAGTACGTTTACATGTTTCAAAATCAATTACATCATGATGACAAAATAAGTTTTGAATTTAACGCCTTAGCATCCCGTCCTCGAAAGCAGTGGATTACCTGTTTAGTAATTTCCTGAGAATACAAGTTGTTTGAAAAAGTTTCAACACAAAGGTTGGTGAGTTCATAAGAGTTTTAATTGGGAAATAAACTATTTTCCTTGTAAAAGCAACTAAGTTGTTCCAGAAAATCCGATATTTTCCCTAAAGAATGAATTGAAAGTTTCTATGTTATGAAATAGTGCATCCTAGAATTCCTTATAGTTTCCTTCTATAATCTCCATATATATATATATATATATATATATATATATATATATATATATATATATATAAACGTTATATAAAATTAAAGTTAGATAAAACGTCGAATGTAATGTGTCTGCCCTAGGCCCACAACCAAACAAGGAACAGGAAATAAGGCGGACCCACCAATTCTAATTCAATCACGACTAGATTCTATATAGCTCTAGCATATACACTTAGAAATTATAGCTGGAAACTAACAATTCTAGATAGAATGTAGTCTTAAGACCAAAGACCGAAACCAAATCCTAGTGTAGTGTACGAAATACTAGTAGATGCTATGAACATAAAATATACATATCATAGTTCATCGAATAGTGATAGTGGTAGTGAACATGAACTATGCATATTATAGTTTACCAAATGTGATGGCGATGATGAACACAAACTATACATATCACAGTTCATCAAATAGTGATAGTGGTAGTGAACATGAACTATGCATATTATAACTTATCAAAAGTGGCGGTGATAGTGAATCCCTTCTTGTAATAAGTTCGTAGTGTAGATGAAACATAAACTATACCTATTATAGTTTATCACATTGTTTGTAATGTATATACGCCCTAACTATACCGATTATAACTAGCGTATTCGTTTGGGGGGGGGGGGGGGTATAAGAGACTTAACTATACTTATTATAGTTTATCATAATTATTCGTAGTGGTAGTAACCCTTTTGTATATGTAATACCTTTAGTAATGTGTTTTTTTATGTAAATGAATCATAAACTATACCTATTATAGTTTATCAAATATTTGTTGGGGTAGTGAGCATAAACTATACTTGTCATAGTTTACCAATGTTTGTATTTCAATGGATATAACCTTGTGATACCGTTTATATATTTACCATACTTATAAAGGTAAGAATCCATTTGTTTTCTGATGTATGTCTGTATAACAAGACAAAATGACATATATGGTAATAACATATCATCACATGAAGGTACACACCTTGCTCAACAAGTTACAAGGTGTAAATGAAATTGAAAACATTTTTCTAGTATCACCATTTCTATTATGTTTTTAGAAAATTCATAGAAAAATCATTAAAGGTCCAAATCAGAATCCGTAAATTCTGAGAGTTTGGAAAATGAGTGTAGTTTGTCCATAAATTTTGTTATGATTTTTAGTACTCTCTAACTTGTGTGAAGATATCCATATTCACAGACTGGTCCGGATTTGTTCTTGAAATGATAGACTGTTTTGTAAAAATCACCATAAATCATAGAAAATTTTTATGGAGATGTGCAAGTAGTCATTTTAAAGTTATACACCTGAACTATTTTCATCTAATACAGTTTTGAAAACTAAAATGTTTAAGTTAACCAAAACAGTCCGTGAATGGAGTTAAACTTTTTCAACAAGATGAAAGCTGTTGAAAAAGTTTAGTTGTGTTCTTGGTGTTTTAACTTGTATTCCCACCTAAAAACTTAAGAAAACATGAAAATGTAGGGGTATGAACTCACCTTGAGTGATTTCAGTAGATGGATGATGGATAAAGGTAGTGTTCCACTCAAGAACACTAAGAAGATGTCTTGAAGGTTCGAAGATCTAACACTAATGTGATGGAATTTGTGTAAGCAATCTATGATTTTGAGTAAAAGGAAGTGAAATAATTATACGGAGGATGAATATACTTACCAAAAGTGGGAGAAAAGCTTGGAAGAATGCCCTTGAATCTCGAGTTTTAGTGAGAGGATTGAGAGAGAAAAAGTGTTTAATCTTTGGTGGAAGAATGAGAAAATGAGAGAGTGTGATAGGAGAGGATAGATTTCAGCCTTGACCAAGAGTATGGCTGGTCAAATAGTGGGGAAAGTACTCTTGGATGACCAGGTATGGTGGAAGGACAATATATGGTCATGGAGTGTGCATGGGAGGGGTTGCTTATGTTACACACTAAGGTAAAGTCAACACTCCACCACAAGATCTTACTTAATAGATTTCATTCTAAAATAAGGATTTCCTTAAAAATATGTTTAAATTATGAATATTTAGGGTCTTAAATGTTAAAATATGATTTTTGGAGAAAATCCCGCGTTAAAATAATTAAAAACGCGCTTAAAACGGAGTTGTGGTCGAAAACTCGGTAGAAAAGTGGCAAATCCGAAGTCAGGAGGGTGACTCCGGCCTTAGCAACATTAGATCCGAAGTGAGGGCTTGACTGCGGATGTGGATCCGAAGAGGAGAGGCGATGAGGTCCGAGCAGGGTCCAAAGAGAAGGTGGCTGCGGCTAGACCAGAGGACTTCGGACTCGGTCCTTGGGGCTTCGACTCAAGAAGGGCTTGGTCCTTATAGAGAGACTTCGGTCCAAAAGGCTAATTTTCCAAGGAATCTTCCCGTTTCGAGTGGTTTTTCACCAAGTCAAGTGTCGGGATGCCCCAAATGATCCAAATAAATCGAAAGAGGTTTTGAGAGAGATTTGGGAGAGATTTAACATTCTTGGAGAGATTTGGGAGAGATTTGACATACTTGGAGAGATTTCTCATACAAAGAGAGATTTGGGAGAGATTTCACATTCTTGGATAGATTTCTCATACGAAGAGAGATTTAGGAGAGATTTCATTTTCTTGGAGAGATTTCTCATACAAAGAGAGATTTGGGAGAGATTTCACATTCTTGGAGAGATTTGGGAGAGATTTCACATTCTTGGATAGATTTCTCATACAAAGAGAGATTTGGGAGAGATTTCACATTCTTGGAGAGATTTGGGGGAGATTTCATATACTTGGAGAGATTGAGTGAAAGAGGTTGAGAGAGACTTCTTTTGGGACCTTTTTGAGTGTTTGGCTCTGTAATTCAAGGTTCGTAAACCTCGTTAAGTCTTGTTATGACTGTCATATGCCCCTGAGGGTTAAGGAATAATGTTTTATCGAGTAGTTTCATCACTTGCCCTGATTAGGGCTTAGAGTTTCCGAACACATGAAAACTCTAAGTGATACTTTGCATTAAGAGTGCGAATTGTTTAATAAGAAACATAATGAAAACCCTAGCATAAAAGTGTTAGATGAGTTGACTTGCCTGGAAATTGACGGTTGTCACACAAACGAAATGATAAATAAGTATGTAATTGAATCTATGCTAATAAAAAAATTATTAGCATATTTAATTGGTTCAGTTGGGTCAAAGAGCAATTAGGTATTTTACGTAAAATCACTTCTTAACTTCTTTTCAAATCATTCGGATTTGGAAAAGTTTGTCTTAAAATAAGATGCTTCTAAACATTTATTTTCAATAATTTTATAAGTAATAAATAAATCACATTAAAGACATATATGCATACAATCATGTACACACACTCATATCCAACAAAAAAAGATAATACACGAACCCAGATTGCCCCATGATTGACTACATATTGACAATCACATTGGCACTACATCAAACATGTGGTTGGAATAATGTAAATCATGGTATTACAGCTCATGTTCAAGTCAAAATAAAACAAAAATGATTATATATACATAAAAAATGGAATTGCAAGCCTTAGTTTGTGTAGCTATTGGAAGAATTCGCCAACGCCCGAATTAGAATTTAGGGCCTCCAATCTAAGAGGCAAAGTCTCTACTAAATGAGCTCTTCTCACATTGGTGTACACATCTAGAGCATTTATTCTCACGTTTAATAGAATGAATATATTACGTATATAAATTAGTAACATGTGATCCTACTCTAGAGCCACAACCAAACGAGGAACATGCAAGAAATCCTAGATCAAGAGTCCTTAGTCTATCATACATGACTATATACAGTCCCTAAGGCATCCCTTTACTAACAGATAACCAAAACTAGTGAGCCGACATTGGTGCCTTCGACCAACGGGTACAATGAGGCGAAACTCATCTTTATTTAAGAACCTTGAAAGACTGCGATATGCTCCCTCTGGTGCTGCTTGCTCCCACGAATCCACTAACACCAGAACCAGATAAAATCTTAATCAGTGGCCCAAAATCCTCAAGTTTGACCCAAGGTCAAACTTTGTCAAAAAGTCCTTAGTCTATCATACACATCATTTCTGATCTCCTCTAATTCTTGAATGTGCAACTTCTTCTTGTTTCCCACTTCATCTTCATTCAAGTTAAATTTCTTCATGGCCCAAAAATGATTTGTGTTCAAGCTCGACCGGGTGGTGACATGGTTTTCCAAATACTAGCCGGTATGGGGACATGGCCTTCCAACTTGAAAGTAGTGCGGTACGCCCATCATCATCTAACCATATACTCCAGTCCTTATGGTTTGGATTAACTGTTTTCTCCAAAATTCCTATGATTTTCCTATTGGATACCTCTACTTGCCCATTGGTTTGAGGGTGATACATTGGGCCATTTCGAATTATTGTCAGGGTTGGCAAGGTGGCGTATATACTGGATCTTCCAGAGGAGCTCAGTCAGATTCATAGCACTTTCCATGTTTTGCAGTTGCAAAAGTGCTTATTGGACAAGGATGTCGTGGTATCATTGGACGACATTCAAGTTGATTATCGCCTAAACTACATTGAGTGGCTGGTGGTTGTTTTGGAAAGAAAGGTAAAGGTTTTGCGTAATAAGGAGATACCTTTGGTAAAGGTACAGTGGTAGCATCAGAGGGGATTCGAATGGACCTGGGATCTGGAGGTTGAAATGCGGGAGCATTATGCGGATTTTTTCACTGCAGCAGGCTTCAAGGAAGAAGCCTAGTTCAAGTGGGGGAGAGTTGTAACATCCCGATTTCTAAGTATGAATTTTAGGAATTTTATGCATTTTGTATAACCTACTCGACGAGTTGGGAGGCCCCAACTCGTCGTGTAGAGATCAAGATGGTCGCGTATTTTCATGGACCTACTCGACGAGTTGGAAGGCCCCAACTCGACGAGTTGGTGGCTGATTATGAAACCCTAATTTTGTCACACCCCAAAACTGTTGGGTTTTAGCCATAAGAACTTTCCTATGTGCGCATGCAAAACCCTAATGCTTGGATCTAGGCTTTCTAATAAACATGCATTGAATCCAAGTCTTCTAATGACTAATTAGGTTAAATAACAACATTGAAACAGATCTAGAATCATACCTTTGAGTTTCTTGTTGATCTTGAGGTCTTGGAGCTTCTAGAGTCACAAGTGTCACTCCTCTAATGGCTTACAAACACCAATAGCAATAAGAATGATTTAGGAGAGAGGAGAGGGGAGGAATTCGACCAGAGGTTCCTTGCTTTAGGAGATGTGTGTCGAATTCCCTATGCTATGGGGTCTATTTATACTTGTAGACTCCTTAAGGGTTACAACCTAAACCCTAATTGGATAATCTTCTCTTAAAGCTATCCAAATCCATTCCATAGATAAGTATATGGACGATTTTAGCTTTCCTAAAGCTCTTAGAATCCGTCCATACCATATCCAAATGGATTTACAGTCTAAAGCTTAACTATCAAACAATTGACAGTTTATACCCCTTTATTTAATTAATCTCTTTAAGTCACCAAATTAATTCTAATTAATTCTATGACTTATATTAATCAAATAACAATATATTATTCATTATATTATTCACATAATATATTAATAATATTTACTCTCTCTTAATAAATCATCCTATCAAGTTGCTATGGTGAAGGCAACCCAAAAGGACCATGCACAACCGGATACAGTTACAGCCTTAGACACTATTCCAACAGTCTCCCACTTGGATAAGTCTAGTAACTATACAAGTACAATTTGGTTTGCAATCATAGCTCTCAAAGACGCTGTCAACTCTGATCTAATCAATCTTGTCCTTTAGATAAGGGAACGTACAGTCCTCTGTTAGATATCATGCTGACAATCCTATGGAATGGTTAGTCAAGCATTTAGGTTTCTCGATCTCTGATTTATTTGACATAGAACTTGATCGAACACATCAATTCAGTTCTGACCGGGCCCGGCACATAAGTCAAATCAAATCATCGAGCGGCCGAGATATCGCTTTTACCTTCTTAGATAAAAGTTACAGATAAACTTCGACTTATATGCATTTACTTATTCATTAACCAATTATACACAACAATACGTTTTATAACACCAAGTTACTGATGCGTTTTCGCATTATCAATGTACAATCAATTAACAAATAATAAACCATATATCTAGGTTTTAAGACTATATGATATTATCGTCTTGCGATCACCTTTTATATCGTATTCCACAAGGTGATTCCAGCAAGCGTGGGTTTATTCCAATGCTCAAAACTAGTTCATAAGCACTCATGAACGTTGCAGCAATCCTTTGCTATGTCTAACACCATTTAGACACTCTACACACCAATTCATGACAATCTTCTTTCATATCTACTCCCAACATATGAACGATTGTGGACTATTTGAATAATTCGATTATTCCTAATAAACTCAATTATTCTGGAAGTCAAAACATGCAAAGTGAAACAATAGCTAAACAATTAACATAAGATAGTATCATTACTCATAAATAAAACTCCTTTATTTAATCATCAAATGTCAATTTACATTTATCTATTACACGTTTCTAATACTATCTAATCTATGCTAATATCATCCTTCAGCCCAATACTCCTAGCATGCTGTAAGTGCTTAACCCTACTCAGTCCCTTCGTAAGCGGATCTGCTGGGTTATCTTCTGATGATATCCTCTTTACTACGAGTTGTCCTTCTTCTACACGATGTCTGATGAAGTGATATTTTCTGTCGATATGTCTTGATCTACCATGATCCCTCGGTTCCTTGGTTAAGGCAACCGCACCTTCGTTATCACAGAAAATCTCCATGGGCTCCTTTATGGCAGGTACGACTCCAAGATCACCGATGAAGTTCTTTAGCCATATTGCCTCCTTCGACGCTTCGCTCGCTGCAATGTACTCTGATTCGCACGTTGAATCAGCTACGGTCTCTTGCTTGGAACTCTTCCATGTCACTGCTCCTCCATTTAGGGTAAAGACCCAGCCCGACTGCGAACGGTAGTTGTCCCTGTCGGTCTGAAAACTGGCGTCACTATACCCTCGCACCTTCAAGTCATCACTCCCTCCGAGGACTAAGAACCATTCCTTTGTCCTCCGAAGGTACTTAAGGATATTCTTCACCGCAATCCAATGTGCTTTGCCAGGATTCCCTTGATATCTGCTAACCATGCTCAAAGCGAAGGCTACATCAGGGCGAGTACAAGTCATAGCGTACATGATTGAGCCAACTGCGGAAGCGTATGGTATTCGGCTCATTTCTGCTATCTCAGCTTCGGTACTCGGACTTTGAGTCTTACTCAATTTGGCATTACTTTGTATTGGTAATTCTCCCTTCTTTGAGTTTTCCATACTAAAACGTTTCAGTACCTTCTCCAAGTAAGTGTTCTGACTAAGTCCAATTAGTCTCTTACTTCTTTCTCTCACTATCCTTATTCCCAAAATGTAAGAAGCTTCTCCGAGGTCCTTCATAGCGAAGCACTTCCCGAGCCAGGACTTAACTTCCTGCAGAGTCGGGATGTCGTTTCCTATGAGCAATATGTCATCGACATATAGGACGAGAAAGCTTACTATACTCCCACTGGCTTTGACATATACACAAGACTCGTCTTCGCTTCGTACAAATCCAAACTCTTTGACTTTCTCATCGAAACAAAGATTCCATCTGCGAGACGCTTGCTTAAGTCCATAAATGGACTTTTCAAGCTTACACACTCTATTCGGATGCTTCGGATCCACAAACCCTTCGGGCTGAGCCATGTACACATCCTCAGCCAGCTTCCCATTAAGGAAAGCGGTCTTGACATCCATTTGCCAAATCTCATAATTATGAAATGCGGCAATAGCTAGCATCACTCTAATAGATTTAATCTTCGCAACTGGTGAGAAGGTCTCATCATAGTCAACTCCAGGAGTTTGAGTAAAGCCCTTCGCAACCAATCGCGCTTTATATGTGTGTACGTTTCCATCCACGTCGGTCTTCTTCTTGAAGATCCATTTGCACCCAACGGTCTTACGTCCGGGCACATAATCAACCAAATTCCAAACTTGGTTATCATACATGGATTGGATCTCGCTATCCATTGCCTCTTTCCATTTTGCAGACTCCGGGCCTGCCATGGCTTCCTTATAGCTATTAGGTTCATCAAGGTTTACTAGTGTACCATCACTAATATACGTGTCCCCTTCGGTAGTAATATGAAAACCATAAAACTGGGGTAGAACTCTAACTCTATCGGAACGTCTAAGAGGTAAGGTTTCGTCAATCGGTTCAACCTGAGTTTCCTCCTCGGGTTGAGTGCCAGCGGTAGAGGTTCCTTCATCTATCGACTCTTGAATCTCTTCAAGCTCGATTTGCCTCCCACTGTCTCCTTGACTTATGAGTTCTCGCTCTCGGAAAACTCCTCTCCTTGCAACGAAGACAACATTGTCCTTCGGTCTATAGAAGAGATATCCAAAGGATGTCTGCGGGTAGCCGATGAAAATACATCGCTCACTTCAAGGTTCAAGCTTGTCGTGAGCATCTCGTCTTACGAAAGCCTCGCAACCCCAAACCTTGATATGTGCCAACGAGGGAGCCTTCCCTGTCCATATCTCGTGAGGTGTTTTGGCAACCTTCTTGGTAGGGACTCGGTTAAGGATGTGGGCGGCAGTCTCTAAGGCATACCCCCAAAAAGAGATTGGTAGCGAAGCACGACTCATCATAGAGCGAACCATATCCAATAAGGTTCGATTACGCCTTTCTGCCACACCATTCAACTGCGGTGTCCTAGGAGGCGTCAATTGTGAAACTATTCCACACTCCTTGAGATAATCGTGGAATTCAAGACTTAGGTACTCTCCTCCTCGATCGGATCGAAGCATCTTGATTTTCCTGCCCAATTGATTCTCCACTTCATTCTTGAATTCTTTGAACTTTTCAAAGGTGTCTGACTTTTGCTTGATTAAGTAGATATACCCATATCTACTATAGTCATCGGTAAAAGTCACATAGAAGCGGTTCCCATCCTTCGTGGTTGATCTAAATGGTCCACACACATCGGTATGTACTAGGTCCAATAGACCCTCACCCCTTTCACATGTATTTGTGAAGGGCGACTTAGTCATCTTCCCAAGTAAACAAGACTCGCATGTGTCATCTTCCCTAAGGTCGAATGACTCCAACACTCCATCCTTTTGGAGTTGGGCTATGCGTTTCTTGTTGACATGTCCAAGACGACAATGCCACAAGGATGCTTTATCCATACTAGTGGAAGAATCAATATTCAAAACATCATTTCCTAAGTTATCAACAATCATAACGGTTTCATATATTCCATTACATGGTATAGCTTCAAAGTAAAAGACACCATTTAGATAAGCCAAAATAGAACCATTCTCATTATTAAAAGAAAATCTAAATCCTTGTCTATATAAACCATGAAATGAAATGATGTTTCTTGCCATTTCTGGCGAATAGCAATAATTGTTCAAATCTAAAACTAAACTATTCCTAAGCACTAAGGAGTACACTCCAATCTTGGTCACAGGCGACGATCTTCTGTTCCCCATGATTAGATTGATCCTTCCTTGCTCCACATCCCTACTTCTTCTTAGTCCCTGCACATTAGAACAAATGTGATAACCACAACCGGTATCAAGAACCCAAGAAATAGCATGATTAGAATCGTTAGATTTGATTGTATATATACCTGCGAAAGATGGCTTGATCTTTCCTTCTTTGATTGCTTGCAGGTAATCTGGGCAGCTTCTCTTCCAATGTCCTATCTTGTGGCAGTGGTGGCACTCTGCCTCCTTCGGGTTAGAGCAGGGCTTGGCGGGATCAACTTTGGTCCCACTAGAAGAGGCACCATCTCGGGCTTTCACCTTGCGATAGTTCTTCGATGAAGCTTTCCTCTTCTTTCCCTTCCCTTGTCCAATAGCCAAGACAGGAGCAGCGGGCGGATTGGGAGTGGGTGCAACAGACTTGTCCTTGAAGTTGCTCTCAGCAACCCTCAAGAGACCTTGGAGCTTGCTTAGGGTGACCTCTTCTTTGTTCATGTGGTAGGTCATCCTAAATTGGTTGTACATCGGAGGCAAAGAGTGAAGCACCATGTCGATCGCCAAGTCTTCACCGAAGTCAACATTTAACTTGCGGAGGCGGTCAACATACCTTTGCATCTTTTGCAAGTGCACGGTAAGAGATTCTCCATGACCCATCTTCGCGGAAATCATGTTAGTGAAAATCTCGTACCTCTCTTGTCTCGCGTTTTGGTGATACCTCTCCAATAAGTCTTGATGCATCTCGTACGGGTACATGTCCTCGTAGGACTTTTGGAATTCGGAATTCATGGTGGCGATCATGATGCAATGTACCTTCGTTGCATCCCGCTCATGAGTTTCAAAGGCGGTGATTTCGGCGGGAGTAGCAATTTCGGGGTTGATTTTCTCGAGCTTCTCATCGAGGACATACTCCTTATCCTCATAGCGAGCAATGGTGCGAATGTATCTTATCCATTCGCTAAAGTTCGTTCCATCGAAGGTGACCTTTTGGCAAAGGCTCATCAACGTGAAAGAACTAGCAGCAGCGTTGTTTGCGTTTGACATCTATAATTAGAAAAGGACAAAGATAGATTAGAATAAGAATCCCTAATTATCACCCAATAAGAAAATTAGGGCTAGGATCCAACAATAACATTTACATACTAGAAAAGGGATGCCGTAATCTAACATGCAAATAAATTGAAGGTAAGTGAATGACGATTCACTAATTCTCCATCAAAAGCTTACACTATTAGTCCTAAGTGTTTTTGAGAATTCCTAGGTTCGGATGAGATTCATTGAAACTATTCAATGGCATGTTTAAATCTCGATATGCCCCTCTCGTTTGTGACTGGGATGCCGAGGATCACAAAGCGGGTGTGAATTACCATGCAAATTCACATGGTGCCTTCATTGTAACAAACACCTATTCGATGTGCCGGTAAACCACACACGCTCCATCGAACTATGATAAACAATGAATCACCCTTTGCCACCTTCGCTTAGAACCAATTAGTGTGCCGGTAAACCACACACGCTCCACTAACATCTTAGCAAGGTGCAAAGTGTAATTTCATGGGATTGCATCAATTCACTTTTCCTAAAGTAACTAGGATTGGGAAATTTTTTAAAAAAAATATGTAGTTACTTTATATTTCTTATTATACTTTTAATGAGAGAATGAGGTTGCCCTATCCTACCCGTTCGGCTAACGACCCTCCACCAATCAAGCAAGCGGTGGGTGTGAGTGTACACCCATTAAGCGCCATTTTATAGGACGCAACCTTATACCCACCTTATAGATCGGCTTCGTGAATGAGGCCTACTAACGGTAAGACTAGCATTTAGTTATACATATATATATTATTCTAGTAATATCATACTTGTATAGTGTTGTATTTTAAAACTTTTAAAATCTAGGGTTTGAAATTTAACTTGTCTAAATTAAAACTTTTAATCACAAAAGTAAATTTCAAAACATGAGGGTAGGTTTTAAACATTTAAAACATGGAGGATCAAATAACAAATAATTCCAATTAACAATTAATATCCTAATTATCTATATTTGATTTATTCAAGATTTCTTTGAAAGATAATTACCAAAATAGTTAAATAATTAATTAATTATCATATAAGGAAATTAAATATTTAATTAGTTGATAATTACCTTTTTCTAGATCAAGATAATAGTCATATTTATCATAAAATCGGATTTAGGTTGATCTATTATGATTAAGGTAAGTTTCCATAAGATAAGCACAAAGAAATCCCGAATCTGGCCATTCCTGACGCTTTGACTCGCCGAGTGCACAAGGGGACTCGCCGAGTCAGTGACACAGAAACCAAAAAATCGAATTTTGCAGGTTTGTTTCAGTTAATCAAGCAACAATTTAAAGAAAACCAAGCTAGGCTCTGATACCACTGTTGGGTTTTAGCCATAAGAACTTTCCTATGTGCGCATGCAAAACCCTAATGCTTGGATCTAGGCTTTCTAATAAACATGCATTGAATCCAAGTCTTCTAATGACTAATTAGGTTAAATAACAACATTGAAACAGATCTAGAATCATACCTTTGAGTTTCTTGTTGATCTTGAGGTCTTGGAGCTTCTAGAGTCACAAGTGTCACTCCTCTAATGGCTTACAAACACCAATAGCAATAAGAATGATTTAGGAGAGAGGAGAGGGGAGGAATTCGACCAGAGGTTCCTTGCTTTAGGAGATGTTTGTCGAATTCCCTATGCTATGGGGTCTATTTATACTTGTAGACTCCTTAAGGGTTACAACCTAAACCCTAATTGGATAATCTTCTCTTAAAGCTATCCAAATCCATTCCATAGATAAGTATATGGACGATTTTAGCTTTCCTAAAGCTCTTAGAATCCGTCCATACCATATCCAAATGGATTTACAGTCTAAAGCTTAACTATCAAACAATTGACAGTTTATACCCCTTTATTTAATTAATCTCTTTAAGTCACCAAATTAATTCTAATTAATTCTATGACTTATATTAATCAAATAACAATATATTATTCATTATATTATTCACATAATATATTAATAATATTTACTCTCTCTTAATAAATCATCCTATCAAGTTGCTATGGTGAAGGCAACCCAAAAGGACCATGCACAACCGGATACAGTTACAGCCTTAGACACTATTCCAACAAAAACCACGAACGGCAGAAACGTTCAGGGGTGGAGGACGTCATGTACAGTATCACAACAGTGTAATATAATAAACAAGCAACAACATCATCCATTGCATTATAAGTAAAGTTTTAATACATGTGTGTTCTTTCATTATAGTAAGACACCAAAACTATACAATCAAAATAAAAGACGAGACTTGTCTGCTCCGTCTTCTCAAAACCTGGCCATCGTACCTGTCTACTATTGACCTGAGAATACAAGTTATTTTGAAAGAGAGTGTCAGCTTTAAAGCTTGTGAATTCATAAGTAATTAAGTGTCACTGTCTTGCTTATGAAAATCTATTATGAAGGCCATGTAAACCTTTAAATGAAAATGTTGATGTAAGTATGAAAACCCTAGAAAATCCCTTATTTTCTATCAGTTTGAGGTGTAGTCTTCTACCAAGACCCGAATGTTTTGTTATGACAATGTAGTCTTCTACCAAGACCTGAATGTTTTGTAAGTAAATGATAGTTTTTCCTTTCATTGTTTAGTACTTAGTATAACCTTATGAACAATTGAAGATTGTCCACTTGTCCTCTGTAGCAGCAGCAGGTGGGTGGAGGGGTTAGCCCCGGTTATCGATCTACCTAGTATAAGTAGTAACCTTAGACCTCCGTAGATGGTCATCGACCACTGGCGCTAATAAGTGGGGTTCGGAATGGTAAGTCCCGTCCAAATATCCCGAGGTACTGGGGGATAGGGTCCCGTCTAAATATCCCGAGGTACTGAGGGATAGGGTCCCGTCTAAATATCCCGAGGTACTGGGGGATAGGGAGGATAAGTTACACAGAAGGTACTAATAAATCATCCTCGCAATTCGAGATACAAGTATTCATGTTAATATACACAGGTAAGTGTATCTACGTAAAGGTAGTCATGTAATGTGTTCATGTAAGCGTGTTCATGTATCATGCAAGTATATGTAAACGTACTCATGTATCATGTAATCAAATGCAAATGTACTCATGTATCAGGTAATGTACTGGTATAGACTCATGAATGAACTGACTCTTGTGTGATTCCTTGTAATAGGAATTATGTTTGATATCTACAAATTATCCCTATGATAATTTACTAAAAGGTAATTGGCTGTTCAAGTAGGTTTATACACTCTTACTACTCAAGGGTGTGGGAAACTAAATGAAAGATGTAAACTATATCATCAATACATATATAAGAATATAAGTGTATATGCATAGTTTAGTTCAAGAATGTAAAATGGTTTTGTAAGACATCTAAGGGTTTTGAACAAATATAAAAGTGACTTGATGTCATTTTGATAAACATTTCAAAAGTAATACGTTTGATAACAAAGTATTTTAAAGATAGAAAACCATTTCATGCATCACATTTTGTAGTATGTGAAATCTGTTGAATGAAAACACAGTTATAAAATACATATAGATGATTTAATAACATGCTGTTTTCTACTTGTATTCCCCCCCCCCATTAAAGCATTTAAAATCATTTAAAACATTGATTAGGGGTATGAACTCACATGTAGATGGTGATTCGGATGAACCGGACTGTATAGGATTGCTAGGTGTCAAGCGAGGACTTGTACACACAGTACGATCCTAATGAACATATAATCACACATATATGCACTCAATTAGTCTCAAATCAATAATTGATAATGTTAAGACATCCTATACATAATAAACACTTTATATAAGTGTTTTAAGCCCTAAGGATTGCATCTAAGCTATTGTGGGACAAGGCACTTGTGTTTAGGGTTCCAAAGGACCCCACATATGAGTTTACTCCCCATATACCATCACACATGGAGTTTACGGTTGTAAACTCTTGAGTTTATGGCCGTAAACTCCCAACCATGGGGTTATTGTGTGTTTTGAAGTCCCAGATGATTCCTAGAATTATTCCAACTTGGTGGTTCAATTCTTGAAAGGGTTTAAGGCCTAGAAACACTCCCTAGAGGAGTTTACGGCCCCAAGGCCATTTCCTTTGGAGTTTACGGCCGTAAAGTCCCTTGAAATGGTGTTTTTGTTGTTTTCAAGTCTCTTGCATATGAAGGATAGGTTCTAGACTTTTACCTAAAGCATATGAAGGCATTAGGCACACTTTGGTGCCCCTTTAATGAGTTTACGGCCCATGAACCATGTCATGGCCGTAAACTCACTTTCCAAGGTGATTCTTATCTGTTTAAGGCCCTTGATTTATTGGGAACAAGTCTAGGTAAAAGTCCAAGGCTTTAGGTGCCATAAAAGCACCATTTGGTGCTTGAATTTTGAGTTTACGGCCTAAGAAACTCTTGGGCCGTGAATTCCCAAACTTGGGTGGTTCTTGCTTGATTTCATGTCCCTAACACACATATAAATGAGTCTAAGGCAGTAGCATAACACAAGGGTCGGTCTCGGCTTTGTTTCGGGAGTTTACCGCCCAAGAACACCTTGGGGAGTAAACTCCTAAATCTAGTGATTTAGCCTTCTAAATCATGTTATTAACACATATAAAGCTTTCTAACACTACTAGAAAGAGGTACTCACGATTTGGGATAAAAACTCGAAGATCCATGAGAGAGAAAATGGCTTTTCTCTAGTTGGAAATGCGAATAATGAATGAATTTGGTTCAGAATTCTATTTATAGTCCTGAGATATTTTTGGCAGAAAATATTTTTATTCCTGTAATGATCTCTAATACAATAGAGTGTTGGAATAACAGTGTTGCACAAAACCCTAGTGCACCCACTCTCCTGATATTTCCTGAAGTGTAAACCCTGAATTACTCAAACTTACGCGAAAAAGTATGAAAATTAACTGTGACTGCTATAACTTCTATTGAAGTGATATAGTTTGTACAGAATGGAAATTTCGGGTTGTCACATCATCCCCCCGTTAGAAGGAATTTCGTCCCAAAATTAGAATTTAAGCAAATAAGAAATTACAAATAACTAAGCGAAAAGGTGAGGGTATTTCAGTTTCATCTGATCCTCACGTTCCCAAGTGAATTCCGGTCTACGCTTTGCGTTCCAACGCACCTTCACTATCGGGATACGACTCTGCTTTGTTTGCTTGACCTCTCGGTCCATGATCTCTACTGGTTCCTCCATGAAGTTGAGGCTCTCGTTGATCTCGATCTCGTCGAGTGGAATAACAAGGTTCTCGTCAGATAGGCACTTTTTCAAGTTTGACACGTGGAAGGTGGGATGTACGTTACTGAGTTCTTGCGGTAGATTGAGCTTGTAAGCTACAGGGCCGATTCTCGTGAGAATCTCGAAAGGCCCTATGTATCTTGGATTGAGCTTCCCACGCTTCCCAAAGCGTATCAATCCCTTCCAGGGTGAGACCTTCAGTAGGACTCGGTCGCCCATCTGGAACTCCAATGGTTTCCTACGCTTGTCAGCGTAGCTTTTCTGTCAGTCTCTAGAGGCTTTCAATCGTTCACGAATTTGAACGATCTTCTCTGTCGTTTCCCGAATGATCTCCGGACCCGTGAGAGTGCTTTCGGGAACTCGTCCCTTAGCTAACTGGGTATCACCCACTTCAGCCCAGCACAGAGGGGATCTGCACTTTCGGCCATAGAGGGCCTCGAATGGTGCTGCCTTTATGCTCGTATGATAACTGTTGTTGTAGGAAAATTCAACAAGGGGTAAATGGGTATCCCAAGCCTTTCCAAAGTCAATCACACAGGCACGCAACATATCTTCTAAGGTTTGGATAGTCCTCTCACTTTGCCCGTCGGTCTGTGGATGGTAGGCTGTACTCATGTCCAGCCTAGTTCCTAGGGAATTTTGTAATGACTGCCAGAACCTCGAAGTGAATCTACTATCTCGGTCCGAGATGATAGATAAAGGAACACCGTGCAGCCTTACAATCTCCCTAATGTAAGTTCTGGTAAGTTTCTCCATCTTGTCTATTTCTTTGATCGGTAGGAAGTGTGCAGACTTGGTCAGTCTATCGACGATGACCCATATGGAATCAAGTCCACCCGTCGTCTTGGGCAACTTGGTTATGAAGTCCATAGTGATCCGCTCCCACTTCCATTCTAGAATCTCCGGTTTCTGCAGGAGACCGGAGGGTTTCTGGTATTCGACCTTGACCTTTGCGCAAGTAAGGCATTTACTCACGAAGGTAGCAATATCTGCTTTCATGTTAGGCCACCGGTATAACTTTTTAAGATCCAGATACATCTTATCTGAACCCGGGTGGACGGAATAATGAGTGTTGTGAGCTTCGGTCATGACCAAGTCTCTGAAGCCACCGTGTTTCGGTGTCCAGATCCGATCCATGAGGTACAAGGCTCCGCTACCCTTGGCTTCTAAGTTCTTATCCATCCCTCTAAGGGATTCACCAGCTACGTTTTCAGGTTTCAAAGCGTGGAGCTGAGCCTCCTTTATTTGTGTGGACAAGTGTGAATGGATAGTTAGAGTCAAAAATTTAACTCTACGACCAGTATATTCTTTCCGACTCAGGGCGTCGGCTACTACGTTGGCTTTACTCGGATGATAACGAATTTCGCACTCGTAATCACTGAGTAGCTCGACCCACCGTCGTTGTCTCATGTTGAGCTCTTTCTGGTCGAAAATGTGTTGTAGACTCTAATGGTCTGTAAAGATCGTGCTTTTTGTACCGTACAGGTAATGTCGCCAGATCTTCAGAGCAAACACAACTGCCCGTAGTTCAAGATCGTGGGTTGTGTAGTTAACCTCATGTGTCTTCAGCTGTCTCGAGGCATAGGCTATGACTTTCCCTCGCTGCATCAGAACACATCCGAGCCCTTGGTTTGATGCATTGCGATAGACTACGAAGTCGTCTATCCCTTCGGGGAGGGACAGTATTGGTGCGGTGCACAAGGCTCGTTTGAGCGTTTGGAATGCTCTTTCTTGTTTCTCTTCCCAGTCAAAGGCTACGCCCTTCTAGGTCAGGATTGTCAGGGGTTTCACGATGCTGGAGAAGTTCTGAATGAACCTGCGATAGTAGCCAGCGAGACTAGAAATTGATGAATTTTTGTAGGTGTCTTAGGTGCTGACTAGTTCTCAATGGCCTTGATTTTGGAGGGGTCCACGTGTATTCCCTCCTCGCTAACAACATGGCCCAAAAATTCGACTCGTCGAATCCAAAATTCACATTTAGAGAACTTCGCGTAGAGCTTCTCCGCTCGCAATGTTTCTAAGATTTTACGGAGATGTTGGCTATGTTCCTCCTTACTTCGAGCGTAGATGAGTATGTCATCAATGAAGACGATGACGAACTGATCCAAGTAAGGACGACACACCCTATTCATCAGATCCATGAATACTGCGGGCGCGTTAGTTAATCCGAACGGCATCACTACAAACTCGTAGTGCCCATAACGAGTTCGGAAGGTTGTCTTGGGAACATCCTCCTCTAACACTCGTAGTTGGTGATATCCGGATCGTAGATCTATCTTCGAGAAGTAATTGGCTCCTTGAAGTTGATCAAATAAATCGTCAATACGGTGCAAAGGATAACGATTTTTAATGGTAAGTTTGTTGAGTTCTCTATAGTCGATGCACATGCGAAATGATCCATCCTTCTTCTTGACGAACAAGACCGGTGCTCCCCATGGCGAGAAGCTTGGTCGAATGAATCCTTTCTTGAGAAGTTCATTAAGTTGACTGGAAAGTTCCTGCATCTCAGCTGGTGCTAGACGATAAGGAGATTTGGCTACTGAGATAGCTCCTGGCACTAAGTCGATTCTGAACTCGACTTGGCGTTGTGGTGGTAAACCGGGAAGTTCTTCTGGGAATATGTCGGGAAAGTCGCGTACTTCTGGGATGTTCTGGATGTCTTTCAGTTCTTGACTGGTATCGACGACGTGTGCGAGGAATGCATGGTACTCCTTCCGCAAGCACTTCTGGGCTTGAATGCACGAAATGATGCGAAGGCTCGTACTAGGTTTGTCATCATAGATAACTAAGGTTTCGTTGTTAGGAAGGTTAAGACGAATTGCTTTTTCAAAGCACAGGATGTCGGCGCGAAGAAGACTCAACCAATCCATGCCGATGATAACGTCGAAACATTTAATTGGGACTGACATGAGATCTATCTTGAAAGTATGGCCATCTAAGGTTAAGGTACAACCTACGTATATGCAGTTAGTACTCTCTATTTTCCTGTTAGCCATTTCTACCGTGAATGAACTATCTAATGCACATGGTTTTTGTTTAAGTAGGTGTGCAAATTTGTGACTTACAAAACTTCTCTCTGCTCCATTGTCGAAAAGTATGCAAGCATATGAGTTATCGAGGAGAAACGTACAAGTAACTATTGTAGGATCAGCTACCACTTCCTCGTGGCCTAGGGCCATAACTCTTCCTACTCTGCCAGCCATTCCTGCTTTAGGGCAGTTCCTCTTGTAGTGGCCCACTTCGCCACAACCGTATCAAGCTTGGCCCATACCGGCGTTAGGAACCTGTGCGGCTTGAGCTGTTGGAGCCTTGCAGTAACGGGCGGTGTGCCCCTTCCTGTTGCAGTTAGAGCATAACATCTCCTTGCAAGGTCCGTGGTGGTGGAAGCTGCATTTGTTGCACTTCGGAAGAGTTCCAGCATAAGTTTTTGCTGGTAAGGGGTTCGCAGGGACAACAGGAGTCACTGTGGCAGCATTGATTGCCACAAGTTGTTGTCTTTTGGAGGATCCTTGCGAAGCCCCCCTTTTCCTCTTAGACCACCCTTTCTTGTTGTTGTCGGGGTTGGACTTTTGAGGTACGGGTGTAGGGATTGTTGGGTTCTGAGGTTTCTAGTGATCGATGAGAGATTGTGCCAGTTCCTTGGCGCTATCGAAGGTAATAGGCCTGGAAGTGATCACATTTGACTGGATCTGGGGCGACAGTCCCCATATATATCTCTCTATCTTTTTGCTCTGGAGAGCAACCATGTCAGGGCATAAATTCGCCAGATCACAGAACCTATTTTTGTAGGTCGTGATGTCGGATCCAACCATTTGAAGACCCCAAAATTCTTGTTCGAGTTTTTGTATTTCACCTCGAGGACGGTATTCTTTCATCAGCATGTCCTTCAACTTTTCCCAGCTGATGGAATATGCCACCACCAAAGTCAGATAGTTAACATGGCTGTTCCACCATGTTAGTGCTCTGTCAGAGAAGGTACAAGCTGCAAACTTGACCTTGTTGCCCTCCTGACAAGCACAGATTTCAAAGACAGATTCCATCTTTTCAATCCATTGTCTCAACACCATAACACCCCAAGTTCCATTGAAGCTGCGAGGTTTGGCATTTGTGAAGTCCTTGTAGGTGCATTCCCGAGGGTGCCCATGGCTTTCGCCATGGTTTGAGGGTGGTGCACCTGTTCCTGATCCACTAGGGGCAGGAGCGTTGATTGCTGACACAACAGCTGCAACTGCTGCTGTGAAAGCTGCCTGGAACATGTTGGCATCGAAAGGATTAGGTGGTTGAAGAGGTTCAGGTGGTGGTGGAGGTGGTGGTATCGGTGTTTCGTTGTTTGGGTTACGCCTTGGATTCCTGCGTGGCGGCATCTTTAACTATACGTTTAAAAGATGACGACATGGATAAGAATAAATGATTAATGAATGTGTCCCATGGACTAACTCCCCATAGTCCAACAACAGAATGAATAGAATGGTTAAATGAAGATGACAACATTTAGATAATGACTTCCATAAGATTAGATATCTGTCAAAAATACTGGAATTACAGATGTAACAAGTTCGGGAAAAATGGCCTGGAAGTAGGCCTTACATCAACCAAGATGGAAAATTTTGACAAAATTAAGATTAGATCAATACCTAACAGATCTAAGATTTATAAAGACAGGAAATTAGACCAAAGTTTTACATAAACTAGATTATACCCAAAAGATGAGTCGAAGAGATTCTATCGGCGACGAGAACTGCTAGCATGAGTTCTTGATCCCGACAGTAGACGTTCAATGTCCCTTATACGCCTGTCCGACCTTGCTTGCTGAGCTCAAAGTTCTCTAAATTCAGCTCGGATTTCAGCAAGTTCCCTCTGCAGATTTGCATTGTGGACCAGAGTCCTTTCATGAGCAGACTCTAGTTGGCGAATGTCGACAATGTTAACACCAGAGTTGGCGTCAACTTCCAAGACTTGATTGATAGTCGCCTGAGCCATTATCGTGTTCCGAGAAATCCTACGCACCATGATTGGTAGGACTCTATCAGCAGAACCTCCTTCGGTGAGGTTGTAGAAACTTCGGTCTCCATTGTAGGGAATGGGCTGACCTTGTTCCTGGCTCCATGTATTCAAGTTCGTGGCCCACAGGGGTGTGGGTCCTTGAAACACAGGGCGTGGGTTCAGGTTTGGGTTTTGAGCATCTGGGGGTAGGTTGTTGACTTCAGGCTCTGAGTCAGAACTATCGGAAAAACCCTCAGCATGGTGATCATCCAAAGGGATTGGGTGATCATCTTCTGGTTCTGCCTCTAGCCAACCAGCATTGCCTTGGTTTGGGAAGTACGGATCGTCATGGTGAAATCCAGCCATTTTAATCTACGCGAGAAAAGGGATATAAGAAATAGCTAAATAGACGAACTGACTAAGATAATTACAGTAAGACCAAATACCCCTATGGTATTTCTTTATGGTTGTGTTGGTAAGTTTTTAGACTTGTTGCCATATCACAACCATTCTTGGGCATATGCTAATCACTCCTCAGACCAGCATAGTTGATCAGGCTATGCCATTCCCAAGACTGACCATATATCCCCAGTCTTACTTGTGATATTCAACAATCGTAATACTTTTGTTCTTGTCATTGTGACACTGATTTTAGTATGAATGCAGGCACATATACTTTGTTAAATATTTTATTATTTAAAAGTATAACTCTTAGACAGAGTGTTTTAATCCCGATGTATTTATAGTTAGTATATCTTTTATGGGTTGATATACTTTATTCACTATAAACAATGCTCTAATACCAATCTGTCACACCCCAAAACCACGAACGGCGGAAACGTTCAGGGGTGGAGGACGTCATGTACAGTATCACAACAGTGTAATATAATAAACAAGCAACAACATCATCCATTGCATTATAAGTAAAGATTTAATACATGTGTGTTCTTTCGTTGTAGTAAGACACCAAAAATATACAATCAAAATAAAAGACGAGACTTGTCTGCTCCGTCTTCTCAAAACCTGGCGATCGTACCTGTCTACTGTTGACCTGAGAATACAAGTTATTTTGAAAGAGAGTGTCAGCTTTAAAGCTGGTGAATTCATAAGTAATTAAGTGTTATTGTTTTGCTTATGAAAATCTGTTATGAAGGTCATGTAAGCCTTTAAATCAAAATGTTGATGTAAGTATGAAAACCCTAGAAAATCCCTTATTTTCTATCAGTTTGAGATGTAGTCTTCTACCAAGACCCGAATATTTTGTTATGACAATGTAGTCTTCTACCAAGACCCAAATGTTTTGTAAGTAAATGATAGTTTTTCCTTTAATTGTTTAGTACTAAAGTACTTAGTCTAACTCATCGTTTATGTGAAAGTATCACAAAATAAAGTAAACAGGAAAATGTAATAATGTAAGTGTTATCGTTGGGTACTAGGAGTAACACAACATCGCAATAAGCGAAAAGTATAACCTTATGAACAATCGAAGATTGTCCACTTGTCCTCTGTAGCAGCAGCAGGTGGCTGGAGGGGTTAGCCCCGGTTATCGATCTACCTAGTATAAGTAGTAACCTTAGACCTTCGTAGATGGTCATCGACCACTGGTGCTAATCAGTGGGGTTCGGAATGGTAAGTCTCGTCTAAATATCCCGAGGTACTGGGGGATAGGGTCCCGTCTAAATATCCCGAGGTACTGAGGGATAGGGTCCCGTCTAAATATCCCGAGGTACTGGGGGATAGGGAGGATAAGTTACACAGAAGGTACTAATAAATCATCCTCGCAATTCGAGATACAAGTATTCATGTTAATATACACAGGTAAGTGTATCTACGTAAAGGTACTCATGTAATGTGTTCATGTAAGCGTGTTCATGTATCATGTAAGTATATGTAAACGTACTCATGTATCATGTAATCAAATGCAAATGTACTCATGTATCAGGTAATGTACTGGTATAGACTCATGAATGAACTGACTCTTGTGTGATTCCTTGTAGTAGGAATTATGTTTGATATCTACAAATTATCCCTATGATAATTTACTAAAAGGTAATTGGCTGTTCAAGTAGGTTTATACACTCTTACTACTCAAGGGTGTGGGAAACTAAATGAAAGATGTAAACTATATCATCAATACATATATAAGAATATAAGTGTATATGCATAGTTTAGTTCAAGAATGTAAAATGGTTTTGTAAGACATCTAAGGGTTTTGAACAAATATAAAAGTGACTTGATGTCATTTTGATAAACATTTCAAAAGTAATACGTTTGATAACAAAGTATTTTAAAGATAGAAAACCATTTCATGCATCACATTTTGTAGTATGTGAAATCTGTTGAATGAAAACACAGTTATAAAATACATATAAATGATTTAATAACATGCTGTTTTCTACTTGTATTCCCCCCCCCCCCCCCATTAAAGCATTTAAAATCATTTAAAACATTGATTAGGGGTATGAACTCACATGTAGATGGTGATTCGGATGAACCGGACGGTATAGGATTGCTAGGTGTCAAGCGAGGACTTGTACACACAGTACGATCCTAATGAACATATAATCACACATATATGCACTCAATTAGTCTCAAATCAATAATTGATAATGTTAAGACATCCTATACATAATAAACACTTTATATAAGTGTTTTAAGCCCTAAGGATTGCATCTAAGCTATTGTGGGACAAGGCGCTTGTGTTTAGGGTTCCAAAGGACCCCGCATATGAGTTTACTCCCCATATACCATCACACATGGAGTTTACGGTTGTAAACTCTTGAGTTTATGGCCGTAAACTCCCAACCATGGGGTTATTGTGTGTTTTGAAGTCCCAAATGATTCCTAGAATTATTCCAACTTGGTGGTTCAATTCTTGAAAGGGTTTAAGGCCTAGAAACACTCCCTAGAGGAGTTTACGGCCCCAAGGCCATTTCCTTTGGAGTTTACGGCCGTAAACTCCCTTGGAATGGTGTTTTTGTTGTTTTCAAGTCTCTTGCATATGAAGGATAGGTTCTAGACTTTTACCTAAAGCATATGAAGGCATTAGGCACACTTTGGTGCCCCTTTAATGAGTTTATGGCCCATGAACCATGTCATGGCCGTAAACTCACTTTGCAAGGTGATTCTTATGTGTTTAAGGCCCTTGATTTATTGGGGACAAGTCTGGGTAAAAGTCCAAGGCTTTAGGTGCCATAAAAGCACCATTTGGTGCTTGAATTTGGAGTTTACGGCCTAAGAAACTCTTGGGCCGTGAACTCCCAAACTTGGGTGGTTCTTGCTTGATTTCATGTCCCTAACACACATATAAATGAGTCTAAGGCAGTAGCATAACACAAGGGTCGGTCTCGGCTTTGTTTCGGGAGTTTACCGCCCAAGAACACCTTGGGGAGTAAACTCCTAAATCTAGTGATTTAGCCTTCTAAATCATGTTATTAACACATATAAAGCTTTCTAACACTACTAGAAAGAGGTACTCATGATTTGGGATAAAAACCCGAAGATCCGTGAGAGAGAAAATGGCTTTTCTCTAGTGTGAAATGCGAATAATGAATGAATTTGGTTCAGAATTCTATTTATAGTCCTGAGATATTTTTTGCAGAAAATATTTTTATTCCTGTAATGATCTCTAATACAATAGAGTGTTGGAATAAAAGTGTTGCACAAAACCCTAGTGCACCCACTCTCCTGATATTTCCTGAAGTGTAAACCCTGAATTACTCAAACTTACGCGAAAAAGTATGAAAATTAATTGTGACTGCTATAACTTTTATTGAAGTGATATAGTTTGTACAAAATGGAAATTTCGGGTTGTCACAAATTTTTAGTGTGTTGCACGCTATTTAAGGACCTTAAGTCCTATTACTGGTCTCTCTTATCGCCTCCTTGTCCAGAGAAACCCTAGTTCGTGAATCTTTTCTCATTTTGAGTGCGTGAGAGCTTAAAGAGTGCTTTTTTGGTGTTTATTTGAAAACGCTTGAAGTGGGTGGTGCATTGTCACACCCCGAAACCGCTGGCGGAAACGTTCCGAGGCGGAGAATGTCATGCGTAGTATCACAACAATTGTATCATAGCAAGCGTAGTAAACATAACCAGACATTGAGTACATATATGAAAAAGGTTTATATTGTTTAATACATAGCTTTGTTCGTATCAAAATTAAAATAGTAAAGACGTGACTCTAATGCTCCGACTTCTCCGAACTCCTGGAAGTACCTGTCTACTAATTCCTTTAGAATACAAGCAGTTTTGAAAGAATATCAGCATAAAGCTGGTGAGTTCATAAGCGTTAAGTTTTTGTGAGAAAATGTTCTTTGATCTTTTTGACAAGTTTCCTCAAGAAAATCCTATATTTTCTTATGAAAAGTGTTTTCGAAAGCCCATTCCTTCCATGACTTCCAGATTCGTACAAGATATGTACAACCCAAGGAGTCGTGGAATGAATATGATTATCTGTAGGTTGTAAAACAATCTATTTTGAATATCCGGTTTATCCCGGGAAAATCCTATATTTTCCCTAAAGGTTGATGGTTGATTATCCGTTTTAAGCTGAAGTTTGCAAGTATCTACCATACTCGTGTTGATGAGAGCATTTTTCTTTTAATAACCCTGGTTACACCCAGAGAGGTATATTAGCTTTTAAATGCTAAATAAAAGAAAATCGTGATGAACTAAGTCCTAAAGATATTATTACTAATACCTTTCAGTAATTAAATCGTTTATTACTTTGAGGTTAGTTCACTTGATTCATTATTACAAAAGTAAATTTTTGCCACCTAGGTTTTGAGTTTCATGACCATAACAGACTAGATATAGTTCGCAACGACCTGTATCCTTAATGACTTTGTCACCTGCAGACTTGCCGATCCGGCTGTAGCTAGCAGCACGGTGCGGGATTGTCAGTCCCATATAGATCTATACACAACAGTCACGTCTCCCTACAAGAGATTCTGGTCACGAGTGCTATTCCTACACTCTAGATTATGTGGGAGTGTTACCAAGGACGTGTCTCAAACTTAGCCTAGCAAATTTACAAATGATAATACAGAAAGTCCTGTTTATGATTTGCATCAATCCTTTATAAAATAATACATATTACTACATGATTCACAAGTTCATTGCTATAGTTTTGAAAACTGTTTCTACGTGTTGATTTCTTAATTGGTTGATAAAATTGTTTTTCGTGGTTAAAAGCATACTGGAAATATAATTATCTTAAACAAAATAATATATTTGAGCACAAGTTTCCTTGTACTTTTGCTTGTATTCCCCCCTAAAAACATGAAAAACTCGGAAAAAGCATAGGGGTATGAACTCACAGTTGTTTCGTGGAGTTGTTGACTGAAATGAAGATTCCCGAGTTGTTGTGTGTGACACTTAACAAAATCCTATTATCAAATAAATATGTATATGTATCTAAATTAGCGATTTCGATAAATAAAGCGTCGGAAACACTTGAATTTGGTTGATGAATGTTACCGAGACTTGCTTGAATCGAAGGAATGAGTTGAAAGCCTTAAAACACGAATTTACGGATTCTGAAGGTGAGTTTACGGTTTCTGAAATAAGTATACGGTTTCAGCAGGTGGCTGAGTTTACGGCCGTAAACTCAAGAACTGAGTTTACGGTCTTTGAAGCTCGGACCGTAAACTTGGAAAACGGGGTTTTGAATGCAGATTTTGATGCGAGAAGCGATTCCAGACGCTCCAAAGTGCTCCAAAAGGTGTTCTTCGACGTTTCCCGGAGTCTAAAAGCGTTTTTGTGAGTTTACGGTTGAAGAATTTAAAGAGAGAAAAGGAGAGCATGTGGCCAAAAAAATGTTCTAAGGAGAGTGGGGGTATCGTATTTATAGGGTGAAAAATGGGGTCCACTCGTCACTGATCGTAAACAGGTTTACGGTCGTAATCCCATTTTAGAACGAAGATGTAGTTTTCTCGAGATATTCGGGTTTCCGCATGATTTTTGGTTCCGACTCGTTAATAGTTTAATTAAATATAACTAGATTATTTTATTAAACCAAAATTTTGACGGAAAAAAAATTAATGAATTCGAAACTTTATTAACGGAAATCGTGTGACAGAAACGGACAAAGTTTCGGGTCGTCACATGCATAGTTGTCACAACTAGGAATTTTGATGCCTTGTAACAGCAACAATGATAACAAATGTGAACCAAAAATGTGAAAGAATGTATGATGCTTATTCAATAACAACGAATCTTTCATCAAACATTTTATACAAGCACTACAAATAGTCAACAAAGAATTGGAAACCCTAGAAATCCCGGTTTAAGTCCATTTTGGACTAGGATTTCTTTATTGGGCCTAATGGACCAATAAGCTTCCAATTTAACTATTTTGAACATAGAACTCTCAAATGGGCCCTACTTGGACCCATATACATGAAACTTAATATTTTGGGCCTTATAAGCCTAAAATGAACTAGGTTATCTTTAATGGGCCTTATTGGACCACAACAAATCTAATTAGCCCTAATGGACCATAAAACTCATTCTAGATTTATTTTGGGCCATAAACCCTCATGGGAGCCCAATGGGCCGAAATTTTTTCCTTATGAGTTTCATGTTTTCAAACAATGCAAGAATGGGCTCAAATTATTACATAACTCCTTTCAATAAGCCCATTCTCGGCCCAACTACAAAGTATAGGAAGGAAGAGTTGACTTTTGCTTGCCCCCTCATTTTTATTTTGTGGATAACTAGGCATTACACTTCAAACATCCAAGCTCTCTCTCATATTTCCATGCAACCTCATCTCTCTTATTCTCTCTTTCTTCTACTCGGCCGAAAGCCTCTCAAACACACACACATCACAACAAAACTCTCTCTAAATCACTCAAGACTCATCCATTCTTCTACATCCAAAAATCTCGAAATTTTGCTTGTGTTTCAAGAGGATTTCACAATATAATCATCATCCTTTGGTAAGTTTTCACATGTCTAAGTTATAAAACTCCTCTCTCATGTAAGATCACTCATTCTAAACAAGTTTTTGGTGATCATACTCCTAGAAAACTCCTTAAGTTCGAGATCTTCCAAGAAGGCTTGCTAGGATCAAGTATTCTTCATTTCTTCCTTTTAAATCAAAAACAACAAGCAAAGGTGAGTTCATACCCCTCTCTTTTTCGGTTTTTATATGTTTTATGGGGGAGAATACAAGAAAATGTGTAGATCTATGTGTATATGTATGCTATGTATGATTTTATGCATGTATGTGTGATTTTATGTGTTTTTGGTGATGAATATGTAACCAAAAGGGAAGAAATCTCGAGATCTATGCCATAAGAAGGAAAATAAACATTATCCAAGTCATATTATACTAAACAAGTCAAGAATATTAACTCATAAGATTGTGATAAACATATTTAAACATAAAACCCATTTTTGGGCTTAAATTGTCAAATAAACAAAAGTTGGGTCAAAAATTGCCACTTACGGTTTTCTTAAGGGTCAAAGGAGTCAAAACAGTTACAACAAATGTTTTTATGAATATCATGCACTTCAAAGGACTTAAAATGTAAATATTAGCTTAATGGACTAATTTTTGGGCTTTTCGGCCCAACGAGCCCAAAGTTGCAAAAATCATGAAATTAAAAGGGCTGAAATGATAATTTCTTCAAAACAAGGGATACAAATTTAAAAAAAACTATTTCAAGGGTTAAAAATGTCTTTCTTTTCCAAAAAGGATAACAAATGTTAAGTTTTTGGATTTTGGGCCAAAGTTGTAAAAGTTGCAAAAGTTTGGGTTTTAAACCGAAAAACACTTTTCTGGAAGGACTGAAACTGCCAAAGAATAAACTTTGAGCTAAAAACATCATTTGAACAAGTTTATGATGCAAAAGTGTCAAGAAAATGTCTTAAGGGTTTAAAATGTCTTTTCTTTCATATAAAGGACTAAAATTGTTATTTTTATAAAACGAAAGGGGCTGAAAAGGTTAAACCACTATTTTTAAACCAATTATTTTACTTATAGAATATTGAGTCAAAAATACTAATCTACGACTTACAAAACTTGAAAGACGAATACACGTATAACTCCTAATATCGTTATAAACAAATCGATCGGTCTTGAGTCGATACAAAAATAACAATCGTTCGATCAAACCCACCAACAATCGTACAATACCTAAGGCAAGTAAACATTCCAAAACCTTGGGCTTAAAGGATTCAATCATGCTTGTTGGACCTTTGAAATCCATTAACATGATCTTTGGGCCCAAGGGATAACGATAATATATGTTATTGGGCCTTCTATGACCTAATTCCATATTGAAAGGACCCTCAATGGCTTTTGAGTGCTATTGGGCCTTAGTGGCCCATTAGCAATGCTAATAGGGACAAAGTAATCAAATGTGAAATAGGCCAACGTGTCCTTTGCACACCCAACAACCTAAAATAAACTCACGGAAGCAGTAGGACTTTGTACTCCTCTCCTCCTCGTTTGCTAGGCTTATGAGTAATCAAAGTAAACAGATTCAGGTTGTTAATCAAAAGTAATCAAGGTTGTTTGGATTTAAGTGAGTAATAACGGGCGACACCTCTAAGGATCATTCGTAGTCTGTAGTTATAACTAGTCATTATCATGCATGGTTATAACGACTCACAACCATTAATTAATCCAAAACCATCCGAGTAATCAAGGAAGAGTAATCAAAATCATTCATTGTGGCGGTATAACAATTTGAGAAATAATTGTATTTTATGTATTTGGAAAACATCGGGTTTTCCGGGGAAGTTCAACATTTTCACTTGTACATTTAATACTAAGTTCTTCAATTATACATGTTTTGAAATCATCATGCATATATTTACGGATCTTCACACCTTTTTACAAACAATGGTCTTTTCAGAAAATATCGGATTTTTCTGGGTTGTTCTCGTTCAAATTACACAAAACATTTTCATATCAAACAAGCTTATGAACTCACCAACATTCCATATGTTGACCATTTTCAAAATAACTTGTATTCTCAGGTAACAGGTAAGTTGAGGAATAAGTACCAAGTATGTTAGTGTGTTTTGATTTTGAAAACTATCAAACAATTTATGTATGGATTTGTAATGTTAAAACAATTTACTTGATGTGAACAATGTCGGTTGTAATATATTGATGCATCGTGATGTTTATGTTATGATTCATGTATATTCATTGTGATGATATTCAATTTAAGTCACATGAGCCCTCGGACGTTTCCGTCGTCTGGTTCGGGGGTGTGACAATAGTTGTAGGGAAAGGCTGTAGATCTGGTGTCTTCTCTATTGTGGCAACCATTATGAGGTATAAAGTCATTACCTTGGCCTTTTATTACTTAGATCTTCTCCTATGAAAGAATGTTGTCATTCTTGGTACATATTGGGGTTATTTTTGGGATGATGCATTATTTGAAGTTGCCACTTCAGATTTAGATGTTTTGTGGCTCCTTGAGTCTAAAGTCTCAAGCTTTATCAAGCCTTGGCTCTCCTCCATGCCCTAAATCCCTTAATAATCTATGATTGAGTGTTTTAGCCGTTTTAATGCCATGCATGGATGTAAAGTTAGCAACTTTATGTGGTATATCATCCCTAGGGGACAAGATCTACAGTTTGGTACATGAGACTCGCTTGGAAGGTGGCTGAATGTGTTAAGACAAGGAAAACTTGTGACATCCCCAAAATCATGGCCAGAAAAGACCGGTTTCATTTATGCTTTTAAAATAATTTCAGAGTAAATCCATTTATTTAAAAGAGTTGTGGAATTTGTCCCTAAAACAATACATGATAAAATAAGGTTTATCAAAGCATTTTTTAAAGAAATGTATTTTCATTATTTATCAAAAATCGGGATTTCATATTCCGATATAGACACAAAAGCATAAACAATAAAACATAGACCTTACACAGTTACATACAACTACTGGTCTATAAACAAAACTATATTCACAGGTTCTCCAACTTATGCTCTCACGCCACTACCTGTAATACAAAGAAACTGTGTGGGTCAGGCTTGGGAGTCTAGTGACCATATAGGGTTTTCAACCCACAATAAATAATTATATTTAATTTCACCAACCAACAATAACCCAATTACCCATTCCCGTTATCCTCACTTTACGTCCCTAAAACAACAACTATCACGAGGGACCTAGTCTAGGAATTTTCATTGGGACGGACACTACTGCAAAGGGTTTCCTCAACAATAGATGTCCTAAAGGCAACCATGAGGAGGATAAAATACAACAAATGAACACCCAAGTTCACCACACCTATAGGTTATGAGTCTGCCAGTGTTCCACTGAACTGTCTAGAAAAGCACGTGGTCGTCATCCATATTCTGCTGAATGACTAGATCACAATCACATCAAGGCCTCTCATCATTTTTATTTCATCACACATCACTATCTACCCATGTTTTACCCAATATATTTGTAGATAACATATACTTGTTTATATACAGCTTAAAATATGTATAACATATCAATTTAATACTCATACCACATAACAAATAGTATATAATCACATAGCACATATTTCATAGAGTATAATTCATATATGTGTACTATCAGAAAGCAACTACACACTTTCTCGTATCATATATCTAATACATTCATCAATACTTGTATTAAAATCGTGTATATGAAAGGGACGATGCACTCACATGATAAGATGTTTATCGGACAACACTACAACTCCTCAAATAGTAATTCTCCGATGTATCCGGGATATCTTCACACGTCGGGTTTCTCGTGAGCAGAGCTTCGACTTGGAAACTTTTTTCTTCTCGGGATCTTCGGTGCTTCGGGACTCGCTTCGGGTCTTGAGATTATACCGGGGCTTCAGGGGTACTTCAAGATGGCTAGAGAGCGTATCGGGAGTGAGAGAGTGAAGGAATTAGCAACCATGGCTGGCTGCCCTTCGGTTTCTATTTATAGGGCTGATTTTTCGATTTTCACGTAGTGAACAATCATTTCACGTCGTGACCTTGGACGTCATCAGGTGTGTAGTCGCGATGTTCATTCTGTCAGGCTCTAGAAGACGTCAGCACCGAGTTCACGTCGTGAACCCTTTTTTCACATCGTGAACTTTGATACAGTGTTGGGGTTCGCGCCCCGAACTTCAGAAATTCATAACTTTCGCATACAAGCTCTATTTTCGACGTTCTTTATATCCACGTGTAGGTGAGATTATGCTATACAACTCTTGTTTAGACTCTGTCGGCTAATTTTGATTTTAATTTTTATTATATTTATTTTTAATAGGCCGGGACAGGAAAACTCGGTTAGAAATTCATAACTTCGTCATTTGATGCCCGTTTTCGTCTGCCTTTTCACCGTTGGACTACTATCGACGAGATCTTCGATTCTCATTTAGATTTTTCAGCTAGAAATCACTCGATCTCATATTCAAACTTTGGGCCGCATACCGCTAAGTTGAAACTTTGAAAAACCATAACTTCCTCATACGAAGTCAAATTTAGATGTTCTTTTTATGCATGCTCTCGGTTTAACGTATGCTACGAATTTCGTTTAGATCACTAAGGCTAAATATCGCTTTATCGTAAATTCACTATTTACATCACGCAATGTCATACCGGTTCTGTCGCGAAACTTCGACAGGTAATAACTTCTTCATTATAACTCAGATTTCGGCATTCTTTATATTTTAGGAATCCTCGTAACGACCACTACAACTTCATGTATAAATATCGGGCTTATCTAATATTTTATTATTACGACTATTCTTGTTTATAATTCATTTAAGTCACACAATTAAGTATAAAACACATAACACTCAAAATAATACATTTTTATTATTTTACAATGGTTTACAAAGATTAACCTAGACTATTATATCATCCATAATGCCTAGCCTAGAAACACGGGTGGTACAAAACTCGACAAGTTGCTTTGCCAACTCGGCGTGTTGGCTTGGGCTTCCCCGATCTTCTTGACACTGTACAAACTCGACGAGTTGTCTTGACGACTCAGCAGGTTGACTAGGGTTTCCCGATTTTATGAGAACCGAAGGAACTCAACGAGTCAGTAGATGCACTCGACAAGTTGGGTCAACATTAATTGTTGACCTTGACTAATGACTTTGATTGTGACCATGGTTGACCAAGTTTAACTCTAAGGGTATTTTGGTAATTCGGGATTTTGATGGAGCTAGTTACATGGTGGGTGTAGGCAGTTGAGTTTGGATCTGTGAGTTGGGATTTGATCTTATCGGTTCAGCACTACTTGTGAGGTGAGTTTTCCTCACTATACTTAAGGGTCTAAGGCACCAAATCCTTCCCTTTGGATTGTTATCCTGGTTTATTTTCTGATTGAGTAATGTTATGATCTGTTAGATCAGTATCCTGGTAGATAGAATGTTTCTATGTTGTTATGATTTGTTAGATCGGTATCCTGGTAGATATGATGTTGCTATACTTAATGATTTGTAGATATGTTTGATTGTCTATAGACTGTTATGTGATTATCTGATATATGTGCACATGTCTTATTCGTGGTTGAGGCTTTTCTATTTTATGTGTAAGCCAACAGACTGGGGCATTCCAACCCGATAGTTGAGGGTCGAGGGTATACCATCCCAAGGATGATTGGACCTATAGTATGTTGGCATTCCAACCCGATGGTTGAGGGTTTGGGGTATTCCAACCCGAAGGTTGACTGGACTGTCACAACTAGCATTTTGGCTAAGAAATTCTAGTCTCATGTAAACATCCTCTACTATAATACTTGTAACCCTAATTTGATATTATACCCTATGCTCATTCAATGACAACAAACTTAATCAAAATTCTTCAGTAAAGCTCAAAATCATATACAATACATCTCCTATAGTCAATTATGTGTTGAAAACCCAAAAAATCCCGGTTCAAGTTTAATATGAACTAGGATTCTCTTATTGGCCCTAATTGACCAATAAAGCTTCAACTTGTCTATCTTGGGCCTAGGAACCCTAATTAGGCTCTAATTGGACCCACATTCATGAAACTTTAGCATTTTGGACCATGTAAACCTAGAATAATACATCTTATCTCTAATGGGCCTTGTTGGGCCATAAACGATTTCAAATGTCCTAATGGGCCGTAAAATCTTTAATTGGGCTGAGAACCTTAATAAGGGGCCCAATGGGACGAAAAATATTATTAAGCTTCATAAAAATCAAGCAAAACCAAGAATGGGCCCAAAATATTCCATTTCCCTTCTTCCTAGCCCAATTCTCGACCCAAAACAAAAAATAAATAAATAAAGAAATGGAAGAAGGTTTGATTAAACCTTGACAACACATAATTATCTAGCATGTATCTAGATAATCACATACCTTAAGGAGATCTGTTATCCTTCATGCAAAATTCCTAATCTCTTCTCCCTCTCTTATTCTACCTCTCGGCCGAACACACCCTCCCACCACCTCCCATTTTTTTCCAAACGCTTTCAAGACTCTCTCAAGGACACTTCTCTACTCCTAAAAATTTTATGAACTTTGGTGAGTGCTTCTAAGAAGTTTGCATCAAGTCCTCATCCATAATTGGTAATCTACTCTTACTCAAGCAAGTTTAACTTCACAATTTTGTTAAAACTTGTTACTCATTTGCTCCAAACCATGGATCATACTTCACTAGGACCATCTAAGTTCAAAAATCATCTCAAGGAGCTTGCAAGGGTCGAGAATCACATCATCTCTTTCCATCTCTTCATCAAACCGAGAAATTCAAAGAAAGGTAAGTTTCATACCCCTTGTTTTCGGTTTTAACATGTTTTGGGGGAGAGTACAAGATGCATATGTGGTAGATCTATGTATTTATGCATGTTATGTGTGTTTTACTTGATTTAATTTGTGATCATGTGATGAAACACTATAGATCTCGAAAATTCTAACCAAAAGTTGTGATATTTGTAAACTAAAACACTGCATACAGCTTACTATAAAGATAAATGTGTTAAACATGTAAAGATTCATAAGAAACTAAACAAAATCTTAAAAGGGGCTATTTTTGACAAATAAACAAAAAAATGAGACCTTCTTTACATTTATAGTTTTTGCAAGGGTCAAAAAAGTCATTTTATTTTAAAAATTTGGTCTTTATGATGTTTATGACACATAAGGGGCCAAAAGTGAAATTTTCGCATAATGGGCCTTTACGGTTATTGGGCCCAAAATGTAAAAATTATGAATTTTCTGGACCAAAATGTCATTATATACAAATTTGAGTTAGAAATGAAAATCTAGGGTTTTATGGGCTGAAAATGACACTTTATTCAAATTTGGGCCTAAAATGTTATTTATACAAAATTTGGGCCGAAAATGTAGTTTTTATTTTATAAAGGGGCTAAAAATGTAAATTTTTATATTAATGGGTCGGATACATCAAATTATAGGTACTTGGGCCAAAAATGTCAACTTACATACAGTTGGACTAAAAATGTGAATTTACATGCCTATTAGGCCTAAACTATGCATTACATGTTTAATGGGCCTTAGTGGCCCATATACATGCTTATTGGACCCAAACTATACACTACATGTTTACTGGGCTATAGTGGGCTTACTACATGTCTTTTGGGCCTCGTATATTCATTTACATACTCGTTGGATATTTTATTAAAAACATGGAACATACAAGCAAACATTATATAACATAATGCAATAATCGCGTAAACTCAGTCAAGGATGCTAGTGAGACATGTCGGTTGACACCTCTAGAGTGTATGATCGTAGTCTGTAGTTATAACCAAAGTCTCCTGGAGGGAGAGCGAGAGTTTGTGTATAGATCTATATTGGGTGACACCCCACACCTGAGCTGTTCGCTACAGTTAAACTAAGGTAGTGTTTGTTTTTTGTCTGCAGATTTGTGTAGCTTCTTCTGTCTGAGCCACACAAACATTAGCCTTCGCAGACTATTTGTTTTTTTTTTAAGACTGCGGACCTAAAAATGTCTGCGCACCCTCTTCTTGGCGCAAATGTAGACCAGAGTCTTCTAACATCTTCAGACATCTTCTAGCCTAAAAAAACATATATATCTTTATTTTTTTAAGTTTTTTTTTAATTTATATTTTTCCAACTTTATTAATGACAAACAATTTGAAAAAAAAATACAAAACTTTAAAAAAAAATGTTCGACGATACAAACATGATATTTTTGACAAATTTGTAAATAAAGATTTATTACGATAATAATCGTTGAAGTTGTTTATATAAATATGAAAAAAAAATCATAATATAATCTTATATTTTTTTGCCAAAAATTTTGTAAAATATTATTTAATACAGTATCGTCAATTTCTCTAGAAAATATTTATGGTACGTTTTTAATAGATTTAATTGAAAAAATCAAAGTTTATTTCCGTCCATTTATATATCAAATTCTTTGATCACTAATTATAATATTTAGTTATAACTTTGCAATCAAAGTTGTTGGTTTTTATCAAATATATACGTTAATTCATACCATTTTTTTTATACAATAATACATAAAAGTTGATCTAGATTCGTTAATTATTTATAACAAAGTCATAAAAATATTAAAAGATCACTTTCAAGTTAAAAAAAACAATTTATTTATATTTCAATTTATTTAGTAGCCCGCAGATGTTAAAAAAACAAACAATCTTCTTTTTTTAGACTGCAGACGTTTGGTCCACCTCTTCTACTGCAGAGGTCTACAGATGTGGTCCGCAGACTGCAGACATTTTGTCTCAGAAAAAACAAATAGCACCTAAGCCATGTGTGTGCGATGCGCTGCTACGCTGCCGGCTCCTTCCCTTTAGCTGAAAAGGTACCTGAAACCAAAACTAAAAACTGTAAGCACGAAGCTTAGTGAGTTCCCCCATCATACCACATACCATACAATCATACATACTGTTGGAAAATTTTGGGGTGCCCGACCTTCCCATGTCAAGCCATTCTGGGGTGCTGACCTACCCATGTCAAGCCATTCGGGGGTGCTGACCTACCCGTGTCAGGCCATTCTGGCATGCCTGCCTACCCTCCGGTCTATCTCACCCGGTTACAGGGACTATTTCACCCCTACTACTATCACATAATAACATATCATAAACATTGTGTCAGGCATATCTGGGGTGTCCGACCTACCCTTTGGTCCTAACAACCGAATCGGGGGACTATTTCCCTCCTACTACCTCTATCACACAGAACATATCATACTGACACATATAACACATCAAGTAATAGAAAACCCGACAATTATCACTAAGACAATCATCTCAACTGTAATCAACTACTAGTGAGTCGACCTTGGTGACTTAGACCCACTTCTACTGAAAGGTAACTCACCTCAACGTCGTGTAGTGTCTGCACTGTCCTCGGTGTGAAAATCGACTCTCCCCAACTCCTCAATCCCTACACGACAACTTTTCTAAGTTATCAACTCATACTCATAACCCTTACAAGAGTCACTCAAATCCAAGTCAAAGTCAAAGTCAAATCCTTGGTCAAAGTCAACTTTTGGTTAAAGTCAACATCTGGTTGACTCGACTCGCCAAGTTGTCCAGCCAACTCGTCGAGTCCCCATATCCACAAAATGTCGTAATCCCGTCCATACTCGTCGAGTCTAGCAAGAGCTCGACGAGTTCGCCTTCAACAGCACATCAGACTATCTTCAACCGACTCGCCGAGTTCATCCTTGAACTCGCCGAGTTCATCTTCATCCATAAGAAGGTGTTCAGTTTATGACTCGCCGAGTTCCCCTTGAAATCTCCGAGTCCGTCTTCATGTGGTTGGGATATTGCCTTGAACTCGCTGAGTCTGTTCATCCACTCGCCGATTCCTATGATCTTCAGGTCCCTAGTGAACCTAAACAACTAGGGAACCTTCGATCTTAACATCTGGTCCAAAAACAGAAAGGGTTTAATGGAAAATACAACCCGACTCGCCAAGTCCCATGAACGACTCGCCGAGTCCCTCTTTGTCCAAAACCATACAGTCGATTATAATGGTTCTTAACGCATCAAAACCATAGATCTGGCCTCCTAGGGTCCATTTTATATGTAAAGCTTCAAACTTGATGTACATGCATGGGGCCTTTGGCTCAAAAAGCCATAAAAAGAGGTCTACAAGATGCATAGGTCTCCCATGGCCATAAAGTTGGCACCTTTATGCCATGGGAACCCTCAATGGTTCCAGATCTGAAGCACAAACTCACTTCTACATCCAATCCCGAATATAACATCACTAATGCTTAGAAAAATGTAGAAAATAGCCCCAAATCAAGATCTAAGCAATGAATAGCCAAGGTTTCAACATTATACCTCAAATAAGTTGGAAATGTGCCCAAAACTATAGATCTTATTGCTTCCTCTTGATCTCACAAGCTTTCTTTTCCTTCTCAAACTTCAATCATACAAAAATGGCACCACAAAGCTCAAGAACACTCAATAAAGGCTAGGGTTTAGAGTTAGGGTTTTCTGTGGGTTGGGAGGGACGATGGGGCTGGGTTGGGGTGTTATAAGGTGTTTAAATGGGTGTAAACCCAAATGTTAGGGTTTCATCCAGACAGTCCTACTCGTCGAGTCGGTCTTTCGACTCGTCGAGTAGGTGACTTAAACCCCCGATCAAAAGTCGAGTCTACTCGACGAGTTAGACCTCCAACTCGCTGAGTCCTAGAGCAAATTACAACATTACTTGAATTTGAATACGTACTAGGAAATGAGTGTTACAAATCTCCCCCACTTATTTTAGACTTCGTCCTCGAAGTCTGTTGTTGAATCCGGAAAAAGCTTGGGGTAGTGCTCCCTCATCTCGTCCTCCGGTTCCCAGGTCCATTCCGAGCCCTTGCGGTGCTGCCATTGCACCTTCACTAGTTCCACCCACTTGTTTCTTATATCCTTCAACTTCCTGTCGAGGATAGCTACTAGCCGCTCGATGTATTTCATGCTGTCATCCACTTGAATATCCTCCAAAGGCACCACTGTCGAGTCGTCCACCATGCACTTTCTTAATTAGGAGACGTGAAAAGTACTGTGAATCTGGCTGAGTTCGACTGGCAGGTCCAACCTATATGCCACCTTGCCCACCCGTGTTGCAACCCTGAAAGGTCCAACGTATCTGGGGCCCAACTTGCCCCGCTTCATAAACCGGATGACATCTTTCCAAGGTGACACCTTCAGGAGCACCATATCCCTGAGCTGGAATTCTAGGTCTGAGCGACACTTGTGGGCGTAACTTTTCTGCCGACTCTGACCAGTTTGAAGCCTACTCCGCACCTGTTGGATCCTCTTCGTAGTCTTGAGTACTATGACATCCCTAATTTCACTACCAGAAAAGACCAATTTGTTTATGCTTTGTTTTATAAATCAGAGTGATCGTTTAAAGAAAACGGTTGCGGAATTTGCTCCCAAAACAAAATATGATACGAGTTTATCAAAGCATTTCTTTAAAGAAATGTATTTTCATTATATAACAAAATCTCGGGATGTCATGTTCAATACAGACCAAAAGCATAAATAGAACAAAATAGACCTTACAACAGTTATTTATAACTACTGATCTATAATCCAAAACTTCTCGTCAAGTCCACCAACTTATACTCTTGTGCCATTACCTGTAATGCAAAGAAAACTGAGTGGGTCAGGCTTAGGAGCCTGGTGAGCATATATGGTTTTCAACGCATAATAAATAATTAATTTAATTTCATCAACCAATAATAACCCAATTACACATTCCCGTTATTCTCACTTTACATCCCTAAGACAACTAACACAAGGGACCTAGTCTAAGAATATTTTATCGGGGCGACAACACATGCTTCAGGGGTTCCTCAGCAATATAAGTCAAATAAGGCAACCATGAGGGGGATGGAATACAGCGAATGAACACCCAAGTTCATTAACATGTACAGGTTATGAGCCTGCTGGTGTTCCACGGGACTGTCTAGAAAGAGTCCGTGGTCGTCATCTAAATTCCGCTAGATGACTGGATCACAATGACATCGAGGCCTCTCAACATTTTTATTTCATCACACATCACTATCTACCCATGTTCTACCCACATATTTGTAGATAAAATATATTTGTTTATGTACAACATAAAACCTGTATAACAAATTCTTTCGACACTCATATCACATGAGAAATAGTATATATTCACATAGCATGTATTTTATAGAGTATAATCTATATATGTGTGTTAACAGAAAGCAACCGCACACATTTACCCATTCCAAATAACGAGATAATATACATATAACACATAACACGTATTTTATAGAGATACTTCATATCTATGTGTTAGAAGAAAGTGACCACACACTTACTTAATCAGAAGATGATCGGACAGCACTACGACTTGCAAAAGTAGTATTCTTCGGTAGATCTGGAAGATCTTCGCAAAAACCGGACTCCTTGCGGGCAGAGCTTTGACTCGGAAACTCTTTTCTTCTCGGGATCTTCGGGTCTCGAGATGATACCGAGACTTCGGGATATTTCTTACATGTAAATCGAGGTAAAACGGGAGAGAGAGGAGAGAAAATAGCAACCCTAAACGGCTGGCCCTTAAAATATATTTATAGGGCAAAATCTGCCCTTGCCACGTCGTGGCACCTTTTTCCATGTCGTGGGCTTGATCGTCACTGCATGCATCATCGCAAGTTGCATCTGGGGGACTCTCGGAGGTGTCAGAAGACCTGCCACGTGGTGGCACTGCTTGCCACGTCGTGGTCTCTGACACAGCTTTGGGGTTCGCGCCCCGAACTTCAGAAATTCATAACTTTCGCATACGAACTCTGTTTTCGACGTTCTTTATATCGACGTGAAGGAGAGATTATGCTCTACAACTCTCGTTTAGACTCCTTTGGCTAATTTTGACTTCATTTTTAATAGATTATAAATATATTACTTATATATTATTTTTAGTAGGCCGGGACAGGAAAACTCCGCTCGAAATTCATAACTCCTTCATCTGAACTCCGTTTTCGCCTGTCTTTTTGTTGTTGGAATACTATTAATGAGATCTTCAATTCTCATTTAGAAAGTTTTGGCTAAATATCACTCGACCTCAATCTCGAGTTTCGGGTTGCATATTGCTAATGCTGAAACTTCGAAAAATCATAACTTCCTCATCCGAAGTCAGATTTAGACGTTTTTTTATGCACGCTCTCGGTTTAACGTATTCTATGACTTTTATTTAGATCGCTAAGGCCAAATATCGCTCTAACGTAAATTCACTATTTACATCGCGCTGTGTCGTGCCGGTTCTTTCGCGAAACTTCGACAGGTCATAACTTCTTCGTTATAACTCGGATCCCGGCGTTCTTTATATGTACGAAATCCTTGTAACATATAATACAACTTAGTTAAGATTAATCCTTCTCAATAATCTTCCATCAAAAAGTCATTTTTTGATGCTTATCGTCTCTAAATTGACTAGCCCGGGTCTACGAGCGTTACAATTATCTCCCCCTTAGGATGATTATGCCCCGGAATCATCAACGAAACAGGATTTGTATACTGACTCCATACGTTATCTCTCCATCCTAAGTAATAACTGTAAGTTCTATATTTCCTCGAAAAAGTATCTAACTCTTGGACTTCTCAATAGCAGGTAGTGCTCAATCCTGCATATGTTCTTCGTACTACGTTGTAATTTCAATTGTATCCTTTGAGTTACAAAATAAATTCTTATTGTGACTCCTTCTTCTTCTTAGGATAAGTACTTTCCTTTATCTATTGTAACAGACCGATGGGTCATGTTCTAATGACCTCTCATCGTATGATGCAACGCTTAGACTTAAGTCTCTTAGAGTCAAATTCCAGAATGGATTATACCTTCCTTCATATTCTAATGTGATATAATCACATTTTAGCATGTAGCATTTCTAGCTATTAACTTCTTTAACAACGAGCGTGATGCTATTGATCGCATTAATTTCAATCTTCTGACTTAAGTCAGATGCTACATCAAACTTGGTTCTCGGAACCACATAACAAACTCATTGCAGTCGGACTCAATTTGTCATGACCGCTAGGTTAGAATAACAACCCTCTTATTAGTCATTACCAAAACAATGGTAATGACATACATGAATAAAACGGAATCAATTACTAGTTTCTTGGTAACCTTGCGACTTTCCCTGATCCAAGCGTGAGTCATGTGCTTCCAGTAGTATAGATCGCTACTACTATTCAAACCTACTCATACTCGTCCCAAGTATTATCTCGTATTCCCCAAGTCCTAAAATCACAAAACAATTTAACACATACTAATGTGTCCAATTAATCATAAAAATTCTCCTGGACTCTACTAGGACTTCTTCCATACGTATCTTCAATCATTAATTCTACTTCAACTCGGTTGGTGATTGAAATTCTAGATTATGGGACAGCTTCAAGAATTACACCAATCGTTCCATCATCCTGCCAATCGAAGGTGTACTTCAGACGTACCGTACTCCTCTAAACGTTCCGTTATTTTATCAAACATCAACTAAAGACAAGACACCACTCTTACGATATCTTCCGATAGGTGTCATTCACTATCATAAGCCTTTCATTTCCCCCATTTACTCAATTCTCTACGAGTCTTCACCATAATGTTTTGTACATCAAAGGAGACGTTCGGTGCACCGGGTGAGAATTTAAGATAAGAAAGCTTTATTTACGATAGACGTATAAATCTCCTTATCACTTCAAAACGTTTACATGCTAGTTCTAATATCGTATCAAACGCTTAGAATCCTAAACACATAAGGTCTCCAGATCCGGTCAGCAACAGACCATAGATCCGAACGAATAATAGCATATATGGAAAAAATATAACATTTAGCACATAAAAGCATTTTAGGCATCATTCCTAAAATATACTAGTGCTCGTGTCTTAAAATATGGTAGACACTCATCTCACAATCATCGTTTAGCATTCTAAGTTTAAGTTTAGAAATCCTAAAAATTCCTAGTTCGCTTAAACTAATGCTCTAATACCAAATGTGACATCCCCAATTTCACGGCCAGAAAAGACTGATTTCTTTATGCTTTGTTTTATAAATCAGAGTGATCGTTTAAAGAAAACGGTTGCGGAATTTGTTCCTAAAATAAAATATGATAAGAGTTTATCAAAGCATTTCTTTAAAGAAATGTATTTTCATTATATAACAAAATCTCGGGATGTCATGTTTAATACAGACCAAAAGCATAAACAGAACAAAATAGATCTTACAACAACTATTTATAACTACTGATCTATAATCCAAAACCTCTCGTCAAGTCCACCAACTTATACTCTTGTGCCATTACCTATAATGGAAAGAAAACTGAGTGGGTCAGGCTTGGGAGCCTGGTGAGCATATATGGTTTTCAACCCACAATAAATAATTAATTTAATTTCATCAACCAATAATAACCCAATTACTCATTCCCGTTATTCTCACTTTACATCCCTAAGACAACTAGCACAAGGGACCTAGTCTAAGAATATTTTATCGGGGCGACAACACATGCTTCGAGGGTTCCTCGGCAATATAAGTCAAGTAAGGCAACCATGAGGGGGATGGAATACAGCGAATGAACACCCAAGTTCATTAACACCTACAGGTTATGAGTCTGCTGGTGTTCCACGGGACTGTCTAGAAAGAGTCTGCAGTTGTCATCTAAATTCCTGTAAGTCCCTAATCTGCCCGTGTATCAATCAGATCCGTTTGATGGTGCGGAATCCCAATCAAACGGATGATGTCAGATCAAATAGAAGAGAAGGAGAAGAAGAATAATATGAATCTTCGTATGAATTGATTAGAATTAAAGTTCCGGATACAAAAGATTCACACAAAATGCTCTCTAGTTTCTCTCTTCTCTCTAGACCGTAAAATCCTTCGTGTTCATCAATCACTACTCCTCACCCTAACACCTCTATTTATACTTGTAGAACATGGGCCGGACACACATGGGCCGTAAATGAGTTTACGGCCGTAAGGTGTTTACGGTCGTAAACTAGACCATAAACTCATAAATATTACACAAAAATACAACTGCCTAGAAAAGTAAAGTATAAACCATATTTTGACCCAACAATCTCCCCCTTGGTTTATAGCTTTCTTTTCTTAATGACCCAACAAGCTCCCCTAAAAGGTAGCTGGCTCTTCTTGTGAATCTTTAATGAGAGCTTGGCTTCAACATGTATCTTCAATTTCTTCACAGCATCAGGATGAACATATAAATCTTCAATGAATGACTTCATCTTGAGCACTTGAGGTTTTCTTCAGAATTTGGCATTGAACGCACATTGGGTGAGGAGGCTTGACGTACTGATTCTTGAAAGATGATGCTTTCAGCTTGAGAATCTTTAGAGAGAACATCAGAGAGAACAAATCTTTTGGATCACTTCAGCAGGTACAAAGATAGCAGCAGACTGATTGAGGAGGCTTCAATGCAATCCGTCACATAATCTTCAATTTCCGCTTCACCTTGCTTCTGGGGTTGAAAGATTGAATGTTGAAAGAATGATCTTCATTTCTTGCTCCTTCGAATGAGAATTCTTCGATGCTCACGGACGAGGCTTTGGCTCAGAAATCTTCAACACAAACTCCATGAGTCTTATCTATACCTGAAATCACTTTTCAAGACAAAACAAAACTAAAAGAAAACTTAGCACACAAATTAAAACAGAAACAAAAATATTTTTGGATTTTTTTGATTTTTCTGAACAAGAAATAAAACATAAATAACACTATTTTTGGATTTTTAAATTTTTATTTTTCTTTGATTTTTTTTCATTATTTTTAATTTTTAATTCTCCCCATATATTTAAATTAGAAGAAACTATGACAAATTTAACAAAAAATAAAAATGATATCTAACTTTAAGAGTGATTTGGGATCAAAGTTTTTAGACAGCCTTTATCCATTTGTCGGTACCTTCCATATTCACATATTTGTCTGGTCGATCGTCGGTATTGTGGTCCACTTAAACACGAAAAATTTGTGACAGATTTAGGATATACTATTTGTTACAAGACAAGGTGAACTTAAAAACCTAAAATTTATATATGATCCTAATTTCTTAGATACTATATCTTAAGGACCATTCATCTGACGACGACCAGGGATATTGTTGTCCACCTAAATTGAGCAGTGAGATCTATAAACAATCTGTATGAGTTTAATTTTAAGTGTACTGGAATGTGTTTCCCGCTTCCTGATATGCCCTAGCCATCAAGAACTTCCAGAGTACTCCTTACACCGGGTGAGCAGACAACCATTCAAAGAGAGAAGAGATTCAGAATTCTATTGCTAACTACTTCAGAGGGGTTGAGAAGAAGAAGGTTGCATATGCTGTGTACTAGGTCGGATTAGAAGTCGTGCAAAGGAGACAACATATGGCTAACAGAAGAGAAGTATTTCACACACACACACACACACACACACACACACATATATATATATATATATATATATATATATATATATATCCTGCAGAGAAATAGAGTTGCATATGTTGTGTACCAGGTCGGATTTGAAGTCGCGCAAATGAGACAACATATGACTAACAGACGGAAAGAAAGAAAATGATATTCTACAGACATAATTTATCGGAATTTACCAGTCGCCCCATCCAACCGGAATTAAGGACAGAATCCGCACATCGAGGAAAAGTTAAGCCACGGTTCCAAGTACGGGTTCAATTAATGTGACGAGTAGATTCTCATGTATATCTTCCTGCTCAACCTATCCGAGCGTTGTGACATCAGGTTAAACAGATCTAACTAGGTCAAAGTTCGTCAAGTCCTTTAAATTCATTAGGTTCAACTTTCCTAGTCAAGTCCATTTAAAATCTTTCGTGCCTACCAACGCATCAAACCGGAGCATAGACCCTTCAACTTCGGGTACGTTACACAGACTCAGATTGCCTGTTATCACTTGATAATATCACTTCCCAAAACATCTCCCTCAAACACATTTCATAACCAACATATATATATATATATATATATATATATATATATATATATATATATATATATATATTAATTTTTTGATTTTCTAATCTTTTTGGATTTTTTTTTTTAATTTTTTAATTTTTGTTTTGTTTTTATTTCTCCCCCTAAATTTGTGCATAGGAGAGAAACGAAAGTAAATGCGCAAATTTAAACTATCCTAAAACAAAAATTTGTCTTTAAAGCGAATCAGCTTAAGAAAAACTCAGGAGTATAGAGAAGAAAACGCAAACCGTAATTCACCGATTGAATATGCATCCAGAAGGTCTGAGAACAGCACGCATAATCTCAGAACAGATCCAAAAATTCTTCATGTCATTAAGCACTAACCCCATGAGTGATCCCTTCCTTTCTTCCCTTCCCGTAAAGGACACATACTCTCAAATAATGTTCTGAGTGTTGTACAGTTGAGAGATGTCCCCAATCATATGCCAGGAGCAGCCACTACCAACAAACTGAAGTCTGATGATATGCCTCCATCGCTGCTCCGACACAGAGCGGGATTAGTTGGTCTTTGGAACCCAGTCCATTTTAAAATTGGGTCGACCTTTGTCATCAATGCAGGGTACTCTCTCCCATGACATATCCTGTTTATCACAAACAAAAGATGAAGAGATATTAGAGTCATTAGTTGATTTGGGAGATTGAGCCTTTGGTACCCATCTATATTCGGGTTTAACCCATTTCTTGTTCGATCCGATGGGTGCCTCGGCACTTGCTTTGGAACTTGACGCCGACTGCCGAGATGACTTTGACCTAACCGGTCTTGGTTTCACAGGAGCATCTCTTGGATTTGGCTTCTTAGCAGGCATTCCGATCTTGCCATTGGGATTCAGATTCTTTGCCTTGTGGGTTTGACTCTTGGCCTTCTGCGCGTTCCAGTCACCATTGTCTGAACGTGACCTGGAAGGGTTTCTTTTGAAGTATCTCCCACTTGGCGCGTTTTTCCATCCTTGAGTATAGTAAGGAACGTATGCGCGATTTGGACAGTTTTTGGCAATGTGTCCAGGTGTTCCACAGTGAAAACATGTCTTTTTCTTCACTGGGAAGTTGTTTCTTCCTGCCCCTGGTGGCGTATCCTTGCCTCGTTTCTTGTTGTTCTCATATGCACACTTACAACATGCACTCTGTTTAGCTTGAAATGGTGACCTGTATTTACCAACGGGAGGCTGATTAGAAACAATAGATTTAGAGTTCAAGCGGTCATTTGTTTGTTCAGAAGAATTCTCCTTGTTCTCATCCTCTGTTACTTTGCCTGCACAAGAAGTAGCAACATTAGAATCATCAATATTTATAACTCCTCCTGACACAAATCCAGCTCGTTTGCCATATCGAAGATGTGGCTCCCTGTCAGTTTCGTCCTGTGTGATAGGGATGGATGTGTAGTTATGATTATAAAGAGGAGGTACACTATCATACCCTAGACCCTTGTTTTGATTTTCTCTGAATTTTAATTGGGTTTCATACAAGGACTCAACTGTCTGACTTGACGCAGTATAATTTTTGAAACTGACATCAGTTTTTCCACACTTAATTTTTAAAGCATCAAGTTCTTCAGTTACAGCAACAAGTTGTTTCTTAACATAATCATAATTTTCACACTTGTTTCTGTACTCTTCCTGAAGTTTCCTAAAGTCCTTGGTTTTTGCTTCTAACTCGGCCTTCAGGGGTTTCTGTCCTTTCCTGAGTTGATATCCTTCATATCTCAGGTCCTCAACTTCTCTTTTAAATATATCAATTTGTTCCCGAAGAAATTTAATCGTGGCTTCACAAGCTGGAGTACATGTAACTTCAGTGACCGGAATGTTTTCAGAACTCATTGTTTCTCTACACTTCAAAGCATCAAGTTCTTGAATAACATCAGCAAGACTAAGATGATTGAGATCTTTTGTCTTCTTGATGATGGCCACGTTCATACCCCACGATTTCAGAAGTGAATTTAGCAGCTTTTTGTTTATCTCGGATTTAGTCAAGAAGATTCCGGCTATATTCATCTCAGTAGTGCGTGTAGTAAATCGCTGCAACTGAGTTTCGAGCGTTTCTCCAGGGACATAATCGAAAAAGTTGAAATTTTGTCTTAACATATCCTGACGACTTTCTTTCATGTTTTCAACTCCCTCGTAGACCTTAAAATCGATTAAAAATCACAACTAGAAGCTAAAATAAAACTTAAAAGTCAAAATTAAAAATAATTAAACTCAAAAGTCAAACATGAAAAAGTCAACCTTGAAAAAGTCAAACTTAAAAAAATCAAACCTGAAAGTCAAACCGAAAAGTTAAATTTGAATTTTTTTTTAAAATCAACCTTAAAAAATAAATTTAAAAAATTAAACTCAAAAGTCAAACCGAAAAATTAAATTTGAAAATTTAAAAGTTAAACGAAAAAATCAAAGTTTAAAGTCAAAGGTTAAACTTGGAAGTCAAAGTCAAAATTTAAGGTCAAAAGTTAAAAAAATAAAAGTAAAAAATTAAAATATGATTTTATTTATTAATTTTAATTTAATTTATTTATTATTATTATTTTTTATTTTGGATGTAAAAAAAATTTAGAATTAAAAGGAATTGAGTTTTGGGTTAAAAGTGTCAAAATAGGAAAACTTGCTGCGAGAAAGACGGGTTATGAATTAAATGGGGAAGAAATATATCAACTTGTGGCCTAGAGGAGTTGGTAAGGCGCTAGACTTCTATAGGGGAGACCCGTGTTCGAATCCCGGCACCCCCCTAATCCCGTTTCGATTTTTAAGAAGGCGATGATGCGAGCTACTGTTAGCCGAGCCGTAACCCGAACCAAGCCGAGGTCCGAGCCGTAAACTCCGGAAACCCTAGCCGTAAACCCGAACCCCGCAGCCGGCCGTGAACTGTTTCCGGCAGTAAGCTCCGGCCGAAAACCCTTCAACAATTACGTGAAAAACAGCGATTTTTCGACTTTGAAGCTCCAAAACTCAATCAAAAACATTTTTTTATGAAAAACACAAAAAACAAACCCCCCCTTATTTTTGCGAGATCTATCCAAAAACACAAAAATATTTCGAAAATAAGATCAAATAATGCTCCAAAATAGAGTTTACAGCCCAAGAATCTAGACTTCACGGTTGAAGAATTTGACTAGTTTGCGGCCATGAACTCAGTGTTTATGGCTGTAAGCTTGGACCGAGAACACAAAATCTTCAATTTTTGGATGAAACAATAAATCCTTTTGACTGATACAACTTGGCTCTGATACCAATTGTAAGTCCCTAATCTGCCCGTGTATCAATCAGATCCGTTTGATGGTGTGGAATCCCAATCAAACGGATGATGTCAGATCAAATAGAAGAGAAGGAGAAGAAGAATAATATGAATCTTCGTATGAATTGATTAGAATTAAAGTTCTGGATACAAAAGATTCACACAAAATGTTCTCTAGTTTCTCTCTTCTCTCTAGACCGTAAGCTCCTTCGTGTTCATCAATCACTACTCCTCACCCTAAAACCTCTATTTATACTTGTAGAACATGGGTCGGACACACATGGGCCGTAAATGAGTTTACGGCCGTAAGGTGTTTACGGCCGTAAACTCAGCCGTAAACTAGACCATAAACTCATAAATATTACACAAAATACAACTGCCTAGAAAAGTAAAGTATAAACCATATTTTGACCCAACAATTCCGCTAGATGACTGGATCACAATGACATCGAGGTCTCTCAACATTTTTATTTCATCACACATCACTATCTACCCATGTTCTACCCACATATTTGTAGATAAAATATATTTGTTTATATACAACATAAAACCTGTATAACAAATTATTTCGACACTCATATCACATGAGAAATAGTATATATTCACATAGCAAGTATTTTATAGAGTATAATCTATATATGTGTGTTAACAGAAAGCAACCACACACACTTACCCATTCCAAATAACGAGATAATATACATATAAAACATAACACGTATTTTATAGAGATACTTCATATCTATGTGTTAGAAGAAAGTGACCACACACTCACTTGATCAGAAGATGATCGGACAGCACTACGACTTGCATAAGTAGTGTTCTTCGGTACATCTGGAAGATCTTCGCAAAAACCGGACTCCTCGCGGGCAGAGCTTCGGGTCGGAAACTCTTTTCTTCTCAAGATCTTCAGGCTTCGGGACTCGCTTCGGGTCTCGGGATGATATCGGGGCTTTGGGATATTTCTTGCACGTAAATCGAGGTAAAACGGGAGAGAGAGGAGAGAAAATAGCAATCCTAAACGGCTGGCCCTTAAAATATATTTATAGGGCAAAATCTTCCCTTGCCACGTCGTGACACCTTTTTCCACGTCGTGGGCTTGATCGTCATCGCAAGTTGCGTCTGGGGGACTCTCGGAGGTTTCAGAAGACCTGCCACGTCGTGGCACTGCTTGCCACGTCGTGGTCTCTGACACAGCTTTGGGGTTCGCGCCCCGAACTTCAAAAATTCATAACTTTCGCATATGAACTCCGTTTTCGACGTTCTTTATATCGACGTGAAGGTGAGATTATTCCCTACAACTCTCGTTTAGACTCCATTGGCTAATTTTGACTTCATTTTTCATATATTATAAATATATTACTTATATATTATTTTTAGTAGGCCGGAACAGGAAAACTCCGTTCGAAATTCATAACTCCTTCATCTGAACTCCGTTTTTTGCCTGTCTTTTTGTCGTTGGAATACTATAGATGAGATCTTCAATTCTCATTTAGAAAGTTTTGGCTAAATATCACTCTACCTCAATCTCGAGTTTCGGGCTGCATACTGCTAATGCTGAAACTTCGAAAAATCATAACTTCCTCATCCGAAGTCAGATTTAGACGTTTTTTTATGCACGCTCTCGGTTTAACATATTCTATGACTTTTATTTAGATCCCTAAGGCCAAATATCGCTCTAACGTAAATTTACTATTAACATCGCGTTGTGTCGTGCCGGTTCTTTCGCGAAACTTCGACATGTCATAACTTCTTCGTTATAACTCGGATTTCGGCGTTCTTTATATGTACAAAATCCTTGTAACATATAATAAAACTTAGTTAAGATTAATCCTGCTAAATAATCTTCCATCAAAAAGTCATTTTTTGATGTTTATCGTCTCTAAATTGACTAGCCGAGATCTACGGGCGTTACAAGTACCACTTCGGTACTCCCCATGACCCTCTGGCCAACTTCGTTCCAGCATATCTGGGTCCTGCACTTCCTCCCATACAACATCTCAAAGGGAGGACGGTCAATACTCGCATGATAGCTGTTATTATAGGAAAACTCAGCCAAAGGAAGGTAAGTATCCTAACTACCTCCGAAGTCTAAAACACACGCCCGCAGCATATCCTCCAGAGTATGGATGGTCCGCTCACTCTGACCATCCGTCTGCGGGTGAAAAGTAGTGTTGAAGTGCAGACGAGTAACCAACTCATCGTGAAACTTCTTCCAGTATATGGAAGTAAACCGCACGTCTCGGTCCGAAATCATTGAGACTGGCACTCCGTGCCGAGCTACTACCCCTCAGATGTAGATATTGGACAACTTCTCGGTCGAGATGCTTCCCTGGATCGGTATGAAATGGACACTCTTGGTCAACCGATCCACGATGACCCAAATCAAATCTACTCCCCGAGCAGTCCTGGGAAGCTTTATGTTGAAATCCATAGTAATATCTTCCCATTTCCACATGGGGATGTCCAACGGCTGCACCTTGTCGTGAGGCCTCTGGTGTTCGGCCTTGACCTTTCTGCAGGTCAAGCATCTCTCAACGTACCAGGCGACGTCCCGCTTCATGCAGGGCCACCAATAGTCGGGTTGAAGATCTCTATACATCTTCGTCTCCCCTAGATGGATGGAGAACATGGACTTGTTGTCAGAACCCCAAACCAAGGATGGCGGAAACATCCGGGGGTGGAGGACTTCATGTAAAGTATCACAACAATGAGTATAATAGTGCTCAAAGTACAAACAACCAACATATATATAATTGAAAAGGTTACATCATAGTATGAGTTTACATGTTTCTAAATCAATTACATTATGTTGACAAAAATACAATATTTGACGCCTTAGCGTTCCATTCTCAAAAGCCGTTGTTTACCTGTTTTACTGATTCCCTGAGAATACAAGTAGTTTTGAAAAATTGTCAACAATTAAGTTGGTGAGTTCATAAGCTTTTTGAATGAAATGCAGAAATCCTTCCTTGTAAAAGTAATGTTTGTTCCAGGAAATCCAATATTTTCCATTTTAAAATGTATTGTAGTCTTAAATGTCAAGACTAATAGTGTACTAGTATTTTTCCATATAAAATTGTGAATCATGCAAGTTTAAATCGACATAAACTTGTTAGTTTAAATGGAAATCTCGTAAATCTTATGTTTGTTAATACCCCATGTGACTTTTTATAACCATACTATGACTTAGTTGGCCTAGTATACGACGTTCTCCAGACGTCAGAATGTTAATGACAATTGTCACCCCAGACCTACCGGTCTAGCTGTTGCATGCAGCTAAGGTATGGTTTTGTCAAACCCAATATAGATCTATACACAACTATCATGTTCTCCCTACAAGAGATTCTGGTTATAATTAAAGGACTTTTGTTGCGCTAGTTGGAAGTAACGAAGCGAATGTCTCATAAATTTATTCATTAACAGATTTACGTAGTGTGAAAATGAAAACCCCTTTTTGTAGAAATGTATTCTTTCATTATGTATATGCAACATAAACTATACATATTATAGTTTATTCAAATGTTTGTAATGTGTAGTATTCATTTTCTGTGTAAGTAGAATATGTAGCAAAACAATACTATGTTTATCGTGCCTCATAATGCATTAATTGTAATCATGAGTTCTTACAATTTAGTGAACATTTTTCTGTAATATAATTATATTCCAACAGAAAACACATGCAAAATATGAAGCCATCCAAGATTTACACTTTGCTCAACATGTTACAAAGTGTTAATAAAATTGTAATCTGTAAATTCGTTTTTACCATTTCTGCACTAATTTAGAAAAAATCACAGAAAATCATAAGAGATCGAAAACTAGATCCGTAAACTCTGAGAGTTTAGAAAGTGTGTCTAGTTTGTTCACAAAATTTATTATGATTTTTAGAAGCCCCTAACTGGTGTGGAAATGTCCATATTCACACACAGGTCAGAATTCGTAGCTACAGTGATAGGCATTTTTGAAAAAATCACCATAAATTGTAGAAAAATTGTGTGGACATATGCAAGTAGTCATTTTAAAGGTATAAACCTAAACTATTTTCACCTAATACAATTTTGAAAACTAAAAATTTTAAGATGTTCAAAACAGCTCGTGAATGAACATTAACTATTCTATTGAAAGCTGATGTTTGAGTTTAGTTATGTTATTTGTGTTTTAACTTGTATTATCCCCCTAAAACTTGAAGAAAACATGAAAATGTGAGGGTATGAACTCACCTTGAGTGATTTTAGTAGATGGATGATGAAGAAAAAGAGTTTCCAAGTCAAGAACACTTGGGAGACACTTGAGGATTCGAAGATCTAGTAGCAAACATGGTGATACTTGTGTAAGGAATCCATGATTTGAGTGAAAGGATGAAAGATAATCAAATTTAGGATGAAGTTACTTACCAAACTTGGAGGGAAATGCTCAAGAGTAGCCTTCAAGTTCGAGTTTTAGAGAGAGAAAGTGAGAGAGAAATGGGTTTGATTCTTCTTGAGAAAGAGTGAATAATATGGGAAGTGAAGTGAAGATTTCCACCCCTTTGATCCGATAATGGGCTGGTGAAATAGTGTGAAAGGACAACTAGTTGACTAAGTATGGAGGAATAGTGACTAAGTATGGCCCTGAAGTGGGTGTGGTGGGTTGCTTGTGTCATAACTCAAAGCTAAAGTCAACACTCCACCTCAATATCTTACCCACTAGATTTTATTCTCAAATAAAGATTTCCCTAAAAATATGTTTAAATTATGAATATTTAGGGTCTTATATGTCAAAATATGAGTTTGGGTGAAAATCTCGCGTCAAGATCATGAAAAACGGGGTTAAAACGCGAAAGTGGTCGAAAACCGGGTAAAAGTTGCGAATCTGCGAAAATTCGGGTTCAGGGCCGAGGTTCGGTCCTTTTGAAGCTTAGAACCGAGAGGAGAGTTCAGTTGTTGGAGAAGAACCGAGAGAAGGATTCGGTTACTGGCAGTCTCGCATGCGAACTTGGGAAGGAGCGAAGGCGAGCGTGGGGGAAAGAAGCAAGAGCGTGGCTCGGGTTTGGTCCTATGCGAGGTTCGGTTCTGACAAGCGCAGTTATGACAAGTTCAGCTCTCTGGTCCTCAGCTTCGGCTTTGTGGTCTTGCTTCCAAGGGGTTTCGGTTTCAAGGGGCTTCGGTTCCTTAGGGGATTTCGGTTCTCAAGAGGGTTCGGTCCTGAGAGGCTGTTTTTCACAAAATCTTCCCGTTTTGTGCAGTTTTTGACCAAGTTAAGGGTCGGGATGCCCTAGATGATTATAAAAATTGAGGGAGACTATGAGAGAGATTTGGGAGACAGAGAGAGAGAGAGAGAGAGAGAGATTGATAAAGAGAGATTGAGATAGATTTCGTATGTGACCTTTTTGGATGTTTAGCTTCGCAACGCAAGGTTTGTACACCCCGTTATGCTTTGTTATGATGGTCATATGCCCCAGAGGGGTATGGAATAATGTTTTATCGAATAGTTTCATCACTTACCCCGATTAGGGTTAGAATTTCTGAGCGTACGAACTTTCCAAGTGATAAACTCTTATTAAAATAGTGAGTTGTACAATAGTAACATAATGTAAACCCTAATATACAAGGGTTAGATGAGTTGACCGGTTTGATCTGGTGACCTTATTTCACTTTGACTTGATCGGAAATTGACGGTTGTCACACTTGTGGGCCTCCTCCATCAAGATCTGTCGTATCACGCCCCAGTATGGTACCCAGACCCTCCCGTGCAGGGTCAACAATCCGCAACTATCATATTCAAACGAGGCCACGTGGCATATGATATGCTCGCACTTCCGGCGCTCCTCCTTTAGTCCCTCGACCTGCGCCTCGCGGATCTGCTCCAACGATGGAGTCACTACCGTCATCCTTAGGCAAACGTCTCTAATCGGGGCTGCCTTGCGGCTAAGCGCGCCGGCCACAACATTGGCCTTCCCTGGGTGGTAAAGGATCTCACAATGATAATCCTTCACCACACACAGCGATTCAGGAGTTCGATTCTTCAGTTCAGGTTGACACTGCGAGGTGAGTTGTCCTCACTATACTAACAGGGTCGAAGGCACCAATGCCGGCCCTTTTCGGATCTGTATCCAGGGAAAGGGTTGAGGCAGGTCCTGCTATGTGCAGTCCCACAAGACACGCTAGGCGGACCGGGTAGACTGCAGGCCCGGGCCGGGAAAATCTAGTCAGGACGAAGGCCCAGCGAGCGGTCCGAATAGGCTGAAGGCCCCGAGGAGGGTGGTCTAGACGTGCCTAGGGCTCGGAGAGCGGTCCAGATAGACTAAGGACCAGGAGTCGGTCCAGTCATACTGATGGCTCATTATGCATGTTGTTTGCTTATATGTTTATATGATATGGTTATATCTATATGTCGTTGGTATTTTGGGGGTAACTCACTAAGCCTTCGAGCTTACATTTATCGATTATTGTTTCAGATACTTTTGATGATCGTGGGAAGACAAAGACGTGATCGTACAACTCCTCATATCTCACGTTTTTATGATTTGGTTATGGGATACTCTGTCAGTATACTATTTTGGAAACATGTTTTGTAATAATCTTGGTTTTGAAAATATTTTAAAAAGTTTAAATTTGACATGATTTTTATGGATGTTACAATTTCTTTAAGATTCACATGAATAAAAAAATAAATTCACTATAATTGTTGATAATATTTATTCATAAAAAATTAGATTCAATTGAAATGTTGATAATCTAATAAAACTTAAAATGACTAGATTATACATGAGATTTGAAAAAAAAAATAGTTTGATTTATTAAAGAAACTAATATATAATTTTCAAAGCCAAAATAATAGTTTGCAAAATTCTCATTCAACAATGGTCTTGACAAGTCTAAAAAAAATTCTCGTTTAATCGTTTAAGACTGGAGGGTATGGGAGGTGTGTTTTCCTCACTTTTGTGGGCCACACCATAATTTCTCTCACTTTCCTTTCCCATACCTAAAACTCAAGGAATGAGTGAGAAACTCCCCTTACTATTTTTTTATTTTTTTAAAAAAATATATTTCATACATATATTACTCATTTTGTAGAGAATTAAATACCATAAAATTAGATATATTTTTTTATATTATTTACTAGGCATTTATAATTTTATAAATACTAAAAAAGATTAAAAACAATAATAATAAAAAATTGGCCAATAGAATTAAAAGAGAGAGTACAGCACCATCTCCCCCACCTCTTTCCCGCAGGTTGCTTCCCTCACCCACGGTAAGGTGTTCCGGTGAGAGGGAAGTTTTCCGCTTCCATTCCGTCCATCCTAACAATGGTCTTGATCAAGGTATATAATAAAAATAAATAAATAAATAAATAAATCTCAATAACAATGGTCTAGACTCTAGACCACAAGAAGAAAAGAAAAATGTCTACTTCAAAAACCTTTTACATAAATCATCATGAAGATAACACCAATAAGAAAAATGTCTACTTCAAAAACATTTTTACATGAATCGTCATGAAGATAACATCATTTACCTTAAAAAATAGAAACAAACAATGATAGTTGACTAATAAAAATTCAACAAGTGACATTCATGTTCCCAGGTACCAACTACAATAAATCATTACCTAATCAAAACGAAGGTAACTTGGTTGGACCTACTATGCTAATTAACAAGTATTTACTTTGATTTTCAACAATGATTTAATGAAACATAACTTTAAACATAGACAAATATGTTCTTGTATCATTAATAATGTGTAAAACTTAAGATAATCATTCCAATAGATAAAGAGACCAACCACAATCGTCTATTGATGCATTTAAACCATGGTGTAGGGTGACTCAAAGCCTCCACCACACTCTTTAGTACATGAAAATTGAAAATTGATAGAACATAAACCAAAACCTATTAGTTTCACCTTTTAAAGGGTCATGATCTCCTATCAACTTAACAAAAAACACTCTTAAAAATCAATAATTGGTTCCCCAACTTTAAGATTACGTTCCAAATTCCATGACAAGTTGAAAAGTTTTGCTGTCACGTATTTGAAGATTTTATTCACATTTATGTTGTAAGATGCACTTGAGAAAAACAAGGTAGCGTTTATGGCCTTTGCATATGCTCTCGCCTGCAAAAAGATAAAGAATTTGACCAAATTATTATATGTTATAAATCTTGCATAATTGATAGAAAGTCATTTTATAAAATACGTGTGACTTTCTAATAAACTTTTAGTTCACTAAAATTCTTCCATGACCAATGTTTAAGACATAAGTTTGCAAATGATAAAATACCATATTTAAAGTACAATTTACACTTGATTTAAAATAAGATAATTAATAATCAAAAAAATAAGTTGTTATCTTAGGAGCAGTTTGATATGTCTTTTACTGAGAATGGTTAGAGGCTAAGTCTGATTCGGTCTGAATCTGACCGTGTAATACCACAATTAGAAGCTTCTGGTTCGGTCTTGATCTTACAAAAATTGACCATGAGTAGAATGTTTTAAGTGCAATTTGCACTTGGTTTAAAGGATATGGACTAACTTAAAAATTAACATCTTAGTTCCTTATGCATTCATGACTGTTTTTTATTTATATCTTTAATATAGTATTGAATATACTATGTAAAAGAATAAATTAAAACGAAAATATATAAAGAAATTATTCAAAGTGTGTTCCTAATGCAAAAAAATCTTTTGACTTAACTTTTTTTCTTTTCAAAAAGGATATTACTTTTATAGTACTATATTTTCTGATCTTATTTAAATAAACTACTTTATAAACAATAAACAATAAATAAATAAAAAGATAGTATTTCGAGTTAAATAAAGATAGAAAAATCACCTCGCTGGATATCGTCCATTGCATTTCAATTGGAAGTTGAATGAAATCATCAAACTTGCTACCGACCATCACCGGAATCGCCGTCTGCAACCAATCAATTTCGCCGGAACCATCACTTAAAAAAGTCGATAATCAATTTTCAAAGAATTATGAAATGAAATAAAAATTAACATCCACTCACCTGATTATGTTTTCTTGCTTCTTGATACCAATTAACTACACTGAAAATCAAAGAACCCTAATTCAATTAACAGCTGCCAATTCAAAAACCACCAATAATAATAAATAATAATAAAAAAAACTTAATTATCAACACCTGTTCAATGTACACCGGCTGGTAAGATCAAACATGAACAGCATAGCTACCGAGTCTTTACAGGCGGCACGAATCGCCGCCGTGGAACCACCATTATCTGCAATCGCAACCCATTTCAATTTCATGAACCCCTTTCCAAAATCGAAGAAATTGTTCAAAACTTAATGGAAATTCATGTTTTTACCTGCAGAAAATGCATCGCCACCAACTTCCCAGATACTGTAAGAAATTCTTGCTCCTCTAACGGATAGAATTTTATCCATCTTCTTAACTTCAGTCGCCGGAAAATCTTCTGGTTTTTTCTCTTTCCCTACGTACTTTGCCTTCAAATTCGATTATTTGATGATGAATTGATTAAAATCGGCAAATGGGTATTGTTTAATTGACTGAAAAACGAAAAGGGTATTCTATAAAATTGATTAAAACTAACCAAGAAGCTTGTTTTGCCGATATGATTATCTCCCAACAGGCTAATCTTTAAAGCAACCAAATCAGAAGCGTCATTGTCATGATCACAGACGTTGGAGACGGTAGTCATTTCACCGCAAGATGAATCGATTTCACCGGAAGGAAAGCGGTGGCAGACGGTGGCGGAGGGGCCGGATTCCACTATTTGACGGTAGCGAATGGGTTTATCGATCCAACAAGCAAGAACTTGGTCACGAATAGATCCAACACAACGCCGGAGAATAGAAACGCGCCAGACAATTGATCTTTTGAGCTTCAAACGCAATAACTTCTTGGATAAATGAGTCATGATTTAGTGTTTTCCAAACTTAAAGTGAATTAATTTGGGGAAAATTAGAGTTTTTTACTTCTTTTTTTCTGGGGAATTAGGTATTCCTCCCTTTCCCCCAGAAATCAGAAGATTTGATTTGGTTGTTTGTAATTTTGATTATAAGGTAAAATTAAAATAAAAGAACCTATTTTTCACAAAGGGTTTTAATGGGTGGCGGTGAGCGTGTAATGGGGGCGGTTGACCGGTTATTAAGGATAGCGGTGGCCGATATCATAACCGAAACGCCGACCTTCTGTCTTTTTTGCTTGTCTTCTCGTATGCCATTTGCCAATCCGTTCTTCTGGATAATATGAAAGACAAAAATCATTAAGAAATAAAAAAAAGAAGTATAATTAAATTGAAGGTTATGTTATATTATACAAAATTGCAAAATGGTGAGTTTGTTAAAAAAAACTATGGTTTTAATTTAAAACGTCTAGAGTTGTAAAACTCGTTTAATTTTATATATTTTTGTATGGTTTTGGGCTTATTGATGACAATTTTTTTTTGGGGTTTTATCCGTATCCAATCTGTATCACTCGTCTAGTGTTTTTATCCAATTCATTGGTCCATTCAGGATTTATGCCCGAGTTGACAAGGTTGCTTATCGGTTAGATCTTCTGGGTGAGCTCAGTCAGATCCATAATACCTTCCATGTGTCTCAGCTCCGGAAGTGTGTTGCAGATGAAGTCACAGTTATTTCCAGTGTTGCAAAACTCGGCCTACTCGGCCGAGTATTCGGAATCGGCCCTCCACCGAGGCGAGTAATGTGAACTCGGCCAAAAACTCGGATTCAGTCAAACTCGGTCAAAAATTGGTCAAACTCGGGCCTACTCGACCTTACTCGGTCAAACTCGGCCAACTCGGTCAAACTCGGTCAAAGGGTCAAAATTGTCATAAAAAGAGAAAAAATCAAGAATTTCAATATTAATATGTATAACGCACTTAATGATTTATTATTTAACACATACATGTTATTATTACTACATATATATCTTAAATTTTCAGTAATTATTCACATAGTAAGACAATTGTGTGTATTTCAGTTTTTAGGTATTCATATGTATCTAATTTTGGTTATATATTTCAATCGAATTATGATTTTAACTTATGATTTTGGCATATATAATTTTCCAAAAAATATTTCTACACGAATTACCGAATCTGAGTACTCCCCGAGTACTCCCGAGTACTCGCTGCTCCCCAGTCGGTCGAGTAGGTACCGAATAGCGAGTTCTACGACCTTGGTTATTTCTTTGGATGATATTCAGGTAGATAAGAGCCTAAATTATGTGGAAAAGCCTATTGCAGTTTTGGATAGAAAAACTAAAGCTCTTCGTAACAAGGTGGTGAAGCTAGTGAAGGTGCAATGTCAGCATCGGAGGGGCTCCGAATGGACTTGAGAGCCGGAGGACGAGATGAGAGAACACTACCCGAATCTATTTGCGACAGCGGACTTCGAGGACGAAATTTATTTCAAGTGGAGGAGAATTGTAACACTCCAATTCAGGTACTCCTTTGCTAACCCTATAGTATTTCGTTTTTGGCAAAAAAGGGTCCTTCCGTACGTTGGGCGTACATTTGGGTATGCTTAGCGTACGCGTGAGTGAGCATCGAATGGTTGAGGCTCGTACGCTGGGCGTACTAGCATGTACGCGGGACGTACGTGGCAGATGGCTAAACCCCTAATATTTGGACTTGTGACCTATTTAAACGTCCTTAAGTCATTTGGACCTTACCCTAACCAACCTCCATCACTCTCAAACATCCCTAGAACCCTAAAATCCTTTGTGTGTGCCTCAAATACCTCATTTTGGTGTGTTAGCAAAGATAAGGAAGTGGAAGCAAGCTTGAACGCGGGAAAGGCTTTTGGATCTTGCATTTGGAGCAACTTAGAAAGCTTGTGGAGGTAAAAAGCTTTCTCCTTGCTAATCCTTGTTGTTTATTGAGCTAAGGTTTCTAAGAAGTCCTCTTTTGAGTTCATGAATCATCTCTGGGGAGTTTGGGCAACTCCAGAGGTTAGGAAAGATAGATCCGAGGTCCTTTAGCTTGATCATGTCATAAAAATGCAAACTTGATGGTTGCTTTGCCTCCATACATGATTTAAGACCCTTGGAAAGGTCTTAATGGGTTAGAATGAGTTGTTGGGAGCATACATGGCATGCAAAGGAATAAAGTTGCCAACTTTATGCCTTAGAACTCTTTAAACGACCTAGATCTGAGTTTGAAACGTAAAGTCTTCATGCATTAAGCACTTAATGGAGGATGAGCTTTATACGTTTGTACGCTAGGTGTACCAACCTGTACGCTGCGCGTACAACCGAGGAACCCAGTGCGTTGAGCGTACTTCTGATGAACATCAGGCGTACGTTCAATTGTGAGAGTTGGGTTTCGATGGACTTTTTGGGCCAATTGGACTTCACTTAGATTTGGGTTTGGACCGTTAGGAGATGTTAGGCCTTAGGAATTTCTTTGGGCTTTTGATGTTATGATTGGGCCATATGGCCAATTGTAGTTTGGACTTTGATATTGGGCCCATTAATGTTGGTTAGACAATTGGGCTTTAATGGTGGGGCTTAGATTATGATGTTGGGCATTTATTTAAGTTGTGACTCAATTCTAATTATGGTGTTTTGTATATTTATTCAGTGTGAGATTTTGGGCTAGTAGTCGAGCAACTTTTGTGTTCAATAGACTGAGGTGAGTCTTCTCACTATACCAATGGGTCGAAGGCACCAATGTCGGCCCATTACTAGACGTGAAATCTATATAATTGATTATACAATGGTTGTTGTTTGGTGTGTATTGATTTACGTGAAGACCATGGCACCTGGTAAGACCATGAAGGGGAGCCCATGACACTTAGGTATAAGACCATGAGGGTAACCCATGGCATCCCAGTTAAAGACCATGGAGGGAGTCCATGGTAGTTTTCTGTGTATATGTGTATGAGATTATATGATTATGTGATCTGTGTATTTTGGGAAACTCACTAAGCATGTGCTTATAGTTTTGTTGGGTGTTTCAGGTACTTCTGGTTCTAAGGACAAGGGCCCGGCTTGATGGCACAATGTGCACTCTCCAGTAATTCCGCACTAGTTGTTTTGGATACTCTGGTCTTTTGAACAATATGTTATGTAATGGGATTATGGATAACAAATATGAATGTCATTTATAATTATTAAAAGAAAAATTTTACCTAAGTTTTGGGCTGTTACATATTGGGTGCATGACCTTAATTAGGGTTTCATTAAAGTCTACATACACCGAGCGTACGTGACTTGGGTTCCGACTCGCCATCAACTTAGTATGCTAAGCATACCAAGTGGTACACTCCACGTACTGGGCGCAAGCTTTGCGCCCAGTACGCTAAGCGTACCAAGTGGTACTATACCATCCCAAAAATCATGACCAAAAATTTCATTTTAAAAACCTTAATAAAAACCATAGTTGTCAACCATTCATTCAAAACATATTTAATCAGAGTATCATGTGTAAAAATATCATATCAAAGTAAAACATCCCAAGCTAAAACATCTTGGTGTGTGCGATGCAGTCAACCCAAGCTCTTCCCTCCGCTACCGGAAGTACCTGAAACCAAAACTGAAAACCGTAAGCACGAAGCTTAGTGAGTTCCCCATACTACCACATACCATACATATAACCACATACTGGGCCCCCGCCCACTACATCGGGACTAGCCCGACATCGGACTCGCTCCGGCATCGGGCTCCACCTGGCATCGAGCCCCGCTCGGTATACATATATGCTTCTCTTAGGTCTCGCCTGTCTCCAAGACCCTGCCCGCTATACATATATAATCACATAAACATACCAGCACAATAAGCAAATAAACGCTACTGTATTCCTATTCTAAGGCCTCGCCTATCTTGGCCCCCCTGTTCTGCTACTGAAGAGTCATGGAACCCCGTCCATACTCCTGCTAATGGTGAGATACGGGACCTCGCCCACACTCACCTCCCTACCAGGCATATACATGTATCACAAAGCCAACAAGTATCAACTACTATGCAACATATAACATTCCTCGGGCTTACCCCGACATCGGACCCTAATCCGAAACATACTACTGACACATGCAAGAATCACAAAGACCTATAGCATACTAATTAACATACCTTGGGACTCGCCCGACATCATAATGTAATCTGGAAAATATATCATAAAAATGTCTGGGGTTAACCTGTAACACCCAAAATCAGAAGGGACAAGAAAGGAAAGAAAACCCTAAGTCAAAGGGGACAACTCGTCGAGTCCAGGGAGGAACTCGACGAGTCGGAGCGGGATTCGGGGGATCGATTAAGTAACCGACTCGGCGAGTCGGCAAAGAGGACTCGGCGAGTCCGGTCTGAAGAGGGAAACCCTAAATTCGGGACTTTGTACACTATTTAAGCATCTAATTCTCTCCCTTAGGGTTCCTTATAGCCTCTCTTATCCAGAATACGAAACCCTAAGCCTCCATTGTTGCACATTCAAGCTTTCTTGCCATTTTGGGTGATTTGAAGGAAGAAGGAAGAAGGGTACCATTGGGGATTCAAGGATTGGCAGTATATCCAGAGTTTGTGGGATTTTCCAGAGCATTTGAAGGTAATGAGTCGCTACCTTCACTCTTTTGCATATAGATCAACCTTTAACATGAGATTTAGGGCTTTTAGGGCAAGTTTAAGAACCATTTCGAGTTAGAAGCGCATATCTGAAGTTGCTACTTCAGATCTAAGTGTATCTTGGCCTAGAGAATCATAAAGCATCAGTCTATAGGTTGATTGTTAAGCCTCTTTGTCTTAAACCCTAGTTTATAGTGTTTTGAGCCTAGATCTCCTTAGCTACATGTAAAGTTTGCCACTTTACATGAGGAATAGGATTTAGAAGAGTGGATCTACAGTTTGGAGTCCATGCATGACTCAAAAGCCTCTGAATATATGAAGGACTGAATAGACTTGGCGAGTCCTTCGAGTGGACTCGGCGAGTAGTATGAAGATGAGGATGAACTCGACGAGTTGGATGAACAACTCGACGAGTCTGTTGAAGATTGCCTTAGACTCGGCGAGTCAAGTCGTGAAACCCCAAACCCTTCGAGTAACGACTCGGATCAGTGAGTTGAGTGGGGACTTAGTGAGTTGGAGAGGACTGGAATCGGAAATCGGTAGACTCGACGAGTCGAGTCGCGAATGAAAGGATTCTGAGCGTATGAACTCGGCGAGTCAGTAGGCAGACTCGGCGAGTAGGGTTGACCTGGAAGGTTGACTTTGACTAGAACTTTGACCTTGACCAGAGTTGACTTAGTTTGACTTATAGAGTTGAATTTGAAATTAAGTGTTATATTGATGTTAGTAGCTTGAGGAGCTTATGGGGCAGCGGTTCAGAGAGTTGTCGGACAGCAGCCAGAGGTTTATCAGCAAAGTTCAGAAGTGCGAGGTGAGTCTCCTCACTGGTTGTATGGGTCTACGACCACAATGCCAGCCCATGTAGTTTTTTATGATAGGAAGACCCGGGGGTTAGCCCTAGGCATTATGCATGAAAGACCCGGAGGCGGCTCCTGGCACACAATATGTTATAATGTATGATAGGAAGACCTGGGGGTTAGCCTTAGGCAATATGATAGGAAGACCAGGAGGTGGCTCCTGGCGCACTGTATACTATTGTGTATGGAAGACCAGGAGGTGGCTCCTGGCACACTATATGCGGAGTAGCCTAGTAGAGTAGTATGTATAGTTGTCTTTGTGATACTTGCATGAAAGACCAAGGGTGGCCCTTGGCACTTGTCTGTAAGACCCAGGGAGTGGCCCCAGGCTTGACCAGGAAGACCACGTGCGACCCGTGGCATAACCACAAGACTATGTTTGGCACATAACACCTTGGCAAGACTATGTTTGGCACATAGCACCTTACTTGATTATGGATATGTTGGTTATGTATGGCTCTTGGCTATGTATGGCATGTATGGATCATTTGGTTTGTATGGTATGTGGTATCTGAGGAACTCACTAAGCTTCGTGCTTACGGTTTTCAATTTTGGTTTCAGGTATTTTGTTTTCAAGGAAAGAAGTCGGCTCGATCGCAGCGCATCACATTATGTTTTCCGCACATGAGATCTCTGGGATTACACTTTGATATGGTTTTATGATAATATGTTTTGTTTACTGACACTTTGGTTTGTCACGAGATATTATAATGAATGTTTTTATATTGATGGTTTTATGTAATAACTTATTTAAAAATGAAATTTTTGGCCTTGAATTTTGGGATGTTACATAACCCCCAGGTCTTCCTAATATACGCAAACATAATAGGTCGGCATTGTGGTCATAGACCCATGCACACAATGAGGAGACTCACCTCGCACTGTTGAAATCTCACCGATAAACCTCTGCCTGCTAACTGACAATTCCCGAACTGCTGCTCCTTCGGCTCCTTGAGCTATCAGTACCAAAGTAACACTTAGCTCAAAACCAATACTCCTCATTAGGGTAAGATGACCATATTACCCCTAGTCCAACTTGGTCCATATCTAAGGTCCAAAATCATAATACAAAAAATCCCAACACTAGGTAGGCTTCCCAAGCCCACTAGTGGCCTACTAATGACCCAATTTGCTATATTGGGGCCAATCCCTCTAATGGGCCTTACCCTAAGCCCAAACATATTCTTGGCCCAAAACATATGACTTCTGATGGCCCACTAAGGCCCGAAGACCCAAGGTCCATTGCTTGGCCCAACCTGAGGCCCAAAACACATCAAGCCCATAACTGATGAGTACGCTAGGCGTACTCCTATGTACGCTAAGCATACAAGCTAAATTGTGCATACGCTGAGCGTACCTGCATGTACGCTCAGCATACTTCCCTTTTAAGCCACTTTCCCATTAAGTGCTTAATACTCTACTCCATAAGCAACAATCACAGATCCAGGTCCTCTTTAACGTCTTAAACCATAAAGTTGCTTACTTGATGGCTTGCAACCCACCAAATAAGCCCAAACTTGAAATGTGACAACATACTTCCATGGAAATAGCTAGATCTCATGCATGAACCCATTAATACATTCACGATGTCAACTTTCTGCCTTAGGGACTCATTTAGAACTGAGAGTGGCAACTCTAAGTCCAAAAATCGGATTTGAACCATAAAGTTCTATACTTGGGACCACAATGACTCCAAAAACACATTACACTAGATCTAAGATACTTGAGGAAAGTTATGAACTTTATATATCCAAAGAGTCCCAAATGATGATGCTATCCCGGATCAATGAGCTCAAGCTACCCAAGTCCTTCTTTGCCAACTTCCTTTTTCTTCTTCCAAGCTTAAAACCACTAAGATGGGCTTCTCAAGGTCAAAATCACACAAGAATGAAAGGATGAGATGTTCTAGGGTTTTTCTGAGGTTGGGGAGGCTGATAAGGGGCTAGGGTTTGAGTCATAATGTTCCTTATATAGTGCTTGACCCTAAAATTAGGGTTTTGGGTCTGGACGTACGTCTCCACCATTTGCGACTACTTAAACCTTCTATGTTGGGTGTACCCCAGCTTATGCTGGGCGTACTCTTGCACTGGCCACCTTGCATGCATGGTCCTTTCTTGCCATCTTTCTCTATTAAGGACCAATATTGCCAATAACTTCAAAGTGCTGAAACTCCTTCATTCTAAGTTCGTTTCCGACGAACTTTATATCCACGAAAAGGTGGCGAGAAGCCCTACGCTCCTAACTACACACCCAAGCCTTAAAACCTTTCAAATAGAACCCGAGACCCATAAACAACCGAATCGCTTATACCCTGGGCCTCCTAGACCACAACCAAAGTACTTTTCAAAACGGGGTGTTACAGGTATGCCCCACATACTACTTTAAGGGACCAAAAATGCATAAACTCCAAAATAAAAGGTTCTTAAGGTACATACTAGTGTACATATGTTACAGTATGTATCAACGGGGAGGAATATGCAAGCCATATTCTGGTGCTATGTTCGTTTGCCCAGTGAATTGCTTCATCTGGCGTGCAAAACAGGATAGAATCCCATCGGCGGTCGCTCTATCATCAAAGGGAGTTGTAGTCAATTCTTTGTGATGCAGCGTATGTATCAACGGGGAGGAAGATGCAAACCATATTCTGGTGCTATGTTCGCTTGCCCAAGCGATAAGAAAGAAAGTGTTCCAATGGTTTGACGTCCAACATACCTTATTTTATTCGATCATTGAATTATTGAAATACGCGGAGTCTTGTGGCAGCAGTTTCAAAAAACGCAATCAGTTCCTTACAATTTGCTATGGACTTATATGGAATATATGGAAATTCCGGAATGATCGAGTATTGAAAGTGAGATTTTTCAATCTTAGAAGTGGGGCGAAACTTATTAAATCTGTAGTATATTTCTGGATCAAATGTAGGGGGAAATCAAATTTGGGCTCTTGGGTAGATCTGCAGACTTCCCCATTTAATAATTTGTAGCATCATACGTTTTATTTGTTTATGCTTTTATCTTTATTTTTGTATTGTACTTTTCCGTTCTCCTCTAGTTCCTTGTTAGCGATGGGTCGTTTTTATTAATATATTTGTTGTTTTTAAAAAAATAAAAAAATATAAATAATAGTCGATAATATTCGAACCCATTATTTTGTAAACAGTTTAAAAATCCAATGGTAATTGCCCATGCAATGCTCAAAATATGCTAAAAAGCATTTAATCGAGTACAATTAGTGTTAACCTAAAAAAACTTGTGACGTTGGCGGATTGAATAAGGGTACGAAAAGGTATTTGACAATTTTGGTGGTTGTCTAATGGGGATAACTACAGTAAAGTCCCTATATTTTGGCAAAAGTTTCAAAAAAGTCCTAATTTTTTTTAATGAAAAAGCCCAATAAACCGGATAAACCGAACAATTTAGTCCTTATCATCCGGTGACCCTTATTTTCCCGGTTAAAGAAGTCTACATGGCATCGACTCTATCCTTGACCTCATTAATTTAGGTTTTCTTGGAAAACCCTTTTTTCTCGTCTCCTTTATTCCCGACAAAACGATCGATCGATTCTACTCGTGTCCTTTTGCGATGGATGAAGTATTTGAGCCTGACACAATCAACGTTCAAGTTGATGATTTTGTAAAAACCAAATCAGTTTCAAGATGCAAAGATAAATTCCTTAATGTTCTTTGTGAAGACAGTGATGAAGAACCAGTGGAAGGTGAAGGAGAAAATGCTCGAGTTGAACTAGATGATGAGGAAAACACTGACGAATCTAGTGATGAAGATGAAATCATATACTCCATCCATAATCCGAAGGTCAAATGGAATGTGATGAAACCAGTTATTGGAGAAAGGTATGAATCTAGACACGAACTGAAATTATGTTTAACAAATTATTCTATCTATAAGGGCTATAAGATTCGTTTTAAGAAGTGTGATAGTGTTAGACTAGTGGTTGTGTGTGCTAGTGATCCAGAAAAATGCCCTTTTATGGTTCGTGCTTCATGGATGAGTACTGAAAAATCATTTCAAGTGAAAAAGATGAATGATAGGCATACATGTGTTAGGAATTTTAGTAGTTCAAGGCTTATGAATCCAACTTGGTTAGCAAAGCAGTTTGTGAAAGAACTAGTAAGGAAGCCAAAGTTTAAATGCAAGGAAATGCAGACAATAAGTCAAAGTAAATTTCATTGCAAGGTGTCATGGTCAAAATGTTATAGATCAAGGTGTAGGGCACTGTCCTTAATTGATGGCAATTTGAGTGACCATTATGCAAGAGTGTGGGATTATGGACATGAACTGATGAGGTCCAATCCAGGTAGCACAGTTAGGATTTCTGTTAATATTAACCCTGATCAGACTACAACTTTTCATAGAATCTATGTGTGCTTTAAAGCAATCAAAGATGGGTGGAAGATTGGATGTCGTAGGGTTATAGGGTTGGATGGTTGTTTTTTGAAGGGACAATGCAAGGGTGAGTTACTAACTGCAATAGGTAGAGATGCAAATAATCAAATTTACCCTATAGCATGGGCTGTTGTGGAGGTTGAAAACAAGATTAATTGGACATGGTTCTTGGAACTAGTTAGTGAAGATCTTTCATTGGATGCTGGCAGGGGATTATGTGTCATTAGTGATCAACACAAGGTAATGATAGGTTCATTTAATTTATATCATCTATTATAGTTTTTAATAACAGTTACTAATATATTTTTTCATTTCCTAGGGTCTTGTTGAAGCAACAAAGGATATTCTACCCCATGTAGAGCACAGACAATGTGCTAGGCATATTTATGCCAATTTTAGGAAAGTGTATAGTGGGATACAATTCAGAAAAATGTTTTGGGCAGCTGCAAAATCTACAATAGAAGGTGATTTCAAGATAAACATGGATAGGATCAAGACTTTAAGTGAAGGTGCATATGATCATCTTATGGCTAGAGAACCTCATACATGGTGCAGGGCATTTTTTGGTAGTGGTTTGGCATGTGAGTTTGTAGAGAATGGGATAGCTGAGTGTTTTAATGCAGTCATTGTAGATGCTAGAAAGAAGCCTCTTTTGGCTATGCTTGAAGAAATAAGACTCTACATGATGGAAAGGTTCTACAACTTAAGAGAGGAAGCACATAAATTAGAAGGTGATGTGTGTGAAGCAGCACTTCTAAAGATGGAGGAATTTGCTAAGGATATAAGGTATATTTTGTATTTCATATATACATGTAGCTTTTTAATTGACTGTTATTACATTTATAATAAGATAAATGTTTATATTTGCCGGACTTGGTATGCAGTGCCAAGTGGTGTTAATTCATATGAAATTAGGAATGGCTTTCAAAGTTATGGAGTTGATTTGGAACACCATTACTGTAGTTTTAGACTGTGGGATATAGCAGGGATACCTTGTGTGCATGCACAGGTAGCAATCTTATACACCAACCAAGATCCAAAGGAATTCATTAGCACTTGGTTCAGCAAGAGTAATTACATGGCTACATATCAGTCTAACATACTTCCAGTCAATGGAAGTAACTTGTGGGAAGAAACTGGCTATACCAAGTCCCTTCCACCTACAGCTAGGAGGATGCCAAGACGACCCAGTGTCAAAAGAAGGAGACATGTATCTGAGCATGAAGACAAGTGCCCCCAAGTGTCTAACAGGGGAAGAACTGTACAATGCAAGAATTGTCTTCAAAGGGGACATAATAAAGCTTCTTGCAAAAATCCAAAGGTTGTACCTGAGCCAAAACCTAAAAAGAAAATGGGCAGACCCAAATTGGATCCTGATTTGACTAACTAGACAGGATCTAGAAGAGGTGATAGAGGTAGGGGTACTGGATCTGGTAGAAGAGGGAAGAGAGGTGGTGGTAGGGTATCCGGAGGAAGAGGCAAGAGAGGTAGAGGGAATACAAAATTTGGTGAGGGAACTTCTAATCTTGATGAAGAAAATGTGGTGACTCCTACTGTTGAGAGTGATAATGAAGAGGCAAGAGATGTGGAAAGTCCTGAAGTTGATGATGAAATAAGAGTGGATGTAAAGAGTGATACTGATTTCATGAGACAGTCGAATTACACCACACAAGAGATTTTGGACTGTCTTGGAATCAACGAGGAAGAATTATATGAATTTGAGGGTCTAAAACATGTACCTGTGGATCTTCATATATAACAGGTATGGTTTAGCAACAAAATTTTAGTTTATTGTGTTTAGTATGCCTAACCCTATATTGATATGCTTGTTGCAGGTTTTGAATTTTCTAGCCAATTGACTGTAGAAACTTTGACTGAGAATGAAGAGGATTTGGAACAAGAAGGTATGGATCAAGAGGGCATAGATGAGGAGGGCATGGATGAGGAGGGAATGGATCAAAAGTGCATAGATGAGGAGGGCATGGATGAGGATGGCATGGAACAAGAAGGTATGAATCAAGATGGTTTGGGTCCATAGGAAATCTATGATAAACATGGTTAATGCATCTTTAACTTGATTAACTTGTGTATGTTTATGTTGTGTTTGATTTGATTCTATTGTGTATGTTAATTGATTACAACCATGTTTGATTCCTGCCATAATTGATTCCGGTCATGCATGATTCCAACCATACTTGATTCCGGTCATGCATGATTCCATTCATAAATGATTCTAATAATTATTGATTCCATTGTTTATTAAACATGTTTGATTATATTCTATATTCATTCCATTGTTTACTGATTCAATTAATTAATGATTCCATTCATGTTTCATTCCATTCATTCTTTCATTCTATTCTATTCACTCATGATTACATTCGAAGCACTTATAACTCATACATAAACATAAACTTGTTAATTCATTTCACTTGACAAAAGGACACAACATGATTTCCATACATCTTCTGTCTATCCTAAAAGACACCAAAACACATAAAAGACACCAACACACTATTTTCTATACATATTCTGTCTATCCTACAAATCCTTCAACATCACCAACACAAAAACAAAAGAAACCATGAACACATAAAAAAAAGATTTCCATTTTCCACCTTCTTCTCCATTCTGGACTTGAATGGCCACTCCTTCCACGGGTTGATTTGCCACTGGTTGTTCCACAATGTCCTCAAAAAAGTTCCCTTCAACTTGTTGTTGTCCATAGTCCCCGAAAATTGCATTGTTCTCCAAATTAACATTGTTGTGAAATTCTAGTAAGAGATTTGCATACCACTGATTTGGTAGAGGAGGATCTACCCATTGGAAGAACTTGCAGTCTTTAAGTGCATCCTGGTAATTTGGGCAACCTATAAACCTTCTTCCTGGGTTAAAGGGAGTCCACGAAGTCTATTTTCCAACGGGATCACCGCAATAGCACCTGCTTCTCAGTCGATTCATCACTCTTCGATTTGAACTTCTGCTTCCTACAGAAGATGAAGACAACATTGGTGGCTCCTCCTCCTGCTTTGATTTTCGCCAGGTCCGATTTTTGGCACGAAAGGAACGAATGATGTATATATTTAAGTTTCGTTAAGTCCACCTAAGCATGTCCAGTCCACGTAGACTTCTTTAACCCGGAAAATGAGGGTCACCGGATAATAAGGACTAAATTGTCCGGTTTATCCGGTTTATTGGGTTTTTTCATTCAAAAAAAAAAAAAAAAATTAGGACTTTTTTGAAACTTTTGCCAAAATATAGGGATTTTACTGTAGTTATCCCTTGTCTAATGCCAATAAAATAGAATAAATTATTTAACCAAACATTAAACTATATATTATCGTAGCAACCAGAGGCTGGATTTGCTGTTACTATTACTTTATAATTTATATTAGTCAGTTATGTCAATACATCAAATAACCATTGATCCTTTCATTTACAAAACTGTTAGTGGTATTTTAACATATTTATCAATTAATTACAGTAAATTTTTAAAATTGGCATTTAAAAAACTTATTATTTCTTTTAATGCTAAAAGAGTAACGTGGTTTATTGGTACATAATCCAAACTTTAATTTCCTACCAAACGGTAGATGTACCTAAGCAAATTAATTTATAACTGATTTTCTTTATTATTAATTCACTTAACTACCAGAAATTATCATGGATATTTAATCATCGATTAAACAAAAATTATAAATAATATATAATCTGTTGTTAGCCTAAATATTTTTTATATATCGGATGGTTTTCTTTAACTAAAAGATTATAATATAATTTTACGAATGGCTTTTTTAAAACAAAGTCATATACTACATTTGAACCGGATTTTGGCAAAATTATAATGTTCTCTCTTTTTGTTATCAGCCCATTTTTTTTTTATTATAATAGCTATATTATTTCCATATAAAAAAATGTTAAAATTTAATGACTATTATTAATAAAGCTGGAATATACACAATTATTAAATCACAACAATAACTAAAATATAATTGTTTTTATGTATCTATAAATATACGATGATCAATGTAAACGTGACATGATTATGGCCTTATGGGACACTTGTCATGATTTATTTTCTTATAAATAGTTATTGACAAATTATACAGAAATGATACCAAATACATACTTTGCAAAAGCCAAACTTTATCAGCTCCGAAGGCCCACCACCGACCAGTCCACCGGCCGCCGTCACAACACCTCCGGCGTCCTGTTTAAAATGGGCAACTGCCTGAAACCGGTTCTGAAATCAGAACAAGCACCCCATGAAGAAGACGAAGAAGAAGCAGAATTACCTCTTGTGATTTCGAGAGTGCATGACCAGGTTGTACTCAGAAGTGATGAGTGCTGTAAGGAAAAGAAGAAAGTGAGGTTCAAGGTACAAGCAGACAATGCAGCAGCAGTCGCCATGGAGACAACCATGACGTCTCCTCGAATGAGAAGATGTGTGAGGGTGAAGGTGGTGCTGACACAGTCTGAGTTGAAGCAAATCTTGAACAGAGCCACCGTCTACCACCACTCACCACCATCGTTTTCTTCCTTCGACGACCTGATATCAGATCGAAGAATGGTGAAGTATAGAAGAAGTAGATGCAGCTGGAATCCTGCTTTACAATCGATACCTGAATTCAGCCATTATTAATCACGTTCATCTTCAAAACTCTCTTGAGATATTTTTCGTGCATATACAGTATTTAATTTTTTTAAATATTTTTGTAAATAGTAAATGTCTCCATTTTCAAAATATCTATTGTATAATCATGTTCATATTGTATTTGTGGAATATAATTTAATCGATATTATATGTGTGTGTTATCAAATCCAACGGGAACTTATATGCTTCTAACCAATCATTACACATTCATTCGACGATATAAACCACATACTTCTCTAAACTTTGAATTTTTGTATAGAATGTTTGTATGAAATGTTTCGTTGTGTTTTGATTACTTAAGCTAATTAATAACATAAGTTTAAGGCTATTAACTCATGCTAAAATGACTTTTTTTTTTACCTTTTAACTGTAATTAATTAAAATATTGATATTAATTGAAAAATAACCCCACCCAAACCACAACGAAATTCAAACTATATATCCAACCACTTGATAAATGATATCACAAAATAACCAAATGCAAAAGGGATAATAACTTGAGAGGGTAACATACTATTGCATTTTGTTATATTTGGTCACTAAACTTTTTTTCAAGTTCTAATAGCCATTTAACTTGTTGATTCGTGTAAAATTTCCCCTTATGACTGATTATAGCCGATTTCAACGATTGCATGGGTCCGATGTGGCTTTTTTTTTCCTAGGTGGCATGTAGGCCCCGATTTTGCCTCCCATCCTCATTAAAGTTAAGAGTGAAGTCTCGTTTGGTCCTTAAATTCGATTAGGGCACCAAGTCTCATTAACCCCCGATTTTTTCTCCTTCAATCTTCAATCGGTCTCTGTAATGACTTCATCACAATGTCCCATTGATCGAAACTTCATTGTAGTGGATTTCCACTATAATGGAACGTTTGCACCCAACCCATTAGTATACTTTGATCCCGACAGACAATCAGTAGGAGATGTTGACTTCAGTGCATTTGAGTACGAGGAGTTCATGGAATTCCTTCAAAAGCTCACCAGAACTAGAAGAAAAGACATTTACTTCTGCCTTCCACAAGAGTCTTTAAGTCAGAGAATTCATACACTGGTGAATGACGGTGATTACAAAGAATTTTGGATTTGGCATATGTAAATGAGAGGAGAATGAATGTGTTGTGGACCACTATAATGAACCAATCTTCGAATGGATTGAGGAAGAGGAAAATGAAGATCAAGACTACAGCTGTGAAGAGGATGAAGACTCAGTATTCTCGAAGACTTATTCTGTTGACCATGAAGAAGATAATGTTGAATATCCATTCCCAGCCAACAAAACCAAGGGTGACAGGTTCTTAAACAAACTTTGTGTAGACACATTAAATGAAGATGTTGAATATGTTGAACCTCAATACCCTGTACATGATGATAGACAACCATGGAATCAGATGAAACCATTGTTAGGTATGCGATTTTCTAACCCTGATGAGCTTAAAAACATGTTGAGCAACTATGTCGTTGCTAATGGATATGATCTTTGGTTTGAAAAAAATGACTCCCAAAGGTTGTTAGTTAAGTGTTGCAAAAAAAAAAAAAACAAGTCACCTAATTGTCCATTTAGACTTTGGGCCTCTTGGATGAGTAAAGAGAGGACTTTTCAGATAAAATCTTTAGTTAGTGAACATAACTGTAGCAGGGTGTTTAAGTTTGGGTCCATAGTAACTTATAAGTGGTTAGGAAAACAGTTTATGAGTGAAATTATAGTGAAGCCAAAAATGAGTGTTAGGAAGATGAAAGCTAAAGTTTCAACAACATTCAATATAAATGTGAGTGAGGGGCAATGCAGAAATGCAAAGAAATTTGCATTACAAGAAATTGAAGGAAGTCTAATTGAACATTATGGGAGATTATGGTCATATGGTCATGAAATTTTGAGGACAAACCCTGGGTCTACTATGAGGATGGATGTAGACATCATGCCAGATTCCACAACTTTGTTTTCTAAGTACTATGTCTGCTTTAAAGCTATAAGTGATGGTTGGAAGGAAGGGTGCAGGCCTGTGATTGGCCTTGATGGTTGCTTTCTAAAGGGTATTGTTAGGGGAGACGTTTTGGCAGCTGTAGGGAGGGATGCAAACAACCACATCTACCCTATAGCATGGGCTGTAGTTGGAGTTGAGAACAAGACCACATGGAAGTGGTTCATAGATCTCCGCATGGATGATATTGATGGTGGTCTTGGTGCAAGCATTACCCTTCTTTCTGATGGACACAAGGTGAGCATTGGTTCATATTTATACATATGTTTTTATGCATGTTTCACTAATTTTGTTGTTGTTATTTATAGGGGTTGCTAGAAGTAGTAAAAGAAAGGTGTCTAGAAGCTGAACACAGACAATGTGCCAGGCACATTGTGGCTAATTTTGCTAAAAGGTTTACCGGTCAACATTTCAGGAAGCTTTTTTGGAGGGCTGTCAGAGCTAGTACTGAACAGAAGTTCAAACATGTAATGGAAAAGATCAAATCTTTAGATACTCAAGCATATGACTACCTTATAGACAGAGATCCTACTACCTGGTCTAAGGCATTTTTTAAAGAGGGCAGAGATTGTGATGCAATTGAGAATGGGGCGAGTGAGAGTTTCAATTTTGCTATTAGGCATGGTAGAAGGAAACCAATCATCACTATGCTAGAGGAGATTAGGATATTTGTGATGGAGAGGATATACAGTCAAAGAGTAGAAGTAATTGAATGGGATTTGAATATCTGTCCAAGTATTAGGAAGCTTATACAAGATTTGAAGGTTAAACAGAGGTAACATGTAGTTTTACAATTCATCTGTCCAAGTATTAGTTTGTGTTATTAGCTATTAATTTGTAGTTATTATTGCCTTATACAGATTGTGTGTGTGTGTGGGGGGGGGGGGGGAGTGGATCTAATTGCAAAGACTTGTGCATGCAGAATATGGCAACTTACAAGGATACCATGCTTACATGGAGTAGCTGCAATCTCTTCCCTGAATCAAGATGCAGAAACATATGTGTCCCAATCATACAGTAAAGAGGCTTATCTAAAATGCTATAATTATAGAATTAACCCTCTCAATGGTAGTGATATGTGTCCAGAAGTTCCTTATCGAAAGCCTTTGCCTCCCAAAAGAAGAAGATTACCTGGTAGGCCATCAGTGAAAAGGAAGAGGGATGCAGTGGAAAGGGAGTTGAGTAGACCAGTTAGAAATTCTGTGACAAGAAGGGGATCCCTGATAAAGTGTAGTATTTGCAAGGAACCAAGTCATAACAAGAAAAAGTGTCCATCTAAGTAGCAAACAAATACATCAGGTAAATGTCCCAATTATCTGAACATAATACATCATTTTGATAAGTAATCTTGAGACTTCAATTTTTTTGCAGCACCAAGTTCATCCAGGGGTAGTGGAGCAGGACCAAGTCAACCACCAGCAGCAGCCCAACCACCTCCACCACCACCACTACCACCAGCTGCAAGGCCTGTCCCAAGAAGGGCCCCAATTGGTAGAACTGGACGGAGGAAATATTCTGAAAGGATTGTCAAAATGGAATTGAGGAGGAACATACCTGGGGTTGGGAGCAGTGCAGAGAACCATGCAGTCCTTAATTAAGTTGGTGTGTAGGTAGTGGGTGGGCACATCTTTTGTTATCAAGTTGTGATGTAAAGACAATACTATGTTTTATTTATGCTTTTCTTTTGGGTTTGTGGGAACATGGTGGCCCTTCTTTTGTGGTCCCTAGAAGGAATCTTTTGTACTATCTTTTGTGTATATAGATAACTACTCACCCTTTATTTAATTTAGAATATTGATGGAGTATTTCAATGAATTCAACCACCGTATTCAATTAGTTTCTTATTATTTCTATGCATTGTTGTCTCGTTGATTCCATTACAGTCAAAGAATGGAATCCTATATTATTAGCTTAGATAATATGACAGTTAATCAGTTTTGACTACCAAGGGTAGTTTCGTCAATTCCTACTTTCTAGTCTGTTACAAGTTATTTAGACATCTTGATGTGTAATGTTATTAATTGAAGGAAGTCTAATTGAGCATTATGAAAGATTATGGTCAGTTAATCAGTTTTGACTACCAAGGGTATTTTCGTCAATTCCTACTTTCTAGTCTGTTACAAGTTATTTAGACATCTTGATGTGTAATGTTATTAACTGAAGGAAGTCTAATTGAGCATTATGAAAGATTATGGTCATATTAGCTAAGTTGTTGACTGGAATTAGCTAAGCTTTTGACTGGAGTTAGAAAGAAGTCTTGATGTGTAATGCTATTAATTGTACATATATGCCTTCATTCCAGTCAAAATTACTACTATTTGTGATTCCATTCCAGTCAAAATTACTACTTTGTGATTCCATTCCAGTCAAGATTACTTCATTCCATTCCAACAAGAAGTTAAGATAATACATTCATTCCATTCAAACAACATCTTTCAATACATCATTCACATCATTTCATCGTATACACGATCAAAAAAAGAAATCCTATGGTAAACTTATATATTTTTTCCTTCATTGCAATGGCATCACAATACTTTTCCTTCTTCATTTGTTCCATGTCTTCCTTCACCTTCTCTACTTCGGTCTTCAATGCTACTAATTCAACTTTCATTCCCTCCACCACTTCCATTAGAGGCATTTCTACAGGTTCTACATCCAACCATTTCCAATATTTGCATTTACCCTTCAACACAAATAACTCATAATGAGATTTCAAAATAGGAAAAAAGAATTAGAAAAGGGAGAAGATTCAAGTGAAATAGTTTACCTCATTGCACACCATGAAATGCCTCCCTGGATTCTTTGGTGTTTTTGATGTTAGAATACATGCAGGGAACCCACAATCACAAGGTTTTGGATCGTTCGCAGTTGATTTCTTGCTTGATCGATTGAGGGATGATGAGAAGCTATAAGAGGAAGCCATAGGGGTATTAGGGCACAATCAAGGAACCGCATACATCCCTCTTTTAATAACATTAGCCCTACATGCCACGTAGGATCGACCGGTACATTGAAACCGACAAAAAACAGTCGTAGGGGGGAAATTTACACGAATGAACAAGTTAAATGGCTATTAGAGCACGAAAAAAAAGTTTAGTGATCAAATGTGACAAAATGAAATAGTATGTTACCCTCTCAAATCATTATCCCAATGCAAAATTGTAGTAAAATTGCGATTTTATGTGAAGCTACCACATATAACATTTATATAATTTACTCTAGTCCCTCCTTTCCTACGGTGGATATAGGTCAAATAATCTAGGACCTTTCTCAAAGTGGATAAGTGGAATAATTTATCATTTTTCATAATGGACATAGGTGGAATAATTTAGGACATTTCAAAGTGGACATAGGTGGAATAAATAATTTATGAATAATTTAGTTTATTTTTCATTTAAAAAAATATAATTTACACTAGTTTCTATAATAATTTCAAGAAAGCAAGTTCAACAGAACTTAATTACTCTACTAAATAAATCTAGATACATCGAATAACATATGGATAAATTGAAAATAAATAACTCTTTATTTTTCACTTTCCTCAACTTACACTCACAAAATCTACACACATCGAATAACATATGGAAGAATCCCACCATGGTTAAAATACGCCAATTCCACCTGTATAAAAGGGAAAATGACTTACAAGTCCAACGAAGTTTCTAAACCGTTCAAAAAATTCCAATCATGTTTTGTCTGTTCAAAAAAACCCAACAAACTTAACATTTTGTCTAAAAAGCCTAACTAAGTTACACTTTCCCGAAAGTCAAATAAGAGAAACAGATACGTGGCTTATTACCGTATCGGGAAAATGACTTGCTAGACCAACGAAGTTTCCAAAACGTTTAAAAAAATTCCAATCATGTTTTGACTGTTCAAAAAAAAAACCCAACGAACATAAACAAACAAAATTGAGATTCTTTGAACGGTTTGGAACTTTATTGGAATTTTTAGACAAACTGTTAAATTTGTTGATTTTTTTAACAGACAAAACATGATTGAGATTTTTTGAACGGTTTGGAAACTTCGTTGGGCTTTTAAGTCATTTTCCCCTGTATAAAACATTAACATCAATCTCAATATTAGTCCGAGCACACTACACAATAATGTATGATTTACTATGTCATGTCATGTCATCTCATCTAAGTCTCGGTACCAAAACGGTACACAACAATCATGTCATATATGAGTCCGAGTCTTTGTCCCATAATAGTACACAACCGTGTATACTGTTCTATCATGTCATGTCATTCTGTAGAGCGGTAAGTGGAGAAATTGTACCTTGATATCGAAGTGGACGGTCCATGTGAATGACTTTCCGGTGTCAGTGGTGACGATAACCTCTTGACCGGGGCGGATGTCAGTAATACTAGTTGGGAGGTCAATGGGGTACCGTACTACCGTTCATGACCGGTCAACCATAGTGTATCTGCATCCTCACCGGCTTTGAAACAAAGGGGTATGATTCGCAGTCCGACTAGATTACTCCGGTGAATCCTCTCAAAACTTTTCGCAATCACTGCTTTTACTCCCTGTAAAATATTCATTATAATCCTACTTTTATGTTTTAAAATTTATTACTTTAGGAAAAACACCGGTGTCTAAGGAATGAAAATGAGCAAAATGGAATTCGGGAATGATCCATTCCATCACGCAAAACAAACAACTTTTTTCATTCAAATAGAATCACCCATTCCATTCCTTCTCTGATCCATCGTTAAGAAAAAAAGAAACACCAATTTAGTTTTAAGACGCTCACCAACAACATGAGCCCCTTGGCAGCCCAATCTCGGGAGCTTCCACTACCATATTCTACTCCTGCCAAAACAATGGTGGCTTCACCCGCATCCTTATATCTCTGATTAAAAAATAAAAAATAAAAATACGTTTCTTTTTACAATAAAAAAAGTTATAATAGAATGAACGCGTTTATAAAGTATAAACTCACTGATGCTGCATCAAAAACAGAGAGTTTGTCTCCAGTTGGAATATGAAGAGTCTTTGGGCCAACTTCATCAAAAACTTGAGGAATGCTTACATCAGCAACTTCTTGAATGCTTGGCCAAATATCCCTGAAATAAGTATTCTTTCCATCTTTCCCAATTCCAATTGGTTCTTTCTCAAAATCAATATCAACCTGAGAAACAAAATTATATGAATTAATATTCATTTTGAGTAAATTACAACTTTCGTCCCTGTGGTGTGCCAAAAGTTATGGTTTTTGTCTAGATGTTTGATTTGTTGCACAGACAGTGGGCCTAAAAGCGTATGTCTAAAATGACTCTTTTACTCTTGCCTTCATCTCCTTCAATGAAAGTCTTAAAACATTTGTCAATCTCCTTCATCTTAAACTCTAAAATTAAACCAAGTTCCAAATCAAAACCCAAAAAATATAACCTAAAGCTAAAACTCTTTTATCCTTGAATAATATTAAGAGAAAGGTAGGGTTTTGTTCAAGAAGATGAGGGCAAAATAATCATTTTACATAGACTTAACATAACTTTTCAACGCCATCCAAGCCAAGTACCGAAAGTACAATGAAACTACATTACAAGGGCCATCTTTGCAACAAACAAAACATGTGGACAGAAATCACAACTTTTGACATACCACAGGTACAAAAGTTGTAATTTATTCTATTTTTGTAGTGGTGAATAGTGAAACAGTTCATATTTAGAGAGAGAATGAAATTCTGTATTGTATTCATCTTTGATCAAATACACCTTTTATGTAGATGCCCCAATTGTTACAACAGACTTGTAACTAATCTAACAAACCAATGCTGACATGTCAAATAACTAACTAACTTTTAACTAATCTGTTCACAGCACCAACTGTTTCATCGAGTTCTCATGAATTACCAATACATGTTGTGCAGCCATATATAAGTCATTCTGCTGGTTTTCCATAAAATGAAAATCTTGATACTTTTTCTTGTGTCTCTTTTGGTAAGCAAAACCCTAAAAAAAAATTCAAAAAGGGTAAGTTGGTAATTTTGATACTAAGTTACTCATAAGCCAAATCTTGTCAAATTAAAAATCTCACCTTGAATCCCACTTTGTTGTCAAGGCAAGAATGCCAATATGCTTTGATGTCTTTCAAAGGAACCCAATCATGAGGCCTTCAGAAAATTAATAAATAATCTGAGGGGCATTTTGGTAAAAACAACACTAAACACCCCTTTTTGGTCCTGCCTTGGCCCTTGTTGTAGTGACTCAAACATGTTGTTCGCCCTTAAATATGCTTCTATCATTGTTACCTGTATTTCAACAAAGAGAAATAGCCTTCGTTGGCCCATCACCATGCCCCTGTTCGTCGCAACCCAGATCCCATGCCGCCTCCTGCCTACCGTCTGACGGTTCCACCGCCCTCCGCTACCGTCCGCCTCAACTCTCAAGGTATAAATTAGAAAAAGACCTTTTTCCTCTACAAGTCGCTCTTACACAGAAGTTCATTTTCTCAATCTTTGCAACATCAGAGCATCCAACAACTCGTCAATGGCCGCACCAAAAGGGTTACTCTCGCCAACAACGTCTCTCCGAACAAGAGCAATAGCAGCTTCTGCTTCTCTTACAAAACCCCTTTCCACATACGCAGTAAAATCCCTCCAAACCCCATCAACACCACAAGAATCAGGACACATCGACACATTCTTAATTGAGAAGATTTTGATGCGTTTGAAACAAGGTAAGCTCAATTCCTCCAAAGATTATCTATTTCAATTAACCCCCTCTTCCTTTCTCGATGTCATTTATCATTGTCGTGATAATCCGCAACTGGGTCAAAAATTTCTTGACACGGTCGCCTCAAATCACCCGAAATTTAGGCATTCCTCGATCTCTTTGAGTGCGATAGTTCATGTACTTTCCAGGAATAGAAGGCTATCCGATGCCCAGGCTTTGTTGCTTAGAATGATTAGGAAGAGTGGCGTGTCACGCACCATGATCGTTGACTGTTTAATATCCACATACGAGAAATGTGGCTCCAATCCCATCGTTTTTGATTTGTTGATTCGTACATATGTGCAAGCTAGGAAGTTAAGAGAAGGCGTGGAAGCCTTCAAATTAGTCACAAACAGGGGAATTTCTGTTCCGATAAACGGATGTAACACTGTTCTTGGAGGCCTTGTTAAGATCGGGTGGTTTGATTTAGCGTGGGAGGTTTACAATGATGTCGTTTCAAAAGGGGTGGTTCAATTGAACATCTATACAATGAACATTATGGTGAACGCCATTTGTAAGGATCATAACTTCAAAAAGGTGAAGCCTTTCTTGATTGAATTCGAGGCAAAAGGTATTTCCCCAGATATCGTGACCTATAATACATTGATAAACGGTTATTCACGTGTAGGCCTTCTCGATGAAGCTTTTGAACTCATGACCTCTATGCAAAGTAAAGGATTAAAACCGGGGCTTTACACTTATAATTCGATTCTAAACGGGGTTTGTAAAACCAGGGGTTTGGAAAGAGCAAAAGAGATAGTAAAAGAAATGGTTCATAATGGGTTAAATCCCGACTCCACTACTTACAACACCTTGTTAATCGAATGCTGTAAAAAGGGTAATTCTATGGAAGAAGCCGAATCCATTTTTCAAGAAATCTTGAACCAAAATGTGGGACCCGATATCTTGACTTATACCTCACTTATCGGGTTGTTTTCAAGATCCGGAAATCTTAATCGGGCTTTATTCTACTTCAAGAATATGAAAGATTCCGGGTTGACACCCGATAATGTTATTTACACAATTTTAATCAACGGGTTTTGCAAACACGGTGTGATGTCGGAAGCAATCAAGATTCGGGATGAAATGATTGATCGGGGTTGTGTTTTAGATGTTGTTACATATAATTCACTTTTAAATGGATTATGCAAAAGTAAAATGCTTCAAGAAGCCGATAAACTATTTGACGAGATGGTCGAACGAAGGGTATATCCGGATTTTTACACTTTCGCAACACTTATCAACGGGTACTCGAAAGAAGGAAACATGAAAAAAGCGGTTAATTTGTTTGAATCCATGATTCAAAGGAACATAAACCCTGATATCGTGACATATAACACTTTAATCGATGGGTTTTGTAAGGAAGGTGAGATGGAAAAAGCTAAAGATTTATGGAATGCTATGATATGTAAAAATATTTTCCCAAATGATATAACTTATAGTATTTTAATTAACGGGTTTTGTAACACGGGTCATGTGAATGAGGCGTTACGGATTTGGGACGAAATGGTCGCGAATGGGATCGGGCCCACAATTGTGACATGTAACACGATTGTTAAAGGGTATTGTAGGGCAGGATTAGTTAAAGAAGCGGGTTTATTTTTTAATCGAATGGGGTTTAATAATGTTAGTGCTGATAGTGTTACGTATAATACTCTTATACATGGGTATTTGAAGGAAAATGATATGGATAAGGCGTTTGACTTGGTCAATGGGATGGAAAGTCAAAGGATATTTCCGGATGTTGTTACGTATAATGTGATTCTTGATGGATTTTGTAGAAATGGGAGAATGGATGAAGCTGTTATGGTTTATGGGAAGATGATTGAGAAAGGTTTGAAGCCTGATAGATCGACATATGTATTGATGATAAATGGGTATGTTTCAAAGGAGAATATGAAGGAAGCTTTTCGGTTGCATGACCAAATGTTGGAGAGAGGGTTTGCGCCTGATGATAAGTTTTGATTTAGATGAATGTTCAAAAACCATAAAAGAAGTTTATATTGAAAAAGTAAAATTCCCAAATTGCCCCTCTTAATTCTTTTAATCACAGCTTTGTCATGCTGTGATGTACCATGGATGATAATTACTATAAGACCATGAAACAGAAGATATAGGACATAAACAACATAAAATTTTATCATATGTAGTTATTGTTGATTAATATTGTTTCCATTGCTCGCATCAAGCATAATTATGGCACCAACATTTAAATGGGGAGCAATAATCTTTTGAAGACTTCTTGCCCTCCTGTAATAGATATAAATAAAAAAACATAATTTCCATGTAAAGAAATGGTAATCATGTAAAAGTTTTTATAGATTGAAGATTTATCTTTCCCCAAAAGAAGAGATACTTATCATACCAATAATTTCTTGGTTTAAGTTTTTTAGGACCTTATAAGGTTTGAATAGACAGATATTTAAAGGTAAAAACAAAATATGAAAAAGTACAAGTAAATATATCAAAAAGAATGGACGGATAGCAAAATGTCAAGATTTGCAAAACTTAGCTGCAGTAAACCCAATGAATTTAGCAACTGAGATTCATAATAAAAAAAAGAAAAAAAAGTGTCTTCTTAATGTCTAAAATAGGTCAAAAAAAATTCTTTATTTTTTAAATATAGGAAATGACGAACAAATATACTACTAATTTGTTCTTATAAGCTTTGTCAATGTTATTTCTGTAAGTTAATGTTAACGTATTAGATAAAGTTAAATATGGTGCAAATGCAAAACCCAACACTCCTAAAAATAAATTTACTTTCTTCATCTATATTTTTAGCACTTACTCATAAAATGGTCGTTAAGGCATTAACCACCTATGTGCAGGTTCACCGTTCACTTTTATTCACTTGGTTATTTCTTACCATAATCTTGCATCATTTGGACCTAATAACCACAAACAAGATTATAAAATAAGCCTTCTTGAAAATTAAGTAGTAAACATTTAAAGTCTAAAAAATGAATAGGGGAAAATTGTAAAAATATATAACTTAATGCATAAATATTCACTCCTTAATCTTTTCAGATTATCTTATCCCTGTTATTAAGTAAGTAACAAAATAAACTTACATGAGTTGTTGGATTTTATAATTTAAGTCGAAAATACACTTAATTAGAATTCTAATCTTGATAATTGTTAGAAAATAACGAAAACAAAATGCAACAACCTGAGGCAAATTCACTTTTATATTTAAAAAAAAAAATGTTGAAATTGAATAAACTAACCTTAGACTGGTGAATCATAGGACGATATTGATGCCTTCAACCCGCTAAACCTAGTGAGGAAATTCACCTCAGACTGGTAAATCTCACAGATAAATCTTTGGTTGCTGGTCCACTAAAATCTCCACGCTACCAACATAAAATAACATCCAATTAATAATTGGATCTCGACTCAGACTAAGAGTCCAAATTAGGATAAAAGACCTTTTTACCCTTTACCAAACTTGGCCCAAGGCTAAGGCCCAAGCCTATTATCCAAAAGGCCCAAATTCCAAAATGATCACCCAAAGCCCAAATATGGTCCAATCTTCCAAATTGGGCCCAAATCGCTTTGTGGGCCTTAAACCAAGAAAGTCCAATAAAATAGCATCAGCCCAAAAATAGAATTCTAATGGCCCAACAAATCCCTAGACTCCTAAGGTCTAACATGGGCCTAATACCGAAAAGCCCAAAGTTTCGAAGCTCACTACTGAGTACGCAGGGCATACTCAGCTTGTACGCTTAGTGTACACGATCTAGGGCTAGTATGCGCAGTGTACCAGCGTACTCACCAGTTGGCCATCCCACATCATTAAGCACTTAATCCGCTCAGCCCTTACTCCATACTCTCGTATCTGATTTCCTTAAGGTGACTTATCAAGTAAAGTTGGCAACTTTACATGCATGCATGACTTAATGGGGATCTAGAGCTTAAAAGAGCTTAACAAAGGGTCTTAACACATGCATGAGTCCATAAACACCTCAAAGCTTGCATTTTTATGGACAAAGGGACCAAAAGAAACCTAGATCTACATCAATCACTTCTGGAGTGAATCAAAAAGCTCATCAATCACACTAAGGACTCAAAAGCATAAAATAGGAACATAATTAGATCTAGCATCATAGATTAGCAAGATGTGAGCTTTTTACCTCAAAAGGATAGCAAATGATGAACTAATCCAGGATCCTCAAGCTCCAAGCACAACTCCAACTGGTCCACTTCTTCATCTCCTTCACAAAGCACTAACAAACACACTTTAAGGCTCAAAACTCTCAAGAATACACTAGGGTTTCGATTTTTGGACAAGGAAAGGTGGAGGCTGTCTAAACATGACCAAGTGAGACTATCATAAGGCTTAAATAGGGTGCAATACCCTAGAAATTAGGGTTTCATAATCCACACGTACGTCATGTGTACTCCACTTATGCCCAGCATAAGTGGATTGAATGTGCGACCAACTTCAGGCTAGTATGCTAAGCGTACCACCCTGTACGCCCCGCGTACCAGCTTAAGGATCAAAATTGCAAACTTTATAGAATAAAGAGGTTAAATTCAGAACTTACCAAATTCAAGTGTTACACCAACATACCTTGAGGAAGCAAATAAACAAAATACGGATGTGTCGACGTCGGAAGATAAGAGCGACGTAATGAAACGGTGCAGTCGATCCCAATGTTTTGGGGTTTTCTTAAAGATGAAGACACATGTAAGTTAAAGGTAGACGGTGGCCTTCCGATTGGTTGATGAAGACGGTGGGGAAAAAGGAAGTCAAAACATTCAAAGGGACTGTATGACTAAATGTTACAAACCAAAAAAGATTGGTAGCTAATGTCCAAAGTGCAAGAACATCGATCGAAGGAATAATAAGAAGAATTTAAAAACCAAAACCGTCGTCTTCCAAAACCTCCTCTTGAATACTTGGTACTATTCATAAGAACCATGTCCATTAATAGAGTATATAAATTATTTAATTTTTTCATCGGGCATGAATATTTTTGTTTATTTTAAACCATTTGGAGTTAAAAAAAAGTCTTTTTGTTTTCATATGGACTAGTATATGCATATTTAGAGAGAAAACATAGAAATAAGTTGTTTCAGAACTCAGTTAGGAGGAATTGAAAAAATAAAGTTGTTGATTCTAGCTTAGATGAACGATTTGTGCTACTAGATAGATTCTTACATTTGGTAAAGAGGGAAGTGATAAATATGAGTAATTATGAAGTTTGAATTGTATCTTAGTATATTAAATGAGCAGGGTTTGCTTAATAAATATATATAAAACCACTTGACGGATTTAATGAAATATATTATAATTCTATTTCACTTACAATATTTATAGTAACTGGCTCTGGGTTAAGTGTGTAAGTAATCTTATAGTATACATATTATTAGCATTATTTGAATAAGAAATATAGAACTATATTTGTAGAATATTGGGTTATCTTCGTAAACATTTCACTATTGTAATATAGGTTGTATACTTGTAGTTTAATTTTTTTGGTATATATAACGTCCCAAAATTTAAAACCAAAAATTTAGTTTTAATAATAATAAAACCATCAACCAAAACATGTTCATAAAGCCATAAAGGAAAATCAGAGTATATCAATCAATCATCTCAATACATCATACTCAAATAAAACAGAAATTATGGTGTGTGCGATGCGATCACCCCGAGCTCTTCCCCTTCGAACCGGAAGTACCTAAAACATAAACTGAAAACCGTAAGCACAAGGCTTAGTGAGTTTCCCATAATACCTCATACCATACATATCAACATACAATGGGCCATGCCCCACAACCATCGGGCCCCGTCTGGAACAGATCTGTCAGTAACATGCAATGAGCCCCGCTGTAACGACCCAAATTTCACGTCTAAAATTTTCATTTAAATTAAGTGGTTTGTAAAACATTTGTAGTAAAATATCATCCGATCATATCATTTCATAAAACATATCTCGTGTCTGAAAACCCAAAACAAGAAAATGATAATAATGTCAGAGTACAATCCCAGAATATCTAATGATGCGGAAAACCAATGTGTGTGTGTATGATGTGCCGCTACCGCGCCGGCTCCTTCCCCTTCGTTGAAGAGGTATCTGAAACAAAAACTGAAAACTGTAAGCACGAAGCTTAGTGAGTTCCCCCATCATACCACATACCAAACAATCATATCACATACATCCTGCTAGGCATTTCTGGGGTGCCCGACCTACCCGGTACGACCATTCTGGGGTGCCGGCCTACCCATGCGGCCTTTCAGGGGTGCCGTCCTACCCGTGTCAAGCCATTCTGGGGCGCTGACCTACCCGTTTCGAGCCATTCTGGGGTGCTGACTACCCATCAGTCCTAACAACCGAACCTCGGGGACTGGTTCCCTCCTACTACCTCTATCGCATATAACATACAAGCCAGCATGCAAACATATCATCACATACTGTCAGACGTATCTGGGGTATCTGGCCACCCTTCGGTCCTAACAACCGAACTCTACACGTACAACATATCATGCTAGCATATAACATATCAGGTAGTAGCAAACCTAGATGATATCACAAAGACAATCATCTAACATACGAACCCTACTGGTGGGCCGACATTGTAGCCGTAGACCCACCGCTATTGGAGGGTAACTCACCTCGAAGTAGCTGCTGATCCGCGCGGGAACTGCTTGCCTGCTGCTGCTGCTGTTCCGGAAGTCCTCCGGCTATAATTCCCACAAAACGATCAGTCAAACACTGCTAGCTGTACTTAGGGTAAAATGACCATTTTACCCTTGACCAGGTCAAATCCATGTCAAAGTTAACTTTCAGTTTACCTGACTCACCGAGTTGGCTTGCCAACTCGTCGAGTCCCTACCCATTCGATTGTCCTTAATCCTGTCTCTACTCGTCGAGTTAGGCATTGACTCGACGAGTTCTCCTTCTAAACTGATGCCCAAAATTCCTTCATCCTACTCGCCGAGTTGCATGAACAACTCGTCGAGTTCATCTTCATCCGATGAACACTCTAAGCCGTGACTCGCCGAGTTGTATGAACAACTTGCCGAGTCTGTTCTTGAGGTAAGAAGATTGCCTTGGACTCGTCGAGTCCCTCCATGGATGAGTCTGGCTTCCGACTCACTGAGTCCACCCAGGACTCACAACTTCACTCAGCAATCACGAAAAAGGGGAAAACTCGGGGACTCGCGACTCGATTTGCCGAGTCCGATGAACGACTCGCCGAGTCGTTCACATGCAATTACTATATACTCGATTCTGCTTGAATCCAGCTCATACCATACATAGATCTGGGCTCTTAGGGTAGGTTTTACACGTAAAGTTTCCAACTTTACGTGTATACATGCATAGGATGGGGATTTAAGGCTTAATAAAGGCTAAAATGGTAGATCTAGGACATTCAAGCGATTTAATCCCAGAAAGGCCATGGATCCGAGCTTCTGGAACTCAAACAAGCCTAGATCTAGAGGTTAATCAGCTCACTACAATCCTTAATCCATAATCAAGCTTGGAAAATGGTTCAAGAAGGACTTTAATGGTGTTCTAAGGGACTTTAAGCATAAAAACAGAAGGAAACTGAGTTATACCTCAATGAATCTCTGAATTAACACCAAGATATCTGGCCTCCTTCTTCTCCTCTTGCTCTACTCTCATTCTTCTCTCAAAATCTTCAAGAAATCACACCAAAATACTTCAATCTCACAAGAAAAGGGGGTTAGGTCGGTATAAGGAGCTCTGAGGGTGAAGGAGTCGGGCTTGGGGCGCATAAGGTTGATTTAAATAGGGTGCAAACCCTTGAAATTAGGGTTTCATCCAGACAGGGGGGACTTAACGAGTCCAGAATATGGACTCGCCGAGTCGCCAACTTAAGCATGCTCAAAATCCCGGCTCTACTCGGCGAGTCAGGCCTACAACTCATCGAGTCCAAGGATAAAAATGTAAATTACTTAGATAGGTCCTACGTACCAGGAACCAGGTGCTACAAATCTCCCCCACTCATTTTAGACTTCGTCCTCGAAGTCTGCTGCTCGATCCTGGAATAGCTTAGGGTAATGTTCTATCATTTCTTCCACCGGCTCCAAAGTCCACTCCAAACCCATCCAGTGCTGCCATTGCACCTTCACTCATTCCACCCTCTTGTTCCTCAGATCCTTCAACTTCCGGTCGAGGATTGTGACAGGGCGCTCAATGTAATTCAGCCTGTTATCAACCTGAATATCTTCTAATGGCACCTCCACTGAGTCATCCACTAGGCACTTCTGCAACTGGGAGACATGGAAGGTGCTGTGGATCTGACTGAGTTCGGCTGGTAGATCCAGCCTATATGCCACCTTGCCCACCCGGGCTACAAACCTGAACGGTCCAATGTATCTCGGGCCCAACTTGCCCCGCTTCCTGAATCGAATGACGACCTTCCAAGGCGACACTTTCAGGAGAACCATATCCCCGACCTGGAACTCCAGGTCTGATCGGCGCTTGTCGGCGTAACTTTTCTGCCGAATCTGCACAGACTGAAGCCTGCTCCGAACCTGCTGAATCCTCTCGGTCGTCTTGAGCACCACCTCTGTGCTCCCCATGAACCTCTGGCCAACTTCACCCCAACATATTGGGGTTCTGCACCTCTGTCCGTACAACATCTCGAATGGGGGACGGTCAATGCTCACGTGGTAGCTGTTGTTGTACGAGAATTCAGCCAAGGGAAGATAGGTATCCCAGCTACCACTGAAGTCTAGCACGCACGCCCGCAACATATCCTCCAGAGTCCGGATGGTCCGCTCTCTCTGACCATCTGTCTGCGGGTGAAAGGCGGTGCTAAAATGCAGACGAGTGCCCAACTCATCATGAAACTTATTCCAAAACCTGGAAGTGAAACGCACATCTCTGTCTGATATCACTGACACCGGCACCCCGTGCGCGCCAGTATCTCCCTGATATAGATATCGGCCAACTTTTCGGCCGAGATACTCTCCTGGATCGGAATAAAGTGGGAGCTGTTGGTCAATCGATCCACGATGACCCATATCGAATCTACTCCTCGCGCAGTCCTGGGAAGCTTTGTGATAAAATCCATTGTAATATCTTCCCATTTCCACAACGGGATATCCAACGACTGCATCTTGTCGTGCGGTCTCTGATGCTTGGCCTTGACCTTCCTACAGGTCAAGCACCGCTCGACGTACCAAGCCACATCCCACTTCATGCAGGGCCACCAATAGTCTAGACAAAGATCCCTATACATCTTCGTCGCCCCTGGATGAATGGAGAATCGGGATTTTTGCGCCTCCTCCATCAAGATCTGGCGCACGCCTCCGTGATATGGCACCCACACCCTACGGTGTAGTGTCAATAATCCTCGACTATCATAATCGAAGGAGGTGACTTGACCCACTATCCGCTCGCTCTTCTGATGCTCCTCCTTCATAGCCTCCTCCTGAACTTCCTGAATCTGCCCTAATTGTGGAGTCACAATCGTCATCCTCATACACACATCCCTGATCGGCGACGCCTTACGGCTAAGCGCATCAGCCACCACATTGGCCTTCCCCGGGTGATAAAGGATCTCGCAATCATAATCCTTCACCACGTCCAACCACCGACGCTGTCTCATGTTCAGATTCGGCTGATCCATGAGGTACCTCAAACTCTTGTGGTCCGTGTAAATGGTACACCGAACTCCATAGAGGTAATGTCGCCAAATCTTGAGGGCAAAGACCACCGCCCCCAACTCTAAATCATGCGTTAGGTAATTCGCCTCGTGAGGCTTCAGCTGCCTCGAAGCGTAGGCAATGACATGCCCTCTCTGCATCAGTACCGCGCCCAACCCCGAAATGGACGCGTCACAGAATACCACAAAGTCCTCAACGCCCTCGGGCAGGGCTAAGATTGGCGCCTCGCACAATCTCTGTCTCAGAATCTCAAACGCTGCATGCTGCTCAAGCCCCCATCGAAAGACCACGACTTTTCTTAGTCAACCGTGTCAGGGTTACGACTATCTTGGAGAAGTCCTGAATGAATCTCCGATAGTAGCCCGCTAATCCTAGGAAACTCCGAATCTCGGATGGAGACTTCGAAATCTCCCATCTCATCACGACCTCTACCTTGGCCGGGTCTACTGAAATCCCATTCTGGTTGACAAGGTGCCCAAGAAACTGCACCTCGTGCAACCAAAACTCACATTTGGAGAACTTGGCATACAAGCTCTCCCTCCTCAAGGTCTCCAACACCTCCCGCGGGTGCTCCTCATGCTCCTCCTGCATCTTGGAATAAACCAATATATCATCAATAAACACTATCACTGACCGGTCTAACATCGGTCTACACACGCGGTTCATGAGATCCATAAACGCGGCGGGGGCATTGGTGAGCCCGAAGGGGATCACCACAAACTCGTAGTGTCCATAGCGCGTCCGAAACGCAGTCTTCTTGACATCCTCCTCCCTGACCCTCGTCTGATGATATCCGGAACGCAGATCAATCTTGGAGATCCAAGATGCTCCCTGAAGCTGGTCAAAGAGGTCGTCAATCCTCGGGAGTGGGTAACGGTTCTTCATTGTTACCTTATTCACCTCCCGATAATCTATGCACATCCGATGTGACCCGTCCTTCTTCTTTACAAACAGAATCAGGGCTCACCAGGGTGAATTACTCGGTCTAATGAATCCCTTGTCTAGCAGCTCCTACAGCTGCGTAGACAACTCCTGCATCTCGGGAGGAGCCAACCGATAGGGTGCCTTGTCTATCGGAGCCGCACCAGGGACTAGGTCGATCCTAAATTCCACCTGACGCTCTGGAGGTATCCCAGGCAGCTCCTCGGGGAATACGTCCGCGAACTCTCGAACTATGGGCACCTCGCCACCGTCGCTCTACCCGCCTCCTGGGTATCCATAACATACGCGACATATCCCGCGCAACCCTGCTGAAGGTAGCGCCTAGCCCTCGCTGCTGAACATACTGTGGGTCCACGTCGTGGCCTCTCGCCGTGGATCACCAGCTCTCCCCCACCTGGGGTCCTGATCCGCACTAACTGCTGTGTGCAATCTATCATCGCCCCGTTAGGACTCAACCAATCCATGTCGATAATAACCTTGTTCCCCCGCAAAGGTATGGGAACCAGATCCACCAGATAACGCTCCTCAAATAACCTCAACACACAATCCCGGAACACCATCGATGCTCGCACCGAACGGTCATCCGCAATCTCTATGTCTAGAGGGCAATCCAACATGCCTGAAGACTTGGAAAATCTCTTGCTGAGCGCAAGAGAAACAAAAGATCAGGTAGCGCCCGAATCAAACAATACTTAAACTGGAATACCGTTCACATGGAACGATCCTAAACAAAACACATACATATATAGCACCCGTTAGTGATACTAATGCCCCTTGAGGTATCACACTCACAATAAGTCCCCCCGTCTCCACCAGCTTGGGTACATACATATATAGCACCCGTTAGTGATACTTAAACTGGAATACCGTTCTCGGCCTTCCTTAGCTTGGGTACGGATCCTCTGCTTTCAGTAGTACGGGCCCATACTACCTTCCACATATATCCGTACCTTCTTTAAGGGCTGCCTCGACTCCACCAGTTCCCTTTCACTACTGCTGATCATTGCTATACTCATCCTAGGCTTGCCATAGGGAAATCTCTGACTCCGCCCTACCCGGTCCTCAGCTGCTGAAGGCCTCCTTGTAATGCCAATTAGCCATTACCTGAATATCATCACATGTGATGAGGCTCAGATAATCCTTTGAGTAACAGACTCGCTCTTACAGCGGTTAGACTCAAACAAGAGCTGCGCAATAGGGTCAAATCCAGCACTCTAAGATTATTCAACCCTGTTCACATGTGACGTGACATATTCACCTAATGGCTAACTCCCATTATTCAGAGTCCCACAAAGCACAAAGCAAGTAGCATTCAGACAGAAGGGAACAATCTCAATCGATTATGTTCTCATAGGGAGAAACTGCACTAGCATACACTGCTAAACTCGTACTATCAGGCATAACCTAAACATGCTATCCTACTGCTGTCTACTCAATTCTAGCATGCAATTCTCATACACTGAAGCACATAAAGCAGGCACATAAGGCATCACTCCTAGATCCTTAGTCCTATTCTAGCATGATGTTCTACTGAAACTGATAAAAATAACATAAACTTGTATGGGTACTTTGGGGAATACTTACTTGAGCTCGGTCGGTCGCGCACATCACACACTTCGTGCTTTCTCAAAACTCTTTACTTAACCTTGAGAAAACATTTTCTTTTTCAAAATCTTTTAATCCCTCGATTTGAGTTCAGACACCCCCGAAGGTGTGTCCGAATCCCTCAAACCAGGGCTCTGATACCAACTTGTAACGACCCAAATTTCACGTCCAAAAATTTCATTTAAATTAAGTAGTTTAAAAAAAAATAAGTAGTTTGTAAAACATTTGTAGTAAAACATCATCCGATCATATCATTTCATAAAACATATCTCGTGTCTGAAAACCCAAAACATGAAAATGATAATAATGTCAGAGTACAATCCTAGAATATCTAATGATGCGGAAAACCAATGTGTGAGTGTATGATGTGCCGCTACCGCGCCGGCTCCTTCCACTTCGTTGAAGAGGTATCTGAAACAAAAACCGAAAACTGTAAGCACGAAGCTTAGTGAGTTCCCCCATCGTACCACATACCAAACAATCATATCACATACATCCTGCCAGGCATTTCTGGGTGTGACACCCAATTTTTTTTCAAAAATTTTTAACTTTTAAAACCCATCTTAAATTAAATTAAAACAACTGAAATAGTCATAACATAATCCATCAACTTAATAATAATATAAACTAAGTGCGGAAGTAATAATAATAATAAGGTCCCAACAAAATAACTAGTAGCGATGTCCCGATGCTCCATGTCAAGCCTTAGCCTCTTTAATCTTAACACCTGAAAAGTTATAAGGGAAAAACGTAAGCACGAAGCTTAGTGAATTCAAACACAGACATTGTACTAACATTCATATTTACTAGCCCATATCCATTTTCCAATTATAATTATATGATAAAGGCAAAGAACGAATCAATGTCTATATTACAAGAAGGACTTGTAGGTTTGAACCGCACCGGGAAGATCCCGTATCATTTGGCCCTAATCACCGCACCTCACGAAGAGTATTACGTTGGTGATCTTACCTACCCACCGCACCGGTAAATCCGTATCCTTTGGTGGTGTTCCCATATCCATAATTAGTTACATACAGTGCACATGTACGAATTAAAACAATACTTATATAGCATGCTTTTATAATAAATTCAAATAAGCACACACGAGCTAACTAGCAAACACAATCATCAATACAACGGTGTGAGAGAACTCACCTTGAGTGAGTAGTAAGGATAGCTAAGAATCAAATAATGCTACCAAACTTGAGCAAACTTCAAAACCTTACCTAAGAAGGACTAAAGGTTAGAAAGGAGAAGTAATGAAGCTATGAGTTGAGAAAAGAGTAATCACAGCAAGGTCTCTAAAACAGACCTGCTGTTCAAAACGGATTTACTCCAAAATCTAAAACATAAACATAGCTTTAACTAAATTTTATAGGAAACTATGATTGCTCAGGATTCCACAACTATAAAGAACTCATTCTAACTCCAAAAAATGAATTAAATATGAACTTTACAAAATGGTGTATCACTTCTGTCTCCAACAATACAGTCAAGTGATGTTGGCCAATTCTACCCAACTTGTGAGTAGAATTCGTCCAAAACAAAATTAAGAGAAGTAAAGGACATACAAGTGAAAGTCTTAGAGTTGGAATTGAATGAAAAGCATCTCTCAAACTCCAGATATAAAATTCACATTGTGGACAATCACAGCACTAGCAAAAGCTGGTGACTGCCCACTGACCTGGAGTGTGGATCCATTCTTACCAATTTATAATTGGAAATAACACCCCATATTCTCCAGATCTTAAATTCATAATATAAGGAACATATAGAAACTTGGAATCACTCTGGATCCTTTTCCAAGCCTTTGAAATGATGAAAACAAAATGACATATCAGAACAGACCCGGATCAGACCTAACAACAAAGATGCCATTCTTTCACATAGATAAAGCCCTTATCAGTGAGGTTGGCCTGCTTAAGAAAGTTAGCCAACTCAATTTGTGAACTTTTCGAACTGGTTTGGGGTCCGTTTGAGTTCTAGAGCTCCAGATATGATTTTTACAAAATGACTACAGATCTGATGGAAAACAGAATCGTAGCCACCCGTGATTCCTTTTTGGCTTATCCATCCTTCACCTTTTGAAACACATTTTAACATGTGTTCATCATCCCAATTCAGTCCCCATGATAATGGTGGTACTAAAAAGGGTTAGGGATCATTAGGATTTCATTTAGCCACAAGGATATGTAATAATAATCAACATGAAAATAAACATAAGCACATAAAATCATCATTCTCCCTTTTAGGGTTTCCATGATCTTTTGCCACATGTAATCCCCTAGATCCATCATCCACCATATATGGGGTGAAGATAGGATCTTGAGATGATGTATAACATACAATTACAAATCAAATAAGAAGGAGAAGAAGTGAAGATGAAATCATAAAACTAGAACAAGGTTACGAATCAAGTTGTAAGAAAGGACAAGGAGGTTCATACCAATATGAATCAAGGCTGGAAATGAACAAGAATTAAGCTCCAAACAGCCCCTTGGCTGCTCTTGATCCCAAAGAGAGAGAGAGAGAGGGACGATTTTTGAGAGAGAGAGAGAGGGAGGGTTTAGAGTGTTTTCCTTGTGTGTGTTCCAAATGATTCAATTTACACATTAAGTACTATTTACTAGATGGACTTTGCAAATAGGTCCATAGTCCATGGACTTCAATAAAAGGAGTTTACAAGATGATCAAAAGAGTCCAATAACATAAGAAATCAGACATTGGTTAAATAAATTAACCCAAGGTTACAAGGATAATTAAAATAAATAACCAAACGTACCGAGATAAACCGGGGTGTTACACTGGGGTGCCCGACCCACCCGGTACGGCCATTCTGGGGTGCCGACCTACCCATGCGGCTTTTCTGGGGTGCCGTCCTTCCCGTGTCAAGCCATTCTGGGGCGCTGACCTACCCGTTTCGAGCCATTCTGGGGTGCTGACTACCCATCGGTCCTAACAACCGAACCTCGGGGACTGGTTCCCTCCTACTACCTCTATCGCATATAACATACAAGCCAGCGTGCAAACATATCATCACATACTATCAGACGTATCTGGGGTGTCTGGCCACCCTTCGTTCCTAACAACCGAACTCTACACATACAACATATCATGCTAGCATATAACATATCAGGTAGTAGCAAACCTAGATGATATCACAAAGACAATCATCTAACATACGAACCCTACTGGTGGGCCGACATTGTAGCCGTAGACCCACCGCTATTGGAGGGTAATTCACCTCGAAGTAGATGTTGATCTGCGCGGGAACTGCCTGCCTGCTGCTGCTGCTATTCCGAAAGTCCTCCGGCTATAATTCCCACAAAACGATCGGTCAAACACTGCTAGCTGTACTTAGGGTAAAATGACCATTTTACCCTTGACCAGGTCAAAGTCCAAATCAAAGTTAACTTTCAGTTGACCCGACTCGCCGAGTTGGCTTGCCAACTCGTCGAGTCCCTACCCATTCGATTGTCCTTAATCCCGTCTCTACTCGTCAAGTTAGGGATTGACTCGACGAGTTCTCCTTCTAAACTGATGCCCAAAAGTCCTTCATCCTACTCGCCGAGTTGCATGAACAACTCGTCGAGTTCATCTTCATCCGATGAACACTCTAAGCTGCGACTCGCCGAGTTGTATGAACAACTTGTTGAGTCTGTTCTTGAGGTAAGAAGATTGCCTTGGACTCGCCGAGTCAGGGAATTGACTCGCTGAGTCCCTCCATGGATGATTCTGGCTTCCGACTCACTGAGTCCACCCAGGACTCATAACTTCACTCAGCAATCACGAAAACGGGGAAAACTCGGGGACTCGCGACTCGACTTGCCGAGTCCGATGAACGTCTCGCCGAGTCGTTCACATGCAATTACTATATACTCGATTCTGCTTGAATCCAGCTCATACCATACATAGATCTATGCTCTTAGTGTAGGTTTTACACGTAAAGTTTCCAACTTTACGTGTATACATGCATAGGATGGGGATTTAAGGCTTAATAAAGGCTAAAATGGTAGATCTAGGATATTCAAGCGATTTAATCCCAAAAAGGCCATGGATCCGAGCTTCTGGAACTCAAACAAGCCTAGATCTAGAGGTTAATCAGCTCACTACAATCCTTAATCCATAATCAAGCTTGGAAAATGGTTCAAGAAGGACTTTAATGGTGTTCTAAGGGACTTTAAGCATAAAAACAAAAGGAAACTGAGTTATACCTCAATGAATCTCTGAATTAACACCAAGATATCTGGCCTCCTTCTTCTCCTCTTGATCTACTCTCTTTCTTCTCTCAAAATCTTCAAGAAATCACACCAAAATACTTCAATCTCACAAGAAAAGGGGGTTAGGTCGGTATAAGGAGCTCTGAGGGTGAAGGAGTCGGGCTTGGGGCGCATAAGGTTGATTTAAATAGGGTGCAAACCCTTGAAATTAGGGTTTCATCCAGACAGGGGGGACTTAACGAGTCCAGAATATGGACTCGCCGAGTCGCCAACTTAAGCATGCTCAAAATCCCGGCTCTACTCGGTGAGTCGGGCCTACAACTCGCTGAGTCCAATGCTAAAAATGTAAATTACTTAGATAGGTCCTACGTACCCGGAACCAGGTGCTACACCCGCCCAACACACTCATCAGGCCCCGCCAGGTATACATACAAACACGTACAACACATGCAAGAGTCACACTAACAACTAGCATACAAATAACAATAATACATGGGCTGACATTGGTGCCTTCGACCCGTCAAACATTGGGAGGAGATGTCACACCCTAAAACCGGAACGGCGGAAACGTTCTGGGGTGGAGGACGTCATGTCAAGTATCACAACATATGCAGTATAGTTATCAAAGTACAACAACCATTGCATTAATAGAAATACTTTTACATAGGTTACATTTAATAACAACATCGAAGTAAATACAGAGAATAACATAAAGTGCAGCTCGGTACAAAGTTGTCTTCACAAAAGCTCCCGGAGTGTACATGTCTACTGACGACCTGAGAATACAAGTTATTTTGAAAATGAGTGTCAGCATTTTAATGCTGGTGAGTTCATAAGTATTTAGTGACATTGGTATAATTACATGTTTTCCTTCAAAATAATCACGTAAAAGATAGTGGTTTAGAATTTACAGAGTATTAGAATCCTTTCCAGAAAATCCCATATTTTCTAATAAAAAGTAGTCTTCTACCAAGTTCCAATTCTTTTATGTTTAAGGAGTATTTTCCCCTAAAAGTACTATCACTATCAAAATATAGTTTATGATGGGTTTTGAGCATTCTAACACTTCCTAAGTGTACATGCAACCCTAATAACCTTGGATCTATGTTTGTCTAATTATCATGCAAAGTTGAATTCCAAGGTTATATTCCTATCTAGCATACATGGGGAACAATTTTTAACTTGAATGAAAGATAGAATAACTTACCTTCTTGTTGCTTATGTTCCTTGAAACCTTGTGAGCCTAGCACCCCAAGTGTGATGCCTCAAATGCTTCACACAACACCAAATGCTCTTGGAAAGACTTTTGAGAGAATACACACTTCTTGAAATCGGCCTAGCCCTCTTGTTTCATATGTGTAGCCGATTTTGGTGGAGAATGGGATTCTTATATAGTGTTGACACATCTAGGGTTACACCATGTAAACCCTAATGTATCATGACTCTTCATTTCCATGACCCATGGGTTTGTAACTCCCATGGAGCATCCATGGAGCATCTTATGGGTGGAACCCAACTTGATAATCCATGGAGCCTCTTAGCCCACTAAACAAGATATAGATGATTTACATAATCAACCCATATATTTAATTAGTTATCTTTTGATCACTTAATTAATTCTAAATTAATTCTGGATCAAACTAATCAAATAATATTATTAATATATTAGAACTTATAATATATTAATAATCTCCAAGTGTTATTTCTCTCATTTAGTCTATCCAATTGCATGGTGCCATGCAACCCAAATGGACCATGCCGGGTCGGGTCAAGTACTGACCAGAAATAATTATGGACTTAGACACCTTATCCAACAGTCTCCCACTTGGATAAGTCTAATAACTAAAACTCATGTACTTCAGGAGCCGACCGGCAATCGTAGCTCTTTCAAGGTCTCTCGGAACTGAGAAGATGTTGATACGCCATTTAAGATAAGTGATCATATAATCCTCTGTTCTAGATATCAGCCGGACAAATACATGGAACAATGTCTTACTTATTGTCCAGCAGTTTGTTTCCCGATTTCCGATTTTGTTTGACAAAGAACTTAATTGAACACATCAACTTAGTTCTGACCGGGCCCGGTACATAGGTCAAAACAAAATCATCGAGGGGCCCAGATACCAGCTTCTAATCCAAGAAGGAACGTATAAACTTCGACTCATATGTTTGTTCTACCACTCATTGAATTATACACAAAAGCACGTTTTATAACATCGAGTTACCAATGCATTTTCGTACAATCAATGCATAACCAACTTGTAAGTAACAAATCATATCTTTAGGTTTGAAGACTTATATGATATTACCGTCTCACGATCACTCGAGATGAATTCCATGAAGTGATTCCAGTGAGCGTGGGTTGAGTCCAATGCTCAGAACTTATGAGCACTCATGATTGTTGTAGCCTTGTACAACACCGTAGACCTCTGCAACCAATCATGACAGTCTTGATTCATACCTACTTCCGACATATGACCGACTGTGGAGGTCTGAATAATATGTTATACCAAACAAAATTATTCTGGAAGTCAAAACATGCAAAAGAAATATAGTAAACGATTGACAAGAGATAGCAACACTTTACTCATAAATAAAACACCTTTTATTCATCATCTAATGTCAATTAAACTTTACAAATTTCGAGGTTATCTAACTACTAAATCTAATATCATCCTTCAGCCCTATGCTCCGAGCATGCTGGAGATGCTTAACCCGAGTCAGTCCCTTCGTGAGGGGATCTGATGGGTTCTCATCCGATGATACCCTCTTTGCCACGAGGAGTCCTTCTTCTATTCGATGTTTGATAAAATGGTATTTTCTGTCGATGTTTCTGGATCTCCCGTGATCCCTTGGTTCCTTGGCTAAGGCAACAGCGCTTTCACTATCACAGAAAATTTCCATTGGCTCTTTAATATCTGGTACAACTCCAAGGTCTCCAATGAAGTTCTTCAGCCATATCGCCTCCTTTGCCGCCTCGCTAGCTGCAATATACTCTGATTCACAAGTTGAATTAGCCACCGTCTCTTGCTTGGAACTCTTCCAAGAAATTGCTCCTCCGTTTAGGGTAAAGACCCAGCCCGACTGAGAGAGGAAATTATCCCTATCAGTCTGGAAGCTAGCATCACTATACCTTACAACTCTCAAGTCATCACTCCCACCGAGGGTAAGGACCCAGTCCTTAGTCCTCCGTAGGTACTTGAGGATATTCTTTACCGTAGTCCAGTGTGCCTTACCAGGGTTCCCCTGATACCTGCTAACCATGTTCAGGGCAAAGGCTACATCAGGTCGAGTACACGTCATAGCATACATGATCGATCCTACAGCCGAAGCATAAGGTATTCGACTCATTTATGCTATCTCAGCCTCAGTGCTAGGGATTTGTGTCTTACTCAATCTGACATTACTCTGGATGGGTAACTCTCCTTTCTTGGAGTCCTGCATGCTGAATCTCTTCAGCACCTTATCCAAGTAGGTACTCTGACTAAGTCCAATTAGTCTTTTACTCCGATCTCTCAAGATCCTTATCCCTAGAATATAGGCAGCTTCTCCTAGGTCCTTCATAGAGACACACTTCCCAAGCCAGGACTTAACTTCCTGCAGAGTTGGGATGTCATTTCCTATGAGTAGTATGTCATCCACATACAATACCAAAAAGCTAACTATACTCCCACTAGCCTTGACATACACGCAAGACTCATCTTCACTCCTCGAAAAGCCAAATTCCTTGACCTTTTCATCAAAGCAAAGATTCCATCTGCGAGGTGCTTGCTTCAATCCATAAATGGATTTCTCAAGCTTACACACTCTATTAGGGTACTTGTTGCTGACAAAACCTTCTGGCTGACTCATGTAAACATCTTCAGCCAACTTTCCATTAAGAAAAGCGGTTTTGACATCCATTTGCCCTATTTCATAGTCATGAAATGCAGCTATGGCTAACAGAACCCTAATAGACTTAATCTTGGCTACTGGAGAAAAGGTCTCATCATAGTCCACTCCAGGAATTTGAAAGAAGCCCTTTGCAACCAGTCGAGCCTTATAAGTGTGTACTTTACCATCCATGTCGGTCTTCTTCTTGAAGATCCATTTGCACCCTACTGTCTTACGACCTGGTACATTCTCAACCAAGTTCCAAACTTGATTGTCATACATGGACTGTATTTCGCTGTCCATTGCCTCTTTCCACTTGGCTGACTCAGGGACTGCCATGGCTTCCACGTAACTGTTAGGTTCATCCTGTAGGGTTTTGAGCATTCTAACACCCCTAAGTGTACATGCAACCCTAAATACCTTGGATCTATGTTTTCTCTATTATACATGCAAATAAGAACTTCCAAGGTATTATCCTAATCTAGCATACAAAACAATGAGTGTAACAAGATAGAATACATACCTCTTTGATGTAGAAAGTCTTCATGAAGCTTGAGTGCCTAGCTCCAATAGTGTGGAAGCCTCAAATGGAATCACAATCACCAAAACACTTAGAATAGCTTGAGAGAATTCTACAACTCATGAAATCGGCTAGCCCTTTCACTTCACACACTAGTGGCCAATTTTGGTCAAGAATAAGATGCTTATATAGTTAGGGTTACACCATGTAAACCCTAATTGACATGGCCTTTCATTTCCATGATCCATGGGTACAAATACACCATGGAGCATCCATGGACCATCCTATGGGTTTTAGCCCAACTTGATTATCCATGGAGCATTAGCCCACTATACAAGTATGGATGATTTACACAATCAACCCATATATTTAATTAGTCTTCTTTTGATCACTTAATTAATCCTAGATTAATTATTGATCAATACTAATTAAATAATCTTATTATTCTTATTATTAATATACTAGAACTTATAATATATTAATAACCATAAGTGTCTTATTTCTCTCATTATAGTCTATCCAAGCGCATGATGGTATGCAACCCAAATGGACCATGCCGGGTCGGGTCAAGTCTTACCAATTATAGTTATGGACTTAGACATAAATCCAACAGTCTCCCACTTGGATAAGTCTAAAACTATTATTGCGTATGACTTCAGGAACCAACTGGCAATCGTAGCTCTCAAAAGCTTCTGTCGAACTCTGACCTTGTAGATGAACTCTGACCTTTGTCAATGACTTGTCCATTAGATAAGGGATCATATATTCCTCCATTCTAGATATCATATGGACTGAGACATGGATTATAATCATTCTCTCTGTCCATTTTTTGTTTCCCGATTTCCGATTTATGACGACTGACTATTTGAACAAATCAAATCAATCCTGGCCCGACCGAGCACTTCCATTTGTCATCATCAAATCATCGAGGGGCCCACAGATATCGCTTTTATTCCGAAGGTAAAAGGAACGGATAAACTTTGACTCATATGGCTTGTTCTACTACTTGTTGAATCATACACAAAGGCACGTTTTATAGAACCGAGTTACCAAATGCGTTTTCATGCAATCAATGTACTATCAACTCATAGTAACAACTCATATCTCTAGGTTTGAAGAATATAAGATATTATCGTCTCATGATCACTCGTGATAAAATCCATGAAGTGATTCCAATGAGCGCGGGTTGAATCCAATACTCAGAACTTATGAGCACTCATGAGTGTTGTAGCCCTTTGTCCAACACCTTAGACCTCTACAAGCCAACCCATGACAGTCTTAATTCATATCTACTTCCAACATATGACCGACTGTGGATGGTTTGAATAACTTAGTCATTCCGGAAGAATAACCTAGTTTATTCGGGAAGTCAAAACATGCAAAATGAAACACAATAATAATTGAATCCAATATGGTATCAACCCTTTGAACATAAATAAAACACCTTTTATTTATCACCATATGATTACACATTATTCATTGTATACTGTTTCAGCTATCAACTTTATTCTTGAATTTAAAACAATAGTTGTCCCATGCTCCAAGCATGTACACTATGTTTTCTTAAACACTAGTCATGCCACACACCAAGTATGCATACTATGTTTGTCTATGATCTTTACTTTGTGAACTAGATCAATTGAACATAACTTCAATGATTCTCTTTTCACACTTCCAAATCCTTACTGCAAATGCAAGAATTCCAAATTCATGCCATTTACTGAAATCTGTTAGATTCTAAACTTATATGCATTGATCCTCTTGTAATGATTATGCACAAAGTCAGAAAAACTTGACAACAGTCATTACAGAGTATTCCAAAGGAGATCAGCTCCTTGGAAACATCCTTCTTGCATTAAGTTTCCTTAATCTTACACAGATTGAAAATTCTAACTTTGAAACATTTCCAGATTCCATTTTGACTATCACTTCTGACCAAGAGTTGCCTCCTTACAGACTATGTCAATATGGTCCTTCCAGAATTATCACTATACTTCCAACTGTCCTTGAGCAACCAATCTTTGGTAAACCTTAGATTGTCCTCGACAATTGTTTAATCCTTTTAGTCATATACAGTCCTAAACCTTTTCCCTTCTTAATGCCCCAGGCATTTGGAAAATTTTAGAACGGATGATTATAGCACATGTAATCGATCCTATATCCGAAGCATATGGGACACGATTCATGATGTCTCACATAAAGACTAAACCAGTCTTTTGCTATAATATGTCCATTTCAATTTGCCAAGTTCTCATAATTCAGATTATGAAAAGGATTGCCGTAATCATAACCGAATTTTAGAACGCAAATAATGGACCCATATACAGAATTTCCTTATGTTGAGCCATTCCAACATGAATATATATATATATATATATATATATATATATATATATATATATATATATATATATATATATATATATATATATCCTTGACTAAATGATTAAAACCTCACGAATTAAGCTTGTAGATTTGAGATGAAGTATAATTTCCTCTCCCTTAATTATAGCAAAACAACCTTTTTCCCAATTGAAACCTTTTGTTTTCTATAATTAACATTTCTAACTTGCAACCTTTATGATAATTATGATGCTCCCACTAACATGATGATTATTAGCATAACACTTATGCTCCCACTAGCTTTGACATGTACTCAGAAATCAACTGACTTCGTTACCAAAGTTCATATTTCTGATACTAGATTGTTTTGATAAAACTTTATATACACCTTCCCATAGATAGCACACTTGTGTGTCTAAACAATTATGAAGAGGTATGCCGTAATCATAATGGTTAGACCTTTTTGTCATTTCTCACAAGTCCAGGTTAGTGTGCCGGTAAACCACACACGCTCCACTAACAACTTTGAGAATGCAAATATCACAATTGCTATCTAGCTAAAATCTACTTAGTGAAAGTGTTTCCTCACCATCATTTTCATGAATCGGAGAGAAACCTTATGACACTTAGATTTATATGGTGTATGAGTTCCTACCCATATAAATTTGTCAAAACCATAATCACAAGACAAAGATAATGACAAATCCAAAACCATATGGACTGAACTCAATCTTAATTTCTTGCCACCTGGCAGCTCAAGGGCCTACCATTGCTTCCAAGTTGTTGTGCAACAAATTGAGAACTCTAAGAACTTATATGCATAACAAACTTACTGGAATGGGCACAAAATATGTCGACACGATAGATTGTAAACCTCAAGTCGTGTGCTAGTGAAGAACTTCAGGTTTTATTCTTGATTATTTCTTGAGACTTTTAAGACCTTTAAGACTCCCACTGTCCTCTTGACCTATAAGACTCCCTTTTCAAACATCCAAGAGATAGTGTGGATTCTAATCAAGACAAACACTTCACACAATTGGCCTAAGTTGGTCTTTGTTTTATCCAAAGCATCACAACTTACCAATTTCAAATGTACAAGAGTAGAAAACTTTTACTCTTACATTTGACAAGTGTTTTAAACCTTCTTTTGAGACATGTCACTCAAGTTACAATCTTGGAGTATGACTCTAAGACTTGTATTGGAACGAAGTATGACTCATCTTCTTGATTTAACCATTTCAACAATTCAAGTTCCTCTTCTTAGTCATAAGAATGCACTAAGATTTCCTTTGAGAAATAATTTTGATATGGTTTCTTAATCATTAAGATGATCACAAAACTGATACTAAAGTACTCTCCCATCTTTTCAGATTTGAGAAACTTTTATCCTTCTGCCTAAGTTGATTCTTCTTATTCGCTCTGCCATACATTGGAACCTTTTTCCAATGTCTCAGAATTACACTTAAGCATGTAAGTATAGTCATATTTACTGAGCTTTAGTAAACTATGACGAATAGTCTTATCAACCTTTTGTGGTGGACTTAATCAGTGCACAAGAATGTGTACTCGATCCTTTAGTCCTTTACTTGACTCACACATCCATGTGAACAAGTAATTAGTCTTAATTTTCCAAAACTTAAAAGTTCTCATTCATCATGCTATACAACTTGCATGATTCCAAGTTTCGGTCCAATTGAAACTTGGGTGATGAGAATCTTTCCTTATTTGGTAAATCTAGACATTACCACAAATGAAAGAATCAATTTCATATTTCCACTCTTGCTCTTAATGGAATCATATAAGCAACAATTTTTCCTCAAATGCCATTGTAAGGATATTTTTAAAAATAAATAAAATAAAAAATTTTTCCTTTTATTTTAAACCTTTGCGGAAAAACTTATCCTTACAATCCATATGAAAACTTGTTGTTATCTATTCCTAGGCAATATCTCATAACTCCTAAGAAGTAGCTCAGGAATCCGATCTTCAAACTACGCGATAGAAATCCATCTACGCGATCAGATTCAGCATATTCTTTCTTTAAGTTTCTTCATTTTTCTTTGATTCTTAAAACATCACCATGTGACCCAGTCACATCATGTATCAATAATCTCAGAATAGAAACTTAACAGAGTTAGATAGTGGACTTTACCTGAAGTAGAGTCAAACTTATTGACTTTAACATCCTTAGGTAAATTTGGCAGCTTCGCAACCAATGCCCCTTCCTTTGGCAATATAAACATATGGACCCTTTGATAATGGTACACGAGACTATCATAGACTTAGCTTTTCTCTTTACCATTTGGTCAACCGAATTGACTATGGCCGATCCCTTTCCACTGGGAAGAGAGAGCTTTACTAGATATCATTGTCAATGTCCAAAAAGTTTAGGAAGTTGATCTTAACAAATAGATAAGATCATTAAGGGTCTTGTCATAGTCTGTTTCATAGGTGTCCCAAAGGAACTCACTATGTGACTTAGAAAGTGATTGAACCACCAACTTTCTCAAGACTTTGACACCCAACTCTCCCGGCTTGTCAATATGTGACTACATCTCCAAGATGTGTTCACACCTAGACCTTGCCTTGCCAATAGGGCTTGAGTGACCTTAAACTGTTCAAGAACTTGTGGGTTAGGGAGAATAGTTGGAGGAGGAGAAAGAAGTATGATATCCATGGGACATCATCTTCATTAGGAAACCTTGTTTCAAGAGATTTGGGAAGATCATAGGTGTCTAAACCATACATCTTTTGGGAGATATTCAAGATAGTTGATTTTAAGTCCTTAATATGACACCCAATATGAAATATTAAGGCTAGGACCCAACAAACTATTTTATAACTTAGAAGAGGTATGCCGTAATCCAAGCTATAAAATATTTGAAGGTAGGTGAATGACGATTCACCAATTTCCACCAAGATAAACGAAATGTATTATTAGGTTTTAATTGGTTTTGAAACTCCTAGATCTTTGAGATTCATTGAAATGTTCAAAGGCATGTTTCAATCTCGAGTGTGCCCTTCAGGTTTTGTGACTGGGATGCCGAGGATCACAAAACAAGGTGTGAAGTAACCATGCAAATCACTTGGTACCCTTAATAAATTACTCCTCAATCGATGTGCCGGTTAACCACACACGCTCCATCGATACTATGATAAATATTAAGTCACCCTTTACCTACCTTGTTAAGTCCAAGTTAGTGTGCCGGTTAACCACACACGCTCCACTAACGACTTAGACAAAGTGTAAAGTGTAATTTCATGGGTTAGCACCTTATTCACATTTTTCCTAAGTAACTAAGATTGGGTATTATTAAGAGTTTAGTTACTTAGTATTTATCATTAATACTTTTAATGAAGGGAGAATTTATAAGTCCTTGTCTTACCCGTTCGGCTAACGACCCTCCACCAGTCAAGCAAGCGGTGGGTGAGAGTGGACACCCATTAAGTTGCCATTTTATAGGCAACAACCTTATACCCACCTTATAGACCGGCTTCGTGAATGAAGCGTACTAGCGGTAAGACTGACTTTACTCTTATACATATATATATATATATATATATATATATATATATATATATATATATATATATATATATATATATATTATTAACTTATAATATTATAAAGTATAAGGGTTGAATTTTAACTTTTGAAATTCTAAGGGCTAACTTGGAATTAAAGTATTCATAAGGAAAACTTTTCAAATTCCAAAACTTGAGGGCAAGTTTTGAAACTATTCAAAACTAATTAATTTCATAACTTATGTGTTTAAAGTAGTTTTAATCCAAAAACTCTTCAAGTTCCATAACTTGAGGACAAGTTATGGAAGACTTTAAACTAATAAAAGAACTAACTTTTCTTTATTTTATAACTTATGGATTTAATTATGGTTACATATTTATTCTTTAATGAAGTGACTCTTGAACTTCCATAACTTAAGGACAAGTTATGGAGTCATAAAAAATTATTCAATGACACAAGACTCTTCATTTTGTAACCATTGCCAACTTTTATGAGTTTTATGAGTCTTTAATGTGACTCTTCATGTAACTTGAGGAAAAGTTACACAAACACATTTTATACTCAACTCTTAGATTAAAATGGATTGAAAACAACTATTTCAATTAACTTTTCTATTAATCTAAGCAACTCATAAGAACAAGATAATTCAAATCAAACTTTTACATGTAATTAGTCTAAACCTTAAACTAATACAAAACATGAATCTATTGACAATTATCTTTGAAAATGGATTAGCATGAACATTACCACATCAAAAACAAGTTTATAAGTTCAAAAACAACTTAGGGTAATGTTCCTAGTCCATTTCTAGCCAAAAACCTCGAAAATATGCTGTTTGGGGCTCCTACTCGGCGAGTGCATGAACCTACTCGGCGAGTTCATCAGTGGACTCGGCGAGTCCAGTGCCTAGAAAGCCAGAAAATCGAGTTTTTCAACATTTTTCAGCAATTTGCATCAAGTATAATTGAAAACAAGCCTAGGCTCTGATACCACTGTAGGGTTTTGAGCATTCTAACACCCCTAAGTGTACATGCAACCCTAAATACCTTGGATCTATGTTTTCTCTATTATACATGCAAATAAGAACTTCCAAGGTATTATCCTAATCTAGCATACAAAACAATGAGTGTAACAAGATAGAATACATACCTCTTTGATGTAGAAAGTCTTCATGAAGCTTGAGTGCCTAGCTCCAATAGTGTGGAAGCCTCAAATGGAATCACAATCACCAAAACACTTAGAATAGCTTGAGAGAATTCTACAACTCATGAAATCGGCTAGCCTTTTCACTTCACACACTAGTGGCCAATTTTGGTCAAGAATAAGATGCTTATATAGTTAGGGTTACACCATGTAAACCCTAATTGACATGGCCTTTCATTTCCATGATCCATGGGTACAAATACACCATGGAGCATCCATGGACCATCCTATGGGTTTTAGCCCAACTTGATTATCCATGGAGCATTAGCCCACTATACAAGTATGGATGATTTACACAATCAACCCATATATTTAATTAGTCTTCTTTTGATCACTTAATTAATCCTAGATTAATTATTGATCAATAATAATTAAATAATCTTATTATTCTTATTATTAATATACTAGAACTTATAATATATTAATAACCATAAGTGTCTTATTTCTCTCATTATAGTCTATCCAAGCGCATGATGGTATGCAACCCAAATGGACCATGCCGGGTCGGGTCAAGTCTTACCAATTATAGTTATGGACTTAGACATAAATCCAACACATCCAGACTTATCAGTGTCTCATCACTGATAAGTGTATCACCTTTTGCAGTAATATGGAATCCATAGTAATGCTCAGGAGCATTCCTAACCCTTGTGGAACGCCTCAGAGGTACAAACTTGTCAATTGGCTCAACAGGAGTTTCCTCCTCAAGTTGAGGGCTAGGGTTTGAAGTTCCTTCACCGCTTGACTCTTGAATTTATTCAAGATCAACTTGCCTCCCACTGTTTCCTTGGCTTATGAACTCTCTCTCTCTCTAAAGAAAGCCCTCCTAGCTACAAAGACCACATTTTCACTAGGTCTGTAGAAGAGGTAACCAAAGGATTGTTGTGGGTAGCCGATGAAAATACACCTCTCGCTTCGAGGTTCGAGCTTATCATGAGTCTCGCGTCTCACGAAAGCCTCGCAACCCCAAATCTTGATGTGGTCTAGTTTACCATTCCACATCTCGTGAGGAGTTTTGGCAACTTTCTTTGTAGGGACTAGATTAAGGATATGGGCGGCAGTCTCTAAGGCATACCCCAAAAATGAGATTGGTAGCGAAGCTCGACTCATCATGGAACGGACCATATCCAACAAGGTTCGATTTCGCCTCTCAGCTACACCATTCAACTGTGGTGTCCTGGGAGGTGTCAATTGTGAGACAATCCCACATTCCCTAAGATAGTCGAGGAACTCTGAACTAAGATACTCACCACCTCGATCGGATCGAAGCATCTTAATGTTCCTGCCCAAATGATTCTCGACTTCCTGTTTAAATTCCTTAAACCTTTCGAAAGTCTCTGACTTATGCTTGATTAAGTAGACATATCCATATCTACTGTAATCATCTGTAAAAGTCAAATAATAACGATTATCATCCCTTGTGGCATGTTTGAAGGTCCCACACACATCCGTGTGTACAAGATCCAACAAACCTTCACCCCTCTCACAAGAACCTGTGAAGGGTGACTTTGCCATTTTTCCAAGTAAGCATGATTCGCAACTATCATCTGACTTTAGGTCAAATGACTCCAATACTCCATCCTTTTGGAGTTGGCCTATGCGTTTCTTGCTTATATGTCCAAGACGACAGTACCATAATGATTCTTTATCCAAGTTACTATTAACAGAATCAATACACAATACATTATTTCCTAAGTTATCTACAACAGACACAGCTTCATACACACCATCACAAGGTAATGCTTTAAAATAAAGAACATTATTAAAGAAGACATCAATAGAACCAACTTCATTATTAAATGAAAAGGTAAACCCATGTTTGTACAATGCATGAAAGGAAAAAATGTTTCTTGCCATTTCTGGCGAATAACAACATTTATTCAAATCTAAATTTAACCGACTACTTAGCGACAAAGTATAAACTCCAATCTTGGTGACAGGTGTAACTTTCGAATTCCCCATGATTAAGTTTATTCTTCCTTGCTCCACATTCTCACTTCTTCTTAGTCCTTGAAGTCACAACAAATATGAATACCACAACCGGTATCAAGGACCCAAGATTTAGAATGGGGTGAGTTATTAGAAATGATAGTGTAAATACCTGCATGGTTGGGTTTAACTTTCCCATCCTTCACATCTTGCTGGTATTTTGGGCAGTTCTGCTTCCAATGTGATTTTTCATGGCAATAGAAGCATTCAGCCTCTTTTGGGTCAGAAGAAGGAGTGACGAAACCTTTCTTGGTTCCACTTGAAGAAGAGCCATCAAGAGTCCGAGCCTTGGTACCCTTTGAAGAGCTCTTTCTCTTCTTCCCTCGACTTTTCCCGATTGCCAAAACCGGAGTGGAGTTTGGAGTAGGAGTGTTAACAACCGACTTCCCCTTAAGATCTGTTTCAGTGGTCTTGAGAAGTCCCTGAAGTTTGCTGAGTGTGACCTCTTCCTTATTCATGTGATATGTCATGCGGAATTGATCATAGCACGATGGTAAGGAGTGCAAAATGATATCTATTGCAAGCTCCTCAGGGAAGTTCACATTAAGCTTCAGCAATCGATCCACATATTTTCTGCATGTGGCTCGTGACAGATTCCCCGTCCTTCATCATGGTTGTTATCATGGAGCAGATGATTTCATACCTCTCTTGTCGTGCACTTTGATGGTATCTTTCCATCAGATCTTGGTGCATTTCATAAGGGTAGAAATCCTCATAGGACTTTTGGAGTTCCGCTGTCATCGTGGCCATCATGATGCATGCCACTTTGGTAGCATCTCTTTTCATGTGCCTGAAAGTCAGCGATCTCCTGGGGAGTTGTAGTGATCTCATCAATCTCCTTAAGCTCCTTGTCAATGACATATTCTTTGTCCTCGTAGCGGGTAATCATCCTGATGTTTCTGATCCACTCATTGAAGTTGGATCCATCAAAAGTGACTTTCCCACACAAGTTCATAAGCGTAAAGGAGCCATTAGGATTAGAGCCAGAAGCAGCATTGTTTGAAGACATCTGAAAGAAGAGGACAAGATTAGTTAAGATATTAAGAGAGTCCTTAATAAAACACCCAAATGTAATATTAAGGCTAGGATCCAATCACAATATATTATAACTTAGAAGAGGTATGCCGTAATCCAAGCTATAACATATTTGAAAGGTAGGTGAATGACGATTCACCAATTTCCACCATGAAAACCGAAATATTAAATATTAGGTTTTGATTGATTCTTAGAAATTCCTAGATTCTTTGAGATTCAATGAACTTTTCAAAGGCATGTTCCAATCTCGAGTGTGCCCTCCAAGTTTTGTGACTGGGATACCGAGGATCACAAAACGAGGTGTGAAGTAACCATGCAAATCACTTGGTACCCTTAAAGTTTATCACTCAATCGATGTGCCGGTAAACCACACACGCTCCACCGATACTATAATAAACCTTAAGTCACCCTTTACCTACCTTGTTAAGTCCAAGTTAGTGTGCCGGTTAACCACACACGCTCCACCAACGACTTAAACAAAGTGTAAAGTGTAATTTCATGGATTAGCACCTTATTCACATTTTTCCTAAAGTAACTAAGATTGGGAATTTAATAAAACATTTAGTTACTTTATAATATTCATCATACTTTTAATGAGAATTTATAAGTCCTTGTCCTACCCGTTCGGCTAACGACCCTCCACCAGTCAAGCGAGCGGTGGGTGAGAGTGGACACCCATTAAGTTGCCATTTTATACGCAACAACCTTATACCCACCTTATAGACCAACTTCGTGAATGAGGCGTACTAGCGGTAAGACGACTTTGTTCTTATACATACATACATATATATATATATATATATATATATATATATATATATATATAATTATTAAATCATAATAATATAAGTATAAGGGTTGAATTTTAACTTTTAAAATTCTAAGGGTTGGAACTAAAGTTTTAATCAAGACTTTACTTGTTCCAAAACTTGAGGGCAAGTTTTGTAAACTTTCAAAACTTTTCATTTCTTGTAACTTATGAGTTTAATAGAGTAATAAAAATGAAGACTCTTCATTTTTCTAACTCTTGTGTTCTTTTAATGGTTTTAATTTAAGTGACTTTTGGTTTTCCATAACTTAAGGACAAGTTATGGACTCCATTAAAACACATTATGATCAAGAATTAAACTACCACATAGGTTACAAATAATTCCTATGATCATCTAAACATCATAAGATCAAGAACATGAATATGAACACTTTCATGAATCAAAATTACACTTAAAACTTTGTAATTTTGATAACTAGTTGTTGTAAATGGATTAACAAGGACATTACACCATCTAAAACGAGTTTTCAAGTACCAAAACAGTTTAGGGTAATGTTTCTAGTCCATTTCCAACAACTAAAGTCGAAAATCTGCACTCTGTGGCTCCTACTCGTCGAGTGCATGAACCTACTCGGCAAGTAGGTTGAAGATACAAGTGAACTCGGCGAGTCCCCCCATGGACTCAGCGAGTTCATCAGGCAGACAGCAAGCTTTTCGACTTTTTTTCAACTTTTAAGCACAAATAACAAACAAACAAGCCTAGGCTCTGATACCACTGATGGGTTTTGAGCATTCTAACACTTCCTAAGTGTACATGCAACCCTAATAACCTTGGATCTATGTTTGTCTAATTATCATGCAAAGTTGAATTCCAAGGTTATATTCCTATCTAGCATACATGGGGAACAATTTTTAACTTGAATGAAAGATAGAATAAATTACCTTGTTGTTGCTTATGTTCCTTGAAACCTTGTGAGCCTAGCACCCCAAGTGTGATGCCTCAAATGCTTCACACAACACCAAATGCTCTTGGAAAGACTTTTGAGAGAATATACACTTCTTGAAATCGTCCTAGCCCTCTTGTTTCATATGTGTAGCCGATTTTGGTGGAGAATGGGATTCTTATATAGTGTTGACACATCTAGGGTTACACCATGTAAACCTTAATGTGTCATGACTCTTCATTTCCATGACCCATGGGTTTGTAACTCCCATGGAGCATCCTATGGGTGGAACCCAACTTGATAATCCATGGAGCCTCTTAGCCCACTATACAAGATATGGATGATTTACATAATCAATCCATATATTTAATTAGTTATCTTTTGATCACCTAATTAATTCTAAATTAATTCTTGATCAAACTAATCAAATAATATTATTAATATATTAGAACTTATAATATATTAATAATCTCCAAGTGTTATTTCTCTCATTTAGTCTATCCAATTGCATGGTGTCATGCAACCCAAATGGACCATGCCGGGTCGGGTCAAGTACTGACCATAAATAGTTATGGACTTAGACACCTTATCTAACAGTTTATACTTTAAAGAATATGTGAGAATATCACAAGTAAAAGGAATAGGGAAAATAATATTTTACTTCAGCGGTAACGCTGCTGACTAAAGGTAAATAAACCATAGACTCCAGGTGGTATGGAATGAGCCATACGCCTCGCAAAGTCTAAAAGAGCGGTATACAGACTCCAGGTGGTATTGAATGAACCAATATGCCTCGCAAAGTCGAAAAGAGTAGTATACAGACTCCAGGTGGTATTGAATGAACCAATACGCCTCGCAAAGTCTAAAAGAGTCTTTAATCCTAAGCAGGTTTATTTAGAGATTTAAAACGTGGCCTAGTGTATGATTAGGGGGATATATATATATATATATATATATATATATATATATATATATATATATATAAGGATTATTTTATATACGGAGAATACCATGAATTATAAGATGACTCTAGAGGTACTCGTAACCATACTGATTGACAATCGAATACTTGACGACCTGCTGGCGTCGGAGGGAAATCTGTGTCATGAGGGTGTATCTCATGCTTTGATTTCTATAAACCTTTCCTTTTACTAAGAGTATATGTTTTAGCGTATAGATGTAACTAGGTTTTCCTTCATGAGTGTTATAGTGGGTTCTCCTTCCTGAATGTTATAGTGGGTTCTCCTTCCTGAACATTATAGTGGGTTCTCCTTCGTGAATGTTATAGTGGGTTTCTAAACTATACCTATTATAGTTTACTTAAGAGGTTATCTAGATGCCTTTGCTACCCAAAGGTGATGAATCTACTAAGAGGACTTTTATGACTATATATGTATACATGATAGATAACTAATATTTAGATGACCTTCGGACGGATAGCCATTACCCTAAAGCCACATCCAAACAAGGAAAAGGAATTAAAGCGAGTTAGCCTTCCTAAGTCCTTTAAACGTTACTTATATAACTATACATATACAGACATTCATTTAACCATACAAGAATACAACATAAGTTTTGGTAAAACCTTTGGAAATACTTATAAATAAGAATTTATTAAGCTAAAAAAGGGTTTTTACACTTTAAAAGAGATTCGAAAACAAGATTTGAAAACCTTTAACTGGATGAAGCAGTTTATCATGCAAAAATCTATAAATAATGATTTATGACTTGATGTCAGTTTATAAAAACAAGATTCGAAAACCTTTGGCTGGATGAAAACAGTTTAACATACAAAAATCTATTTGCTAGACAGTTATTAATAACATGCGATGGATATAATAACTTACTAGTTCAACTTGTATCCCCCCTATAAAAGCATTTAAAATCATTTAAAAATGTTGATTAAGGGGTATGAACTCACCTGACGTGGGTGATTCGGATGAACGGACGGTATAGGATACTAAGTGTCAAGTGAGGACTTGACCACACACGCGAATCCTATTTAACAAGTAATGATACATTTAAGTATCTAATTAGTCACTTAATAACTAATTATACAAGTAATGACATCCTAATACATGAAAACACTTTACCACAAGTGCTAGGAGTACCAAGGGTTGCATATAAAGAGAGTATGGCCTAACATTGGAGTTTACTCCTCAAATGGTGGCCCTTAGGGGTGTTTACGGTTTCAAGACCATTTCCCCCATGAGTTTACGGCCGTAAACTCATGGTAATGGTGTCATTGGGTATTCTAAGGTCTTATCCCACTCAAGGAATTATGCTAGACTCGAATCAAGGGTTATGGAAGCGATTGGGGTTTGAAATGAACCCTTTGTGGAGTTTACGGTTCTTGGACCACTCCTTGGGGAGTTTACGGTCGTAAACACATGATTTTAAGGCTGTAAACTCATGTTTGCCCCTTCCTTATGTGTTTTGGTGTATCTAGGTTAAGCATGCAAAGTTATAGACACTTATGCAAGCCATAGAAGGTGTTAAGGGCACTTAAACACCCTTAGAAGGTTTTTTACAGTTTTGGAGGCCTTACCAAACTGTAAACTCATGTAACATGGGGATTTTGATTATTTCTGAGTGTAAACAAGATCATATTAAGCACACAAGAAGCTAGGACAAGTGCACTTACAATCTAGGAGCTTGAATGATCGATTTTGGCCAAGAAGACTAGTGCGTGTTCTTGGTGTTCTTGATGAATACTTGAAGATCTATGAAAAAGACAAGATTTCATGGATGATATCGTATAAAAACACTAGATTAAGTGTTATATGAACGAATATAGCAAGAAAACACTTACATTTTGGCGGATTTGACGGGAAAGTGATATGATACTTGAGAGAGAATTCTTGGTGTTTTTAAAGTTAGAAGTGTCAAATGAGTTGAAAATGACTAAGTGTCAAATTTATACTCTTTGGGGTTTACGGCCGTAAACTCCATGTTTACGTCCGTAAACTCCAACTTTTGGAGTTTCGCGACTTACGTGATATACGACAAACTCTAAAGTATGCTTCCTTTTATTTATCCGCTGACGAATATAAAATAAAATATTCAAACGGACTTAAAACCGGCCAAAAATGCTTTGAGATGAATTTGGATAATTTTTGAAGTGCTTGACTGCGGAGTCAAAACAAATGGAAATTTCAGGTTGTCACAAAAGACTCACCTCAAACTGCTAAAACAACCAGATAAATACTCGGACTGGTGATCCGGGTAATCTCCGCACTAAATACCATCAACTAATACCCTAATTAATAATTAGGTCATAAACCGTAACCGGGAATCTATTTCATTTTTCCAACTCCCAGGGTAAAAGACCATTTTCCCCTTTCCTTACTTGAACCAATAACCGAGGCCCAACCCAATGGACTAAAAACCCAATATGTCCTAAATTCCTATATGATACCCAAAGCCCATTATGGGCCCAAATCCAAGAAGGCCCAAAGCCTAACAATGGCCTAAAGTCACAAATACTAGTGGACCAACAAGGCCCAAAACCCTAATAGTCCAAATATGGCCCAAACCACAAAAGTCAACAACTATTGATTACGCCCAGCTTACTCAGACTTACGCCATACGTACGCCACATTTGGATCATTTGAAGTAGTTTATGGCTAGATCTTCCTAGTTCGACTTTGGACCCTTTTTAAGTGTTCAAGGCTCCAATATTTTTAGTATAGAGTGCTAGATCTTGCGTTTTGTCCCATTTTCTTCTTGAACTTGTTGGATGGGATGGTGAGACTTCATAATGGTTGCAACTTTATAAATCTTTTGATCATTTGAAGTAGTTTATGGTTTGGATCTAAGGTTTGGTGGTATGTTTGTACCATCCATAAGATTTTGGTCATAAAACCCAATTTGACCTAAGTTTAGTCCAAGACTTGCATTTAAGGTTGTAGACCTCGTTACTCGGTACCTGTTCGGCCGACTACTGAGTAGCGAGTACTCAGGAGTACTCGAGAGTACTTGGATTTAGTAATTCATGCATAAATATTTTTAGGGAACTTATATATATCAAAATCATAAGTTAAATCTTAATTTGATTGAAATATATAACAAAATTGGATACATGTGAATATATAAAAACTGAAAAACACATAATGGTTTCACTTCGTGAACAATTACTGAAAATCTAAGATATATATGTAGTAATATTCACATGTGTGTGTTAAATAATAAATCGTTAAGTATATTATATGTATTAATCACCGAGTTGACCGGGTTTTATAATAGTACTCGTAATGGGCCGATCGGGGAGTACTCGGGATTTTGTAACTCGCCTTGGTAAGAGGCCGAGAAGCGAGTACTCCGAGGAGTAATCGGCCAACTCGGCGAGTTTTACAACACTGCTTGCATTAGATATGTAAGTCTAATAAGCATCAATCTTTAGGATGGTTTTAGTGTTATAAACTCTTCTGGAACAAACGGGCTCAAGACTTACGGGATTAAGTACTTCTCGATTAAGCCTATGTCATGGTTATGCTTTGTGGAACTAAGACTTGAGATCTACACCTTTTGGTGGATCTCAAGGGATAAAGTTGGAAACTTTATGCCTTTAGACAACAATAATGATCGGATTTGGGGTTTAGAACCTCTAGGATTAAAGACTTTGGCTTAACTCATTAAGACATTTTGGATCCAGTTCCCACAGCGTGATGACTACGAAAGCGTGACGACTATGGAAAATGCATATGTTTTTTCGTTTGGGGGTCACGACGTCGCAAGTAAACTTTGACTGTTGACTTTCACTCTTGACTTGCGTTGACTTTTGGTCAAAGCTACTTTTGTGACCACAATTAGCCTTTTTACACATTTATATAATTCGTTTTGATTTAAAAATATATTAATTTAGGTTATAATTTATGTTTTTCATGGAATAAATAACTAGAAATCAAAATTTTAGATAAAAAAAAAACACTAAACATGGCCAAAAGTTACACCCATATGGGTATCCAATGTTTCAAAGTTTACAGCCTCTAGTTGTTTTTTTAACTAAATTATTATTATAATGATATAATTTTGTAATCGTAGTAAATACATCGATTACTTAATAAAATTATAAATATAAAAAAAAAATAAGGAGTGGATATATAATGCTAATTGTCATGCATTACTTCTAATTGTTATCAATAAAAAATGGAAAATAGTACCATACTTATGGTTATATTTACTTAAATTTTAACATATTTATAATTATTTATTTAAATTTGTTTGTATTTAACTATTTATATATCATGTCTATTAATGTTCTTTGCAAGAAAAAATTTATAAGAAAATTCAAAAATATAAAACTAAACAATCCCACCCAACCGGATCTAAGCAATTTGACCTAAAGACTTTAGACATGCCTGTACAATGGAATTGTTTATTCCGTATCCATGCAAAATGAAAAATAAGAAATCGTGTTTGTTTTGCTAGTTGGAATAGAATGGGCCTAAAGGAATGTAATTCCCTCAATTCCATTAATTATTGTACTTTTAATAACACAATTCATATATATATATATATATATATATATATATATATATATATATATATATATATATATATATATATATATATATATATATATATATATATAGCAAGGGTTTTGGCAGATTTGGTCCACAACTTTTCCAAATATCTCATTTTTTGACTTTCTTGCTTTTATGGGCAGTTTATGTCGTTTTGTATAAAGTTTCTCAACACGTGTTATTTTCATTTTCCTTCACCGTTTTGTCGCCCAATGTTTAGATTTCTGTTTCTGAACCTTTCTCCACCGCCTCATCTCAACACCGTCTATTGTACCATCTGCTCCCCCACCCACTGTCTCCATTTACGTCTCCTCCACCGATTAGCGTAAGTGGGAGAAGAAGACGCCTCCACCGATTCCACTCAATATCGGTAAGTGGGAGAAGATGTCCACAGATCAGCGATGAATGGATCGACAACGCCTTCCATCATCTTCACCAGGTCGATGGTTCTTCTGCTTCACGCAACCGTCCGGTTACCCGACTTCTCTCTCTCTCTCTCTCTCTCTCTCTCTCTCTCTCTCTCTCTCTCTCTCTCTCCTTTAATTCTTTTCTTCTGCAATTCCTTTCTGCAATTCTGATCCCGACTGTCCAGTTACCCACTTCTGTTGTTTCTCTTTATTTTTATCTATTCCTTCGTTTTGGGGTACGATTTCGTCGCCCTACAGAGGATTGATGCAAAATAACTTCAAATCACAGGAATAGATTTGGGGAAAGGTAATGACAATAAGCTGAGACACAAATTACAGGATTTTGCTATTTCATTACACCTTTCTTCTTACAGGTTTCATCAGAGATAACAACAGGTGAGATTCGATCTTTAGAAACACAACACAGCTACGAACGAAGAGAAAATATGGGAGAAGAACAACAACATCAAGACGAGAAAGCGAACAAGGACTTAGGTCAGTTCTCAAAACCAACTATACAGTGGTTAAAGTAATTTCGCAGTTTATACATGTTTTGTTGTAACTTGGGATGCCACTGTTCAACCAATTTACTCTTTTTCCTGTATGTTTCATACATTACTTTTATCTGTGGTAAATTACATGATGAAGTCAGCAACACAGGGCAGGGCGAGCTGGGCCACTGCCCAGGGCATCATTACGAAGAGGGGCATAACGATTTGTCTACCTCTTATGGGCATATAAACTTTCGGCACAAATTTTGCTCCATAGACATGAGGCATCCGACACAGTGAAGCACAGAAGCAGCAAAATGCAGCTGCCAATCACGCTAAAAAATCAGAAAACGTGGAGTCGATCATGCGAAATAATCACGCCTAAAATCAGAAATCGATTGCCCCAGTATTGCAAGCTAACGGTAAAAAAAATATTACGTTTTTATTCTTTGGTTATAAATCAAATTACTTGAATACCTTACTATCAAATCCGAAATTATAACCCGAAATCAGAAACATAAATCTTATTCTTTATGTTTTGATTCTTTTCTTTCAAGAATTTTGAATGCATAGTGTAGTCGTGTGTGGCTGGTCTATGCCAGTTTGTGGAATCTCAAATCTAAAAAGAGGAATCTTGGCAACTTTTCTAGTTTTATGATTTTGGTTTTATATGTTGATCAAATGTTATGATTTTTGTATTTTATTATTATAGCTTAAACCGGACGATTTTGCCCTTGATATGAATTTGGTTGAGGACTTTATCTAGAGCTGCCGACTGGAATGTACTTTTGATCCAAGTTGGACAATTTTGCCCCTGAAGATGGTATTTGCAATTTCAAGTGGATTTAGGTGTTGCTTGTAATCTTGCTGAGCTGTTATGCTAGTAGGTGTTATCTCAACTATATAAATGCAATTTCAAGTGCATTTTGATCATCTATTTGTACAAGTCATTGCCATTAAAAATGTTATTTTATAATGGTTCTTCAATGTTTTTCCACTTCGCTTGGTTTTTAGTTTAATAGGATTGGAATACTTTTAGAAATTAGTCTTCGACTAATAGTCTAAATATTGATATGGAATTGAAAAACAAATGTATTTGGGCTATTTTGTTTGGTTTTTAATTTGGTTGTTTGTTAATGGGATTACTGTATTCTGTTTAAGCTAATAGGATTAGGATTTAGGGCCATTTTTTTTTTTACTTTTTGAGTCAAGTTTATAAATTACTCTGTATCATCCAACTTCAAATCTGTTAATTTTTTTCGGTAACTTTGTTTTGAAAGGTCTAAATAAAAATTGACTCTAAATAAAAACTTTATTAGTATTTTTGTTTATAAATTTATGTTGCGTATGATTTATGTTGCGTATGGGTTTGGTCTATATATATAGGGGCATTATCGAGTCTCTTTCGCCCAGGGCACGAAAAACGAATAGACCATCCCTGAACACATGTATTTCATTGTACATATATTAACATCAATTTTTTAAACCATTCATTTGTTAGAAGAACTCCCAAAAGATAATGAAAATTTGATGATTTACATGGTCTGTTATCTAGCAAGCCAGGTACCATTTTTTGTTTTCTATATTTTTTTTTAGTTATATCTTCTACTATGAAATCATATTTGTAGGTATTTTCACATTCATCCATTAGTATCACATCTATGTGCATCAATCTACTGTACAAGCCCAGGTTCTTTAGTTCTACATCCTTTCAAGGTATCAATATTTTAATATTCTATAACATATCCTTTTGTAGTATTTTTTTGACATTGATTCATTAAGTAATAAAATAATTATTATTTTCTTTTCCGTTTCAAAGCAGATAAATTGCTTGCTAATCTTTTGGAGCCACTAATATGTGAAGTCTTCATCGAATATTCACAAATTTCAGGTTCTAATCTTCTAAAAATCTGTAATTATTTATCCATTAGACAAAGCTATGAACTAGAGCTGATAAGTTCAGCTCATGTGCAGCCTGGAAAGAATAAATTAGAGTCCACTGAGGATGTTGGAGCAAAGAATAAATTAGAGTACACTGAAAAAGATCTGAAAGAAAAAGAAGAGGAACTTCAAGATTTTGAAGCGCTTAATGCCTTAATCAAGCATTGATAATCAAATAAAGATCAACCAATGATTAATTACAGGGTGCTCACAAAGAGTTGATTTCTGTGAGCTTCTTTTCTTCCAACTGTTCTATGCATTTGTAATAAATCATGTTTATAAATTTATGATTATAATTCTAATTACATTTTATCCCCCGAAAGAAGCCTCATGTTTTTTGGTCAATTGATCTTTCATATAAAGTTTGTTGCTTCTGTTAAATGCAGAAGCTTTGTCTAAACGGATTCTTGATTTGATGATATTTGGATGGAATTACTAGGGAAAATTTAGCAAGTCGCCTCCAAGTACGCAACTATTTTCTTGAAAATGTTTTTTTTTTGTTGAGTGGATAAATAATGTTTGTTTGGAATAAATGACCATCTTACCCTTATGTTTACTATGGAGTTTATAAGTAAATTTGAAAAAAAATGTTAATTCTTGGTGAGTAAATGAGGAAAGATAGGTTTTCTTTTTCCAATTATCTGATTAATAGAATGTCAATGAATTTATTTTTGTTTTTTCTTTCATTTTGTTGACTAGATATCTGTCTGCCGACATGGTCATGACACAACAGTTATAGTAGCTCTACAATTTTGCATGTAGCAGTTGGCTAAGAAACTAATGAATTTGCTAGAAGATAATAAAGGTACAATATGGTCAACTTTCTTTATATATTTATTTGGTTTTTAAAGCCTAAACCCTTTTGGCACATATCTGTCAAAATTTGTAACGAAACTATATGTTACTTGCTCTTAAAGTTGGGGATTAATTGAGTCTATTTTCTCTAAAAGTTTGGGATCAATTGATTCTATTTCACTAATTGTTGATTACATTTCTGTATCAAGTCGTTCAATTTTAGCATATGACACATGATAAATTAGTATTTACATTGGTGGTGATTCAAGCAAGTTTTTGATGTGCCTAAGATTTGTAAATCGTCCTTTTAAGTGTAAAAATGACTAGAGTGCAAGTAATCTCAAAATCTATGTTTTTGTGCTTATTGCAAACTGTGGGGTTAGTTTTTGAGGTTAAGCCTATTGCATTTCAGATTAACCACACGTATTTTTTTTTATTGAATTAAACACCAACAAATTTCAGTTTGTAGAATTTGAGACCATGTGTTATATATTTATTAATATGCTTTTTTGAAACTAAACATATTTAAATTTGTTTTAAAGTTCAAACTTAGTTTTGGGGCACAAAAGAAGGACGACAACGTTTTGGTGCTTGATTTGGTCCTTTTGTATACCTGATTTTTATAACTTTTGTTGCAAAAATTCAGTTGTAGTTTTGGTCATTTTTCTGAAGTGTCGTAACAATTTTGATCCTTTGTACCAAATAAATGACTATAGTTGTATTTTTTTACTCTTAAATAAATATTTGTGATTTAATCTAATTTTGTGAATTCAAAGTTATACTAAATAACAAATTTCTATAAAAAATAAAAATAAAAAAAAGGTAAATATAGTCATTTTTCATGGAAGGAGGACGAAAATCATTAAGGGAACTGAAATAAGGAACAATATTGCAGAACCTGACCAAAATCAGGCCTAATTGACCAAAAATGTAATTTACACTTCGGGATTATATGTTCAGAAGTCGATATTAATATCTTTAAGTGATATTATTGATATATTGTTGTTAACTATATTTTTTTATTACTCTAAAGTTTGTAATACTATTTCAGGTTCATACATTGTTAACAGGAAACCCATACGAATTGTGTCAAATAAAAACTTTGTAAACGTGTTTATACAACAACAAAGACAATTGCTTGAATTAATATTGAAGTAGATTTAGGATGTTTGAATGCAGAGGACGAACAAAACGAGAATTACCAAATTTCATGGTAAGAAAATCCAAATCACAATGGGACAAATTATATTATGTACTTTTGAATACCAATTGGTTCATTTGGAAGTACTCAATGATCTGAATTGAGAATATGATAGATGAATTTTTATTGAATCCTAACACAAAAAATATATTTTGAAGTGCATCAGGTATGATATTAGTCTTCAATATAAACAAACAAAATGTTAAAATGGTCATTTACTACTTTTTTGTTTCTGTCAAGTTCAGGCCCTTGCATCTGAAAGAGAACTTATATTCATGTTGCTCAACCCAAATGATCCAACAATGGAGCACATAAATTCCAATAATTTTCATAGCACATTTGCTGGTAAGAGAACAATGTTATTCTGACTCAATTTGTTTGCATATTGTTGTATTAAATTCAATTTAATGTTTATTTTTTTCAGCTTTGAATCCATCCTTCTAGAGCAATTGATCAGAACAGAACAGAGAAAGCTATAATGTTTTTTGTGGATTAAGAAGTGGAGTTGTTAAGACTATTGAGACTCGCCAAAAATTTGATGATAATGAGAGTATATTTGTCTTTTTTCTTTTGGCAGTTGTATACATCTTATTCTACTCTTTTTGGATACAATATTTGATCTCCTATAAAAAGATGTAAAAACATGACATTTAACCTATTTTGCTTGCTTTGTGTGTTTGTAATATTAGATGAATAAGTGGATTTAACTTGATTTTGCTGTGTGGTCAATAAAAACTATTATCTCACATTCTTTATATTCGCTCCAAATTACAGTCTTTATATTCTCCAACGTAACACTTTTGGGATTCATAATTGATATCAAAATCTTTTTCACCTATTTATATATTGTCAGACTGTAACATTCAAAATTTTCAACTAATTTAAACTTTTCAAAAACAACTCATATTTGTTAATTTATTACAAAAAGGTTTTCAATTCATTTATTATCAGAGTATTTCCCAAGACCACATCATAAACACATAAAACATGAGGAGCGGTACGATCATGCCTTCGTCTTGCCACGATCTCCTAAAATACCTGAAACAATACACTGAAAATCGTAAGCCTGAAAGCTTAGTGAGTTACCCCCAAAATACCAACCACATATACCATACACATAACATATCATATCATAAACAGAACAACCATGCACTTCGGGTCTGCTGTGTGATTGGTCCTTCGCACCGGGCCTTCAGTCCACCTGGTCCACCCTCCGAGTCTAGCCATATACATCGATTCTACAGTATGGTTGGTCCGCCCGCACTGGGCCTTCAACCCACCTGGACCACTCTCTGAGTTTACAGTATGATTGGCCCGCGCACCGGGCCTTCAGTCGGCCTGGTCCACTGATATGGACATATTTAGTTATAAAATTCATGCATTATCTTAATAATTTATGTTGATTTTATCTCATTTAATGAACAAAAGGTACTTAATTAGTTTATAATTTCATTTTTCAGCAACAATTACATGCTCGGATGGAAAAGGAAGCGGAACTAGCGATTGGAGGCTTGGATCTTGCACTTTGAAGAAAGAAGGATGTTGCTGGACAACTTGACCCCTCGTCAGTGTTTTGGCCATATCTCATGAACCGTAACTCCGATTGACGAGATTCAAAATGTTCTGAAAAGTAGACACAATTTCGGACGACTTTCATGTTTTGAGAAAATGTTGATTCGAAACGTACTCGGCGAGTAGGGTCGATTACTTGGCGAGTTATATCAAACTTTCGCGATTCTGGACGCGCTGACTTGCCGTACACGGGTTTTAAGTGATGTACTCGGCGAGTAGGTCACTGGACTCGCCGAGTAGCCTCTGTTTTGTGAAAATCTATATAAAGGGACTTTCAGATCGATACCCTAGCATGGAGAGAAACCCTAGGAGGCTGAGAAACGATTGGAAGTGCTGCTAGGTCGTGAGGAACTGAAGAATCAACCCTACATTCAATTGTGAAGAGAATCAAGACAATCTTGGTTTATTCTTAGTAACTTTTTGATTTGAATCATGTTTACATACTTTGATTTCGTTTTTGAGTTTATGTTTACTGCAATCATGAGCTAAAAACTTATTCTTCTGTTAGGGTAGACAATTTTGTGAACATGGATTGATTATTTGAGTAGGATTAATTTTAATTGGTAATTATGTTTTGTTAAGCTTGTTAAAGAACCTTATGTGTTGACAATAACTATTCTTCTGTTAATAAATCAGTAATTAAGTTGTATGAACATCTCTTAGTTATTAATTTCATATGATTTATTGTGACCACATAGTTGTATGTCTAGGAATAACGAACGTGAAACTAGAATTAACTAGAAGATAGGTAAGTTAATGTGTAAGCTTGTGTGATACACCATCAACAAGAGGTTAATAGAATCACCAATTTGCTTAGCTAATTACAAGTCTTACTTAACCCGAATCAATAATCTAGGAAACCCGTTAATTTAGACAACTGGCCATTGCTTGAATTAATTTGTTTTCTAAGAATTAGGAATAGCGAACGTGAACCTAATTATCTTAATCGGTAGCCAATGAAGAATTAATCCGATACATTAAAATCATCCATGGGAACAAATGAGTCGTACCTAAACAGAAGTCCTCTTTACTATTGAATTTAGTTGGTAATTAATTGTTTTAGTTGCTAGTTATTCTAATTAAGTTTCTAGTCTTGTAAAACTAGAGAAAACCCCCTTTTTGTTATTTGTTTTATTTAGATAATATTAGCATTTATTTTAATTGTTTACCGTTCCCTGTGTTCGATACCCTACTTGCTTGAACTATATTACTAATCGATAGGTACACTGCCTTTCGTGTGTTATTTTGTGTCTAAGTTAGTAGGATTAAAACTAGTTGGTTTTACACACATCATCCACTCTCCGAGCCTCGGCACGTCTGGTCCGCCCTCGTGGGGCCTACAACGTATCCGGACTGCTCACTGGGCCTTCGGGATATCCGGTCCACCCTGTGTATTTTGGCCTACAACACAAAGCAGGATCCGCCTCAACCCAACCCCAGTCACCGACCATGCGCACATAAACATATAATCGTATAGCAATTCATCACTAATCAACCGATCTAGTATATCACATACATAACACACTTTAACCAAGATACCGACCTAACCGGTCACTAACATAGCATCATCCTATATACCAGCATTCCGACCTAACCGGTCACTAACATAGCATCATCCTATATACCAGGATTCCGACCTTAACCAGGTCTCGAACATATACCATCCTAACTACCAGGATGCAAACATATAGCAAAGTAATAACATAACAACGACCCGGATTTCCATCCGATAAAGGGCCGACCATGGTGCCTTAGACCATGTTGATATAGTGAGGATAACTCACCTCGCAACTGCTGACTGAAGAGATAAGATCATGCTGCTCCAACCTTCGGCACGAACTCCACCACTGATCAATACCAAAAGACTGAACTCAATAAATACCAATAATTACCAAAGTACCCTTGGAAGTCCACTGGTCAACTCTTGGTCAAAGTCAAAGTCCTCAGTCAAAGTCAACCTTCCTGTGTGACCCTACTCACCGAGTCGCCCCGTCGACTCGTCGAGTCCCACAATTCTGAGTCCCTTCTCGCTCAACTCACCGAGTCATCCCTCGACTCACCGATTCACCGTTCAGCCAGAAAAAGGTTAGGACTCCACGGCCAGACTCGCCGAGTCCAAGAATAGACTCACCGAGTCCAAGACAATATTCAACAGACTCGCCGAGTTGTTCTTCCAACTCGTCAAGTCCATGCCAACCTTCAACCAACTCGTCAAGTTCACCCATGGAACTCGCCGAGTCTCTTTAGTTCTCATTCCATACAGAGGCTTTCCAATCCATGTAAGGGCTCAAATCCCTAGATCTACCCTTCTACAAGCCATTCCTCACGTAAAGTGGCAAACTTTACGTGAACTCCAGGAGCTTTGAGCCCAAAATGCTCTAGGGCTAGACTTTTAGGACAAAGGGATTCACTAACAACTCAAGGACTGAAGTTTTATGACAATCTAGGCCATCATGAGTCTAGATCTGAAGTAGCAACCCCAGATCCAACTCCAAATCCAAGATAGGTCTCAAAACAAATTGAGGAACTCTCAAAACAACCACCAAGGATGAACCACAAGGGAAATAGCTTAAGGTAAGAGCTCCTTACCTCAAAGATGTGCACAATTCTGATGTTGATCCCAGATCTTTACAAGCCTCTTGATGCTAACTCCAAATTCTCAAGCTCCTTTCACAATTTCCTCTTCTAAGCCCCAATCTTTCCAACAATGAAGCCTCACACGAAATTAGGGTTTTTTTGGAACTAAAAGGGAAGGTAAAGAGGTTGAGGGTGGCTATAATGTGCTTTATATATGGCACAAACCCCAAATTAGGGTTTTTCTCCCTTCAGCACCAACTCGTTGAGTCCAGCTGCCGACTCGCCGAGTTGGTCACTTAACACGCGACCAAAATCGCGACTCGACTCGCCGAGTCTATCCATGGACTCGCTGAGTCGATCCTCCTTAATTACACCAAGCACCTTGAACTTGCACTTCTAAACTCCGGGTGTTACACAGACACATACATAATTCATAAAGTTTTGTTCTATTTTGTTACGTCCTTACATAAATGGGCGAATTGCAGAAAACAGCAACATACTTTACGATGAATACCAATTAAGGCAATGAACTATAGTTGAACACAAGAGCAATGAAATGGACATGAAAACACAAAATGATCGATGTTGCCTAAATCCATCCCCTGTAACGCGGGGCTCCCCATCTAGTTATTATTATACTTATAGAGAAAATTACACAATTTGTCTTTCGTTAAATTTCGTTAAATTGCTTGTTAACTTTTAATGACTTAAGATGATAATTTTAATTTTGTCCACGTTGGGTCCTTAAGGGATTTTTTTATACATATTACAACAACATGATGTTTATAACCGTTCAAAAAAGAAAAATTGCAAAAATGGTCCCTGTGGTATGCATTTTTTAGGGTTTTAGTCCAAACGACGACTTTTTTGGATTCATGGTCCTTTTGGACTAGTTTGTATGTAAAAATGGTCTCTCCGAAATTTGAAATGACTAAATTGCCCTCTTAATATATTTTTTATATTTTTTTCTATTTAATTTAATGTTTTATTGATAATAAAGTGGGGCCCACACCCCATTCTCTCTCTCTCTCTCTCTCTCCTGAACACACAATTGTTTATCTTGTTCTTCAAAATACACAAGTTCTTCAACACATACACACATAAAATTTGGAAAATGATTCACATGGGTTTATATTTTTGAGCAGGAACTATTTTTCGTTTCGTATTTGGAAATCAATTTGTAGGTTTGCACTTTAACACACACGAACAATCGAAAGGGAGTGCATCTTCATCTGATCGGAGGAAGAAACAAATCGGTAGCAACGATGACATTGGAGTGGCTGATGAAATCGTGAGGAGGGGCGGACGTCGGCCTCCGGCAACGATTCGCGAAGGAAAAGAGTCGGCGGCTTCCCTTGGCTGTTTTTCTAATTCGACGAAAATCACAAACGAAATGGCAGAAGGAGCAGCGATTCTCAGGTAGTGTTTGGGCTGTTCCGTTCGACAAGAAGGAGGAGGAGTCGAGTCCTCGTTGCCGGAAACAAATAAGGGGGGGGGGGTGAAGGTTGTAATGGAAAACGATTCTAGTGGGGAGTCGGAGGTGCTTTCTTGACGAATGGAAGAGACGGGGTAGAGGTGGCAGTTGGTGTCTCCGACGAGCCCTTCGTGGCTCGTTCTTCATCTTTGGCAGCTTTCGGAGCGACGGAGAAAGTATCCATGTAGAAGAGGGTGTTGGGGTTATTAGTTGACAAGAGAAAGAGGTGGAGGAGGGCTGTTGCACTTTTCCGGTGACCGGTTTCCACCTTTGGTGGTGGTTCAACGAGAGAGAGAGAGAGAGAGAGAGAGAGAGAGAGAGAGAGAGAGAGAGTTTTCTTAATTTTTTTAATTATAAAAATAGATAAAAAAAATGAAAAAGAAATACCTCAAGGGTATTTTAGTCTTTTTAGTTTTTCGAGGGACCAAAACTATAAGCAAACCAACTCATAAGGACCATCAATCCAAAAAAGTTGAGGTTTGGACTAAAACCCCAAAAAAATGCATACCATAGGCACCATTTTTGCAATTTTGTCTTTAAAAAAATGTAACAAGGTTTTAATTTTGTCCATATTACCTAAGGTGTTTTTTATACATATTACACCAACATGGTTGTTATAACCGTTTAAAGAGGGGTTATAAGTTTTTAATTTTGTCCGCATTAGGTCCCTATTTTTAAAAGTTTTTTAATATTTTTTTCTAAATATACCCCTTAATTAATTAAGAAAACATATTTTTAATGCTCTTTTATGTCAATATATAAATTTCAGATAGCTTATAAGCTTGTGGCGGAACCAGTGTTAAAGCAAAAGAGTATCCCGACAAGTAATGGGATATTCTCAATAAGTAATGGCGTATCAGGGATACCCCAATGGCAGAGTCATTACTTAGCGAGGATACCTCATTACTTTTTGTGGATACTTTTTTACTTTGACATTGGCTCCACCATGGGCTTATAAGTTATCTAAAATTTATATAATGAGATAAAAAAGCATTTAAAAAATATATTTTCTTAATTAATTAAGGGGTATATTTGGATAAAAATTAAAAAACTTTTAAAAAACTAGTATAAATAGCTTTTTAAAATGTTAGCTTATAAATTACTTTTTGGCTTGCCAAACATGACAACTTAAAAACGTCAAAAAATAAACTAGATTATCAGCTAGCTGTGGCACACCAAACATAGCCTTAATCATTAAGACTTTGATTATAATTAGATTTTTTTGTTGTAGAAATGGTAGTTGTTATGTAACCTTTCAATTGAAACCGTAGGTGCGGTGAATGGGCGACTAAAATGAGAAAATTAAATGATGAAGTCATCTAACTAGATACTAATATAAATTGTAAAAGAGTTAGATTAAATAATAAAAATACTAAAAATAGGGACCTAATGTGGACAAAATTAAAACCTTATTACCACCTCTTTAAACGGTTATAACAATCATGTTGGTGTAATATGTATAAAAAAGACCTTAGGGACCTAATGCGGACAAAACTAAAACCATATTACATTTTTTAAACGGTTATAACAACCATGCTGGTGTAATATGTACAAAAAACCTTAAGGACCTAATGTGGACAAAGTTAAAACCTTAACTTTAGTTTTTATTTTTAAAAGTTAACTCGGACCATCCCTTATGCCATTGGACGTTGCCCGCTTACATAAAATGACTATATTGCTCTTTTCTATTTATTTTTAAGATTTTTGATTATTTTTAATTATTAAAAAAACTAATTAAATTGTGGCCCCACTCCACCCTCTTTAGAAAAATAATGTGTCTCACCATTTATCATTTCCCTTCTCTCATCGATAACCATAGACATCACCACCAAAATATGGTAAAATTGAATGTCGGAAACTTCCATTTCCAATGCCGACAACCACCCTCCTTCCCTAGCCATCGCCCCTTTACCTTTCTTCTTGTTTCTTCGTTCTCTTCGAGATGCCATTGGAGAAGTCAACTATGCCAACATCTCCTCTTCTCCGACCAGTAGGTTTAGAGGAGAAAGAGGGAGGATTTTTTTTGGACCACCAAACCCCTTCAACCCATGTCACACCCCCAAACCTGAATGGCGGAAACATTCAGGGACGGATGACGTCATGTACAGTATCATAACAATTGAATAGTAAAGAAATTACACACCACCATAATATATACTTGAAAAGTTTACATGATTGTTGTATTACATATTTCGAAAGTCAAATACAATATGATGCTCCAAACGATGTTACTAACGACAGAGCATTAGTCCCCAAAAGTAGTTGCTAACCTGGTGTTTAGCGATTTCCTGAGAATACAAGTTATCTCAAAGAAAAAGTGTCAACAATTAAGTTGGTGAGTTCATAAGTAGATATTTGTGTAAATGTATGCCATTCGAAAGTTCACGTTTGTTTTCCAGAAAATCCGATATTTTCTTATCAAATGAGTTATGAATCGTTGTTTGTATGAAATGAATTTATTGAACAAGGAAAACCTATATTTTCCTAAAAGTGAAAAGCAGTCTTAAATGTCCAAGACTGTAACTTGTAAGCAAATATGTCATGCTTTAAATGATGATGTGTAGTTTTATTATAAATCAAAACTATAGGAAGCTTGTAATTATACGTAAAAGCAACTGTAATATTACTTTTTCCCGTAAAAACATAATACCATAATAATTGTCTATCCTGTGAGTTTTCATAACCGTACTAAGATGAATTTTCCTGCAGCGACGTTCTTCAGGCGTCGAAATACTATGATATTTGTCACCCTGCAGACTGTAGCTAACAGTCAAGGTGCGGGATCATCAGTCCTATATAGATCTATACACACTTATCACGTTCTCTGAACGGAGACTCTGGTTATAAAACATGGCTTTCTTGTATACCTTGATAGGTACGATGAAGACGAATGACTCACATATTCTCAATTAAGTCACGTATTTTGAAATGTATATGAATGATTTATGAAATGATTACCCTTTTTACAGTGTTGACAAAAGCATAATAATGAGTTGTATTTTTCTTGTATAAACGTAATGTTATAGTTGAAATGGTTACCCTTGGTATGATGTAGTATGCAAACATATAAATAAAATATATTTCTATTTATAAAACACAGTGTTGCAGAAACCGGCCTTGGTGGCCGATTAATCTGCGATTAATCGATTGGCGGCCTTAAACCGATTACGATTAGTGTGCTTGGCGGAAATTGGTCAAAATCGATCAAAGTCGGCCTTGGCGGTCATAGGCGGGAATTTTTTTAAAAATTAAAAAAACTTTAATTTTCAAATATTACACCAAAATTTTAAAATTTCAACTTCATGTGATAGTTATAACAACAGTATGAAAAGTATAAGAACTTCATGTCATGAGCTTCAGGATCATGTTACAACTTCATGTGATAGTTATAACAACAATATGAAAAGTATAACAAAAGATTGATGTTTCTCGCACGAGTTTAACCATGTGTTTACTTGTATCCCCCCCTCCCCACTTAAAAGTGTTTAAAATCATTTAAAAGTATTTGAAAGTGTAGTGATAGGGGTATGATCTCATTTGGTAGAAGTGACGATTTTTGATGAAAATGATACTTTGCTCGGGCAACACTTCGACCGGAAAGAAGTCGATTTCTCGGAAATCTTTGGAACTTCGGGACTTCGGGGTTCCGCCAGGGCTTCAACATGTAACTGGGGTGTCGGGTAGTCTCGGGATGCTTAACACGTAGTAAAAGTAGAAAGGGAAGTAGAGTTGAGCAACCTAAACCCGAGACCTTCGATTTCTATATATACGGAGTGATTTTGGAGCTCACGTCGTGAGGTCGATCATATCCATCTGCTGACTCGACTTATGACAGCCCGACGTTGGACCCTATCCATCCCTGGCTTACGTCGTGAGCTTCAGGCTCACGTCGTGAGTCCTCTGACAGGGTGGGAATTCGTGTCTCGAACTTCAGAACTTCATATATCTTGCATACAAGCTCCGATTTTGATGTTCTTTATATCCATGCGTAGGTGAGATTATGATTTACAACTTTCGTTTAGACTCTGTTGGCTAATTTTGACTTTATTTTTAATATTATATTTTTAACAAGCTGGGACTGGAAAAGTCCGTTAAAAATCCATAACTTCTTCATCCGACGTCCGTTTTTGTCTGTCTTTTTACCGTTGTACTACTATTGTCGAGATCTTCGATTCTCGTTTAGGTTGTGTCGGCTAAAAGTCACTCGATCTCTGTTTCGAGTTTTTAGTTGTCTACTGCTATATCTGAAACTTAGAAAAATCATAACTTCCTCATACGAAGTTAGATTTGTACGTTCTTTTTATATACGTTTACGGTTTAATGATGTCTACGACTTTCATTTAGATACCTAAGGTTAAAAAGCATTTTATTGGAATTTCGCGTTTTCTACTTAACAGTGTTTTACCAATTTTGTTGCGGATCTTTGGTTGGTCATAACTTCTTCGTTATAACCCGGATTTTAGTGTTTTTTATATTTCTGAAAACCTTGTCACGATATCTATTGCTTTATATATCCTAGTTGAGATTTTTGAACATTTCATTTTTGACCTGAATTTGATTGGTGTTACAACCCAACCCCATTCTTCCTAATTTTATTTGTGTTCTTTAATATCGAGCATCAACTACCATAACTACACCCAAACCAAAGTCGATAACCCCCTTAAGCTTTTGTGGCTGATCCCATCTCCACCATCTACGTTGCCTCTAAGGTGTAGATCGAGATACGATTTTAGATTTGGCAGTCGATGATGCCTGTCGAGGTGCATATCGGCAAGGGAGAACAAGCTGCAAAAAAACCATAGAACTCCATGAGCAAGATGGCGGTATATGTGTGTATTGTTTTTTCTACACAAACCCATAAATTAAACCCGAAACAAGAACACAAACACTACAATCGTTTTCAGATCTAAAATCATTCGTATAACTCTAATTTTGAACTTGATTTTTAAGAAACCCTAGATCGAACCTAAATCAAGTTCATCTATGGTAGATATGGAACACAAAGTTATGATGTGGTTTCTTGATGTTCGCGGGAGGCAGATGACATAGGTGAGGTGATGGTTGTCGAAGGTAGCAATTGTCGGAGTTTAGGAGTTGACAATGGTGTGTGGTGTTTTTCAGGTTCAAAGATTCATAGAACAAAATGGGATAGAAACTTGGGTGGGGTGAAGTGAAAGTAGAGGGTATGGGTGGTGGAAGTGAGACCCATTTTCTTTCTAATTTAAAAATAATAATAAATGTTATTAGATTAACTCAAATAAATACAAAAGGGCATTATGGTCATTTTAAATCTAGAACAGACCAAAAACGCAACAAAAACATCTTTCAATGATGAAGCGTGCAAATATAAAACAAACGATGGACGATTCAAGTTGTTTTTTTTAAATAGGGACCAAATGTGCATTTTGACACTTGTACAATTGACGATTCGTGTAATTTACTCCTACTTATATTACGTAATTTACTCCTACTTATATTACAATTTCATTTTTCAAACTACAAAATATATTATTTTTATTAAAGCTTATTTATTTGTTTATGTTTTTTATAATTCTATAAATAAAAGTTTGTTATGTATAATTACAATAACGTATACAATAAAGTCAACTTTATATACTATATTTACATATAATATAAAAAATCCATATGAAAATTAATTTCACTCCTACAAACCAACTAAACATGATGGTGGAACCATGGAATGTAATCTCCCATTCTACTACCTTGTTTATCCTTCACAATCACGATAGGAGCTAGGGTGAGCAAACCCGAACCAAGAAACCGGAAAACCGACCAAAATCGTCGAAACCGAAACCGAAGCAAAACCGACGGTTTGGGTGTCAAGTTTTTAAAAACCGAAATATCGGGTTTGGTTTCGGTTTTTGCCTAGAAACCGACCCATCCAACCCGAGAAACCGACTCAACGGTTGAGTGCCATATTTTTGTATATATAATCATATAAATATATATAGCTAAGGCGCGAATTAGATAAGCAAACACCCTCTTGACCCAGCCGTTGAGCGTCTTCCCCTTGAACCTGATGTCAAGGGTTTCCCCAAGTTTTCTATTTTAATTTGGAACTTGGTCTATCCCACATCAACGGATGTATAAAAGTTATGCATGTTTCACCCTTAATATAAGGAATCGGTACCTCTATCTTGCCCCATATCAGTTTACTTGAGTTAATATTGGGTTTGGTTTAAACTTGGAATCGACCCATGAAGAAATTAAAAACCGAGAAACCGAACCTATGATTTGGGTTCTTGGTTCGGTTTTTATTTTTTGAAAACCGATTTTATTGGGTTGGGATCGGTTTTAGATCAAAACCGATCCAAACCGACCCATGCTCACCCCTAATAGGAGCATACTTGAAAGTTTTTTCAGTCAAATAAATTTAAAAGCTTTTTCATTACATATTTTTTTTTACTTTGCGAATTTACAAGCTCTCTACATAGAGCTTTTTACAATTCTAACTATATTTTATTCTTTTATCTTATTACTAAGAAATAGAAATTATTGTGCGACCCATAAATAAGCTTTTTAACAAAACTTTACTAAAGTAAAGATATCTTAAGCTTTTTGGATTGTTGAGTTGATAAATAGCTGAAAAGTATGCAGAAACAAAAACCTTATTCCACTTCCATATGCCAATTGAGCTCATTTTCATTTCTCTACAAATACCCTGACTATGTGTTAGTTTGAATAAATCTATAAAAAGCACAATATAGAAAACCATACAAAATACACACAAATGTAAAAATATGACTAATTCTTACCAATAAAGTAACATCACAAAGTTGTTTGATAGTTGCTCATTGAGTTGAAACTCAAAGGCCAAAGCTCAAAATTTATAAAGTATACTACAAACACACAACCATTAATTTCAACCTCTTTTTCGCCTTTTTAGGACAATGTGCTAATTCTTTCTTTTATAAGATCTTTGTAACACAAATAGCATGTAACTTAAAACTACAACAAAAGTTGTGTGACTTCATTAATCTAATAGCTCAATTTAGCTTGTATTATTGTATAACAAAATTGACATAACGACTTAAGTATTAAAATCACTTACTATGTAAATGAAGTCCCTTCTCCCAGTTGGCATTAGTACTTTGTATGAATTATCAACTCTTATAAGAGATAACAATAATAGAAGCATTTACTAATGAACATCTTTGGATAAACTTACAGTATGATTGAAGTATCTTATGGCTTCTGGCAGAATCAGATTATATTGCAAGAACAGATCCATGGCATTGTTCAAAAATTGCAACAAGGAGGTGTTGAATACCATGTTTATGAGTAATGAAGAATCAGACATACAGAATATGATACGAATCATATGAGACTATCAAACCGGATTATAAAGCCAGTAAATAATCAATGAAGGAATAGGCTCTTCAGATCCCAACTATATGCATTTACAATCAGTAATTAAAAAGATTAAGAACCCTAATTAGAGTATAAATAGCATATCAATCTCGAAATAAAAGCGATTTAGGAACAAGAGTGAAATCAATTGAACAATAAATGACTTTATTTATTGTGTTCTGAGCCCTAGTTGACATAATTTTCACATAACCCCCGAAGGAACAAGAGAGCTTGTCATCCGATCGCGAATGGTCGACGCCAACTAATCTGCTGTAAAAATTGTTCTTTTCTAGTACAATATTAACCGATAGGAACTACTAATTGAGCTAAGCTAATGAGCAACAAGGAAATCGGCACTAAAAACGTCAATGGCAGGTTCAGGGCCATCGGAGGTCAGACTGGTAGAGTTATGGTTCAAATAAAACACCGATCTTGCAGCCGTAAGTCTCTTCCTCTGTGGACAACGAGGCGCATATGACCTTGCGGAGTGAAAAGGCAATTCACCATCGGTGGTGGTGAAAGTGCCGGTAACTTCCTGTTGCTGTTGCTGGATGGAACCGACGGCTTCGGAAGAGCGTGAAGGTGAAGATGGAATAGAGCGATGGAGATAGATCTGAGAGTTGCATGATCGTAGAAGAGATCTAGCGTTGATTTTGGAGTCACGGAGAGTACTCTGCGTTGATACCACTGCTT